>NC_088792.1:106540420-107790420 GCF_011386835.1 Chrysemys picta bellii
TGCCAGGAATACATCCAACCAAAATTGCCAACCCTAGTCGAGGTGAGCCTGTGTTCCCCTACTGTCCACTGCAAAAACTGATGCAAAAACCCTGGAGTAAAAGGAATACTGAAGCAGGAGTCAGTCCTGCATCCTCAAGCTGAGCCTCTATGGCCCACTGTTAGTTTGCACACTCTGTTACCCCAGAAGGGGTTACTCCTTCCCCAGGCAGTGTACATAATAATATATGTGGTGGAAAGTTTAAAATATAAAGCTTAGGGAAGGCCATGTTTAGAAAGAAGAAACACTTGATTTCACAAACTCTGAGACTCAGCCCTGAACTGTCCAAATGAACTATTAGTATGCAGTGTGATTTGTAGGGAAAGCAATGAAATCAGATTGTTGTAATTTTAGAAAAGTTTTTTACATTGGTTTAATCTCACTTGCTGTGCAAATGAGTCTCTCAGTTCAATGTTTATTGCTTCAGGAAGGGGGTCTGGGTACTCAGTATATTTCATTATATTCATAACCCTAGGTGACCCATGACTTCCCCATCTGCCCCTCTCTGGCAGGAGTATCCCTGGATGTTGGTGATCATTTGAATGAGTTTCTCTGACTATAAACTCCAGAAGGTACTGTGATTAAGAGCTTAATACCCACAGAAACTTTCAGGGCAGCATGCAGGTATAGAGTGTCCAGATGCTCTTCTATTGCACCCAGCTTGTGGGCTACTAGTTTCCAGGATGTAACACAACTTGTCCTCACTGCTTGTCAGTTGCCTGTGTGATTGGCATTTACACTTCTCCTTAAGAATCCCATGAGGTTTTTTCCTCTCCCGGAAAAGCTGAAGGTCACTTGGTTATTGTTAGCATAGGAGAATGCTTAGATAATGTCTTGTAAAAGGGGCTGGAGATATTGAAATTCTGGAGGTGGGGAAGCATCTGCTGGGAAAAGATAAGATATAAATTATATTTCAAATTTGGTTCCCTGTTCTGTGCTTTAACATTGGCATGTTATGAGGATCATGGGATCAATAACATTTATGTTCTGACTTCCCAGAATAACTCTTCTCCTGTTTATAAGCACCCCCAAAGCTGTTGTCATTTTACAATTTGGCATTTGAGTAATGTCAGTGAGGCTGAGCAATAATTAAACAGGCACAACTTGTCTCTCCTCACTCTTGTCTGTGAGGGCTAAGGTGGGCCATGCTGGGGTGGTGGATTACTGGTGAGCTGCCAGTCAACTGCAAAAGAACAAAACTACCTCTTATCAGGGGATAGCCATGTTAGTCTGTATCTACAAAAACAACAAGGAGTCTGGTGGCACCTTAAAGACTAACAGATTTATTTGGGCATAAGCTTTCGTGGGTAAAGGTTTTTACCCACAAAAGCTTTCGTGGGTAAAGGTTTTTACCCACAAAAGCTTATGTCCAAATAAATCTGTTAGTCTTTAAGGTGCCACCAGACTCCTTGTTGTTTTTTTAAAACTACCTCTGACTGTTCAAACAAATTAGCATGATTGGATCTAAACAATATCAATGCAAATAGAAATCCTGTCTATGAAATATTACAAAACATGACTTTTCAACACTGGGAATGTCCAAATTTAGGCAAAATAGTGCCTGATTCCACTTTCATCCAAAAATGCCTCTAGAAGTATTTTGTGCTGAGATTTCATCCTGCCTAACAATCACTATTTAACACTGGGGGAATTCCCCTCCCCCCCCCAATGTGCCTATCAGAGCTTGGTGCACAAGCTAAACCAATCTACAGCCTTTCTCTTTTTCTCTCATTTTAAACTGCAAAATCAGAATATACTCAGGTACTTGCCTAATCTATTAGGTTTGTCGTTGACCCAACTACTCAGGAACATGGGAGAGGGGTTCTTAAAGACAGGCTATGGGTAATAGGCCACCGCCACCTCCATTTGCAGCCAATGACAATCCTCCCTCTAGCACCAATGCTGCTTGCCCCCTAAAATACCACTAGTTTGTTCTGTGTAAGTTATGTCCTTCAAAGAATAACCCTTATGATATTAAATGTAAGGCTGTCTACACTGCAACTAATGTCCGCATAATCTGTCGCTTAGCGAAGTGAATAAACCACCCTCCTGAGCGACATAAGTTACGCCAACATAGCACTGTCCACAGCAGCGCTTATGTCAGCGAGAGAGCTTCTCCCGTCGATGTAGCGACCGCCATTCGCAGAGGTGGTTTTATTATGCTGATAGGAACTATCCTATCCAATAGGACCTCTCTCCATCAGAACAGAGCGTCTTCACCAGACACTCTGTGGCAGCACAGCTACATCGGTGCAGCTGTGCTGCTGCAGCACTGTAATGTGTAGACATGTCCAAATGCAGCAAGGAATCATTTCATTATTTACCAGGCTTCATTTCCGTTTCATTACAGCCACATTGTAAAATAAAGGACATACTTCCACTTTTTGTGTACTCTTTCAAGACTTAATTTTTCCAGAGGGGCCCCCCCCCCCCAAGTAGCAAAGAGACGTGCAAGATAAGTGATTAAAATATGAAAAGGGAAAGTTTGAATGAATCCAGGCACCCATCACTCTGCCTGGCGTTTTGCTCAAGTTGTATGAACAATGCATAATTATGTGAGCTGCTCTCTGTGGGGCACTGACTGTATTTCAATCAAGGGCAGACTAGTAACATTGCACCTGAAGTGCTGCTGGCCTGCAGTTGGCTGTTAGCACTGAAAATAAAAATTGTATATCTACAAATGAAATCTTTCACTGTGTAAGGAGTGGACACACTTTACCTCAGCACTAGCCTGTCTCCACTTCCAAACGCTATAGAAGATACTATGGTTAGCAGTAGCTTTCAAAAATAGTCTCCTTTTCCTAGATAAATGGGATCATTCTCAGTGTCTTTCAAGGGATTTCCTCCTCCCTTCCCCACCCAATCAGGGATTCCAAGGAGACACTTAGTGACACAAACTCAGTCTTCTGCTTCCAATGTAGCTGCTTCTCTGCCTCTCACTTTGACTGGGTAGGCTGCCCCTGAACCTATTGCTTCCTTGAAAGAAATTAAGATAAAGTGAGTCAAAAACAGAAAATCCTGTCTGAGGCTCAGGATCTAAAAGCTCTATATTATTGATTCTATTCTAGATAGTCTCTCCATCGCACTTGTGGCAGTAATGTCTGTGCATCTTTCAATAGTGCATTAAGCAACATGGCTGCAGACCTGTCACATGTTGTATGTTCTCTCATTGTTTCCGCAAAGGGAGACATATGTGCAGTGGAGTGTCCTGTTTTGGTAGGATTTATTTATTAAATAAATATACCTGTTGCTGTGTGTGTTAGAGATGGCAAGGCCAAAGAAACATGACTGGCATTTGGAGTGGAAAGTGGTGAAGCTTGTGATGATCCTTAGAGTGACTGACTGACTGATAATATGCTGAACAAACCTCATTGTTTGATAAATTAAGATAAACTTTACTGAAATATCTTTTGGGATACATTGTTTTAAACATGTAATTTTGTATGTGGTGGTGTGGCATTGTATGTAACTTCTTCTATTAGGGAGGGGAATGCTAATGATGTTTCTCCACCCTGGTGGAGCCACACCTTAGTGAAGTCCGCAAATACTAGTTCACACTGGATTCTCCAGTGACCAACAGACAAAGAAAGGATTTTTGAATAAGTACCCTGGTTTTAAACTGGCTCATGGCCATCTTCACCTTCCAGCAAATGGACAGGACCTCTGCTCCATGGAGGGCACTTATCCACTGGGAAGGGAAGGAAGGACTGGGCCTATTGAGGCCTCATAAAACAGAGTGCTTGTTCTGAGCTGAAGGTGTAAAGAACTTGTAACTTGTAATGAATCCCTTTGGGTGGAGTTTGAAGGACTATTCCTGCCAGAAGGCATGTTAGGGTGATGTCTGGTAAGCTTATTAGCATGCATGTAGGTTTTATTATTGTTAATGTTTTCTCTGTTGTGCTTATTACCTTAAGAATAAAGTTGGCTTGCATAGGAAGTGCTGTGTGGTACCTTTATAACTGTAGCAGTTACACCTGGTATATTATATTAGTTGGAGTTTCCAGAGTGCTAAAGGTTATATGCCCAGATATATCACATTGCTGTAGTCCAAGGTAAGAGGTAACAAAGGCAGGAATGACAGGCCTGGTCTTCATCCTCTAGAATATGATCCTGGAAGCTTTTAAAAACAAAGTAAAGCATACACAATAATTGTGTGGTGCAGAGAACAGAGGCCTCGGAAGAAATGATTTTCTGCTTGAGTAAATAAAAGCTTTAGGAAAACACAGTGGAAGGTCAAGCACTAGAATTGTTGCAAAGCGGGCAAAAATGCTTATTTTAAGAAGCTGTTGAGTGATGTCCTAAAGCTTTTTAACAAAGAGTAGCCTCACCATAGGCTAACATCCAACTCTCAGGACAATGAGCTACCCTGGCACATAATGGTTACGCTGCTCTGATTTCAAGTTGTAGAATAAATTATTTGTGGGCCAGTAGCAACTCTCAGAATTTAAACTTTCAAAAGAAACACATTCTTTTACCAGGATCTTAGTTTGGTGACTTTAACTCAACACAGAGAATGGAACAAATCTAGAGCTCAGCTTGCCAAACAAGGCACTTGGCTGCCAAATGGTAGTCTGCCAAAGTGGACTCCTACTTCAAGGAGAGCCCTAGATTTTCATCACTCTTCAGGTAGGGTGATCCTTTGGTGCATCCTCTGGGGAAAAAAATCAAGAAGTTCTCCCCACAAGAGTTTGGTTCCTGGTGCCGGGAAGATAAATGCTTTTTATTTATTTATTTATTTATTTATTTGTCTCTATCTCAGAAGGGACACTTCAGGGCTTGTCTTCCATGCAGAGATAGCTTGGGATCTTACTTTAGGTGTTGCCCCTTAACCCATTTCTTTCCAAACATAAAACCCTGTCATCCAACTGTGGTGGTGCTTTATAGCCAGGCTAGCTGAAACATCCTAAAGTGTAGGCTGAAGCCTAGCTGCTGCTAACACTTGAGCTGATAACCCACTTACTTTGCAGTAAGGATGAAGGTTAAACCACTTGACTGCCAATAGTCCTCCAAAGCCTTCCCCCACGTATCCTGAAAGCCAGACAAGTATTCTCATAATTCAGTGGGAAATATTCATAGAGCAGTACGAAGAGCATGGGGTATGACCCCAAAAGCCCTAGTGACGCTGTAGCAGTGTGTGGCAGGGCCCCCCTGACTTTTGCCTCTGCTAGGTTCACAAAGTCACTTAGAGACCCTGGGTTTAGTAACCACTGGTGCATTTTGTTCTCGGGCTTGTTCCCACCACTGTTTCACCATCGCCAGCTCACTCTAATTGGCTCCCGTAACGAGGAGCGGGTATGACAGAGGATGAATCTGCAACCCTTTGCCCAGCACCCTGTCACAGACATGCACAGATGAGTGCAGCAGTAAAGAGGAGACAACCAGCTTTGCAGTGTGGCTGCTCACACCGGGGCCAGGCTAACACAGATGCTCCAATGCAGGTGCGAATAGAGAAGATAAACCCTTAGTCTAGCTGTTTATGCGTGTTTACCTTTTTACCTTCTGTTTAGGGCATTCTGGTTGAAGCTTCTCCTAGGTGCAATGCTACCCAATAAAACCTGCCTTTTGGGGGAATGTGGTGGCTATTTCATCCAGAATTAAAAAGTCCTACAGGGATAAAAAAAATTCTCACACTGCAATTGACTAAACTGCTGTAAGAAAAATTCATAAGAGAAAATCCTTACATGTGACACATTTCTCTCCCTGACTGTATAATGCAAAATCTCTAATTACAATTTAAGCAATATTTGCAAATATTCAGCACTGACGTAGGAACAGGTGGAGTATGCCGTGTGTTCTATGTTTTGTGGGTGGAGGGCTGATATCCAGTTGTAAACCTCACTGGAGTGGCTTACATCCCTAGGGGCACAGGGAGGGTGGTGTGTGTTGTCCCTTACATCTGACACAAGGAGGAGTAAGGGGGAAGCTCTTTGCAATCCACTGTGTCCCCTACATGGCTGACCTATGGCCCAGTGATTAAGGATTTCCGGTGTCAGGCTCATCTGTCAGTTTATGATCTGTCATTAATGCATGACCTGAGTAATCACATAGTTTATTCTAGTACCTGATACAGGATTTTAATGTTCGTTTTTCTTTACTGTAAAAGTTTTTTAATCTTTTACTTTTTGGGCCTTATACGTTTGAACACTAGGTTGATATGACATAGAGGTTCCCCCCACCCCCACCCAAACATGTTTGAATTCTGCACTATGCAGCTCTTCCAAAAAAAAATCCCTTAGGGGGATGGGCATTTTCCAAAGTATGTATTCGTTACAAAAAAATCAATGAAAAATAAACTGATTTACAACAAAATTCTTGCAATTTTTCATTCTGAACGCTGTAGCCATAGAATGATTAAAAATATGTTAACACAACAAAATTGCCCCTCTAAAAGTTCATTGTGTAATAAAAATAACTTCAGTGAGTTTGAGACCCACAATAGCCGTACCATGTTTTCAGAGTGATGCTAGTCAAACTGATTGTCAAATCTATATATAACTTCCCTTCTCTTTGGCTCCACGATGGATGTTATTGAGATGATCAGGCTTTGGTGACTAGCAAGAACGTGCTGCAAGAGAACAGGCCAGACTCAGATGAAATTATTTTTCCCTTTCTGTTCATTTCAACAAACCAGTATTGAGGAAGGTTTTTTTTCTCTTACCAACTCTGAGAGGCCAATTAAGTAAGACAACTCCCACCTATTCATGCTCTCTGTATGTGTGTATATATATCTCCTCAATATATGTTCCACTCTATATGCATCCGAAGAAGTGGGCTGTAGTCCACGAAAGCTTATGCTCTAATAAATTTGTTAGTCTCTAAGGTGCCACAAGTACTCCTGTTCTTTTTGCAGTATTGAGGAAGGGATCTGAATAAGATCAGTCAAGGTTGATCTGTCCCCACCCATTACAGAGTCACTTGATAATACAAGAATGGATTTAGTGGATTTGAGGAATTTGGAGAGCCATTGTGGTGGGTGAAAGAATTGATGCTCACAACTCTTTGTAAAGGGAATATTCTTGGTTATATTGAGCCCCTCCCTCCATCACCATGCCTGGCTTCCTAGTTGTCTGCATCCCATTTGTAAACTGCCCTCCTGGCTTTTAGACATGTTCAATTGAATCTGTCTTCAGTTTCACCCAGATTCCTGCCCATTCAATGTCCTCTTTGAGCTTTGATGCTTCTCAATCACCTTCCCATGACTGCACAGTGGATCACTTTCTCCTTTGTGCCGCCACAGTTATCTTGAATTATTTTCTTGGTCCTGCTGAGATGATGAGTCACTTTTCCTACTTAAATCTTCATGTTCACTTTAGTTTACTGAGGGAATTGATTATAAAGTGTCTTGTGATCGCCTTTTTTCTTGGAGTCACCGAATAAAGGTGGCAGAGGGAAAATAATTATGGGCAGAGCTCTTTCCGATTTCTTGCCTCACTCTCACTAAAAAGGTTTCGTACCCCCCAGCGAATTGGTCCATGCAATCTCCTCTCAGATTTTCTCTCTTATAGATTTACCAATCTGAGTCTTGTCCCTGGAAATTCATAAACCAACGGTTTTGCAGAAATAGTGCAGGTTCCTTTCTCTGGGAAAATGTAAAAAATCATAATTACTTGCTTATACCCTTATTAGTATATTTGACCCAATAAAACATTTTATATACAACAAATATAAAATACATTGGCACCCACTATAGAGCATGGAACTGTAAGTCTTGCTTTGAGCCTGTCTGTGCTTGTATATACGATGTATGTGTTGCAAAAGAATCTGTAATTGTTGGGATTGCTCCTTACATGCACATTCCATTTCATTAATATGAGACTTAAGTGCTAGGATCTTTGTAACTGTACATTTATACCATTAGTATTTGAATAATAGGGCTGCCACTCTTCATTAATGAGAGAGAGACATATTTTGAAAGGTGAAAATTATTCAGTATTTGTGGGCAGACTGTTAAACTTTTTATAATGTGAATGGCCAGTTTACAGATATTAATGCATTTTCTTTTATGAGCATTGGCCTGCTAAACCCAGGGTTGTGAGTTCAATCCTTGAGGGGGCCACTTAGGGATCTGGGACAAAATCAGTACTTGGTCCTGCTAGTGAAGGCAGGGGGCTGGACTTGATGACCTTTCAGGGTCCCTTCCAGTTCTATGAAATAGGTATATCTCCATATATCAGACTCACTTGCTCTTTGGTGTATCTGACAAGAAAGAAATTCTATTCTGTTTGTGTTCAGCTCCAGTTAAGGTGAATGGGCATATGCTGGTCCACCCTTATTTTTTTAAAAAAATTGCTCCTATTAATTTTAATCCATGTGAAAACTTGGGTGTGCATTTACCATTCCAGAAATTACAGTTGGCATGTTGTGGGGTTTTAAGAGATCTGTTCTGATGCCTTGAACAAACTTATTCTGCTCAACATTGTGAGAGAATAAATTCCAGGGGTGAAATCCTTGGATCCATTGAAGTCTAAGGGAGTTTTGCCATTGACTTCATTGGGGCCAAGGATTTCACCCCTGATCCTTCTAATGTTTCTAGGTCAGTGATTGACCTTGGCCATTTTGGCTGTATTGATATCCCCTTTACTTTTTGATGTTATGCTTGATCAATCTTGCCAGTGAGCCTTAGAATAGCAACTTAAATCAGTGAGTGCCTCTGTTGTGTTCATAGACAAAGTGACTGGCAATATATATAAATTTTAAATTCATCTAACTGGCCTCTGAACTTCTCACTGACTTTTGTTGGCTGTGCCTGAAAAATTAGGAGCACTTGGATTTTTTGCATGTGCAAAACTGAGCTTGCAAAAGAAGTGATGACTGAAAATTTGATTTTGATGTTGTTGTTGTTGTTGATGTCTGTACTTATTTAAGATCTCTGGTTAAAAGAAAACAAAACATGGAAAATTAGTTCCTTTTTGACTGTGCATCCTTAAACACCAATGGGCCCAGTCTTGACTCTAGTATGGTTGGGGAGTGAGCACTCTGATGGATGAGAACAATGGTGTTTGTTTGATGGTGGGTCCCTTGGTAGGGAGTAGTTTGGTCAAGTCACTGATAGGCCCCATAGGGTATGCCTGCACACTAAGCCTGGGTTCTAACTCAGGTTTCACCTTGAATCTATGCCTCATCTCTGCATACAAATCAGTCTGACTTGGCTCAGCAAGCACTCAGTACCCAGGTCCTGGACCCTGCTGGGGTGGGGGGTAGGAGCAGAGCCAGAGTCCCACTGAGACTCTGGTCCAAGCCCTGTTGTTTTGCAATGTGGACGCAGCTCAAGCTGCAGCCCTAGTCAGAAGGTCTGCATAGTGCAATATGGACACATTAGGATGGCTTTGAGACCAAGGTCCCCTAGTTGTAAGTCCAGGTTTACAATGCAGTGCGGACACTCAAGCATGGGCTTGGAAACTAAGTCCACAAGCTCAGGTCCCACAAAACTGAGCTTACAATTCAGTGTAGACATATCCCTGGTGACTTTAGGTGCAGCCAGAGCGCTGGAGGGCCTCTTGGTGATCTGTGGCAGAAGCTTATTGTGGGTATTGGCACAAGCATTAGTGGTGATATCTTGGAGCCCCTGTTGGGCACCTTGTTGACCAATGGTGCGGAGGGTTCATTTATTACTAGGCATTTAGGTGGCAGGTGACACTCCTTGTGGAGATAGGACTACTGCAGTTGGGCAGTTCATGGGGAAGTTGGTAGATGCCTTGATCGTCAGTGATGAATGGAGCCATTGATAGGACCTTCATAGCTAGTGGTTTGGCAGGGGAATTGGCTGGGCGGAAGACAGAACAGAGGAGAAGATGGAGCTCCTATTTGTTGGCTAATAGTTTGTTAAACATTTGGACAGTCTCTTTGGACCATCCTCTCTTCTCCTGTTGTTAAAGAGTATGTCATACCTCTCAGGGACAGCAGGGAGAAGGATTAAAGTGTGGCCTTGATATAGAAAACAAATAATCACTGGATTGTTCACCCTGCTAAACCCTAGAAATTAATTTTAGGAACTAAAAGTTTGTACACAATAACTCTTTTGATATCAGAAACAATTTGCTTTAGGATGTCATTTAACTTCATCAAAATTACTTCAAACATAGCCACTTAGTAAAATAAGGATCAACACTTGTGCCCAGTACAACCTCCTGTTAGAGAGAGCTCTAAGGTGGATTTGCTGGGGAAGACAGGAGGTTTGGGGAGCATTTGGACCTTAGTAAAGTATTAACCTTCTCTATCCTGAGACATTTTCCTATAAATTTTCAGATCCCTCAGGACATGAAGCTGTTTGTAATGGTGCTATTGTGCCATACAAGGTGTACAGGGCAATGTGCAAAAGGAACGAGGTCTGAGTATTTCATATAGGGCAACAAATCTCATGGGTGTTCTTTACTTTTTTGATTTGGCAGTTTGTCACTGACTGATCCCACATCAGGCTGACTAATTTCCACTCTGCATCCAATCTCTCAATGGGGCTGATGCAATCATAGTACTTTCTCCACTTTCCAAATTCAAAGCCTTTTCCTTTGCTATGTATGCTTGCTCCTGCTGTCTATTCTTAAAGATCACTTCCCTGCCATTCTCGGAGGAAGGACCAAGATTGCAACCAGCAAATTACAGCAAGAACAAGCTGTCCTGGCACTGAATTTTTATTGCAGTATAATGAATTTCCATTATCGGGCAAAGAAACACCAGGTACTGATCTGAGAGCAGTTTAAGACACATACATCATCACTGCCCCTCACTGAGTGACTAAAATGTAAAAAGGGGCAGTCAGAATAAATTTAGCTATTTGCCTTGTTAGAACAGGAACTGGTTTATATGAGCTGGTTCCTTGAGGAACTATAATAATTGCATCATGGGTTGAATAGCAGAACCTTTTTCTGTGCAGCTGCTGTCACTTTTTTAGATAAAGTAAAGGTAAGGATGCAAATTACATATTAAAGAATGAAACCTTTTTATTAAAAATGTTTGATAAGCTTCTGCTGTATGGGGCAAAGAAAATGCCCAGGATCTGATTAAGAAAAAGAGGAAAATTAACAGTATATTTTAAAAGTGAACACAGACTTCTAGACAATTCTAATAGTTTCCTAACCAAATTTTAATTCTATCTGTGAATCTCTTTGGAAAGATAAACCTGTTTCTGTCCCAGGATAATGAGGTATGCAATTTGTCAGCTTATCCTGCATGCCCCATGTACTCTCTTTAGATATATTTGCCACATATTCAATCTCTTCCATTGGGGGTAGTTAAAAGATGAAGAGATGAGTGCTATCTGTGTAGGGTGACAAGATGTCCCGATTTTATAGGGACAGTACCGATTTTTGGAGCTTTTGCTTACATAGACACCTATTACCTCCCATCCCATTCCAATTTTTCACACTTGCTATTTGGTCACCCTATACCTGTGCCAACATTTCCTTCTCAGGCTTGATACTTGGAATGGTTGCTTCAGAGCTGGCAGGGGTTATTTCCTCTGTGGAGGCCAAGCTGTAAATAAAAAGAATTCACAAAGAGCTGAGGATGTTTGTTTTAGCTTTCTATTAATTTAGCAAAAGCATGTTGAGGAATAGATGTGAGCAATATCATTTCAGCTTAAAAGTGTGTGTGTGTGTGTGTGTGTGTGTGTATGTGTGTGTGTGTGTTTCAAAAGGTGAATTAGCTCCGGCTAGATACAACATCCAAAAACCTTGCCCACAAAATTCCTCATCATGGGAGCGACAAGGGGAGAAGATTACTGCTGTGTTGCCAAGATCTGGGTGAATGCTGCATGCTATTCTTCATAAATATTCTATAGATCTCTTCTTTTTTTTTAAGAATTTTGACATGACGTGTATTGTAAGCACACACCCCTATCTGGTGTTCACTTCCCATAGATGTTCCAGCAAATGTGTTCAATAGCAAGACATAACAGCAACATTTTACAAGGAAATTGCGAAGTATTTTGGGAAAGCAAATTTTCATTTCATAATTATGTGGATTCACAACAGAAATTTTAATGGAATAATTTCTAGGTAGTGATCAGCAGGATGATTTCTCCATGGTTAGTTGACTTAATTAAATTTATTTTACTTCTCTAGCAGGAATAAGTAGAAACCTCCTGAGTTGCTTCAGCAGGAGTGACCTTGAGCTCTCTTGTATCAGGCACTAGGATTGATGATCTCTTTGTAGATCTAGTAAACTGATGGAAGTGGGATTCTTCCCAACCAATGAGGTGATGAAGGTGCCATTGACTGTTGGGGTGTTGACATCCACTACATTCTGTAAAGTGAAATGACAGAATTATGTTAGAGGAGGTAAAATTCAGAGTCATCCTATGAGTGTTGCCTTCAGTTGTTGTGCTTTACTTTTAGACCGTCTAGAAATTGAGTCTTGGGAAAAGACCAGGAACATTATTAAATTTACTAGACTTTTATCTCTATGGCCTTGGCCTAGCATTGTCACTCTTTGGTGAACCCAAGTGTCTGAGCCCCTGAGTCTTTAATAGTTGGAGTTCCTTCAACTGCACTTTCCTTCATGGTTTAGGATATAGTTTCCACAGTTATTGTACCAACACCACCAAATTTTGGAGGCAGTCCTGATTTGATATGTTACTTGATTCTATACTCAACTCTTTTTTGTTCCATTTCCACATCTGTAAATGGAGGTTAATGATCACTGTACTTTTCTTTGTAAAGCACTTTGACATTTCTGATTAACAAAAAAAATTGAGACTTCTATAGGTGCCAAGGAAGACTGAGATGTCCTATGGGTTCCTGGTAGAATTCTGGATTCAGAATTGGATTCAATTCTGTCTGTAAACTCTGGTTGGCAGGAGATAATGTTGATGTGGTACATGTATTTTATGAAATAGGATGGCTTAAAATTTGCAGAGACCTGTTGTATCATGATGGTTAAAGTGGAAGCCTTTAGCATACTGCCCTGAGGTATATGACAGTTCTTATAATATCTTTGGGAGATCTTACTGTATTAAGTTCATGTATCCTTGTGGACCAGGCATTGTATGCAATTCTATGGCAAGGGATGGAGACTATAGCCCTCCAGGAACTAAGAACAGTGGGAGGTGGTTAGGCAAATTCACTTAGGTTGTAAGACCTCCAGAGAGCTACCACCACTTAGAGAGGCTCGCATATACTAGTTAAACCTGGATTCTCCAGAGATCAACAGACAAAGAAGGGACTTCTGGATAAATAACCTGAGTTTATACTGACTCAGGGGATTCTGTCTGATCCAGCAAATGGACAGAACCTTCTGTCCAAGAGGGGCCCCAATCCTTTAGAAGATTTGGAAGGACTTTGGCCTATCAGTGCCCTATAAGACTGATAGGTGACATGTGGTAAGCTTTTAGCAGGCATGTAAGTTCTTGTTTTAGTATGTTTTCTCTGTAATGATTTTACCTTGAGAATAAATGTACTTGCTTAGAAATGGCTGTGTGGTAACTTCCAACTGCTGGCAATTAGAGCTGCTCATAGCACTCAAAGAGCAATCAACTCACAGATGCTGGTCAGTTTAGGAAACCTGTCTTATGGGGGAATATCACCGTGTAGGCTGGTGAACTGAGCCGCCCAGAAAAACCATTTGGGAGGGAGAGAGAGACATGGGTCTCTGCCCAAGACGGCAATGTCTGAGAGCTGGAAGCCTACTGTGGGTGCCCTTGGACCACAGAAAGGGAATACAGGTACAGTTGTCCTGAATGGTGACAAAGCAAAGTAATATAGACTGGATCCTTTACTACAGTGTCCTTCCTTATATGAAGATTATTCTTAATGATAAGCATCCTTTTAAAATAAGAATCACAAAAGGATAAGTATAACTATTAATCTTTATAATATATACACTCCTCCACCCTATTTTGATTTTAAATGAGTAAAATATTTTTCTCAACATATTTCATACGGTGTACTGC
Source organism: Chrysemys picta bellii (assembly GCF_011386835.1). Taxonomy (NCBI): domain Eukaryota; kingdom Metazoa; phylum Chordata; order Testudines; family Emydidae; genus Chrysemys; species Chrysemys picta. The sequence goes on from NC_088792.1 coordinate 106,554,345, forward strand.
AAAAATCTGTTTTCTGAAGTTAAAAGCATATGAGGAAGCAGAGAGCAAAGAACAGCAGCAAGCTAATTTATCCAATCTAGTATGTACAGTTGCTGAGGTCACAAAATGTTTCTATCTGCATCTACATTTATGCAAAGCATTTCAAGCAGAAGCCACAACAGAGAATCCATAACATTTGGAAAAAAGCTTTCATCGCAGGTTCACAGTACTGTGTGTACTTAAACAAAGTAGCCTTGTTTTTCAGCACAAGTGACTAATGGGTCACCTATTTAAATATTGTCATAAAGAAACTAGATCTTGAAGAGCTGTCAGATTTCAGAAACACCATGAACCTGCTCCTGTATCTTATGTGGTAGACAGTGACATGAGTGGCACACAGTATGATAGTAATATTGTGCTAGTATTGAATAGAAGCCAGAATCCCTGCTGCAAAACTCTATAAAATAGATATAATTTCCATCAGGGTGGATCACTAGTCAGGAAGCCTCAATTTAATCATGGATTTCTACATAAAAGTGCATTCTTGTTGGTTGTCATAATCTTAATACATATTCTTCACAATTCAGAGATAAATGTAGGTTTCATTTTTAGAAGGTACACACTATACATTAAGTGATTTTTTTTTGAAAACTTTTTAGATTAGTTTTACAACTATATCAGAAAATGAATAATTGTTTGGTTATTTCATTTACCAAAGGTAATTGAAGCCGATATTTATGAAGTCATTGGGAGGTGAACTATCTCCGATTCAACAGGTTAATCATTAATATGTGGAGGATTTTCTTGCCATGCTGTATTAGGAGGACAGCATCACCAGACAGACATTTAAATAAAACAACAGAGAGTCCTGTGGCACCTTTAAGACTAACAGAAGTATTAGGAGCATAAGCTTTGGTGGGTAAGAACCTCACTTCTTCAGATGCAAGTAATGGAAATCTCCAGAGGCAGGTATAAATCAGTATGGAGATAACGAGGTTAGTTCAATCAGGGAGGGTGAGGTGCTCTGCTAGTAGTTGAGGTGTGAACACCAAGGGAGGAGAAACTGCTTCTGTAGTTGGATAGCCATTCACCGTCTTTGTTTAATCCTGATCTGATGGTGTCAAATTTGCAAATGAACTGGAGCTCAGCAGTTTCTCTTTGGAGTCTGGTCCTGAAGTTTTTTTGCTGTAAGATGGCTACCTTTACATCTGCTATTGTGTGGCCAGGGAGGTTGAAGTGTTCTCCTACAGGTTTTTGTATATTGCCATTCCTGATATCTGACTTGTGTCCATTTATCCTCTTGCGTATCATAGAATCATAGAATATCAGGGTTGGAAGGGACTTCAAGAGGTCATCTAGTCCAACCCCCTGCTCAAAGCAGGACCAATTCCCAACTAAATCATCCCAGCCAGGGCTTTGTCAAGCCGGGCCTTAAAAACCTCCAAGGAAGGAGACTTCACCACCTCCCTAGGTAACGCATTCCAGTGTTTCACCACCCTCCTAGTGAAATAGTTTTTCCTAATATCCAACCTGGACCTCCCCCACTGCAACTTGAGACCACTGCTCCTTGTTCTGTCATCTGCCACCACTGAGAACAGCTGAGCTCCATCCTCTTTGGAACCCCCCTTCAGGTAGTTGAAGGCTGCTATCAAATCCCCCCTCATTCTTCTCTTCTGGAGATTAAACAATCCCAGTTCCCTCAGCCTCTCCTCCTAAGTCATGTGCTCCAGACCCCTAATCATTTTTGTTGCCCCTCCGTTGGACTCTTTCCAATTTTTCCACATCCTTCTTGTAGTGTGGGGCCGAAAACTGGATACAGTATTCCAGATGAGGCCTCACCAATGTCGAATAAAGGGGAACGATCACGTTCCTCGATCTGCTGGCAATGCCCCTACTTATACAGCCCAAAATGCCGTTAGCCTTCTTGGCAACAAGAGCACACTGTTGACTCATATCCAGCTTCTCGTCCACTGTGATCCCTAGGTCCTTTTCTGCAGAACTGCTACCTAGCCATTCGGTCCCTAGTCTGTAGCAGTGCATGGGATTCTTCTGTCCTAAGTGCAGGACTCTGCACTTGTCCTTGTTGAACCTCATCAGGTTTTTTTTGGCCCAATCCTCTAATTTGTCTAGATCCCTCTGTATCTGATCCCTACCCTCTAGTGTATCTGCCACGCCTCCTAGTTTAGTGTCATCTGCAAACTTGCTGAGAGTGCAGTCCACACCATCCTCCAGATCATTAATAAAGATATTAAACAAAACCGGCCCCAGGACCGACCCTTGGGGCACTCCGTTTGAAACCGGCTGCCAACTAGACATGGAGCCATTGATCACTACCCGTTGAGCCCGATGATCTAGCCAGCTTTCTATCCACCTTAAAGTCCATTCATCCAGCCCATACTTCTTTCACTTGGCGGCAAGAATACTGTGGGAGACCGTATCAAAAGCTTTGCTAAAGTCAAGGAATAACACATCCACTGCTTTCCCCCATCCACAGAGCCAGTTATCTCATCATAGAAGGGAATTAGGTTAGTCAGGCATGACTTCCCCTTCGTGAATCCATGCTGACTGTTCCTGATCACTTTCCTCTCCTCTAAATGTTTCATAATTGATTCCTTGAGGACCTGCTCCATGATTTTTCCAGGGACTGAGGTGAGGCTGACTGGCCTGTAGTTCCCCGGATCCTCCTTCTTCCCTTTTGTAAAAATGGGCACTACATTAGCCTTTTTCCAGTCATCTGGGACCTCCCCCGATCGCCATGAGTTTTCAAAAATAATGGCTAATGGCTCTGCAATCTCACCCGCCAACTCCTTTAGCACCCTCGGATGCAGCGCATCCGGCCCCATGGACTTGTGCACGTCCAGTTTTTCTAAATAGTCCCGAACCACTTCTTTCTCCACAGAGGGCTGGTCACCTTCTCCCCATGCTGTACTGCCCAGTGCAGCAATCTGGGAGCTGACCTTGTTCGTGAAGACAGAGGCAAAAAAATCATTGACTACATTAGCTTTTTCCACATCCTCGGTCACTAGGTTGCCTCCCTCATTCAGTAAGGGGCCCACACTTTCCTTGATTTTCTTCTTGTTGCTAACATACCTGAAGAAACCTCTCTTGTTACTCTTAACATCTCTTGCTAACTGCAACTCCAAGTCTGATTTGGCCTTCCTGATTTCACTCCTGCATGCCTGAGCAATATTTTTATACTCCTCCATGGTCATTTGTCCAATATTCCACTTCTTGTAAGCTTCTTTTTTGCGTTTAAGATCAGCAAGGATTTCACTGTTTAGCCAAGCTGGTCGCCTGCCATATTTACTATTCTTTCTACACATCGGGATGGTTTGTTCCTGCAACCGCAATAAGGATTCTTTAAAATACAGCCAGCTCTCCTGGACCCCTTTGCCCTTCATGTTATTCTCCCAGGGGATCCTGCCCATCTGTTCCCTGAGGGAGTCAAAGTCTGCTTTTCTGAAGTCCAGAGTCCGTATTCTGCTGCTCTCCTTTCTAGCTTGTGTCAGGATCCTGAACTCTACCATCTCATGGTCACTGCCCCCCAGGTTCCCATCCACTTTTGCTTCCCCTACTAATTCTTCCCTGTTTGTGAGCAGCAGGTCAAGAAAAGCTCTGCCCCTAGTTGGTTCCTCCAGCACTTGTACCAGGAAATTGTCCCCTACACTTTCCAAAAACTTCCTGGATTGTCTGTGCACCGCTGTATTGCTCTCCCAGCAGTTATCAGGGTGATTAAAGTCTCCCATGAGAACCAGGGCCTGCGATCTAGCAACTTCTGCTAGTTGCCAGAAGAAAGCCTCGTCCACCTCATCCCCCTGGTCTGGTGGTCTATAGCAGACTCTGACCACTACATCACCCTTGTTGCTCACACTTCTCAACTTTATCCAGAGACTCTCAGATTTTTCTGCAGTTTCATACCGTAGCTCTGAGCAGTCATACTCCTCTCTTGCATACAATGCAACTCCCCCACCTTTTCTGCCCTGCCTGTCCTTCCTGAACAGTTTATATCCATCCATGACAGTACTCCAGTCATGTGAGTTATCCCACCAAGTCTCTGTTATTCCAATCGCATCATAGTTCCCTGACTGTGCCAGGACTTCCAGTTCTCCTTGCTTGTTTCCCAGGCTTCTTGCATTTGTGTATAGGCACTTAAGATAACTCATCGATCGTCCCTCTTTCTCAGCATGAGACAGGAGTCCTCCCCTCTTAGGCTCTCCTGCTTGTGCTTCCTCCCAGGATCCCATTTCCCCACTTACCTCAGGGCTTTGGTCTCCTTCCCCCGGTGAACCTAGTTTAAAGCCCTCCTCACTAGGTTAGCCAGCCTGCTGGGAAAGATGCTTTTCCCTCTCTTTGTTAGGTGGAGCCCGTCTCTGCCTAGCACTCCTCCTTCTTGGAACACCATTCCATGGTCAAAGAATCCAAAGCCTTCTCTCCGACACCACCTGCGTAGCCATTCGTTGACTTCCACGATTCGACGGTCTCTACCCCGGCCTTTTCCTTGCACAGGGAGGATGGACGAGAACACCACTTGCGCCTCAAACTCCTTTATCCTTCTTCCCAGAGCCACGTAGTCTGCAGTGATCCGCTCAAGGTCATTTTTGGCAGTATCATTGGTGCCCACATGGAGAAGCAGGAAGGGGTAGCGATCCGAGGGCTTGATGAGTCTCGGCAGTCTCTCCGTCACATCGTGTATCCTAGCTCCTGGAAAGCAGCAGACCTCTCAGTTTTCCCGGTCGGGGCGGCAGATAGATGACTCAGTCCCCCTGAGGAGGGAGTCCCCGACCACCAGCACCACCCTCCTCCTCCTCTTGGGAGTGGTCGTCATGGAACCCCCATCCCTAGGACAGTGCATCTTTTGCCTTCCAATCGGTGGAGTCTCCTTCTGCTCCCTTCCCTCAGATGGGTCATCTAGTCCACTCTCCGCATTAGTACCTGTAGAGAGAACATGGAAACGATTGCTCACCTGTATCTCCATTGTTGGTGCATGGACGCTCCTCTTTCTCCTTCTGGAGGTCATATGTTGCCAAACCTCATCACAATCCTTCTGTCCCTGCTGCGCCTGCTCTGAATCTTCAGAACATTGTGGCCGTAGAAGCATCTCCTGACGTCTGTCCAGGAAATCTTCATTTTCCCTTATGCAACGCAGAGTCGATACTCGTTTCTCCAGCCCTCGAACCTTCTCTTCCAATATGGAGACCAGCTTGCACTTTGTACAGACAAAGTCGCTTCTGTCCTGTGGAAGAAAGACAAACATGGCACAACCTGTGCAGGTTACAACAGCTGATCGCTCACCTTCCATATCACCGTCCTCTTAAGAACTTCCTCAACTGCTGCAGGAACTACTCAGAGAAACCTGCAGATGAAAGCCTCAGCGAGCTCTCCCCAAGCGAACTCCCAGGCAAACTCCCGCTGTTAGCCTCTGCTGTTCATATGCTGGCATATGATGGCATATATAACATTGGTGGACATGCAGGTGAATGAGCCGGTGATGTTGTAGCTGATCTGGTTAGGTCCGGTGATGGTGTTGCTGGTGTAGATATGTGGGCAGAGTTGGCATCGAGGTTTGTTGCATGGGTTGGTTCCTGAGTTAGAGTTGTTATGGTGCGGTGTGTGGTTGCTGGTGAGAATATGCTTAAGGTTGGCAGGTTGTCTGTGGGCGAGGACTGGCCTGCCTCCCAAGGACTGTGAAAGTGAGGGATCATTGTCCAGGATGGATTGTAGATCACTGATGATGCGTTGGAGTTATTCTATCTACTACCTAAGAGCCACAAACCTGGAAATCCTGGACGCCCCATCATCTCGGGCATTGGCACTCTCACTGAAGGACTGTCTGGATATGTCGACTCCCTACTCAGACCCTACGCCACCAGCACTCCCAGCTATCTCCGTGACACCACAGATTTCATGAGAAAACTGCAATGCATTGGTGATCTCCCAGAAAACACCATCCTAGCCACCATGGATGTAGAGGCTCTCTACACAAACATCCCACACGCAGATGGACTACAACCTATCAGGAACAGTATCTCTGATGATGACACAGCACAACTTATTGCTGAGCTCTGTGACTTTATCCTCACGCACAATTATTTCAAATTTGGTGACCATTTCTACCTCCAGACCAGTGGCACCGCTATGGGCACCCGCATGGCCCCACAATATGCCAACATTTTTATGGCTAACGTGGAACAACGCTTCCTCAGCTCTCGTCCACTCATGCCCCTTCTCTATCTACGCTATACTGATGACATCTTCATCATCTGGACCCATGGGAAGGAAACCCTGGAAGAATTCCACCATGATTTCAACAGCTTCCACCCCACCATCAACCTCAGCCTGGACCAATCTACACGGGAGGTCCACTTCCTAGACACCACCGTACAAATAAGCGATGGCCACATTAACACGACCCTATATCGAAAACCCACCGACCGCTACGCCTACCTTCATGCCTCCAGCTTCCACCCCGGTCACACCACACGATCCATCGTCTACAGCCAAGCACTGAGGTACAATCGCATCTGCTCCAACCCCTCAGACAGAGACCAACACCTACAAGATCTTCACCAAGCATTCTCAAAACTACTATACCCACACAAGGAAATAAAGAAACAAATCAACAGAGCCAGACGTGTACCCAGAAGCCTCCTGCTACAAGACAGGCCCAAAAGAGAAACCAACAGAACTCCACTGGCCATCAGCTACAGTCCTCAGCTTAAACCTCTCCAACGCATAAGTGATCTACAATCCATCCTGGACAATGATCCCTCACTTTCACAGACCTTGGGAGGCAGGCCAGTCCTCGCCCACAGACAACCTGCCAACCTTAAGCATATTCTCACCAGCAGCCACACACCGCACCATAACAACTCTAACTCAGGAACCAACCCATGCAACAAACCTCGATGCCAACTCTGCCCACATATCTACACCAGCAACACCATCACAGGACCTAACGAGATCAGCTACAACATCACCAGCTCATTCACCTGCATGTCCACCAATGTTATATATGCCATCATATGCCAGCAATGCCCCTCTGCTATGTACTTTGGTCAAACTGGACAGTCACTACGCAAGAGGATAAATGGACACAAGTCAGATATCAGGAATGGCAATATACAAAAACCTGTAGGAGAACACTTCAACCTCCCTGGCCACACAATAGCAGATGTAAAGGTAGCCATCTTACAGCAAAAAAACTTCAGGACCAGACTCCAAAGAGAAACTGCTGAGCTCCAGTTCATTTGCAAATTTGACACCATCAGATCAGGATTAAACAAAGACGGTGAATGGCTATCCAACTACAGAAGAAGTTTCTCCTCCCTTGGTGTTCACACCTCAACTACTAGCAGAGCACCTCACCTTCCCTGATTGAACTAACCTCGTTATCTCCATACTGATTTATACCTGCCTCTGGAGATTTCCATTACTTGCATCTGAAGAAGTGGGGTTCTTACCCACGAAAGCTTATGCTCCCAATACTTCTGTTAGTCTTAAAGGTGCCACAGGACTCTGTTGCTTTTTACAGATTCAGACTAACACGGCTACCCCTCTGATACTTAAATAAAACAATTTAACTAAAACAACAACGTTATGTGTTCTGGATTTTTTTCTTCAACAGCTAACATAATATTTTAACAAAAAAAGCATATGAATGTTTGAATTTAGTTAAACATTCAAGTTTCCTTGTTAATTGTTTTTAACTAAAATAGTTAAATGAAATATTTAAAAAACAATTAAATCAACTATGTCAGCCAAGTCAACATGAGAAACTTTAAATATTGGCTTCTGCAGCTAACTCAGTCTTCTTCACCTTCATTTTCCTGTTTGTTCCTAATCTGGAAAAGAAAAACAAGCTTTCCTGCTTTTTCAGGTCCCAAACGATTTCTCAATTTGGAATGAATTAGTTCAAAGGAAGAAAATATTCTTTCTACACCAGCAGAAGAAGCTACTGCTATTAAAAGTGAAATTATCACTTCAACAGTCTCTGAATCCAAGTGCTTAAGTGACTTCTACCAGTTCACTGGTGTGACTTTCTTTAAAACATCAGCAAAAACATATTTCTTGAATGGTTCTCCCTTAGCTCTGAAGTTTATTATAACTGGCATTATGGAGGGATGATTGCTGGATGTCCATGTCATAACCAACTCCTCTTCTTCAGCAGTTAAGGTTTGACCCTGGTACTGAGTATTGAGAATATTTGCAAGAAAATGAGCTGGAGATGGTGCTTGTCCCATTTGTTTTTTTAATGCTTGTAATTTAACTCTGTCATTTCATATGTCTCTTTTTAAGATCTCACTCAGTTCCTTCCAAATTTCAACAGCATCAGCAGTAAAACAGCTATTTCCCTGCATTTTGTTCAAGGCTACAGAAATAGGCTTCAGGGCACTCAGCATGTGTTCAACATTTCTCTTAAGCCCAATGCTGAGAACTTTGGCTGTGACAGTGCCATCTATTTTTTCACAATTTTGTTCACAAACTGTCATCAGATGAGGCCAGGTCTTGATATAGTGCTCAAAACAGTCTACTACTGAGTTCCATTGCACGTCTTGCGAGGGAGTTAGCTTGGTTCCTCCCACTTTTTTCAGATCAACTGCTGCAAAGTGGTTGTTACAGAAGTATTTTGCAATTTCAACAATATTAGCCTTTATTTCTGGAACACTGAAGTCAAATGAGCACTGCAACCGTATGTTGTTAGCTTGGGACTCTCTTCTAAATAATTTCTTCTCATCTTGGATATAGTTGCAGCATTGTCTGTGACCAAGCTGTGTACTAGACATTTGAATTTTTTTCAGTTTGTTATAGCTTTTACTGCTGCTTCTTGTAAGTATTCTGCTGTGTGTGCATTTCCTGATGTATCAATTGTTTCTGTAAGGAAGACATTCCCTTCTTCTATTGTCACACAAACACATTTAACAGGATCATTGTGGACATTGCTCCACTCATCAAGACTCAGGTTAACAATTTTACCCTCTAGACTTTTTGCACACTGCTCAATTTCTCTTTCATACACTTTATCCAGCAATTTGTCTGCGACATCTGCTCTGTTGTGCGGACTGTATCCTGGTCTTAATGACTGAACCATGTTAATGAAGTGTGGGTTCTCAATCCTACGGAAAGAAGAGTTTGTTGCATAAATGAGCCGGGCAATTTTTTCATCAATTACTTCTTTTTGTAATCTGCTGGTTCTTATCACAAATGTTTCTATGGTTGTTTCTGGATGATGGAGATTTTTTTTCTTTTTGCTACAGGTGATATGCTGTGGCTATGCGACATACATGATGTGACTGAAACACTATCATTGGCAGATAACTATCGAAAATGATGGTGATCTTGAAAGTGGATAGTCTTCAGAATCCTGTATGTTGAGGATGGATTCTCCTAAACAAAATAAGTCAATGCAGTTATTTAATTATTATTACCATACTGCTCACTTAGTATTACTCATTGCATTCACTGACACTCAGTACTACTTTAAAGATGAAATTGTAAAAGGAAGATATGCCTATTTTAACTATTTATTTTTTATCACAACTGCATCTAAAATGATAGAGTAACAACTATATTTTTGGCTCAAACATGAGAATTCAAGAATAGTCCAGAAGGAAGACAGGCAGTCCGTAAGAAACATGAAGATCCTGCATGTTCAGACATGTTCCTTTCATTATCTTCAACGCAGCTTCCTCCTGAGAAGGAACACTTCTCATGATGTTGTTTCATTCAGGCAATCAGGCCTTGCATTTCTTTGTTGCACTGTTTGCATTTTGCACACACATGCCTCTTACCCACAGGTAGAGGAACTTCATTAAAATATTCCCAAACTGGGTCTCTTTTACGGGCTGCTGCCATTATAGGTTTTCCCTTCTAGCGAGAGAATTGTATGGTAGATCTCAAATCAATGAAGGCTACACTCAGAAAGACTTCAAGACTTCTGGAATATGCTGCTCAAAAGTTTCACTTTTGTTTCTATTGCCTGTCCCTCCTTTCTCATATTTATCTCCAGACTTCTCCTTGTCCAGATCTGTTCCGCCCCCAACAATCTTCTATTCGTTGAACTTTTTGAAACTTTGCACTTTTAGAGAGAGGTAAGGGATTGACTCTGTGTACACATTTGCAGGAGGACAATAGGGTTGAGGTCTCTTATTTCTCACCTCTATATATTTATTTATTTTAACATATTTTTGCTGTTAACAAGCATATCATCTCTGGAGACACAAGTCCACAGTTTGAGAACTGCAAAACTAAGAATCTCTGCTGGTATTTTCTAGACTGAGCACTGAGTCCCATTGGGTAGATAGAAAGATTAACCTAAATAATCTGTACAGAAGCCCCTGGAACCCCATAAAATTGGGTCCCTAATCCATCAACTATTGGAACTCATTTACAAAACTTTTCTTAAACATTACATGAATATATTGCCTCATACTGTAGAATTAGAATTTATAATCCCTATGATGAGACCTTTGAGCTATAATGTATCGTAATTAAAACTATCTTTTGTGTTTTTCCCCTCAAAAAGCATTTTATAAAAAATCATTTTTTTTTAATCATTGATTTTTAAATATGGAAATCAGGGTGGATTAAAAATGTGGGCCCCATTTTTAAACTGACTCACTTTTATATACACGTGCAAAAGGAAGGTTCTTTTTTAAAATTGTGGTCTTGGATGTCCACTTGTTGTAACCCCTTTTTTATTGGGGTAGCCTCATTGATCTGCTGCCATCTTGTTGTAGCTGTTACTTTGAAGTTCAGCAGCTTGCTGCTACTCTGGGCAACTCCGGGAGTTGTAATAACTCCAGGGGTGCACAGGAGTTCAGTTGGCTGAAAGAGAACCCAGAATCATCCCTTTTTGGGGGGGGGGGGGCTGCTTGGGGCGGCCAAAACCCTGGAGCCTGCAGTAAATTAATTTATTAAAGTTGCAAAATCAAGCACTCAAAATTAGAAAATGCTAGAATCAAGGCTGCCTGTTGAACCTTAGTTTAGCCCCCATTGTGGTTGTGTGCATTATGATAGTCTTTAATTACATAATCCCATGCTGCAGTCCCAGTCTCCACCTTCAGCCCTGGGCTTCTCATCTGATCTGGTTTGCTTCTCTGCCCTCTTCCCCCAGCCCCTCCAGGCCCTTGCCCAGCCAGTTCCCACCACCACCTGGGCTCCTCATCCTATCTGTGTCCCTGACCTGCACCCCACGTGCACACAGGCTTCCACTCCCATGCTCCTTTCCCAGCCTCACCAGATCCTTATTCCCTCTACGTTAGAGTTGGGTGGCTCCTTGGGCCCAGAATGGGGAGCATTGAAAATGTGGGGGTGGGGGAGAGAGTGTACCTGATTTCAGTTCCTGTGCTCGGCAGCACAATTGCCTGGAGAAACAATTGCAGAGAGTCTTGCTTAGCCCCCACAGCCCAATCCAGACACACTCTTTGGAGAACTGAGCTGAGAAACTAACACATTTTAGAGAGACAAGGTGAGTGAGGTTTTATTTATATATATATATATTGATTGGACTAACTTCTGTTGGTGAGAGAGACAAGCTTAAACTGAGCCGCTCTTTGGATCTGGGAAATGTACTCAGAATTGCAGCTAAATAAAAGGTGGAACAGGTTGTTTAGAATAAGTAGTTAACATATATTTCAAGGAGCCATTCCAGCTGGTGAAATGGTCTGTTATCACCCCTCTAGTCACAGGGGGGAAAGGAAGGGACACCAGAATGGAAATCCACCACCACTACCAAATATTAAGTCCTTGCTCCAAAGCAAGTTAGGGTGTGGGATGCAGGAGGGGTGAGGGGTACAGCAAGGGGTCAGGGCAGTGGGTTGGGATGCAGGAGGGGTGCGGGGTGAGGCAGGGGGTCAGGGTGCAGGAGGGGTGCAGGATATGGCAGGGGGTCGGGGTGCAGGGTGCGGCTGCAGGAGGGGTTCAGGGGGCAGGATCTGGCCCAGCGCATACCGGGGGCAGGGCAGGCGGGGGGGCTGTGCATTTCTGTTGCTTGAGGCACCACTGCCAGCAGCTCCCATTGGCCGCGGTTCCCCTTCCCGGCCAATGGGAGCTGCTCAGGGTGCGGCCTAAAGTAACAGCCACACACAGCCCCTCCGCCCCCCCTTCCCCACGTGCCAGCCTCTTCCTGGAGCGGCATGTGGACAGGGCAGGCAGGGAGCCTGCCCTGTTCCCGGTGCACGTCCGGCCACCGCTCTGGTAAACACTGGGGGAGGGTGGGGGGGCTGCGAGGGGCTCGCGGGCCGCAGAAAATCATCCTGCGGGCTGTGTGTTTGAGACCCCTGGCCTAATGTGAGGTTACTTACGCCTTCTTCTGAAGCATCTGGCCAGGGCCATCCTTACCCATACGCAAAATACGCAGCAATTCCCCCGGGCCCCTGCCTCTTCTCCGCCCCAGCCCTGCCTCTTCCCGCCCCCACTCCCCTGAGGACTCCATAAACGGTCAGGCCTGCACTCACCGGTAAGTAGAGTGACCCAACCCCAGCCTGTTCCTCTCCCCTGGCTCCCCAGCCGCGGCGCCGGCGAGTGTTGGGGGGCAGTTCTCCCCTCCCCCGAGCCAGGGGAGCAGGGCAGGCTGGGGCCGGGTCGTTCCACTTCCCGTAGGAAGTGGCCAGTCCTGCTCCCCCCCCCCCCCATCCCCCACAGAGGCCTGGGACCAGCCCCCCTGATCTCCCCCGTGGAGCCCTGGGGCCCCACACAGCCCCTCCCCAACAGGGAGGCTGCATAGGGCACCAAAATAGCTAGGGATGGCCCTGCATCTGGCATTGGCCAGGGTCAAACAAAATACTGGAATAGGTGGATATAACGGGTTGCAGACTCACCACCGCTGCGCCTCCTGCTGCCTTGCTCTGGGAATTAGCTCATTCAGCTGTGGAACGCCCTCTGCGGGTGGTGTCTTACCCGTTGTCAGCTCGGCTGTGCTGTCTGGGACCCGCGTTGCTTCCTGGCTTGCGGCATCCTCTTCTGGACACAGCCCTCCACTTGTGCCCCACTCAGTTCTTTCCCCTTCTGTGGGTATCCACAGTCCTCAGTCTGCACCTGCCCTCGTGGCCAACTGCAGCCCCAAAGTCTATCCCCTTGCCTCAGGGACAAGCCACAGTCTGTATCGAGCCACGTTTCTCCATGGGCAGGTACAATGTAAGGGGGGAGGAGGGAGAACCCAGGCCCACCCACTACTCTCGGTCCCAGCCCAGAGACCCTCTGGCACCAGCCATGTCCTGCCCTCCTTTTCTCCCACCTCCTGCTCGCGCTCCATGGGCCACTTCCCTTTGGCCCTTGCACCTTCTGAGCCCTTTCTTTCAGGGCCCTCACCCTGACAAGTATCAGCCTGGAGCTTTCCCTCTGCTCCCCTGAGCCTGCCCAGCACTGCTCTGTCCAAGGTGCTACCACCTTACCTCAGGAGCCAGTCGTCCTCCTTTGCTAGTCAAGAACAGACTGCCCTCTCTTCTCTGCTGCAGCCTTTATATAGGGCTCAGCCTGGCCTGATTGGCTGCTGGTCTGTGCATCCTCTCTGGCCTGTTCCAGTCCTTTTTCTCATGGAGTGGGGCAGCCACCCCACTACAGTGGAATATGGGTCTGCTCCAATATGGCATTTCCTACCTTTTTATTACAGAGCTGTTACAATAAAACAAGCATTTTCTTCCCTGTTTGGCACTCTACTTAATGAGCGTAAAACTGTTGTATTTAATGAGACATCTCATTTGAAATCCAACCAAACTGTTATATGTGTTTTATGTTTACTGCATGAGAAGCCTACAAATCACAGTAGCTCTTCACATCTTACAAGAAGCAAACAGCCTGCCTCTACATCAGTTTTAATGGGAAACTGACCAAGTCAGAGTCCCCCTGTATAAACCTGAAAGGTTCTCTAAGCTATACAAAGTTTAGTCGCTTTGCAGTGCTGTGCTGAGTGTTGAACACTAGTTTGGAGCAAGAAGGAGGTTTTAAAGTTAAGAATGGCATTTTGTGGTGGAGTTCTGTTCTCATAGAGCCAGATTCTGATACCCTTACTCAGAGGGAAGTACTATGACCACTCTCACAGCCAGATGATAACCTTACACTTCACGTGAGTTCTATAAGAACCCTGACAATATAGGCTATGTGGGAGAGTAACTGAATCAAGTCTGCGTTGGGCTTCACTGACTGAGTCTGTTCTCATACAATCAAGTGCTAGGAATTGTGTGAACCAAGTTCTGAAGTAAACTAAAATGTTTCTATATCAGCTTGCTCATGTAGTTTGAAATAACCTTGCTTGCTTATTTATTTATTTATCATTTGCCTCCAGATTATTAAAGATTACTACTTCATATTGAGCCCCCAAGGAAGGCAGTCAAGCACCTCAGTCTTTTTGCCCTCCCCTCTATGGGTATGACCAATGGAGTGCTGATGCAGGCCCTTGTAGGGTCTAGTCTGATAAGGGAGTCAAATAGAGTGGCACTTTTCCCAAGCACAAAATTTCCCATAATGTATTGTCCAATGTTTTCTCAAAATACCCAGTTTTTGTTTAGTTCTCCTTTTAGAATGTGTGAACCATTCTAAAATGTTAACTAACTCTTCTCTCCAGTGCATTCAGTCCCATCAATCTTTGAAGCTCATGTTAACTTTTTTTTTAACATTTACCTTTAGAAACTGTTGCCAAAATGACTGACAGTTCTGCATTTATGATAGTTAATCTTAACACATGATCTGAAAATGTTTTGACCTACAGTATATATGTTTGATTAAAGGAGCTGATATTTTTACAATTTCATGGCCCATAACTTGAATAAATTCAAGCTGTACAGGGTTGGGTGTTCGGGGAGTTTTTTGGTGGTGGTTTTTTGTTTCTGTTCTGTTTGTGGTTTTTTTGTTCTTGTTGCAGGCGGGGAGGTGTTGCATATTTCATGTCAAATGTTTTTAATGAGATTTCATTTGGGTATCTCATGTTTTCTGAATAAGACTTTTGATGTAGTTTCTTGGTGATATGTCCAAGTAAATTTTGAAAGCGTAGTATAACCTGGGGCTCTCAGGAGAGAACCTGTTTCAGACTTCACCAACCTGCTTGCCAACTCGTGATATCCCACTTTTTCACTTTTAGGGCAGTTCACATTTGTTAAGTCTGTCAGAACTACACATTCTTAGCACCAGTTTCATTTTTGTCTTCAAAAACATATGCATCATTCTCCAATTTCATGGGAAAACTAATTTTAAAAAAGTGCCTTATTTCCAAACTAGAGTGGCAGGTATTCCAAAAAGGCAAAATAAAATAACTATCCTGTGCCCTCCTTACCCTTGTACCACTACATCTATCTATAGAAAATGAAAAAAAAGCTGGAGTGATAACAAAGGTGAATTTTTACAGCCATTCGCTATGAGATATCAAAAAACACCCAGTGCTTGAATTGTGGTTAATCTGTAGTACAGGAAGTTCACACCTCAGACTTCTTATTGATTTATTAATAAAGATAGGGGAAAAGTTGATGCATGATGTCAATTTTTATAACATAAATCTCTTCCCACAAACCACCAAATCAAGTGCTGGCCGCAGCATGTTATTAGTCACTATTGAGATCTCTATTGAAGAATAATAGTTGTGACCATAGTAAACATTTTAAAAGTTCAATATTTACATCCTGTCCACCCATTAAAATGGCACTAGTACCATGGTGTCATGTAGTAAATTTGACTCCATTTAACATGACATAGTCTGGGCACTTTGGCAACCAAGACAAAATAGGAGAAAAACAAGGTTATATTATGAAATTGTCTGGGAAGATGTGAAGGAGTCAGTATTTCCATTAAAGGCCAATCATGGGATTAACTGTCTCATTACCTGAGTTGTTTGCAGCGATGGTGTAGTTGTGTGACTCCCAGGACATTGGAGAGAGAAGATGGGTGAGGCTATATCTTTTACAGGACAACTTTTGTTGATGAGAGAGACAAGCTTTTGAGCTTATGCAGAGCCCTTTCTTCAGGTCTGGGAAAGGTACACAGAGCATCACAGCTAAAAACAAGGTGGAATAGATTGTTCAGCATAAGTAGCTAACACATTGTGAGAGACCATTTGAGGTGAAGTGGCCACTTAACACCTCCACAGTCATATGACAAAAAACAGGGGTTAGTGGGTTACAGATTGTAATAAATCAACAAGCCAGTGTCTTTATAAAAAGACCATGATTTTTGGTGTCTAGCAAAGTTATGAATTTAAGCTCCCAGGCTCGTCTTTTTTGAAGGTGTTGTACAGGTTTCCTTTGGGGACTAGAGGTCAGATATGGAGTGATTGCTTCGAGAAAAGTGTTTGCCCATGGATGATATGGTGTTTTTTGTCTTGTCTTGTGTGAGTTCATTCAAGAATGCAATGATTGTCTTGTTTCACCCACGTATTGGTTATTGGGGCATTCAGTGCACTGGATGAGGTACACAACATGTTGTGATAGGCGTGTGTAGGACCTATGGATCTTGAGGGTTGTGTTGTTGGAGATCTAATCAGCATAACAGTGGAGATACATCTGCAGGTTTTACATCACTTATGGCAGGGTCTGATGCCACTTTGAGTTAGTGGGGTCCTGGTCTGTAGGGAGCTTGCTTCTAATGATGAGCTTGGCAAGGTTAGGGGGCTGTTTAAAGGCCAGAAGAGGGGGTTCTGAAAAGATTTATTTCAGGATGGGGTCTCCATCAAGTATGGTTTGTAATTGTTTAATGATAGCCCATAGGTGTTCTGACGTGGGGTAGTAGGTGACAACTAGGGGTATCCAGTTGGTGGAGGTATTGAAGCAGGTTCTCTTGGGGTATTTGAATGGCCCATTCCATAATGCAATCTATTTCTCTGGAGTGTCCTTGTTTGGTGAAGGCAGTTCTGAGTGTGTTAAGATGTATCTTGGGCTTTCTTTTTGGAACATATCCTGTGGCATCTGTGTGCCTGACTATAGATAAGATTTTTTAGTATGTTTGCAGTGGTTATTGGATCTGTGAAAGTAGGTGTGGCAATCTGTAGGTTTCTTATATATAATGGTCTTCAGGATTCCATTGTTCAAGCTGATAGTGGTGTCCAGGAAGTTGATGCTGGTGTGTGAGGCTCTAGAGAGTATTTGATGGATCAGTGGTAGTTGTTAAGGCTATGTTGGAAATCTGAGGGTGTTTAGGTCATCTGTCCAGAGGATGAAAACACATTCATGTATCTTAGTATATCATTGATTCTTGTGGTGCATATGTCCAGAAAGTTTTCCTCAAGGTGGCTCACAGGCCCGCTGACGGGGGGAGTCAAAGGGGGCAATTGCCCAGAAGCCTGGGCAATTTAAAAGGGCACAGGGGCTCCCAGCCGCTGCTGCTGTTCTAGCAGCGGTGGCAGCTGGGAGCCCCAGGCCCTTTTAATTCACCCAGGTGAGCTGCAGGGCTCCTAGGTGCACGTGGGGTGGTATCGGCAGCAGCCGGGTGGGCATGTGGAAGACCTGGCCATGCCGGAAGAGCACCGCCCAGTAACGCAGCCAGCAGCAGCTCTCTGGGCAGCAGCTGGCACAGCACTGCGCGCACACACACAATTCAGTGAATATCATTGTCACTTCGCATATTTGTATCTTAAAAAAATATCTAGCAATATTCAGGAAGGCATCTTTGGCTATGATGTTTTCAGGCAGTTCAGTATTTCACTATCAATAAAATTGGTCTCTGTCCAAAGATACAAAGCCCCACATTCAGCACATGCATACAAATGATTTTTCCTCTCAAGATCAGATAAAGTCCAATATTTTTCCTAGCAACAAAAATTTGTGTTGTATGTTTTATTTTAACTTCCTCTTCCATAGCATATGTACTGTATGCTATCCTTCATATCCTATAAAGAATTAATTTCATACCAGGTCGTTGAAGGCTGCTATCAAATCCCTCTCCCATTCTTCTTTTCTGCAGACTAAATAAACCCAGTTCCCTCAGCCTCAACTCATAAGTCATGTGCCCCAGCCCACTAATCATTTTCATTGCCCTCCACTGGACTCTCTCCAATTTCATTCCATAATGAATTTATTTAATTTAAAAATATAATTCAAAATAACAAATTCTGCATCTTATATTTAGGCTCACAATTTGTTTAATACTGGTGCTGTAACGGGGGGGGGAAAAGTTAACTATTTCAAGCAACGCCACAACTTATGTATACTGGGTTCTAATGTGTTATTAATAGGATAAAAAGTAGTGTCGTAAACCATAGCCATCCCTTTCTAGGGGGCCCATTGACTGTTCTACTCTGGGGCTCGGAATTGCTGTCGGCGGGCCTGGTGGCCCGTGAG
Organism: Chrysemys picta bellii; assembly: GCF_011386835.1. Lineage (NCBI taxonomy): Eukaryota > Metazoa > Chordata > Testudines > Emydidae > Chrysemys > Chrysemys picta. The sequence continues at coordinate 106,572,581 of NC_088792.1, forward strand.
GAGGTTGCCATGCTGGGGAGCCATTCTAGTACCTATGGCTGTTCACGTTTGGACAAAATGTGTATGTAGTGAGGCGGAATGGCCTCCCGCTGAGCTAGTGGGGGAGGGACCACCGCTAACCCACTACAGTGTGTTTGAATGTAAAATTGTTATGGGTGAGTGTAGCGGGGTGGTCACCCACTCCTGTCCGGAAGGGCTGTGGCAGGGGGAAAAGCTGGGCTGATTGAGAGAAACAGCCTCAGCTGTGGTCATGCCCCCAAACAGACCCAGCTGGCCCTATAAAGGCCAGGGAATCCAGGAGCAAACAGTCTCCCTCTGTCTGTAGAGGGAGAAGGGCCTGGCTGCTGCAGGATTAGCAGGAACCTAGATTTGAAGCAGGGCTGGGGAAGGGCCAGAGGAGCTGGGAGCTCCGGCCTGGAAAGCTCCAGGCTGCAGGCCTGCTGACAGGTCTATTAGGTAATGGGGTTGCAGGGGACAGCCCATGGGTAGGCAGAGGCAGCAGGTCCAAAACCCCCTTTGCCTATGATGAGTGGCATACACTGCAGTCCACCCCAGTGAGCGGGGGCTAGAGGGGGACTGGCAGTAGCCTAAGACTGAGAAGAAGTGGGGATAGTGGGTGGGGGTTCCCCTGTGAGGGGGAGACCCTGGGACTGATGGGGTCTTGCAAGGGGGGCAGAACCCCAGTGAAGGGGCACCAGGTCCTGGGAGGGACACGGGGGCCAGAGTGAGGTAAGGCGGATCACCAGCCTGCAGAGGGTGCTCCGGAGCTGGGATGTGCTAATTCCCATGGACAACCAGCAGGAGGCGCCACAGGAATGAGTCCGCACGCTTACAGTGAGGTTGAAATGGATGAGTTTAGGGATGTGTTTAGGATGGATGTCAGGGAGTTGTCCATTGTCTTGTGGATATTTGAGGCAGACCACATCATTGTGAGGGATATTGGTATGTAGGGAGGTGACATCCATGGCTGCAAGGATGGTCTTCTGAGGGATGTTGTTAATCTTCCAGAGTTTCATGAGGAAGTTAGAAGCTTGTCCTTTGTGTGATGAGTGGTTTGAGGATGGTTTCTATGAGTCCTGATAGTCCTTCAGTAATAGTGCCATGGCCAGATATGATGGGTCTGCCTGGGTTCCCTTGTTTAGGTGTCTTAGGAAGTATGTAGAAGGTCCCTGGGGTGGGTTCTTGGGGGATGAGGTTGTACCATTTCTCTTGGAGCTGTTTGGGAAAGGATATGATAATATCCTTAAATCCCTCAGTGAATTGTGGGGTTGAGTAGTCTTTGAGTTCTTTATGGTAGGTGATGTCAGTTTTGTCATTGTCCTCATTGATGTAGTCATCATGGTTGAGAACTATGATGGCACCACCTTTGTCTGCTTGTTTGGTGGTTAGATTTCAGGTACTGTATAGATATCCTCTCAGCAGTGGAGAGATTGTGGTAGATGTGGTGATTAAGGACTTCAGTCTGCTTCAGGGGAAAAAAAACTATCAATGTAATGATCAAGTGTGCGTTTTTTTGTCAACAGTGGGATGTCCAGTCAGATGGTGCTTGTTTCTTATGACTGTCAATGGGGACGTGGTAATTGTGGGTGTTGGTGTCATTGTTGGGAAATAATTTTTTTGAGGCAGAGTTGGTGAAAAGTCTTCTAATTCTCCACATGTCAGTATGGTATTTGGTTCTGTGATGGGGTAGAAGTTCAGTCCCTTGGAGTGTACAGATAGTTCTGGTTAGGGGTAGTCTTGATGATAAATTGATGTTGGGGTGTCATGTAGTGCCAGGGTTTTTCCTGAAGGTGGTGTCCTGTGTGTTGTGGAGTTGCTGAAGAATCATTCTGGCAGCTAGCAGGCTTCTGTAATAAGGGTATGACACATGGGAGTGATAAGTGGCTAAACTACATTTCTCATCCCCAGTCACATGATGATGCAGGTCAGTTTCCCTCTCATGTGGCAAAGGGTAGCCACAGACTGTAGTGCCTACAGTAAGAGTGTCTATAGAGACTTTAGCAATAATACTACTTAGCACTTTTCATCCAAAAAATCTCAAGGTGCCTTACAAAGATAGGTAAATACTTAATCCTATTTTATAGATGGGGAAACTGAGACGCAAAGAGATTCAAAGTCTCAAAACAGGTCACTAGCAGAGCTGGAAATAAAACTCAGGTTTCCTGATTGTTTGTCTAGTCGATACCATATTGTACTATGCTGCATCCCAGTAAACTACTATTTATGAGGATGCCTAGGTGATCAGCCCTGGGCTTTGGAGAAAGAAAAGTCTCTTCCTCTTGTTGGACTGAATTGAATTATTTTGCTGTCACTTTGTGATACCAGTTGGACACCTGCTCAGCCACCCCCCAGTGCTGTTCTGTTTAACTCCTGTACTCTAAACTGAAAATGTTCGCTATATAGCTGCAACCAAGACCCCTGTAGTTTCTGGTCATGTAAATTATATGGGCCACCCTTTTACACAATTCATCACCTTCTAGCTGCTGCTGCTTCCCAGTCAGGGTGTGTCAGCCCTTTTTGTGTTTGGCCCCATACTCAGTTGGTCTATGTCAATCCCAACTTCACAAAAGTGGGCCATGTTTCTGATTGATGGAGCCTTCCTTCCTCAAGTCTCTAAATACATCTAAAATTTAGCAGCATGACAGCTCAGCTGTTGAATTGTTCCTTTTGCAATCACTCTCAAGGCACCACGCCAACGAGTGGCCTTACTTGGCAATAGTAGGCATCTCAGCCTCTGTCATGTCTTCATGCTGTTTCACCCTTTTTTATCATTGTCTGCAGGGGTAGCAGGTCACTAGAAGCAACTTGGGCTAAACCACCCCAGACATATGATGCCTGCCTGCCAGACACCGTGTAATGTGCAGTACACCTGGCTGCCACTGGAGACCGCTGGTCCTGCAGCACATAGATTGCAGGCAGCAGAGTGGGGGAGGGACAGTGAAGGGTTCTGTACAGGGCCCCCACCCTACCCACCAGGGGATACAATAACACACTTCTATTTACAATTATTAAAGGCTTAAAGAATATGCTGCTTTATTGTTGGAACTATGTATTTAAAAACCTGGTACAATCCCACAAGATAGGAAGTAAGGTGCAAAGGTGAATCAAGGCTCCATCCCATAATACTCTGAGTGACTCAGTTAACTTCTTAGTAGCCACTTTACTACAAAGGGAATGCAGGCTTCAGAGTGATTATAGTCCAGAATTGCCCCAGAAAGGCAGAAAACAGGAATCCCTACACGTATCTAGCCCTGTAGGCAGCACACAGAGGAGGCACAGAGCAGAAAATGCAGGCTTCTGTGGGATTCATTCAGATCCTTCCCTCAGAGGGAGGAAATTGTATTCCCTCTTACCTTTTTTCCTGATTCTCCATGTAAAGCAACAAGTAAGGGGTGTTTCTGAGCTGGAGAAGGTGGGGGAGGGGAGCTATTGATGGTGCACATGTAGGAGGGGGACAAATTCTGAGCGAGAGGGTTTGGTATGTCAGGTGAGAGAGGGTGGAGAGAGTGTCTTAGAGCTGAGGAGGGTGCTTCTAAGCAGCGGAGAAATCGGGTATGGAGAGGAGAGGTTCTGTGTCTGCATAAATGGGTGTGGATGGGTGGTGCAGGTTAGGTTGGAGGCTCTTGGGGAGGCTCTGAGCCAGGAGAGGGATGGGAAGGCAGATCTGAGTGCAGGTCCAAATGGAGTTGATTGGTGAATTGGTAAAGGCTGTGTGGGCAGGGATGAAGGGGAGACCAGGAGATGACAGGGTCCGAGATGGATTGGTGGGGGAGAAGTTGGGAATGCTAAAAGGATCACAGGAGGGTAAATACTGTTTTCTCCCACCCTGCCTGTTACTGTAGTTTTCCCAATTTTCATTTTCAAAGGGAGCAGGGGTGAGAGAGAGAAGAGAATGCCCCTGTTGTTTCCCCACTTACCTCCCTTGCACTTCACCAAAATGCTTCCTTGTGACCTTCCCCCTTGCACAGAACCCTAGTTTATTTTGAAAATAAGATGAGCCTGCAGGGAAGAGTAGGAGATGTGTGCATTTATGAACATACCGGTGGGGGTAGAAGGGATGGCAGTTTGCTATCTGCAGTCGCACAATTTATACTGGTGTCCAGTGATCTCTGGTTTTATAATATTTAACTGAGTGAATGACTTACCTTTCCTTTTGGGGCTTTTGCTAATGAGTTGGGCATCTGCATTATTACAGGGCTATGGCTCATCTGTTCCCTTTTGACAAACCCCCAAAACAGCAGTCTCTCTTCCCTTCATTTTTTTATTTGTCTGACTTCCTCTTCAAGTTTCTACACGGGGAGGTGGGGGAAGGAGGATAGAGGAAGAGGACTCTTGACTCGGAGAGAGAGCCTGCTGCTTGTCACTTTTTCTATGTTCTCCTCTTTCAAGATAGATCAGTGTTTTCATGACTTCTTGCTGTCTTCATATTCTCTGCCCCCTCTTTGGGGAGAAGAACCTGCACCACAACCTATAGGGTATTTTAGTCTGAGCAGAACTCAACATGAAGTGGCTAGGTGCAATGCAGAGTCCATGGCCATGAGAATCTGCTAAAAGCTTAGATAGGCAGAATTTAATTTATAAGCAAGATATCATACTGTTTTGTATCTACCTATGCAAACCAGTCTTTTATGGTTGGTATATTTGTCTTCCCTCACATAATCCTAAAAGGGTGGTTTAACCTTGTACAAATCCAGAAATATCCCAGATAAGGGAGCCAATTATAGTGCACTTAATGAATGGAACATCATGATGGTTAACTTATTTAAATCACCTCCTGGAGCGTAGAAGGAATTAATGGCCCCATTAGTCCAAAAGATATTCTAATTCAGCTTTAAAGGATGAAGCTAGGCATGGCCCTTCAACAGGAGTGAGGTGCTCAGTAAAGAGGAGGCTGAAAAGCTCTTCAGTGAATATATTGATTCCCATATTTCTAGCTCCTTTGTCTAAATTAATTGTGACCCAAGCAAACTCTGCCCTCTGTACGTACAAGAAATGGAAATCTATTACAAAGGACCGTCTTACTCTGCAGCAAGCTGGAGCCTAATTCTGTGACATGATCCCTGGGACTCTGGTGTGGCAGCTTCATTTAGATTAAAAAAGAGAGAGCAAGTGAGTAGTAAAAGTGAGTACATCTCTACCCCGATATAACATGAATTCAGATAGAACGCGGTAAAGCAGCGCTCCAGGGGACGGGGCTGCGCGCTTCGGCGGATCAAAGCAAGTTCAATATAATGCGGTTTCATCTATAACGCGGTAAGATTTTTTGGCTCCCAAGGACAGCTTTATATCGGGGTAGAGGTGTAGTATGATCACTATAGTGTTCTCCAAGTTGGTTGTTTTTATATTAAATTCTGTATATTTGTATGCTGTCCCAACACTTTGTTTTCAGTACCGGTATGTTCCAGATTTTTGTATTGACAACACATTACTGCATGGTAGATGATGTTTTGGTGAAAAGCTGAAGCATAGGAAACAGCTGAGCCTCTTGGAACATTGGAGGGTGTGGAAAGTAGTTTGAGAGTCTGGTAGAAGCTCCAGATTATCCTGTTCTTTCTGCTAAAATGATCAGGAGTGAAATCGTTAACAATGGTGACGTTTAAATGGTCATCAATATGTTTTCAGAGTCAACTCACAGAGATGAACGTTGGCACTTTTCAACACAATCGTTTAGGCTGTCTGAGGACTCAGAATGAAAACACTATCTGTTAACCTTAAAATCTGAATTTAGTGTCATCTACATAACAGTGAAGGCAAGAAACAGCTTTTTTCCAAATGAAACATAGATATACTTAGCTAGAGTATAGCTTGCAAGGAATCAACTCCATGGCAAATTCTGTGGCAGGAGAATCACAATATATAATAACCCTATCACTTGTGCTCACAGCTGACAATTTTTAACAAATGTATGTGTGTCTGCATGCAAAATTGGACACACAAGTAGACCCCATACAAATCAAGCCTTATATAACGGGGCCAAAATTTTAAATGTATTTTTTTATAATCATCTAGGTGCCTCAAACCCATTGATTTGAGCGGAGGTTACGCACCAGGATGCTCTTTAAAAATCCCACTGGATACCAAAATGCCTTTAAAAATCTGGTCCCAAAAGTACAGGTGGTTAAAATCCCCTTTCCTCCACAGACCACAGTAGGCTTTCCAATGGATAATTTTTATGTATTCAATCAATATCTACCTCTCATCTGAGAACAAATAACACTTTTTATTTGGTAAACTAGTTAAGATTGATGTTCTTTTCTTTGGAATAGTGAAATTAACGTTTTCAAATATCAGAATTATTATGTGTGATCTATATATCTGTCAAAGTTGGTATTTTTTTTCATTCTTTGTTGTTTTCACTTGGTGTTAAGCCTTCAATGAATATCATGATCACCTATTTAAGATTTAGTCACAATGAAGAGGATTTATGTTATTCCTTTAGTATCTTGGAACTTGAAACTGAGTTCTTTTCCTTGCTATTTAATACTGATACTTCTGAACTCTGTTAAGTGCAGATGTTCATTTTTTTTAACCTATTATTTCTTTCTGAAGGCATCTTTTCTCTCTGGTTAGTTCTGCTCAGTTCTTGTTAGCTGAAAGGTTTCTTTGGTCCATGTCCATTTGGCATATCTGATTTCATGAAAAATCAAAAAAAGTCTCCTGATCTTCTGATAACCTAGTAAAATTAGGTTGTACCTGGCTTGGGGAAACTGGAGTGGGGGGGGGGGGGAGAAATAGCTCCATCTCTACACTCATAATAAAGCTATGAGAGATGGTAACTTCTCAATAACTTCTTGCAAATCCATGCTGTGTGGTTTTTTTTTTTTTTTTTTTGTATTGCAGTAACATGAAATTTTCAGTCATTTCCACTGGAGGTCCACCAAGTTTCATATCATCCTGACCTGTCCCAATTATGTCAATGATAAGGAAAGAGGGAAGGTATTGGTCAGACCTCTGATTCTTTACTACACATTCTTAAAATGTCCACGTGCATTTCTAACCCAGAAGATGCATATGTAGTGAATGTTGGGTTGGTTTGTTGTTTGAGTGTAGTTTTGACAGCCCTGCTGGTAGAAATATTCTGTTTATCCATAGAACACATGAAGCACACATTGGGCCAGCACACGTTTCTCTTTGCATTGCATGTGCATCTTTCCTGTTCTGGAGGGCCCTCCAATGGGATAAGACTATAGTTAACTATTTTCCTATTCAGTCTTTGGCCTCTCTGCATAGTCCATTAGTTGTAATGGTATGATTCCTGCCTGCTGGGTACCACTCTCTTTGATATTTGAACAGCAATCTGAGGACAATTTCTTTTACCAGCACTGATCTGAGTTGAATTTGAACTCAGAATTGTGGGGAGTTTGTATAGCACTGTGGTGGGGTGTGCATACCTCACATTGGAGCAGGAAAACAAGAGGTTAATTACCTATGGAGAAAGCCACATACCATCCCCGCCCCATAGAACTAGCCTTACTTGATGGTTAAGGCAAAAAAACCTTTCACTCAGCCCCAGGGGGGAAGAGTATTGGAACAGTAAGGGGCTACTAAAGAAAAGAAAAATGAATCTTTACTCCCAGGGAGAACAGAGAGAGGAGCCTGTCAGAGCCAAAGCTTGGAGAGCCTGAGAATTAGCCTGCTTCCTGAAATCTGTCAGACAAGGCCTGCAGATGGGACACTTTAATTCCTCTGTTCAGGAAAAGGCCTTGGGTCAGTGCAGCATATTCCCTGTGAAACAGGCAAGATCCTTAAAGGGACAAATTTCAGAGTAGCAGCCGTGTTAGTCTGTATCCGCAAAAAGAACAGGAGTACTTGTGCACCTGAGGGTACGTCTATACCCAGCCGCTAGTTCGGCGGCTGGCAATCGAACTTCTGGGTTCGACTTATCGCGTCTTGTCTGGACACGATAAGTTGAACCCAGAAGTGCTCGCCGTCGACTGCAGTACTCCAGCTAGACGAGAGGAGTACCGCGGAGTCGACGGGGGAGCCTGCCTGCCGCGTGTGGACCGAGGTAAGATCGAACTAAGGTACTTCGAACTTCAGCTACGTTATTCACGTAGCTGAAGTTGCGTACCTTAGTTCGATTTGGGGGGTTAGTGTAGACCAAGCCTTAGAGACTAACAAATTTATTAGAGCATAAGCAAATCTGACATCAGGAATCATAATACTCAAAAACCAGTGGGAGAACATTTTAACCTGTCTGGTCATTCAATGACAGACCTGTGGGTGGCTATCTTACAACAGAAAAACTTCAAAACCAGACTCCAACGAGAGACTGCTGACCTGGAATTGATATGCAAACTAGATACAATCAATTTAGGATTGAATAAGGACTGGGAATGTCTGAGCCATTACAAACATTGAATCTATCTCCCCTTGTAGGTATTCTCACACTTCTTATCAAACTGTCTGTACTGGGCTATCTTCATTATCACTTCAAAAGTTTTTTTTCCACTTACTTAATTGGCCTCTCAGAGTTGGTAAGACAACTCCCACCTGTTCATGCTCTCTGTATGTGTGTAGCCCATGAAAGCTTATGCTCTAATAAATTTGTTAGTCTCTAAGGTGCCACAAGTTCTTTTTTTAAAGGGACAAAGGCACTGTATTCATTTACACACTTTTCCCTTATTTTGAAGCCTGATGTTACTGCCCCAAGTTAACCTTGCATAAGCACCTCTACAAATTCCTTGAGCTATCCAGTATCTGCTTGGGTCTAAGACTACATGAAAAAGTCAGACTGCAGTTACCTACTCAAATTTAAAAAATCCTTTAAAGTTCTATTTCAACTTCTGTCAGGGTTCCCTCCCCACTCTGAACTTTAGGGTACAGACGTGGGAACCCACATGAAGACCCCCTAAGCTTATTTCTACCAGTTTAGGTTAAAAACTCCCCAAGGCACAATTTCTCTCTTATACCTTGGATTAAGTAACGCTGCCACCACCAAGTGATTTAAACAAACATTTAGGGAGGGCCACTTGGAGCCCTACCTTCCCCAAATATCCCCCCAAGCCCCTACACCCCCTTTCCTGGGGAAGCTTGAGAATAATATCGTCACCAATTGGTACAGGTGAACACAGATCCAAACCCTTAGATCTTAAAACAATGAAAAATCAATCAGGTTCTTAAAAGAAGAATTTTAATTAAAGAAAAGGTAAAAGAATTACCTGTGTAAAATCAGGATGGTAAGTACTTTACAGAATCACAAAAGACTCAAGAACACAGAGGATCTCCCCTCTAGGCAAAACCTTAAAGTTACAAAACCAGGCATAAACATCCCTCTTACACAAAGGAAAACACAAGCCAAAATAAAAGTAAATTAACTCATTTCCTTGCTGAATACTTACTAACTCTATAGGAGTTGGATTGCTTGTTTCCTTTATCTGACTCCGGCAAGCACACAGAACAGACAGCCAAAGCCTTCCCTCTCCCCCGCCCCCCTGATTTGAAAGTATCTTGTCCCCTTATTGGTCCTTTTGGTCAGGTGCCAGCCAGTTACTTGAGCTTCTTCACTCTTTACAGGTAAGAGGATTTTGTGCCTCTGGCCAGGAGGGACCCCATAGCACTGTATACAGAAAGGTGGTCACCCTTCCCTTTATATTCATGACAACTTCCTATCCAGTAAAGTTGGATAGCATTTAAGTCTGAGTCAATAATTCTTATTTGCTCAAGCAATTTCTTCCATGAGAATGTTCCCTTGTCCAGTGTATATGATCTAGCTGTTCTTTTTCTGTTTTTGTGGCTCCAGTGGTTACTAATGAGCCTTTTATCCAGTGGTGCACAAGGTAGTAAATTGCTTTTAACAAATATTGATACATTTCACACTTATCTTTATTGACTTTCTGGAGTAAGTCATATATAACTGTTGTCAGGATTCTGATTCTGGGAATTTGTTTGTTTTAAAGTAAGCTTAAAATATGGAGTACTCCAACAATGAGACAGTTTAACTGTGAGAACTGGAAAGTAACCTCATCTGTTAGTAATAACTTTAAATCTATTTGAAGCAGGTCAGTCTGAAACATTACTAATCTGTACAATTACTAAACTGTGTCAACCCCTTTGAGTAATTTGCATTAGAGATTTTTCTAAATAGTGTTGTCAACTCTTGGTGAGTTATCGTGAGTCTTAACAATATTTAGTGTTTCTAGCCATCCTGGTTGCAGAGAAAAGCCTGAAAATGTGAACTGCAGAGGGTCAAAAATCAGACGCATGGTTTTGTGGGGGACCTGACTAATGAGTTGTGAACACTTGAGGTTTGGCAATGCTTGATGCCCAGGTAGGTGCTCTAATGGTCTAATCTGAAGCCTATTAAAGTCGGTGGAAACACTCCCTTTTATTTAGGGGACTTTCAGTCAGGCTTATTATGCCTTATTAGCCTAATTCCTGCCCTGGGAAGGTATAGCCTGAAGGTATAGCATAGTTTTAGTTAAGCCACATCATCTTTCTTCTGCTTCCTTTCTTTCTCCCGCCACCACTCGTCAAATGTGACTACAAGTGGTCAGCATTTCAGTTCTATGTCTTGTCTAAAACAGAGCCAACCTACTGTCATGTGAGCAGTAGGCATTCAACACTGACTGTGGGAAGAGCACCATATATTGAATCACACCCTTGCTGGTTCCTCCAGCACCTGCTTCTTCCAGGGAAATGGTCATCTTTTGAAAAGTATGTTCTCAACTCAGTATGCTGTTGCCATTAAACATTCATTACATTTACAAGAAGAGGAGAAGATTAGTGTTTCCCAAATTAACACTTGGCTGATTGTGATGACAGCTTGGTAGTCTGTGGTTTGTTTGTTTGTTTTTGTTTTTTGAGCAGTGAAGGAAGGAGGGGAAATACACAAGTGAAATTGTCCCCTCTAATATGGTTCTGAAATATTCAATAACTCCTCAGCCAGCCATGCAACACAATTTTTCCCTTATTCAAAACAACTGTGTGTAGTTTACTAAATAATTTGTGATCTACATTGGTCCATAGCTTCAAGGGTTGTGCCTGGCCTCTCACACTCCTAGGAAATTCATGAATAATTAGGGACCAGACTTGCTCCTATTTAAATTGATGCCAAAATTCCCATTGATTACAGTGGAGCAGGAGCAGTTCTCTTATCATTCAACCCTGCTGACCAGTGAGGAAACTCAACTTGCTCCTAAGACTAAATCTGCACTAATAGTTCCTTTTTTTTTTTAAGGAAATAGCAATAGATAAATTTAAAGTTGCAATTCTGTATTTCCAAATTGTTGGCTGAAACAATAGGAATAAGGTACAGTTTGCTTATTCCTGAAGGTTTCATGGAGGGCAAATCATAAATATCTAATGTTTCTACTTTGAATGGCATCATAAAAGAAAATTAGATAAACAGTGAAACATAAATCAGAAGTGCTGCCAAAAACTGATGCAGTGATTTAGAAAAAAAATGCCAGACTACTAATCAAGAACACTCTCGTTTGTTCCCTGGAAATAAAGAAGAAAATAACCATTTGATATCTTCAGTAATACAAGCATTGATTGATTGCATCCCATAATGTTTTCTTATGTATCCTCTAGAATACCACATGAATCACTGGTTCATCTGTTTTAAATGGTGGTTTTAGTTATTCTAAATTATTTATATTGACAGTTGAACAAAGGAAAGCAGAACCTGAATACTGTGCTTAAGTACCTCGCTGAATTAGGGCCAGGTGTTCTCGCTCAAAGCACCAGGACCTCTGCCTGCAGATCTGCAACATATTTCTCTCAGACTTCAAAGTAACTTCAATAAATCCATGTTTTCCAGATTCAGAATAGTGCATAGCTTGTAAGATCATCACCTCTGTACTATGTGCAGGAAGAATTTGTCAACATAATACAAAACTTCAGGAAGGAAATGGCATAGTTCTGTTGGTCTTTGTCATCCATTTGCTAACTTAACCTGTGAAGCTTCTCTTCTGAGGGTTGCATTTTGGATAAATATTTAATCAGTCCTTGGTTAGGAGAGTGACTGACTCCATAACCTAGTGGTTAGGATACCCACATTAAAGACTCTGAGTCTGGTCCAGTCCCCCTACTCCAATCACTTCCCTTATTTATCCACCATGGAACAGCTTCAACAGGAGAAATTGAGGGAGTCCCACATAACAATATCCACTAACTCAGTGGTTAGACATTAGAGCATTCTCCTGAGCTGTGGAGGGGCCCTTTCTCCCCTCTGTCTTCGTTGGGGGGAGAGAGAATTGAACCTGGGTTTTCTATATCCTAGGCATGTGCTCCAAACTACTGGGCTAAGACTTATAAGGTGAGGGCTGCTCACATCCCCACCATCTTTCCCTTCCTGCTCCCCAGTTTTGCAAGGGACCTTATCAGGTAGGCAGTCTCTTGAGCACACCTACTGATTCTGGCCCAACACACAACTTAGGCAGTCAAATGCCCATCTTCCCTGGTTTTGTGACTTGCTCTGGGGGCATAAACATCCAAATGCCTAGAAGGAGGCAGCAGGGCATGTGCCTAGAGGCTGAATCATCGGCACATAGGGAACTTTCACTGCAGAAATTTAGATGCCAAATGAATTTTGGTGGGAGTTTTGTCAATTTCAGTGGAGCCAAAACTGGGACTTAGGCACCAAAGTCTACGGGTCAGAGCTTAGGTTCCTACACATAGGCTGTTATTTTGATGAACATACTGTGAATCTGTAATTAAAACTCAAATCCAATGAATTTCACATGGTTTCATATTTTTCTACAAATAGTTTTGTTTGATTTTTATATTTAATCTAACTTGAATGGAAGGCTGCAACCACATTAACAAGCCAAGAATCACAAGTAGAGAGAGTAGAAAATTAAGGTCACCTGGTGTAAAAACTGTGCATGGCATACACTGAAGCAGGCAGTCACTCACACCTCACTGAAAGCTGGCAAACCTTTGCATGTTTGGTTCATGATGGCAAACTTCAAGAGGTTCAGAATGTAGGTGCAGTTCAGATGGCACCTAAATGTTTAGGTGATTACCAGTATCTGAACATCTTGGCTCTACACTACCAGGTGGAAAAATCTCCTATCAGGGGAGATTTTTCAACACTTTTGTGGCTTTTCCCATCATGCACCCAGAAATGCAGAATTGGGAGGAAAAGAAAGGGAGAGAATTAGCCAAACCTCTTCAGACTTCAAAAATGGTTCATGGCTGGGTTTTTGTTGAGAGCTTCTTGTGGATTCTTCTTCTTTCAGGAGCAGTTCATCCTTCCTTAACTCCCCGTGCTTTACAGTTACATGAGAAGCATGGAAGAAGAAAGGTTTCAAAATAGAATCAGGAACACACTTAGATGCTGGATTATGTTATAACTCTGCTAGAAAACGCACTTTTCTGAGCATCAGCCAGCACAGCGTTGATAATTACTGCATTTTATGAAAGGTAACTATATATATCTCATTAAAGCATCTGTGATTAAATGCTTTTGTTATGCCCTTTCCTTACAACTGGGGGAGCTCAGGCATACAGGTTATGCAATAAGGTCACATAGGGAATCCATGTCTGCATCAGGAATCAGGAGTTCAGGGCTCACTGTGCTTAGACCATTAGCCCACATCACTGTGGTGGAAAGCAGAGCACTAAATCTAAATATATGTTGGCATCTGTTTAAATTGCAAACTCCTCTTGCATTTTTAAGATGCCCTACTGAAATGCACTCATGGCAATTATTTCTGAAACAATTTTGCTAAATTTTATACATTATTGCTGTAATATGGAATCATATTCTGGTTTTATGTATGGACATCTTTTGATGTGTTTAAACTTTTTCTGTATATTTGTTATTCATGGAATCGTAGTTAGAAATGGGGGGGGGGAAACTCATTAGATCATCCACTCCCATCACAGGAAAAGCCAAATAAAGCAAACACAAACTACCTGTATAGAAACAGCTAATGAAAATGATATGCAGAATTATAATGATAACATTCTCAATGAAAGTGTCTTCTCAGAGGCTATATGCGACACACAGTAGCTGTTGTGGTGGTTTCAGAGCCATGCTGGAGAGGGAGTTCAGAGGTTCATGTGATCACCTTGTTAAAATCCTACCACCACCTTTATAGGTGGGGTTTGGGTGACTTGCCAACTTCTGATGGAATCCACCCCTGTGATGTCCTGCCCCTTTAAATATTTGAACATTCTTCCCCCCTCGCCAGTAAAAAGCCTCAATTTTGTGTTGGTTTTAGTTTTGCAACCAGATCAATAAACGTCACGTCCACAGCAGCTAGGTGTACTTAAATGGGCTCCTCTGTGTCTGTATCTCTTTCTCTGCTAGGCCAAATATAATAACCCCCACTCTAGAGATGACTTAACCATCCTTACCAGAAATGACACATCCCTAGGGCTCATTTAAAATACCTCTGAAGACTATTTTTTTGCTTTTGGTACAGATTAGATTGCAGGATTTTGCAGAAAAAAAACATGGGGAAGGATATCTCCAGGCACCCCTGCAAGGACTTTGTCTTCAATTCCACTCCCAATTGAGCACATTATCAACATACTGGGCTAAATTCTGCTCTTAGTCACAGCTGTGTAAAACCAGAGCAACACCACTGGTGTCACAAGAACTACTGCAGATTTTACATGGGTGTCAATGCAGAATTATGTAGTATAGTTAAAGAACAAAGTATAGCTTTCTAGAGCAAGTCCACTTAATACAAGCTTGTTTGCGAAGTGGTTCTGTCTTCCTGATAGGTTATTGTTATGAGTATTTTTGTTGAGAAAAATGAATAATTTTCTTAATTCTTCACTTATCCTGTCTAGGAGCTCATGCATCCCAAACTATAGAAGGTTTATCACAAGCTATTGTAAGAATTGGGGTAGACTTTTATAGTGGCAAAATAGTATCTCCTTACTCTCACGGTTTAGAGAAATGAGAGATTCTAGAACTTTCACCTCCAGGTTGCCAATCTGAACTCAGACAGGTTGTAATGACAAAGCTTTTTGGTGGTATATGAGTTTTTGACTCTGTCCAGTTTCCAAAGAACAGGAATCCCTTCCACCCCTAGTTAGTATACTGTTTGACATTTTCAGGATAGAGACCTAGAGACAAAGGAGCATGGAGACTGAGAGTCTGATTCTTCTCCAATTTATACTGGTGTAAATTGGGAGTAACTCCATTAAAGTCAATAGAGTGACACCTACAAAAAACTTAGTGAGATCAGAATCATGCCCTCAATACTACTGTTGTGTCATCCCTTGTCTCCTTACTGTAACATCCCTCCCTTATTCAGCTGGGAATTGAGGCACATTGGCAGGATTGCATGAGAGACTCTCATAATGTCAGTACCCAGGCAGTACATATTCTGAGACTAAATACAAGGCTTCATCTTCTAGGGCTGTCGGTCTAGCACCTTCCAAGAGCACAAAGGAGAGACAAAAAATTAAAAATAACAAAGAGCAGCAGCCACGCCAGAAGCTTTCTAATAGAAACAATATTGAAAGTCCTGTAGAAATTAGCATTTCTTGGTTTTGCTGGATACAGTACAATGCATTTGTAATCTCCCTATTATAATGTTGTTGCCTTAATGTTTTCCCATAATTTGTTTCATGTGTGAGATCAACCATAAACATGGATTGTATTTTGTTAAGCATTAGCTTAAGTAGTGTTCAGTACCAGGTCACTGAATAGCAATTCAATTCCACTTGCATATTTCCTTTCCCACATGGAACACACATTTAGTTAAAATGTTTGAAAGATTTTTTTTTTTGTACTTTAAATCATTTGAGTCCTGACCAGTTCTTTGATGTTTAAATCTGATCATGGTGACACTGAATTAGAGCATTAGCTAACAGCACAGAATAGTGTCACTAGACATCTGGTTGGCTCTGAAGAACATTATTACTGTATAGAATCTGTCTTCTGTAGGTCATCGCTTCAAATCTTAACTCCGATGTCATTTCAGAGTAGGGTAACATCTAAAGTATGTTTGCTTGCTTGTCCTTTTTAAAATATATTGGTGGTCTCAGGCCAATTCCTAATGGATCGGTATTGATGCCATAATTCATATGCTTGACAAAACTTTTAACAGAGAGCAAGGTTTACATGGGCATCATGGAGAATGAACTTTTGTTCCTTTCTTTGCTATCTAATATATTGTTTTTCTTTAAAATTGAAATTAGTGCATGTAAAAATCCTTCTGAACCAGTCCTGTCAGAGAACATGCAACATGCAGATCCATTGATCTGAGAACTATGAAGCCCATTGAGAGCAGTAGCCTGTAGGGCTTGGCTTCCCACTGATTACAGTGATCAGTCCTCAGCAAAGCCAAACTCCTATAGAGAACATAAATGATAAGCATGATCGGAAGCAGCAGAAAAAAGAGCGGAAAGTCAGTAAAACAAGAGCAGTTGGAATAAAACTAAAAATCAGAAAGCTAGGAGTAGTATCAGTAATGTTGAACCAATTAAAGAAAGTCTCTAACAAAAGATAATTAACTAAAAAGAATATCTATAAAAGTTAAGCTGTTCCAAAAGAAAAATTAGGATTCAATGACATGCCATAGCAAAATGATACATCTTTGATATAGAGACAATAGGTCTTTTCAAGAGGAACTCTTTCAAAGGGGTATTGAGTGCTCTCTACATAAGAGAGGCTGGAAATCCCATTTGTTGTTGTTCCATTTATCCTTGTGAATAGTAGTATGTTGTATAATTTGTACATATAAAACACATTCCTCTTCAAATTTAGTCCTGTCTCACAGATTTGATGTGGACAAACTTAATTAATACATTTGTAAAAAAGTTATTTGTAAGCACCAAATAGCTTTGTCAAATGTCAGCTGCTAATGTTGGCTTTGAGTAATTAGTATCCATTATTCATAGTACTGTAAGTTGTTGGTCCTTAAGTGGTCACAATTAAACTATTTGCACTATTTTGGAAGAATGTGCTAGTTTGAGAGTCTCTTCCTACACAACCTAAAGAACTTGCTCCAGGAAACAACTGAGATAAAAGAAGTTCCATATTTAGCACTATTCACTACAGAGCAATACCACTGCAATATAATAAGTCTCTGGAAGAACTTCTTTTTAACAGATACTCTCTTGCCAAGTTATAACCAAGGGTGATAAACAGGACTGTGATCTTGGCACAGAGCTTGAACTAGCCAAAACCAATTTTAAAAAAAATATATAGCTGGAACAAATTATAGCTTTGCACAGTTGAAAATCAAAGACCTAGAATTTGGCAAGCTAGCTAATGGCCAGAACAAACTATAGT
The DNA here is from genome assembly GCF_011386835.1 of Chrysemys picta bellii. NCBI lineage: Eukaryota > Metazoa > Chordata > Testudines > Emydidae > Chrysemys > Chrysemys picta. The sequence continues at coordinate 106,589,787 of NC_088792.1, forward strand.
GATTTAAGAAAACATTAGCTTGTTTTTGTTCTATAATCACAGTGGAAACAACTCACAAAGTAACCATAAATATCTTCTAAAAAGAATATGACTGAGAGAGGAAATTAGCAAGTACCAGAAAAAAGTGAAGTAAGAGCAGATACACCAGAAAAAAAAATATTCATGGATTGATCCACTTTTAGACTGTGAAAGTGACTGAATAGAATTGTTAGACGCTTAGCCTTTCAGTTCAACTGCAAAATGGAGATCAGTTGATATGCAATAAAATAAAATCATTGTATTGGTTAAAAGTGCATGCAATCGGGGGAGGGGAGGAAAGTAGAGTTGTGTGATAAGGCTGGGATTTTCAAAAGCGAGTCAAACACCCAACTCCCTCATGATTTTTTGAAAATCCCAGCCTAAAGCCTAGGCTTCAGCTGGAAGAGCAGGAAGTTCAAAGTTTTTGCACATCCTGTATGACGTCTCTTCTAAAATCTTAACCTCATCTAAGAGGAAATTGTTCTGAGACAGAGAGGTAGTGTGCTTACTGAATTCTGAGGGGCCAAAGGCCAGGTTTGTCTGATGTGAGACATCAATCTGCAAGCACCAGATTACAAACCAATGAAGCAGGAGCCTTTATTGAAACAAACAAGGATGATGTGGGAAATGCAGCAGAAGCAAGACCAGACATGAGAAGGATCCTGAGGCTTCAGCGGGACACTTGTCCATCTGTCATCCATAGTATCTTACTCAATGTAACAAGCCATGTCCACAGTCTTCCACCCTGAGCTGTGACACCACTCATTTAACATAAATCAAAACAAAATTTAGTTTGACCATCTGATTAATATGGTGTTCTAGCTGATAGGAAAAATACAAGACTAGTTGTAACACTGTGTGGAGTGACTCAGGACAGATTGTCAAAAAGCAGGGCAGAAACCCCAAACTGGTTGTATGTTCTATAATTAGATTTCACCAACTCAGTAACAAGTGTGAACTTCAAAAGCACTATGTGACTCCATAGTGAGTCAGTTAGATAGTCCCTTTGGGCACTGCAGTTTATCCTGCCACCCAGGCAAGCTGGACTATGTAGTAGATGGTCCCTGTACCCCAAAATCACAACAACCTTCAGGTTATTCCCAGTCCCACAGGACCAGTCACTTCCCCAGGTCAAGTGCACTCAGATCTGAAACCAAAGACAATGCCTGTAATAAATCCTGTAATAAACTAATTAAAGATTTATTAACCAAGAGAAGAAATAAGTTATTTACAAGGTTAAACAGGAAACATGCACACAAATGAGTTGCAGTGTGTCTTGGAGACAGCTGAATCTCAGTGAGGAGTGAAGTGAATCGAGTTTGTAAAATGCTTTGGGATCATTTGGATTGAAAGATGCTATATAAAAATAATGTATTAAAATAAATGTTCTGCAAATTTATGGGGCAGCATTTGTTTCATAATTACTTACAAGGTTTTTAAATGTTACATTTCACGCAGTCACTTTGACAACTTGGATACTTCAAGACTTAACAGTCCAAAAGCAATATTAAGCTGGGGGGATTTTTTTTATGGAGATGTTTCACTGTTTAAAAGCCATTTTGTTTTCAGTGGTCAGTCATTTGAGGAAATAAAAAGAATTAAAAGGCACATTGATTTAAATGTCTTTCTTCCACACCTCAGGGGTATCTTTGGGGTAATTTAGCAATGAAATATTGTTATCTCCAATCCACTTCCACAACTGGCCTCTCATGTACTGCAGTACTTAACAAAATACATGTAAGCCTTGTGAGGTTAAGATGACCTTTGTCTTTCCCAAATTAAGTTAAAGAGAACATTGTTCAACCTTATGGAAATTTGTGTTTGGGTTAGATCAAGGATAGCATGCTTTGGTCTCTTCCTGTTTTTTCAGGTGCTCCTGAGAATGAAGCTGCAAAATAATGCTGCAGAAGTTAAGCATTGGCTGCTAGGGTTGTGAGTTCAATCCTTGAGGGAGCCATTTAGGGCACTGGGGTAAAAATCTGTCTGGAGATTGGTCCTGCTTTGAGCAGGGGGTTGAACTAGATGATCTCCTGAGGTCCCTTCCAACCCTGATATTCTATGATTAAGAGAACTTTGCTTCCTTTTTTGTGCTCTGACTGTAAGGATTTAGGCTTAGATCCTCAAAGGTATTTACACTTCTAATGTCCGTTGAAATCCAATGCAAGTTGGGAGCCTAAATACCTTTTGAGGATCTGGCCTGTATAACCTTGTGTTTCAGTAAATAGTTCATGTTTGGAAAATATTAGCTAACACGTGTGAATTAATACAACTTAAAACATGACTTTGTACCTAGTATAGACACATACTGTAACTTCTTTTAAAATGTGTTAGCTGAGTGAAGTTGGTTAGTCGTAGTGCAGTGGTTCTCAAACTTTTGTACTGGTGACCCGTTTCACATAGCAAGCTTCTCAGTGTGACACCCTCCCCCCCAATACATTTATTTTTTATATATTTATTTAACATTATAAATGCTGGAAGCAAAGCGGGGTTTGGGGTGGAGGTTGACAGCTCGCAACCCCTTGAGGGGTCCCGACCCCCAGTTTGAGAATCCCTGACCTAGTGGAAGAGAAACTACCTCAAATATAATTTCATCTCTTGGCCCTTAGGCTGAAAAGCTTGGCCACCACTGTTCTAAGAATTATACATCCAATCCATAAACAGAAGTGCCACATTATTCATATGTCCATTACAGTTTAACCAACAAGAATATCCAATTTCAGCTATGAAATATTCACAAGGATCTTTATTATGAATGAACTACAGAACAAGTATATTTTCAGAATGTATTCAGGGAATCCATTTTGAATAGTGAATGAATACAAAAAAAATCATAAGATGCTTTCAGAGTGGATTGATTTAAATTGACATTTAAATCACCAGTTTTAATCATGATTTACACTAGCAAGCAGGAAACATTCATGTTTTAGCATTTTTTTACTATTTTGTTATTTTCCTAAAGAAAGGTTGATTCTCATTGATTGGTAATGACTAAAATATGTTTGCAACTAAATGTAGCCTTGACACTAAATTTAGTGCTCATTGCTAACCAACAGGATACACTGTACCTATACATACTTATTTAAGAAATTATATAGCTGAACTTACATTCATCTTCTTAATTTTTTACAATTTTTATGATAGAAAATGTTGAATGATGCATTTCTTATTTATAAGATGTTGTACTTGTGATTTGTGTCAAGTTCTAACTGGACAGAAATTCAAATGCAAATAAAAATGCACATAAACCATATTTATTTATTTATTTTTTTAAATTAAATAAAACCACCTTAACTGGGCTGGTTAAATAAGGGGACAAAACATTTATCAAAACATGTTTTACTTAATAACTCAGTTTTAAATGTAAAGGATGTATCTGTAGTTACTGAATTGAACTGATTGTTTCTGGCCCCATGTCCTTCAAGAGTTTAGAACCAGCAGATCTCACCTTCTAACACTAGTTTTATGCATCGATTGGAAGAGTAAAATAAATGTTCCTGCTTTTTCAACACTCACATGGTTCCTTAACTTTGAATGAACCAGTTATTGAACTGAACTAGTTGAATAAACTGAAATGAAGAAAATCTTCTCTCTGCACCTGTAGAAGAGGCTACGGCTGTCTAAAAGCTCATTTACCACATCAAAAAATTCTAATTCCAGGTGCTTAGCCAGTGACTTCTGCCAGTTTAGTAGCTTGACTTTCTTTAAAACTTGGTAGCAAACATACCATTTAATGTTATTTTTATATTTAATGGATCAAAATTGAGTTAGGCTTTAACATAGGTTGTTGATTTTCAAGTTTAATTTTAAATAGATTTTTTTAAAGCTATTTAATATACATTTTAAAAATCAGATGTTTTTAAATCAATTTAGTCACCCTGGATGCCTGTAATTAAACTGATCATTTTAACTGTCAATCTTGACTTTTAAGAATGTTTCAAAAAGGAGAACCTAGAAACTTTACATATCTCCATCTCTTTAAGAACAAGTAATAAGGCAAGACAAAGAACGCACACACAAAATCAGTAACCATCTTTGGAAATAAATATAAACTCTGCCTATAAAACCAGAGATACTAGTTCATTTATTTCTCCAAAGGATGTGCTTCTTCACTCTTTTTCAACTGATACACTAAAATCTGTCTCAATTTACAGGGCTCTGGTGGTGGCATATGTCTCCATGTTTTCATCTGCTAAGACTGCTCTGTTATCGTGCATTACATGAGCTGTGCTCTTGGCAGCATACTTTGGGGTATTCACTTCTACTGTAAGTAGACAGCTCAGATTAAAGGGAAGCTACTACATGTGAGTGAGCAGTAATCAAATCCTTCATGTGCACTTAATGGGGAAAAAATGAGGTTTTTTTAAGTCAGCTTTAAGTTGGAGGAGATGAAAAGGGAGTAAAAAACATCTGCACTGTCTAAAATTTCAAGTTGGCAGTGCTAGAAGCTTCATGAGGGGGTGGAAAAACATAGTTAGTATTACATAAAAATGATACTGCTATTGTAAAACTATATAGCACTTTTCATCTGAAGGTCCCTGACCATTTTATAATAATTAATTAAGGCTCAAAGCATTCCCATGAAGCAGGATGTGCAACCTGAATTACACCTTTCCCAAATTACCTGAATTTTGGTCTCTCTTTGTGGGATCCAAAGGTTAAATGGAAAAGATGTGGGTCCCAAATATTCAGAGTGATCTACAGTACACATACTTTTATTAAACCAGAGCAATGTATCCCTACTGTAATCTTCCCACCAAGATGTCTGCTACCAGTAAGGGGAGGAAACAGATTACAGGTAGCAAATTATGGAGCTGTAGCTCACCCCCTCTGTCCAGCTTGGCTGGGGGGCAGGTTTCGCCAATATCCTTCATACACAGTTCCACATGATGCAAATGCAAAGATCTAGATTTTTTTTCTATTGATTCTTCAAGTGCGTCGAGTGTTTTCAGTTACATCTATGGATAAGAGGAGTTTCTTTCTTCAATCTGTCATTCAGGACCACAAGTACTTTTCTGGATACTTATGCATCTTTATGAATACAGTCAGCAAGGTTCTGTTTTCACTTATACCACCGTAAAGCTAGTCAGTGAAGTTATTTCAGATTACCCTCTGTGATACCGTGTCAAACTCTGGTTCAGTGAGCCTCTAACTGTACATTGATGGTCTCAAAATATTCATGGTCTGTGAGTGAGTATCAGAAACAATTGAAAGTGTCTGTGATATTTACATCAGTTCAACTTGTTCATAAGACCACTTTCCTACTGCTGCTCACTAATTGGGTTTGCTGCTGTCACATATAGCAAAAAACATCTTTAATGCTTCCAAGATCCCTTCATTCTGCTCCAGAACCTTAATTCTGGTGATGATTTTGAATAGTCCATTCTTACAACTTGCTTTTCAGGCATCTGTATTTCCACATGCTAATGTTGTGCTGCTGCATCTCCATATCCAATCAGGGTTAGCATAGAAACAAAAATGTAAGCATGTTTTTCTTTACAAGGTACTTTTAAATGAACAATTTTACATAGAATAAATGCTCAATTCAAAATAGTGAAAACGCAAGCCTATTTTCTCTCTATTTGCTGTTTGCTGCCTAGATCGATGCAATTAACTTTGAAATTGCAAATGATGCAAAAATTGGGGGAGTGGTAAATAGCAAAGACAGGTCACTAATACAGAGCAATCTGGATCACTTGGTAAGCTGGGCACAAGCAAAATGAATTTTAATGCAGCTAAATGTAAATGTATGCATCTAGGAACAAACAATGTAGGTCATACTTACTGCTTCCTAGGATAGAATCCTCATCATGTGACTCTGAGAAAGATTTGGGTGTTGTGGTGGATAGTCATCTGAACATGAGCTCCCAGCATGATGCTGCAGCCAAAAGGGTCAATGCAATCCTTGGATGCATAAACAGAGGGATCTCGAATAGGAGTAGATGAGTTATTTTACCTCTTTACTTGGTACTGATGCAACCGCTGCTAGAATCTTGTGTCTGGTTTTGGTGTCCACAATTCCAGAAGGATGTTGAAAAATTGGAGAGGGTTCAGAGAAGAGCCACAAGCATGACTCAAGGAGCTCAATCTAATTTAACAAAGAGAAGGTGAAGAGGTAACTTGATTAATCTGTAAATATCTACATGAGGAACAAATATTTGATAACGGGCTCTTTAATCTAGTGGAGTCAGAAAAAATTGAGTGTCTGTGACCCTCATACCAGCTCAAGCTGTTAAGGCAACTTTCCTACTACTACTACTCACAAATTCTGGGATTTGTTGTTGTCACATATAGCAAAAAACTATTTTTTTAAAATGCTTCCAATATCCTTCATTCTGCCCACAAACCTTAATTCTCATGATGATTTTGAGTAGTCCGTTCTTACGACTTGCATTACGTCTAGGGCAGGCATCTGGAAGAGTGTTGGCAGTTTGTCAGAGCTGCTGTCTAGCAAATTGGTTGCTTGAAGCACTCATCCATTTTACTTACAAGATGAGTTATTCTAATTGTGCTGCTCTCAAATCCTGATAAGTTGTTCTGTGCCTTTCTGGAAGGAGGATGACGACTTGGGTACAAACCACCATTCTTTGCACACCGAAAACTCCCATTGATTTTGAAGCATGATTTGTGTGTGTAATGCAGGCTTCTGGCTCTTGCTCAATAAACTATTTAGTTTGTTAAAAACCTGCATTAAAAATAAAAGGCCAAGTTCTGCTCTGATTGACAATAGTGACAGTGTAACTCTGGAATAACTTCAGTGAAAGCAGAATAAGGTCCAAACCATTGCTATCTGAGTTCCTATATTGGTGCCATAGAATCAGACTGTCTCTCAAGTGTAGGAAGGACAATCTCTTTCCTGCCAGCAAAAAGGGTAGATTTTATGGTTCCATTTTTCAATTATTATTGCATATAGAAGAGTTGGTGTGAGCCAGGGAGCTATTGCAGAAAAGCTAACTGTTGTTTCCAGCACAATAAGGGGCCAGTTATGCTCCCCCCCCTTTGAGCTTTCTCACTGACATAAATAAGACCAGGATCAGTCTGCAGTCAAGAAAGTGAGTGTGTCACCACCTCAGGATGGACAATGGTCTTTCGGTTGCAATAGTTGCATCCTATGTGCATATCTCATTGCTCATTTGCACAAATTGTAACTCAGGCTAATCATCACAGGTCCAAGTTAGTCTCTCATTTAACATGCTGCTGCTTACTGGTTTGACTACTTCTCAATAAAATCACCATCACTACAGGTTTTCCTTGGGGAAGTATCAATTACTAGCCAAGTAACTAATTAAGTTGACCTGAAAAATGCATGGTGTGGTTTTTTTACCTTAGTCTCATAAAAGCTACAGAGAATGATTCATCCATACATCTGTCTATAACTAATTAGCCACCTGTAGGCCTTGCAATATCAACACAGATTCAGGTTAACTTAATGCCAATATTCTGATATCTCCTTTCTTCTTTCCAACAAATATACTTATATTCTTTAGGCGACAGAGCACCAGATGGACAGGAAACTCTACTAAGCATTATTTTGGAACCCAATAGCCATTGAACAGAATCCTACAATATTCTTACGCTCTTTCTACTAGAAGCAAAAGTAAATAAACTCAAAAGGTGCCATGAAGTAAGCTGTGTAAATAATCTTTTGTTATACAAACAAAAAATTGTATAAGTATTGTCACAAGGAATGTTACCATAATAATGAAAGACTTTCACAGGGCTTGACATTTACACATACAAACTTCTTCACAAAGGGTGTCAGCTAGGAAAAAATTGTTGCATATTCTAAGAAAATATCAGACATCTGTTTCTTAAATGTCAGCTAAAATAATACATTTAAACACAGCTTCTGTGAGTGAATCAGAACAGGTAAGAGGGAACTCATTTTAAATTAGTCAAAGGAGTTAGACTTAAAATCTGAAAGTTGTGACTGACACCATACTATTAAGAAAGATGAGACACAGAGGGTCTAATACCTGACTCATGTAAATCTGTGTAGCTCCATTGACTTCAGAAGAGCTACATAATTTACACCTACAGAGGATTTAATTCCATGAGCATGTACTATACTTTTACTATACTCTTAATGCAAATATTTTGTATGGAATTTCTAAGCTGTTTTGTTTGTTTTAAAGTTAAAAGACAAATTGTGTATTTTATTTTTTTATTACTTCTGTTATGGTTGTGCTGAGGGATCCCAACTGGAATGGAGGTACCATGAACTATACAAACAAAAAGTAAGAGATACGCTTCCCTGAAGTGCATACTATCTAAATACATGAGGCCAACAAAGATGTTGGAAAGGGATATAATATACAAGCAGAGTGAACAATATAGTGGTCTTCAAATGCCATATTAGTGTTGTGATTATTTTGGGGGCGGGGGTTCTTTTTGAATTTTTGGATGGGATTTTGTTGGGAAAGAATTACTTAAACAGAGAGACAAAGGAAGGGGCAGGAGACATAGAAATCTGAGGGGTGAGGAAGATAGGGAAAGAAGGTTGGTAAGGGGGCAGGTGGAGTGGGACTGCGAGGGAGGGAGTTAGAGTGAATAGCCAGTCAATGGAGTCAAGGATGTCCAGCGTAAAAACTGGAAAAAAGCACTTGAAGATATCATCAGCATCCAAAGGTCCCTGCAGCAGCTGCTTGTCTCTGCTCCTGATGGCTGTTCTGGGGAGCCCCTCCCTGCATCTTTTCTTCCAGGAGCTCACATGCCTGAAGCTGCATGGGTCATGGTATCCCTAGAAGGGGGCTCTCCCTACACCATTCTTGGGCTGGAATTTCTGGACAATTGAAGAGTAGTAGAACGCTGAGTATCTGGATTCCTGGGGTTTGTTCCTGGCTCTTGGAGGGGAATCTGGTATAGCAATGAGAACAGGAAACTGAGTTAGGACTCTCAGGGACTGTTTGTTAGTCAAGAGTGAACTTGCATAGTGTTTCTTCATTCATCTGGGGGTCTTAAAGTGCTTTGTGGACATGAGCATTCAGCAGTAGCTCAATTTTACAGACAGCAAAGTCAAATGTGTAGATTTGGTATATTGTCTCTAAGAGTTTGGCTTAGTGGATGGACTTGGGTTTGCCATATATGAGACTTAGGATGCGTTTCCAGCTCTGCCAAAGGTGACCTTACCCCATTGGCATAATGGTGGGGAATAGCACTTGCCCGGCTTCCATGGTAAGGCTATGAGGCTTTGCTCAGTAGTAAGGGTTGTGAAATGCAGAGAATTATTACAGTCAGTCAGTTTTGAAGAGGGAGGGCTAGAATGCAGACAGTCCTGGTTCCCAGCCCAATGTTCCCAGTGCAAACGGTATTTCGGTGCAGAAATCAGCAGTAGGAAGTGGGGGATCCATTTTGCGTATGTACTCGTATGCATTTTGAACTCTCCTGTGTTCAATTTGAAGCAGTGAAGGAAACTGCACAGCGGGGGAGCATGTATAGTACAGCCTGGCAGGAATTCAAATATTATAATTTGTGTTACCATTGCATCTAGGAGCTCTAGTCATGGACCAGGATCTGTCAGGAAGTTTGAATTATAGTTCAGACTCTTTTGCCATTTGTGCATACATGTTATTCTTTTGTTTATAATTGAGCCAAATCTGAATTGACTTTCATAGGGACCTGAAAGGCACCTCGCTGACCTCCAGACTTTCCCTTTTCTCAAATTTTGGCTTTTTTACACCAACTCCCCTGACGTGATAGAGCTACTTAAAAAAAAACTGTGAATGTTTCTAAGATTAACTAAGCTGCATTTCTTCCCTCCCCTTCCCTCTGCCCCAATAACTTTATTCTTGAATGTGACTGATCAAATTTAGAGTGGTCACGTTGAAGTTGAGACCAAGACTGAAAATTTCAGTTCAAGAGGTTACACTTTGGAAAAGTTTATAAGCAACTGAAAACAGGTTTATAATGGACAATGTTGGGCCACCTTAATATAACTGTTGCTACTAGATCCAGGCACACACACGATAAAAAGAGAGAGACACAGACAGGCGTTAAAGCTATGCAGGCTTCCCCAAAATTCTCAAAATGCTAATTGAGACTATATAGAATTGGAAAATAAGGCAGTATGTCACTTATCTGGTCACAGAAATGTTATCTTTACTCAGCAAAATATAATTTAATTTTAAAAAATCAGTTCATTGAACCATCTTGCCCTGCTGCTGGCAATACTAGAGAAAAAATATCTGATGTGTGCACAGTAACTTGTTTATCTTCTAAAATATATTAGTCCATTTATTTCTAATGTTAAAACCAAACCAAATGTCTCCCGTTAATAACACTTATTTTTTGGCTGTTTAAAAGAAAGTAAGTGATTGGGCAACAAAATGGCAAATGAAATTTAATGTGGATAAATGTAAAGTAATGCACATTGGAAAAAATAACCCCAACTATACATACAATATGATGGGGGCTAATTTAGCTATAACAAGTCAGGAAAAGGATCTTGGAGTAATCGTGGATAGTTCTCTGAAGATGTCCGTGCAGTGTGCAGAGGCGGTCAAAAAAGCAAACAGGATGTTAGGGATCATTTAAAAAGGGATAGAGAATAAGACTGAGAATATATTATTGCCCTTGTGTAAATCGATGGTACGCCCACATCTCGAGTGCTGCGTATCGATGAGGTCTCCTCATCTAAAAAAAGATATACTGGCACTAGAGAGGGTTCAGAGAGGGGCAACTAAAATGATTGGGGGTTTGGAACGGGTACCATGTGAGGAGAGATTGAAGAGGCTAGGACTCTTCAGCTTGGAAAAGAGGAGACTAAGGGGGGATATGATAGAGATATATGAAATCATGAGTGATGTGGAGAAAATGGATAAGGAAGGGTTATTTACTTATTCCCATGATACAAGAACTAGGGGTCACCAAATGAACTTAATAGGCAGCAGGTTTAAAACAAATACAAGGAAGTTCTTCTTCACGCAGCACACAGTCAATTTGTGGAACTCCTTGGCTGAGGAGGTTGTGAAGGCTAGGACTATGACAGCGTTTGGAAGAGAACTGGATAAATTCATGGTGGTTAAGTCCATTAGTGGCTATTAGCCAGGATGGGTAAGGAATGGTGTCCCTAGCCTCTGTTTGTCAGAGGATGGAGATGGATGGCAGGAGAGAGATCACTTGATCATTGCCTGTTGGTCCACTCCCTCTGGGGCACCTGGCATTGGCCACTGTCGGTAGACAGGATACTGGGCTAGATGGACCTTTGGTCTGACCCGGTACGGCCGTTCTTATGTTCTAAGAAATTTGTCTTCAGTTTTGCCAGACTTTAACCCTGTAATTCATTCCTAATACAAATAGAAATGCTTTAACAATGCTTTAACAATGTAGATTATGATATATCTTGGAAATGTCAACAAGTCATAAGCCTTCCTAATTTTGAAGGAAGGCAAGCTGCTTGATGCGAGGTTTGGTATTCTTTGTCTAGCAAGCACAGAGCCCCAAAAGCAATGTTTTTTCCGTTTGAACACAAATAAGGCAAGAATGCTGCATAATCTTAATTATGAAGTCATTCCTGTGATGATGATCAGTTTTCATAGATTCCAAGACTAGAAGGGACCTTTGTTATCATCTACTCTGACCTCCTGTAGAACAAAGGACACAGAACTTCCCCCAAATAATTCTTAAAGCATATCTTTTGGGGCGGGGGGGGGGGGGGAATCTATCTTGATTTAAAAGTTGTCAGTGGTGGAGACTCCACTGTGACCACTGGAAAATTGTTCCAGGGGTTAATTTCCTCCCTGTTAAAAATTGTCACCTTATTTCCAGTCTGAATTTGTCTAGCTTCAACTTCTGGCTATTAGATTTTGTTATACTTTTCTCTGCTAGATTAAAGAGCCTGTTATCACATATTTGTTCCCCATGTTGGTACTTACAGACTGTAAGCAAGTCACCCCTTATCTTTATCTTTGTTAAACTAAATAGGTTGAGCTCTTTGAGTCTATAGCTATAAAACAGGATTTCTAATCCGTTAATCATTCTTTTGCCTATTCTTTGAACCTTGTTCAATTTTTTTCAAATATAGAGAAAATAGCTTTGTTTTTACTATTTTTTTTATATTGTGTATTTACTGCATGTAAAATTATTCCTTTAAAAGTACCTTGCAAAAATTGTAAACATGTTGGTTTTCTTTTGTTTGTTTCCATTCTAACCCTGGTTGGATAAGGAGATGCAGTAGCAGAACGTTAGCATGTGGAAATACAGTTGCCTGCAATGCAAGGAGTAAGAATGGACTATTCAAGATGATCACCAGAATGAAGGTTTTGGGGCAGAATGACGGGGTCTTGGAAGTATTTTAAACATAGTGTTTTGCTATATGTGACAGCAGGAAATCCAGGTAGTGAGCAGTAGCAGGAAAGTGGCCTTATTAACAATTTAAGCTGTCACAGACACTTTCAATTGCTTCTGAATCTCACTCACAGACAATGAATATTTTGATATCACTGTGCAGTGTGAGGCTCAGTAAACCAAACTTTACCATCTGTGATAGCCGTGTCAATCTGAAATTACTTCACTGACTTCAGTGGGGTTATTCGAGCTTTAGGATGTGGTAAGTAATATGCTCTTCACTGTTATGTGGCATATTGCATGAGGGGTGGAAGTGTAACTATTTTAGGCCCCTTCAGCCATTCCCCAAATCATCGTCCCGTTCTCCAGCAGTAAGCCCTTAGTGTACTTTTGCACCTCCAGTGGATTGCTAGGACATTTCAAGTGGAAAATCCTGTAGGATTCAGCCAAGTGTATTACAGTCTTGGAAGTCATACTCAGAAAATTGCAAATGTTCTGTATGAGTTAAAGTCCCATTCCTCCCTGATTAGTACAAATGTTTCAACTCCTGCTACTGATCCTTCTGTAAATCCCTCATGTACAGCATGAATCACTTTTTGTTTGTTTGTGTCTTGTTTTGTTTATGATAGAAACTAAAAAACAACTACTCATTCAAATTCTGCTCATTGAGGGAGTTACATTGGCATTAGTATTCTCTAGATTACATGCTATGCAGGTCAAACATTCCAAAAGATTGGATATGGGTTTGTAACAGCATTTTCCAAAAATTGTTGGGAACAGTACCATGCCCTCTGGATAAATTAATCAATTCTTAACCTGGGTGAAACTGGTAGTATGCCTAATGCTTTTCATTATAAACTCCTTTTTCAGTTGCTTATAACTTTAAATATTCAGGCTGAAATTTTCCATGATTGCTCTCTGCTTCAGGCTTAATTTTTTTTTTGGGGGGGGGAGGATTTAATTGAGGCTACTTCCAAGAATGAGGTTAGGGAAAAATACATGATGTTGCTGCTGTTAATATTTTTCTCCAACCATTTCTTTAAAGAACATGAGTGATTCTATGCTTTGGAGCAGGAATTTCAAATTTGGTAGAATTCCCATGTGATATTGGGAAAGATTCCGCCGTAATGCATAAATACAAGAGGGCCAATTATTTTTGAGTTCTTGACTTTGCAATCTTAACATCATTTTAACTTAGGTTATTTTTAATGTAATTAGATAGAGAATAATTGAAATTAGAGCTGAAAAAAGCCAAATAGATTGTCCACTCCAGCTCTCTGCTAGTGAGGAATCACTTTCTACAGTATATTTTCTAGTACAGAAATTAAGTTCCATAGAACTCATTGGAAGGAACCTGTCAAATTTGGTTTTTCAGAGAGTGAAATTAAGCTGTGTATGATCACTGCAAAACATCTGGAATGTAGGAAGTGCCATAGTCGAGCAGACTCGAGGCATATCCAGTCCAGTGTCCTGTCTCCAACAATGTCCAACAATAGCTGTTTCACATGTAGAATGTGAAGAAACCCTGCATTAATAGGCATATTAGGAGAGATGGAGAGACAGATGGACACTCACACACCCTAGTCTGTAATAGTTACAGAGGCCATAAACCCTGAATCATGAGGTTTAACATCCCTTCCCTTTTTTTTTTTTTTTTTTACTGTTGTTAATTTTTAAATGAAGATTGGATGTTTTCCAAAAGAAATGCTCTAAGAATTATGTTGGGGAAGTTCTATGGCCTGTATTATACAGGAGGCCAGACTAGATAATCTCAGTGTTTGCTTTTGGCCTTGGAATCAACATAATTCATATTCATAAACTCTGGATATTCTTTATATCCATATAAATGCCCAGGCTGTTTTTGAATCTTGCTAAATTTGTGGGGTTAGTTGTAAAATGTATAGAGCCAGGAAGAAGGAAAGATTTCCTATTTACAGAGCATAAAGACAGTCTTGTATTCACCCCAGCCACAGTATCCTCAGTCTCTGTAATCTCTACAAAATCCTTGGCTGCAACATCATCCTGTGGCAATGAGTTCTATGGTATAATTAATGTGTTGTGTGAGAGAATATTGCCTTTTATTTAATTTGCCATGTTTTTATTTAATTTAATATCTCCTTAGCTTGGTTTATGACACAGGAAGAACAGAAATTCACAATGTCTCTTCTCTATACTGTTCATTATTTTACATACTTTTAACATGGCCCCTCATATTAATCTCTGAACAATCGCAATCTTTTCAGTCTCTCTTCAGATGATAATTGTCATCACCCTTCTCTGAACCCCTCCACTTCTGAAATATCTTTTTTTTTTTAGATCGGGGACCAGTACTGCACACAGTATTCCACATGAGGACATGCTATTAATTTTATATAAAAGACATAACTGTATCTGTATTTTTCATCTTATGCAACTTAACATCTTGTTAGCTTTTGGACTGCAGCTGTACTCTGAGTAGAGGTCTAAACTGAGCTGTCTACAGTGACACCCAGGTACCTTTTCTTGAGTGAATTCAGTTATTTTAGAACTCTAAGATGTATGACTAGTCCCCATGCCCCATCACCTCCAGTGTGCACTACTTTGCACATACTGGCATTCAGTTTCATTTGCCATCATGTTCCCCATTCGCCTAGTTTGTTTAGGTGTCTCTGAAGTTTCTCACCATCCCCTCTGGTGCTTACTAACCTAAGTAACTTTGTTGCACCTGCAAACTTTGAAACCTCACTACTCATCCAGGGTCCTTTCTATTAAACAAAACAGGACCTAGTAGGAACCTAGTAAGATTTTTCCAACTGATTGATTCTAAGGCCAGAAGGGACTATTGTGATCATCTAGCTGATCTCCTGCACAGCACAGGCCATAGAACTTCCCCAAAATAATTCCTAGAGCAGATCTTTTAGAAAAACATCCAGTCATGATTTTAAAATACCAGTGATGGAGAATCCACCACAGCCCTTAGTAAATTTGTTCCAGTGGTTAATGAACCTCACTGTTGAAACTGTATGCCATATTTCCAGCCGCTGGTCCAACATCTGCAGAAAAGGTGCTGGACAGGCTTTGTCTAGGGTCTGCCGGAGAGGAGAAGGGTAGGGTGGGTCTGGGAAGGGGAGAGTGTTTCGGTGACTGGGCGGGGCGGTGTTGAGGCTATTTTGATTGGGGCTGATGGCTGTTCTTTGGGGTCATATGGCTTATCTCATTAGGGGATTATCTCTGATATTTGGAGATGGTTTGGCGGTGATGGCATGATTTGAGATTGGGGCTGGCAGTTGGGGATGGGGATGTGTTGCTGTTGGGACTGTTGTAAGGGGAACAGTGATGGAGACTCACCAGATGATTTATTTATGTTCAGTAATAATAATCCTGGTGGATGCTCCATCACTGATCATTTTTAAATCAAGATCTAAAAGATCTGCTGTGAGAATTATTTTCGGGAAGTTCTGTGGCCTGTGTTATGCAGGAGGTTGGACTCACTAGATGATCACAATGGTCCCTTCTGGCCTTGAAATCTATGAATAAGAATGTAACGCTCCAAAAAGAGCTTCAACTGGTGCATAAGTAACATGTCAAAGAGGGACATACAAGCCTTGGGGGATTATCGTGAGAATTTTCATACATCCACAGCTGTGGGTTTATAAAGCCCATGAGGCCATAGTAGGTAAATTTAATCGTTATTTAGGTCACTGGTTAATGTTGGGACCCTCCCTCTCCCATATATTAGTACTCGGTTTCAGACAGACTTTTAGCTGGGATTTTCCTTCATGTTCTGGGTGGGAAATTGGCAGAGGGATGGGGATTAGTTGGAACACAATGAATCTGGCTTAGGGAGATTAAATGACTTCCTAAGGAAACCCAATGAATAGGTGGCACAGGGAGAGAGAGAACCCTGTGTGCTGCTCTAACCTTTAGGCAATGTTATATTAAGTGTTCCCTAAATTTAGGCCTAAAGGGCCATGTTTTTAAAGGAACCTCAGTTTGGCCTCCTTTTCAGATTGTTGCATATGCAAATGATTGTGTGCAGAATTGTGTGCTACCAATGTAGAGTGTTGGGGTTGTTTTAGCTGTAAGCTTTAGGAATGGGTCAAGCAGCTTGACTGCCTTTCAGTGTATTTATTGTCATGTCTTAGAAGTTCATACTTATTTCTGGGAATAAGTTTTTTTCACAGAGATGAAGGATGGTCCTGAGGGGGTACAGCAGTAGGAGCTTTGTGTTCAATTCTCTGCCCTAGACTTCCTACCTGCCACAGCTGGAGTGTGCAGTGGGGGAAGAGTAGGGCTGCCTATGATGGCACAATGCAGTGCCCATAGCAGGGGAATTCTCTGGCTGCTTGTTGTCTGGTTCTGGTTCGGGGGAGGGGGCACAGAATGCCACTGTGGGTAAATCACCTAATCTCTCTGGGCCTTAATTTCCTATCCTTTTTTTGTCTTGTCGGTTTAGATTGTAGTCTTTGTAGGGCAGGGAACTGTCTCCATGAGTGTGTACAGCACCCTGCACAATAGGGCCCTGATCTCAGTTGGGACCCATAGGTGCTACTGTAATACAAATACATAAATAATAACAGCTGTAATCGTTCTGCCCTGGGGCTCAGAATTGCTGTCGGTGGGCCTGAGCAGGTCATAGGCACAGGAAAGCTTTGGCAGGGCAGGTTAAACTGTGAAACTCCAGGATTGTACCAGATCTCCAGCAAATAAGACGAACATTCTGATTGTGCCTAACTTCTTTTTGTTATTAGTATGCATATTCTCCTTCAGCCTGATCTAGTTCCAGAAGTGATGAATCTTTAATGCAGGCTGCCTTGGGTATGCTTTTAGTGAAAAAGGCAGAGGTCTCTATTACATTTGCAAGGCAATGTGTGTATCAATGGGGAAACTGTGAGACTGCTCAAAGTAGAATGTTGTACAGTAATAGTGTCCTGCATCACTTCATCACAAAGATTTACCAGTTGTAGGGTCATGCTGCCCTCAATCTGTGTGTGAAACTTCCATTGACACTTTTGTGAGAGTCAAGGGGAGTACATGGGCTCTAGATGTATAACTAAAATCTTTTCAGTCATGCAATAAGAGATTCATCTGGCAATCAAAGCTCTGTAAATGTGTTTGTAAAATGAATTTCTACTGTCCTCATTTCTTAAATGTACAATAAAGATCAGGCAGTGCTGGACTCAGAGTCCCATTTAAATTCATGGGCTTTTTGCCTGTAAAGGTACTACAGCATTAGCCTCTTAGTTAACAGAGTTTCTGCATTTTTCTAGATTCTTGATTAGACAAGTAATGAAGACTGTCTAATCAAGTGAGTTGTGTTGTAATTATAAATCCAACTTTTTTTATTAAACTTAAGTTCAGTAATGAAAATCATACTAAAATGTTAGCAGTGTATCCATAAATGGTAGTCATAAGGAAGTTTGTTTATCCTGGGAAAACACTGTCACTGTAATGATTGAAGAATGAGCAGTCTTCCAGAGGCATTTGCATCCAATCCTCTCTCCACATTTCTACAAAGGTGCAGAAGTCAATTGAGAAAATGAATTAAGAAGCCACCATAGGAGAATGCACATTGTTAGGGTGCAACTACACTGCATGCTTCTTTCGAGGGCATGTAATGGAGATATCTGTGTAGCATGGACACAAATAGCAGTATAGACAGTGAAGCAAGGCTTAAGTGAGTAAAGACAGTTTTGAATTGGGTGGGTATCTACGTGACTCTTTATTCGCCCATGCTGTGCCTCCCTATCTACACTATTTTTAGTAGGCTAGTGTCCTGGTGCCTTTCTGCTGCTGGAGCCTTACCCCACTGCTGGGAAAGACTGCGAGAGCCTTTCCTGGACACATGTAGTCATGCACCGTAGTGTGAACATGGATGCGCTTTTCAATGCGGATGGAGCTACATGTATGTTACACAAGTGGTGTGTAGCATAGAGGTAGCCTTAGAACATATTAAGGACTTTTATCCCTTTAATTATGGCAGTCTTTATTTGCTGTTTTTTTGTTTCTATTACTGTCAGTCATAGGACTTTAAAGGAGGTCAGTGCATTTGCATTGTGACTAGTTTCGTTGTGTTTTGGTTGACTAGAATGTTCAGCACAGTTGCACTAAAATGTAGTCCGTTGGATAGATTGAGTTAGAGGAGGTGGGTTCTATTCCTAGCTCTGCCACTGACCTCCTATTATCTTCAGCAAATGTTCACCTTTTTTTGCCTTAGTTTCCCATCTCTAAAATGGAGATACTGTGTTATTTACAATACCTTCCCTTTGTAAAAAGCGCTTTGAGTTCTAAGGATGAAAAGTTCTAAATAAGAACTAAATGTTGTTGTTGTGGGCAGCTCAATGAAGAGCATTGCACAGTGTGAAGCCGTGGTCAAAAAGCAAACTGGCAGGATGTATAAGAAATGGCTTGTAAAAATAACATGGATAATACTATGTCACAGTTCAGTGCAACTGTACCTGTATTCCTCTTCTATGCTCCAGTAAGAGCACCCATTCTAGGCTTCCAGCTCCCCAGCCCTTACCTTTTTAAGGTACAGATCCACATCTCTCTCTCTCTCCTTTCTGATGGGAGTATTTCCAGGCTGAACAGTTCCATGCCTTCACTGATATTCTCAGCAAAAGAGAGTCTCCTCAAGCCTAGGGTGCATTAGGCAAGATATTTCCAGTAGAGATAGGGAAGTGTTGTTATAATTGTACAAGGCTTGGGTGAGACCCCATCTGGAATACAATGTGTAATTCTGGTCTCCCATGTTTAAGAAAGATGAATTCAAGCTAGAATAGGTGCAGAGAAGGGCTACTAGGATTATTGGAGGAATGCAGAACCTGCCTTATGACAGGAGACTTACGGAGCATGGATTCTTTAGTCTAACAAAACAAAGGCTGAGGGGAGATACGATTGCTCTCTATAAATATCTCAGAGGGATCAACAACAGCACGGGAGAAAATTTATTTAAATTAAGGGCCAGTGCTGCCACAAGGAAAAAAAAGGATATAAACTGGCCATCAACAAATTTAGGCTTGAAATTAGATGAAAGTTTCTAACCATCAGAGGGGTGAAGTTCTGGAACAGCCTTCCCAGGAGAGTAATGGGGGCAAAAAACCTAACTTGGTTCAAGATTGAGCTTCATAAGTTTAGAAAGGGGATGGTATGATAAGGTTGCCTACAATGTCATATGGCCCATCGATGATTCCTATTAGCAAATATCTCCAATAGCTGGAGAGGACTCAGAATTCTTTGTAGTAACTCACTCCCATGTGCTTGGCTAGTGGGTCTCACCCACATGTTCAAGGTCTAACTGATCACCATATTTGGAATCAAGAAGGAATTTTCCCCAAGGTCAGATTGGCAGAGATCATAGCATCATAGGACTGGAAGGAACCTCAAGAGGTCATCTAGTCCAGTCCCCTGCACTCATGGCAAGACTACGTATTATGTAGATCCTAAAGGGGTTTTGGCTTCCTCTTCAGCACGGGGCAATGATCACTTGCTGTTTTGAACTAGTATAAATGGCAGATTCTCTGTAACTTGAAATAAAGCAAGATTAGAGGACGTGAGTAACTCAGCCAGAGGTCATGGGTTTATTACATCAGTGGATGGGTGAGGTTTATGGCCTGCAATGTGCAGGAGGTCAGACTAAGTGATTGTGATGGTCCCTTCTGGCCTTAAAGTCTATGAATCTAAGTGAGGCCTGCCTCACTCTTCTCCTCAGAGATGGTACATAGTGTAATTGTCCCCGTTTTAAGTTACCACACAGTTCTTTCTAAGTAAGCCTTTTTTATTCTTACGGTAAAAGCAATGCAGAGAAAACATTAAAAACAATGAAAGAACCTAAATATATGCTAATAAGCTTACTAGAGATCAACCCAACTGCAACTTGGGATCTAGCAGGAACAGTCTTTCAAAACCGACCCCATCCCAGCACAGGGGTTTTCCCATAGTTTCAGGATTATTACACCCTATGCCCTAAACAAGTTCAACCATGATTAAGAGTCACTCATTTATCCAGTTTGACTCTTTGAAAAAAGCTTGAATAGGTCAGTCAGTGTCTGTTTAAAATGCAATTTCAAAAGGATGGTTTCTAGGTAGGTCATTTGCATTCCCCTCACTCCCCAGTATTTCCTCAGAAATCCAGTTCACACTTATACCCAAAACTTCTTTGAAGTCCCTAGTATCTCCCAGAGATTGCATTAATCCTGCCTTCCTTTTACAAGTTCTATATAACCCCACAATAGTATACAAACACTTGTGTTTTCGATACAACGGACTTACCAAATACTTAAACTTAATTCAGTAAGGTTTGTCTTAATTCAGTAAAGTTTGTCCTGGATATTGTCGTATCTGTTACAATTATGCCACTATTTAAATCAATGGAACACTCACCTGAAATACTGTGTTCAGTTCTATTCACCCCTTTTCAAAGTAGATGTACCAGAAATAATGGGAATCAGAGATAAGTGATGAGAATTTTTAGGGGTATGGATAAACCTTCATGTGGCGAGAGATTGAAAAGATTGTTACTGTTTACAGTAGAGAGAAAATGAATAAGGGGAAATGTGATAAAAGTATACAAAATAATGAATTGCATAGAGAAGATTCATTGATTCTAGGACTGGAAGGGACCTCGAGAGGTCATCGAGTCCAGTCCCCTGCCCGCATGGCAGGACCAAATACTGTCTAGACCATCCCTGATAGACATTTATCTAACCTACTCTTAAATATCTCCAGAGATGGAGATTCCACAACCTCCCTATGCAATTTATTCCAGTGTTTAACCACCCTGACAGTTAGGAACTTTTTCCTAATGTCCAACCTAGACCTCCCTTGCTGCAGTTTAAGCCCATTGCTTCTTGTTCTATCCTTAGAGGCTAAGGTGAACAAGTTTTCTCCCTCCTCCTTATGACACCCTTTTAGATACCTGAAAACTGCTATCATGTCCCCTCTCAGTCTTCTCTTTTCCAAACTAAACAAACCCAATTCTTTCAGCCTTCCTTCATAGGTCATGTTCTCAAGACCTTTAATCATTCTTGTTGCTCTTCTCTGGACCCTTTCCAATTTCTCCACATTTTTCTTGAAATGTGGTGCCCAGAACTGGACACAATACTCCAGCTGAGGCCTAACCAGAGCAGAGTAGAGCGGAAGAATGACTTCTCGTTTCTTGCTCACAACACACCTGTTAATACATCCTAGAATCATGTTTGCTTTTTTTGCAACAGCATCACACTGTTGACTCATATTTAGCTTGTGGTCCACTATAACCCCTAGATCCCTTTCTGCCGTACTCCTTCCTAGACAGTCTCTTCCCATTCTGAATGTGTGAAAATGACTTTTTCTTCCTAAGTGGAGCACTTTGCATTTGTCTTTGTTAAACTTCATCCTGTTTAACTCACACCATTTTTCCAATTTGTCCAGATCATTTTGAATTATGACCCTGTCCTCCAAAGCAGTTGCAATCCCTCCCAGGTTGGTGTCATCCACAAACTTAATAAGCGTACTTTCTATGCCAATATCTAAGTCGTTAATGAAGATATTGAACAGATCCGATCCCAAAACAGACCCCTGCGGAACCCCACTCGTTATGCCTTTCCAGCAAGATTGGGAACCATTAATAACAACTCTCTGAGTACCATTATCCAGCCAGTTATGCACCCACCTTATAGTAGCCCCATCTAAATTGTATTTGTCTAGTTTATCGATAAGAATATCATGCGAGACCGTATCAAATGCCTTACTAAAGTCTAGGTATACCACATCCACAGCTTCTCCCTTATCCACAAGACTCGTTATCCTATCAAAGAAAGCTATCAGATTGGTTTGACATGATTTGTTCTTTACAAATCCATGATGGCTGTTCACTATCACCTTACCACCTTCCAAGTGGTTGCAGATGATTTCCTTAATTACTTGCTCCATTATCTTCCCTGGCACAGAAGTTAAACTAACTGGTCTGTAGTTTCCTGGGTTGTTTTTATTTCCCTTTTTATAGATGGGCACTATATTTGCCCTTTTCCAGTCTTCTGGAATCTCTCCCGTCTCCCATGATTTTCCAAAGATAATAGCTAGAGGCTCAGATATCTCCTCTATTAGGTCCTTGAGTATTCTAGGATGCATTTCATCAGGCCCTGGTGACGTGCAGGCATCTAACTTTTCTAAGTGATTTTTAACTTGTTCTTTTTTTATTTTATCCGCTAAACCTACCCCCTTCCCATTAGCATTCACTATGTTAGGCATTCCTTCAGACTTCTCGGTGAAGACCGAAACAAAGAAGTCATTAAGCATCTCTGCCATTTCCAAGTTTCCTGTTACTGTTTCTCCCTCTCCACTAAGCAGTGGGCCTACCCTGTCTTTGGTCTTCCTCTTGCTTCTAATGTATTGATAAAAAGTCTTCTTGTTTCCCTTTATTCCTGTAGCTAGTTTGAGCTCATTTTGTGCCTTTGCCTTTCTAATCTTGCCCCTGCATTCCTGTGTTGTTTGCCTATATTCATCCTTTGTAATCTGTCCTAGTTTCCATTTTTTATATGACTCCTTTTTATTTTTTAGATCATGCAAGATCTCGTGGTTAAGCCAAGGTGGTCTTTTGCCACATTTTCTATCTTTCCTAACCAGCGGAATAGCTTGCTTTTGGGCCCTTAATAGTGTCCCTTTGAAAAACTGCCAACTCTCCTCAGTTGTTTTTCCCCTCAGTCTTGATTCCCATGGGACCTTACCTATCAACTCTCTGAGCTTACCAAAATCTGCCTTCCTGAAATCCATTGTCTCTATTTTGCTGTTCTCCCTTCTACCCTTCCTTAGAATTGCAAACTCTATGATTTCATGATCACTTTCACCCAAGCTGCCTTCTACTTTCAAATTCTCAACGACTTCCTCCCTATTTGTTAAAATCAAGTCTAGAACAGCTTCCCCCCAGTAGCTTTTTCAACCTTCTGAAATAAAAAGTTGTCTGCAATGCAGTCCAAGAATTTGTTGGATAGTCTGTGCCCCGCTGTGTTATTTTCCCAACATATATCCAGATAGTTGAAGTCCCCCATCACCACCAAATCTTGGGCTTTGGATGATTTTTTTAGTTGTTTAAAAAAAGCCTCATCCACCTCTTCCACCTGGTTAGGTGGCCTGTAGTAGACTCCTAGCATAACATCACCCTTGTTTTTTACCCATTTTAGCCTAACCCAGAGACTCTCAACACTTCCGTCTCCTATGTCCATCTCTACCTCAGTCCAAGTGTGAACATTTTTAATATATAAGGCAACACCTCCTCCCTTTTTCCCCTGTCTATCCTTCCTGAGCAAGCTGTACCCATCCACACCAACATTCCAATCACGTGTATTATCCCACCAAGTTTCAGTGATGCCAACAATGTCATAGATGTATTTATTTATTAGCACTTCCAGTTCTTCCTGCTTATTACCCATACTTCTCGCATTTGTATATAGGCAAAAATAATCAGACACTCCTATACATGCTGTGTCATGGTGAAAGAACTTGTTGACCATCAATGAAATTGAAAGGGAGTAATTTTTAAATTAATAAAATGATTTCTTTTTATATAAAGTACTGTCAGCTTGTGGAACTCATTGGCACAAACTATCATTGAAGCCAGGTGTATAATGGGAATTTAGAAAAGGATTAGACATTTTTATTGATAACAAGAACATCCTGAGTTATGTTAATAAGGATTTCTAAAAAAAAATGTTTGGAAGGGATATAAACCCTCATACTTCTGGGAGCCAACTACAGATTGATGGGAGTTAGGAAGTAAATTTTCTTGAGGGCTGTTTATCCCATAACTGCCTATGCAGGGTTTCTGAACCTTCTTCTGAGGAACTGGGTAATAGTCACTGTCAGAAACTAGATACTGGACTACATGAACCACTGCTCTGATCTGCTATGTCTATTCCTATGTTACCATTATCAAGCTGTCTGTTTTTCTGAAAAATATTTATATTTTGCAAATATCCTGCCACTTCTCCCCAATTTTTCTCCATAGAAAGACAGTTTAAAAAGATGTTCTTGTATTGTACGTTCTATGAGATGGGAAAATGTGAGCATTTTCACAAGGCAGTTAACTTTAGGAACAATTAATAATAAAAGTAAAGAAACTAAACAGAAAAGGGTTTCTGAAACTTCCTTTAGAGTCGTTCAAGAGAACTGAGTCCTCAATTGCAAAGTTCAGCAGGTACACAGTGGGTTCCTGCTGAACTTTGCAATGGGGGCATCTATCCCCTTCAACAACTCTAGAGGAAGTTTCAGAAACCCTTATCTCTTTGGTTTTATTATAATATACACCAAAAGTTTGATTGCCTGGGCCAACTACATCCCCACACCACCTCCATTTAGTCTTACATTCTCCTCCTGACCTGGGGGTTATAGTACATGGATAATTCCCATTAAAATGAATAGAAGACACATGCCTGAATTGCGGTACAGAGCAATGAGACTGTGCCCTGAGGCATTCCTTGTACACTAATTATAGCGCTGGTTAGTTTCCAGGAATAACTATTTGGGAGACCTGCCTGTGGAAAGTGACATTGATTGTTAAATAATTCAGAAGGAATCCCCTTAAACAGAAAGTGGTATATTGGGAGAAGGGGAAGGGCTTTGAAGTCTATATTAAAGAAAGAAAAGGAAGGAAATAGGCAATTCAAACAGCTGAGATATCTCTAGTGAAGTAAGGGTGCGAGATACGCTTTATTCTACATAGATCACTGACTGCCCTGACAAAACCCTTTAATCCTACATTCAAAGGTCTTATTGCTGCAATCAAGCCTCTACTTTGGCACCAGGCCGTGCCACACTCCAACAATGTTAGCTCTAGAATTTTCAAAATTTGAGGCCCCTGGTTTTGGATGTCTCCGTTTTGGGGTGCCCAAATTTTCAGAGGTGCTGAGCCCCCTCAACTCCAGCTGAAGTAAATGGAAGTTGCAGATACTCAGCTGCTGCTGTTGCTCCATTTTTGGGAGCTGGGCCTTGTAGTCTGCCTACATGGTGGTGAAGGCTCCACTTGAGATAGGCATTTAGAGAGGGCATTGAGGGATCTTGTGTCTCGTAGCCTGGCAGTCAAGGAGTCCTGGAGAATGCAAGGTAGCTAGCGATGATAAAGTTGCAGGTCCTGAGCTTAAACAAATTGCCAATACAATACAGTAGATGGGATCCATCTACTGTAGACTGGTCATCAGGTTTATTAGAAAGATCTGACCTGTAAAATGTTGCATGTTGTGCTGACTAACCAACAAATTCAACTGCTCTTAGAGTATGCTATGTCTCTTCACATGATCAACAGCCAAAGCTACTTCCAACAGATCTTGTAGGCCTTGCAACATGCAATACTAACATTGTCAAATCTATTTAGAACTCATCCTTGTTAACTTGTTGCGCATAGGCTAAGACCACCATGCCTCAGGTGGCATGTGACCATGATTAATCATCAAATTTTGTCCACTGGTTTGACCATTAGCTTCCCCAGCCCAGGCCAAGTACTGATGGGGAGTACGACATGAATGCTGGTCCATGTCCCTTTCCCTTTCCCCTCCCCCTCCCCCCCGCCTGGTCAACTTGATAATCATTGAGTTATGTTAGAAGACTCCATCTTGCCTTAAAATGATAGCCTTGGAAATGTAAATCCGTGTAAACTGATCACTGAAAGCACCTCAGGGATTCTTTCTAATGTTTACGGGTTCTTCATACTTCCCCTTACAAGCCATCCAGGGCCGTGCTTTGGGATTCAGAACAACCATAAACCTTAATTTTTGGGAAGACCCCAGATCAGTTCAAAGCTGTAGATTTCAGCGCTGCTGAGGCTACTGCTGTTAGTAGTAGCACTGCCTCAAGCCCCTTACTGAGCAGTCAACGTGACCACTGGCTATAGGAGGGGCAGCTCATTAGTGTGAGAGGTAGCATGGCCTAGTGTGTAAACAAGGGACAAATCAAGGTACTAATCTCAGCTCAGAAATAGACTCCCTGTGGGGCCTTTGTCAAGTCACATAGGCCAAAACTTTTAAACCTGGCTGCCTAAAGTTAAGCATCTAAGCCCAGAGGTGCTGAGCATTCACAACTCCCATTGATTACAGTGGGAACTACAGCTGCTTGACACTTCTGAAAACCAGGCCAGTTTTATTTAAGAAGCTAAATATGGATTAAGGTTACTCACTTCATACATCTGAGCTTGAAAATATTGGCCTTAACCTCCCTGGGTATGTCTACACTGCAGCACAGTTGTGGCAGGCCTGGGTCAGCTGACTCAGGTTCATGGGGCTTAGGCTGCAGGGCTAAAAATTGTAATATAGACATTTGGGCCCAGGCTCTGAAACCTGCAAGCCTGAACATCTGCGCTGCTAATTTTAGCCCTGCAGTCTGAATCCCGCAAGCCTCAGTCAATTGATCCTTGCTCTGACATTCGCTGCAGTGGAGTTTTTATTGCAGTGTAGACATACCCTCTGTGCCTCAGTTCTCACTGACCTAATAATACTTACCTGCCCCGCAGAGGTTTATTGACAAATTTAGTAATTAATGTTTGTAAAGTTCTAAACAGTACTAGTGCTTAAGTTCTACAACTCACCAAGAGTGGGGACCTGTCCCTAGAATCAGTTTTATTTGGAAAATTGTCTCTTGCCAAACTTCTTTAAAAGTTGGCAAATATACACAGACCCCAGTATAAACAAGGGAGAGAGATTATGAAACCCTCACTCATCAGGCATAGAGCATTGAACCACATGAGTGGTCCTACTGGCTTTATTGAAACTACTCATGGAGTACCATAGTATTCAACATGGAGAAGGGTATCGGAGTCTAACCCTAGTGGAAATATAGGTCCCCAATTCAACTGCTCTTAAAGTCATTGGGAATCTTTCCATTGACTTCAGTTAGGATTGGATCAAGCCTGTAAACCTATATCTAAAGATAGAAGTTAATTCTCATATACTTTTATAAGCTTTTTAGTACCCCATTTAAAAATATCTATTTAGTTTGGTCGGCATGTATAGCGGACGGGTCACTGGTGTCTGAGCACATGGCATCTGTACAGTATGTCCTTATTGGCATTCGTAGCATCAGAAAGGATTTTCAACGACCCCATAAAAGTCATTGTGCTGTCTGATTGAGTTTAGCATCTGAAGTATTTAGTACATTTGTATTCATTTGTGTGCCACTCAAATGATGAGCCAGACACACCGCAAGATGTGAAAACATTAATGCAATGGTTTCCTTGGCCTTGGTACAGTTAATATGTTCAGCACCTCCGCATGAAAAACCATCAACGTTTAAACTGTAAGGCAATAAATTTAGAAAGAAGAAATTAAATTAATTGTGTTGGCTAGAAATGTGAAGCATGCAGTAATTCCATCGCCTGGGGAGTTCTTACAAAGGGGCAGACCTTGTAGCTTGCCAGAGCTTCAGACTATCTCAACACATGATGATGTTTCTAACAACAGAAAATCCTTAGAACTGACTCATTAAAATGCATGCAAATATTCAATAAAACCTTCACCCAGTATTGGTTTCTCCTTAAAATATAAACAGTTTGCAGTTCCAAGGTTAGCAGTTTAAAAAACAAAACATATGAACATTTATAATAAAGATCTGTTGTATCAGAAAATAATTGGGATGGATAATGCTAGTGAAGAAAGGGCTGCTTGGTTTGTATATATTTTTATACCTATCCAATTGTAGTTTGCTTACATTCAGGGCAGAGACTATTTATGTCGCCTATTGATACAGCACCATTAGTCGGATTTGAAAAGAAGCTCCTTTATCAATTTTTAAGATTGTGTTGTGAAATACTGTGTTAAGTTTTATTAGGCCATTTGTGTAACTTGGTATAATTAGATGACAACTTGGCAAAAATCAGCCAGCATGGGGAAAAAAAACCCTACTCCTCTAAAAGTGAATTTCATGACCTTAAATTTTCAGTATATTATATGGCAGGACTTACTAGTAGCCTGTTGAGATCTGCTCATCTCTAACTTAAATAAGGGTCTGGTTCACGCTGGCACAGTTTGTGGTTTATAACTTGTTGACATTGTCAGTGGTGTTGTACGAATGTAAATGAGCACAGAACTTGACCCACTGTCTCAGAGCTTTCTAGTTTATTAACATAGATTTCTTGTTCATATGCAACACTTACTTACTTTAGCATGTAGCAAATATTTTCTTGGTCTTACAGTGGCCATATTCCACATATGTAATGCATATTCCTTTTGCTAACACTGCAGTAGACAGCAAAAAGATTTTTTTAATGACCCATGAATGCTATTCTCAGGTTTTAAAAATATCTGCCTGTATTTTTGCTGTGTAACTTAGAATTTTCTATTATGTGTAAGACCTTTATCCTACAAAATTTTAAGCACATGCTTAACTTTAAGCATGAGAGTAATCTGATTAAATTCAATTGAACTATTTGAGTACTCAATGTTAAGCACAAGTTTAAATATTTGCACGATCAGAACCTAAAGGCTTAACCAAATAGCTAAGGGCCTGATCCTGGAAATGTGTAATTATGTGTGTAAAGTTATTTTAAATTAATTGAAAATTCCTAAAATGGTCTTTTGAGGTTGTCATGGTGTACTTCGTACAAAGGAGGCAACTGGATTCTTAATAAAATCCAGATTATTTTATTTATTTTAGAAAAACAATAAAGAACAAATAAATAAGCACAACTAAACAAAAACAAATAGAAAGTGAAAACACTACACTTTTGTTATTGATAATCTAGAGGTATTTTATAGCAAGGGCTCTGTAATCTGGTAATTTTAGAGCCTGTAAACAGCATCAACTGGACCTATCTTCCCTGTGACTGATTAGCTAAACTTTCAGTTTCTCTTGCCTTCTTCCCTCCCCCTCCCGTCCGTCCCCCCACCCCCCCAAATGCCCTTTCCTGGGATACCTTCATAGGAAAACTGGCCCTTTAAACCTGGGATAACCTGCTACCTACAGTCCACAGAGAGCCATTTTAGACTCCACTGTTAGTGGTTCAGGTTGCAACTCCTTTTCTCTCCAACTAGTAAGTACTTTGGCTTGTTTCTTGTTTTCTATTGGATTCTGCCCCCCAACATTTACAATTAATTTTATCTCATCATAGCTGCTTGGATGTTTTGTGAATGAGGGAGTCTTTTCTTAAAGAATTTTTGGTAAATGATTGTGTATAGGAAAAAGTTCAAAATCCAATGAGGGGAAAAAAATCTTTTTATATGTGGAGAGCACAGAGTATGCCACGGACCATTCTTCTTCTGAGAGTGGGTAGATGGTTTCCCTTTTTAGGAAGTATGTAGTTTACTCTTGGTTTAGGTCAAGGGTCGGCAACCTTTCAGAAGTGGTGTGCCGAGTCTTCATTTATTCACTCTAATTTAAGGTTTCGCGTGCCAGTAATACATTTTAACGTTTTAGAAGGTCTCTTTCTATAAGTCTATAATATATAACTAAATTATTGTTGTATGTAAAGTAAATATGTTTTTTAAAATGGTTAAGAAGCTTCATTTAAAATGAAATTTAAATGCAGAGCCCCCCGGGACCGGTGGCCAGGATCCGGGCAGTGTGCGTGCCACTGAAAATCATCTCGCGTGCCGCCTTTGGGTTTAGGTAGAATCTAAGCATGTGTTTCTACAGCCCTAATCCTGCATTGGGATCCTCTTATGTGTATTCCTGTGTCCATATACAGTTGACTCTGTACAAGTTTAAGATGAGGGCCTAAAATACATCTGCCCTAGATGAGTTATTTGGCAAATTTTGCAGTAATGTTTATAGTTTGACTGCAGGTTATTTTTGAGTGAGCTGTTTGCATGTTTTACAAAAGGAGTGGCATTAATAAACTGCATTTAGTATAATCCCTTCTTTGCCCCTGATAATATTCCTTTATATTTACTCTTTTAAACTAATAGAGTTTTTAATTGCTCACTTGTGTCTTGATTTGGCAGAATCTATTTTGTTGTCCAAATTCTGTTTGATGGGTTTAGTTTGTTTGTTTTTAAAGGGTTTTAACTGCAAGTATATTATAATAACCTACAATATAGGGAAGTCTCAAGGAAGTTAAAAATAAAACCAACAGCATAGTTAGTAACAAAATTAACATATGAATTATTCCTTTCTGTTGTAAATATATTAAGGTAACCAATTGTGAATTCTCTGACTAGTAGCAAGAGAAGTGCATGTTTAATAAATGACAGCAATCTTTAGTAAGCTCCTAGCAGACAAATGCTACCAAAAAGATTTTTTTTGAGAGAGAGAGAGAAATTTGATATAATTTTCTATTGTCAAAGTCTGATGAAGAGCAAACACTAACGACGTGATTTTATAAAGTCTGGTTGAAGTAGAATAGAAGGGCTTCATTAGCCTGTGGTACGCCTCGGACAAAGTCCATATCTCATTCCTTTTATTAAACCACTAAGTGTATAAAGAATTACCTTAGCTGTACATGTGCTTTGTAATTAGGGTCTCTTACAAAAGTGTCCCTGTGTGCTGTCTGGTGTCTGACAGTAATGCTGTGACAGGCTGTGTTCAGTAATGATCCAGTTGATAAGCTTTGGAGTCTGCTCTGGTAACGTCCAGAGGGGGAGGGGGCCTTGTGAGACCCAGGTTCAGTTCCCTGCTTCTACCAAATGGTTCCTGTATGACTTTGCAAGACGTTTCTAGGCCCAGATGATCCTTAAATGATTTCAATGAACATTAGGAGCCTAAATACCTTGAGGAGCTGGGCCGTAGTTCCTCTGTTCTCCAGCTCCCCATCAGTAAAATGGGGACAATAGTACTTTCCTACCTCACAGGGGTGTTGTGAGGGTAAATATGTAAAAGATTGTGAGGTGCTCAGAGACTGTGGTAATGGGGGCCATATAAGTAGGTAAATATATTTAATAATTTTGCTCTTGAAAGTGACCTTCCATGCTGTAGCAACAGAGAGTCCTGTGGCACCTTATAGACTAACAGACGTATTGGAGCATAAGCTTTCGTGGGTGAATACCCACTTCATCAGATGAATGTAAGGCTTGCTGTAGAGGCTCTGAATAGAATGTACACTGTATCTGATGGGATGTGTACACTGCAATTCAAGAGCTGTGGCTGGCCCGGGGCCGCTGACCTCGGGCTCGTGGGGCTTGGGCTGTGGATAGGGTTGCGAAGCCCCATTAAAAGTCTGGTCGGCGGCACAATGGGGGCCCAGGGCTAAGGCAGGCGCCCTGCCTGCCCTAGCTCTGTGCAGCTCCCGGAAGCGTTCGCCAGGTCCCTGCAGCTCCTAGGCACCTGGGCAGCCAGGGAGGCTCCGCGTGCTGCCTCGTGCCCACAGGCACTGCCCCCGCAGCTCCCATTGGTCGCAGTTTTCTGCACTCCAACCCACAGCACCAACCCGGAGCCCCCTCCCGCATGCCAAACCGCTCAGCCACAGCTTGGAGCCCCCTCCTGCATCCCTGGCCCCACTCCAGAGCCTTCACCCCCCCCCGCTGCAACCCCCCTGGTAGAAGTGAGAGAGGGTGAGGGAGAATGAGGGATGGAGAGAGTGGGGATGGAGTGAGTGGGGGCGGGGCCTCATGGAAGAGGCAGGGCAGGCATGTTCAGTTTTGTGCCATTAGAAAGTTGGCAACTCTAGCTGTGGGGCTGTAAAATTTCAGTGTGGACATCTGATCTGGAGCTTGGGCTCCGGGACCCTCCCCACTCACAGGGTCTCAGAGACCAGGCTCCAGCCTAAGCCTAACATTTACACCGCAATTTTACAGCCCATGCCCCCAAGTCAGCTAACATGGGCCAGCTGAGGGTGTTTAATTGCAGTGTAGTCATACCCTAAGGCACTAGAGCTACTGCCCTGCATGGAATTTTCATTGTGAGCAGCTAGTCTAGGAGTGTAGCAGCTGTCAATGGTGTATATAATTGGAAAGACATAAAAAGAGAACGATGGTTTAGTAGTAAAGCGCAGGACTGGAACTCGGGAGATCTGAGTTCAACTCCTGGCTTTGCCAAAGACTTCCTGTGTCACCCAGGGCAAGTCATTTAATCTTTGTGCTTTATTTCCCATCTGTGAAGTGGGGATAATAGTATTTTCCCAGCTCAGAATGGCATTTGAGAGGATACATTCACTGATTCTCAGATACTAGTAATGGACCCCATGTAAATACCCAGACAGATAGAAATTAATTTTACTCTTTCACTTTTTCATTTTTCTGAGAGAGTCAGTGGCAGAGCCACCGCAGAAATCCAAGCTTTTAATCATGTGGTTATGTGCTGTCCTAGATGTGTTTAAGCATATGTTAGTGATTTCCTGAATTATGGCCTGGTGATTTAGACTAAAGATTTATCTTTGCTGCAAAAAAAGGTGTGTTTCTTTTCACATTGAGATAGTTAACTCAATGTAAAATCCTAAAGGAGACAAGCAACAGAGGGTCCTGTGGCACCTTTAAGACTAACAGAAGTATTGGGAGCATAAGCTTTCGTGGGTAAGAACCTCACTTCTTCAGATGCAAGTAATGGAAATTTCCAGAGGCAGGTATAAATCAGTATGGAGATAACAAGGTTAGTTCAATCAGGGAGGGTGAGGTGCTCTGCTAGCAGTTGAGGTGTGAACACCAAGGGAGGAGAAACTGCTTCTGTAGTTGGATAGCCATTCACAGTCTTTGTTTAATCCTGATCTGATGGTGTCAAATTTGCAAATGAACTGGAGCTCAGCAGTTTCTCTTTGGAGTCTGGTCCTGAAGTTTTTTTGCTGTAAGATGGCTACCTTTACATCTGCTATTGTGTGGCCCGGGAGGTTGAAGTGTTCTCCTACAGGTTTTTGTATATTGCCATTCCTGATATCTGACTTGCGTCCATTTATCCTCTTGCGTAGTGACTGTCCAGTTTGGCCAATGTACATAGCAGAGGGGCATTGCTGGCACATGATGGCATATATAACATTGGTGGACGTACAGGTGAATGAGCCGGTGATGTTGTAGCTGATCTGGTTAGGTCCTGTGATGGTGTTGCTGGTGTAGATATATGGGCAGAGTTGGCATCAAGGTTTGTTGCATAGGTTGGTTCCTGAGTTAGAGTTGTTATGGTGCTGTGTGTGGTTGCTGGTTGTGAAAGTGAGGGATCATTGTCCAGGATGGGTTGTAGATCACTGATGATGCGTTGGAGAGGTTTAAGCTGAGGACTGTAGGTGATGGCCAGTGGAGTTCTGTTGGTTTCTACAGTCCTCAGCTTAAACCTCTCCAACGCATCATCAGTGATCTACAACCCATCCTGGACAATGATCCCTCACTTTCACAGACCTTGGGAGGCAGGCCAGTCCTCGCCCACAGACAACCCGCCAACCTTAAGCATATTCTCACCAGCAACCACACACCGCACCATAACAACTCTCACTCAGGAACCAACCCATGCAACAAACCTCGATGCCAACTCTGCCCATATATCTACACCAGCAACACCATCACAGGACCTAACCGGATCAGCTACAACATCACCGGCTCATTCACCTGCACGTCCACCAATGTTATATATGCCAAAATGTGCCAGCAATGCCCCTCTGCTATGTACATTGGCCAAACTGCACAGTCACTAGGCAAGAGGATAAATGGACACAAGCCAGATATCAGGAATGGCAATATACAAAAACCTGTAGGAGAACACTTCAACCTCCCTGGCCACACAATAGCAGATGTAAAGGTAGCCATCTTACAGCAAAAAAACTTCAGGACCAGACTCCAAAGAGAAACTGCTGAGCTCCAGTTCATTTGCAAATTTGACACCATCAGATCAGGATTAAACAAAGACTGTGAATGGCTATCCAACTACAGAAGCAGTTTCTCCTCCCTTGGTGTTCACACCTCAACTGCTAGCAGAGCACCTCACCCTCCCTGATTGAACTAACCTTGTTATCTCCATACTGATTTATACCTGCCTCTGGAAATTTCCATTACTTGCATCTGAAGAAGTGAGGTTCTTACCCACGAAAGCTTATGCTCCCAATACTTCTGTTAGTCTTAAAGGTGCCACAGGACCCTCTGTTGCTTTTTACAGTTTCAGACTAACACGGCTACCCCTCTGATAAAGGAGACAAGTGGTTTTTACCTTGATGTAGCTGTTCAAGGTCAACCTATTATCTCACCTGGGATTTACCTTGACTAGCTAAATCAAGCTAAAAACTACCCGAGCCTTGTCTTCACTAGGATTTTACACTCTTAGCTATCTTGAAGTAAAAATGCATCTTTTATTTCAATTAAGACATAACCTAAATAATTGAAGTCCTGATCTAGCAAAGCACTTAAGAATGTGCTTAACTTAAGCTTCTGCTTAAGTCTATACCAGTTCAGCAAAGCACTTAAGTGTATAATTAAGTAAAATTGAGATTTGTGGGACTTAAGCATGTGACTTAACCTCAGCTGCTGGAAGCGGCATCCAGTAAGTCCCTCAGCCAGCGCCGCTTCCAGCAGCTCCCTTTGGCCCGGAGCAGTGATCCGCGGCCAGTGGGAGCCACGATTGGCCGGACCTGTGGACGGGGCAGGTAAACAAACCAGCCTGGCCTGCCAGGGGCTTTCCCAACACAAGCGGCGACCCCTGTTTGAGAAACCCTGCTTTACCCAGCTTTAAAATGGATAGAAGGCTTACCTACCTCTCAAGCCCCTGTGCTGTTGAGGAGGATGAAAGGCCCAGGGAAGCAGAGCAGTCAACGGGAGCAGAGGGAAACCTTCCCACAGTTGGGACGCTCCTTCCAGGTGGTGCTGGGGTTGCCTCTCACACTGAGGTTACCTCTCCGGGGGAGGGAACTCCAGTTGCTAGGAAAAGGTAGGTATTAGTATTGGGAGATTTGATCATTAGAAACATAGATAGCTGGGTTTGTGATAACCGGGAGAACCATATGGTGACTTGCCTGCCTGGTGCGAAGGTTGCAGATCTCTCGAGGCACCTAGACAGACTTATGTGTAGTGCTGGGGAGGAGCCGGTGGTCATGGTACATGTAGGTACCAATGACATAGGGAAGGGTAGGAGAGATGTCCTGGAGGCGAAATTTAGGCTGCTAGGGAAGAGACTGAAATCCAGGACCTCTATGGTGGCATTCTCAGAAATGCTCCCAGTTCCACGCGCAGAACCAGGTAGGCAGGCAGAGCTTCAGAGTCTCAATGCGTGGATGAGACGATGGTGTAGAGAGGAGGGGTTTACATTCATTAGGAACTGGGGAAACTTCTAGAATGGGGGGAGCCTATACAGGAAGACTGGGCTCCACCTAAACCAAAGTGGAACCAGACTGCTGGCACTAAACATTAAAAAGGTTGTAGAGCAGTTTTTAAACTAGGAGATGGGGGAAAGCCGACTGCTGCAGAGGAGCATGTGGATCAGACAGAGACTTCTCTTAGGGGAGAGTCTAATGATAGAGAATCTCCAGGTTATAGTCAGAAGCAGAGGATGGAAGAGGATAAAGTAGGGGCCAGATCAGATGATAATCATTCACGTAAAAAAGAATCTGACACATCAGAAAAGGGCAGACAAATAAACAGTGACAAGTTTTTAAAGTGCTTGTACACAAATGCTAGAAGTCTAAATAATAAGATGGGTGAACTAGAGTGCCTTGTGATAAAGGAGGATATTGATATAATAGGCATCACAGAAACCTGGTGGACTGAGAGCAATCAATGGGACGCAGTCATTCCGGGGTACAAAATTTATCGGAAGGATAGAACAGTTCGGGGGGTGGGGAGGGGGAAGGCACTATATGTGAAAGAAAATGTACAATCAAATGAAGTAAAAATCTTAAGCAAATCCGCATGTTCCATAGAATCTCTATGGATAGAAATTTCATGCTCTAATAAGAATATAACATTAGGGATCTATTATCGACCACCTGACCAGGACGGTGATAGTGATGATGAAATGCTAGGGAAATTAGAGAGGCTATCAAAATTAAGAACTCAATAATAGTGGGGGATTTCAATTATCCCCATATTGACTGGGAACATTTCACTTCAGGATGAAATGCAGAGATAAAATTTCTCGATACTTTAAATGACTGCTTCATGGAGCAGCTGGTACGGGAACCCACAAGGGGAGAGGCAACTCTAGATTTAGTCCTGAGTGGAGCGCAGGAGCTGGTCCAAGAGGTAACTATAGCCGGACCGCTTGGAAATAGTGACCATAATACAATAGCATTCAACATCCCTGTGGTGGGAAGATCATCTCAACAGCCCAACACTGTGGCATTTAATTTCAAAAGGGGGAACTATGCAAAAATGAGGGGGTTAGTTAAACAGAAGTTAAAAAGTACAGTGACTAAAGTGAAATCCCTGCAAGTTGCATGGGCGCTTTTTAAAGATCTCATAATAGAGGCCCAACTTCAGTGTATACCCCAAATTAAGAAACACAGTAAAAGAACTAAAAAAGAGCCACCGTGGCTTAACAACCATGTAAAAGAAGCAGTGAGAGATAAAAAGACTTCTTTTAAAAAGTGGAAGTCATATCCTAGTGAGGCAAATAGAAAGGAGCATAAACACTGCCAAATTAAGTGCAAGAATGTAATAAGAAAAGCCAAAGAGGAGTTTGAAGAACGGCTAGCCAAAAACTCCAAAGGTAATAACAAAATGTTTTTTAAGTACATCAGAAGCAGGAAGCCTGCTAAACAACCAGTGGGGCCCCTTGATGATCGAGATACAAAAGGAGCACTTAAAGACGATAAAGTCATTGCGGAGAAACTAAATGGATTCTTTGCTTCAGTCTTCACGGCTGAGGATGTTTGGGAGATTCCCAAACCTGAGCTGGCTTTTGTAGGTGACAAATCTGAGGAACTGTCACAGATTGAAGTGTCACGAGAGAAGGTTTTGGAATTAATTGATAAACTTAACATTAACAAGTCACCGGGACCAGATGGCATTCACCCAAGAGTTCTGAAAGAACTCAAATGTGAAGTTGCGGAACTGTTAACTAAGGTTTGTAACCTGTCCTTTAAATCAGCTTCTGTACCCAATGACTGGAAGTTACCTAATGTAACGCCAATATTAAAAAAGGGCTCTAGAGGTGATCCCGGCAATTACAGACCGCTAAGTCTAATGTCTGTACCGGGCAAATTAGTCGAAACAATAATAAAGAATAAAATTGTCCGACACATAGAAAAACATAAACTGTTGAGCAATTAGTCAACATGGTTTCTGTAAAGGGAAATCGTGTCTTACTAATCTATTAGAATTCTTTGAAGGAGTCAACAAACATGTGGACAAGGGGGGATCCAGTGGACATAGTGTACTTAGATTTCCAGAAAGCCTTTGACAACGTCCCTCACCAAAGGCGCTTATGTGAATTAAGCTGCCATGGGATAAAAGGGAAGGTCCTTTCATGGATTGAGAACTAGTTAAAAGATAGGGAACAAAGGGTAGGAATTAATGGTAAATTCTCAGAATGGAGAGGGGTAACTAGTGGTGTTCCCCAAGAGTCAGTCCTCGGACCGATCCTATTCAACTTATTCATAAATGATCTGGAGAAAGGGGTAAACAGTGAGGTCGCAAAGTTTGCAGATGATACTAAACTGCTAAAGATAGTTAAGACCAAAGCAGACTGTGAAGAACTTCAAAAAGATCTCACAAAACTAAGTGATTGGGCAACAAAATGGCAAATGAAATTTAATGTGGATAAATGTAAAGTAATGCACATTGGAAAAAATAACCCCAACTATACATACAATATGATGGGGCTAATTTAGCTACAAGAAGTCAGGAAAAAGATCTTGGAGTCATCGTGGATAGTTCTCTGAAAATGTCCACGCAGTGTGCAGAGGCGGTCAAAAAAGCAAACAGGATATTAGGAATCATTAAAAAGGGGATAGAGAATAAGATTCAGAATATATTATTGCCCTTATATAAATCGATGGTACGCCCTCATCTCGAGTACTGAGTACAGATGTGGTCTCCTCATCTCAAAAGAGATATACTGGCACTAGACAAAGTTCAGAAAAGGGCAACTAAAATGATTAAGGGTTTGGAACAGGTCCCATATGAGGAGAGATTAAAGAGGCTAGGACTCTTCAGCTTGGAAAAGAGGAGACTAAGGGGGGATATGATAGAGGTATATGAAATCATGAGTGATGTGGAGAAAGTGGATAAGAAAAAGTTATTTACTTATCCCCATAATACAAGAACTAGGGGTCATCAAATGAAATTAATAGGCAGCAGGTTTAAAACAAATAAATGGAAGTTCCTCTTCACGCAGCGCACAGTCAACTTGTGGAACTCCTTACCTGAGGAGGTTGTGAAGGCTAGGACTATAACAGAGTTTAAAAGAGAACTGGATAAATTCATGGTGGTTAAGTCCATTAATGGCTATTAGCCAGGACGGGTAAGGAATGGTGTCCCTAGCCTCTGTCTGTCAGAGGGTGGAGATGAATGGCAGGAGAGAGATCACTTGATCATTGCCTGTTAGGTTCACTCCCTCACACCTAGCATTGGCCACTGTCGGTAGACTGGATACTGGGCTAGATGGACCTTTGGTCTGACCCGGTACAGCCTTTCTTTATGTTCTTATGACAACTAATGTTCAGAAATTGCTTGGTGAGCTTTTGACTGGAAGTGCTACATGAGCAAGCAAGTCTTACTTTAATCTGATCAAATTCTTTCATGATCTCACTTCCCTTTCAAACACTATGCTGCATGACTCTCTGCTTTTGAACACAGGCTGGTCTAAGTGACTATTAGAGAGGATTATTGAAACACGTTTTTTTTCTCATTTTCTTTCTACAATTATAATTGCTGGTTTGGGGGCACATCTATGGTTTTAGCCTAGCTCTTGTAATAAATTAAGTCAGAGACAGCTTTACAAGTATTGCTTAGATTAGAGAAGACCATTGGGGAGGAAAAGTTCCAGTCCTTTTTTTAGATCATTAGCATCATTATATAAAAATGCAGCTGAATTATATTGTTAAGTAGATGCACTGCACTGATGACTGTTAGATTTATGTATTTTTTACAGTATTGTGAGACTTCAATTAAGAGACAAGGATATTATGGAATCTCATGAGAAGAGAAGGTCTAACATTGTTTCAAGAAAACCCCTTCAAGCCCTGGTCAAAATGTAAGCCTGAAAGGGAGAAGTGGGCATTGTAACACTCTGTACCTCAAAGTAGCACCTTGGGACCCCCATATTTACCACTGTGATATGATTATGATACTTTTTGTACAAAGAATGCCTTGTGAGGTATTGTTTTGTAAGTCTTGATTTGCTGAACAATAATAATCTGTTGGATTGTATGTGCTATCGTATGTCAAGTTATGAAGCATTGCTATATGTGTCACTGAAATATGTTGAGGTTGGGATATTCCCACAGCCAACCTTTCAATTGCAACAAAGGACCAGCCAGAGAGGTGCTGATGGCCCATAAAAGGGAATCCACTCTCCCAACCGCCATCCCTGAGACTTCTCATAGAGAGCACCTAGGCAATGGAGACTGCCTGACCAATGGGAGCTGCCCGATCCCCACATCAAAGCAAAGATCTTTCCAGCAAGCTGGAAGAAAATATAAAAGAGGCCAAATGATGATGTCACTTCCCCTTTCTCCTCCCCCAACTTAACACCTGGAAGAATGTCTGGAGGAAAAAAACTTAGAAATAGGGAAGGGTGGTCCCAGGTTGGACATGGAGTCCAGTCTGTATATTGAGGAACTGTAACCTGCTTACCATCTGCCAGGGTGAGAAAAGCTGTTCAGTTCAACTATTGCTTAGATTAAAAGTTTAGGATTTAGAGAAAGTGTTTACTTTTTATTTTCTTTAAGAAACTAACGCTGACCTTTATGCCTACCACTTATAATCACTTAAAATCTATCTTTCTGTAGTTAATCAATCTGTTTTATATTTTACCTAAAACAGCGTGTTTTGGTTGAAGTGCTTGGGAAATCTCAGGTCAGGTTAACAAGGGCTGTTGCATGTACACTATCCTGTTGTCAGAGTAGCAAAGTAGTAATGAATTTACACTGGCCAGGCTTCTGACCAGTGCAAGATGGTACAGTTCTGAGATGCAAGGCTGGGATCTGGGGGGATTGGCTGGAGCCTCTCTCTTGTTGGCTCATGAGTGACTGAGAGGTCATTCATGTAACTCAGTTGGGTGTATCCCTGCCTGTGAATGTTTGTGTGATTCCAGTGCCTGCCAGAGATTTGCAGCTTGACATTAGCACACAGTGTGAGGGTTTGGTGGGACAGAGGGCTCAGCGATCCCACAGTCCAGGTTAATCGTAGGAACCCCATCACAGGCGGTAATGTGTCAGATGATGTGTCAGTACTTATCTCTCACAAAAGGGATTCACTTTTTTTCACAAAGGGGATTTAATTCATTGTCTCTTCAGCACTATGCCCTATGCTGGATTGCTCTTCTACTTCAGAGATGTGACTAAGTATCTTTGTTCCTGACTGCTTAAAAAAACCCATCAACATGACTTCCCTTGCTACAGAAATGCAATGAAAGTCTTAGTAGTAGCACAATATATTCCACAGACCCCTGAGCCATTTTAACTGCTATGCTTCATGGAGGCTTCACTAATTTGTGCATTTATGGCCATGTCAGCTTTTTCACTACAAAATATTGTGTATTTAATCTATAATTTCACATCATGAAAAAGCAAAACAAAACTGATATCATCATGAATCTCACAAAGTAGTGAAGATTACATGTCCTACTGTGTTTGGATTCATATTTCAGGCACCTCTATCTGTCTCCATTGTACTTACCTTTCTCAGAGCAAGTATGAGTAATTTTAGTAAAGCACACTCTAAACTGCATGCTTCAGACTGGCAGTCAGATTTGCTTGTTTTGATGTATTAATAAAGTACATCCAATCTCTGTTGCTTAAAGAAAGAATGCCTTCTTTTAATCCCATTCCCATCCCTCAGTCTCTGTGTGTTGCTTTCCTATTCCCCTGACTCTAAAGAAATAATCTTTAAAGCAACTTTGCAAAATTAACATGAAAATTTACCAGCCCAGGCACAAAAACTATTCACCTGTTCTTTACCATTATCAGTGTATATTTTCCACATGTTGAAAATGTTGCCAGTCTGCCCTAAAGTCTGCAGATAAATGGTTAATAGTATGACAGGGGGAGAGATAGCTCAGTTGTTTGAGCATTGGCCTGCTAAACCCAGGGTTGTGAGTTCAATCCTTGAGGGGGCCACTTAGGGATCTGGGGCAAAATCAGTACTTGGTCCTGCTAGTGAAGGCAGGGGGCTGGACTCAATGACTTTTCGGGGTCCCTTCCAGTTCTGTGGGATAGGTATATCTCCATATATTAAAATGAAGGAGTTCATGTGCCAGGGCTGGAAATACAAGAGAAGTACCTGACAGGGCATGTGTCTGAATAGGCTCTGAGACAGTATGGCAAAGGGGAGGGTGGGCCAGGGCTCTGAGCTGGCACCAAGTATTCTCTCTTTCAGGTGCTTGACTGGCTCAGGATCTAACTGATAGGGAAGGAATTTTCTCCCAAATCAGATTAACATGTTCTCTTTGTAGTGATGAATGGACCCTGCATGTTACTCACACTGTGGTGGTTGCTATTTGGTATGCATAATAGTACAGTAAACCCCTTGAGTATGGTGTGCTGCTCTGAGAGCAGCTGTCCCCATTGTTTTCACACAGACCAATCACATTTTGGGGTCTACATTTCCATCTTTCTCTTTGTTATATGCAGTAAGGTACACTGCTAAACCTGAATATTTTAAATATTTCAAGGTTCTTCAACACATATTTCCCTTCTCTCTCTCTCTCTCTCTCTCTTCCACTTCCAGGTCATGATTACTTTAGTGTCATGGGACTGTCAATGAAATTATAAGTTGCAGATTCAGAAGTGATATAAAGAAATATTTCCCCACACAATACATAATTAGATTGTGGAACTCATTGCCACAGGAAGTTGCTGTGGCCAAGAATTTAGCAAGATATATAAAGGGACTGGATATTCATATAGATATGAAGAATCTCTTATTCCTAAAGCTCATGCTTCAGAGTTTCAGCTGGCCACAAGCATGGGTCAGGAAGGAAATCCTCCCACCCACAACATGTATTCTGGGAGGTATTTTTTTAATTTCCTCCCTCTGAAACATTAGGGATGGCCATGGCTGGAGATGAGAAATTGGTTGGGGAGGGTGGGCCAGGGCCCTCAAGTGGCACTGAGCATTCTCTCTTTCAGGTGCATGGCTGGCTGGTTCTTGCTCACATGCTCAGGGTCTAACTGATTGTTCCCAGGTCAGATTGGCAGTGATCTTGCAGGTTTTTCACCTTCTTCTGCAGTATGTGGGTGCAGGCCACCTGCCAGTATTATCTGGGTGTATCTCACTTAATCATTTCCCTGCCATTGCAGGGTGCTCAATCATTGGTGCCCCTCGATCCCTCCTATTCTCTGCATGTCACACATAATCGCTTACTCTCCTGTGGGCTGTAATACTTTGGTCTCATTTCAGTTGTTGGGTTTAGTGTGCAGGGGCCGGGAGAGGTGTTGGTGGCCTGTGATATACAGGAGGTCAGACTAGAGAATCTAGTTGTCCCTTCTAGCCTGAAACTCGGACTCTATGATAACCAGAGTTGTTATAACAACAATTTTGGAAGGGTTTAAACGTTAGGCTTCAGGCCTTAAGCCAGTCTCTAACTAATAGAGATGGGGTTGAGACCTAATGTGGTGGGGCAGATTATCTGACAATTCCCTCCTGCAGAATTATTATATCTTCCTCTGAAACTTCTAGTGCGGGCCAGTGCTGAAGGCAGGAAATGTGACTAGATGGACCTTGAGTCTGATCCAGTGTGGCAGTTCCTGTGTTCCTGGTCATAAAATATTTGGCCAATTTATATTTAAATGGAGGGGGGTGCATGCACATATTATATAGACACACACACACACACACACACACACATATATATATATATATATATATAAACCATACCCTGCTTTTGGTTTTTTTAATCTAGTCACGTAACTTTCCAAATATCACATTCACTGGTCTTTTGTGTATTTACTGATTGTTAGCCTTTGAACACCTACAGTCCACTACAGCAAGGCAAAGTCTTTATTGTATCAACTAGCTTTAGCCACTGTTCTATGTTTTAGGAAAAGAATCTTACATAGTAGCTTTAAAAAATTAAGTAAATTGCGTGTGGCCTTTAGGTATGGGTGGCCAGTTCAGTTAAAATGAGGACTGGTCGGTAACTTCACCCAAAACTAAATTTCAAGCTGAAATTTCAAAGAAAGTTTAAATTTGGGTGGGGAGGTAAAAATCCACACCTCTGCACAGGGAGAGGAGCAAGTGGGAGAGAATTAACACATCAAAGTGGGGAATTTGAAGGTAAGAGGCTTAGGGGGTGATAGGAAATAGGGAAAGAAGCAAGAAAAGCAGAGAGAAGAAAGGGAAAGAAAACCATGTGGAAGAGGAGCAAGATAAAGGAGCATTGAAGAGCTGAGTGAAGAGTATGGGAGTATATGAGTGAAAGGCAAAGAAAAGAAGAGGTAGGAGAGGGGATTAGCTGTAACCACAATATATGTGAGCAAAGTCAGTATGGTCTTATGCTTAAGGACCAGGAGCCAGACCATGAGTGGTAATGGTGCTGTTTAGAGTTCCTGAGTGTGATGTGTGTAAGTCACTCGGGCACTTTTGCAAATTAGGCCCACAATCCCTACCCAGAAGAGTTTACAATCTAAAATGTATTCCATCTTGTGTTCCAATTCTGATACTGTCACAGATTATGACCCTGGGAAAATGTTTAGCATTTCTCCATTCCTCAGTTTCCTCATCAGTAAAAATAAGGGTAATGATATTTAACTGCTTTGCAGTGGTCTGGTAAGACTAAATTCAATAAAGTTGGTGTGAGAGAGAACAGGTGGACCAACTTCTGTTGGTGAAAGGGACTAGTTTTTGAGCTTCACCGAGCTGTTCATGAGGTCTGGGGAAGGTAACCAGAGTTTTCAAGCTAAATAAAAGGTGAGACAGACTATTAAGCATGAGAGATTCATGCATGTTGTAGGAAACTATTTAAAATGAAGTGACAATTAACACCTTTGCAGTCATAGGAAAAAGTAGTTCATAATGTGCATTACAAATTGTCATAATAAGCGATAAAACCAATATTTCTGTTAAGTATCAGAGGGGTAGCCGTGTTAGTCTGAATCTGTAAAAAGCAACAGAGGGTCCTGTGGCACCTTTAATACTAACAGAAGTATTGGGAGCATAAGCTTTCCTGGGTAAGAACCTCACTTCTTCAGATGCAAATATTTCTGTTAAGTCTGTGGTTTATCATCTCCATGGAGTTATGAATTTAAGTTCCTAGACTTGTCTTATGAAGGTATTGTTCGGGTTTCCTTTCAGGACAAGAACTGAGGTCAGATATGGAGAGATTGCTTCGTGAAAAGTGTTTGCCCTCCTGTGATAGAGGTATTTGT
Source organism: Chrysemys picta bellii (assembly GCF_011386835.1). NCBI lineage: Eukaryota > Metazoa > Chordata > Testudines > Emydidae > Chrysemys > Chrysemys picta. The sequence goes on from NC_088792.1 coordinate 106,634,395, forward strand.
CTTTTATCATTTTTCTGTCAGAGTTCATTCAAGAGTATAGTGCTTGTCTGGTTTCACCCACACTTAGTTGTTATTGGGGCATTTGATGCACTGGATAAGGTATACCACATGTTGTGATAAGCATATGTAGGACCCATGGATCTTGGAAGGCGATTTGGGTGGTGGGGTGTTGATCATTGTAATAGTAGAGATATGTCGATAGGGTTTGCATCTGTTATGGCAGGGTCTGGTGCTCCTTTGAGGAGTCGTGTCCTGGTCTTTGGGGAGTTTGCAGGCCAGCAGGGAGGGTTCAGGAAAGATTTCTCTCAGGATGTGGTCCCCATTGAACATGGGTTGTAATTGTTTAGTGATACCTAGATAAGTTCCAGTGTGGGGTGGTAGGTGACAACTAGGGGTGTGCAGTCAATGAGGTTCTTTTTTCCTGCATTGAAGCAGGTTCTCTGAGTGTTTGGATGGTCCATTCCATGATGCAAACTTATTTCTATCCTGAATCTGTCTAGCTTCAACTTCCAGCTATTGGATCATGTTCTACCTTTTTTTTCCCCCTGCTGGACTGAAAAGCCCATTACCCATTTTTTCTCCATGTAGATACTTATGGACTATGATCAAGTCACCCCTTAACCTTCTCCTCATTAAACTAAACAGATTGCGCTCCTGGAGTATACCACTATAAGACATGTTTTCCAATACTTTAATCATTCTTGTGGGTGTTCTCCGAACCCTCTCTAATTTATTAACATCCATCTTGAATTGTGGATACGAGAACTGAATGCATTATTCTAATATTCTTAGAAAAAGGCTTGAATCAGAACACTAGATCCAACATTCTTGTCCTAAACCCTGTGGAAATTTAGCTCTAAATCCAAATCTACATCTGAACCTTGGTTTGGATCCATTTCGAGATTACTCTTAGCACTTACACTTTGTTTTTCAGTGATATATCTCAGTGTTTTATGAAGATGGGTATGTATCATCTTCATTTTATAGATGAGAGGAGACAGGCACAGAGGGGTGAAATGACTTGCTCAGGTGTACAGAGCCAGCCTGTTCCAGAGGCTGTATTAGAAGACAGGTCTCCTGGCACCCTGTCCTTTGTTCTTTATCCATTAGATGAGAAAGGAAGATAGTTATAAGGTGGAAATAGGCCAGGGGTGAAATAAATCAGGCTTCTTTGCAGAAGTCTAAAGAGATGGAGTCATTAAAAGAGACATTAAATGGGGATTTTTTAATATTGAAAAATGTTTTATGTTAGAATTCTGTAATAATATAGACTGAGCCCATACCCTAGTTGTCAAAATTTTATTCAGACCATTCAGCCACCATGTCACAACACTGATCAAACTCCTCCTGCTGGATACTCCCCAGGCTGCCATGTTTAGGTCCCATACACTGGGCTCATGTGCTTCTAAGCTTCCCTTGGTCTGAGTAGGCTCCAGCATCATCCTTCTGTGGCCTCTCTGGCACACTTCCTGGGCATAGACTATCAGTTAGCCCTTCAACAAAGTAGGACTTTGCAGTCCAGCTTTCCTAGTAGTCCCATAGGGCCAGTGCTGACCACCACCCCCTTCCCCCTTACCACATGGCACACCAATATCTAAAGCACACACTTTCCCAGAGTTCCTACTTTGTCGGGACTCTGCTTTGCAGTTTCTCTCTCCAGAGACAAGTGATAGTCTAAGCATTTAACACAGACTTTGCAAAAGGAATTCTAAAACAATTACACTTTATCTTAGCACAAGAGACATACAGATCTAGACAAAATAAAACTGCTATATGCTCTTCCCTGCCTTGCTTTCCTTACCACTCTGGAGCATTCTTTGGGCTTATGTTAGAGTCCTGTGTGGTGTTCATGATCCTCGCTCTTCTCCGAAACAGCCTTGCTTTTGGCTTCTGCCTTCAGTCTCTTCTTCAGGTCTCTAAAATGGCTGGTGAGAGTGTTCAAAATAGGAGATTGGTTGCTCAGTTACCGGTCCACCTGGGTGGATTGGTTTTCTTGGACTGGCCATCTTCTTTTTCCAAGGGGGCTTCCATTTGAATAGAAGACTATAATGGTTTAGCATTGTTATCTCTGTACTAGTAATAAGAATATCTCCTCTTGGGTGTTCCAGCACAGCATTGAGGCAACAGAACAGCTTTAAAATAAAAATGGTACAAAAAACAAAATGGAGGATGTATGATATAGAAATATACAGACTTACATTAATCCATCACACAGCTGCTTTAAATTTAGTTGTAAAAGTATCTTTTTTTTCCCCACCTCTTGCAGAAATGTTCAGGGGATTTCATCTTCAGAAAAACAAGGATTTTATTTTTGTAATGCTTGAATAACAGATGTTGCTGCTAATGAAATATCCCAAGGTTATCTAGAGCATGCATTATGTAACAATCACCTGCAAAGGAAGCAAACTGAGTAAAGCAGGTTCACTGCAATGTTTTAATCATGCCTTTCTATAGACTTTGGTATGTTACCTTCCAGCAAAATAATCAGATTATAGAGTTATATTGAAAAGTCTGTCAGAAGGGCTTCTAAAGAGCATTGAGCTCTTTACATATGAAATGATTGTGTAAGATTCCTATCAGATGAATGGTCCTGTGTGTAATTTTATTTTTTGTCCGTTGTAAGTAGGTACCTTAAACTGACACACAGGATTCTTACCGCATAGTTCCTATTAATGCTAATGAGCTAGCTACAGCAAGTTGAGTCTTCAGACATAATTGAGGTGAGTTTGTAATCCCTGTTTCCTTTTTCGGGAGAATTTTGTGTTTTAAATAGGAATGGGCAAAAAGGATTTAGATGAAATAAGAATCAACCCCAGCTTTAACCCAAACCTAAACTATAACTAAAGTTCAGTATACTTTTTTTAAATTGCACACCTGCATGTTTGACCTGGTTTGGTCAACACTTTAAAGAGAGACTGTGGTAATGGTGTTTCTGGCCTGTCTGGAACCAGAAAGCACTGGAGATGTCATGAGAAGATCAGCCCCGAGTCAGGAGACAAGAAACCAAAAGTGGATCTGCAGGATAGACAACCAAGGTTTAATCAGACCAGACTCTACACTTTTATTCTGATTTTTCACTCCCCCAATGCCAAATGGGTTATATCACTGTGAGGGAGACACTGCCTATGCATATATGTCTATTTGCATATGCAAATCTGGGACTTTGCACACTTAGCTTGGGGTGACACCTTTACGGAGTGATTTAGTGGAACAGTGGAAAGTGTTGTGCATTGTGTGAATCGCTGGGTTGGCTGCCTCCCGAGCGCGCGCACACATACACCCACACCCCTAAGGTTGCCAATTTTGGTTGGCTGTATTCCTGGAGATTTCATCACATGACATAATCTTTAATTAAAGATTAATCTTTAATTCCAGGAGACTCCAGGCCAATCCTGGAGGGTTGGCAACCCTACCACCACCCCATTCCCGGGACCTGTTTGCTCTACCGGCAGCCTGCCTCACTGCTTCTTGAAGAAACTCCACACACCTTTTTTGTCCATTCACAACACCCCTTCTTGGGGCTGGGTTTATTCATGTAAAATAAATCTCAGAGCCTTAAAATAAAGTCCATTTGTTTATTTCCCTTTTATCAGGTCACTCCCAGGCCTTTACTGCTTGTAGTCTCTCTTCCCAATCTTTGCCGGACACTACCCAGCAGCCTCTGTACTCCACTCCGGACTCCCTAAGTATCCCCCCTCCCCGCTTTCTGCTGCCCTTTATAGGGAATCAGCTCTTCCATACTCAGCTGATTCTAATTAAACTCTCATCTTATCCCAGGTGTGGCAGGCAGAGCTAATTGTAAGGGGTTGGCCAGGCTTGTGGTTCTTAAAGGGGCAAGCCTCCCTGTCACAATCTGCAAGTGAATTCAGGTTCAAATCCCATTTAGTCTGTTGCAGAGGACTCAAGTTTATGAAAATATAAGCCTGATGATTTACTTTACATTTAGAAGATTAGTAAACAGAGGGCCAGATCCTGACTGCTGCTGATGCATCTGCTTTGTTCAATCTGCTGTGGGGGCTTATCGGAATCGTTCAACGTTTCTCCCAGCTAAGTATTTGTTTACTCCAACAGTATATGTGATGTGCTGCAGTGGTTTACTTACTTTGGCAACCACAGGCCCAGTCCTGAACTCCTTCCACAGCCCTTTCACATATAGTCAGTGAATGGACTGCAAGATTCAGTCCCATATTTCTATTCTACGCTATCCTATATAGGTTCTCACAGTGCTCAAATCACTGTAGCATCTGAGTGCCTTCCAGTAATGCATTAAGTGACGTGACTAATATCTGTCACATGTGGTTTATCTCATTCTTTTCCCAAGGGAAGTCATCCTATTTGAAATGTGTGTTGTTTCCTCCTTGCATACTTTGCAATATGAAGACTTAGACATCCGTAGTTAAACATATTTGAGGCCCTTTTAAATTTATAATTATTAGTCAATGAAAATATGTAAATAGATATGCCAAAAAGAGCAATATTTAAAGCTTTTTTCCAAAAATCTTCTGCACAATTCATGATTTCCCAAAACCTTTTATAAAAAAAGTCATAACATTCAAAATGTATTAACACTGAGGCTGGAAACCAGTTATGCAGTTTACAAAATCTACAATTGAAACAAGCAGTGTGTTTGCGGGGGAGAGGGTGGGGTGGATGCATTTGTATCCATTTGAGACGGACCCATTTGAGAGAACAGTCAAAGCCTGCAGTCACATGACATCATATTATGGCTATAAAACCAAACCTTCTAGCTTAACTCTCCCCCAGCTCCCATTAAGTGGCTTGTTCAGCTGCTTTATGGTTATATAGCAAATATCCACTCTGCTTCTTTTTGGTTCAATTTAAATTATTTACTGTGATATTTTTACTTATTAATAATGGAGAGCAAGCCCTTTCCTTAAAGTTTGAGCACTAAATCTATTCTTTAAATCAAAAGAAGGGGTGAGGTGGTTGAGCTGGGGATTTGCGTATTCAGTTTTTGTACTAGGGGAAGAATGCATGATCCTATGCAGAGTACTTAGCAAATATGGATAGATGCAGTTTGCTGCATATTAGGTCAGTGTGGGTGCGTGAATGTGCATACACACAAGATCAGAATTCAGACACCGCTTTATTATGCTTTTTTAAAATCAATAGTTGCTGGAACTTGCCACTCATAAATTGAAGGCTCTAAGAAGGGCATCTTAAGAGCTGTTGTCCCACTTGGACAGTACACAAATTCTTGGACTTGCTCATTCAGAAAATATGCTTGATCATTGTGTATTATACAGTGTGGCAAAGGCAGCAGTAAAGGTTGACAACAGTTTGGCTAAAATTCATCCCTGATGTAATTCCATTGAAGCAAAGAATTACAGGGATGGAATTTGTATAGTGACGCCAATGCCAGGTCAAGAAGATTGACATTAGGAAGGAAATGAGCAAGATGTGATGGAAATCTTGACATATGCAGAAGAGGACAGTCACAGGAGAGAGGTATAGATAATCTCTTTGAACTAATGACACCAGGATTTGGGGACAAGGATTAAAATTAAAGAAATAACAGACAAAATTAGGATGGAAGCAAATTTTTAACACACAGCAGGCGGTGAACTCATACACTGGGCAGCAGATCTAATTAATAGAGCCGTATTCAAAATATAAAGCAAAGCAGCAACTTCACATGAAAGTCTTCTGGGACATTACTGGATAAATGTAGTGAGTTACTCTCAGTAGCTGGATTGAACACAGCAAGCTTCTGCTCTCATTTTTCTGTTAGCTTCTCATAACAATTCGGTACAAAATACTACGCTTTAAGAGAATGTTTAGGTTGCATGGTTACACATTTGAAAGTCAAAGAAATATCAAAGCTAAGGTTGCACTGCAACTTTGACTCTGTCCCTTTGTGCCTATGCAGTACAATGCAGTCTTCAGTTACATAAATGTATATCATTTGAGAAATAATATACCATATTTATAACCTTAAATACACACTTGGAACATCATATTTTCCCCTTGTTGTATTTGTTCAATGCCAGTTACTTTGTTTAGGAGTTAATTGGCCCTGCCAGGTCAAGTTCTGAGAGGTGCTGAGCATCTGCAACTTCCACTGAGTTCAAAAGGAGATAAAAATGCTCACCCATGTCTCAGGATTTGGCCCTTACGCTCTTCACACGCTACGTTCTCTTTTCTTCAAGGTCTGCATTTTAATATTTTTCTCAGCCTTCACACTCATATAGAAGAAGATATTTTAATTCCCATATACCTTTTAGGGTTGCCACCTCTGAGGTACAAAGAAACAGGATGCCTGAGAGGACCATGACCCCTACAACTGGCAAGCTGGTAGTGTGTACTGAGCACCCTTAGAGATTTCCTGGGACAGCTACCTCAAAACAGGGATGAGCCTGGGAAAACCTGGACAGGTGACCACCCTACTGAAGAGTAGTTTGGTATTAGCAGTTCTGACATTGTTTCTCAGAGAAATACACACAAGGGGGGAAGGAACTTAAAAAATATTTTCTGTTTTGCCAGTTTCTACTTGGTCCAGGCATATTTCCCTATTATTGATGTAGTCCAAAGCCAAATGAAGTCACTGAGAGTCTCCCTTAGCTTCCAAGAATTTTGGATCAGGCCTCATGCAAATGGGGAATATCTCTCAAATTGGTAGAATCTGCCAAAATTCATCCATGTTTTTCTTATTTTTATTAGCAATATATTTTTGTTTGACTGGTGTTTTGTAACAGTGTAACTCCTGTATTCTTCATGTGGTTTAGCATCATAATTCCTTTCTCTTGTTAATAGATTTACTTTCTTTAATATAATGCAAAATTTCTCCTTTAGGCCCTTATTCAGGAAAGTATGTAAGCATTTGGCTTGACTAGTCATTAAAGTCCCAATTCAATGAAAAGTGAGTAACTTGTTTACAAAAATTATAGTCAATGAAATTAAAAGGCCAGCACATTTAAATTGATAAAATAATATACTTTTGAAACACATACATTAAATTGTGGTACTCATTGCTACAAGATACTATCCAGGCCCAATGGATAAGGAAAACATCCACAGTTACTTTAGATAGGATAATAGATATTGCTCCCTACTATAATAATAATAGAAGATAATGTTGAGACAAACCCCACCCCAAATGTAACACTGCGGAAGAGGAGGAAATAGCATCAATCTCAAAGATTTACTTACTAGTCAGTAAAAAGCAACAGAGGGTCCTGTGGCACCTTTAAGACTAACAGAAGTATTGGGAGCATAAGCTTTCGTGGGTAAGAACCTCACTTCTTCAGATGCAAGTAATGGAAATCTCCAGAGGCAGGTATAAATCAGTATGGAGATAATGAGGTTAGTTCAATCAGGGAGGATGAGGTGCTCTGCTAGCAGTTGAGGTGTGAACACCAAGGGAGGAGAAACTGCTTCTGTAGTTGGATAGCCATTCACAGTCTTTGTTTAATCCTGATCTGATGGTATCAAATTTGCAAATGAACTGGAGCTCAGCAGTTTCTCTTTGGAGTCTGGTCCTGAAGTTTTTTTGCTGTAAGATGGCTACCTTTACATCTGCTATTGTGTGGCCAGGGAGGTTGAAGTGTTCTCCTACAGTATTGCCATTCCTGATATCTGACTTGTGTCCATTTATCCTCTTGCGTAGTGACTGTCCAGTTTGGCCAATGTACATAGCAGAGGGGCATTGCTGGCACATGATGGCATATATAACATTGGTGGACGTGCAGGTGAATGAGCCAGTGATGTTGTAGCTGTAGGAGAACACTTCAACCTCCCTGGCCACACAATAGCAGATGTTGCTTTTTACAGATTCAGACTAACAGGGCTACCCCTCTGATACTTACTAGTCAGTATTTACATGCACTTTTTATGCTTCTGTGTTCAGAAAGAAACCAACAAAACCTTAGAGCACTGAAGTGCTGTACTGTGAAATATTTTCAAGGGCTGGCTTTGGGCAAAGGGAACGGAGAATCTGGAAGAGACTAAAATGTGAAGGAAGTCATAGTAGGCAGGGTAATTCAAAGACAGATGGAACAGAAATGACAAGAATATACTAAGAAGGGTTAGATTGAAGAGAGACAGTGGAAAGCCAAAAAAAGAAAAAAGGCAGGGGGAAATATCCTGGAGCAGATTAGACAGATGGAGTGCCAAAGGCAACAGGGAATCTTCCTGGGAAAAGCAAGCACCCTAGCAGAAAGAAGCAGAAAGCATAGTTGACACATACAACATGTTAGTCGTCATCCCGATTCAGACAATGTCTTTATTACTTTTTTTTTAAAGGATTATTTGCTAAATGTGCAAGAACATTATGCAAATCCAGAATAGTAGCCAGGATAACATTCAGTTCGATTAAAAAAAATCAGTGTCGACAGTAGCTGTGTTGCTAACCCACTCCAATTTTGCCACGTTATCTATTTTTTCCCCTTCTGCTTTAAACCTAAATCAACTAACACAGTAGTATCATAAGGGCTGGATCACATTAGAAGAAGGAATACATTATGGTTGCTCTTTTAAATCTTTCTTTACCAACCCTTTTCTCATTGCTTGAAAATGTAATTCTAGCCAAAGATCTTCCATAATTAAAGAGAAAACCTGTCCAGCTAATTAGAAGTTTTCTCTTGCCCTAGGCATAGCTATGAGCGTTGAAACAGAGTTTAAGGCAAACCACACAGCAGCGGAAGCAGTTGAATTATTTAAAATGAATGTCTGTTTTCCAAACCATACGCGGTAGAAAAAAGTAAACAGTGAGATCAGAAACAACAACAAAGAGATTGGATTGCTTACCTTGCCAAGGAAAATCCCTAAGAGCTATAGAAACCTTCCACAAATAGTATTGATAACGTGGGAATGTGTCAAAAATACTGAATGTCATGCCATTCTGGCTCCTGGCCTTGATTATGTAATTGCTGTGCATGCATGACTTGCTGCCAACTGTGACTTATACAGGAACATCCTAAGGAAAAGTAAGACAGTGAAACCCTATTAAAGAGTTTTTAATGTAAAGGGCTACTGTCAACTAGGGATGCACAGGGATCCTGATGTTCTTATTTGTTTTCTGCTGACTGAGGGAGGAATAAAGAAAAGAGCCTGGTTTTTTTGTCTAATTATGTAGACTTCATCCAAGGTTCCCTCTTGCATACCTCCACTGTCTCTCAAAATGAGGTGTTCTCACTCCCTTTTCAGGGACTGAGTAGGCTGCAACCACAACACTTTCAGCTTCTGATGGTCCAAGAACAAGGGAAACTGAGCTCAGAACTCCACATTTAATTCCCTACTCTGTAGTGCAACCCTGCAAAATTTACTCACCCACTTCCCTGAGCTGATAGTATTTTTGATGGGTGTGTAAAATGTCATTAGCTTTTCCAGTATCATTGACAATGACCAGTTTAAACTTTTGAACTTTTCACAGCAAGTATTTGCAAAAATCAATTCTAGAGGCCATCATGCATGGATCGCCATCATGGCGATTAACAGGATGCGGTGTGATCTTTTTCCAATCAAAGATGAAAGTGTGCATTTTTCTAGCACCACAGTTATTTGGACAGCCAAAGTTATGTTTGATCTTGCAGTCCTTACTGAAGTCAAATAGATTTTTGCTTGAGATGAAAACTACAAAGTTGGGCCCACAGAAATTTCCATCCACTGTACAAGATAAGGTGGTAAGTACTGCATTCTAGGGGTTTATCATCCCTCCAATCCACCTTCGCTCTGACAATGGGGATGTTGCCTGATCTTTAGATTATGTATTAATTATATTGATTACTTAAGAATCCCCAGTTATTACTTTGAGGGTTGCCAGGTTCTTGCCCCAAGCTCAGACCCAGTGTTATTCAAATTATTATATAGTTGGGAACCCTGATGTGCACAGTTGCAACACTCTCACTGTAGGAACTCATTTATATTTATAAATATAGTTTAATAATACATTTAGCACAGTCACAAACACCCCAACTTAGTAAGACGGAGATACTACAGAATTCACATCCAATCTGCACATCCGTATACTCACACCATCTCCTGTAAAACAACCTGAAACATTAGCCATCATCTTCCACATCACCTTCCCCACCATCACCAGTGGCCATTATTCTGGCACCTCCCAAGGACTACAACTCTCTCTCCTACTGCCCCTAGGAGTATATAATATGTTATGCTGACGCCACTATGTTTGATGCATATTCAGTAGGGGATTTTCCCCCTTTTTCTTATTTGTATTTCTTCACCTTACTAATGTTGGAGTGTCTTTTCCCTATAGGTTAGTATATCAATGATCTCAGCTTATCATATACGTCCATTCATTACCATGGGCCTTTTGTGGTTAGGTATCACATTTGTTATTTCTGCCCTAACTGGTTATTTCGGTTCTTTACCAGTTCTAAGGTGTGGTGTACCTATTAAGTTTAAAAGGTATGAACTTAGGAAAACCCCTATGCCAACCTGCTTTAACGCATCCTCCATGTTAAAGGTTGCAGCCATATATGGACATTATGCTTTAGCTCATCACCATCTATCTAGGTGAAAGGTCCCAAACATATGTATGCAAACTTTGACTTAGCTCAATATAGAGGATGTGGCCGCAGGTTCCTTGTGTTACAACCAAAATATACTTTAATATAGACCTATAAACCTATTATAATAAAAACAAATAATCAAACCCATAAGAAAATAAGAAACTTGTAAGAAAAGATATATAAGCAAACAGACTAGCCTTGGTGTATCTCGTGTACCTGTTATGTATGTCAGTTCATTGCAAGGACACGTCTGTGGTTGATGTGAATAATTTGAACAAGAGTATTGTCAAGCTTATTCAATGTTAGGCCTAAAACTTCCGAAAGCCTCAAAGATCAAGCATAGCAACCAGAGGAGTGTAGCAGGTTCAAACTAGGAAATATTGTAGACTTGTGGTCAGCTTCAAAAAGCAAGCTTTGCAAAATTAGATACGGACTTGTGGTCAAGGTGTAAAGCAACCAAGCCCTTCTTTAGGCTGTTTCAAATGTTTTGTGTCTAATACATTAACCACAATTAGAACAATTGGCTGTATTCGGAGAATATGAGCTGTGCACCTGTGCATAGATCATAAAGTCAAAGTAACCACAACCACCACAGTAAACATTTGGCCTAATCTGATTGGTTGACCCACTTCAAAACATGGTGGGCAGATGAGATTAAATGTGTAGACCCTCAGGTGGGTTTTTGTGTGTGTGTGTCTTGGTCTAAGAGGTCATTCTCTTTGATCGGTCAGACCTACACCCCCTGAACCGAGGAAACCTGAACTACACCGACTATCTGTACCTGGCCAGTGCAAAGAGCGGTCGACTAAAGGGTAACGTGTTCTCGGCAGGGTAAGGTTTTGAAGTAAAAAAAGTCTGGTTGCATTATAAAGTAACGGAATAAAAAAGTCTGGGTTGCTCAAGCTGATTTGATCTCAAGTTGTATTGACACTATAGTATTAAGAATGGTAGTGTCGGGATAATTTGATCTCAGTTATATTCATGCTGCAGTATTAAAAAGAGTAGTAAAAGTTTAATACTAGTGTTAAGTTGTTTAGAAATAGTAGTAAGTTGTTAATCAATTTATAGTATCTCTGTACTTGTGTTTATTAAGGGCAGGAATAGTACTGTAAGGTTAATAGTTAATGAGTAATAATAACCTTGCATATATTGTGGTTGTCATCGGTATAACTTGCGATGCTAAGGATAGGGTATTATAGTCGTCAGTAATTAATGCAGAATATTACTTGTACGTGTGCTTGTCTTCAGTATAATTTGTCATTTATATTAATCCTTATTCAATTCTGGTCTTTAATTTTTCTTTTCCTATTCTGTCTGTGTTGCATTGATAGCCGTAAGTCATTAAAAACCTTTCTTGAGGAATAATCAGTAGTTTTATGCGGACACCACTTAACCTCATTACTTCTGTGTTGGGTAGTGGGAAGTAGTGATCACACAGGGTACAATTAGGGCCCTGATGTGTGTCTCCCTCTTCCATAATCTCCACAGTTGACTCATATACCCGTGGTCAGAACTTCCCCTTAAACTCTATTTTCAGCTCCCCAAATACTTGGGGTTTTCCGTTGGGCCGTTTATCTATGCAAAGTTTATCAATTCAAAGTTCATAGACCTCAAGCCTTATGCTAACTTGCTGAAGCTAATGTCTTGCAGGACACAGGCCTGTAGGTTTCTTGCATTACTGCTGAATATAATGCAAAGCAGAATATAATGCAAAGCAGTAAATATAATAAAGGCAAGCTAGCCCACTGGGCTACAGGGAGGAGAAGATAATTAGTTAATGTTCCATGTGGGGAAGGGAAAGGGGGAATTTCCTGGTTCTTGGTCTTGCTTGTAGCTAGCTTGATTAGGGTGTGAACAGGGGTGGCGCTATGTGTTTTGCCACCCCAAGCACGGCAGTCAGGTGGCTTTCGGCAGCATGCCTGCAGGAGGTCTGCCGGTGCCACGCCTTCGGCGTCCCCGCCGCCAAATTGTCATCGAATCCACGGGACCAGCAGACCTTCCACAGGCACGCTGCCAGAGGCAGCCTGACTGTTGTCCTCACAGGGACCGGCAGGCCATCCCCCGTGGCTTGCTGCCCCAGGCACGCGCTTGCTGCACTGGTGCCTGGAGCCGGCCCTGGGCGTGAAAAGGAGCCCATGTCCCCAAGGAACTGGGAGTGAAGGTATGGGACCAACTCCCTAGAATGATGTACATCAGTGGAACTTCATCAATATTCAGTAGCTGAAGGTCTTGCCCATGGTCTTCAAGAAGGTCCCCCCACCCCTTCTCACAAAGTCAAGAGCTCCCTTTTCATCTTCAGTGGGTGAAAAGGCTACCACAAAGTAAAGAGGTGTCTTTTGCTAAAGGGGCCTTCTCCTGTTGCAGTAAAACTCCCCATAGACTGAAAAAGCAATTGTCACTACAAGAGGACTTCCATTGTATGTTGAAAAAAATACTCACACTAGAGCCTGCTATCCCTGCTGGCTTCTTGGATTGCTGTATACAAACACCATCATCAGCCAGTTATTCACATGCAGTATGAGGGACAGAATGCTAATATCTGGGACCAACAATAAAAGCCTGTCATCCAATGCACTGAAGAAGTTCAAACTAAATCATGTTGCTAGTGGTTTCATAAGTCTGTGTCCAAAATAAATTCACCCCAAGGTGCACTGTGGTTCTGCACATACATTTAACTGATATGAAATTAGATTTAAGCATCTATTTTTTTTGTCCTTAAAAAAAAAAAAAGACTGGAGATGGAACAGTGGAACGGACAAATGTTAGAGAGACTAGGTGGGTGAGGTAGTATCTTTTATTGGACCAACTTCTTTTGGTGAAAGAGACAAGCTTTTGAGCCTCAAGAAGAGCTCTGTGTAAGCTGGATCTTTCACCAACAGAAGTTGGTCCAGTAAAAGATAGTAGCTCACCCATGTTGTCTCTCTAATATCCTGGTACCAAAGCAGTTACAACAACACTACATACAACAAATGCTAGAGAGACTTTCTGCCAGTTTCTCAAGGAACCCAAGAAGACTGACCTGCAATGTACAGTGTATTGGAACTGTGTTAAAACCCAGAAAATCCTAGATGGGCTCCCATTTATATACCTTTCAAACTCAGTTTGTGCTCTCTTATTGCTCTCTCCTTTGTTAGGAGTGATATGTGCCTTCCCATTGTTGGCTGTGAAATACATAGTAATAAAACAAATACTATAAAAATTAAAGATGGGATGGACTGAATGAGGAAACAACAAAAGGGAATGTGTGGAGGGGCACAGAATAGCAGGACCTAAATATGGGAGGGCAGATGTATGGGGGAATGGGAACTATTCCTTTTCTTCTTTTTAATCTTTCTTCTCAGAGTAATTCAACTATCAGAAACAGCTGTGTGAAAGAAAAGGTTACAGTCTAAATTTTGAAAAATGACATAATTTTTGGAGACATCTTAAAGGGGCCTGACTCTTCAGAGGACAGGTGCTCAGCACCATCTGAAAATCAAGGACCTTTTAATGTGTCTCAGATTGGGTGTCCAGATAGTGAGGCACCCCAAATCACTTGTTACGTCCGAAAATGTAGGCATATGTTCTGTTCAATAGGTTCCGTTTACTATTGATTGGCTATAGCCATGTGATACAAAACAATTTTGAGTTCTTTAAACAATATCAGCCTGTTGTAGCTAGCACATTAGAGCTCAGATGCATACCCTGAGAACCAATCTGCTATGCTGGCTCAAAGAATCATGCTAAAATAGATTACACATTGCACAGTGGTGGGGGAAAAGGAACACTGTGGCCAAAGACAAACTTTTACTGTTAGGAAAAATGCCATGGGTTTTTAATGTCCTTGCTGAGCTGATGTTTTGTTTTGTTTGCTTGCTTGCTTGCTTGCTGTGATGAGAATCTTGTGAGAGAAAGGATGGTCTTGTTGGTAAGGCTCTAACCTGGGACACTAGCTCTGTTCCAGACAGTGTGAACCTTGGGCAAGTTATCTGATCTGTGTCTAAGATCCCCATCCGATAAATGGATCTTCCCTATCTCATTTCTTCCTTGTCTGTTTAGTGTGTAAGGTCTTCAAGGCAAAGACTGTCTCTTATAAGTGTTTATCAGTGCCTAGTACAATGCAGCTCCAATCTCAGTTTGGTCCTCTAGGCCCTAATGCAATATAAATAATGACGATGACAAACTGCCTAGTGGATGAAGGTTTGAATTAACCAGGCCAGGATTTGAACATGTTCACAGGTAGTCTAGGTATTTAATTTCTGACAACTGTACCATTGCTTCATGTCAAAAAATGTCACGTTGAGGGCACAGGGGCAAAGTAAAATACAGATGCAATAGTGTTGAGTTGCTACTTATTTTTATACCACACTATGCTGCTACTTATACTTATTTATGTTCCACATTGATGTTTAGCTGAGATATGTACTTAATTTTTTTTCCCCGGGAGAACATAATGGTTTTTGGCACCATCCCATGTGACAGTCTCATAAACAAACTAAGGCTAGGTCTACACTAGCGGGGGAGGGGTCGACCTAAGATACGCAACTTCCGTCGGTGTATCTTAGGTTGATTTACCTGGCTGTGAGGAAGGCGGCGAGTCAACCGCAGCCGCTCCCCCGTCGACTCCGCTTCCACCTCTCGCCGCGGTGGGAGTTCCAGAGTCGACGGTAGAGCAATCGGGAATCGATTTTATCACTAGATGCAACAAATCGATCCCCGATAGGTCAATCACTACCCACCGATCCGGCAGGTAGTGTAGACGTGCCCTAAGGAAATGTAGTCTAGATTAAATTACTATAAGGTGGGTGCAAAACTGATTGAAAAACAATGCTCAAAGAGTAGTTATCAATGGTTCACTGTAGGACTGAGGGGAGACATCTGGTGGGGTCACGCCGGGGTTTGTCCTGGGTCTAGGATGTATCTTCATTAATGATTTGGATAATGGATTGGAGAGTGTGCTTATAAAATTTGAAAATGATGCCAAGCTGGGAGTGGCTGCTAGCACTTTGGGGAATGGATTTGAATTCAAAATGACCTTGACAAATTGGAGAACTGGTCTGAAATCAACAAGATGGAATTCAATAAAAAAGAACTACCCTTAAGAAAGGAAAATCAAATGAACAACTACAACATGGGGAATAACTAGCTAGACAGTAGTACTGCAGAAAAAGATCTGGGGTCTTAGTGGATCACAAATTGAATACAAGTCAACAGCATGATACAGTTGCTAAAAAGGCTAATATCATTCTGGGGTGTATTAACAGTATGTTAATAGTTTTATACGTAAGACACAGGAGGTAATTGTCCCTCAGCACTAATGAGGTATCAGCTGGAGTACTGTGTCCAGTTCTGGGCACCACACTTCAGGAAAGATGTGGACAATTTGGAGAGAGTCCAGAGGAGAGCAACAAAAATGATAAATGGTATAAAAAACACTGGGCATGGTTAGTCTTGAGAAAAGAAGCCTGAGGAGGAACCTGATAAGTCTTCAAATATGTTAAGGGCTGTTATAAAGAGGATAGTGATCAGTTGTTCTCCATGTTCACTGAAGGTACAAAAAGTAATGGGCTTAACCTGCAGCAAGGGAGATTTAGGTTAGTTATTAGGAAAACCTAACTGTAAGATAGTTAAGCACTAGATCAGGCTTCCAAGGGAAGTTGTGGAATCCCTGGGCTAGAGCTTTTGAGAACAGGTTAGTCAAGCAGCTCTCCTGGGTAGTCTGGGTGGTATTGGTCCTGCCTTAATGAAGGGGGCTGGACTATATGATCCTTTGAGGTCCCTTCCTGCCCTACATTTCTAGAACTCTATGGCTGTGTATAGTTGTCATAGTATAATTAGAGTAATTATCCAGTTGCTGCTAACAGCAAACTCTGTTTACACAATATATCTTGCTGTCTTCAATTTTTTAATTTATTTAATAAACTACATCTGCATGATTTGTTCCTGTGATTGTTCCATAATTACTCTGTAACTATTGTATAGTAGTATTTTATTCTGTCTGGGTTCCTATACTGCACTCATCAGTGCTGTGTCTGAGCACCTACTATAAGTATAACACTAATGATGTGTTACATTTAAAAATTAGGCTTAAAATGTAAAGGTGTAACTCTAAATTGTGTTAAAGTTGATTAGAAAAATTAGTTGACTTTCTGCCAGTCAAATTCTAGAGATTGGAAGAAGTCCAAAGACTGTCAGATATTTCTCAAGTTCTGTGGGGTTCCTGTAACATGGTCAACAATAATGTACGGAGACATGGATTTCATCTTGCTAATAATAGTCTTTGACCTGATACAGTATTTCTCATGGTGGAGCTCACTGGACTTTACAGAGGCAGGTAAGTATCTCAATCCCACTTTATGAATGAGGAAGTTAGATACAGAGGTGAGTTCACTCAGCCAATATCACACAGCAGGTCAGTGGCTTAGCCAAGAATGGAACCAAGGTCTCTCTGATTCTCTCTAGTGCTGTATCTGCTGAGCATGCTGCCTCCACAAGAAACGTAGTTGTGGAACAGAACAAAATGGCAAAAAATCATTCTGCAGCTTCTAAAACTCTCTGCTGAGTGAGGGCGGTGAGGCTTGAGAAACACAGAGCCTGTTGTCTGCTGAATTGAGCCCATTACTTCTATGTCTGAGTTAGGTTCTTTTCTATAGAGTGAACAGACATTATTTCCCAAATGAAAAAGGGCATTTGTCGCTATAATCAGAGCCATTCTTCCAACGTTGAAGACCATGAAATGAATCAAAATGCTGCAGCCCCACAATGCTCCAACTCTTGAAAGAATTTCACATACAGCGCATTTCCCAGCTTAATACATTTCAAACTACAGTAACTCCTAATAAGATAAAAGGTAGCAAGAGGCAATGACAAATCAGAGACTCTTGCCTCCAACAATCATGCATGACTTACCATGGCAAACAAGTGCACTATAAGGAAAGTGAAAGCTCAGCACCCGTTTCAGGCCTCCTGCTGCAGCCTTTTATGGCTTTTATTTTTTTTAATCCTGTTTGTCAAAATAATGGCCCTTTATCAGCACTGATTGCAGGGATTTTGACTCCTTGCCTGCTGGGTTTCCCCTCTGCTCTGTATGGGTCTCCTAATTGAATATTTTTCCATTAGTAGAAAGGTTTCACATAAGGACTGAGAAAAAGATATAGCAAGACAGAATTGAGACACCCCCTGCTCCTCCAAAAACAGAAAATATTCTCTTCTCACTGTACAGTCCCAATGCTCACTGGAATAGACAATGACATTTGTAAGTAAACTACAGTAAAATCCTAATGTGGAAGTTATAAGTGATGATTATAACTAGACCAATCACCAGTACCTCATTTCCCATCTCAGTGAGTTCAAAGCAAAGAATAAATTGCTACCTGTGGTGTGATCTTGTATTGGCCATTCCTGCCTGTCTCTTGGTATCCTATTGGCAAGTGATCATTTCATAATTAAAAGGGTGAATTATTAAATGTTCCCCTTTGGTACTATCATTTCTACTGAAGCACCAGCAGGCTGTACGCTGCAGATTCTGTAAGTGGCACCAGTGAATTATGTTTCAGTCCTCTGTGAGCAACTATACTATAACTCTGTGAGTACTATAAGTGCGGTGGGCTTGGATGTGGACAGGGAAGGGAGAGTACTTACCAAGTTCTTATCCTGAAGGATTGGATACTGCAAACAATCACTTTGTCTCCTTCCTTGTTAAATAGTGGTGCCCGTGTTGTCCCACTGCATCTCCGAGCAGAGGAGGCATGACAGGCCTGATTTTAAAAGCTGGATGTATAAAATTGCACCTGCCTAGCTTGTGTGCAAAAATATGTGCCAGTTATGCAATTGCACGCCCCTGACTTTTCATATTGGGTGCTACCTGTTTCTAAATGGGATCCCTGCTGGTTCCCTAACTATGCAGTGTTGTTCACTTGCATTTCTTTGGCTATTGAAGATTTCAGGGCTGCTCAGAAAGCCCCCAAATGGGACTTTCAAAATAAAAAGGAGGAGAGTAGGCAAATATAGGAGAGATTCCCCACACACATCGAGTCCCTACTTCCTCTTCTTGAATCCCTTTGCTGTACTTTAAATTGTGGTTTTATTATCAGACTGATTGTGGAAACTGCACCATGTAGGTGAGATACATCACTATTGATACAAAAATAGTAATAACATTTTTATACCTTAATTTTCATGAGTTGTCACAAGCTTGTTTGCACCTTTACTGAGTATTAAGATATAGCTACACATATGTTATAGCCAGGATGCTTGGAAATAAAACAATACATATGTTTTGCTAGTTATATTTCAAAATGTTAAAGCTAATTAAAAGGAAAAAATCCAGACAGTTTCTTCTTTTACCTTACAAGGACAAGCAGACAAACCACTTGTAGGAAGAAACTGATAACATCCTACATTCCTTTTTACAGTTCAGAGCCAGAAATGTAGGTTATAAAGTGGGCTCTACCGACCCCACCCTCTTGCAAGAAAACTTTATTAGAACATAACGGCCATACTGGGTCAGACCAAAGGTCGTCTAACCCAGTATCCTGTCTTCCGACAGTGGCCAGTGCCAGGTTCTTCAGAGGGAACAGGTAATCACCAAGTGATGTGTCCCCTGTCGCCCATTACCAGGTTTTGGCAAACAGAGGCTAGTGGGACCATCCCTGTCTATCCTGGCTAATAGCCACTGATGGACCTATCCTCCATGAATTTATCTAGTTCTTTTTTAAACCCTGTCATAGTCTTGGACTTCGCAACATCCTCTGGCAAAGAGTTTGTCAAGGCTGAATCCCCACTCTGTCACTCTGAGTGCAGGAAGTGGGGGCCGGCAAGGATTAAAAAAATTAATACTTGCCACTCCAGGCTTGTATTTAACTCCCAAGGTTACAGCTTCTCTCTGACCTCAGCTTGGTAAACTCTGCCACCATCCAAATGCAAAAAACCCCTTTGAACTCAGGAAGGAGCACTTGGGAATTCCTCTCTGTGGGGTACCCTCAAGCACTTTCACACACACACCCCTTCTGGGGAAGAGCTGAGAAAGAAAACACAGAAAATTAGCTGTGGCTATCAGCTAATCAAACAACATGCACAAACCTCTTAGGACACCAATAACACTGGTCTACAATTTTTGAGAAGTCGTCCGCTTCAGAGATAAAATGTGCTATTTATTATGTATTTTGATGTGCTGAATTCAAATATGACAATTAAAACAACTGATTGGCTACTGTTTCTAAGATATTTAAGTTTTTACATTTTATGTCTATGTATATTGTGTAGATAATAGAGTTTTAATCATAAATTGTAAACCTAGGTCTTTTCATGTGTTTATGGTTGCTTTACATGATAATATTTCACCTGTCCTGTTTATGTAACACTTTAAAAATCAGCAAAAGTGTTATTTAAATAAAATTTATTATGAAACAAAAGGCAAAAAACTATGATGTACATAATTTAGTCCTATTCAGTGTCTACTCAGCGCTTCTTGGCTTTTCTCTTGTATTCATTAAATGGAGCATCTCTTGTCACTGTCCAGCAATAGTCTGCAAGCATTGATGGGCTCCATTTGCCCTGATAGCGTTTTTCCATTGTTGCAATGTCCTGGTGAAATCGCTCGCCATGCTCGTCGCTCACTGCTCCACAGTTCGGTGGAAAAAAATCTAGATGAGAGTGCAAACAATGTATTTTTAGTGACATGTTGCAACCAAGGCTTTTGTATGCCTTGAGAAGGTTTTCCACCAACAACCTGTAGTTGTCTGCCTTGTTGTTTCTGAGAAAACTTATTGCCACTAACTGGAAGGCTTTCCATGCCGTCTTTTCCTTGCCACGCAGTGCATGGTCAAATGCATCATCTCGAAGAAGTTCACAAATCTGAGGACCAACAAAGACACCTTCCTTTATCTTAGCTTCACTTAACCTTGGAAATTGTCCATGGAGGTACTTGAAAGCTGCTTGTGTTTTATCAATGGCCTTGACAAAGTTCTTCATCAGACCCAGCTTGATGTGTAAGGGTGGTAACAAAATCTTCCTTGATTCAACAAGTGGTGGATGCTGAACACTTTTCCTCCCAGACTCCAATGACTGTCGGAGTGGCCAATCTTTCTTGATGTAGTGGGAATCTCTTGCACGACTATCCCATTCGCAGAGAAAACAGCAGTACTTTGTGTATCCAGTCTACAGACCAAGCAAGAGAGCAACAACCTTCAAATCGCCACAAAGCTGCCACTGATGTTGGTCATAGTTTATGCACCTCAAAAGTTGTTTCATGTTGTCATAGGTTTCCTTCATATGGACTGCATGACCAACTGGAATTGCAGGGAAAACATTGCCATTATGCAGTAAAACAGCTTTAAGACTCGTCTTCAATGAATCAATGAACAGTCTCCACTCATCTGGATCGTGAACGATGTTGAGGGCTGCCATCGCACCATCGATGATGTTGCAGGCTACAAGATCACCTTCCATGAAGAAGAATGGGACAAGATCCTTTTGACGGTCACGGAACATGGAAACCCTAACATCACCTGCCAGGAGATTCCACTGCTGTAGTCTGGAGCCCAACAGCTCTGCCTTACTCTTGGGTAGTTCCAAATCTCTGACAAGGTCATTCAGTTCACCTTGTGTTATGAGGTGTGGTTCAGAGGAGGAGGATGGGAGAAAATGTGAGTCCTGTGATGGTTCAGGACCAGAAGTTTCATCCTCTTCCTCTTCCTCGTCTGACTCAAGTGAGAATGATTCTGGTGCATCAGGAACCGGCAGTCCTTCTCCGTGGGGTACTGGGCATATAGCTGATGGGAATGTTTGGATAATGCACAGTCCACTTTTTCTTCTTTGACACACCTTTCCCAACTGGAGGCACCATGCAGAAGTAACAATTGCTGGTATGATCTGTTGGCTCTCTCCAAATCATTGGCACTGCAAAAGGCATAATTTCCTTTTCCTGTTCAACCACTGGTGAAGATTTGTTGCACAAGTGTTGCAGCATATGTGTGGGGCCCACCTCTTCTCCTGTTCTCCAATTTTGCAGCGAAAATAAAGGTGATAGGCTTTCTTAACCATAGTAGTTATACTGCGCTTTTGTGATGCAAAAGTCACTTCACCACAAACATAGCAGAAGTTATCTGCACTGCTCACATAAGTACGAGGCATCTCTGCTCACTTTGGCTAAACAGAAATGTGTCCCTTTGCAAAATGAAACACTGACAAATAAGAGAGCACGACACTGTATGATTTCTAGAGCTGATATAGGGCAATTTGTTCAGCAGAGTGATGTAAGCTTCGTTATGATTGCATCATCCATGACTTCTAGGAATAACATGATGCAATTCATATTATGTATGACGCAATACCAGCTTCAGATTGCATCATTCATTGTTTTGCCTAAAAAGCAAGTACTGTCCAAACCCAGTCATAGATTTATTCATAGATCCAGTCAAAGATGTATTTTAGTCATTTCTGGTTTAAATTGAGATTCCCTTCCCTTTATAACTCACTTATCCTCCGCCATTCCCAAGTCAAGGGTCGTATATACTGACCCAATAGCATATCTTGAAAACTAGAGCCAATCAACAATTTTAAGCATCATTTTCGTTCTCAGTGACCCCAAATTAGTAAAGTTTGACTACATTTATTTCAGAAGCATTTTGGCTATAGAGCATGTAATCCAATCCTGTTCTTAAAAAAGGTAAATTTTATTAAAAACAATAGGGGAAAAAATACATCTGGAATTTAGGCTTTTTGCTAGACCTTAAAAAAACAATTACAAAAATTAAGCACCCAAAATTGCTTTCTTGCGGCTTCAGCTTAAAAGTTACAAGCAAAGAAAAGCATCTGGGGTTAGCACAGAGGAGATCTACAAGCCAAAATTAAAAAATAAACCTGATTGTGTATAACTAAATATTCCCTATCCAAATAATTTATTCTAGGTATGGAAGAGAATTTTCATACTTGGTTCAAGCCTTACACAGCATTGCTGCTCCATCTCTGCAGCCCAGAGATCAACAGACAAAGGGAAAGTTTCTTTTCCCATTTTAAAAAGTTCTAGCCTTCCCATTGACCCTTTTGGTCAGGTGCCCTCTTTTTTTCTTTATCTGGGGGACTTTTTAGCCCTTTACAGGTAAAGCAAGTAAAGAACAGCTACCAAGAGGGATTTTACGTCTAACTGGCTGGCTGGGTGTCCATCAAAGGGAGTTATCCCCCCCCCCCACTTTATTTACCGGTATCACAGAGTTCCACAGGTTGACTGAGTTGTATGAAGAAATACTTCCTTTTATTTGTTTTAATTTAATTGGGTGACCCCTAGTTCTTGTGTTATGAGAGGGAGTAAATAATTCTTTTACTTTCTCCATATTTTCTCCAGATTTTATACACCTCTATCATATCCCCCCTTAGTCATCTCTTTTCCAAGATGAAAAGTCCCAGTCT
This sequence comes from Chrysemys picta bellii, assembly GCF_011386835.1. NCBI lineage: Eukaryota > Metazoa > Chordata > Testudines > Emydidae > Chrysemys > Chrysemys picta. Next base: position 106,657,275 of record NC_088792.1, read on the forward strand.
TGTTAATCTCTCCTCATATGGCAGCCGTTCCATACCCCTAATCATTGTTGTTGCCCTTTTCTAACCTTTTCCAATTCCAATATATATATTTTTGAGATGGGGTGACCACATCTGCATGCACTATTCAAGATGTGGGCGTACCATAGATTTATATAGACGCAATAAGATATTTTCTTTCTTAATTATTCCCACATTCTGTTAGTTTTTTTGACAGCCGCTGCACATTGAGTGGATGTTTTCAGAGAACTATTCACCGTACAATCCAAGATCTTTCTTGAGGGATAACAGCTAATTTAGACCCCTCATTTTATATGTATAGTTGGGATTATGTTTTCCAACGTGCATTACTTTGCATTTATCAACACTGAATTTCAGCTGCCAATGTTTTGCCAAACAATGCCAAAGGTTGTGCTCTTAAAAACTTTAAATAAAAATGTTTAGCTGGAGATGTTTTAAACTTTTTTGTTTATTTTTTAAATGTTGAAATGACAAATTCCTTTGTGAAATGCATACTTGCAAGTTTATTAGCTAACTGCAATGTTCCTAATGTCATTGCTCTGTCAACAGTAAAACACTTTATGTATCAACATGGAATCTAATGGCCTTGCTAATCAGGTGTCAGAAGTCATTTAAGTATAGAATATTTATATTAATTGAAATTAATTTCTGGCAGTTCTCAAACAATTCTCAATCCACTCAAGAAGTTGAGGAAAATCGTTTTTCCCAAAATGGTCATATGGAAGCAACAATTTAAGCTAAATACTTTTGAAGAGTTATTTAATTTTAAAAGACTGTTTTGAGACCTGATAACTTATATAAATAACAGGAATGTATGGATTGTTTGAAAATAGAGTTTTTTTCCTGTCAAACTCTAAAGAATATCTCAGAGAATGCACTGAATAAAAAGAATGAGTTAAAATGGCCTTGAAAATTATATGATGTTTTCCTAAATAAGATCAAGAACAATTAAATGTTGCATATTCATTAATAAACTACATATTTACAAGATGAAGTGGCTCTTAAGGACAACCCATGAAAGCATGAAACAATAACCACCTTGAATCTAAACAAACTTGAAAGTGGTGTGTTCCTATAATTTCATGAAAATACAAAGGAAGAGGGTATAAAGGATTTGAAGTGAGACACCCACATCTTTCTACTACCTTGCTTACATAGCAAACATAGCAAACACTCCACAACTTATCCCACCCACCTCTACAAGCAAGCTGCCACAAACAGAGAAGATTCAAGAAGATTAAAGGAAAACCTTCTCAAAGCTTCAACCTGGATTGGTGAGAGAGAGCCAATTAAGACACTGCCAAGATTTAAACCCTTGTAATAATTTTACTGGGATATGAAAATGCTATTGTAATTTAAATTACTAATAGTTTCTCCTGTTAATCATCCTTGGTTAGGCCAAGCATTCCTAGAGAGGAGACGGGCTAAACATTGGTAAGCAGAGAAATAGTGGTCTGAAGATTCTTAATAGTCATAATTGACTTGATTTAAGACAACTCTTTAAATGGCTTTGTAGTGAGGCGGCCTGGCTCCCAGCCGCCCCTGTGAGGGACGAGCCAGAACAGCTGCCAGAGTGGGCGGAGTCACCGCCTGTCACCGCCCCCCGGAAGTCAAGGGGCGGGACAGGAAGTATAAAGGCCCGGCCCCAGCACTCAGTAGTGGCCCGACCACGGGAGAGGACAGACGCTGGTGCCCGATTTCCTGCTGGGCCGCGCCTGCCCCGAGCCCGGTATCCTGAGGAGCGGACTGAACTTCCCCTCACCGAGAGTCCGGAGAAGCCGCCGGACCTACCCAGCGCTCGCTGCCCTGAGGAGCCCATGATCTGGGACACGGCTGACGAGGCTCAGGACGTGCAGGTACCCATGGAGGAGGAGATGGGAAGTGGCCCGGGGATAGCCGACCCCGAACCCATGTCAGTGTGTAGCGGTCAGGATCCCCACTGACCCAGCAGCAGACGGACTGCTGCTGATAGGGCCCCAGGCTGGAACAAAGTGGAGTGGGTGGGCCTGTGTTCCCCCCTGCCACCCCACGCCGGGTGGCAGTCTCTCCTCCTCCCTGTCTGAGGGCCTGAGCCCCTGAACTTACTGTTTGTTTGCTCAGCCCCTGCCTGAGGGCCTGAGCCCTGTACTACGGTTGGCTGCCCGCCCGACCTAGGCCTGGGCACACAAGGCTGAACTGCTCCCCCCGCCTCATGTAGTGAGGCGGCCTGGCTTCCAGCCGCCCCTGTGAGGGACGAGCCCTACCCCGGGACGTCTACAGGCTTGTTCTAAGTAACTTATTTAAATATCTTTTTTCGATTTCATAGAATTTAGTTAAGATTATGTACTTTGCCCAACTATAAATTGTTTAGGTTATTTTTAATAACTAGACAGGCTTCAATTGTCCTTAAAAAGTTATTTTTCCCATGCATAAACAATTTTAAGTATCTGGTAAGATGCTAAAACTTAATTTACAGTAATTTTGGAAAGCAATATACTCTGGTCTTAATTTACCAGAGAAAAGAGCACCCAGAAATGATCCACTCTCAAAGGTGTAATTGTGATAGACTTTCCTGGGGTGCAACCTGGATCTGGGGTACCACTGAGCCCTCTGAGATACCCCTCTCATGCTGTGAGGCTGTGACAAGCTGCAGACCGCACCCAGTCCTGCACTCCCACAAACATCTACACAGGCAGGGACACACCTAGCTGCAGTTACAAGAATGATTCTCCTAAGTCATTCACGAACTAACAATAGAGAGGCTCCAGCCAGTTCCCCTCAGCTCTACAGCCTAGGACTCCAGAACTGTACCATCTTGCCCTAGTCAAAAGCCTGACCAGTATAAGTTTATTACCCAGTCCTCTCCTCCTTCAATATGGAGAGGACAATGCACCAGTTTTGTTCCAGAGCAGATTCTCCAAGCACTTATAGCAAAACACACTGTTTTATTTAAAAAAATATAAAATAAATTTATTAACTACAGAAAGATAGATTTAAGTGATTATAAGTAGTGAGTGTACAGATCAAAGCAGATTACCTAAGAAATAAAACAAAATGCAATCTAAGCTTTATAAACTAGATAGGATTTCAATCAAGCAGTGTCTGACCCCGTTGGCTATTACAAGCAGGTTACAGGTTTGCATACACAAGCTGCAATTCTTCTGTCCTGCCTGGGACCCCTTTCCCCCATTCAGTCTTTGTTTCTCAGGTGTTTTCAGGTGTTGTGTTTTAGGGGGATTCAGGCCACGTGATGATGTCACTTCCCCTCTTTTATAGCTTCTTCATGCTTGCTGGAAAGGTCTTTGCTCATGACATGGGTATCCGCCCCCTCTGGTCAAGCATCCTCCATTGCCTACGTGCTACCTCTGGGCAGCCTCCATTGTAGATAATTCCTGAGATAGTCCCTGGGCATGAGGATTCCCTTTAATGGGGGCCATTAGCACTGTCTAACTTCTTCATTGTTGTACCTGAAAGGCTAGCTGTGGGTGTTTCCAACTTCACAACATGTTTCAGTAACACACACATAGCAATGCTTCATAATTTCACATACAATGACAGCACATAAAATCCAACAGAATATTAATGTTCAACAGATCAAGACTTTTAGATTGATACCTCACAAGGCATACTTTGTACAGAACATATCATTATATGACAGTGGTGAATGTGGGGGTGCCAGGGTGTTGTTTTGGGACACAGAGTGTCACAGTAATCTCTGTTTTAGCTCACTTCACAGATGCATATAGAAGAGATTGTAACAGAAGTAACCAGTTTGCCATTTGTGCTATTTTGTTTAATGTTTTCCTTTCCTTAATAATAAAATAGCCACACAAAATAATGACAGTCATGGTGTCCCTTAAGACAGTGGTTCTCAACCAGGGGTATGCGTACCCCTGGGGGTACGTAGAGGTCTTCCAGGAGGTACATAAACTCATCTACATCAGTGCTTTTCAACCTGGGGGTTGCGACCCTCAGGGGGCTTACGAGACAGGTTTAAGGGGGTCATAAGTACCGGACCAGCATAAATATATATTGATCCTTTTGTTAATACTAATGTGGTTTCCTGGCTCTTTTCTATGCCCAAAGCTTTTGCTTTGCTTTGCTTTGCTTTTGGGGGTGGAAAGCAGGGCAATTGCCAAGGACCCCACACCTCAGGGGGCCCCTCAAAGCTAAGTTACATGCTTCAGCCGCGTCACCTGGGGCTTGGGTTTCAGACAAGGCTCACAAGTGAAAAACAGGTTCAAGTATCACACTGAAAGGTAAGTACAATATTTAATATTCCAATCAATTTATTTTATAGTTATATGGTTAAAATGAGAAAGTGAGCAATTTTTCAGTAACAGTGTGCTGTGACACTTTTTTGTATTTTTATGTCTGATTTTTTAAGTAAGTAGTTTTTAAATGAGATGAAACCTGGGGTACACAAGACAAATCAGACTCCTGAAAGGGGTGCAGTCATCTGGACAGGTTGAGAACCACTGCCCTAAGATGTGTAAAAGAAACTCTATAACCAAATAGTGGGAGCCAGACCTCAGGATGAGAAAATAGAGTAGAGCTAGCCTACCATTTCTTGTTTCTCTAAACTAAACATTTTTAGTAATTGTTAAAATAAAATTAGTTTGTGTCCAACAATTTAAAACTACCCTCTTACACAACAGATCTGTTCCTTGTGTCATTTTAATGACAGAAGTACATTTTCCCTGCTGTTTTCCCTCCTGTAGAGCCAACGCAGCTAATAGAGAGTGAGCTGAATTCTATTCCTCCTTGTGCATCATCAGTAGAATAGTTCACTCAATTCTAATTACTTGTGCACACCACTTGAAGGCAGTGGGATTACACAGATGGCACTGAAGGCATACTTTGGCTTGCAGAACATTTGTTTACTAGTGCTGATCCTCAAAAAGGAAAAATCCTGACTTGGCTGAGAGCCCAGGCTGATTTTGCAGTTAGAAAAAATATATTCTTTTTTTAATTGTAAACAAAACATATTTGATATGGAATCACTAACAAAGAATAAATGTGAACTGTCCCACTATGCCATTGTTACAATCACTTTTTAGAGTAGAATTGCACTTTTACAAGGCTCCATCAGATCCATGGAGCAGCATGGGAAATAAGTTTCCCGCCACATATCTGACCTGTTACATAGCAATGAGATGGTTAAAGGCCAGAGCAAAATAATCTGTAGCTCTATATTGTTAAATTCCTTCAGGCTGCTACAACCTGTCCAATAAATGCAGCACAGAGGAGTGACTATTAACAGTGCCAGTCATCATGGTCACACAATGAAAAAGCATAGCCGTAGTGTGAGGGGAAAAGTGCAAGCACTGGGAAGCAAAGCAAAAGCTTTGGGCACAGAAAAGAGCCAGGAAACCACATTAGTATTAACATAAGAGGATCAATATATATTTATCTGGAGAAATGCATGGTAAAAAGGGGAAATCGTTAAAAAATTCCTCTTTATTAAAGCAAACAATATGTGAAAGATTTGCACCTGTCTCTGAGGGTAGAACTGGCTCTGTCTGATTTGGTGGTATTATAGTTTGCACTTTCAAACTTAATAGATGATCCTGTGTCCAGTAATGCTAAAACACATGTATGTGGTACATGGTTCTGTATTATGTAACATGCAAGTGCTTGCATAATTATATAGGTACTTGCATATTACAGGCCACATTTTCATTAAAGTGCATATGTGTTTGTGTGTGTGTGACCTGATCCTGCAAGGTACCAAGAGTCTACATGAAGCACTGGGGGAAAGAACAAGCCTCAACTTCTGTTGAAGGTTGTGTTCATAACTTGCATATGTGCTCACTATAAATGTATGCTCAAATAAGCATTTGGATCAGACATGCCAAACCCACGAAAAAAAACCGCAGAAATTGGGCTTGTTTTTGGCTTAATTGGTCTGTGAGTTGCTTGTTGGCTAGTTTTTTGCTTGTAGCTTGTTTGGCTTGTTGCTTTTTTTTTTTTTTTATTGGCTCCCGGCAGGAGGAGTGGCAAGCAGGGATAAAGGGCAAGCAGGGACAGAGCCGGCTCTGACTTTTTTGCCGCCCCAAGCAAAAAAAAAAAAAAAAAAAAAAAACAGGGCACAAGGTGGCCAGACCCGGAGGCAAAGCAAAAAAAAAAAATAGGGCAGCTGTGCCACCCTAAGATGGTGTGGAATGCCGCCCCTTAGAATCTGCCGCCCCAAGCACGAGCTTGCTCGGCTGGTGCCTGGAGCTGGCCCTGAGCAGGGGCAAGGGTGGGAGAAAGTCAGGGGTGCACAGCAGGCCCACCACAGTCCTAGACTGCATGTCAGGGGGATCTAGTCACATAGTCACACAGAGTGTTGGGGTTCTTAGGGATTGGCTTGTTTTTACGTTGTTTTGAAATGGGATTAGCTTGATTTTTGGCTTATTGTGAAAGTCGGGGTGCTTATTTACTGCGTGAATGTTGGCAACTGTGATTTGGATGTGTAACTGGTACTTTGCATGTGCATATTGCAATAAGATTGTGTAATCAGATCACCAACACAAATGCACACATATTACTATGTGTGCTCATTTTCCTGAGAGTCTGAGCCTACAGTATATTAATCCAGTGTAGTTAAAGATCCTTACTCCCAAATAAACAATGAAAGATAAAGAACACCTTATTTATTATATTCCAGGAGGAGAAAATTGAGATGGAGTGTATTTTAGAATAATAATTAATACTAAAGGTCTTTGAGGTGAATACTAGTCTTTTTCACATTAAGTTAGAAATGTATGTACAGGGCGTGGGAAAGTGTAATATTTCTAAAGCAACCTTTTCTTTTAAATATTTGCAGCTTGATTAAATCTTGTGAAAATTGTCCAGTACATTTCCAGGCATCTCTGTTATTACTTTGCATCATCTTTGGATCACTTGTGTCCTAAAGCTATACAAATGGCTTTAGATTGGTCTTCCTTTAGTTGGTAGATCTGGCAAATACAATGCCTAGGGGCATTCTTCTTATCAGAACACATTAGTTTCATCATCTAAATTATGACTGTACTTTTCTCTAAAAAAAAGTTTACTTGATATGCTGAGCACTCACATTTAGAATAAATAGATAAGAAGTAGTTATTACTACTACTAATACTTTGCACTGTGTAGCCTCTTTAATCTCAGGATTCTTAAAATCATTAGGTTTCTCTCTACACTACAAAAGCAAATAAGTTTAAGAACATTGGTTAAACTTGGTTCTGGCCCACCCCTTTTCCAATATGGTATGGTCCAATGTTTGTTATCAGTGCCAAATGTTATAACCGTGCTTAAAAATATATACTTTAATATTAAAGGTAAAGATAAAGGCTGTAGCCTAGTACTTTAATTGAGTTATATGTTTTGCTTCTGGTGGCAACAGGCCATCCCAAACAACATATTAACTTGGCTGGGTCACAACCATTGTTGAGCTCATTTGCTTTTGTAGTGAAAGTTTGCAATTGACAGTAAGCTCTCTTGGGCCAGATTTATCAAGAAAGAAGTCACAGGATTTTTGGTTTTTGTTTTGTTTATTTTATTTTATTTTTTATTATTAAAGCTTGCACAAGTACTGAGATCATTCTGAGTCTGTGCAGGCTTCAGGAATTAGTTCATTCGCACTGAGCCATTCGAGAAGCTTAACACAGGGATTTGCAAGTTCACTTTAATACTAATAATACATCGTCTTATTTGGATCCTCGCTGCCAAACTGTAACTTGACATAGCCATACTTTCCAACAGGTTCCAGATAATTAAGCCACGTAACACTTGTGTGATGGGTACTATACATGGATTTTATCTATTGTAATACCTACCTACTTCTGTTTGCTACAACTCAAGTACAATTTTGAATAAACCAAACAGAGCTTGGTTGGGTTACCCAAAGTCACACAGTGAGTTGGCAGCAGAATGGGGAATAGAACACCAGGTTCCTGATTTCAGTTCCTTGCTAATCGTTGTGTTTCATTTTAAGGCTCACTTAAGTAACAGGAAACATCATGAGAAGGATATAGTTTTACATTGAAATTGGTGTACAATCTCTCTTCATGAACAAGTATTATATTAATAGTAAAATGTTCAGAGACCTTGGGAATTGTTTTTGTAGAACACTACATGTGTTTTTCTAAACATTAGTAATATGGAATTCTTCTTTGAGTTATCATCCGTCTAACTGTGCCACGTTAGTTATGTGCATGCACCTATTTGCCTTTGGTTGGTGATTTGTCTTCCACAGTGTCCATGGTTCTGCCCCTGCACCCTTTGCTTCAAACTGAGCATAGATAGAGAGGGGCAGACCTGCCACCACTCCAGTTCTTTTTCAACTGGCTGTGAATAGAGGCGGAGTGTAGCAGTGTCAGTTAGTTTATCTTCTACCTATCTGTGCTTCTTTTGTTACTTTTTTAGAATCATAGATTATTAGGGAACTCAGGAGGTCTTCTAGTCCAACCCCCTGCTTAAAGCAGGAACAATCCCCAAATTGCCCCCTCAAGGATTGAACTCACAACCCTGGGTTTAGCAGGCCAATGCTCAAACCACTGAGCTATCCCTCCCCCTTGGCACAAGTTTGTGCCTTTGCCTGCCCCCCCTTCTTTGTTGGTTGTTGGCCATGACTAGGGCCTCTGCTACCCTCAGCCTTTCCTTGTCCGTGGCCTTCCTTCTGCGGGTTATGCCCCAAACTCTGAGCTTCAAACACTGGCAGACCTGCCCTCAGTGAAAGGTATTCTAGATGTCTCTGCTAGCTCAGAGTCCCAATCCCGTTGGAGTGCAGACTCTGCACTGGAGTCAAGAATAGACTGAGGAAACTGAGGGAGAACAATCTCAAGCTGCTCACTAAACTCTACAGGGTCCAATTTCTTCCCCTTCCCCACACCCTCACCCCCCAGTACATCGGCCTCAGCCTGTCAGAGTGCTCCAGTGACCTCTTTGGCTTCAGCAGGCGAAGAACAAGGGGCAACTTCAGAGACCTCCAAATGCTCTAAGAGATCTCAGTCCACTGACAAGTCCTGCTCTGAACACTGCTGAGGTGCCTGGTTCCTCCAGTGCCACCAAAAAAGTCTTCTAGAATTCTGCGCACTGAGAAGTCTCTTGGCAAAAAATCCTGCTCAGCAGTGGCCTCAGTACCTTCGGAGCCCTCCAGACACAGGGACTCCTTAAAGAAACCACTGGCACCTTGTGGGGCCATGGGCATAAGGAGCATGCAGGCCATTCATGTGTACCATGCATAGTATCACTTGACTCCTCTCAGCTCAAGGAGTACTGTCTGGGTCACCAGTACCGACATCATTCCTTTCCCATGAGGACTTTCATGTTACAGAGGATCCTGATTCCTCTCTTTTGAGAGATTTGGAGAAGATTCCCTTCCTGATACACACACATTCTCCTGCACCAACCTATCAATCAGTACTGCCATGTTCCCCTTCCTCTGCCACCTCTCCCCCAATCTTGACCACTGGTACCCGACACGGATGCCAGCTCCTACCTATATGACCACCAGCACTGATTCCAATGGAGGGGACAATGAATCTCTGTGCAGGATTCAACCACCTTTCCCTTCCAGCCTCTGTCCCCTGTGGCATACCCTGATGAGGAGACTTCAGGAACAAGTGGCCATTCTCATTGCCAGTTCTGGTACTAACACATTTGGTGTCCCACTCCCTTTCCAGGTGCCCCACCATATTGGGCATTATGGAACCTTTAGGCCCCCTACGGAGTGCCTTCACATAAAAGGGCCTGCTAAGAGGACCAGCCTCTGGTACACTGAGAGCCTCTTCCTCAGGAGGTTCCACCTTCTCAAGAAAACTTCACAGAGGACGAGGAACCAAGGTTTTGTTGCAGAAACCAATAAATCCTCATCATCTCCTAATGCAGGTGAAGGGGGATAGCTCAGTGGTTTGAGCATTGGCCTGCTAAACCCAGGGTTGTGAGTTCAATCCTTGAGGGGCCATTTAGGGATCTGGGGCAAAAAAAAAATAGGGATTGGCCCTGCTTTGAGCAGGGGTTTGGACAAGATGACCTCCTGAGGTCAGGGCTCAGGCCCGCAGTCAGGGCTGAGCAACAACAGTACAATTAATAGTAAGCTCAGGTGCGGCAGTGCAGACTCAGAGCTCAGGGCTGAGCAACAACAGTAGGCCCCAAGCCTCCAAAGGCCTGGGAGATGGGGAGACTGCCACCCACAAGTTGGGTGGCAGGGGCGACACAGGCCCTCCCACTCCACTGTTTCCCAGCCTGGGGCCCTAGCAACAGCAGAAGACCTGCTGCTTAGTCAGTAGGGATCCTGGCTGCAATGCTCTGGCAGTGCTGCAGCCAGACTAGGATTGGCTGCCCCTGGGCTACTTCCAGAGTCCCCCTCGGGTAGTACCTAGGTCAGGGTGTTGCCCTCTGGGGGGGTACAGCACCATGGGACCCTCTGGGTAGCGAGCGCAGGGCAGTCCTGGTGGCTGCCTTGGGCCACGGAGTTTTCCCAGCTATGAACTAGGCTGGAGGCATCTGGCCCCTTCGGCGGCTCGGGCCTTACTGAGCTCTGAGGGCGAGCCTTTATACTTCCAGGTTGCCGCCTGACCCTCTGAGGTGCGGGATCTGAGCTCCCTAGCTCCATCCACTCCAGCCTCCGGATGGGTTCTTCCTCTCCGGGGTGGCGGGGAGCCACACCGCCTCACTACAGGGGTACAGTGGACGAGAAGCTGGATATGAGTCAACAGCGTGCCTTTGTTGCCAAGAAGGCTAATGGCATTTTGGGCTGTACAAATAGGAGCATTGCTGCTATACACCTACCTTCCAATACTTTTACTCCTCAGAGTTCTGAACAAGATGAACCAAGAGAAGGTAGTCATTATCCTTATAGCTCCAACAAGACTGAGACAGGTATGTTTCCCGCACCCGATTCATCTAGCTCTGAGACCATCTTTTCTCTTCCCTCTAACAGCGGACCTCCTCACCCAGGAGTCAGGACATCTTACCCATACCAGCCTTTCCTCGTTACATGTTTGGGCATGGCTCCTCAATAGCTCTCAGGCCTAGAATGCAATTATTCTTCTGAGGTGCAATCTGAGCTGCTGAGTAGTAGGATGGCCACCATGAAGAAGACCTACCTGAAAAAGTATAAGCAATTCCACCTTCAATGTGCACAGCAGTGGTTGTCACCATCTCAGTCTCCCCCCCTCTCCTGTACTTAACTATCTGCAGAATTTAAAAACCCTGTGATTATCTTTCAGCTCTATTAAAATTCACCTTGCTGACATTACAGCTTTTCACCAGCCAGTTGAAGAGGTTTCAATATTCATGCATCTTACAACTACAAGATTCCTGAAGGGTTTGACCAACCTCTTCTTTCATGTAAGACATCCCCCTCCTTCCTGGGACCTTCCTTTAGTTCTCAATGCCCTGAGAAAACCCCATTTGACCCCTGAGAGTTGTTCTCTTCAACATTTAGCCTTTAAAACCACATTATTTATTATCTTAGCCTCTGACAAAGGATAAGGGAGTTGGGAGCTCTTATGGCTGATCTGCCTTACATTGTGTTTTTACCGGGACAAAGTGACTCTTCATCCTCATCCTTATTTCCTACTTAAAATTTTGTTGGACTTCCACATCAATCAGGACACCCAACTACCAGCCTGTTACTTCCATATGTCATGCTTCTTTGGAAGAGGCCAGCCAACATACTCTAGATGTGAGAAGTGCCCTTGTGTTCTACCTTGACAGGATTAAACCTCTCAGCTCCTCCCCCAGCTTCTTTGTCTCTGTTGCCAAAAGAATCAATGGCGCTCCTCTTTCCACACAAAGGTTATCCAAATGAGTCTGAGGATGCCTCTTGAAATGTTCCAAGGCCTCCGGGGTGATGGCTCATTCCACAAGAGCTCAAGCCATCTCTCTAGCCCCGCTTAAGAACATAACCATTGCAGACGTTTCCAAAGCTGCCACTTCATTTCCAATTCACATCTTACTCCCGCTACAATGGCGTTTGTGGCTCTAGATCAGACGCAGCTTTTGGTGAGACATTCTTTGAACCGTTATTGACTTATCTCCTCAGCACCCTCCTCTGTAGTTGAGGAATTGCTTGTGGAACACACATAGGGACAGTAACTCAAAGGAGAGGTTACTTATCTGTACAGTAATTGGAGTTCCTTAAAATGTTTTGTTCCTATGGGTGCTCCACTACCTGTCCTCTTTTCCCCTCTGCTTCAGAGTTCTTGCCTTTGGACTTCATGGTTGTAAAGGAACTGGAGGGCGGTCAGTCTGGCCCCTTCTGTGTGCCCTTGGTTTGGAGCTGGAGGATGTGTAGGATGCAGGTGTGGACCTGTGGACACTACTAAAGAAAAATGTGTGATCAAAGATGAATGTGTGTGTGCACGCACCTAAAATGGAACACCCATACGGACAAAACATCTAGAAGAACTCTAGTTACTGTACAGGTAAGTAACCTCTGCTTCCTTCTATTATGTGAGAGCATCTCCTTTGCAGGATAAAACTGGGCTGCAACTCCAAAAAGGGTCCAAGGGAAGCTAAATCAGGCTGTGAATTCATGTAGAAAAACTTTTAAAGCATGTGGGACTATGATGAAACCCAAAGACACTGATAACTTAAATTGTGACAATTCACAGTTATATGCTTTCCTATATAGTACCATCTTGTGGATATTTAGGTTTATTGTAATTCATTAGAATAGAGACAATGTAATAGTCCAAAAACACATGAAATATGAAATAGTATGGCAGCTCAGAAAGTGTGTCAACTCGGGACATCTCTTTTGATATTCCATAGTGCTGTATCTGTACTGTTTCTGAGAAAGAGTTTTCTTAAATATGCACACAAACACATATTATTTTGTTAGCTGTGTAAGTGTGCAAGTTTTTGTTGGAAAATAGTGTAGATGTGTTAAGCCCTGTGGCCTGAAGCAAGGAGCTCTCTGCTCCCATTTGTTGGCGAACAGGAGGAAGACCTGCAGCAAAGCTGCTTCATCTGCATAAGCTGTTTACTTAGAACTGCAGATAAACTGAAGCACCAGATGGGAAGGAACTCTCTGTCTCACCTATAGGTGAACAGGGGGAAGTATGACGAAAGAGATTTTCATTTGCGTAAGCTTTCAGACAGAATTCCTCCTTTGGGAGTTACCATAACTGCATACAAACTCAGAACTGGTTGAATAGTGGAAAGGAACTGGGAGGAAGGAAGGGAAAAGGGTTCCTACTTCCTGGCAAGGAGTGTACCCCTGGTGGCAAGAACCTTCCTCAAGAATATTAGATGCTACCACTTCTTCTCCACTGGGAGGACTCTTTGAGAGATGGCAGCTCCTTGGTGAAGTGCAATGCAGAAGGGCTCATCACTGAAGTCACAAAAGACAACAGCAGAGCTGTGTAAACTCCAGTGAGGCCCCTCCTACCCAGCACCAATAAAGCTAAAATTGATATAGCTGATTTAGGTGGTGGAGCCTCAGGTCAGGCCAAGCAGCACTTTCCCAAGAGACAGAAAAAAGGCCTGCCTGAGTGTCCCTCAGGTCTCTGGGACTGTTACCCACTGACAAGAAACTGCAAGTGGCGTTTGGTGTCTGGAGAAGAGGGAAATTATATGGTAAAGGGACACTTGCCTATTGGATGTTCACACTGGTGTATGGAGAACTGAGTTGACTGACTACTGCCAAAGTTGCCAGTGGGGGGGTGTGTTTCATTTATCATTCATGTAGATCTATTGTTCCCTCCACCCAAGTTGATGCTGTGGTCCCTTTCCTCCAATAAAGTTTTCCTTATTAAGACTCAGTGTTTGTCAATGGGGAAGTATTGCCTGTTAGGAGGTTCAGGGAAGATATTTAGTGATCCCAGAAATTCTGCGTGGAGAATTTGTGCATGTGATAGTTGCAAAGGGACCTCTAGCTATTTGAACCCAGTCCCTGTTGCTGCTGATACCACCTGGCAGAAGGTTTACATCAAGAACTAGTTACTATGTATGCCTATCATTACCATCTACTGGATGGAATCAAGAACTACTCAACTGTGTGTCATAGACCCTAAACTGCAGAAAGATAAAGGAGATTATCCATTGGCATGTAAAGGCTTGCGTTTTGGAACAGGGCAATTCCTATTGTCCTAAGAAATTCCAAAGATCTGTGGGCTATAGCATAGTCACAACTGTGAAGTCGCAGTTGATTATAGATTTATTTCTATACATTGCATAGGGAGACAAGCAATACAGCAGTCAGCTTCATTGCATTATAATGCCACTTGCACCACTAGTATAGCAATAAGTAGTCATTAGTGCCTAGGTGGTATGATGATCAGTGCTTTATAAATAGATTAGATTGTATATTCCATATGAAGATTGGCATCTATGTGATACAGTGCTAGTATTGCATAAAATAAGGTTTACTATTTCATGCTGGTTTGGAACTGGAACATATTTCCTCATTCATTTGTTTCAAATATGTAAAATATTTTTGTACAGTGAAGCAGCCACTGGAGATTAAACATTATGTAAGGGCTAGAGAACTAAAAAGATACTGTTCAAAAGATAACCATAGAAAAGAGGAGATATATGTGTGTATATCTTCATTCCATATACATTCTTAAATAGAAACATTCAGCAATGACATAATTTCAGTTCAAACAACATGAAAATGCTCAATCTTAATGCACAAACAAAAACTAAATATATTTGGTGTCATCAAACCTGACAGAAGATTCCAAATTAAAGAGGGCATAAGAAGTTAAAGATTTCCATATTTTGAGAAATGACAAAATACAGTAGCTAACTTGCACTGGGCAAATGAGATCTTGAGCAATGAGTAATAATATTTCCTAATGGACAGGACCTCTCTCTGGAATAAATTATCCTCTTTAAAACAGACAAAATAAATGTTTAGATGGGGGGAAAGGAAAAAATTGTTGATTACAAACATGTATTTTTCTGTCAAAATAACCTCTGAAGTGCTCGTGATGAGACCGTTGCTTTACTTAACCTCTATGATATCCTTGTATTCAGAATTCTGTTGCCCTCTATTTTCATAATGTATGTCTTCTGGTACGTTGAGAGATATGAGCTCACTGGTGCTTTTTCACACACATCTGTCTCTAATTCCCATGACTCAGAGGCTCTGTGAAATTCTTAGCACTATTAAACTCCTCAGAGGTTGCTAAAGAGACACGAGTCAGTATGCACAGTTTTTAAACTACTGTAGAGGAAATAAAAATTTAGGCAAATTGGAATAAAACAAAAGCAAACTTGGCAATGTGTTCAGAACCGAAGCAGATCGGCAATAGTCTGTTCAGTGTTTTGTATCTATACTTGGAGTGAGTGTGTTATAGGCATGCACATATATGTTGGACTCTGTGCATGTTCCATGTGGTAGTCAACTTAAGAGACCATTCTGGTTACACAATTAAGCACTTAAAAATAAGGGAATGCAACTTTTGCTCTGCCCCCTTGAAGGCAGAAAAAAGGAAGTATAAAAAGGAATTTCATTCTCCATGACTTCAAAGCTCTGCTGGCTAGCAGGGGGAAAATAAATAAATAAAATAAAATAAAATAAATAAAGGCAACCAAGTGCTCCGCTTGCATAATCCTTTGACTGGATACCACAAGAATACCCTTTCCCACACACATTAGGTCTTGAGGAGGGAGACCTTTTCCTGGAGCCTTTGGAGATCCTCATAGGTAGCCCCAATCCTATAGACCTTTTAGGAGTGCTGCATCTTCCCCAGGTGCAGTATTTCTAAGGTGGACCAGATTTCCCCCTTTTAGTACCTTAACAAAGTATGCAAGAACCTCTCTCCCTGTTCCTTCACACCTCACAAAGGGTTAATCCAGGAGACTCCACCACCCCTCGCCGTAGGAAGAGAGCCTTTCCTCAACCCCTTTGCACATGACTTTATTTGTTTTTAAATGTTTGTGTGAGTGGCTATATCGCTATAGGGCCAAAGTATGGTATGTTTTACCAACATAAACCCAGAGTAACTCTTCTGAAGACAGCAAAATTACTCTGGATGTACACTGGTTTATTTGAGAGAAGAAGGGAATCCTGAAACTGAGAAGTGGGTTGATGTCTAATAATTTCTGCACTGGGCCTGTAGTTATGTACAGCAGAAGAATTCTGCCAGTTACCGTATATAATAGCTTTGTGTGCTAACATTACACATTTTTCAATATGGTTTCTACCGGCATCCATAGAAATCTCAGCAAGTGAATAACATTTTCTATGCATCAGGTTCATAGGAATTTAGGAGTTCACCTGCTGTGTATATAGGATGGGGAGGAGAGAAGCATTGCTTCTAGTTCCGAACATAGGCATCTTCTTTCAACCCCCTCACACCTTACAAAGCCTGCAGGGAGTGAGAGTATGGCTTCTGCAGATCCTACACCTCAACCCATAACATGTTGCCTGTTTTTTTACAATAAACAGCTAGGTTATTCTTCCATACATGCACAACATGTATTTTCTCTCTGCTGGGATTTTCAAACGAGCCTGAAGAAAATCAATGGGATTTGAGTGCATAACTCCGAGGCCCCTTTGAAAATCCCAGCCTTCCTTATCTGCATGCTTTGTGAATGTAATGCAAAAACAGTTGCTCACACTGCTGAACATGCTCAGCATGCAATTTTCAAAGTCCGTTGACTGTCAAATCAAAAAACCAGTTTTCAATGGAACATGCAATCCTCAGGGAGAATTGTTTCTGTGCTTCTGTTTCTGTGCTTTTCGGCTATAAGGCTGCTCAAATACAGGTACCAACAATTTTTTAGCATAGGAAAGTCCTTTTTTTTTCATTCTTAGAAACTGTTGAACTGTGATTTCCTCAAGTTTGAGAAACTTGCAGGCAGAGATGAACAGGTGAAACTATGGGAATTTTCAGCCCAACAGGTGAAAATTTATGCTGCATAAAAAAGCCTAGAGTGGTGTAAAGGAGCTCTAAAAGCTCCTTGTTCTGGGTATGAGAGGGTTCCCTTGCACAGACACTGCAGAAGGCAGCCTTTCTCCTTCCCTGTCTAGCTTCTAGGGTGACCTGATTTTATAGAGACAATATTTGGGGGTTTTCCTTATATAGATGCTGTGACAGGTCAAACCCCCTTTCTGGGGTGCCACCTGATGTGCTGGGGTCTCACTGAGCCCACCCTTTCCACCAACCTGGGTTTCCTCACCCTGTTCTTGCTGTGCTAGGCTCTCAAGCCTTCTCCAGCTCACACACAGGAAAGGCCACACCCAGCTGGAGACACAAACTGAAATCAGCTCTATGGGGGAGGACTTAGCTAGGAGACTGGGCAGCACTCATGTGCACACCTCCTTTGGGGTACAAATCCAAAAGAATATTGTCTTGCGCTGTATAGAAAGATCTTCACAGCGCAAGCTCATAAAAATTCACCCTCTCCCTCAATGTGAAGAGAGATATACACAGCTTTTTGCCACCTCCCGCATATGAATTGCACAAAGTGGGTTTTGAAATAAACAAGAAATAAGTTTAACTACAAAAAGTAAATTTTAAGTGATTATAAGGGATAGCAAACAGAACAAAGCAGATTACTGAGCAGATAAAAGAAAACACGCAAACTAAGTTTAATACACTCAAGAAACAAGTTAAAAAATGTAATTTCTCACCCTCAATGTTGTTTTAGGCAGGTTGCAGAGTTTCTGTAGCTTTAGAGTTCCAGTTATTTCTCTTTACAGACTGAACCCCTGTCTCAGCCTGGACTCAGCCCCTGCCTTTCCCTTCAGGTGTTTATAGCAATCTTCCTTTTTGGACGGGGAGGCAATGGAGAAGAGTCCTGACTGACTTACTTCCCAGGCTTAAATAGAATTTACATAAGGCGGGAATCTTTTGTTTCCCAGTCTGACCCTTCAGCCCCTCTTAATGGAAAAACACTGAAAACCCAAGAATGGGGGTCTAGTACCAGGTGACCCAATCACCTGACACTGTAGTGTCAAAGCAGCAACCCCGGAAGCTTCTCAGGAAGGCGGGAGATTAGTATCTTCCAAGTCTTATTGTTCTTCTTAATGGCCCATTGATGCTGATTGCCTACTGTCTGGTGGGCATGTACAGGGAGATTTTGGCAAACCACTAAAGTGCCTGAAACCACTATTGCTTATTGCTAAAAGTAGTCAAGTCAGCAGGCTGTAAATTGGTCATGCAGCAACCTTGGCATAACCAAGGCAGGAGGGGAGGAGGTTTTGGGTGCCACAGACAGGGCAGCTTAACCTGCATCCTTCCTGCTAAGAATGTTGAAATTGTTGATATATGTATTTTAGAAAAACAGGAAGCCTGTCTATAATGTTCCCTGAGGAATGTGTCTTCCAGGGTCCCAAGGCATGGACACTCTGGAAAAAAAACATGTATCTGGTTAATTGATGATCATAAGGAAATCTCTTGCTTGACCTTTAAAAACTGCTTGCTTAGCAAGTTTTTTTTAAGGGATATGTCGTTGTATTACTAATGTATAAATAAGGGGAAAGAGTTTGAGGTAGCGGGACTTCTCAGAAGGGGCTCTTCAGGGACTCTCCCTCTGGATGCATCTTGTGTTCCCCACTGGCAGATGGGCTGCCGCTGTGCCACTCAAAAGCCACACTCAGCTTCGGTAATTATTGAGGGTTGGGGGTGTTTTACTAACCTGTTACAGATGTGTGCAAGTGCTTGAGACTAAGTAAAGTTTAGGTTTAAGTAAAAAAACTCTTGTGTTGCCCTGTTTGTGCCAGCCACCTATCGGTTGGACGGCCGTGTCGCCCCTGATTTATTTCCTGACACCACCTTGCACTGAGTAAAAGTTACCAAGAGCTTTGGGTTGAAAGAACCCCGGGTAACAGGCGTTCCCCCAAATACACACACAGTTGTAATTGTTACACAGTCAATATTTGTAACCTAAGTTACAGAAATGAGACATGCATACAAATTGGATAAACACATTCAGTAGATCATAACCTTTCCAATGATACCTCACATGACCTATCTTGCATAAAACATATCTTAGTTATGCCATATTCATGATAACAATATTTCTATGAAAAATATGGGGTGCAGTGTCACAGGTGCCTATTACCCCCCACTACCTGTACCTATTTTTCACACTTGCTATCTGATCACCCAACTGGCTTCTCAGTTGTGTATTTCTTCAGTTTGTAACAAAGCTCTGCCATTTTGATCTGATCCTTTTTCCATGATGCATGGTTCCCTCACTTCAGGGTGTGAGACTTCTCATTTTCAATTAATCAGCTGCTTTCAATATTACCCAGATTGAAACGGCAATAGTTTCCCCCCTCCCTTTTGTATGCAGTGGGGAAGGGAGGAACTATTCTGCTAAGGAGGGATCAGAAGAGATTGTTTAGTTTGAATTGTCCCCACTGCCAGGACTGAAACTTTCTGATTGGAGTACACTGATTTATTAATTTAGTTAAAGTCAATTTTAAGTGATTATAAGGGATAGCAAACAGAACAAAGCAGATTACTGAGCAAATAAAACAAAACACACAAACTAAGTTTAATACACTCAAGAAGCTGTTGCATTATTCAAATGTGAATCCTTTCCTTCTATTGCACTTTGTTTTAGCTAGGGTGACCAGATGTCCTGATTTGGGGGGATTTTTCTTATATAGGCTCCTATTACCCTCCACCCTCTGTCCTGATTTTTCACACTTGCTATGTGGTCACCCTAGTTTTAGCACAGGTCTCTCAATTAATATCTATCAGTCTATACATTGCTGTTCTGAGAGGAGATCTATTTTGTTGTAGGGAACTGTGAAAGGTCCCAAGAAGTCTTTACACTTTGTTTTTTCTCCATTTGTTGCAGGCAAGAGGTGGTACATGTTCAGCTGCTGTACAATGAACATTTAGGGCTATGAGCTACTAGTAAGCTACTAGCATGGACCATTAACGCTCTGTCCTATACAGCTTCCCTTTTAATTAAACATTGTTATGGATTGAGTGCCAGTGAAATATGCCAAACTGACAGCCGGCAGAGTGAAATCCTTTTAATCTGCAGAATAGGTCAGCTTCCCACCACACTGAATGAGTATGCCTCAGTCTGGGTGAGACTCCCTCTAAAAGTGAAAGGGCAGTTCTAATTTCAATGCCAATTGAATCCCTGACTATATCATTATGGATGCCAGTTAGTGCTGGTTTATGTGAAATGGATATTTATCCACTGGGAACTGGACTAAGACCAGCAATTTATTTCACATAGGCTAGTCACTAGTGACCTGGCCTAGTTTTGAAACATCGAGCTATCTGTGAAAGGTTCCATAGTCCAATACTAGCTTTCTACACAACCCAGTTCCTCAGAAATCCCTAACTTTCTAAGACAGTGACTGTCTTTCTGTGATCGTTGGAGAACTAACTCCATTAGTCACATGGAGCTAACTCTCTCGCCTCTGCTAAATACCATTAAAAGATAGCTAAAATACATTAAATACTCGTCTGTAGATTAATTTTCCTGGTGTGTAATTGCAATAGCTGATGTGAGGTGACTGAGATGTGAATGGGAAGCCTGGTTACCAATAAGATCATAAATGATAGAGTAAGTGGTCCAGGAGTTGAAGTCTATTAAGATGTAGTCCACATATTCTACGGGATTTTTCTTTCTTTCACTATAAATCTTGTGTTTCTTCATCAGCTATTTAATAATCCCTTATTATAACTAGTGGCATCAAACAATTTTTTTAGAAACACAAGGTAACATGCTGAATATCAAATATATTGGAGTGCAGTTTTTTAGAAGGATAATTTATGTGTTTAGCTTTATAAGAACATGTTTCAGACAAGGCATCACTCATGGGAAATTCTAGGGAATCAGCAAATTCTGGCAGGTCTGATCAATTCACTCGTGCAGGATCTATGTTTTCCTGTTGTGTGGTGTTCTTTTTTCTGGTTTTACACAGGGTGGTTGTTTTCTTTTCAGGCAAAATTGTCATTTTGTTTTTGAAGAGTTCAAATTTGTACTCTGTCGGGGGTGTAAAAGATTCTTTCCATCACATTCTTATATGGATGAATTGGGCTACTTTTAACCTGGACTTCTTGTAAGTGAAAGGTTTTTGGCTCCAATGTCACTACTTTTTTTTTTTTTATGAATTACTGGCAAATTTTGTAAGAGAACATCTTTTATAGGATTTAATAGAGTTTCCTTTGTGATTTAGGACTTTCTCTCCATATCTCATTCATGGGGATGGCATCCTTTTCTCATCTATGATGTTATATCAGCCATAGCTATGTTGTTTCCTGAGTGCAACAGAAGCATCATGAAAATAATAATGATTAGAAAAATTAAACACAGACTATTGTGTTCAAAACAATCTGTTCCCAGTTCATGGCCTGGTCAACAGCTGCTATAACTTGCATGTCTCAATATATGGTTAGTGAAAGGTGCCAGATTGAAATTGATACTGTAGTCCTAGGCCTGATGCCAATCCCACCAGTTTTAAATTTGTGCAACTCTATGGAGTTACTTCTAATTAACAACTTTTGGTTACTGTCATCCTGTCTGGATTCAAACCAGCCATCTAGCGACCCATTCCTGCAAACATTTTCTCATAGGCAGGATGCCTATTGCCATGAATAGCCCTCCTGATATCAGTTGGGCTATTCACAGTACAAAACACTGAGCCTGATAGCTGATGCTTG
This sequence comes from Chrysemys picta bellii, assembly GCF_011386835.1. Classification (NCBI taxonomy): domain Eukaryota; kingdom Metazoa; phylum Chordata; order Testudines; family Emydidae; genus Chrysemys; species Chrysemys picta. The sequence continues at coordinate 106,678,841 of NC_088792.1, forward strand.
CAGGATTGAGTTTTAAGACTGAAAGTCTCCTTAGCCGATTGTCAATTCCTGGAACTATGTAGTCCCCTGACAGCCGCTATTTATAAGTGATTCCTAAACACTCACATTTGTGCTCTTGCTGTTTGCTCTGCACCAGCAGTTACATTAAAAAAAACAAAACAAAAAATAAAACACTAGAGAAGAATCTTTCTTCATTAGCATAGGCACAGATGCAATGAGAATGGTGCCAGTTAAGCAGTAGTCTCAGTTCTCAGGGGCTCGTGGGAACATGTGCTGGGAGGTTTTGCTGCAGCTTTATCAATTGCTTGAAAAATAGGCACTGGACAAATTATTTTGTAAAATATTATGGTAAGCTTGACCTGTTTAGCAGCCATTACAGAGCAAAGAAGCAGAAAGAAATTCACAGGAGGAAAATGTATGGCAGCAAATTTCTATTTATATTCACTTACAGTCTGAGCCTTAAAATCCCACCGATTCTGTAGGGCAAATTCCATTGAATGATACTGAGCACCTGTAAAGCTGATAGACCCTTTTTGCAAGAGAGGATGAGTTTTACAGCTTTAAGAATATATTGCTCATTATATTGACAACACAGGCACACCAGTTAAATGAGCCAGGTGTGAAATGTATCTGTTGTTCAGAATCAGAGTGGTGACCATATTGTCTTTCTATAATAGGCATTTTTATATGCCCTCATCAACGTAGTATCCGAGCACCATGCAATCACTAATGCATTTTATCATCACAGCACCTGTTAGAGCCAGGGAAATATTATTACCCCATTTTACAGATGTGAAACTGAGGTGTAGATTAGCTTAAATAACTTTGATGAAAAACATCATAAGCACTGAATTCACTTTAAAAGATTGTTAAACCAATTATAATAATGAATGTTATTTTGATGGCCTCTATCTGTCCTAGCCCAGTAAGCATGTCATAGACAATGTTAAAGCCATAAAGCGTGCTAAACATGACAAGATAAAATCCCCAGAGATAATTAAAGCCAAGTTATTGCAATGTGCCAAATGACATTTTTAAACAAAAAGGCCTTCACACCTCTCCACATGTACGATCTCACTTCAGGGAAACTAGAGAGACTATTAAGGAATATTTCCTGAACAGCTTTATAACATGCAGTGTGACTGCTCAAGTAACAAATGGGATGTGGGGGACCCTAACTGATGATGGAGCTAAATTGACGATAGCGTGTCATTTCACCAGCCACCTAGAAAGAAGGGAGGATAAACTGCCCTTTGCTGGTGCAGTCATACTTTTTCTTTCTGCTTTGCATCACTGAAACTTTTGATTCACATGAGAGGGGGGATCAAAGAGTAAAATCTGCTGAGTCCTCCCTTTGTGATCAGTACCATGAACACTGCTAATAGGGGAAGCAGAGATGGCGGAAACTCCATATGGGTGTCTTGGGAGAAAAGCTGAGAGATCCTCACCAAAAAAAAAAAATTCCTAAATGTGGCAAAATCTCACCCAATGTTCATTTAGTTTGTGTTCTCCCGTTTTACAGAGGCAGAAAAAGTCGTTAATTCTTCTATTTTGGAGGTTACAGGAAAGAAATATGTGTGTGGAACAGAAAGATGGGGGTGGGCAGTGGTGGCTGGTGAACTTTGAGATAGGTAGAGCTGCAGAAGAGTCAAGCCCCTGTTTCAAGCGGTGGCTGCAGCAGCCACAGGGCTGAGGCCATTGGGCACTGCGGGAGAAGGGAGGTGATGTTCTTTGCCTTCCCGGAGCTTTTCTCACCGAACTACTGCTGATGGAGATTCTCTGTGGGATCCAAATGTTCATGAGCTTGGTTCCTTTGCTCACGCGGCAAGCCACAGACTACAGTGACTGTGAAGCATGCAAATGCGTTGCGCTCTAACTACCCTTTGTAGACCCTGCTGGCATGCTGCAAAAGGTGCCAGGCAGTTAGAGAACAACCTAACTGTTAGAGCGCTCTACAGTCACAACAGCCTGTGGTTTGGGCAGTGAATCCAGCACTCCAAGCCCCACTGAAATCACTGCGGCACTCTCCCGACTCAGACTTCGTCAATCACTGCTGCACAGGTGCCACAGGGGCAGCAGGAAAAAACACCCAACGGCTACAATAGATTTGTTGCATTTGTGTCAGACAATAGATTTGTTTGCTTGTGTGTGTGTATGTGTAATTATTAGAGCTTTCGATTAATCACAGTTAACTCACACGATTAACTCAAAAAAATTAATCGCGATTAGAATCCCAATTGAAATTTATTAAATATTTTTGGAAGTTTTTCTACATTTTCAAATATATTGATTTCTATTACAACACAGAATACAAAGTGTACAGTGCTCACTTATTATTATTACAAATATTTGCACTGTAAAAATGATAAAAGAAATAGTATTTTTCAATTCACCTCATACAAGTACTGTAGTGCAATCTCTTTATCGTGAAAGTGTAACTTACAAATGTAGATTTTTTGTTATATACCTGCACTCAAAAACAAAACAATGTAAAACTTTAGAGCCCACAAGTCCACTTAGACCTACATCTTGTTCAGCCAATTGCTAAGACAAACAAGTTTGTTTACATTTATGGGAGACACTGCTGCCCGATTCTTATTTACAATGTCACCTGAAAGTAAGAACAAGTGTTCACATGGCACTTTGGTAGCGGGCGTTGTAAGGTATTTATGTGCCAGGTATGCTAAACATTTGTATGCCCCTTCATGCTTCAGCCACCATTCCAGAGGACATACTTCCATGCTGATGATGCCCGTTTAAAAAATAATGCGTTAATTAAATTTGTGACTGAACTCATTGGGGAAGAATTGTATGTCTCCTGTTCTCTTTTACCCGCATTCTCCCATATATTTCACATTATAGCAGTCTCGGATGATGACCCAGCACATGTTCTTTTTAAGAACACTTTTATAGCAGATTTGACAAAACAAAAAGAAGGTACCAATGTGCAATTTCTAAAAATAACTACAGCACTTGACCCAAGGTTTGAGAATCTGAAGTGCCATCCAAAATCTGAGAGGGACAAGGTGTGGAGCATGCTTTCAGAAGTCTTAAAAGAAGAGCAACACTCCAATGCAGAAACTACAGAACCTGAACCACCAAAAAAGAAAATCAACCTTCTGCTGGTGGCATCTGACTCAGATAATGAAAATGAACTTGCTTTGGTCTGCACTGCTTTGGATGGTTATCAAGCAGAACCTGTCATCAGTATGGATGCATGTCCTCTGGAATGGTGGTTGAAGCATGAAGGGGCATACAAATGTTTAGCATACCTGGCACATAAATACCTTGCAACGCCGACTACAACAATGCCATGTGAATGCCTGTTCTCACTCTCAGGTGATATTGTGAATAAGAAGCAGGCAGCATTATCGTCTGTAAATTGTAAACAAACTTGTTTGTGTGAGTGATTGGCTGGACAAGAAGTAGGACTGAGTGGACTTGTAGGCTCTAAAGTTTTACATTGTTTTATTTCTGAACACAGTTATTTTTTGTACATAATTTTACATTTGTAAGTTCAACTTTTATGATAAAGAGATTGCACTATTGTACTTGTATGAGGTGAATTAAAAATACAATTTCTTTTGTTTTTTACAGTGCCAATATTTGTAATCAAAGATAAATATAAAGTGAGCACTGTACACTTTGTATTCTGTGTTGTAATTGAAATCAAAATATTTGAAAATGTAGAAAACATCCAAAAATATTTAAATAAATGGTATTCTATAATTATTTACTAGCACTATTAATGGCACGATTAATTTTTTTAAATAATTTGACAGCCCTAGTAATTATATATAAAAGTATGTGCTTGTTGCTTTGGTGGGGCATTGGGGCACTGCCCTCAGTACACTCGCTACCACTGGGTGTGGGCCTCATTCTGCTCTCGCTTTCCCCAGTGTGAATTCAGGCATACCCTACCAAAGTCAGTGAAATTAAATCAATGTAAGTGAGAGGAGAATCAGCCATGGAGGCTCAAACTCTGGTAAAAGAAATGAGGTGGAAAGAGCTTTAGTCGGTGTGACTGGAGGAGCAAGTGACAGAGCCTTAGAAAAAGGCACCAAGGTCAACTTTGCTCTTTCCCTCAGACCCAGACCTGTTCCAAGAGTAGACTAGCTCCTCAACCCATGACAAAGACACAGTATTCTTCTTCTGCATTCCTTTCCCATGCCTCCATTACAGTGTATGCTATGAAGATGGAGCATACACAGAAACTAGCTTGGGGTCATGATCTTTGCTGGCTGAATCCAGTCCTTTAGAAAGTAGCTAATTTATTTTTCTATAATTGTCTATCATGCAATTTTAACCAGATTTGTACCCAGATAGTGATATTGTAGCAAAATAGTAATATCCGCTTAGGTAACAGCCTAAAATGGCGCATAATTATTTCTTATAATTGATTCAGTGCTCTATTGTGCTTTTTCAGTGTAGTCGGGACTCTTTAACTGTGCCTGGTTTGGTTCATGATCCTATTCCCAGCAGTCTCTGCCACAGGACATCCCAGAATTCATTGCCTCATATGCTGTGGATGCTGCCCAGGGCACATGTGCGCCTGCCAGTTCCACCTCCTCCTCAAGGCACTCCGGGATTCTCCAGATGTGTGCCTGCCCAGATTCTCCCAGAATGCATTGTGATACAGTGAGGTAGTGTGGTAGGTATGGATGCACGAAGATAACTGACACATGATTGTGTTGTGAAAAAAGCTGCTGTGTAAACTCCCAGGATAGCATTGGGGTGGGTTTGTTGCAACAAAGTCAGAATTTCATGAACTGGTTAGAAAACCACCATTGCATTAGTACTGTTGGAGGGAGCTGGGGGGAGCTGCCCTTCTCTACAGAACCTGGGGCGATGGAAGGGGTGAAGAATCTCCACAGGCATGGGATGAGCAGAGGTGTGATTGGAGGACGGGGGAAGGAACGTATGTTGAAGAAAGGGGGTGCATAATTGATACATGGCTGGGCGGGCAGAGTTGATGTGAGGTTGGGGGCGGAGGCAGACATGAGGGGTGGGGTACAACATTAATTGATGTCAGAATGGGGTAGCATGTAATTGAGAGGATGGGGTGTACATAATTAATTTATGCTGTGTCATTGGCACATATGGGGCTGGAAGGGAGAACAGAATTATTTAATTTGTCATTTTAGGGATGGAGGGGAATTAAAAGCTCTGCACAATCAGGGACCATGTCAGACAAAAGGTGTAATTTAATACATTCTTTTGCAATTTGATCTTGAGTCTTTTAGCGAGATTTCCTGCAGTGGGCACCAAAATCACATTACTCAATATCAATTAGTGAGAGTTAACACCACTGTAATAGTCTTTCTCTCTAGGATGATCAAAGGGAGTTCCACAATCAGAAGGTAAACCAAAACCCATGATTTACTCTTTGGCCCCAAAATCATGAGATTGTTTAAAAAATCTTATCATGGGGGGGTAGGGGAGAAAGTCTAACTCATGATATTTTTAACGTTAGCATTACCAATACTGGTAGTACGTATTTAATTTGTGTGTGGGAGCAGACACTCTCTCTTCAGGCCTATTCTCTAAATTCTCCTTAGGTATATCTAGAGTTAAAATCTTAGGACTTCTTTATTTCAACTCTTTTGTAACTACAAGAAATTCAAGACTGACTCCCAGCAGAGGCAAGTTTAGCACAGCTCTCAAGTTTCATCTGTAACAGGGAATTCTTACCAAAAACCCAATCATTGTTGCTAGCTGCACTTGAGTTAGAAACATTGACAGCCCTATTGCTCTGTGGTGTCTACAGCCAGTTCCTTCACTTTTGGGAGCCCCTGTCCCGAGATTAACTGACAATGTCACAAGAACAAGTGCTACTGCATTGAAAATTCCCCACTGTAGATAAAATCTTAGTGGCTCAAGCAAGGCGGGCTTATTTTTGTTTCACCTGGTGGAACTGCTGTTTATTACCACGACAACATAGGCTTGAATCTCAGCAATGGCAATGTGTGAAATACATTTACCACAAGCCCAGTCACCAAATGTAACATTACTAATTAATGCACTCAATTTTCTGGCCACCAACTGGCAAATAAGAACAATTACATATTTACTCAGCATCTTGATCCTGTGGTGTTTTTGGCACCAAGAGTTAATGTATGTTAAGCATCAGTTTCAGTGTTTTCTTTGTGATTTCCTCCAACGTCAGGGACAATTAATTTGTGTTATTTGTATGTCAAATCTGCAGATCATTGTCTTCTGTATTCAACTCTGCAGCACAAATTATGTCAACAATCATATCTGAAAATACATTTTTTAAATAATATTTCTGTAGAGTTGCACAATAGGAATGTTAAACTACAATGCAAAATTAACATCAGGAAACAAGACAGGTAACTAAGAGTGAAAAAGACTGTGAAAACATTATTATTAAACCTCACTTCTATCAACAGTGTGAGTCATCCTGTCAAAGAAATCCCATTGCTACCAAAACAAGAGATTAACCACAGACACCGTGAACTTCTGTTAGCTTTTTACCACTGCACAAGGGCATTTTCTTTTCCATCTGCAGTTCTCAGTGGATTTGTTTAGCAGCAGTAATGGTTTGTTTAAAATCTTCAGATGGATTTTCTTATTTCTTTTTTTTCAATAGCAAATGTAATCTTTTCCCTTTTTAAGAAAAGCCTCCAGTGAAGAAAGCATATGTGAGGAGGGGAGATTGTTTCCCTTCATCTCATTCAATTATATTTTAAAATACGTATTTTTATTGAAATGCATTGGCAGTCATCAGAAAGGCCACTCTTAAACAGTGGATACATTTACCCTTATTCTGTAAGATTGTGTCTTCATTAGGAAGAAAAGACGTGTTCTTATAATCCACTGATGTGTTTGTGTTACAGATTCCCCCATGTGCCGATCTACAAAGTATATGTGTTGTTACAGCCTCCAGCTATAGAGACCTGGCTCCTTAGCTCAAGTTGTAACAGTTCATTGTTTTAGGTCTACAGGTCCCCGGTTCAGTTGCCAGTGTGTCAGCCATGAGGGCAGCTGTCATATTCTTAACTTGAGTTAACTAAATTGAGGTGAAGTCCTAGGTAAGGAGTATGTGGGAGTCTAGTCTTTAATTTGACCGGCTCACTTGTATGAAAACTACAAATTGCCTGGGATTTTACCTCAGGTTAATACATCTTTTTTCCTAGTGAACTCACAGATTTACAGAGGTGCTGAGTACCCGCAGTCCCGACTGACTTCAGTGGGAGCTCAGAATCTCTGTAAATCAGAGTCTATAAGAACAATTCAGCACCACAGGCTCAGAAAAAATTGGACTTTACTTAGTTTAATGTCTAATGAGGAAAGTAATTGCTTAAAGAGACTACAGATTTCTTTTTAGGGGCCTGATTGGACACCCCTGTGTGGCTTTTGATGGAATTGTAGTAGCAGCTATGTTCACAGCTACAGCTAATGTCAAATCATAGCCTAACTCTAATTTTAAAAAGCAATTGGAAATTAATAATTTTAAACTGATACAGTTATGAGAAAGGTAGGTTATAAAATGCATATCGGTTAAATAATGTAATTATGTCTTCTAGGATTCTCCGTTTTTTTTAGATCCATGTTCTTTAACTAAAGTATGGACTGGAGAATTATTATAAATTGTTGAGTTTCATTAGCCAAAATAACATTTAAAGCAAATAAGAAATGACAGAAGGCAAAATAAAGATGATTAGGTAGGTGTCAAAAATTTAACTCAACATTGGATGTTACAATTTTCTAGAGGTAATAAATCAGTACAATTCAAGTTTTACTCATAATCTTGTTCCAAAGGGAAACTTTTATCCAAGTCCTATACTAGTCTGGGTAGGTGACTTTGGTACCAACATAGAATTGTGGATCCTTAAATATTCATCTTTATTTACTTCCAGTCAAGTGTTGGTGTAAATGGAATAATGGGACGCCTCATGTCAGTTCAACCAAACTATTCTCAGTAGAATTTAGAAAGTTAATTATGGAAGAATGTCAATTCAGTTCAAAATTACCTTGCCTGGGTCATGCTTACAGCTGAGTTTTGCCACTTACAAATGTGAGATTATCACACATGAAACCTAAAACAAAATATGCAGGTAATAATTTTGAGAATATTCTAACTTTCTCTGGAATTGCACCAATACTGTAAACTCTTATGCCACTGTAACCAAAGGTCGGTAAAATCTTTAGCTTCCAAGCCAATCCAATGATGGTTCCTCTTTTTGTCTAAGAAGCTGCCAATTCTCTTGACCACAAAATCTGTGTAATTTCTGGCTGAACTCCTTTTTAAAAAATGTATCCCCGTGTATCTGCTTGCAGAGAAAACCACCTGAATGTTATCAGCTTCAGTAATTGTACCTAAAGACAAAACCCGGGGGAATGTCCAATATCATTACATTTTCAATAAACTACAAATTATAATTTCTTTTTAAAGTGATATTATCAAGTATTAGCATAAATGCCTTCCTTAGCCATAAATGGTGCAATGAATTAAAATATTCTAGCAAATACTGTAATGCATATTTTGGCTTAAATTAGGATAGAAGATTCTGGGATAGGGACACAAAAAGGATTCTGAGATATAGGGAGTAACAAAAGAAAAATGTGGATGGTGGAGGGGTGAGTAATAGAAACAGAATGAAAATCCCTGTTCTAGAAAGTTTGACACTGAAATTCTGGGATCAAAAGGTGGGTGGGGACAGGGACTTCAGTCCCCTACCTCTGGATTCCTTAAGGCTCTATGATCTCGGTTTGTACAGTAAAAATGTTTACAATATATTATTTCATCTTCCTCCCTGCTCCCCTCTTCTTTCTAATTATCCAATAAACTGTGGGTGAAAGCCTGTTTATTTTAGCACATTAAAAAATCCCATCCCATTGATTTCAAAGACACAACTCATGACTGTGGGAGGCAGGATTTTTCCTTTGATATTGTGTCATGTATACATGTTTGTATATGTGCATGTGTATCAGGAGAGACACATATACAAAAGTGTGTAGCAAGATTAAGTGAAGCTCTGGTGACATCCAAAACCTTCAGATAATTAAGATTACAGAGAACCAACATCTTCAGCCACATAGAGTTTACACTTTCCAGGGAGCTGAAGCCTGTTTCCACACCCCTGGAGAGTTTTCTCCCTGTAGTTTTTTAATTATATAGGCATTATTTAAAAAAAAAAAAAGTCAACAACCAAAAAGATTTAAACTGTCTGAGAGCTTGTCTACATACAAACTGAACCAAACTAACTAAATTAGTTTTCATTCACACATTTAGTTATTTCAGTGCAAGCGTGTGTGTGGACACTCTTATTTCAGAATGAGTGTCTTATTTCAATCTAACTTAAGTTGATATTTTACTGACTTTAGTTAAATCAAAACACAGATGTTTTCAGGTAACAATGAAAGTTGTCTAAAAAGTATGGGCCCTTTTTAAAAATAAGTAACAGCAATCTACTTTAGAGGACAGTTTATAGATTTCCTGTGTCCTCACAATCCTAAATGTCCCACTGCTCTAGGAAGAAAGTTTGTCTTTCAAGTAATAATCAAAAATGTACTTTAAAAACTGAAGGGAAACTACTATAATTATTATTTGCTTTACAGAACCCACAGCGTGTGCCACATGCTTTACAGAAATGTAAAAAAAGTGTCCCTGTCCTCAAAACCTTAAAATCTGAGATGAGTTTTGTAAAGCTTTGTATTCAGAACATAAAATATAGAAATTATAATGTTGCAAAATACCTACATCTGCAATAAACTGAATAGTTTAAAACAATTAATTAAGATACAGTCTTAATTACAGTATAATACTACTTCAATAAATTTCATATCTACTTATAAGACAACTAAATAAATATTAAACATGAGGGAAAAGAGAGAGTTTGGCTCAACACATTCAGTATCTGTTGACAACTGGGTGAAAAAAACAGAACCATGAAAATGAAAAGGGGGAAGAAACTCTAGGTTAAGGGGAAAAAAACTTCTTGCAGCCCTTATTAAAACAATAGTTTTAATATATCGAAGCCTTTCAAACATACATGAATAATTATAGTAATGCGTACTCTGTCTTTGTCTCTGCATTACTGTCTTGTTTTCAGACCAGTTATTTGAACGGCATTATGTTGTATAGCTGGACTAATGTGCTGTAAAACAAAGCTATGATGTGAATTTGTCTGAAAAAGTGCTACTTCAGCCCCACAATAAAGATTATCGTTCCTATTGCAACTCTGTTTCCTTCAGAAAGAACAACAAAAAGAGAGAGAACATCTGCTTTGCTAAGAGATGACAATGACTACCGCAAAAGGCTTGTTCTGTTTTGTTCTTTCCCCCTCTACACTTGTTGATATTCTGTGCTTCTTAGCCACTTTTATCTTTTCTCTGAGGATCCACATTTTGTGCTGTGTGTTCCCCTAAATCTCTGTGGGCGTGTCTAGACAGTTAGTATGCGGCAAGCCGGAGTGTAAATGTACAGCGTTCAAGCCTGCTGTGCACTTGTGACAGATTTTTGTTACCAATCTGCCTGAGGCATCAGGTGATCAGGCTGAGGCCACAAGATCTTTAGGGAGGAGATGACAAAACACGCCAAGTTTTAAAGATTTATTAATAAAATAATAACAGCAGAGAGTGATGGGTGCTCACCACATCACTCAGAGGAAGGAAGAAAGCGTTAATGCCCCAAGCCCTAACCCACTTTCATACTCACACATGCTCTACCCAAGGCTGGCCAAGCCGGGGTGTAATGTAAGAAGAAGAGGGGGAAGGGTTCTGTCCTGGGCCCAGGCCAGCCGAGGTCCGCTGTTGATCTCCGAATTGCTCCAGCTCTCAGGAGGGTTTTAAAGTCCAGGGTTACTTTGGGGGTGTTTCGTTCCACGACCTTTGTTCCTGGTGTTCTTTGTACCAGTCAAAACCGGCTCTCTGTGGTCTCCTCAACTTTCCCAAAACACACAGGCTAGACTTTGTTGTCCTCTTTGTTTTCCTCCGCGCTGGCCTTCACTTGTCTCGCTCGTTATGGGCTGCCTGTTCAGCTGAATCTTCATTTCTCACAGCTGGTTGGTGAATTCCAGGCCCCCCTCTTTCTTGGCAGGTAGCCGAGAGTCAGATGTGTGTTGTGGCCTTGAGCAGGCTGGAGTCAGCGTCTTATCTTTGGGCCTAGCAGGAGCATGGAGTTAACCCGTTCTCTGCTCTCTTCCTTCTTCCCCCTCTGGCCTCTCGCGACCTGCAAAGGAATCTTCCATTCCACACTCACTCACACCTTTGACCCTTCCCAAAATGTCCTGTGATGCTTGCAACAGCATTAGCAATATACAATGCTGATCTGCCTTCCCCAGGGGACCCCTTGAGGAGGGGGCCGTTGGAATGTGACACACTAACTGTCCATATGGACCCTGCTAACATGCACTAAAAGTTGGCTAGTTTGCATTGACCTACTCCCATTTGTAAATCATTGCACAGCTGAGGTAGCTGCGCCGCTGTCGCGCTGTTGGTGCAGATGCTCTATGCCGACGGAAGAGAGCTCTCCCATCAGTATAATTACTCCACCTCCCTAAGAGGCGGTAGCTATGTCGGTGGGAGAGCTTCACCCGCCAATATAGCGCTGTCCATACTGGCGCTTAGGTCAGAGTAAATTACATCACTCACGGGGTTGGCTTTTTCACACCCCTGAGCACCTTAAATGATACCGGAATAAGCGCAAGTGTGCACAAGACCTAGGGAACTTTTAGTGCACAGTAGCAGGGTCCACATGGCCAGTTAGTGCCTGGCAGGCTAGAGCACTGTAGATTTATATCCCAGCTTGCCACGTACTAACTGTTTATGTAGACAAGCCCCAAGATACTATCAGAACTCCCAAGGAGGCCAAGCAAACTCTCTGCCATTTGACCACTCTAGTCATTCTTATCTCCCTTTGGACAGTTCTAGTCTTCCCCTCAGTTTCTCTATGACACGGCAGATTTCTTTTCCCTCCCCCACCACCCCTGCAGACTACTGTATGGATTCTTTCTCATCTCTCTCAAGAGGGCACTGGTTCTGACTGAATTCCAGCTCCCTTTGGGTCCCTCAGAACTTCTTTCTAATTTTCCTCCATTAACTGGGCCCCTCTCTCTTGGCTCCTTCTAGCCTTTTTAGAACTCAGTCCAGTATTGCCAAGCCATCATTCAAAAATCATGAGGTGTGCCTCCCAAAATCATGACATTGTTTTACAAATCATGAGATTTAAAAACAAATAATAATTTGGGAGGTTTTTCTTTGTCTTCTGGTTTCTGAGCCTTTAGTGTGAACTTGGATCACTTTTGAGTTTTTTCTTCACAGCCACAAGGGCTGGGAACTTGTCCTTAAAAATAAGAAACGTTATCTGAAATTCACATAGAATTACATGAATCTTGGAACTGCACCTGTAAGAAAAATACCAAATATTACATGGCTCGTGATTAAATTGCAAGAGCTGGCAACACTGAATTCTCACATTGCCTAGGTGTAATGGCCTGTCCTCAGCTCGTCAAGCATCTGGGTATCTGGTATATATTAATGCACTCCTAACACTATCTCCTAGAGTATTTCATCACTCAGATGCAAGACTAGAAACCCCTGTATGTCCTGCAGCAACAATAAATTAAGTGAAAGTGTTTCTTCTTTCTGCAGCAGTAAAAACACCAAACTGTTACAAGGATTGTGCTGAACCAGACCTCTTGTGCTATGTGCACTGAAAGCAATAAAGCCTGCATTTCTCATGTAAACCATAAAATAATATATTGGTGTTGCTGCAGAGTGTATACATGGCATGTTTAGACAATTCTAAGAGAGAATTCTCGTATCCTGACTAACATTTCTTGTCTCAATAAAATAGGTTTTAACATACAAGTTGTGTGGGAGCTATATATACCATATAACCACTCTGTGCCTCAGTTTACCCATCTATAAAATGAACTTGCTCATCTTTGTGAAGTACTCTGAAATCTACATATGAAACTTGCTGTATAACGTAACATGCTACTGGGTATTTTATTAGTAGAATGACTATTATTTTCTTACTGATAATGACTACTGACAACCTTGGCAAATGTTTGATCTGTATACAAGATCTGAACATAGGTTTAAGGACATCTTAAAAATAAACTTGGTGCTGAGCACTTGGGCCCTGATCCAACAGAACGCTTATATGTTTACTTAACTAGTCCATTGACTGGCAGTCAAGTATCTACAGAGCAAAAACATCAATCAGAACTGACACCCTCTGTCATAATTATAAAGGGAAGGGTAACAGCTCTCCTGTGTACAGTATTCTAAAATCCCTCCTGGCCAGAGACTCCAAAATCCTTTTACCTGTAAAGGGTTAAGAAGCTCAGGTAACCTGGCTGACACCTGACCCAAAGGACCAATAAGGGGACAAGATACTTTCAAATCTTGGGGGGGGGGGGAGGCTTTTGTTTGTGCTCTTTGTTTGGGAAGTCGTTCGCTCTTGGGACTGAGAGGGACCAGACATCAATCCAGGTTCTTCACATCTTTCTAAACAAGTCTCTCCTATTTCAAACTTGTAAGTAAACAGCCAGGCAAGGCGTGTTAGTTTTACTTTGTTTTCTCAACTTGTAAATGTACCTTTTACTAGAGTGTTTATCTCTGTTTGCTGTACTTTGAACCTGAGGCTAGAGGGGGGTCCTCTGAGCTCTTTAAGTTTGATTACCCTGTAAAGTTATTTTCCATACTGATTTTACAGAGATGATTTTTACCTTTTTTCTTTAATTAAAAGCCTTCTTTTTAAGAACCTGATTGATTTTTCCTTGTTTTTAGATCCAAGGGGTTTGGATCTTGATCCACCAGGAGTGGGTGGGAGGAAGGAGAGGGGATGGTTAATTTCTCCTTGCTTTAAGATCCAAGGGGTTTGGATCTGTATTCACCAGGGAATTGGTGAAGAGTTTCTCAAGGCTTCCCAGGGAAGGGAACTAGCTTTGGGAATGGTGGCAGCGGACCAGATCTAAGCTGGTAGTTAAGCTTAGAAGTTTTCATGCAGGCCCCCATATTTGTACCCTAAAGTTCAGAGTGGGGAAGCAGCCTTGACACCCTCATTGGCTACTTCAGGCTTTGTCTAAATGAGAAAGTTGAACTGGTTTAATGTAAATCAGTTTTTGCAAACGCCTACATAGACATTCTTATTGCAGCTCGGATTATTTTTGGTTTCCCTTAAACCAGTTCCTAATAAACTTAAGCTAAACCAAAATAAGTGTATCCAAACAGGGAATTGCATTGGTTTAACTAAATCAGTTTTTAAATCACACCTTTAGTTATGTCAGCACAACTTTCTTATGCAGACAAGCAGGGCCAGCTCTAGGATTTTTGCCGCCCCAAGCAAAAAAAAATTTGGCCGCCCCCCCTTTTTTTGTGTGCCCTCCTACCCCCGGCCCTGCCCCAACTCCACCCCTTCCGAACCCCTTCCCCAAATCCCCAGCCCTGCCTCCTCCTCCGGGTGTGCCGCATTTCCCCCCCCCCATTGCTTCCTGCGGGCCCCCCTGCAACCTCCCGCCCTAGTTCACCTCCGCTCCGCCTGCTCCTCTGCCTCTGGGCGCACCGCCGCTCCGCTTCTCCCCCCTCCCTGTCAGGTGAGGGAGGGGGGAGAAGCGGAGCAGCGGCGTGTTCAGGGGAGCAGGCAGAGCAGAGGTGAGCTAGGGTGTGGGGCGCAGGAAGTAACAGGGGGTAGAGGAACCACTTCCCGCTCCAGCTCACCTCCACTCCACCACCGCTGCCTCCCCCAAGCGCCCGCCGCTCGTCTTCTCCTCTCTCCCTCCCAGCCTTGCTGCGCAAAACAGCTGTTTTGTGCCCGGCAAGCCTGGGAGGGAGGGGGGAGAAGCGGAGTGGCGGCAGCGTGCTCAGGGGAGCAGGCGGAGGCGAGCTGGGGCAGCAAGCTGGGGCGGTGGGGGCACTTTTCCCACATGTCTCGGAGTCGGCGCCTATGATGGCTGGCGCCAGAATGCCGCCCCAAGCACCTGCTTGTTTTGCTGGTGCCTGGAATCGGCCCTGCAGACATGGCCGTGGTTGAGGGGCAAAGTACTGAATGGGAATGAAGAATATGCTCTCGGACAGAGAGATTATTTGTTCCCACTAGATCACATTTGTAGAGATGAGTGGGAAGGCTTAGACATTGGTTTCTTGTGTTGTACCTGTGCTATGAATAAATGCAGGGCTTCAGTCTCCAGGGCTATTAATGTGACCTCTTTCAAGTGCCCAAAATTCACATTAAGAAACTGATTAAAAATTGGCCTGGAAATCACTGTGTTCTCTGTTTTGCAAACCCAACACTCAAATTGCTGGATAGGAAACACATTTCTTCTATGTAAGTCATTTGCCCAAGTGGGTACAATACGCTGTGTGCTTCACTACTATCCTATTAATCAAAGAGATCTGATCTCAGCTTTACAAGGTGATGACTCCAATGTCAGGGCAGCATCCATCACTTAAAAACACTTATAAATCTGGATTACCAGCGACTGAATTCTATTGATAAATCTTGTTGGTAAAGAAAAGATGGTGTTTAGCTTTAAAATGTCAATGTTGAGAGGTTAAGAAGTCCTGGGTTTTGCTGCTGCTATAGGATTGCCATGTTTCCATTTTTTTATTTTTTTTTTTTATGGTGAGACATCTTAAAACTTCTGTCCTGTCTGGTCTAAGTTGTGCCCACTGTGCCATATCATCAGATACTAGAGAGGTGGTGCACCCTTAGAAAAAGGGTCATGGAAGCTGAAAAACACCCTGAATGTTCTTTGATGCTGGGCCACATATAGAATCATGCAACACCTCTGTATATCCACTGAACTTTCAAGAGTGTAAATAGGAACATAGGGCCTGATCGTGAAACCCTGATGGAGGTTTCTTTTAAGTAAGGATTTCGGGATCCGGCCCATAATTTGGCTCGTTATTTCTCTTCCCTATGACAGCAGAAGTCCCTGTTAGGGACCCCTCTTTCCCACTCCCCCTTTTATGTCCTGTTCCAGTAATAGTTGACGATCCTTCAAAAACAAAGCTCACATTTGTAAATATAAATGGGTATTTGTTTATTACATCTTTCTGGCAGGATAGGGCACTTGATATGATTTTATGGTTGTTCACTCTGCATCGTGAGGACATTTTGAAAATGACATCAAGTTACTGCTTTCAGAAACAGTAAAGGTTTAATTTGTTGTCTAGAAGAGGTAATGAGGTAGAGTGATGTAATTGTCCCCTAATTGGAAGGTTTACTGTAGATATATACTATGTATACAAGAAATTATGTACTCCTCTGGAATTTTACTTTACTGACATAAACTGTTGAAACATTTGGTTGGCTGCTTTATACGTTACTGAATTTTCTTTCTATATTTCAAAGTTTTAGAATAAGGATACATTATTATCTGGGGGTTATTTGGCTGATAGCGATGGGTAGGTTCTCCATGACAGAAATATTTCTCTAAACTGGATAAGAATAATGGACATTTATAGCATGAGGAAAGTGGCAAGCTTAAGGTCCAGATGTCCAAAAGAGTGGGCTCGATTTATGGTTATAAAAAGAGTTAAGTATCTAACTGACACTTTAGGGGCCAACTCCCAGAATTAGGCCCGACTGAGATTCACAAAACCCCTGCTCAGCAGCCACTGAACCCTGTAAGTGCCTAAATGCACTTGACACTTAGATTTTTGCAGTAAAAGTTCTCTAGGCACCTATGTTTTTGGCTTCTGAGTATACGCACTGTAGCCTCGTGCGAGGCATCTGGACAGCTAAACCATGGAGTGATGAACAAGCTGGGGAAAGATGGGCATTCCTCCACCTAACTTGCCTGCGGGGCCCAATCCAGTAAACATGTCCAGGGCTTGCTACACACCCCTCGCCTTGGAAAACTTGCATTGGTTAGTTTAGGTGGCGTTCTGTCCAGCATGCTGGCTTTTCTCACTCCCCTTCTGAGGTGCCCATCTCTCCCCATCTGTGAACCCAGGCTTTGTGAACCCAGTGATTTTCTAGGTGTCTAAAAGTTAGGTGTGCTGATGCTGAGCATTGCCACACCTAAGTTTCTTTGTGAATCTGGCCTAGCTACTCCCATTTAGGCACCTAAATAAGTGACTGATCAATTCTGAAAATTTAGTGTCCATTTAGGCATCTAAATGTGAAGTGGCTAGATTTGTAGAAGTGCTCACACTCAACAGCTTTCATTGCCCTCAGTGGGCTCTCCTGAGTTTTGCTGCTGCAGTACTGCCACCTAAATGAGAACACTTTTGAAAATCTGACCAGTTTAGGGGTCTACATTGAGCTCTTCTGAAAATGCAGCCTCAGACGTGGGTGCTGAGCACTTTTGAAAATCTGGCCCTATGTGTATATGGAAGAGCTTGCTGAACTTGTTAAAGGCATAAAGATGTTAGTAAGGCCTTGTCTACACTACAGAGTTTTGTCGACCAAAGACAAGTCGATGATCAAAAGCGCAATAATATCACTATTGCATGTTCACACTACACTCTCTTTGTCGGCAGAGCGCGTCCACACTTGGTGTTGTAGCATTGACAGTAAGAGCAGTGCGCTGTGGGTAGTTATCCCACTGTGCTAGTCACCACCTTCTGCCGCTAGGAGTTCTGGGAAGGCAGAGTGGATGGCAGCGCATCTTGGGTGTGGGCTCAATGTCCCATGATGCATGGTTTTCTATCCCAGCATTCTGTTGGCTTCTGACTGTGTTTTGTGGCGTTTTTCAATGGCCCCTGTTTCCTGTGTGCCCGCCATCTCTGTCTGAAAGGATGGATCCTGCACTGCTCTCTACTGTTACGGTAACTGTCGTTAACACTTCATGGATGGTCACACAATATAATGAGCTTGCTATCTGAACAAGAATCAGAGTTGCTTGACCTGCTGTGTACCATGGAAAGAAACAACACCAGATTACTTTTGCATTCATGGAGCAGCTGAACGTGGTGGACCATTTTGGGCTCAGAAAACAAGCACTGAGTGATTTGATCGCATTATTATGCAGGTCTGGGATGATGAGCAGTGGCCACAAAATTTTTGGATGCAGAAAGCTACATATCTGGAACTGTGTGCTCGCCCCAGCCCTGAGACACAAGGACACCAAAATGAGAGCAGCCCTCTCGATGGAGCAGCTTGTGGCAATCACTGTGTGGAAGCTGGTGACTCCAGACTGCTACTGGTCAGTTGCGAATCAGTTTGGAGTTCGGAAGTAGACTGTCGGGGCAGCTTTAATGCAAGTGTGCAGGGTCATTAATTGCATCCTGCTCCCAAGGATCATGATTCTTGGCAATGTGCACAAAGTAGTGGATGGCTTTGCAGAAATGGGCTTCCCTAATGGCATATTCCAGTTTTGGCCCCGGACCATCTTGCAACGGAGTGCATCAGTAGAAAGGGGTACTTCTCCATGGTATTGCAGGCGCTTGTGGATCACCATGGGTTTCACTGATATCAGCGCGGGGTGGTCCGAGAAGGTGCATGATGCACAAATCTTCAGGAACACTGGCCTGTACAGAAAGCTGAAAGCAGGGACTTTCTTTTCAGACTAGAAGATTACAGTGGGGGATGTTGAAATGCTCATAGTGATCCCCAGAGACCCAGCGTACCCCTTACTCCCATGGCGCATGAAGCCTAAATGGGAAACCTGGACATCGGCAAAAAGCACTTCAACGATAGGCTGAGTAGGTGCAGAATGACTGCAGAATGTGCGTTTGGCAGATTAAAAGCATGCTGGAGATGCCTTTATGGCAGGTTAGATCTCAGTGAGGAAAACATTCATAGCTGCCTGCTGCACACTCCATAATCTTTGTGAGGCTAAGGGCGAAAAGTTTGCCCAGGGTGGAATGCTGAGGCAGATCACCTGGCTGCTGATTTTGAACAGCCGGATACCAGGGCAATTAGAGGGGTACAACAGGGAACAATTTGAATCAGGGAGGCTTTGAGGCAACATTTTGAGAATGAGAACCAATAATGTATGTTTCTATACAGCAATCTGCCATCTTCATTAATTTGAGTTTTGTTTGTTTCCCTAACGTGTGATGATTACTGACCAGGATTTTCAGTAAGCAAATGATTAAACTGCATGTATATGTTTTATTACCAGCTGCTATCACAATTTGTAGGACACAAATAAAGATTCACTATCTTTCAGAGACTTGGTTTTTATTAAACACCAATTAACACACACACACACACACACACACACACACACACACACACACACACACAAAGGCTTGGTGGGAAGGGAGGTACCAGTGAAGGGAAGTGTCTTAAAGCTGTGCGTAAATCCAGCTACCATTTTGGAAGCTATCCGAAGGGATGGAGTGAACGGAAAACTGAGAAGTTCTGGAAAGTTGAAAGGAATGTGTAGGAGGAGTTTGGGGAGGGCATGGAAAACAGTTCTGTATGGGCTGCACAGGAAGGTGAGCACGCATCTGTTCTGACTGTAGCGTGATTAGGGACTATAGCATCTCTGTTTGCTCCTCCATTACTTCTATCATCTGCTCAGTGGCCTTTGAACAATCTCCTGATTTTCTTTTCTGTTTCACCTTTCCATTTCTCTCCACTCCCTGTGTTCTCTTTTTTCTTCCTCAAAGGGTTGCAGCACCTCCCGGAACATGTCCCCCTGCTCTGCCTTGGTCGCTTAATTATCTGGCGGAGACGCTCCACCAGTGTGTAGGGGGTTCCCCTGAAAGCCACGTATTTAGAACCACAAGAAACAATACACAGAAGCATGATTGTTCATGCACAGCATCAAATCATTACAGTAAAAAATACACCTCTTGTAACATACCAAGCACTTTCTCACTGACTCGCGGCAAGCACACATCTTGGCTAACACCCTAAACCTGGTGAGTTCTGCCTTGGTGGGTGGGGATTGTTGAAGCTGGGGTAAAAAGTGATTGGGGTGATTCAACGGTAGTGGTGCAGGTGCCTAGAGACAATACTGTAAATTCTGCACCATTTTCCGCAGGCAGGGGTCATTGAAGCAGATATCTCACTCCTGAGGGTAAGCAAGGGTGCATCTACTGCATGCTTGCGGTTTCAGACCCAGTCCTTATGCTGCTCATCTGTGTGCCACTTTGGTCCCTGCATAAGTGATTGCCGAGTGGCGCGGAAAAGTTTCCTACAATGGGGGAAGGAACAAAGCAGCTTCGGCATAGGATTAGCAAGTACCTCCAGGAAAGATTCCTAGAGATCTCTCTGGAGGATTCCTGTTTAATCTTACTGTGCATCAATACACTGTTCCGTCGCACAACTTAGCTTTACAGGGGAATTTGGAGCACACTCGAACGCAACTTGTCTTCCACATTTCTATTCCTTCATCCAGTCTTACAGTATACAAAACAAAGAACAGCTGTATGTCATATAACCAAGCAGAATCAATACAAAAAGATCACTTATCAGCATCTCCTCTCCTGCTTCTTGGTCACCGGAGAGGGACTGCTGGGACTGGCTGGACACCTCTGGAGTGGCGAAAAGTTCCTGCCTCGCTGCCCCATTGGGCAACCCTGCCGTGGGCACCTTATTGTCCTCCAACTCCACCTGCTCGTCCATGACTTTGACTTGTGGGTTAGGACCACTTTCCGCCATCTCCAGCTCCGCTGAGGTATCCAAGGGGCTCTTGGTGGTGGAAGTGGTGTTGCTGCCGAGGACAGTGTCCACCTCCTTATAGAAGTGGCTGGTCTTCAGCGCAGCACTGGAGCAACGGTTCGCCTCCCTTGCCTTCTGGGATGCTTGTCTCAGCTCCTTTATCTTCGCTCCGTACCACAGGCGCCAACTCCAAGGGTGCTCCAGGGTTGGAGCATCCATTGAAAAAAACAGTGGGTGCTCAGCACCCACCAGCTACAGCTGATCAGCTGTTTGGTGGTTCAGGGAGAGTGTAGAGCAGTGAGTGGGCAGGGGCCTTGGGGAAGTGGGGCAGGAAGAGGCAGAGCAAGGCAGGGCCTTGGAGAAGGGGTGGAGTAGGGGCAAGGCCTCAGGGTGAAGTAGTGTTGGAGCACCCCTGGGGAAAACTAAAAGTCAGCACCTATGCTCTGTACAGCACCCTGTCCCGGTCATAGCCCTTTTCACACAAGGTATGAGAAATCTGCCCGTAGTAGTAGGTATCGAAATTCCTACAGCTGGTGCACAGCTGGGACTGGACAGCCTCCTTTCCCCATATACTCAGCAGACCCAGCAACTTAGTTGTGCTCCAAGTGGGAGAGCGTTTGCTATGTGGAGGCACCATGATCAGCTGGGAAGATGTGTTGTGAGCTCTCCATACCAAGCAAACAAAGTGGAATTTCAAAAATTCCCAGGGCCTTTAAAGAGGGACAGATGGATGCTTGTGACGGAGTCCCAGGGGAGCCACACTGAGGTTACTCAATTAGGGCAAACTCCAAAGCTAGTGGATATTCCGATACTTAGACTTAGACAGCTAGCATAAAACAACTTCTTCAATATCTTATTGGTTGCACAGAAGCCAATAAACAGTTCTCTTATAGTAACCCAGCCTTGGGCTTCCACCAAGACACCCAAGTCAAATATGAAAGTTCTACCAATCCCAAAGGGTCGGACACATCACCTCCCAAGTTAATGAATATTTCAGATCTTACCTAAATACACACTTACAGCCAATCCTTATTAACTAAACTAAAATTTATTTAAAAAGAGAGAGTATTGGTTAAAAGATCAGTATACATTACAGATATGAGTACAATTCTGAGATCAGTTTCATAGTAGAGATGGTGAGCTTTGGAGTTACAAAAAGTTCTTAGAATTAGTCCATAAATTCAGTCCAATGTTCATACGCAGGGTGATTGAGGTGGGACTGGAGATCTCAGTCTTCCGACTTAAGCTTCTCTTGCATAGAGCATCAAGCAGATCTGAGATTAAAAGGATCAGGACCCAATGGTTTTTTATACAGTTCCAGGCCTTCTTTTGACAGCTCGGAGTCCTTAGGTGAACAATAGGCAATCATCGAGACTTTGAAGTAGACCCATTTCCAAAGCATCACCAGTAATTAGCTACATGGATTAACATAAGACAATTGCCTGTTTTCCACCATTCGTAGGTGATTTGCTATACATTCAAAGAGAGATCAATACAGTGATATCACTATATTTACAGTTCATTTAAATGTTAAGATCTTCTTTTGATCTCTGAATTAACAGAATACAGCATAGGCAGAAACCGTTTGGTTACACTATTAACCTCTAACAATATATATGTAAACACACAAAACCACAAACATTAGCTACCAATATGTCCCTAAAGGTTGAATTTGGTCATTTATCCTGCAGGATGTTTAACTAGCATTCCCAGGTGTCTGGTTTTCGACTGGCATGCGCAGTCAAAAAGGGACCCTGGTAGCTCCAGTCAGCACTGCTGACCGTGTCATTAAAAGTCCAGTTGGTGGGGCTGGCAGGCTTCCTACCTGGCTTCGTGCAGCTCTCTAGAAGCGGTGACATGTCCCTCGGCTCCTAGGTGGAGGTGCACCCAGGGGGGCTCCATGCGCTGCCGCTGCCTCGAGTGCCAGCTCCTCAACTCCCATTGGCCGGGAACTGCAACCAATGGGAGCAGTGGGAGCAGCGCCTGTGAGCGGAGGCAGCGCTCAGAGCCGCCTGGCTGCGCCTCTTTCTAGGAGCCGAGAGACATGTTGCCGCTTCTGGGGAGCCCCCCCAAGGCAAGCGCTGGCCAGAGCCTGCATCCCGTGCCCTCTTCCACACCCCAACTCTCTGCCCTAGCCTGGAGCCCGGTGAACCCCTCATTTATGGACCCACCCCAAAGCCCATACCCCCAGCCCAGAGCCAATACCTCCTCCCACACCCCAACCTCCTGTCTCAGCGCAGAGTCGCCTCCCACACTCTGAATCCCTCAGCTCCACCTCCTAGCCCGGAGCCCACTCCTGCACCCCAAACTCATTTCTGGCCCCACCCTGCAGCCCTCCCTCCCACACCCCAACTCCCTGCCCATGCCTGGTGAAAATGAGTGAGTGAGGGTGGGGGAGAGCGAGTGACAGAGGGAGGGGGGATGGAGTGAGCGGGGCCTCAGAGAAGGGGCGGGGCAGGGGCGGGGCCAGGGTGTTTGGTTTTGTGCAATTAGAAAGTTTGCAATCCTATGCTTAACCTTTCTGGCCATTTTTCACACCTGGCTGCAGGGGAGTTTGAACTACTAACCAGGGCGGTCAGGATGGGCATTGTGGGATGCCTCCTGGAGGCCATTTATGGCAACAAAACCAAGCACGGTATCTACACTGCCACTTTGTCGATAAATCTTTGCCATAAATAGCCCTATGTTGCTCATTGAGGTGATTTTATTTTGTTGCCAAAACAGGAGAGTTTTGTTGCCAAAAGTTGCATTGTAGTGTGTTCACCGTCACTGTTTTGTTGAGAAAAGCTGCCTTTTGTTGACAAAACTCTGTAGTATACACAATGCCTAGAGATTACTTTCTCCCCTTTGCTTTG
Organism: Chrysemys picta bellii; assembly: GCF_011386835.1. Classification (NCBI taxonomy): domain Eukaryota; kingdom Metazoa; phylum Chordata; order Testudines; family Emydidae; genus Chrysemys; species Chrysemys picta. Next base: position 106,702,232 of record NC_088792.1, read on the forward strand.
TCTGAGTTACTGTGCTAATATTCTGGCTGTACCAGTTTCTGCATTCATTGCTTTAATGCACTGCTCTGCTCATTTTCTATGTTTAAAATATTTAAGTAACAATTGTTTAAGAAATAAACAAATGTGTAGGGACAAAACTATAATGTGCCTCCAGTAATAAGTTGAATTGGTAAGTCATTGTCTTTGTCTACACTTCTGAGAGTCTGTCACTATAGCTATACCATCAACCCCCTCTAGTGGAGAGTTCTCTTGCTGGTACTGTATAGTTTATGCCGTTCCTTGAACAAAATAAGCAATACCCGCCCAAAAGTTCTTTTGTCCTGCTATAACTGCATCTGTGCTCTGGCTTTCTGCCAATATAAAAATGTCAAAGAAGAACAACCCCTAACTGATGTTCTACCGTCACAGGTTTTAGTGTAGACCTAGCTGTACATACTTTCATAAAATACCCATACTGTGTTTCCTATCGGCTTTGGATAGAATTCAACCTGCTTTATGTAGATCAAAATACCCGTGAAAGACTTTGACCTGGCAAATAGATGGCAAAAGTGTCAGAAATAGGTCATTTTTGTTTGGTGCCTCAGCTGAGCCCAGGAGGGACTGTGAAACTCAGTGGGGACTGCATAGGTGCTGGAACTAGGGATACTGGGGGTAGGGCAGAACCACCTGGTTTGAAGTGGTTTCCATCATTTACAGGGTTTACAGTTTTAATGGCTTTCAGCGTCCCCCCCCCCTATAAAAATTGTTCCAGCACCTAAGGGGGATTATGAAGAGGAGAAAATGGGTGGAAGGTAGAGAAGAAGAGAGCATGAAAAACTGGGAGAGAGGAGAGAAAGGTAAGTGAGAGAGAGGAGTGAATGGCAGGAAGAATGAATGAAACACCAATTTAAAAAAAGAGGAAAGAGAACACTGTAAAGTAAAAAGGAAGAAAATATAAATAAGGGAGAAGTGAAGGAGGGAAAGAACGAACTTGGCAAGGAAAGGAGAGAGGGCAGCCCTGATTCTGATCTTACTTGCATCAGTTTTACACCAGGGTAAGGGCTTGTTTACAACTGGAGTTACTCAGGCCTAACTGTACTCAGGAATAAGCGTGGCCATACCTGGAGTTATTCAGGAGTAGCGATTGCCCTTTAAATTCACACCCCACCATTCCCACTTCACTTGCAGCTGCAGACAAGCTCTACTGACTCCCCTGAGCTCGGTGGAGTTCCTCGCTTTGCCCCCCTGGGCTGGCGAAGAGAGGAGGCGGCCCGGGGAGAGTGGGGAAGGAAAAGGGGGCAAGCTGGAGCAGGAGTGCGAGCAATGGCAGGAGTTAATGGCAGGGAAGAGGCAAAGAGGACGGAACGGTAGGTTGAGGTAAAAGCCGAGGAGGGCGCGTGTGTGCAGGCGGGACTCGGGAGCTGAAGGGAGAGGCGCGAGTGAGCAGGGCGGGGTGGAGCCCGCTGCGGCCCCAGCAGACCGGCGTGCTGGTTGCGCACAGAGCTCTCGCTCGGACTCGGCAGCGGCGTTTCGCTTCTCACCTCTCTCGCCCGGGCTTTGCAGCCAGCCAGAAACTGCTGCCACAGCAGAGCCTCGGCGAGCGGCCGGGAGACGCCCCCGCGGAGAGAGCCCAGAGTCCCCGCAGAGGCGGGGTGGGGGGAGCCCCGGAGTCCAGCCAGGATGCGAGAGGAGTAGAGGGGGGCCGGGCCAGAGCAGCCCAGAAGGACTGTGCAGGTGCAGCCGGTGGCTGCGGTGCTTGTTCCCGGAGGAGGAGGGGGCAGCAGCAAGCTGATTTCCCCCCACACGCATACACGCACGCACCCCGTGTGGCCAGAGGATGGGAGCCAAGTTGGAGCTGCGGCTTCTCCTTGCCAGGAGCCGGCTGCTGGGTTGAAGCCGCGGTCTGCGGGGCTCATGCTCGTGTGCATGTAGGTGAAAGGGCGCTGCCCCCGCCCGCCTTTCCCCGCCCTCCCGAGCCTGAACTCCTGCCGGCTCGGCCCAGCCGGGGAAAGTTGGGACGACGAGGGAGGGCTGCTCGGGAGGGGAGAGCGGGGCGCTTGGCGGAGTGCAATGCCAGGCGGAGAAGGGGAGGGCTGGCTCTGAACTCCCAGGCACTGAGGCAGAGAGGTGGCTGCTGCTCCCGGGGCTGGAGAGGGGCTTAGCAAAGGTAGGTTGTGCTGGGATAGTCTGATCCTCATCAGCCCCCACTGTCTGCCTTCCATGGGAAAGTTTGAGCAGCCCCCTAGGAGGGGAGGGTGAATGCAGAACAGTTGTCTTGCAATTGTTTATCTCCTGCTCCATCTCTTCTCGGTTTCCTAGACACAGAGGTGGCTTTCTGCTATTCACTGACTTAGACATTATCTTGCTTTCCACAATAGCCACAGGAACCCCCAGAAACCAGGGTGTGTGTGTGTGTGTGTGTGGGGGGGGGGAATCAATTCTTCTTCTTTTTTAACCTTCCGGGTCAATAACAAACTGTATAGAAAGCAGACAGCAAAGTGCGATGTATGATATGCCTGCCCTGGTCTGTTTCTTCAGCCAGAACTGCGTGTGAGATAGGCTAAGAGGTGCATTTATTCTAGGGCTATTCATCTTCTGGAAATGTGGTGGTGGTGATGGTGGGTTTTTTTTCCAAAGGGCTTTGTGCAAAGGTAGCTCAAATGTTAATTTATACAGAAAGTTGGAAGACAATTGTAAAGGCTATTTATGTTTACGCAGTGTCTCACATTTTTTGTCCACCACATACAATTTTAATATGATATTTTTAATCAATGGCTGGGGTAGTTATGCTCTGTTAAACTCTGCTAAACATTAGGTTTAAATAAATCTCTGCTATAGAGACCTAAACTATTTTGCTTTGCTGTTGTAAAGCAGAGGAAGAAACAGGCAGCATATGCATACTGCAGGAAATTGCAAAGAGATCTATTTGGGCTCTGCTGGCTTTAATAACATGCTTGTACTTACTTTTTTTTAAAATCATGCTCACTAGCAGTTATTTTAAAACAACTCTTATCAGATTGAATAAAAGATTAATGAAAATCATCATGCATGAAGTCAGGAAATGGAAGTGAATGGTTGATGTTTGTTCTGGAGTCTGCTGTGATCTAAGGAGCTTCATTTGATTCTAGGTACATCCACTTTACAGCAGTCTTTTTGTTTAAAAACTGATTTATGCCAGCTCTTATTAGTTATACCTCGCCAAGTTTGTACAGCATTTTTAAGGATGTAAGAAGACAGGTCCCTGTCCCAAAGAACTTGCAATCTATAAAACAACATACAGGCAAAGTGTGGGGAGGAGGGATGCAGCACAAGAACTTTGTTTGTCTTTTGTATAAATTATCAAAGTTGCATGTTGTTTGAGATGTGGCATTGGTACAAATGCACGGTGAAAAACGTGTGAGCTGAAGTATTTCTAATTGTTCTCTTCCTAGGGACTGTGGATTTACGTAGTGATTCCCTCTGATGTGAATGCAGCATCTCTTGTCCCTCTGGGATGCCGTAGGTGATGCCCAGCTCTACTGCAATGGCAATTGGCGCTCTCTCTAGTTCTCTTCTTGTAACCTGCTGTCTCATGGTTGCTCTCTGTAGCTCCACCATACCTGTGCAAAAACTGGCCAAGGCTCCAGACAAACAGGAGATAAAAACAAGTCAGGAAAAGAGGGATCATACATCAACCAGGCCGGACAGTCAGAGTCAGACAGGCCCAGGGAAAATGAATGAACTTGGAAGGAATGGGCGGGAAGAGGGCACCAGAGATTGGAAGAGCAAAGGAAACAGAAATTATTCAAACAAAGAATCTTGGACTAGGCAAAAACAGGTTTGGAATAGTCAAGGAACAAGCAGTAAATCTGGGAACGTTCAAGCACAGGAGCAAAGGGATGGTGTTCCAGAGGAACCTCAGGCGGCTGAAGAATCATCCCTCCCAGAAGTTGTTGCTAGTACTACTCCTGAGCCTCCGGAGGAGTATGCCTATCCAGATTACCGTGGGAAAGGCTGTGTGGATGAGAGTGGCTTCGTTTATGCTATTGGGGAGAAGTTTACTCCAGGTCCCTCTGCTTGCCCCTGCCTTTGCACTGATGAGGGACCTCTGTGCATTCAACCTGAGTGCCCAAGACTCCATCCACGGTGTATTCATGTAGACACCAGTCAGTGCTGCCCACAGTGCAAAGAGAGGAAGAACTACTGTGAGTTCAGAGGAAAGACCTACCAGACACTAGAAGAATTCATGGTAAGGGCTTTTTTTATTTAAAAAAAAAAGGGGGGGGTGAGGGTTGTTCTGTGATCTTATGTTCTTGAAATGGTTTCTTAGAGAGGGATTTTTTTCTTTCTTGTTAATATTGCACCTGCGGCAATGTATAATTTTCCCTTTAAACACGACCTTTCCAGTTCAGTGAAACCATAACATTTTAAAAATGCGGGAGCTGATCTTTATTAATTCCTTTTGTATTTATAGTGTAAAAAAAATCACAATGAAGCCATTCAGTATTAATATGTATGTGCCCTGAGAGTTTCCACAGGATTTCCATGGCATTTTCAGCATTACATTTACTGTTCCCTTATTTTACAATGTTAACCATAAAACTTATCCTTTGTGAAACCTATTTGCCATTTGGGGCTGATTTCCATTGTTAATAGCCAGTTAATGACAGTAATGCATCCTTTAATCCATCTCTTTTTATTTATTTTATTTTATTTTATTTTTTTATTTTTTTGCCTGTTCAAACTGGGATGTCACAGTTGCGTAATAATTTTCTGTGGGTATGATTATGGACCTTGGTGTAATCAGAGTATGGGTCAGAGGACAGATTATGGCAGTGTTTAAATAGTCAATTTTTCTATCTAGTGGAATACTTTTATAGTGAAGCTTTTTTTTATTTTTAAACAGGAAACTTCACAATGGTGGAGGTTCATTATCATTGCAAATGCATCTTGTGTATTGAAACAGTGTTGGACTTATGGCCTGATTGTATAGTTACTTCCCCCCGCCCCTTATAAATTGATTTTCATTATAGCTGAGTTCTGTAAACAGGTACTGTTGTGCATGCACATTTGGGAGTGTGCATTTGCTAGATGAGGGCCTGAGCCAAAACCCAGATCTGAATGCTCCTGAACTTTTGGGAGTTGAGGATAATAAAGGGAATTAGAAATCCAGCCCAGAATTTTGCAGTTATGCCTGTTTCTTATATAATTTTCTCTCTCAAATATAATCTTTATGAAGGTTATAAATACACTGCTTGTCTCTTCTTTGGTGTCATCTGTGGTATTTGTGTAATCTTAGGAACTTATTTTTCTTTTGAATGCCTTTCCATATTTTTTCACCTTCTAAAAAAGTCAGAACGATTCTGATTTATTCTCTGAACAGAGCACTTTCTCCCTGCTATCTCTAGATGGCTATGCTCAGAACACTAGCACCGATCAAGGCATATGCCAGCAAACAGTAGGCTCATCTCCTCTCCTCCCTCCCCAAGGTCTTGAGTCTTGATACAGCAATTTATTCCTTTAAAAAGGGAAGAAATAATTTAAAATGTGGGTGGTTGGTGTGTCCTTTTATGGCCAGGTTCTGAAATCCTAACCGTTTCAGCACAGTACATTCAGAAGCAATGTCAAAATAATGTGCTTCCCTGCATATGTTGTCCCCAGGTTTCAACAGCTTAGTGTTAGAATTTTAATGTGTTCTTCATCCACAGCTTTCCAACCCCATCTATGTCTTCATTTAATGTAAGAATCTTGCATTACTGACTGTAGAGTAGCCTTAAAATGCAGTTAGGTTACTTCATTAAGTTCTGCGGGTGGTGGAAGAATAAAACCCATGGGCTCACTGCTGCCACACAACAATCATGCCTGATAGTTTTGGAAGTGTAATACTGGACAGTGCCCTTAGATCTTTTTCAGAACTATATTTCTTCTGTGTTTTCAGCTTTGTTTTACCCCATTCTGACTCTGGCAGTTCTAATGAAACCTTCCCATAATAAAGTGCCATTTTTCAATTATTCGTGCTCTCTGTTAGGATAAGTAATAAGTAGGATGAGTAGGGATATGCATGTGTTCAGGGTGGCTAAGGAAAATCACTAAAGCTATACAGCACTTTAATTGCAGCCTATATGTTTACTGACACTGCATAGCTGAGCCTCCACTCAGCCTATAATTTCATAGGTGCAAAACAGTAGGCACAGTTATTTTCATATACCATTGCAATTGATTAAGACTGAAGGGAAGTAACTTATATGTGCAATCAGATCACCACTAAATGCATGCACAATTGCAGATGGAAATAACTGCACCCAGTATTGGAATCCATTTTTATAACTGTAGTCACAACTGTCTTGTGGATGTTAAGTACAGCACTTTCTACCATTTGATTTAGATCAAGGAAGTATTTGTAAACAGGTAAGTCTATTCTCTCTGTATGCGTATGTTCCATTAATGGAAATGAATCACATATTCTGATGAAGAAAAACATATTGATTACATGAATTATGTGTATACATAAAAATGTGTATGCAGATTCACGTATGTGCATACACAAGTGTGTGTGTGTGTGTCTCTCTCTCTCTGTGTGCATCTATATATTGTATATAAATGGAGTTTGACATAAGTTTTTTATTTAAAAAGAAAATCGGGAGCGGGGGGAAAAACCCTCTCCCCAAGCTGTGGTAAAATCTGCTCCTGTGAAACTAGGAGTGGAGGGAGATACATCAATCTCTGCATACATATACTTTGCTTATATTTGTGTGTGTGGTAGTATCTGTTATATACTAGTGTTAGGAAGGAAAATGAATTTTATTGCAAACCAAAACTGGAAAAAACAAAACCCCAAAACTCAGAAGCCTAATAAAGATGTCTTCATCTACCACTTGCAGTATAGCTTTTTGTGGGACCATGCTGCAGTATGGCAAGTGTTTCAGCTTATAGACAGGGCCGGCTCCAGGGTTTTGGCCGCCCCAAGCAGCAAACAAAAAACAAACAAACAAAAAAGCCGCGATCGGGATCGCGATCTGCGGCGGCAATTCGGCGGGAGGTCCTTCGCTCCAAGCAGGCGTGAGGGACCGTCCGCCGAATTGCCGCCGAACTGCTGGACGTGTTGCCCCTCTCAGAAGTGGCCGCCCCAAGCTCCTGCTTGGTAAGCTGGTGCCTGGAGCCGGCCCTGCTTATAGAAAACTTTTAATGGGATTGGGAGCAAAAGTACCTTACAAAAGAACATAATCTCCCAACTGTGATTAAAATGGAAATCCTCAATGAAGATAGAATCATATTGGAATCTCTCTTTATTATTTGTATTCAAATTTTAAAGAAGCATTCCTGTGATCATTACTGGGCTTTATTACTTAGAGGCAAATTGGATACTTTGCAGTTACAGATTTTGCTTTGTTTATCACAACTTGTGTCCTGTCAAAGAACTTAATTTATGAACAACTCACTTGAAATTCTTGAAGACAACAAATCCAGATGGATTTCAAAGCATTTGTGGTGCTTTGAAGGCACAGAGAAATATAAAGAAGACTGATATATTAATGCTTGTCAGCCTAACCGTGTTCATGATCTCTTGGGGAGTATAACTGGAATGAAAATGTTACTAGAAATATCAACCCAAGAGTAAATGGATATAGTTTTATGGATTTTATTTATTTATTTATTTTACTTAGAATTTTCAGAGATGTAAGGAATGAAATATAGTCTTCTGGATTTTTTTTCTTTGAGTTATTTAATCCCTGTCTTGGTTAAAGTACAAATAGAGAACTTCCACTTTCTGTAAGCCAGGTGGGTTTTTTCCCCAAAGGCCAGAAAAAAATTGCCTAAAACAAAGTACTTTGGTATGCATGCTGGGCCAGATCCTCAACTTATGTTAATTGACATAGCTCCACTGACTTCAACTGAGCTATGACATTAAAGAGCTGTGGATCTGGCTTGCTTCCTGTATTATGCTAGAATTTTTCTTGCTCTTCTATTGGGGAACCCTTAACCTATCCACTTGTTTGCATACATATGTATGCAAACTTTTCTACTACATCTGTAGCTCCACAGAAAAACATTTATACACTTGTTCATAATCTTCCTTTAAACCCTCAAGAAGACAACTTCTTGCGATTTCCTATAGGTTTTATTAGGTCAGATTTATCTGTTTCTTACTGGTTCTTCTATAAGATCTGCTGTTGTGATATAGTTAATACTTAGCACTTCTGTAGTATTCTTCAAAAGAACTGGTGGCAGCCCCATCACATCAGCCATTAGAACCTATGCTGAAGTAAGAGTTCATCCGTTAGAGGGGAGAGGAAAATGGAAGCGGCACAAATGGGCCTTCTCCAGTTCTGACTTATGATTCCCTGCTAATTACATGGTGTCATACCAACTCATTTCCTTGCTAGACTATCTCTTATACATTGATCCTTATTAATATTACTTTTTTGGCCTTTTTTAGGCATTGGCTTTCTATAGTTTTAACCACACCTTGCCTATATTGAAAAAAGAAGCAGCAACATTTGGTCCAAAGATATGCAAATAAGGGCTCCCTGGGCATTTCTATATAAGGGACAGAGCTAATGCTGCTTTAACAACTATTCTGCTTTACTTCTACTGAAAATGTACTTGACTTCTACTCTTGAAAATATTACAAACCAGAATAGAAAGAAATACTTATGTGCTCATTTTACTGCGTTGACTTAAAGGACTACATTGTACAACTCTTATTCACGTTGGAGAGCTTGTATGAGTAAGAGTTATCCCATAGACTACAACAGACTCTGCAAGTGCTCACCAACGTGAATGTTTGCCCAATGAAGGCCAAAGTGAAGAAACTGTTGTGGCTGGAAAAACAGGATGCCTTAGCATCAGATTCTTATCCTGGTTACACTGTGTAATTGTGGAGATACTACACTGAGGTCAGTGGATTTCCTCCAGATATACATTTGGTGTAACTGAAATGAGAATTTGTCTCTGTACGAAATCTCTTCCTGATCACCAAAGTGCAAGGTGCTTCTAATTAGCAAGTTGCAGTAAAATATGTACCAGAGATCACATTTTGTAGATGTAGGAAATATATGTGGTGGCATATCCAGGGAAGAATATACGACTCATCCGAGGATAAAAACAGAACAAAACAATGTCCGAGGGATGACAGTGCTTATTAAAGGATCATTGTAAATATTTCTTTGCAATAACCTGCTATATATTACATGCAAAAAAGTGTTCATGACCTACTACTTGGACATCTGTTTATCTAGAGCGTTCGGTTTCTGAAAGGTATGATCTTCAAAAGCACATCATATTTGAGGGAAATGCATCTTTATGAACACTTACATGTGTTCAGACTTTAAATCAGGATTGTTTCTTTCCACAGTGCCGTTAATATTTTGTTTATAGATTCATAGATTCTAGGACTGGAAGGGACCTCGAGAGGTCATCGAGTCCAGTCCCCTGCCCGCATGGCAGGACCAAATACTGTCTAGACCATCCCTGATAGACATTTATCTAACCTACTCTTAAATATCTCCAGAAACCTCCCTAGGCAATTTATTCCAGTGTTTAACCACCCTGACAGTTAGGAACTTTTTCCTAATGTCCACCCTAGACCTCCCTTGCTGCAGTTTAAACCCATTGCTTCTTGTTCCATCCTTAGAGGCTAAGGTGAACAAGTTTTTCTCCCTCCTCCTTATGACACCCTTTTAGATAGCAGTTTTCAGGTATCATGTCCCCTCTCAGTCTTCTCTTTTCCAAACTAAACAAACCCAATTCTTTCAGCCTTCCTTCATAGGTCATGTTCTCAAGACCTTTAATCATTCTTGTTGCTCTTCTCTGGACCCTTTCCAATTTCTCCACATCTTTCTTGAAATGCGGTGCCCAGAACTGGACACAATACTCCAGCTGTGGCCTAACCAGAGCAGAGTAGAGTGGAAGAATGACTTCTCGTGTGTTGCTCACAACACACCTGTTAATACATCCCAGAATCGTGTTTGCTTTTTTTGCAACAGCATCACACTGTTGACTCATATTTAGCTTGTGGTCCACTATAACCCCTAGATCCCTTTCTGCCGTACTCCTTCCTAGACAGTCTCTTCCCATTCTGTACGTGTGAAACTGATTTTTTCTTCCTAAGTGGAGCACTTTGCATTGGTCTTTGTTAAACTTCATCCTGTTTAACTCAGACCATTTCTCCAATTTGTCCAGATCATTTTGAATTATGACCGTGTCCTCCAAAGCAGTTGCAATCCCTCCCAGTTTGATATCATCCGCAAACTTAATAAGCGTACTTTCTATGCCAATATCTAAGTCGTTGATGAAGATATTGAACAGAGCCGGTCCCAAAACAGACCCCTGCGGTACCCCACTCGTTATGCCTTTCCAGCAGGATTGGGAACCATTAATAACAACTCTCTGAGTACGGTTATCCAGCCAGTTATGCACCCATCTTATAGTAGCCATTTTGTTAAATGGCTTCATGTTCTGGGCAGTCTGTGCTTTGTTGAAGGCAAATGGTTCTGTCAAAGTTGAAATTCCAGTAAATAAGCTGCTGAATTAAAAGATGTTTTAATTTTATAAGTCTGAATAAATGTTCTTCCTAACGTATTTTTTTTTTTCAATCTTGATTGCTGCTTCATCGCATCAGATTCAAGGATATAAAAAGTGATGTGCAGCCAGCTTTTATCATAGTATATGGAATACTTAAATGAGTATACCCTCTTCTTGCTGTTGATCTTGTCAAGCTGTCAGAGAGAACAGGGCTAAATTCACCACTTATTTAAATGTACCCAAATATTGTGAAGTCTATGGAATTGTGCCAACTTAGGCTCTTGGTGAATTTAACCCGAAGACTTGATTTCTTGATGAAGTTTTATCTAAGATCTTAAAAGCAAACCATATATGTTGTACCTTAGCATGTAAAGTGGGAGATAGATCTCCAGATAAAAATAACTACAGAAGAATGGTTTCTTAGTAGTGAACTGTAAGCTTCAAAATATTCAGAATTCAGGTTTCACTTGGATAAACACCCATAATTTCAGATGCTCATCCAGAGTTTGTCAAATACCTGAATCTCTTGATTCTATACATTGGTCTGGAAATAGCCTCTTCCTCTTCTGCTATAGCTAGGGCCCTACCATATTCACAGCCATGAAAAACGCGTCCCCTCCCCCCCCGCCCCCCCCCCCCAATCAAATCTGGTCTTTTGTGTGCTTTTACCCTCTACTATACAGATTTCACAGGGGAGGCCAGTGTTTCTCAAATTGGGGGGTCCTGACCCAAAAGGGAGTTGTGGGGAGTGAGGGAGGAAGGTTGCAAGGTTATTTTAGGGGGGTTCATGGTATTGCCACCCTTAGTTCTGCGCAGCCTTTGGAGCTGGGCGGCTGGAGAGAGGCCACTGCTGACTGAGGGCCCAGCTCTGCAGGCATCAGTGCAGAAGTAAAGGTGGCAATATGATACCATGATATTCTTACTTCTGCTCTGCTGCTGGCAGTGGCTCTGCCTTCAGAGCTGGGCTCCCAGCCAGCAGCAGCTGCCAGCTCTGAAGGCAGCACCACCAGCAGCAGCAGCAGCACAGAAATAAGGATAGCAGGACCACAACCCTTACTACAATAACCTTGCGACCTGACCCCCACCCCCAACTCCTTTTTGGGTCAGAACCTCTACAATTACAACACTCTGAAATTTCAGATTTAAATAGCTGAAGTCATGAAATTTACTGTTTTTAAAATCCTGTTACTGTGAAACTGACCAAAATGGGCCATGAATTTGGTAGGGCCCTAGCTATAGTGCCATAGATGTGCATGGCACTTTATAAACAATTTGAAGACGGAGGCCTTGCCCCAAAGAGCTTATAACAAAGACGTGCATTATGTGGCTTTGTTGTGCATTTTGTAGCTACATGATTTTTTTAAGCTATAGTAGATTTTATAGGGAAGAGCACTAGAAGAGGACGGCTAGCTGTGGAAGTCTAACTGAACCAAATTAAATGTAAGGGAGGAGGGCAAAGTGGAGAGGGAGAGCATGAAAAGAGGGTCTGACACATGAGGAAAAAGAGAGGAAGAGGTTAGTGAATGGAGAAATTGGTGGCAGAGCATAGAATATAGGTGTATAGGAGGAGACAAGGGCATTGATGTAACCAGGGGTAGCACTGTACCGAGATTTGAAAGTGAGGAAGAGGGGAGGGAGAGAGAGAGAGAAGCAGAAAATGTGGAGGGATTCAGGCAGAAGTAGCAGTGAGTATGGAAGATAACATTGGATATGACAGATTGAGTAAGAAGTAAGGAAGCAAGGGAGAAGGATGGTTCTGTAGTCCAGATAGAAGAATGCTGACACAAATGAGAGTTGGGGTAGAGTGGAAGGTCTGGCTCTTGGGGATTTTTAGTGGAGTAAGTGAGAACCTTATTTGAGGGAGGAATCAAAGATGACCCCAAAGGAGCAAGCCTGAGTGATCCTCTAGTGAGCACAGACTTCCTTAAGATTTCTGGCAATTCCACTTTGAGTGTCGACAGAGATCTGGTGAGAACAGCCTGTTTGACAGTGTGTTGGTGCTTCTGTTTCACTGGGATCTGGAATTAAATGGCATGGAGAGAAGGAGGCAGAACCTTATGTGAGCACTTCAGAACCTCAAGTTCATTTCTAGAAATGTTGGGTTTGGAAGATTCATAGATTCTAGGACTGGAAGGGACCTCGAGAGGTCATAGAGTCCAGTCCCCTGCCCTCATGGCAGGACCAAATACTGTCTAGACCATCCCTGATAGACATTTATCTAACCTACTCTTAAATATCTCCAGAGGTGGAGATTCCACAACCTCCCTAGGCAATTTATTCCAGTGTTTAACCACCCTGACAGTTAGGAACTTTTTCCTAATGTCCAACCTAAACCTCCCTTGCTGCAGTTTAAGCCCATTGCTTCTTGTTCTATCCTTAGAGGCTAAGGTGAACAAGTTTTCTCCCTCCTCCTTATGACACCCTTTTAGATAGCAGTTTTCAGGTATCATGTCCCCTCTCAGTCTTCTCTTTTCCAAACTAAACAAACCCAATTCTTTCAGCCTTCCTTCATAGGTCATGTTCTCAAGACCTTTAATCGTTCTTGTTGCTCTTCTCTGGACCCTCTCCAATTTCTCCACATCTTTCTTGAAATGCGGTGCCCAGAACTGGTCTTAAACATGGGGGAGGGGAGGATGTCACTGGAAACAGTGTTCTAACACATTTTCTTCCCTGAAATCTGCTGTGTGTACCAGTGCCATTATGGGTACAGCAGTAGTAATCACACCCTCAACAGAGGGGAGAGACCAGCATTATGAAATAGCCCCTGTGCCCCTCCCTGTTTTTTTTTTCCCTGAAGGGTTCAGGTGCACTTAAGAGACATGAGGATGAGGTGTGTGTGTGGGGGGGAACAGGACAAGGGAGCATTCTGTTAAATTGTGGGGGGTGTTTTACATATCCAGGAAATAAGAATCACATGCACGTCCAACTGTTCCTAATTAGGGGCTTGCTCCTGCTCCATTTAAATCAATGTGAGTTTCACTGGGAGTAGGGTCAAGCCCTAAGAGAAACAGTATTTGTTTCAGTAATTATCGTTTTTCCACTGTCCCCTCTAAACCAAAGCATGACCTTATTTTTATTCCTCTCAAAATCTTCCTACATGTAAATTTTCAAATATTGGTAGTTATAGAAAATACCAGTTGGTTTTCACAAGAAATTGAGAATTTTTTTTTTTTCATTTTTTGTTCTGAATTTCCTGTGGAAAAATATTGAGGTTTTGATTTTTTTCATCAGAAAATGAAAAATTTAGTCATAAAGCCATTTTAAATCAAAATTAATTTTAGTATAATAAAAGACCAGCTCTAGACTATCCCCACATCAATCCTTGGAGTCAAGAGGAATGTCTTCCAACTTTTACTTAATGGTCTCACATGACTCTCTTCCTCAGAACCTTTTGCTTTGCTCAATTTGGAGCATAGATTCAGAATAGTGCCTAGGGCTAGCATGGTTGCTGCCCTAAATTGAGACTGCAGCAGCCCTACTTTTGTCTGAATAGCTGTGGAAGACAGGATGCATGTAAAAGAGACAGAGGCAAAGAAAGGCATTATGCTGCCTGGGAGAGAATATTGAATGGATGAATTAAAAAATGAATGGATTTGTGTTTCAGGTTTCCCCATGTGAGAGATGCCGTTGCGAAGCCAATGGTGAAGTGCTGTGCACAGTGTCTGCTTGTCCTCAGACTGAATGTGTGGATCCAGTGTATGAGCCAGATCAATGCTGCCCCATCTGCAAAAATGGTAGGTAACTAATGCAACATCCAGATGGTTTTCTTTCTCAGAGAGCTACCAGTTGCTCAAATTTCTTTGAATGAAAGTTGATTGTCCAAGCAAATGTGCAGAAATATAAGAAAGCTCTGTTGTGTTGAAGGGAATGTTTTCCTTGATCTGGATAGATTTTTATAATGATCCACAAAGATTTTGTTGCCCGAGAATCATGTGTGGCATCAACACCAGTCTCTGGTTGTGTGTTCTGCATATGTTCATTGTGGATGTGACTTGTGTGCCATATCAAGTCTAGGCCCTTGATTCTTCCCAACTGTAATGCCCAGTGGCTGAGGCAGGTTAGGCAGCAGTCCTGAGTTCTAGTCAATGGTGCATGAGTGGTTGGGTAGCCGGCTGGTCAATCCGTATTGCAGGCAGTCCAGAGCAGTGGTCTGAGTTTGCACAGGGGTCAGTAGCTGGCGGATCCAATCCAAGGGGCTGGGTCAGTTTGTTGGGGAGGCAGGATCAGGCGAGACAGCAGGGCAACAAGGTAGGGTCAGTAGGAACAGCAAGGCAGTCTAGGCAGCAGGCAACAGCCTGTTGCTCAGTCAGCTTCCTCTTCCAATTGGGGCCTTTGTATAGTCCAGGCACCCAGTGAGAATGCTGTCTGTCCATCCAATCTGGGCCTGGGGTGTGGCTGCGGTAGGCCTTTAGCATTAGAGCTGTTGGTCAGGCACCGCTGTTCAGCGCATCGTCTAAGGATGCTCCCTAAGGATTAGTGGCAATATTGGGGTCCTGACACCAACTTTCCATTATTGAGAGGTAGAACTTACTTTTATTTTACCTTCATGTTTCTTCCCTTGGAGAGAGGGTTTTTTTTTTCCTCCTGAGGCAATCAAATGTACCTTGTTGAGCTCATTTAATTTTCATAACTAAATGAATTAAACTTCCATGTTTAATTGAATATTCTTTGTAACTAAAGTGGGTAGAAAGTCTCTACTCCCAGCAAGGCTTGCATTAGATCAAAGTCTTGATCTATTTAGAAGAAGAAATTATGAGATATTCCAGTTCACCATTTATAAAAAAAAGAAATAACTTCTTATTAATAAAAATGAATACTGCAGTATCAAATGAAACTATATTTAAAATGAGAAAAGCATTTAAAATTATTCAGATAATTTTGCAGTCCTATGTTATTTCTGTATAATATATAGGGCCATTATATTAGCTAAAACAAACTAATGCAAACTGTGCAAAAGCTAGATGGAGAGAGACTGTATAGAACTCTCTTAAGTTACGTCTACACTGCACACTTCTTTTGGCACTGCTAAGAGTACATAGATTGAATGCACCCCTAGCCTGGGTATAAATAGCAGTGTAGATGATGAGGCACTGCTTAGGTGAATAGCACAAAGATGCATCTGAACCTGTGGGTATGTACCCCACACGGCTCACTACTCACCCAAGCAGTGCCTCCCCATCTACGCTGCTAGTTTAAGCAGTGTGGGGTCCCACTGCTGAGTCTTTCCCTCCACCCAGAAAGATTCCATCCGCAGTGACTCTGGCAGCAGGGAAAGGCTCGAGCAGCTCCTTCCTAGGTGTCGACCACTGTCCAAGACAGGATACAGGACCTGAGAGTGTGACACATTAGTTTAAGAATGACGGGAGACACACCCATAGGGGTATTTGCTTTCAGTATCTGCTGTATTGTTTGTAGCTCCTAGCACAGACTGGTGGTGGCAGGGAGGAAGCCTGTCCCAGGGTAAGTCTACACAGCAGCTGGGAGATGTGATTCCCAGCATGGCTAGACATACACGCACTAGCTCTGCTATTTTTAATGCGTTAGCTCCAGCAGAGTGGCTGGAGTGGCACAGGCAGCGGCTCAGCATATGCCAGAGTACGTACCCAGAGAGTTGGGTGGGATTGATCTTGGATAGCTAGTCCAAGTGGCTGCCTGTGCTGCTTCAGGTGCACTGCTATTTTTAATGCACTAGCATGAGCAGAGCCAGCACACATGTGTCTCCCCAAGCTGGGAATCTCACTTCCCAGCTGCTGTGTAAATATACTCTCTGAGGGTTTGGGTTAGAAGAGCAATACACTACATACACACCATCCTTTCCAATGGATTTCCCAGGAGGCATTAATGCAGCTCTAAGCAGCAGTAAAACTCCCGCGTGATGACTTTTTCCCCCTCAGACAAAACGGTAGTGCAAAGTGGTGGGTACCTACCAACGATAGCTTGACTGTGAATGAGCCAGGAGGAGGAACTGGGGCAGGGTCTGGCTCTCTGAATGGATTCCCTGAGACCAGCAGATTTCCTGACACGCTTGGTTAGAGGATTGAACACCCTGCCCCAAAAGAGCAGACCTCTGTACTCATAAGCCTCCCTCCCCTCAGAGAGGGTGGTGCTCAGAAAGTGCACATAAGGAACCAGGCTGAGTTTCTAACTGAGCTATCCCCTCCTGTAAGAAAGGGTGATGGGAGCCCTATGATCCTGAACATAGACTGTTTCTCTGTAATTGTAATCACATGTGCCTTGTATAGTCTAGTGTAGAGACCGGTGACACTGACATAATTTCAGACAAAAATTGCTGGAGATGTTGGTTTCCAATGAGCTGTTCTGACATTAACAGGAGCAATCAGAAACTGAGAATATTTTTCCTTTTTAGGTTTTAGACAAGGAAAAAATGCTATTAACCATAACAAAAACAAGACAGTTCGTGAGAGGCTTAGCTTTTCTGGTTCAGTGAAGAAGTTCATAAAGAAGCTCCTCTGTATGGAATTTGGTTTTAAAAATATCAGGCTCCTTGCTGTCAAAGCAGGGATGTAGCTGTTTAGGAGTATGGCACCTGCACAGTTTGAAATTGTTTGCCTTCGCAGGCAGAGAAGGAATATCGGTGAATGTTTTAAATTAATGTCTGGGCAAACTGATCAGCTAGGAAAGCTTACCCTGCCTCATCAGTCATATGCAAGCCTGGTGATACAAATTCACTGTGGATATGCATCACAATATTTCATGGCAAAGTTGCTCACAATAGGATTGTCATCACATCACCTCGCTGACCCAGAAGACCCTAGCTGAGCACATGGGAAAGGCCATCCATGCAACCTGGGAGGAGAGAGAAGACCAGCTGAATGTGGAAGCAGCTATTATGGAGTACCCTACAGCAGAAGGCCATAGAGGAGCGAGCAGGCTAGTTTCATACAACCCACTCCATAAGAGACTTGTGCTCTCATTCCCTGTCCTTGAAGTGAGTACAGGAGGAAGAGATTAGATTTGGGTTCTGGAAATTTCCTGATCTTTGTGGCAAACAGCAAAATCCAAACTCAAACTTACCTTGGTTTTCCTGGCACTCAGTGATACACAGCAGTTCCCCAACCCTCCCTGGCTAGAGAGCTCACTGTCAGTGCAACAAGAGACAGAGACATGCCCTTTGCAAATAAGACCATGTACACAGGTATGGGACTAATGAGTGTGGAGAATGGTTAGTGAACGCATGACCTACATGGAGATGAGCAAATTCAGTCTGTACTCAGGCCGGTGCAACTACTAGGCAAACTAGGGGGCCGCCGAGGGTGCCAAGATTTGAGGGCACCAAAAAGCGGTGCCCAAAATGTCTGGGATGCTCACCCAGTGCCGGCTAAATGTGTAACCCTCTTCCTGCCGCTGTGCGAGGGGCAGGGCCGGCTCTAGGACTTTTGCCGCCCCAAGCAAAAAAAATTTTGGCCGCCCCCCCCCTGTTTTTTTCTTACCCTGGCTCCGCCTCAACTCCGCCCCTTCCCCCAAATCCCCAGCCCTGCCTCCTCTCCCCCCAGGCTCTCAAGCCTAGGAGGGAGGGAGGGGGAGGAGAAGCGGCGCGCGCGCCGCGGCCACTCAGTCTCCTCCTCCCTCCCAGGCTCTCAAGCCTGGGAGGGTGAGCAGCGGCGTGCAAATCAGCTGTTTCGCGCGCCATGGCCGCTCGGGATCTCGCCCTCCCTCCCAGGTTTGAGAGCCTGGGAGGGAGGGCAAGCAGCGGTGCGCGAGCGGCAGCAGCAGCGGAGGTGAGCTAGGGCGGCCGGGGCACATTTTTAGGGGTGGCATTCTGGCGCCAGCCATGCCGCCCCTAAAAATGTGCCACCCCAAGCACCAGCTTGTTTTGCTGGTGCCAAGAGCCGGCCCTGGCGAGGGGGCGCTGTGGCTTTGATAAGCTCCGGCTGGCTGGGAAGTGATGTCATTCCTCCTCTGGCCGCCGGGGGCGCTGCGCTGCTCCCTGCTGCTCTGGCCCTTCCCCAGGGCCCTGCCCCAGCCCCACTCCCCTGAGCTCTGCAGCAGGGCCACGCTGCCGGTGAGTGCTGGGGGGTGGTTCCCCCCTGCCCTGCAAGCCAGCCATGCCCCCCCACAGAAGCCTGGGGCCCCCCTGCTCCCTCCCCCCCGGAGGCCTGGAGCACCACCCACCCCCCGTGGGGGAGGGCTACGTAGGGCCTCAGAATATCTAGGGACGGCCCTGGTACCCGCCACCCTGCCCACAGCCAGCCCCTGCTGCATCCCCCTGCCCAATGCCAGCCCCATACCCCGTCTCCAGCCAGCCCCTGCTGCACCTCCCCTCCGCCCTGCCCGCAGCCAGCCAGCCCTGCACCCCCCCCGTCTCCAGCCAACCCCTGTCGCACCCCCCTGCCTGAAGCCAGCCAGCCCCACATCCTGTCAGGTTATTCATTTATTTTCATTAAATATGTAGACTAAATATTGAAATTAATAAATTTTCAAGCCGAATGTGTATGTATTCTAATGAACAATGCCACATTATGCAGTATTCATTTTTGAAAGTTTATAATAAGCGATGCTCCCTGGGGAGGTGGGGCTGGGGGGCACAAGGTGGAAGTTTTGCCTAGGGCACAAAATATCCTTGCACCGGCCCTGTCTGTACTTCTGCAGGAATATGGAACACTGCACATGGGATGGGGAGTCCTGCCATGTTCTAGCACCATCTTGGCACGCTATCAAATAAGAGACAGGTGACTTTACATTTGGTAAATTTAACTGTTCACATACGCACAAGTACAGCTGGTGCATTGAACGTGACGAGAAAAGTGAATGGAAAATCTGCTAAATAGCTAAGAATAAACGTCTTATCTTAAGTCTCTCTCTACCAGTCAAGAAGGAAATTGGGTATTTTGATATCTGGGAACATTTGGATGTAGGTAAATAATAATGCTTTTTCTTATGGAAAGGAAAAGGCATAAAGAGCAGCTCTGCTCTGAACAGCAATCACAATATGTAAAAATGGTACCTTCTTACTCAAAGGTTCTGCTCCCCGTGTGCACTGAGGTCTATCTTATTGGTTTAGTGTCCAAAATAAGTTTCGCTGCTTTTTGTTTCTATTAGCCCTACGGAGACATCATGGCTGAGAGCGAGAGAGCTGTGTTTTTTCCTTCTTGTGCATCAACAGAATTAGTGCATGGTGGGTGAGGTAATATCTTTTATTGGAACAGTTTCTGTTGGTGAGAGAAATGAGCTTTCAAGCGACACCGAGCTCTTCCTCGGGTCTGAGAAAGGTACTCAGTGTCACAGCTAAATACAAAGTTGAACAGAAACTTTAGTGTAAGTAGTTACAACGTATTCTAAGGGACCATTCAAGGTAAAGTGGCCCATTAACTCCCTCTAGTCATAGCCCAAAAGGGGCATTAGAGGGTTACAGATTGTTGCAATAAACCATAAATCCACAATGTTTAGTGTCTAGCATGGTTATGAATTTAAGCTCCCAGGCTCGTCTTTTGAAATTGTTGTGCAGGTTTCCTTTGAGGATGAGGAGTGATAGGTGAGATATAGAATGATCACTTTATGAAAAGAATTAATGTACTAAGTTCCACTTGCAAGGCAGTCAATAACTCTAGGCATAATTTGGTCATCTGCACCTTTAACAAAAATAGTGAAGCAAAAAGAAAGAGATCACCTCCTACGAGATGGTACTAGACTGCCTGAGCTCAGGGTTGGCAGTTGTGGGGGCAGGAAGAGTAATCCTCTTTATTTACAAACTGAATACATTTTTTCTGGAAGTCACTGAGACACAATAAACAGGAAAATTCAGGATACTTTTCAGACAACTTATAGGTAGGGAGTAAAGGTTAAATATGGCAAATACATAGCTTTCGATGAATAATTCAACTAGGTCAAGTTTACACTGATTGGTATGGAAAAATAACACCAGGGAAGTGCAATTTCTTGTGAAAATCCTCTGCAGATCCTTGACCAAGATAATGGACCAATCTCAAAGAATCTATCTCAGATTTTACACAGGACCTTGCACGTGCTGGGACGGGACTTGTGGAGTTATAGGGAAAGCTGAGTTACCAGAGAATCTGGACAGTTTTTGTATATATTATGATTGCATCTATGTACACAGTCAAATCAAGCATGTTAATTTAAGTGTCTTAGCCATTCAGTAGCTCAGGGAAGGGTGTTGTGCAAGTCCATGAGGGAACCAGGCAATCCTTGCCGTTGGATGCAGCCTGCAAGTATGTGAGCTACATCTTCTAATTGGCCACAACAGCAAAGGTGGGAGTGACAGAGGCCTCACTTATGGTCATCAGCAGCACATCTGGTCACTCCACATCTGAAGTGATTGTGCTTTACCCAAAAGTGGTGTGGAAAATCGAAACCAGGGTTCTGGACTGTTGGATCTGTCACAAGATAGTCATTGGCTGTGTTTGAATCTTGTTCTTGCCACCTGGAGGTGATGTTGAGGTTCCTTACGGGAATTGTCCAAATGGAGTGCCTTGAGCTGAGGAGGTGGCTTGGTGGATTAAACACCTCTCTAAGCAGGGATAGATATGGCATGTCTTGCACCTTAAGGAGCAGATTCTCCATGGTGACTTGTTGCCTAATATCAGGAGAGTTGATGTTGGTCAGAACTGGCGGCCAGGCCAAGTTAATTGGTCTCAGGGTACCTGCTATACTCATGAGTTTGTTCAGCTGAGTATCGACTAGTCCTATGTGAAAAGAGTTGAACTGCATCGGGGGTGGGGGGTGATATTCTGCTACAAAATAGCACAAGGCAAGCCCAGAGTTTCTCAATGTCTGCTCATTGGCTCCCCAGGAAGAACCAGCTAGTTTGCTGATCAGACTTTCTCTTACTTCTTTGTTTTCAATGAGGTCTTGATAAGATGCTCCTTAAAATTCAAGGTATGATCCAGTGTAACACCTAGATACACAGGCTTTGGGTTGTGGCTCAGCCTGTGTCTATTCAGGAAGCGGGGATCTGTTTGTTGGCCTTTGTACAGCATAGATGGAAATGTCTTTTATTCTAGGTTTAAGTATCTATCTTTTGCAACAGCAAGCCTCTCTTTCATGTCAGCATTCAGGACTTCTTCTAGATGTCTGAAATCCTAGTCCTGTACTGTCAGACAGATGATGTCTGCATGGATAAAATGCCTGGCAGTGGTGTTGGGAAGGTCACTTGTGAAGAGATTGTGAAGTGTTGGTGCTAGAATTGAGCCCTCGTGTAACCTGTTTTGGAGCCTCCAGGAGCGTATGTATGTATGTATGTATTTATTTATTTATTTATTTTTCTGGCTGAGTGAAACTTGAAACCGGCGGCCTGTCAGCAAGAGTTCCACAGCCATGACAACCCACTTGAGTAGGCCCAATGACCGTTTGTAAAGTAGGCCCATTTGCCAGGCTGTGTCATACGCAGCAGTAAGATCTAGCAATTACTCCTGTCTTCTGTCTGGTGTGGAAGCCATTCTCGATATAGTTGTTGAGAGCCAGCTCTTGATCACAGGGAGTGCAATTAGGTCTGAAACCTGCTAGATATATACTCAGGAAGTTGTCAACAGTAGGGGAGGTTCTTTGAGGGATAAGACTTCCAAGTAATTTGTGTACAGAGTTTGGCAAAGAGATGGGGCAGTAACTTGTTGGAAATCTGTGATCTTTCTCAAGTTTTTGGCAAGGGTATTACTTTTGTGCTGTGCCAAATCTTAGGTATTTTATTCTCCTGGATAACTCTAGATAGAGAGATGGCTTAACCATTATCTGCTAGGTTTTTTCCCCCAACTTCTTCAGGAATTTGGGGGAGGTATTGTCAAGCTCACAATATTTTACCTATTTTCATTGTTTTGATCACCCTTTCTGTTTCATCTTCAGTGAAAGGCTGGAAGTCTTATTTGGTTTCATATACACACTGTTTGTATTGCTGCCATTTTGTCTTCACCTCTCCTTCAAACTTTTTTGAAGGAGAGGTTGTTTTTGCAATATTTATCAGGTGGGCAGCAATGCTGTTTGGAGAAAATGGGTAATGGTGCTCTGGTGGAAGTTTCTGAGCCGTACCAAGTTTTCAGATTTGTGCTCAGACTTTGCAGCTGGATCTTGACATGTTTAGTTGTACAGGGACCTGCTCTCATCTTTTTCTTCTAGAAGCATACAAGCGGTTTAAAAGCTGTCTGGATCGTTACTTGCTGGAGGGGTTCTGCATGCTCCTCATCTATACAGGGAATGTAGCTTTTATAACAGCCTATTGGAATTGACTCAACGGAGCTTTATAAATGGTTTTTGTGTGCTGCACGTGAGCTCTCTCAGTAGAGATGGTGTGTGGGATACAAGTAATGGGATACAAGCAGTCAGTGAACTGTGTAAAGGCTAGGCCAGTTTGCTTTCCGATTGTTCCAGCGAGGGTTTTCATTGGAGCTCACAATAGGTATGGGTATGTTATCTTTGGTGAGGATCAGAGGATGTTGTCTACCTGAGAAGTTTTTCAATACACTGTTTATAGCTTGAAGTGTATAATTGCCTGTGCTGATGGAGCTCAGGAGAGTAATCTTCCTTTCAAAATGAAAAGTACACCCATTGTTTTGGGTCATGGGTGAGGTGAAGATAATGAAGTGAGGCCCAGTCCAAAAGATCAACTCCATTTTGATCTGACTTGCTCTAGATGGTGTGGTGGCTATTAAAATTTCCAATACAGATGGCAGGGTATTGGAGCTTTGGGAGAATATTTGGGTTAGGCCAGGATTGGGTATGGAGCTTGGATGCATTTGCCACTCTGAAATAATCAAATCTCACAATATCATAGAGGTCTGAATTAGGTGGGAGTGGTTCCATACCAGTAAGATCTGCTCTAACATAGGTAGTATGTGCATATTTGCTATGCAGAGAGTAACTCAAAAGATCATAATATTTGATGTTAATGCAGCTAGTAGAAAGGGAGTCAACGTGTCTCCTGAAAGCACAGATGTAATCTCCCATGTTTGGAAGGTAGCAACTGGAAAAAGGGAGCATTTAGCAGCTGAGACCTTCAATGTTGCTCATGGTTAAGATCCCTGACATGGCTTGAGAGACCATGCTGGCCAAGATCTGAAAGATTTGCAGCTTTGGCTATCAGGTATTCAACAAGAATGTAGCTGCACTGTACCCCCAACAGTTCAATAAAATTGATTACTATAATGCCAAGTTTTACTGGATTAATTAAAGAAGCCTGGGACACTTCAGGCAGCTGATAAATTAGTCTGACTACACTAAAGTATAAAGACCTGATTCTTTATCTCATTTTATTTTTACACTGCCGTAACTCCATTGACTTCAGTAGACTTACTCCTTATTTCTGGCAGTATTAGATCAGAATCCAACAGACACATTTCTGGAATACAATTCGGCCATTTAGAAAAACAGAATAACTAGCACAGAATTCCCTTTTCACTAGAAAAGGGATGGGCATTTGTTACTACTTGTGGCTGGTTTGTGTTTTGTCTTTTTTCTTTTTTTTTTCTTCAATGTTGCAAAGTGAATTATCTTTTTATCATTGAATTAGCTTGGTTGTCTGTTTCACATTTATTGTCAATACAAGTACTCTAATAGGCATCTCCATAAATGTGTCTCTCACTTGAAAGGTTGCTACTCCAATTAAGTTAATGGAGAGCCTGGTGCCTATGTCGGTAGGACTTCAATTAAATCAGTACCCCAAATGGAGGCAGGGGAAAAAAAAGGATAAATTGTAAGATCCAAAGACATTTCTTTCTAAGACTCCCCAGAGATTTTCTTCCTTACTATAGCTAAGGCAGCATCCAAAACAAAGTGCAGTTAATACCTGTCTCCTAGATCTCAGCCAGCAGATAGCTGATGGAGGCTGGCAGCTCTGTTGCCTCCTGCATCAGCAATCATCTCCATAGCATGAGGGAGGAGCGAGGGCATGGCATGGAAGAGCAGACCTCTACATGTCCTGTCCTCCATAAGGTCTCTTAGGAAACTTATGCCAGTGTATTTATAGTCTACACTACATTATATTCTGTGACAGGCTGGGTCACAGAAACCCTCTTGGGACTGCCACCTGATGTGCTGGGACTACTTCTGTGCCCATTTTCCCTGGCAGCTTGGGACTTCAGTACCTTGCCTGGTTGTACCAGACACGCTTGCCTGCTACAAACCCAGACCCAGGTCTGAACCACGTCCCCCAAAAGCTGCAGGCTTAACTGAAAACAGCTTAAGAAGTGCTCCTGTCTCCAGCACCCAGATACCCAGTTCCCAATGGGGTCCAAACCCCAAATAAATACATTTTACTCTCTATAAAGCTTATAGAGAATGAACTCATAAATTGTTCGCCCTCTATAACACTGATAGAGAGAGATGCACAGCTGTTTTCTCCCCCAGGAATTAATTACTTGCTCTGGGTTAATTAATAAGTAAAACATGATTTTATTAAATATAAAAAGTAAAATTTAAGTGGTTTCAAGTAATAACAGACTGAACAAAGTAAGTTACCAAGCAAAATAAAATAAAACACATAAGTCTAAGCCAAATGCAGGTGTAAATCACCCTCAGAGATGTTCCAATAAGCTTCTTTGACAGACTAGACTCCTTCCTAGTCTGGGTCCAGCAATCACTCACACCTCTGTAGTTACTGTCATTTGTTCCAGTTTCTTTCAGGCATCTCTTTGGGGTAGAGAGGTTATCTTTTGAGCCAGCTGAACACAAAATGGAGGGGCTTTCAGGGCCTTTTATATCCTCTCTTGTGCAACATCACAGCCACAAGATGGGGTCTCTAGCCACCTGGGCAAGTCACATGTGTATGAATGATTGAGCTTTTTGCAGGCTGATGCCATTGTTTACATGTTAGTTTGAATGTTCCCAGGAAAGCTCAGATGTGGATTGGCGTCTCCCAAAGTCCATTGTTAGTTAAGCACACCCAATTACTTGAATGACCCCTTCACACTATGTTGACCAAATCTGTTTTATGTGCTTCCTACAACAAACACTTTAAATTCAAGCATAGAGCCAACACTCATAACTCCAGATATCAAAATCATACATGCATACAAATAGGATGAATATATTCATCCTATCATAACCTTTGCAAAGATGTTACATGGCATATCTAGCTTAAAACATATTCCACTTATGTCATATTTACACTTATAAGCCTATTTCTATAAAGCATTAGGGGGTGCAACCAGTGATGAGCTCCCAAAATCCTAAGAACCGGTTCCCTACCGGGTCCTTGGAGGCACTTCGGCGGCAGGGGGAATCTTCACTTGCTCCGGGTTTTCGGTGGCATTTTGGCGGCAGGTCCTTCACCCGGAGTGAGTGAAGGACCCACCGCCGAAGACCCGGTAGGGAACCGCACGGTGAATACAAGCCCCACGTGCCTGTCTCTCCCTAAGCCCCTGGCCCTTTAAATTGCCACCAGAGCCCCACTTCTGGAGCCCTGGGGTAGCGGCAGCGGGGCTCTGGTGGCTATTTAAAAAGTCTGTTGCTCCCGCTGCTTCTACCGCCCCGGCCCTTTAAATAGCCCCCAGAACCCTGGGGTAGCAGGGGGCTCCAGCTGCCTCTGCCGCCCCGTCCTTTAAATAGCCACAGGATCCCCGCTGCTTCCCCAGGGCTCCGGCAGCTATTTAAAGGACCAGGGTGGTAGAAGCAGGGGAGCCCCGTGCCCTTTAAATAGCCCCCAGAGCCCTGGGGTAGCAGGGCGCTCCATGGGCTCTTTAAAGGGCCGGGGCTCCAGCTGCCTCTGCCGCCCTGGTCCTTTAAATAGCCACAGGATCCCCGCTGCTTCCCCAGGGCTCCGGCGGCTCTGCAAGAGGGGTGGGGAAGTGGGGGGAGGGGCCAGGGGAGCCTCCCCAGCTGGGAGCTCAGGCGGGCCAGACAGGACGGTCCCGCAGGCTGGATGTGGCCCGCAGACCTGCCCCTTTAGGAACCGGTTCTACACCGGCTTCTAAATTTAGCAACCGGTTCTTGCGAACCAGTGTGAACTGGCTCCAGCTCACCACAGGGTGCAATGTCACATATTCATTTACAGGGAAATCGATTGGCAAACTTCAAAAGAATCAGTTTGGATAAGGACCACAAAGTTTGGAAACTTATCCAGAACTTAGCCAAATTATCCAATCACTTTGGGCTCTAATGCATTACAGAGATGAAGAAAATTAAATTTTTTGACACTGGGAAACCAAATTGATTTCAGTAGGGGTTCTGCTGTGGATAGACAGCAGTATATGGCCCTAAGGATATAACATCTTGTCTTTCTGTTCATGCATACAAGGACAATTGGAACAGCTACAGTAGTGTTTAATATTTAAAGTGGAACTTTTATAGTTGAATGGGAGGAGGGGAATGTAAAATATTCTATTAAAACATAAAAAGCAGTTTCTTCATAGGTTTTTCAGAACTGTCTTTGCCATATTTTCTTATTAGTTATTTCTGCCCAGGCTAAGTTTCCCCCCCCCCCCCCCACCATACAAACTATTTTCTGTTTCTGTTTAATACTGCAGTGAAGTCATAAGACTTACTCTGCAGCATCACAATCATTTTCATGGCACCTTTCTATGTCACAAACAGAGCCCTATGACTTCACGGTGTGCTTAAACAGAAAAAGATGCTGGAATGTGAGAGCTTATTTCAACATAGCACTTGAATAGCAGCAAGAGGAATAGAGAATTGTATAGTGAACAGAACTGCCCTACTGTGTGTCAAAACCTATATTGATAACAGATATTGTAGTTTATCGTTTGAAGCAGAAATACTTGAATTTTATCCCTACCACTGCTCTGAGGCACCAAATGACCCAGTGCACACTGAAGTGACAGTGTTGATGTCCTTGGTGATATTAATTATAAAGTAAATTATTTACTCAGCCTTCAACTGTAGTTGCATGCCTCCCAGACTACCCAGCAATGGAGGCTGCTCCCAATTCAGATTGGGACATACCTGTTTGCAAACTGCCATATAATGTTGTAATAGGAAATAAATTGCTGCTTAGTTTCTTTCCCTGTCAACTCCACATCTTCTATGGAGCTGGAGAAGGTTTGTTTTTTGTTTACCTTTTTAAAAGGTGTATATATAACTTTGTTAAAACTATGAATATTGATAATGGTGGTTTAGGTGTATTGTACTTAAAAACACTTTTTTAAACATAACTCTTCTCACTTTACTGTTTTGTGCATTTCCCAGTTTTCTGAATGGGCACCAGATGGTTGGATTGGTATAGCATGTGAAGTACACAGGCGCCCCAGGGTCTGAGCCGGGCTCAAGCCGCTCGGCCAGGGAGCCGGACTGGGCCGCTCCTCCTCGTGCCCCCCCCGCCCCCAGCTTACCTGCTGCCTGCCTCCCTGTTTCATGCTTCCCATGAACATTTGATTCGCGGGAAGCAGGGGAGGGGGAGGAGCAGGCGGGCGGAGCGTTCGGGGAGGGGGCGGAGTTGGGGTGGGGCTGGGGCAGGGAAGGGGGTGGAGTTGGGGTGGGTGGGGGTCCTTGGAGTGTCCTCTTTTTGTTGTTTTAAAAAATGGTAACCCTATGGTTAGGAGTGTGCTTTTTTGTTTTGTTTTTTTAAAGTCACAATCTTTGTTAATGTATCCTACCTCTAATAACACACTTCCTGTCCATTCCTATTGCTTAAGTGGTGCATCATGGGAACTTCCTTACCCTCTCTGACATCAGAGTGAGACAGGTGATATTCCTGTACAGTCTCCACCAGCTGGAGACTCAAATGCTTGCTTATTTGAAAAACTATGACTTCATATTAAATCTACTCCTCATACTTGGTTGTAAGCATACCTCACCTTGTGAACTTTTGGATTGCTGCCCTAGGTATAATCCTCTGTGCAGCTGTGATTTTTATATTTAAAATTTGTATATTTAAAGCAATTCCTTAGCTTCACTTGTACCTTTATCAAAATGAAGAATTTCCAAGGAAGTAGGGCTATGCTTAGTTTTCCGAACATTTAAAAAAACCAAAACCAAATACTATGAAGATTATGCTTTCGAGTAGGAAAACACATAGCACTGTGTGCCTAACTTCTTGCTGTACAAGGCTATTTAAACTTGCAGCTCAGTGGTGTTTCTCCCCCCAAAAACATCACTCTTCCAAGCATGCTATATTTTAGCTGACTGTTCAGCTCTTTATTTGCTCTATGTTAGTAACCCCTGGACTGTGGTTGGTTTTGAGGTATCCAAAATGATGTGCACAAATCCAGTTTGCCTATTAATTTTATGGTTGAGCAATGTCATGCTTTTCTAGCTCCTCTGCTTCCTGGGGAATGTTGCCACTGCAAACCAGATAATGGGCGGGTTATTTATTTATTTATTTTTAAGCACAGTGGTAACTGAACACTTCCCACCCTCTTTTTGCATCCTGCATAGAAAGTCATTCCACCCAAATGTAGGATCATTTCCAAGGAGATTGATCAATGAGGGCAGCAGTAAAAAGTCAGTATAAACCAAACTGTGTCATACAGTGTTTTATTTGAGAAATGCTTCTGAATCAAAACTCTGGATTAAAGCACCTCCAAATTTGAGGGAGTGATCAGTATTCCAGATTGGATCCAGATCATAGTTCTGGGCCAGATTGAGAGATTCTCTCTTACAATATGTTGTGCCTTACTCCAAAGTAACTCAGTTGACTTCACTGGCACTGCTTGTAATATAAGGCGCTGTTCATTGTTAGTAAAGGTATCACAAATGTGTCCCAAGTGGCCCCTCTCTTTATGATAGTATAAATCGAAATCCTGGATCTAAATACCTCTGGAGATTTAAGTGTTCAAATGGAGAGCATCTTGGAAAGAGATTAAATGTGGTGCTACTACTAGTGGGTCTAGCTAAACCTATAATAGAAGGAGATTCTTAAGCAAAGTAAGCACTCATGAGGTGAGAGAAGGTCTTTTCATGGATCAGTAACTGGTTGAAAGATAGGAAACAAAGGGCAAGAATAAATGATCAGTTTTCACAATGGAAAGAGGTAAATAGTGGTCTTCCCCAAAGATCTGTGCTGGAACCTGTGCTGTTCAGCATATTCATAAATGATCAGGAAAAGGGGGTAAACTCTGAGGTGACAGTTTTCAGATGATACAAAACTACGCAGGATCATTAAGTCTAAAGCTGACTATGGAGAGTTACAAAGGGATCTCACAAACCTGGGTGACTAGGCAACAAAATGGCAAATGAAATTCATTGTTAATAAATGCAAAGTAATGCACATTGGAGAAAATAATCCCAATTCTATATACAAAATGATGGGGTCTAAATTAGCCGTTACCACTCAAAAAAGAGATCTTGGAGTCATTGTGGATAGTTCTCTGAAAATATCTGCTCAGTATGCAGTAACAGTCAAAGCTAATAGAATGTTAGAAACCACTAGGAAAGGGAGACCTAAAATATTATAATGCCACTATTTAAACCCCTGGTACTCCCACACCTTGAATACCACATGCAGTTCTGGTTGCCTCATCTCAAAAATATATATTAGAATTGGAAAAAAATATGGAGAAGGGTAACACGTGATTAGGGGGGTATGGAACAGCTTCCATATGATGAGAGGTTAAAAAGACCTGGACAGTTGAGCTTGGAAGAGACAAGAAAAGGGGGGGATATGAGAGAGGTCTATAAAAGAATGAATGAATGAATGAAAGGTGTGGAGAAAATGAATAGGGAAGTATTATTTACCTGGTCACATAACACAAGAACCAGGGGTCACCCAATGAAATTAATAGGAAGCAAGTTTAAAACAAACATAAGGAAGTATTTGTTCACACCGCACAGTTAGCCTATGGAACTCATTGCTAGGTGAGATTGTGAAGGCCAAAAGTATAATTGGGTTCAGAAAAGAATTAGATAAGTTCATGAAGGATATGTTGATCAATGGCTATTAGCCAAGATGGTCTGGTCTGCAACACTAGGCTAGGAGTGTCCCTAAGCCTCTGACTGCTAGAAACTGGGCCTAGATGACAGAATGGATTACTCTATATTGTCCAGTTCTGTTCATTTCCTCTGAAGCATCTGGCAGTGGTTACTGTTGGAAGACAGGATACTGGTCTAGCTGGACCATTGGTCTGACCCAGTATGGCCATTCTTATGTTCATATGTGTTATTGCTAACTTATTTATATTAGTGAATACAGTAACTCCTCACTTAAAGTCCTCCCGGTTAACATTGTTACGTTGCTGATCAATTAGGGAACATGCTCATTTGAAGTTGTCCAATGCTCCACTATTACGTTGTTTGGCTGCCTGCTTTCTCCACAGCTGGCTGCCTCCCTATGCCTGCCTCCCACTCGCCGGCAGACGCGGCGGATCAACACCTTCCCCCTCCTCCTGCCCACGGCAATCAGCTGGCTTGCAGCATTTAGGAGGCGGGGGGAGGGAGGAGCGAGGACTCAGCATGCAGGTTCCCCCTTCCTCCCCTGCCTCCTGAACACCGCAAACCAGCTGATTGCCGTGGGCAGGAGGCAGGGGAGGGAGGGGGAGCGGGAGCCTGTGGGCCGAGTCCTCGCTCCTCCCTCCTGCCTCCTAAATGCTGCAAGCCAGCTGATTTGCCATGGGCAGGAGCGAGGACGCAGTGTGCAAAGTAAAGGGGGAGGAGATGGGGGGGGGGGGGGAGAAGAGGCGGGTCAAGGGTGGGAGCTTGGGGGAAGGGGTGGAGTAGATTGGTCAAGGGTTGAGGCCCCTGTCCCTGGCAAAGTCAGTGCCTGTACTTGCAAGAACAGCAAGAGGAACAGCCGGACAAGCCATCCTCTTCCACTCTCTGACTCCACCACCTCAACCAGGTTTCATACTCAGCAGTGATGATTGTAGTATTAAATTGTTTCTTTAAAATTGTTTAAAACTTATACCTGTATTAAATTGCTTGTTTAAAATGTATAGAATGCCTTTTTGTCTGGCAAAAATTTTTTCCCCTGGAACCTAAACCTCCCTCTTCTCTTCTTCTCCCCGCCCCCACCCTATTTACATTAATTCTTATGGGGAAATTGGATTCGCTTAACATCGTTTCACTTAGTTGCATTTTTCAGGAACATAACTACAATGTTAAGTGATGAGTTGCTGTCCTAAAAAGTATAATAAGACATTTCAGAAGGACCTTAATAAGCTAGGTAACCGGGCAACACAATGGCTGATGAAATTCAGCGTACGCAAGTATTAGATAATTCACATTGAAAAGAACTGTTTGAATATAGTTGTGGCCTCTGATTTAACTGTAACCACTTGGTAAAAAAAGATCCTAAGCATCATTGTGAACTACTTAATATAAACCTATTAGGCTGCATTATGAAACATTTAGATATATTAGAAATATAATATCATTATGTTCATCTCTTTCCTGTTTAATGGGTGGTTTAGTGTTGACCACCTCTATCTTCAAAAGGATAGAGCAGAAATTGAAGGGAAGGGCAGAAAAAATTAAGGCATAAAAAGATTTCTCTATGAGGAGAAACTAGGACTCTAGAGTTTAGAGAGGAGATAGTGTAGACAGGATCAGTTGGGAATTTCTCTCTTCTCCTAAAGCAAACAAACAAAAGTTGAAAAATTGGAGAGGGTTCAGAGAAGAGCCAAAAAAATGATTAAAGGTTTAGGAAAATTTGCCATAGAGTGATTGAACTCCTTAAGTCTATCTCTTTAGCTTAACAAAGAGAAGGCTAAGGGGTGACTTGATTACAGTTTATAAATACCTACATGGGGAACAAATATTTAATACTGTGCTCGTCACTCTAGCAGAGAAAAGGTGTAACATGATCCAATAACTGGAAGTTGAAGCTAGACAAATTCAGGCTGGAAATATGGTGCATGTTTTCAGGCCCATCCTTAGGCATACGCAGCTTCGTAGGGCACCTGAAAATTTGGGGCACCCCTGCGTCTTAGTGTCCACCCTCCCATCTCTTCCTATCCCTGTGCTGACCCTTCCTGCAGGCTCCCACAGCTGGCCACTGCTGCAGCCTGGTAAGTCTTCCTCCGGAGGGAATCTAGTGACTTAGAGCACACCTTCACTGGCAATGCTAAAGTTCTTAAAAAAAACAAAAAACACCCACCTGCACAAGGGGAATAGCTACCAGCGCTGGTACACTGTCTACACTGGCACTTTACAGCACTGAAACTTACAGCGCTTAGGGGTGTGTTTTTTCACATCCCTGAGCAAGAAAATTGCAGCATTGTAAAGTGCTGGTGTAGACAAGTGGAAAAAGTCTTCCAGCCTGCCAGACCTATTAGCATTGAAACTGTTAAAGAGGCATTCAAGTGGTAATGAAGCCATTTAACAGGCATTTGCCAACCCCCAGGTATATACTGTCAGTTTCCGAATTTACTGACAAAGACAGTTGTGCATTACTGTAATATTTACTAAGAACATGTTAGTCTACAAGACCTTAGTTTAACATTTGCTTTAAAAATATTTCATTAGTCTGTTGGTGAAGATTATAAAATCACATCTCTAAAAAATCCTTCCCTGTTGAAGAGAGCCGTTAAAGGGACAATACCCCTTTCCTTCCAGATAGTGGGACAAAGGAGTTTCCCTTTCTTTACTTCTGACTATTTGATGAACTAGTTTTAAGAGAGCCCTCCAGCAAAATCAGTGCCTTAGTAAGATATAAAATCCTTTATTATGCCTAAAATCTTTGGAAACATATTTTTTAAAGTTGGTGAAAATTTCATAAACATGTCTATTGTTATAGAGATCACACAAAGTAAATTAGTGTTCCCTTTTTCTAAAAGCAATGAACATTGTTATGAACACACTAAACCTCTGTGACTGATTTAATTTAAAATAATGTCTTTGTTTCAGTGAGTTAAATATGTAGTAATCTGGAATGATTACTTTATGAAGGCGTAAGAGTACATTTAAAATATAAAATCAGATTAGAAATACTGATTAAGAAAATGCAAAACAGAGAAGAGCTGCATCATGTATTCCATAATATTTAATGTTGTATTCAGCAAGACGGCTGACTTGCCCTACGACAAAATTTTTGCAAATAAATCTCTGACAAACTTCAGGATATATCAAAAAACCTGTGACTGACATTTTTTATTCCCAAATGTAGTGCTTTTAATTAGGTACCTTCTGCATGTCCAGTCTTCACCATCTTGCATGCAGTGGAAAACGTGCTCCATTTTCTTTAGAAAGAAATTGCAGAAGAGTGGTTTTTTCAAATGTCATTTGCTTCATTTGGGTTCAGGGATTTGGCTGGAAGAGGGTGAGCAGGGTGGGGGAAGGAAGTGAGGAAGGAGACAGTGGGGAGAGGGCAGGGCAGGGCAAGGGGCGGAGCAGGAGTGGAGTATGGGTGGGGCCACAGGCAGAAGAAGTGGGCTGGGGAGCTAGCCTCCCCAAGCAGTAGCTTCACCCACTGCCTATGATAGTAGGTAAGAGTGGGTTGGCTCCCGCATACCCAGTGCGCGCTGCAGTCTCCTTAGGCAGGGACTGTATTCACAGAGCCAAATGTCCCGGCACCGCGCTTCCAGCAGCTCCCATTGGCCTGAAGCGGCGAACCGCGGCCAGTGGGAGTCACGATCGGCCGGACCTGTGGACGCAGCAGGTACACAAACCGGCCCGGCCCGCCAGGGGCTTTCCCTACACAAGCGGCGTCCCAAGTTTGAGAAAAACTGATCTATAAAATCAAGGGATGATTTAATGAAAATAAAAAGTAACATAGATAATAGCGTCTTTAATGCAGCTTGTAATTAGCCTGTGTAAAACACTGACATACATTATTGATTCACAGTATTTACTTAGATTATGAAAAAAAGAGACCTTTGATATGAATGATAAAAATAGCTCCAGTTACACTAAGATGAAAAAATATCTGAGGGATATCAACCTTCATGCTATAGAGACTAGAGGCAGGAAGAAACTTCTCCCATTAGCATGTTATTGCATGACTGTCCCTTATGGTGGAAGGGAGGTCTGTTTTTGTTTTTTAAACTCATGGAATCATAATTTCAGATTTTCAGCCTTTCTAAATGTTATGTTTTCCTTTTAAATTGCATTTTTAAGGTACTTTTCAGAAATGTGATTGGTATTTCTCGGCTACCTTAATTCCAGCCCAATCAAATTTTTGCCTGGGAATAAATGTCATTTGTTACTAATGGTTATTGTGAATCTTGGCTTTAATATAGTGGTCTTTTTCCTACACGTGCATTGCATCATCATTCTGATGTGTCATGGGACACAAAAAGTACATTCTAAAAAGAGGCCTTCAAGGCATTCAGACCAGGCAGATGGTGGAGAAAATTGCTAATGAGAATGTCTTTTGACATGTTCTCCTTTCAGGGATCCTATCAAGCTTTACTGAAATGACCTAAAGGCAGGTCAGCTGTGAATTGCTGTATAATCACTATGTGCACAGCCTAACTCTGCCCTTACTGAGTGATGGGGTCTCCTAGGTATAGCACTTCAATATTTAAAATGATCCGCAGAAGGGTAAATTAAAGAGGTCTAAATACCAAATAAATCATACAATGTGTGCAGTTACTGCTTGTGTCTGTGTGAGAGAGAAACATGCAGCCCCAAGACAGAAAACTAATTATTTTCTAGTAATGGCAGCTTGCTAGCTTGAGATATTCTTAATGAACTGATTTAGACAGGGGCCTGGCAGCATTATTAACATATGGGAATGACTATTTACTTAATAGTAATGCTTAGGTTCAAGCTAGACTGTGTTTATGACATCAAGCCCAAACTCACAGGCATTTCTGTGCTTAGTATTGAGATTATAAATACAGCAGAAATTTCTTGGAAAAAAATCTCTGCTGAAAGTTTCCAGCAGAGCCTGGTGGTATTAAAATGTTATTGTCATGTCAAGAGTTGGCAGCCCAAATATTAGATCTGGTTGTGATTTGGTTTGTGGGTGTGTCTGAGCAAACCATGATGTCCTTCTGTTTTGTTGTGAGCTGGCAGGGAGATGAAATATATAAGAACCCTTATGCCAAATGCTTCAGAGAACAAGTTTTTTGTATATTTCAGCACCCTGCCTACTCAGAAGTAGAGTAAAACAGTGGGAGTTGCATGTGTGTGTGATAGTGAGAAAACAGCACCTTGGGTTTATGGTTGGCAGATCTTTCAACAGAGGAGAATTTTATCAGTGTTGCACCTTTTATTCTGAGGGGTGTGATGTGTTTGCCAGGATCAGGAAGAGGAACTTTTTTTAGAATTCACATCATTATAATATTCTCTAGTTGGGGGGAGGGTTTGGAGAGAGGTCCCAAGATCAATTCCTGGCTCTCGTCTTGATGTTCAGATGGGTCCCCAATTTTTCCTGGTTGATTTAATGTAAGAATTGGAGCAGTTCTTTAAAACCAGTGCATCTGTTAAAGATAACGGGGAACTAAAGCAATTTTTATTTTTGCCATGCATTGCTCCTAATGATCTACTTAAAGAAAACCTTACATTCCTACATTTAAAAGATCAGGTCACGGCTTCTTTTTCTTTGCTGGAGGACTCCAGGCAAGATCTGTGGAGGAGTTGAAGAGTGATGTCACATGAGGCTGTAACCTGACCTGAAGATTTAGATATGTGAAAGACGCATTTAAAGACATCTTCATTGCCACTTGTGACCTGTCTTCTCCCCTCCCCCCCCCCCCCCCCCCGCCCAATCTATGCCCTCTACAAATCTTATCAGGCTCTCCAGCAAAAAGCAGAAGTAAACTTTCTAATATAGAAAACAGAGAAAGAAAAAAGGATTTGGGTGAGGTGGGAGTGACTCTTTGTACATCATAGATTGCAAAATCCAAGAATGGATTAAGGCAGTCTGGGGCAGTAGGTATGTCACCGCATGGGGGCCTCCTGGCTCATTCCCTCAGATCCCCCTCCCCCCCCACTTGCAAGTAGCAGGAGACCCTCTTTCCTCCCAGAAAAGCAGAGCCAGGAGCATGGGACTCCCTTCTCCTCCTTAGGAGTGGCAGTAGGGGCCTTTTCCATGCCCAGAGAGAAGCAGGTGGCAGGCAGGAGATGAAGGCACTCCCCTTCCCCTCCCCCCCCCCGGTACTTACCCCAATAGCCATGGTATATTTGCTTGACTGGATGGACCAGGCACGCAGCACTCTTCTCTTCCTGCAACACTCAAGTCTTTCCTTGGAGTGGTGGTATGGGATGCCCCGAGCAGCGGGTCTCGGTGTTAACAATCCATAGAGATGAATGGGGCAGTTCCCTCCTCTCAGAGCAATTGTTTTAGGCTGTCTGCAGACATCACTGCATCAGTTGTGTTCGGTTCATATTTTCTAGGGTTTTTTTTGTCTTCACAATTATGAGGGCCAAAGATTTATTGCTGTTGTGTGTGTGTTTTAAATGACACCTGAAATTCTGATTTAATCATGGTTCCAAGAACCTATGTATGGGCCTATAGTGCCATGATAATAACTAAAATAGAATAACTAATATAGAATTGCTTTGAAATTCATCTTTAATTGCATACTCCTTGAAGTGGGCATGAATTTATGGAGCAGTTAAGGGTGCAAACTTCAGAGAAAAATCTTACCAATTGTAACAGTACAGAGATGCATTCCTAGTAATGTTGAATCCAGCAGCACCTCCAAAAGAAAATTCCTACCTCACGGCACTAGAGGTCAGTGTTAAGATAATTTACATTTGCCTTTAGGGCAGGGGTGGGCAAACTTTTTGGCCCAAGAACCACATCGGGGTTGCAAAACTGTATGGAGGGCCAGGCAGGGAAGTCTGTGCCTCCTCAAACAGCCTGGATCCCGCTCCCTATCCACCCCCTCCCACGTCCTGCCCCCGACTGCCCCCCTCAGAACTCCCGACCCATCCAACCCCCGCTGCTCCTTGTCTCCTGACCGTCTCCTCCCAGGACCCCCTGCCCCTAACCGCACCCCCAGCCAACCCCCCCTGTTCTCTGACTGCCCCGACCCCTATCCACACCCCCACCCCCTGACAGGCCCCCTGGGACTCCCATGCCTATCCAACCCCTGCCCCTGTTCCCTGTCCCCTGACCGCCCCCCACAGAACCTCTGTCCCATCCAACCGCCCTCTGTCCCCTGACTGCCCCCTGGGACTCCCCACCCCCTTACCATGCTGGAGTCAGCCATTCCGCTGCACTGCCCGGCAGGAGCGGCGGACCAGAGCGCTGGCGGTGAGGCGCGCTGAAGCTGGGGGAGGGGGGACAGCAGGGCAGGGATCGGGGGCTAGCCTCCCCAGCCGGGAGCTCAGGGGCCGGGCAGGACTGTCCCGCGGGCCATAGTTTGCCCACCTCTGATTTAGGGCAAAATTCTTTTTTCCAATCCACGCTCGATTTCCTGCAGCATACCTATCTGTTCTATACTGTGCCTGTGGAACCTGAATGTGTGGTGCATCAGTAGTGGCTCTGTGTGTGGCCTGAGTGCACAATAGGTGTTATGAGAGTTGGAGTATGCCGTAAGTGCAACTATCCTGTGAGTTCTTCTTTCAGGAATCTGACTTCACATCACAAAAGGAGTAACGTGTAAAACCTTTAATTCTGTTAATTCCGTTTTTAAGAAGTGTTCTATTGTTGGCCTTCTTGCTGTGAAATGTGCCGTATTTCTTACAATATTCAATATCTTCTCAGCAAATAATGACATCACTACTAAGAAATAGATAGTTCAAGAAAGGGAATAGGGTGTATGTAAGAAAGGAGTAAAAGAAATCTTTATTTTTTTAGAGCTGTGTCCATATAAAGTGTGTTAAACACCTCTTAAAATCTCTCCTACAGTGTATAATTCCCTTGATTTTTGGTGGAGTGATTGTTGATTTACCCTAGCGTAGGTTACAGAGAAACCAGGTCCATTAATTCTTCTTTTAAAAAAAATAATTCCGTGATTCGTTCATTTTTAATTTGTAAATTGGTTCAGCTGTCAGTGATAGGTCAAACTGAACTGCTGCTGGGGTGTGCTATCATTTAAAGCTTAGGAGGCTGTGTGCACCTAGAGTCTGAGCAAAGGCATGGAAGACATGAAGACTCTGATTACTTATCCCGGCTGAGCCTCTGACTTTGAATCTAACCTTGTGCTTCCCCCGCCCCTATAAGGACTGGGTAAGCGTTGACGCTTGCTGGCCACCAGCTGCTGAATCTGAGTTGAACTAAAGTGAGAAAATCTATTTTTTAATCAAATCCATTAACATCTAGCTCTTTTTTTTTTAATGGATATACCTAAATGTCTGTTTTGCTAGTAGAAATCTTCAAGATGTGTTGCTCAGGTGTATTCCACGTCCCGCCCTCCTTCCCCTCTGTCAGAGTTGTCTGGCAAGAAGGAACTGAGGGTGGGGGGAGCACACAGCCCTCTTTATGGCGCGACATACCGGCGCCACTCCAGGGGTTGCAGCGGTGCTCCCCCAGTACGGATACTGCTAAGGGAAAAACTTCCGGCACCGGTGCACATGGCGAGCACGGACACCTATAGTGGAATACACAGGAGCAAGCACTCGAAGAAGAAATAAACTTCTTACTGCTTCAGGTAAGAGACAAACCAACTAATGCATTCGTTCCTTTAGGAGTCCATACCCCTTTCCACTGCATGCTAGAGAGGGTAGCAGAAGAGTGAATTGGGATGAAAATACCTGGAAAGTGATGGAATGGAGAAATGATGGTTTGCTCTATAGAAGCCCCCATACCCCCCCCCCCATCAGTATGGGACAGGCCTGGTCTTACATGTCTGGGAAGGAGGAGAAGAACATGGGCAGGAGGTGGTTTACATGGCATGCTCCCTTTATCTACTGTCAATACTTCCATCTGAAAGTGAAACAAGTTATCTGCTACCCTCTCAGAAGAAGAAGGGTATAGGTGTAAGAGACAACCGGTGTTAACAGTGTTCCTGAGGGACCAACACATAGTTGGAACTGGCTTTGTGTGGCCTGGAGGCTATACCCTGGTGCCTTATCTAGATTGGGAAAAGAAGTTGCAGTTCCAAGTTTGCCTCTTGTGTAGAAAGAGGTTAATAGCATTTAATGTGAGTTTCCAGGTTCTGGTTAACTCTAAGCTCCCCTCTAACATGTGAATCTCTTTCTACAATGATGGCAAAGTCCTGATTGGCATTATGTCAGTCTCAATCTCTTCTCCAGTCTAGATGGGAGTTTCAAAACCCCTCTCTAAGGTGAACATGTGGCAAAATGTGGAAGAGTTTCCTGAGTTCTCTTTCCCCGTCGACGGGTTTTATCCTTGGGGAGGGTATGATTTGGACCATAGATCAAATGTCAAAAAGATCCCTTTCAGAACTTCATCAGAACAAATCAGGGGAGCTTACAATGTCACACACTGTAAGAACCTCTAACAGTAGGCATCTTTGTAATTTTCTCTCCATGTTTATACCTGTGTGCCATAATGTATTTTCCTTTTTGATTCTGTATCAAGTTCTGTTATGATCCTGTATCCCCACAAATGTGGTTCTTGTTGCAGTCTCTCTGTCTCTATATAGCAAATCCCTATGGTATCCCTGTGGTGTGTGCCATAGGATCAGGGATCAGTCAGTTGCATACGTTGCATTTGGCATTGTACTTTCAGGAGCCAGAGGTTGCATGTGTGGGTTTGGCTGACTTCAATAGTGGGAACAATGTGACATCAGCAAATATCTTTAAGGCAACTAGCTAAATAAAATAGTTGTGATTAAAGACTCTATGACAAATAATGAGGATGAAAGCACATCCCTCTTAAAATTCCTATTCAAATATTGTTTTTAATTTTCCTGTTCCATTTATACAATATAATGAAATAATTATAAACAGCAAATTGTGATTGTTCTATATGTTCAGTATGCTAATTATAGGAGTATAGTAACATTTTCAAAAGTGCCTAAGTCCCATTTTAAAAACTAACTTAAGCATTAGAGACCTGAAGTCCCATTGACTTTCAGTGAGACTTAGATATCTAAGGGCTTGTTTACACGGTGTGTTCATCTGTACCAGAGAAGTATAAATTTTAGTGCATGCAGAGACAGCTCTATGTATTTTGCTACCCCAAGCATGGCAGTCAGGAGGCTTTCGGCGGCGTGCCTGCGGGAGGTCCGCTGATCACGGAGATTCGGCAGCATGCCTGTGGGAGGTCCGCCGGTCCCGCCGCTTCAGCGTACCTGCTGCCGAAATTGCAGGACCGGCGGACCTCCCGCAGGCATGCCTCCGAAGGCAGCCTGACTGCCGCCCCCCACAGCTTGCCCACACGTGCTTGGTCTGCTGGTGCCTGGAGCCACCCCTGAGTGCTTGCACTAACTGGTTTGTGTGGACACTGCTGGCTCACACTAAAAGAACCCTAGTGTAGTGGTTTTCAACCTTTCCAGACTACTGTTCCCATTTCAGGCATCTGATTTGTCGTGTGTACCCTCAAGTTTCACCTCGCTTAAAAACTACTTGCTGACAAAATCAGATATAAAAATACAAAAGCGTCAAAGCACACTGTTACTGAAAAGTTTCTCATTTTTACCATATAATTATAAAATATATCAACAGTAATATATTGTACTTGCATTTCAGTGAATAGTAAATAGAGCAGTATAAACAAGTAATTGTATGAAATTTTAATTTGTACTGACTTCACTAGTGCTTTTTATGTAGTCTGTTGTAAAAATAGGCAAATATCTAGATGAGTTGATGTACCCCCGGGAAGACCTCTGCATAACCCTTGTTGAGAACCACTACCCTAATGTGTGTTAATGTATTCCTGAAACATTGCTATATTAACACGCGCTAGGAAACTCTTATTGCATGCCAGCACGTCCACGTACGCCAGTTAGTGCATGACACACTACTGCTCACTAGAATTTACACCCTTCCAGTGCAGACTAATGCACTGTATAGACAAGCTGTTTGACTATCTAAGTCTCATTGAAAGTCAGTGGGACAGAAGGTCTCTAGAGCTTGTCATATTTAAAAATGTGACTGAGGTGCTTTTGAAAATTTCCCTGTAATGTGCAAAGTATATTTGGTTGAATAGTTATAATTAAACTGTCTTGTTTATAGCAGTCACTTGTGTAACAAAAGGCACGACTCCTAGGTTTTTCACAATATATATCAGTGTGGGGAAATTCTGGTCCCATGGATTTCATGTAAGGTCTTTGTTGCCCTGGGCAGACAAAGGAGCAGGATTCCTCTACGCATTTATACAATCTGTGTGTATGCAAGTCCAGTAAAAGTTTTTCTAGTGACTTGAAACTACCATTGAAATAATAAAGAGTTTTGAACGTTTTTTATTGTTAAAGGATATTTATTTGATTTTTCTTAGAACTTCCTAAAACACACTTAACATTCATTAAAATATATGCCACGATTTTCCTTTTTATAAGTGAAATGACTCTTGCATTTTGTGTCATGACTTCCCCAATTTTTTGCCATGACAAGCCAGCCTTAGTGATAATTAGAGGGACTACATTAGCATAGATACATGTATACACATGCTTCAGTCATTTGAAGCATTTTCAGAGAAAAGCAGCGAAGTGAATTCACAGCATTACACTCTTAATGCTATGTTCAGCAAGGGAAAAACAAGGAAATAAACTGTTGGACCCTATCTCTGATCCCTCCCTTCCTCCCTGAGATGCAGCCATGGAATCTCAGCTGCCTGGGTTTGTACAGATGGGTTTTGATGGGCTCTTTGAAAGGGTGGGAATGTGGCACAGTTGTTCCATCACCTTTTTACCTCCCTCCCCACTTTTGGGGTATTTCCATCACATATTCTTCCTATTTATTCTCCTCTATATCTCAGAGCTTAAACTACTACTATGTTAGTTGGTTCAGCTCTTTATTTATTTCCATAAGACGTTTCTTATGTTCTTAAAGTAACAATAACAGCTGGAATTTTCAAGAGTCTAAGGGACTTAGGACCAAAATTCTAGCACATAACTAACCATGTGACTCTTAGGCACTGATACGGCCCCCATTATCACAATATCTGAGCATCTCAAAATCTTTAATATATTTATCTTCACAACTGCCCTGTGAGGGAAGGAAGTACTATTAGCCCCACTTTAGAGATGAGGCACAGAGAAACAAAGCAGTTTCCCAAGGTCACACAGGAAGTCTGCGGTGAAGCAGGGTCACAAACCTGGCTCTCTCAAGTCCCAGGCCAGCACCCTAACCACTGGACTATCCTTCCCTAGTCTTCTTTGAAAATCCCAACCAGCATTAATATGGAAGAAAAACAGTGAAGCTGTTTAAACTATTCCCTGTGGGGCAATGTGAGAAACTAAAATCCCCTGAGACATCATTATTAATTGAAACTATTCAGAC
Organism: Chrysemys picta bellii; assembly: GCF_011386835.1. Lineage (NCBI taxonomy): Eukaryota > Metazoa > Chordata > Testudines > Emydidae > Chrysemys > Chrysemys picta. The sequence goes on from NC_088792.1 coordinate 106,744,811, forward strand.
ATATATAATAATATGATATATATTTTAAGCAATCCATTTCTATGCTGGTTAATCCTATTTCACAGAGCTTTGAAAAGAACATACTGTAATATGATTCTCTCCTTTAAATGCCTAAGATGAGTCTATAAATTCAGCTGAAGCAACATGTCCTTTATCTGTTGCCAAGCTCTTTCATTAGTGGCTCTTGACAAAACAGTGCTATGTAAAAGGTGACAGTCACACAGATAAAAATCCAGTTTTCTTTGTTTAACTAAAAAAGGGTACATTGTCTATATTTTTTTCTATGAGCTTTGAGACTTCTGGCAAGATTGAGATAGGTCTATAGCTATCCAGGTCTGTAGCTAGAATCAGTCACTGATCATTTTCCAGAAAGAACCATACCTAGCAATAAAAGCACTGATACCACAAATCTATGTTAAAAATGATAAATCTTACAATACACCAAATCTAAAAAAGGAAAACAAAAACAGTACCCTACCAAAATAAGACACTGAGGTTTTATATGTGTTAAAGTGAAGTAACTGGGGGAACAGGAGAATCTTAAGGAAGATGCACCCATTTTGTTTTTTAGTCTGAAAAAGATTGCAGAAATTAAAGTAATATCATAGTGCAGATTCAGACTGTGCTATAACTTTAATTCCATTGGCCATGATGTAGGTATATTTGTATACACATTAGGGGGTAAATAAACATCACTGTTCTGCAGCTTGAATGAATAGAGGTGAGTGTGTGGTCTTGCTCTCTCTCATATAATTATATACAGAAGCTGGGAATGGGCAAAAGGCGATGGATCATTTGATGATTACCTGCTCTGTTCATTCCCTCTGGGGCATCTGGCATTGGCCACTGTCAGAAGACAAGCTACTGGGCTAGATGGACCTTTGGTCTGACCCAGGATGGCCGTTCTTATGTTCTTAAGTACACACACACCAGTATACTCACCAATAATATTTAGACTTGACTTGTGTGTGTGTGTGTGTCCATAAGAATGGCCATACTGGGTCAGACCAAAGGTTCATCAAGCCCAGTATCCTGTCTTCTGACAGTGGCCAATGGCAGGTGCCCCAAAGGGAATCAACAGACAGGTTATCATCAAGTGATCCATGCCCTGTCACCCAGTCCCAGCTTCTGGCAAACAGAGGCTAAGGACACCATTCCTGCCCATCCTGGCTAAAGGCCATTGATGGACCTTTGTCCATGAATCTATCTAGTTCCCTTTTGAACCCTGTTATAGTATTGGCCTTCACAACACCCTCTGGCAAGGAGTTCCATAGGTTGACAGTGTGTTGTGTGAAAAAATACTTTCTTGTGTTTGTTTTAAACCTGCTACCTATTAATTTCATTTGGTGGCCCCTTGTTCTTGTATTATGAGAAGGAGTAAATAACACTTCCTTATTTACTTTCTCTATACCACTCATGATTTTATAGACCTCTGTCATACCCCCCCCCCTTAGTAGCCTTTTTTCCAAGCTAAAACGTCCCAGTCTTATTAATCTCTCCTCATACGGAAGCTGTTCTATACCCCTAATAATTTTTGTTGCCCTTTTCTGAACCTTTTTGAATGCCAATATATCTTTTTTGAGATGGGGGCGAACACATCTGCACGCAGTATTCAAGGTGTAGGCATATCATGGATTTATATAGAGACAATATGATATTTTCTGTCTTATTATCTATCCCTTTCTTGATGATTCAGAGAACTATCCACAATGACTCCAAGATCTTTCTTGAGTGGTAACAGCTAATTTAGACCCCATCATTGTATATGTATAGCTAGGATTATGTTTTTCAATGTGCATTACTTTGCATTTATCAACATTGTTTCATCTGCCATTTTGTTGCCCAGTCACCCAGTTTTGTGAGATCCTTTTGTAGCTCTTCGCAGTCTGCCTGGGACTTAACTATCTTGAATAGTTTTGTATCATCTGCAAATTTTGCTATGTCACTGTTTACCCCTTTTTCCAGATCGTTTATGAATATGTTTAACCATAAACAACAGTCATAAATCAGAGTCTCCTAGGAGGAGAGCTAAGTAACCATTTTATTTATGAATTGATTTGGATTACATATGTCATTATATTAGAGTGACCAAGAACTTACCTATGTTCAAGCTGCAGAAGAGCTTTATTTTCTAATCCCTGTAACATAGTGTACCAAGAGAAATACTATAGGCTCCTTAATTAGATGGCAGTCTGAAAAATGCCCACATTGTAAAATGCTTTATTCCCTAGTTTTCTTTTCTGAGAAGCTTGAGTTGGCACAATAGTTTATAGATCCCCTTGACTGAAGCACCGTTAGTGGTACATGGGAGGAGAGGGCTATTTATACTTGCCTTTAATTCTACTGAGATCTGAGTTCAAATCCTGGTTTAGGTGAAAAGAAGATGGAGAGACTGTGGGAATGAGGGGAAAAAATGGGAAAGAATGGATTAAAGAGGGAGACTAGTGGGAGAGAAGTGGATGAAATTAGGAAGGGGAAAGAATTGGAGGGTGGAGAGTGAGGTGTTGGAATTATGAAAAGGGAAAAGAGATACTGGAAAAGACTAAGGACTGAAATAACTATGAAAAAATAGAGGAAAAAATCAGAAGAAATGAGCTAAAAAGAGGGGGAACTTACTTACTTTATTGTATAGAATAGCAAATAATTACACACACAGGCTGGGTTTTGTATATTAAGGAGATGTTGGAGGACATGACTGAGGAGGATGAGTGGACTTTGAGGGACCTGGCTGTAAACGGGAGTGGAGTGTTGGAGCTGTGTATGGAGAGGGATTAGCCTGCTTGGCTGGGTTTGTTTTTGCAACATTTGCTGCCGGCTGTTTCAAGATGTTTGTATAAATTCATGTAAACAGTTAATGGTGAAATATCCAAGTGCGGTTTGGGTGTGAAATATTACAACAGACCTGAATTAGATGGGCAAGTTATTTTAGCATGGAAATCTAGAGAAATAGCAGGTAGATTCCCTGGCTTCTGACATACCATTTTAATTTGCTGTCTAGATTTGGAGGAGGATGGGCTGTCTCTTTCCTGGTCAAGACTAAATATTGCTGAGTAGAAGAATGTTGGGGAGTTGAGAAGAGAGAATAAAGGGATTCTAGGTACTGTATATGCCCTTTCACAGCTCTGCATTTTGTCCATCTCAAGCCAGTGCTCTACTGATTTTTCACTTTCTCTAGCACTAAATTCAATCCCATATTTTAACCATAAACAACAGTCATAAATCAGAGTCTCCTAGGGGGAGAATTAAGTAACCATTTTAGTTATGAATTGATTTGGATTACATTATAACATGCATCTGACAGTGACTCTTTTCACAGAAGACCTTTGTTGTTTCAGCAGTTCAGTTGTGACCAGAAGGTGAGATGACGAGCAACAATTCTGGTGCTAATACTCCGAAAGAGATCTCAATGCCCTGTATAAAGTGGGGAGGGGAGGTATTATACTACTTCAAATGGGCAAAGTGAGGCACAGAGAAATGAAGTGACTTGTGCAGCGTTCCACACCAGGTCTATGGAAGAGCTGGGTTAGAACCCAGGTCATCTGACTCCTGGTCCAGTGATCTAACTGCTCCCTTGATTAGCTGGTGAGGATTCATGCAAGCTCCTTGTTAAGAGCCAGTCTTTGCCCTCTTCTGCCCTCCCCCCCGCATAGGACTTGTTTGTTTTAAAAGTAAATATGTCATCTGTGTCCTAAAATAACAAGCCTGAAATATCTGAACTAATGCAAATAGGTTGCTAGGGTTTACAAGAACAAGCAGGTGGGTGCCACTCTGCAGCTGGAGGAAGAGAAGTGGGAAACCTGGAGAATAAAAGAGAAAACCTACCTCTACACCATGCACGCTCACAAAGAATCATCTATCTCTCTCCCCCAAACCTGTAAGCCAGCTCTAAACATCACGATAGGCTCATAGACAATAATTGTTTCAGTGACTGGTAGAGAACAAAGCAATGGTTTTCAGACCCGATCAAGTATGCTGGTTTGCTCTTCTTGTTAAAATGTTCAGACATGTCTGAGGCTGGGTCTGAGCCAGTTGTTGCTTGTTCAGACAGCTGCCTTACCACACATACATGCTTCAGCAGCTGCTTCAAGGGGAGCTCCCTTTCTGTGTCCCTCATAAATACTCTTAGGAGCTTATGAGTGATGCACCGTATAATTCCTGCACCTCCCTCACCTTACTCTGGCCACTCCAGCATCACACAAAGAGTAGGAAAAACAGGAGGCAGAACCAGGTTTCTGTTCCAATGAGTGGGAGTCCTGTTGCTGATGAAGCCCCATTTTCTCTCTCGCAGTACCTGGCTGCCCAGCCCAAGTCCAGAGTTTGAAGAGCCAGTCCTATAAAGGAAGCCTTATTTCTTCCAAATTAACCTCCCCACAACCGTTTCCACATCAGCTAAGGAGACTTCCAGCAGTCAGTGGGAGGGACCCATCCACTTCAAGAACCAAAGGAGACCAACTCCTCACCTGTGCAACCACCCTATAAAAAGCAGCTCCAAGATGACCCACCTGCTGCCACTGCTGCTCTTCTGAGGAATAGCTGCCATTTAGGGCAACCACCTATATATTGCTTCTATGAGGCGCTAGAGGAGGGGATAAGTGAAGAGGTGCCGAGCCAAGGACGAGTATGGAAGGATTGTAAGACTTAGAGGCAGAGAGAGGAAAGAGTAGAAAATTGAGGAATTTTTGAGAAGAGGGGAAAATTGTATTTTCCCCAGGGAAATCTCACCTGACTGAGGTGGAATATATTTTGGGAGACTCCTGTTAAAAAGTTAATAGCACTGGCTCTAATCAGTAGACCATGTAGAGGTATTGGGGATATTCAGATAATTGAGCAATCTGATTAGCTGAATATTCATAGGTGCTTTTAATTAGTTCTCCTTAACTATAACAAACTACCATCCTGCTTGGCACTAATTGGGAGTCTCAACTGAAAGACTAAAGACTGAATGAGCACCCTTGGAGATGGTTCCTCCACGTCACGGTAAGGATGTATTGATGGGACAGTACTGTGCCTGTTCTATGCCTAAAAGGAGGGCTGCACACGCCAAGGCTATCAAAGCTCCAGCTCCTTTCATTACCATAAAATGCACATGAAAATATTTCTAGCTGTGGGGAGATCGAAACTCTCAAATACAGCACTAGGTGTAAAGTCAAATATCCTGTAAATCCAACATTGCCCTCAATTTTTGTGATGTTCTTTATACATTCTCTATTTTGACACACTTTCTTTGTCCAGGGCAAGCATGATGTGTGAGAGAATCCCAGGGGAGGCTGACATAAGGCCATCTTATCAAAGATGAGTTAATGATGTCCTTGCAGTATGATGTTATTTTTGAGTGAAGAGTACATTACAGTGCCTGACTGTTTTGTCACTATCAAAGTCAGCATAATTGATGCTGACCATGGGAAAATCGGGGAAGAGTTGCTTTTTAGCTGTATTTTGTTTTAAAGGGACACAGTCCACTTAAATTTAGCCTAAAATTTAAATGGTACAAAAACTGATTCTAGTAGAAGTGATTTGTCTTTTGGTTTATCTTCCAGTACTGATTCCAGGTCTCCTCTTTGCCTATTATGACTAGGGTGACCAGATGTCCCGATTTGGTAGGGACAGTCCCAGTATTTGGGGCTTTTTCTTATATAGGCTCCTATTGTCCCCCACCCCCTGTCCCGATTTTTCACACTTGCTGTCTGGTCACTCTAATTATCACTCTTTCAAACTAACTGAATCAACATGCTCATAGTTGTAGTTTATGTTTGCCGAAGCATCCAATGCGGAGATTTGGGGTGGATTTGTTCATAGAATTGAGCCTCATGTTGTGACTTCCTAGGGTGTGCATATGCTGCCTCACCTCTCCATCTTCTCCCTCACACAGTTACCAGCAGGATCCAATCCCTTGATCAAGTTAGAACTTCAGTTTGGACAAATTTCTCTACAGTTGGTTATTATGGTGGTGCCCAGGAGTCCCAGTCATGGACCAGGACCCCATTGTGCTAGGTGCTGTACAAACAGAACAAAAAAACTGTCCCTGCCTGCAATGGGGTGTGCACTCCACACTGGCCCTGCAAGAGGAGATGAATTAGGTCAGGTGGACCCAATCAGCTAATTATGCTGCAAACAGGGGAGCTTTAGGCTGGAGGCAGCTAATTAGAGGCTCCTATGTGAAGCAGCCCAGGGAAAGGCCGCAGGGTGCAGGGAACGGACCTTAGTTGCTGTATAGAGAGTGAGCCTGGGTTCCCCTGCTAGCCACTGTGGGAGTGGCATTGGGAGGCAGTGAAGCAGAAGACTGCCTGAGACTGCTGGAAAGCAGGAACCTTGATATACTTTCCCCTGGAAGCGGAAATCACAATAGTGACCTCCTCGGAGGGCTGAGTCATGAAGAGGACAGCTGCAACGCTAGAGAGCGAGATGGAGGGGAGGGATAGCTCAGTGGTTTGAGCATTGGCCTCCTAAACCCACGGTTGTGTGTTCAGTCCTGGAGGGGGGCCACTTAAGGATCTGGGGCAAAAATCTGTCTGGGGATTGGCCCTGCTTTGAGCAGGGGGGTGGACTAGATAACCTGCTGAGGTCTCTTCCAACCCTGATGTTCTATGTCGGGGTGAAACTGATTGGTGTAACCACTGAAAGGGGCATCGCCCTGACCGAGCTAATCCCCAGAACCTCCAGGAGGTGTCGCCGTCCAGCAGAGTTTACAATCTAATTATATAAATATAATAGAAGCATTAATATATGAATATTATGGATGAAATATTGCCGCCTCAGTCTCTAAACTAGCACCTGCATATCTTTTATGCATAGTTGTTTGCCTCTAGAAATGGTCATCCTCATGCACCATCTTTTATATCCACAAAACTTGTTGGAGCAAATTTGGAAGCCTAAAACCTTTCTCAAAAGGGTAAAATATCTCTAAAGGTTAAAATGTATCATATGGGGAAGAATATTTGGGCTTCATTATCATTCCTGAATTGGATAATATAGTACAGTTTGGTTAGAAATCTTGTATTAGCATAAAGATTTCTACATTTTGCCAGCACTTTCATTGTTCATTTGGAACAATGCTTGCATTATAGTAAACTAGTAGTTTCCAGATTACTTTAAATGTTAGGGTTAGTAGCCAACACCTTTTCTGGATCAGAGACCTTCCTTAGCTAACACAGGATTAAGTCTGCTAGTTTAGGCTAATTGGCAGTATTTATCTTGAAAGCAACAGAGAAAGTGCATCATTTAAATTAATTTGTGAGGTAGGAATTATCAGCTTCTTCAGTGTCAGACCCTTTATTAAGAATGCATGTGCCAGGGCACAAGTTAGCGCCTTCCATGTTGCAATGTCTTCTGGTCTGAACAAAAATTGAAATAACTCATAATTGAAGAGAGAGAGAGACAATATAGGACAATGTAATTCTGAGGGTTTAAAAAGAGAGTTTAGGGTTGTGTGGTGTTCCTCCCTGTGAGCTTTCACAGTGGGCTTTTGCGGTATCAAGTACAGGAGAGTTCAACATGCCACTACCATAATTTTACAGGATTTCTCTGCCACAAACCTACAGGGATGTGATTTCCCACCCCATTATGGGCTATTTAGATACAGTTACTATTGTGGTGCTTCTTGGTCCCTAGACCAAGGCTATCAAAATTTATTTGGTCACAAATTTTGGACAGTCCCTTGCTGCAGCCCTGGCAGATTCACGTTAGATGTCGGATTGTTGCTAAAGGTAACATATGGAAAAGAAATACGTAGTCTAATCTCACTGTTCGGGGATTTGTACATAGGAAAATCCCAGTAATCCTCAGGACTGAGACCTGTCGCATCCCTGTGAATAGGCACGAGGATAAACCCTTTTAAAATGTATAGCTTTTTAAAAAAACCAAACATAGTATACGTGTCTTGGGGTCCTGTGTTTCTTGTGCAACAGTCAAGGATACAACTGATTATCCTGGAAGGCTCTATCTGACTACCAAACCTACATATCACCTCTAATTTTTTCCATCCACATGCGGAATAAATTTTATTATGTACACTAAGGTAATGTGTGGATGTGCACCACCAGTAGAAACAAAAAACCTAGATATAATATATATATTTTAAAAAGTTACCATAGGGATAATTACTCCAGCCAGGACAGCTTACGCATTTTAGAACTCACTACTCAAAGAATTAAATTTAAGTGTACGAGAGAAATAAAAATTATGAAATGCATTGTAAAATATATGTTCTCCATATTAGAGTGGAATGCTAAGGAGAGCTGTGTCTTCATCAGGAGAAAAATTAACAAGCAATATGTGCCTGGCTATGAAAAAACCAATCCAGATTTATCTTCTATTTTCTATGCAAATGGGAACTCATCTTTGGGTTATTGACATAAAGTGATATGTTGATGCACTTGTCTGCATTGTCTGAGCTGTGTGACGATCTGGAAGTGACATAACTTGGTCACTTGAACAGTGTCTCTGTTCTGAGCTGGAGCTCTCAGTTGCAGTAATGTTGACCTCAAGCATTAGGTTCAGCATTTTGCATCTGTCTTTGCCACAAGTGTCAAATATAATTTCAAAACAAGTGAAAAAGTGTGTGTGCATGGGGGAAATAGAATACTAAATTGAATGGTCGTTAAACTGAAAAAATCAACATTAAAACTCTTCAACCTTTGATGTTTTGGTTGTTTAGATCACATAGCATTAAAATGGGCTTTAAAATGAAGATATTTTTTATATCATCTGTCAGCCATTCCAAGGGCTTTCAAGTTGGAGTCAGTTAAGGAGGCTTTAATGATAATGACCCAATTATTTTTAAGACTTGGTAGTAAACATATTCTGTAGAGATTTTAAGGGTTTAAATTAATGGTTTCAGCTTTTAAACTTGATAAAAGCTACTGTAAATAACAAGAACACTCTGTGAAATTCCATTGACCAGACACTTTAATCACACTTTAGCCTGATTACAACAAGATGCGTTAATTAAAATTTTGAAACCTGGGAATAATTATTCTTTTCTCTTCAATATTTTTTGAATATCATTACCATATTCAGATCCTGTGAAGAGGGCACCGTTAGGTGTTTTGAACAACTAAAAATCATTTTCAGTCTTGTGGAAGCTTGAGATCACAGTCTGGGTTTTTTTGTTTGTTTGTTTTTTAACTGATTTTTTCCCTATAGAATCTGTGGACAGTTGTTTGTTTTTTAGGCTGTTTATTGGTATGGGGCTGCTGACATTAATCACTTGTTTTATTAACAGGGAACAAAAACATTAAAGCATGTGACTAAAAATCAGCATATCAAAAATGTGAATAGACTTTGCTTATAGCTTTTTTTTTTTTAATGAGGATGATTTAGAGAAATTGAAATGTAATACAGACCCTTTCACTCACTATATAATTGATTTGAATCTGGACTTGATTAGTGGTGACCAAAAGTGATTTCCATTTGATGGCTGTTTGATATATGTTAAATCAGTTTGGTCTGGTGGACAAGGGTCCCAATCACAAAATCCACCGCCACAATTGACACTCTTGTTAGCAGACTAAGCAGAGAAGCCAAGGACTGAATAAGAATGGAGACTGAGCTATCCTTTCAACCTTGTCATTGGCCCTTCCAGGTCAGGGCTGACTCACTTGGGAATGGGTAGTGTGGAGAAGCTTGTACAGTTTTTATACCAGTATACATTATTTCAGTGGGGGTTGTGTGTGTTTTTTTTCTTTTTTACCCAAATAATTATATCAGTACAGCACCTAATGAGGACACATTTACACTGGTATAAAGGATTAGGCCAGGTCCATGCTACAAAGTTTTGTCAGCATAGCAGTGTTGGCTAGGGGTGTGAAAAAAACCACACACCCTTACCTGATGTAGCAATGCCAGCAAAACTCCCATTGTAGACAAAGCCATTTTGACAGAAGAGATCTTCTGTCAGGACAGTAATGTCTTTTGGGGAGGTGGTGTTCCTTTATCAACACAAAATCTCCTGTCATCTTATGCAAATGTCTACACTAGGGGGCTCTGCTGGTGTAGCTATACTGGCAAAGGAACTGTAGTGTAGACAACACCTTATATTGGTCTAGCTTATATCCCTTTTCTTGTGCAAATAAACTATGCCAGTATAAAACACTTTATATTGAATAACTGTGCCTATACTAAGGGTGCTTTAGTTGTACTAGGCAACAGAGGGTCCTGTGGCACCTTTAAGACTAACAGAAGTATTGCAGCATAAGCTTTCGTGGGTGAATGCCCACTTCATCAGACACAAGTGGCATTCACCCACAAAAGCTTACGCTCCAATACTTCTGTTAGTCTTAAAGGTGCCACAGGACCCTCTGTTGCTTTTTACAGATTCAGACTAACATGGCTACCCCTCTGATACTTAGTTGTACTAGTGCAGTTAAAGAGCTGTCACTTTTGTGTGTAGAGAAGTGTGTAGTGGACACTGCGTGTGTCAGCTTGTATTAGTTATTCAGATTTTATTAGATAAGAAGTTGGATCCTGCAGTGATTTTTATATACTCTGGACAGTGCATTTTAATGGTAAAATGCCAGTTCTTTTATTTAGTAAGGAAGACTCAGAACACCAGTATGTGATCCTTTCTCACTGTAATTGAAGTAACCCTCCTTCATTCAAATCACATGCTGGTACCACCATTTAGAACACTTCATGCTGGAACAAAGACAACTACACATATGGGAAAGTAAACAAAGACAAAGGAAGGAAGAAGAAACAATGATATGAACTCCTTCTTTGGTTGGCAGCCTGTTTCCTTTGTTCTTCATCTCTTTTCTCCTTCTCCTTATTCATAGATGCATGGATTCCAAAGCCAGAAGGGTCCACTGTGATCATCTAGTTTGTCCTCCTGTATAACACGGGCCATACAACTTCTCCAAAATAATTCCAATAGAATGTCTTTTAGAAGAACATTCAATCTTGAATTTAAAATTGCCAGTGATGGAAAACCAATTACAACCCTTGGGAAATTGTTCCAATGGTTAATTACCCTCACTGTTAAAAATGTGTGCCTTATTTCCAGTCTGAATTTTTCTAGCTTCAGCTTCCAGATGCTGGATCTTGTTATAGTTTTCTCTGCTAGATTGAAGAGCCATTATCAAATATTTGTTCCCCAGGTAGATATTTATAGACTGTAATCAAGTTACCCCTTAAGACTTCTCTTTGTTAAGCTAAACAGACTCAAAGAGCTCAATCACTATAAGTAAGGCTAAGATTTTGTCACGAATATCTTTAGTAAAAGTCACGACAGGTCACAGGAAATAATGAAAAAGTCACAGAAGCCTGTGACCCGTCCCTGACTTTTACTAAAAATATCCATGATAAAATGAGGAGCCTGGACAGCTGTGGGTGGGCTGGGAGCTCCAGGGTCCTCCTCTGCTAGTGTGTCCCATGTTGGTTTCTTATTCTAATTTCTTAGTCAAAATGTCATCAATGCTCTAGATAAGTCTGAGTATATTACAGTAACATTATTACCTTTATCAACCAAACTTGTAATCTAATCAAAAAAGATATCCAGTTAATTTGACAGGATCTGTTTTCTATAAACCCTTGTTGATTGGCATTAATGATATTATCCTCCTTTAAATATTGATTGAGACCCAATTCAGCCACTCCATTACCTTGTCCAGGATTGATGTCACACCAGCAGGCCTATAATTACCCAGGTCATCCTGTTCACCCTTCTTTTTAAAACTGCTGACTATAAGTTATCTGGACTTGTTGATTTAAAAATATTTAACTTCAGTAGCCGTTGTTTAACATCCCTTTGGGATAATAGTGGAATAGAAAGTGTTATCATGATATGATGTGACTGTATCTGTTTTTTCCCCCAAATATAGACTAGAAATATGTATTGGACACTTCTGCCTTTTCTGCATTATTCATAATTCTACCATATCCATCTAATAATGGAGCAATACTATTATTAGGTTTCTATTTGTTCCTAATATACTTTAAAAACTCCTCCTTATTGTCCTTAACTCTGCTGGCCATATATCTCTCCCTGTGTTATTAGGTTACTTCAGTTGTACTTCATTGAAATCAGTGGAATTATAACCATGTAAAAACTAGAGTAATACAGTGGTGAATCAGGCTCTGAACTTATGGTTTTATTTTGCTAGAGTAAAATAAGAAAAATATTTTCATTAATTCTTTAATGTGTTTTTCTCCAGAAAGCCTGGTGAGATTTCAGGTGGCTTTTACTATTTGGAACACATATTTAGTTTGCACTGGCCAGATCTGCCAGCACCCCTTATGATACTGATTTACAGGTGAACTATGGAAAGCTGCTTGCCTGGTAAGACCTGTGTTTAGAGTTCAATATTTTTCATACACAGTGATAACACAAATGTCCTCTAGAGCAGAAGTATGTATTTCCTGCATTCCTTGCATCGCTTTAGTGCTAGTAACCTTGTCAATTGTATGAAGGGAAACATAAGACCCTGGTTTTGGCAGGTATGTAAAGGAAGAACTGATTTTCATTGAAAGTATTTTGTTTAAAATTGTATTTGCCATTTTTAAGTGTGTGCACACTCTGTTATTGGTTTGGAATATCTTTCCTTCTCTATACAACAAAAATCACGTAATTTTTAAGGCCCTGCTCCTGCAATAAGCACTATGGGTCTTCCCTCAGAGGCCCATTGACTTTAATGTCTGGGTAAAGAGGTCTGCCTGCACAGAGCTGCTTATTGCAGGATCAGGGCCTAGCACCTTAAGATACTGACCATAGAGTGTGGTGCCATAATTGTTATACTTGCTGTTTTCCAACTTATATGATGTCATTAAAAAGCTTTTATGGATACATGCAAGATACATTCTTTCAGTTAATACATTTGGATCTGTGTGCATCTTTCTCCTTTCAATTCCATGAATGAGAGCTGGAGACTCAGAGTAAGCGTGTGGCTATCACAGGGAATGATCGGGTTTTGCTGTGCTTGGAGGGATGATAAGTGCTGTTGTCACAAAGCACTGCAAAGTATTTTTTTCTCTTGCAACCATGAATTGAATGCAGTTGCTGCTGTGACTGTGGGCCTGCTCCTGCTCCCATTGTTTTGAATGGCTCAGGATCAAGCCCTATGTGATTGCACTGATGCTCTATATTTTGTTTGGTGTAGCGCTTTTTCCCCCAGGATTTGTCTTTAATTTTGACACCCGGAATTTTATTTAATAAAAATTAGAATTAATAAGATGAGACTTGGGGAGGGCATCTATTTACTGGAGAATAGTCTATGTGGAACAGAAAATGAGTTTCCTTCTTGATGAACTAGGCAGTCACAGCAGATACATTTTCTTGACAGGAACTTCACACACTCTGAAAACCTTTTCATTAAAGGATTATATTAACCCATATGCCCTTTTAGGAACAGGTAAACTATTCCACATTTTCCCTCCATCCAACCTTCTTATAAATCTGTGACTTAATTACAGTATCAGTGGAAGAGATTGAAGTCTAGAGGCACATTTGTAACAATGTATTCCAGCACTGGACAAATGAAAAATAATCTAGTATGTGTGCCTCTTTTTAGGTGGTATAGTGAGATGGTCCAACAAAGAGCGTTGATATGGGAAGTTACAAACTATCACTTTAATCAGAGACCCAACAGTATCATTTACACAGTGGTAGCAAGACTATATAACTTCAGGGCATTTATCAAAGTCCCTGGAGTTAGTTCCTTATTTCAAGCAAGATAGGTAAAACAGATATTGAGTAAAGAGTTAATCTCCATTCAGATCATTTAATAAATTGGGAGTTAAAAGTAAAAAACCAGAGAGGAGCTATTGGCTCTTGACTAACTGTGTCTTATTACATGCATAATTGTAAGTAAAAATGTCTTGAGTGCAAGTATGAATTTCCATTGTAAACATCATATTTAACTTTGTGATTTGGATGTTGTAATTGCATCTCTGGCTTGGTGCAACTTCCCTATGTTTAAAAGGTCCATGTCCCACATTTGGACTTACATAGTTGTAAGACATGTGATACCAATTCAGACCTAATCTTCTTTCTCCTCTAATCCTATTCAAAAGCCTTGGCTTACAGTCTGCTGGTAAAGCTGTTTAGCATCTTTGTCTGTTTGCATTATCTACTGAGCTAGTCATCAGTGAAAAGCAAGTTATAGTCCAAGATATCCAGATATGATGGCTGCCTTCTTCCTAAGGCCCCCCCCCCCCCGCCCAGGGATTATAGAAGCTAGCACTAATTAGTGTAACATTTATAAACAGAGTAGAGGTTTGAGTGAGTGAGGGGGTGAAATTAGAATTTTTTACTTTATTTTTTTAAAACTTTTATGCTTAACTGCCTTTATTTTTATTGTGAATTTAGAGCTTGTGAAAGGAGCCAAATTGATAGCCTTGGAGACTGAAAGTATCCATTTAGTCAAAGCATGGTACAATATATGCAGTCACAATGCAAGCTTCTCCTACCCCTTACACACCTGATATGGTAGATTAGTATCAATGGAGCAGATCCTGGAACCTAGCAAAATTATATGCAGTGCAAGAAAAGCTGGGGGTGCAAGGGTGGCTTAAAGCTAACCTTTGGATTCTGCTGATCCTGTAGCTGCTATGTGCAGGGCCAGTCCTGAGTTGCAGCAACCTGTGAACTGCTCCAACTTATGCAATCAGTAAATGATCCAAAGTGACTAAAAATGCAGCCTAGGAATTGGCATAACCTGTGGGGCATCCCAGCCAGTCTCCTTTTGTTCTGACCATAACATTTTCCCCCTGCTACACCTGCAGCAGGGAGTAGGGTCATGCAAGAGCCTCTAAGTGGATTCTGTGTCAGCAGAGAATCCCACCTGCACTGGGATCTCATAAATTTCAGTCTATATTCAGATTCCCAAATAAAGCAAAATGGCTATATGCCCCTGAAAATCTGGCCTCATGTTCTTTCTACAGAGAGCCAAATATCAAGGGTTTTTTTTCTGACAGGGACACCTGTCCATGAAGGACTGGAGTGATTCCTTCAATGCTTCCCATCTGAAGAGCCATCAGACAGTACTGACATTGTCTCTTCTTATCCAGGAGTGACCAGGAGGTGAAAGGTCTCTTATACCATTACCAGTCCATGAATCATCTAACCACCTTAGTAATATTGTTCTTCAATAGCTGTTATGTTACAGTGTAACGCTATTGCAAAAAAGCGAACATCCCTCTGGGATGTATTAGCAGGAATATTGTAAGCAAGACATGAGAAATAATTCTTCCTCTCTACTCTGCGCTGATTGGGCCTCCACTGGTGTATTGTGTCCAGTTCTGGGAGCCACATTTCAGGAAGAATGTGGACAAATTGGAGAGAGTCCAGAGAAGAGCGACAAAAATGATTAAAGGTCTAAAAAACATGATCTATGAGGGAAGACTGAAAAAAAAAAACTGGTTAGTTTAGTCTGGAAAAGAGAAGACAGAAAGGGGACATAACAGGTTTCAAGTACGTAAAAGGTTGTTACAAGGAGGAGGGAGAAAAATTGTTTTTCTTAACCTCTGAGGATAGGACAAGAAGCAATGGGCTTAAATTGCAGTAAGGGAGGATTAGGTTGGACATTAGGAAAAACTGCCTAACTGTCTGGGTGGTTAAACACTGAATAAATTGCCTACGGAGGTTGTGGAATCTCCATCATTAGAGATTTTTAAGAGCAGGTTAGACAAACACCTGTCAGGAATGGTCTAGATAATACTTAGTCCTGCCATGAGTGCTGGGGACTGGAGTAGATGACTTCTCAAGGTACCTTCCAGTTCTATGATTCTACCTGGAAAGAGTTAAAAGAAAACTTTTAAACTGTGCCTGCTGTATGTAGCCTTATGGCTAAAGGCCTCATTGCAAAACAACAGTAAGCCAGATCCACACCTAGTGTAAATTTGCATAGGTCCTCTGAAATTAATGCAATTCAGTGGAACACTGTGATTTACACCATCTGGGGCTCTGGCCCATTCTTCACCTGCTACATTAATTGTTGTTAGTGCATGTTTATACAATTCCTCACTTTGCCACAGACTTCCCTTGTGACCTTAGGCAAATGACTTAATCTCTCTGTGCCTCAGTTCCCCATCTGTACAATGAAGATAATAGAAAACTTCCTTTCTCCCACCTTTTGTCTGTCTTGTCTCTTTAGACTGTAAGTTGTTTGTGGCAGGAACTATGTTTCCACAGAGTTTAGCATGATGGGACCCCAGCCTTGCTTGGAGCCTCTAGTCACTAATGTAATACAAATAATATTTATTATTATTATTATTATTATTATATTCTAAACAATTTTCAGTTAAAATACAGCAATTTTTTTGTAGCTCTATGGCACACCAGTACTCTGTCTCCATCTGGAGAACACACACTGATGGGTAGTTGGTATTTGATATCACATAGTACAAAGAGATTAATTTCTAATTGTTATACCAACTGACATCTACTCATTAATTTGAAAATTTGAAAATCTGTTAGCTCTCATAATGTTTTTCTTCTTTTTATCACCTGCCCTGATATACAGAAAACCCTAGCTGTAATTATATCACCAAAGACTAATCATTTTTTCTTATTAACAGAAAGTTGGGCAGACTGCCATAAACATCACTCTAAGTGACATGTTTATAGTGTGACGTTAGTGTTCTTAGCAGGAAAGAGTTTAAGTAGAACAAATAATTGTACAGGATGAGCCAGTACTCCTGTGCTTCATGCCTGATTTACATCAGATCAAGGTTATGATAGGTGTGTGCAGTATGTGACAAAGTCAGACCACACAACCACCAGAGAGTGGTCCTGTTGGGATCCAGGCAGTGGGCATGCGGAAGGACGTCCCTCCAGCCTAAGGGGAGGATCCACAGGTCTGGGATTCCAAATGATTACGGATAACTAAAGAGATAATAGGAATGTGAGTGAGGTCACAGGGCTAAACGAAGGAAACCTGACAGGGACACCGAGCAGAGAACCCCAGACAGCGCCCACTGCTCGAAGGTGTCAAGGGAGCCAGTGAATGCTGCCCAGAGGAACTCTGCCCTGATGCGTGACTGGACGGAGGAGTGGAAATAGGTGCCACAGTCACAGGAAACCCCATCGGCCAACCTCCTCTCCCTGGTTTTGTAAATGGCCATTTTGGCCAGGGCTAGGAGGAGGCTGACACTCCAGAGAGTGGTGGCAGGCAGCCATATCAGTCCTAGAACAGGAAAGGCCCTTTTCTCCATGACCTGAAAAGAGGTTACCTCAAGTCAATTAGGGACATCTGAGTCCAGTTAAGGACTGCTTGTGACCTTAAAAAAAACAAACAAAAAAACCCATCCATTTTCTGGTGGGGTGAGGGTGGGAGAGATGAGAGACAAGCTGTAGCAGGGGTAGTGGCAGCTGGGAAGAAAAAAATAAAGCTTTGCCTGGGTGGAAGGCTGCTCTCCTCCCTATAGGGGAAGCAGCCGAGCTAATGGACTGTTTGGGAAAGGACTGGCACCCAGAGGCCAGCATACCAGAGCAACGCTCCAGAGGGGGGCCAGGGAGAGAGAGTCCCTTTTTGTGTTATGAACTTGTTTCTTTTTGTTTGACTGAAGAGGATTCTTTGGGCCTACCTGAAGGCCCACTTTGTAAATACTGAAAAAATAAAACCTGAGTGAGGAATAAAAACTTTCTGGGGTGGGACTGATTTATTCCAGGCCCCCACCGCCAGAGGGGGAAATGCTGAGTCCAGTGAGGCGAAAGAGGAGCTTTGCCATGTGGTGTCACAAGTGGGATTTGATGCAGTGGATTAGCCTGGGGGCAACATAGATTGCTGCTGAGAATGGATGACGTAATGAGGGTCCTGGTGCAGGCTACAGCGGCACAACAAGAGGCTATTGGAGTCCAGATGGCTGCTGAGCAGGAGTCTGTGTGGGTACAAGAAGAGACAAATCAACTGCTGATGAACCAGGCTGCCCAGGACAGAGCCGCCATACAGGAGTTAGTGGAACAACTGAAGCTCTGACAGCTCTGGCATGTGGCCATGATGGGACACAATCCCTGAGGGCCAACCGTTACCTAAAAAAAGATGATAGCGGAGGATAACGCTGAGGTGTATTTCCTCATGTTTGAAAGAACAGCTCTACATGAGGCCTGACCCCAGGCCAGTGGGCCAGTATCCTTGCCCCTTTCCTGTGTGGGAAGGCCTACTATGATATGGCAGCAAAGGCTGCTACAGACTACTCCCAGTTGACAGCTGAGATCCTGGCAAGATCGGCTATGCCCACCATGATAATGGCTCAGAGATTCTACGAGTGGAGGTACCAGGAGAACAAAGTGCCAAGGTATCAACTGTTCGACCTGATCTATCTCACACTGAAGTGGCTTCATTCCATGACCCACTGTTACAGAACTCTTGGTTTTGGACAGATTCATGAGGACTATAGCCAGACCTATGAGGATAGGTTGACCAAAATGATTCTCTCTCTTATGATGATTTGGTCACCTTCGTGGCGATGCAGTTAATGGTCAGAGACCTTTCTTAGATTACCAGGGAAGAGATGTACTGGACCAAGAGACTAGTCCCTGGCCCATACTAGCTGGCTTAGGTTGGGCTAAAGGGTGTTTAATTGCGGTGTAAATGTTCTGGTTCAGACTGGAGCCCAGGCTCTAGGACCCTGCAAAATGGGAGGGTGCCAGAGCTTGGGCTGCAGCGTGAGCCTGAATGTCCACGCTGCTATTAAACAGCCCCACAGCCAGATGTCTACCTGCAGTGTAGACATATCCTTAGTGGCCAGCAGATCAGAGGGCATCCCCTTCTGTGATCCTAGCAGGGTCTGCTGGAGCAAACCCCTGTCAATATCCTAGGTTTTGCTGGGACAGGGCTCCTCTCCAGCAGGGAGCTTTAAAAATAAATAAATTCCTGCTCACTTTCACCTAACTGTTTTTTTGTGGGTACGGGGCCATGGAAGATAATGAAGCACTGCGTTCTGCTGAGAAACTTAGAGTTTAAACAGTTAGAATTCCAGGAAATTCAGAGTGAAGGGTGCACTTACACAAGAAGTGACAGAATCATACTCAAATAATCTCCATAAGTTTACACATACATGAAATTACTAAAACTCCAATATATAGCCATTAACTGAAAGAGCTTTAAAAGTTTATTCTTTCTTGCAGCTAGAATTAGAGTTCTTATTGGAGAAGCACAAATATCCCTTTTACCAAGCAATGGTTTGTTAAATTAAGGGATATTCTTCTAATGGAAAAAATTGACTTGTCAGTAAAATTATTTGCCATAACGCCTGGCATCATACTATCATCCATAGTAAGTTACAAATACATGCAAGCAGCCAAAGCACCATCTCTAGCATAATTTGAGCTGGAATGATCTCAAGTGTGTGACTAGCAATGATAATTTTCAACAGCGATATTAATAGTGTGTCTGCATTTAGTAGCTAATATAATTTGATTGTTTAGTGTCAGTTGCCTTTTGTTCCCCAAGTAAACTCTTCCCTCCTCCCCCCGGTCTATTACACAATAAAAAATATAGTAATTAAGGGTTAAAATCTTGTCTCTGTTTGAAGTCAATAGCAAAACTCTTTAGTGGGGCCAGGATTTCAGTCTAAGGGTCTGTCTACACAGCAATAAAAGACATATGGCACTGAGTCCTAGAACCTGGGTCAGCTGACTCAGGCTTGTGAGGCTTGGGCTGTGGGATTAAAACAGTGTAGATGTTCAGGCTCAGGATGGAGCCTGGGCTATGAAAAGCCACAAGGTGGGAGGGGCTCAGTGCCCAGGCTCCAGCTCGAGCATCTACACTGCTATTTTTAGTTCTGTAGCTTGGGTAAGCTGACTTGGTCTCTGGAATTCATTGCCATGGTTTTTTTTTAATTGGTATGAAGATACATACTAAAAGTGTTTCTGAATTCAGTTCAATGTAACTAGCAAGGTGTTTTAAAAAGAACCCATAATATATACAACGTAGATGTGTGTATTAAAAGTTATGGCTAAAAGTTTCAAGCTACAGTGACTAACTTCAGCTCCTAAATCCATATTTAGACACCCCAATAAAATGTTTTTATAGAGATACTGGGCACCCACAAAACCCAATGAAGTCACTTTAGACTCCAAGGTTTGTAAACTTTGGCCTATATATTTTAAATGTTTAAGGCCAGTGGAAAATGACAGGCCTTTCCATAATTTTCGCTAATAGCTTATTTTAAAAAATGTAGGTCATTCATATTTTTGTAAAGACTGTCCTCCCTGTTGAAACCATCTCAATATTGCACTCTAAGGCAGTCTTGCATAGAGAGAGCTTCAGCCAGAGAATGCTAGCTTCAGCAAATGTATGAAGCTACTATCTACTACCACTATACTTACCTCAATGAGATGCCTCGTTGGAACCATTTAAATGAGAATATTATTAATCAAAGTGATTTAATATTTATTATCCATTTCACTGCTCTGTGACAGTACAGTAACTCCTCACTTAAAGTTGTCCCGGTTAACATTGTTTTGTTGCTGATCAATTAGGGAACATGCTCGTTTAAAGTTGTGCAATGCTCCCTTCTAACGTCCTTTGGCAGCCGCCTGCTTTGTCCACTGCTTGCAGGAAGAGCAGCTGTTGCAGCTAGCTGGTGGGGACTTGTAACCAGGGTAGACCAGCAGCCCCCCTATCAGCTCCCCGCTCCGCTAAGTTCCCTGTACTGCCGCCACCCAGCAGGCTAGCAATTGCAGGCTATCAATCGGCAGTTCAGCTGTCCCTCCCCCCACTGCCATGTGCTGCTCCTGCCTTCTGCCTTGGAGCTGCTCCCAGAGACTTCTGCTTGCTGTGCAGGGGCGGAAGGGGGGCTAATGTCAGGGTGTCCCCCTCCCCCCTGCTTCTGCACCCCACTTACCACTTCTCCATATAAAGCAGGGAGGGGATACCGACGGAGAGAGACAGAGAGAGCTTGGGGCAGCAACTGTTGTCTCAACTTCCTGATCCACTTAAAAAGACAATGCACTTAAGAGTGGGTCAGCTTACTTAAAGAGGCAGTGTGCATCTCTCTCTCTCTCCCACACACACAAGGTGTGTGTCTGTCTCTGTCTGCTATGCTTCTCCCCACCCTTGTGTTCATGCTGCCTTGTGTGAGAGGCTACATTAACAACAATGTGTTAACCCTTGAGGGCTCAGCCGAGTGCTAGTTCATTATTTAGCAGTAAGGCATTCCCTGGGAAATATCCCTCCCTCTTCCACCCTTTAACTTCACCACCTCAGCCAAACTTCACAATCATCATAGCTGTGAACAGTATTAAATTGTTTGTTTAAAACATATACTGTGTGTATATCTATATAATATATAGTTTTTTGTCTGGTGAAAAAAATTTCCCTGGAACCTAACCCTCTCCCCATTTACATTAATTCTTATGGGGAAATTGGATTCACTTAATATCGTTTCACTTAAAGTCACATTTTTCAGGAACATAACTACAACGTTAAGTGAGGAGTTACTGTATTGCATTTATGGTCTTAGGAGCAGTTTCAAACACAAGGTTTATTCAAATGAATAGGCTGCCCAGTCCCCTTCATAGAGCAATCTCATTAGATCTCAGAAGTTAAGTAGGGGTTTGAGCTTGGTGTGCACCTGAGTGGCATGTTGCCAAGGATAAATTAAGGTGATGCAGAAGGTAGTGTTGGAGATTCTATAGCAGGCACTCCTTCCCACTCAACCAATGCACCAAAATGGCATTAGGGGGCATTCTGGTGCTGGAGGTTCCTTTTTTCTGATGAGATGTAGGTCCATTTTGTCACTAAGTTTTCATAACAATTCTTGGTGAGTCTGCCCCAGTATTCTGGCCAAATTCTATCTTGGGTAATTACATTTTCCCTAAACTGTTTGTGATGGTGGTTATCATTATGGTTGCCTTGTTCTACCCCAGAATCAGCTGCATATCCAAATGTTTTTGTAACGGAAATTAATTTATATTTTTCAACCAGCCTTACTAGAGAGATACCTAGTACAAATCAAGGCACATTTGAGGCTGTGCTGTGTTTAGCCCTCTTAACTCTGACAGGTAGGTCTTTGTGTTCAAGTGTACACACTTAAACATTATTTTATGGATATCCAAGAATCCTGTTGACAAAACAGTAGCAAAAAGACTGTAGAGACTAAAACAGATGGTGACAGCTTTTCTTTACATGGGTTGTATGTTAATTTAATTAGGCATAGGTCAAAGAAAGCTTTGTATTCATCTATAGCTCCCCCAGGCTTATGCATGTCATACTTCTGATGCAGGGCATTCAGAGCTCCAGATACTCCATTACTATATATTCCTAAATATATAATGGGTCAAATTTTGCCTTCAGTTTGGCTTTTGTTGCGTTGTAAAAGAGTCGAATGTAGCTCCATGAATTTATTTGTAAGGGTTGCTGGCAGGAAGAAGAGGGAATTGTTTAATCACTCTGATGCTGTCACAGTTTTTATTGTGGATATTCATTGTTCATAAATGATTAATGTTCATGTGAAATAACTTAAAATTAGATTTTTGTGATGAACAAAATTTTCAATCTTCTCTTTTTGTGCTTTAATGGATCAATGGATCTTCCTCCTCCCCAAAACCTAAAATTTGTTGTTTAGACAGATTGTGGTGATGCTGTACAGAAGTAACCAAATCCCCTGCCGAGTTCAACCCTTTATTGCAGTGAGAGAATGCCTTGATGGCAGATCTTCTCCGTTGCAACTTTGCAGCAGTAGATGGGATTAACTGTTTGCTCTAAAAAAGGAGCTGATAGTGAGGTTTAGCCACAACAATCATTTCAGAAAATCAATTCTGTATCAACTCACTAGTTTTCAGCAACCAAGAAAGTCAGACCACACTGCAGTAAAGATCAGGGAGTTCTGGAAAAACTTATGGGCACATTCCAGCAAAATATATCTCTGGTCTTCTGAACCACGCAAGTTGTGAAAGGTTGCAGCTGCTGGGTCTGTGGCAGTCAATTACCTGGGAACAGGCAGTCAGCAGTGGAAGCCAGAAAAGAACAAATAAAACTATGTCTATGCATTGTGGAGCTTTCTAGGGGAAATAACGTGTTCAAAGGAGTTCCCAGCCTTGCATGCATTAATAGTCCCTGTACTTGGTCGACCTGTCAAACTTTCTCTGCATCTGTTCAGCCTGCAGAAGTGAGTCCAGCCATAAAGTAACCCTCACTTTGTAGATTCAAATAGGAAAGTTGAGGTTCCTAGTTCAATGTCTAGGCCATAAAAGCAGGTGGAAGAGGAAACAAACTGATTATCATTGAGGGGGTTCACTCCCCCTCTTACAATTGTTGCTTGTTTGGCAGCTGGAGGATGAACTAATCTTTGGGCTACGTAATCTGTCGTGGACTTCTGCTCCAGATGTGGACTGGCTACAGAACTTGTTCATACACACCAGATGTGTTCATCATAAGATCTTTTAATGCTCTACCAGGTGTGACTAAGGTTTGTTTAAATAAGATATTCTACATACAGCACCACCTAGTGGCTGAACAGTATAATTCAATGATGACAAGGCCAATTCAGTCAGTGCGGATGTGGTCCATTCCCAATAATTGAGGAGGAAGTATCAATACCAAGAGAGGGAAATTGCTTTTGTAGTGAGCCAGTCACTCCCAATCCCTATTCAAGTCCAAATTAATGGTGTTAATTTCAACAATTTCCACCCCACCATTAACCTCAGCCTGGACCAGTCCACACAAGAAATCCACTTCCTGGACACTACAGTGCAAATAAGTGATGGTCACATAAACACCACCTTATACCGGAAACCTACTGACCTCTGTTCTTACCTACATGCCTCCACCTTCCATCCAGGACCCATCACACGATCCATTGTCTACAGCCAAGCCCTAAGATACAACCGCATTTGCTCCAATCCCTCAGACAGAGACAAACACCTACAAGATCTTTATCAAGCATTCTTAAAACTACACTACCCACGTGGGGAAGTAAGGAAACAGATTGACAGAGCGAGACTGATACCCAGAAGTCACTTACTACAGGACAGGTCCAACAAGGAAAATAACAGAACACCACTGGCCATCACGTACAGCCCCCAGCTAAAACCTCTCCAGCACATCATCAACGATCTACAATCTGTCCTGGAAAACGACCTCTCACTCTCACAGACCTTGGGAGGCAGGCCTGTCCTCACTTACAGACAGCCCCCCAACCTGAAGCAAATACTCACCCGCACCTACACCACAGAAACACTAACCCAGGAACCAATCCCTGTAACAAACCCCATTGGCTACTCTACCCTAGTGATACCATCAGAGGACCCAACCAATCAGCCACACCATCAGGGGCCACATTCACCTGCACATCTACTAATGTAATATATGCCATCATGTGCCAGCAATGCCCCTCTGCCATGTACATTGGCCAAACCGGACAGTCTCTACGTAAAAGAATAAATTGACACAAATCAGACATCAGGAATGGTAACATAACAAAGTCAGTAGGAGAACACTTCAATCTCCCTGGACTGTCTATAACAGATTTAAAAGTAGCCATCCTTCAACAAAAAAACTTCAAAAACAGACTTCAAAGAGAAACTGCAGAACTACAATTCATTTGCAAACTTAACACCATTAATTTGGGCTTGAATAGGGACTAGAATGGCTGGCTCACTACAAAAGCAATTTTCCCTCTCTTGGTATTGACACCTCCTCATCAATTATTGGGAGTGGACCACATCCACCCTGACTGAATTGGCCTTGTCATCATTGATTCTCCACTTGTAAGGTAACTCCCTTCTCTTTATGTGCCAGTATATTTATGCTTGTATCTGTAATTTTCACTCCATGCATCCGAAGAAGTGTTTTTTTTACCTACGAAAGCTTATGCCTAAATAAATCTATTAGTCTTTAAGGTGCCACCGAACTCCTTGTTGTTTTTGTGGATACAGACTAACACGGCTACCCCTCTGATACTTGAGCACAATTCAATTTCACATTCCATCTCCCCGTTTAAGTTCTACATTCCTACAATTTACAATATTTACATTATCACACTGTCTTTGAAGTTCAGAACGTATCAGTCTGTTAAGTGTCTCTGAATCATACTGCTTTCCTAATTACATGACCCGAAAGCATAACAGTTTGGTTTATTGGCTATCTATTAGTTGCAATAACTGGCTATGTTTGGTCTAGAATCCTTGAGTCATCGTCTTGTTCTGCACCTGCCATCTGTAGAGTATGCTCTATTGATTGTTCTCTCTGAGGAACAAACTGAAGATGTTGACAGTTTTTGTTGTCAGTCTCGATCACATGATTTAGGTGCTGAATTCGTTTTCTTTGAAACTTGCAGTTGTCCATCCCTTTTCTTCATCCGATTTGAAATGAACATCGTCTCCAGGTTCTAGACCCAGCAGTTATCTAATTGAGTGACCTCTGTTGTAAAATCATTAAGCTCTTTTAGCCTTTTAATCGAATTTTTGGCTATTCTCTTCATGTCTGTCCACTTTGGAGACAAATTATTTTCCAAAGTTGGAATGGTAATTCTGAGTTGTCTTTCCATTAGGAGTTGTGTGGGACTATATCCAGTAGTTGTGCTTGGTGGTGATCTGTAACTCAGAAGAGCAAGGAATGGATCTTCCTGCTGTAGGATTTTCTTGGCTGTCTGTACAACTCTCTCAGCCTCTCCATATTAACCAGAAGCTAATGGACTGCTAGTAATATGATGATCATATTTCATTTGAAATTACTTAAATTCTGCTGCAGTGAGCAAAAGTGCATTTCAGTTTCTTGATAACACTGTGACATGTTATATCTTTCAAATACATTATTTCTATATTCCTGAAAAAATAGTCCATGGTGACCAGATAATTATGTCCTCTGAATTTGCAGAAGTCTGCAGCTAGTCTCCTCCAAGTTCTGTCTGATAGAGGTGGTGTTATTAAATGTTCTTTGTGTCACATTGCTTTGTTAGTTCTGCAGTATTCACATGCAGAAGAACTTTACGTCCTTGCTGATGTACGGACACCGCACTGACTGGTTGGCCCATTCATGGCATTTAGTTAATTTCTGATGTCCTTCAATGGATGAGGTTTAAGATTTCTCCAGTCGTTTAATTTGGAATTACGATCCAATTACCTTTATTTTTGAGTCCATTTGACTTGTTTAATTGTCCATGCACTGCAAAGTAGTCTCTTGTCACTTCCTTAGTGTCCTTTAGATACTTGGGCCAGCCATCTCTAATGTAACTTAGAGCTGCCATGTTTGTCAAGGCTGCTTTTTGTGGCTGGTGTAGCCTCTTTTCTGACACTGGTCTGTATGTGTCCACAACATCTACATATGGTTTTACATTATCTTCAAGCTCATGGGTAGTTGAGTGTGATACTGGGCTCAGTGGCAGAGTGTCTGTTACTTCCAGATTTTTCCCAGGTACGTATTTTGCAATTGGGTTAAATCCATAAACTTTAGCAATGGACACTGGCATCTCAGTGGTGCTTGATCAGGTTTTCTCCATTGATACGGGGGTTACAAGTGGTTTATGGTCTGTTTTCAGTGTAAATGAATCCAGTTCACTCAGCTATATCTGTAAAAGTTCTCACGTGCCCATACATTTGCCAGGCACACTTTTTAAATCTGTGCATATCATTTTTCTGCTTCTGAGTGTGTGAGTGAGCAAAATGCAACTGGCTTCCACTGAGAGCCATACAGTACACTGCCTAGGCCGTAGCTGCTTGGTTCCAGCCTGATCATTGTGGGTCTGTTCACATCTCAACAGCTCAAATGATCAAGTACTGTGATCTTCTTTTTTAAAAAAAAAACAAAAAACCTTTTTGAAGGTAATTTGCTTGATTTGACCCCCATAGCCAAAATATGTTTGAATTTAATAGTTTACTCAGTGGTTTGGTTATCATAGAATGGTCTTGTAGTATCAACTAAGGTAGTTTACCATCCCCAGTATATGTCTCAGTTCTGGTACATTAATTGGTATATTCAATTTTCAAATTGCTTTTACTCGCTCAGGGTTAGGATTGATTCCATCTTTATTTATTTTCTGTCCCAAAAGCTCAGTTGGGAGTAGGTGCAAAATTCATTTTTCCTTGTTTAGCTTCAGTCCAGACTGACTGGCATTTTTTCCATTGAATATCGTTCATGAAAACTACAACTTTATTCTGTTTCTTAACAGTTCTGCTATCTTTCCTTGAAAAATATCAGGTGCACTGGAAATCCCAAAATCAAAGGGAAATCCCAAATCTCACAAAGGGTGTGAAAATGTAATCAGTTTAGCATTTTTTGAGGGAGGGGCTAACAGAATTTGCTTGAATCCACTCCAGGCATCCAGCTTGGAGAATACTGTACCTCCTTCCTCTTTGGGGAAAAGGTCATCTAATGTTGGGAGGAAATACTGTTCTCTCATCACTACTTCATTAAGGCCTTTTTTTAAGATCCACAATGATTTTGAATTTTGCCAATTTTCTTTATAACTTGTTCCATTGGGGAACGCCATGCTGTTGGCTCAGAGATTTTCTCGATTAGGCCAATTTGCTTCATTTTCATTAACTCAGTTTCCACTTTATGAAGTAGTGGGAGAGGAATCCCACAGCATGTGTGTACGCTGTATGGTTCAGCATTGTCTCTTAATGTTAGTTGTACTGGATTTCCTTTAAAAAATCTAATGTAAACAAATATTCTGTCAAGTTCTTCCGCTTTTCTCACTAGGCCCATGATGGTCAGGGTGCTGGAATGGGGGAGGCAGGGGGCCATGGTTCCATCACAATTAAAAGTGGGAGGGCTATGCTCTCCCACTTTTTGGCCGTGAGATGAGCAACGGGGGGAGAGGGCGGAGAGGAACAAGTGGGGGGAGGTCTTGGGGGAAGAGGCGGTGTGAGGGCGGGGCCTCAGGGGAAAAGTGTGAGATGAGGGGAGGTCCTTGGAGGGGGCGAGGCCACGGTTCAGGTGCCTGTGCCTTCCCCACTTTTAGGGCACTTCTGCCACTCCTGATGATAGCTACCACACTGCAGCTGAGAAGGCTGCTGGTCTGTGGTCCTTTGATCACACTCTGAATCAGGGGTCTCAAACTCAAATGACCACGAGGGCCGCATGAGGACTAGTGCATTGGCCTGAGGGCCACATCACTGACACCCACCCCTTGCTGCCCCTGGCCCTGCCCCCCTCCACTCCTTCCATGAGGCCCCGCCTCTTCCCTGCCCCCATTCCAACCCCTTCCCCAAAGTCCTCACCCCAACTCTGCCCCCTCGCTGCCCCCAGGGGGGGCAGGAAGAGCACGGGGTGTGGCGGGGGCTCAGGGCAGGGAGTTGAGGTGCAGGAGGTGTGCAAGGTACGGCAGGGGGCTCAGGGCAGGGAATTGGGGTGTGGGGTGCAGGGAGGATGAGGGGTGCGGCAGGGGGTTGGGGTGCAGGGGGCTCAGGGCAGGGGGTTGGGGTGCAGGAGGGGTGTGTGGGATGTGGCAGGGGGTTGGGGCAGGAGGGGTGCGGGGTGTGGGCTCCGGCCCGGCGCCGCTTACCTAGAGCTGGTTCTTGAATTCTCTGGTGACAACATGCTTTTTCATAAATACCATTTCTCAGTGGTATAAAGTATGCATTAAACCAGGGGTCGGCAACGTTCGGCATGCGGCTCACCAGGGTAAGTACCATAGCAGGCCGGACCAGTTTATTTACCTGCTGACGCGGCAGGTGCGGCCGATCCTGGCCCCCACTGGCCGCGGTTCATCGTCCCAGGCCAACGGAGGCGGCGGGAAGCCGCGGCCAACACATCCCTCGGCCCGTGCCGCTTCCCGCCTGGCGAGCCGCGTGTCGAACGTTGCCGACCCCTGCATTAAATCTAGCTGTTTGACTGTCAACAGTAATAGTCATCTTTGTGACTGTCCCGAGTAAAGTCAAAAGATTTAAAGATATGCTCTGCTTGCATCCCTAAGCATAAATTAAAGACGATACCTGCATATCTCCAATTTCCTTGTGGATTTGTTTGCAATTTAAAGTTGTGCAAAGTACTACTGCCAGTCTGTCCATTATGAAGATTTGTCAAAGCTGACGCTCTCTGAGGCATTGAAGAGTGGCATGTTGATGAGATCTTGCAACCTTTGTTGCTATTTTTCCTTCTGTTTGTTCTCACAGCTTGCTCATATACATGAGATATGTTCATCATAAGATCTTTTAACACTCTGCCAGGTATAGCTAAGGTTCATTTAAATAAGATCTCTTACACACAGCACCACCTAGTGGCTGAACAATATAATACAGTTGACCATTCCCTTACCTTAACTCTTCCTTTTCTCCCAACTCTGAAGTGTAACTATCAGCCCAAGAGCTTGATCTCTTCAGATTGCAGATCTTTAAGAATTCTTCATCACCTCACTTCTTCATTCAGGCCCTGAGTCAGGAAAGTATATCTATCCAGGACATGAAGTCAATGAGATCTAAGCACAAACTTAAAATTAAACATGGGTGTAAATGCTTTCCTGAGTTGGAGCCTGAGTTAGACCCTGAGTTAGGAAAGAACTCTTGCTGTGTGTCAGGAGAGTTCTCTGACATTATTTCCCAGAGCTTCTTAACTGTATGTAGCAGTGGCAATATAGTTGTGTGTAAAAGCATTAATAGAGTACAGCCTATGACTGCTAGAGAGGAATTAATCCTGTACCCAGAATACATGACACTTCCTCCCCCACTTCTGCCATAGCCATTGAGTTCCTGGGGTTTCCTCCAGCTACATATAGGTAAGGCTCTGGAATACTTGAAGATGCAAGTAACTGTTCAACTGCCAGCTTTAGGCAGGCAAATTTATCAGGGTTTTGGAGCTGTGCTCCAGCTCCGCTCCAGCTCCAGGCAAAAACCTGCAGCTCCACTGCTCCGGAGCTCCTCTGCGCTCCAGCTCTGGTCTCCGCTCCAAAGTCCTGAATTTAGTTCTTGCTTTGTGGCATCCTATGGCATTCTTTGTGCCCCATGTATGTTGGTACATGTGTGCCCCCCCCCCCCGCCTGTCATTGAATATCTGACCCTATTAAATCTATGCAGGAAGAAACCAGTGTCATTGCCATGAGATGAATAAGGAATCACAACTTTTCTGGAACTACTTTTCATATTCATTATACTTTCAATAGAGGGAACATACTTTTGCTTTTCTGCAGGAATGTGTAAGCTGATACTGATCACTGGACTGCTGCTGGCTCTCTCTCCCAGTGTTTCAATTTTGGTTCTATGGACTCTTGAGATGGGCAGACCCTTGTCTGTCAGTTTTCAGAATCCCAAATTCAGAAAGGGAGGTGGTAAGGGCCCAGTTGGGTAAGGGACCTTTCCTTCCCTTTATGATTTTTTTCTTGTATTATTATATCTGCATGTTGCTTCCTTTGAGCTATTCAAGCTACAGTTAGGGTAAGGCTGTTCTAAAGATGCTTTAAAATCTGCTTGGTTGATGATTTATGCAGTGCCTAGCTGTGCACACAAATGAGTGAGAAAACATCCTAATAAGCTTATTTATTATAAACTCCTATTATAGATTGCCTATGTAAATACTCATGATTAATGTGTACAATGTTTCAGTGCTATTACTTCTGGAAAAAATCCTCTTTATGTGAACATTTATCAAAACATAATTTGTGTGAGTGACAAAAGTGTGCGTGTGCATGAATATAACAGATTTCAGTAATGCTGCTATGAATATTTTAGTGCAGAAGTTGCACGCGCAGTTTAACAAATCAACAGGGAATCTCTTCACTTTGAACAGTTTATAAAAATCTATCCAAAGACTTTTGTCCATGTAATGAGCTATCTGGCCAGTCAGTAAATCATGATGAAAAATGCAGACTGTCACCAAAGGATTTACCGGGATGGCATAGTTGTGTTGGTCCCAGAATATGAGAACGCCAAGGTAGGGAAGCAATATCTTTTATTGGACTAAATTCTATTGGTGAAAGGTACAATTTTTTGGAGCTACAAAAGTAAAACACCATATCACCCATAAGCAAACACTTTTCATGAAGTGATCACTCCATATCTGATCTTGCAATACTTGTCCTCAAGGGATACTAGAACAACACCTTCAAAAGGTGAGCCTGGGAACTTAAATTCCAAAACACCAAAAGTTCAGGGCTTAACAGGGATATACACTGATTTTATGGCTTATTACAATAATTTGTAACATACCACAATGCCTGTTACCTTTAACTGTCCACTTCAAAATGTATATGTATAACAGTCTAACCCCCAATTGCTCACTAACCCCCAAGTAGCTGCCTGCAACATGTTACCCTTTCTGCTTAACAGTCTGTTCCAACTTATATGTATTTCAGACACTCTGCTTCCTTCCCCAGACCCAAAGAAGAGCTCTGTGTCACTCTTAACCTTGTACCTTCCACCAACAGAAGTTGGTTTAATAAAAGATATTACCTCACCCATCTTGTCCCCTCTTGCAGCTCTTATTGCACACCGAGAAGAGGCCGAAAGAAGCTGTTTGAGAGGTACCACCTATGTAGTGGAGACTTGGGAAATGAGGTACAGAGCCAGAGAAGGCTTCCTGGTGTTGTGAGGTCCTGGGGGCAGGCTGCTGTGAGCTTAAGTTGGACTAATGGGAGTGTCATTGAGGTAGGAAGGAAAAGGGGTTGAGGTCACAAAGGGGAGAGATTTCAGTGAAGAGATCCTGTATGGCAGGGCAGAGAGTGACTAAAAGAATGAAGAGAGACCAGGGGAAATTCTCTCCAAAAAGAGAAATCCAAGGGCGTGTGCCCAGAATGATTGAAGGAGAGACTGGAGAAAAGTAAGAATGATGGTAGAAGGAAGGCAGCAGAGACAAGATAGGAGGAAATGTCCAGTGCAGAAAGTGTTGAAGCCACGGCAGGAAGAGAATTAGGTCCTCTTGATGTTCTAAAATCTGGTCTTGCAGTGTAAACAGGACCAAGCCAAGTTCCCAAACTGTGCTGTACCCTTGAATTTTTTTGCAGGGTTCTAGCATGATTTAAGAGCACAGATCAAATATAGTTTTAAACCTGTCTACTGAACCATATTTTAACAGTGATGGGGCACTACTGTATTGTGATCCCCAACACTGTAGATTCCACAGTGGAGATGGGAGCACAGGAGGAGGAAGGCTGGAAAAGAAAAAATAGAGGAAAAAGGTGATGAAAGGAAAGAAAATAGAACAAAAAATAGAAGACACTAAATATTTCTATGCACTTTGGGCCTGATTTTCAGAAAGCATTCATGCAAATTCTTGAGTACATGAGTGCCACAACTCTTCAAGCATTGACACCTGTGTGGTTAGTTGACTGAATCTGTTAGCTACCAGTGCAGCTATCAGTGCTTGTATAGTACATACACAATTGTTGTGAGGGCATTTGGAACCCTGGTTTCATAGTGTTTAGTGTGCACTAACTGCTGTCACAGAACCTAACCTTCATACTGTAAAACTTCCCTAGTAGAGAATTCCAGACATCTACTTTCTTTATAATTTAAAATAAAAGTCTGAAAATATTTGTACATCTTCTAAAATGCAGGAAATTGCTTCTGGTGTTTCAAAATGGTCTGGATGAAAGGATGCCTGTAAACATCCATTTTTGTTTTGTATTTTCTAGAATCTGAATATTTTCATCTACAACCAGTGCTGTAGCCTATCTTAGATAAGAATGAGGTGTCAATCATACCTAAGCTTTCTAGCCTTGTCCCTTAATCACTGTCTTCCACTTTCTGATGATCTTGGGGTAGAGTCTGGCTTTTAATAAATATCCTTATGTTTGGAATGTTTTTAACAACAATGTCATATTCAAGAAAAAATTTCAATAGAGTAGCTATTAGAAAGAAATAAGTAATTGAATATAGCCTCTAAAATCTCTACTTTGAAGGGAATGAAGCCTCATATGGGAAATTATTAGAGATGAAAGGCAGGTTTCTACTGCTGCCTTCAACTAGATTTAACATTTTATCCAATTTGAAGGGTTTGCCTCTTTCTGACAGTCAGTATCTGCCTTCAATCACTCCCTGTCAACACAGTTTTATTTAGGATGAATAAATATGACATAATTAGCTAAAGAGTCCCATAATTACAGGTGTAGAGTTCTTTTATTTGCTAAGACTTCGTGCCTAAGGAAAATGACACAACATGCCAGGAGTGTTTAAAATGTGAAATCTAAATTTATCAATGTGATTATTTAGCAGTGATTAGAGTATTTTGACTTTGTCCCAATTTTCTTTGACAGTTCTGGTGCCTGTAGCATTAGCCAGAGATGCAGATGCTTTTAGCTGTAGTTGTTGTCAAAGGCATTCTAAGAGCAGTTGCTATACTATTTTGGCTATATGATTCCCTCAGAGAATCTTATCTTTACAGCTGGATTATTTTGTCCTGCTGTTGGTACATTTTTACCTAGAGCACTGTTCTAAATACAACAGAATTCAGCTAATGTGGCAACGCAAATCCTCAAAGAAGGGTGTAAAATGTCTTCCAGAAACCACACAAATTCCACTAAGCAGCTTCCATTTCTAAATGCTTTAGCCTCCTTTCAGGTGTTAAAGTGGCCTTTTATAGTAAAGGGTCTGCCAGGACTTCCATTATAAATTACTGTTTTTCACAAGTTAGAAATCAGACATAAAACATTGATGCAGGTTAAAACTTGCATTCAAGGATTAAGTCTATGAGGACAATAAGGAAACAATGTTTCCTTGGCATTCTGGATTG
Source organism: Chrysemys picta bellii (assembly GCF_011386835.1). Taxonomy (NCBI): domain Eukaryota; kingdom Metazoa; phylum Chordata; order Testudines; family Emydidae; genus Chrysemys; species Chrysemys picta. Next base: position 106,778,350 of record NC_088792.1, read on the forward strand.
GGAACAATTTAGACATGAAATTATTTTTAGAAATTGGTTAGTGCTTCTGTACCATGTGCTTTAGAAAAAATGTCATTTTTTGCTAAGGGACTACACAATTTATACTTTTCTCAAAGAACTGAGCAGGCCTCCCTGTGTATCTTGAAAAATAAGTGGTATGCTTGTGCTTAAAAGGAGGATGGCGCCCTCTGAATTAGCATTCAAAGCACCTGGTTTGACCTAGCAGAGCATGTGTCCCATGAAATCGTTTGCATTTCTGTGGTGCTTTCCAGATGAGGATCTCAAAGTCTTTTATTAAGGACTTCAGGCAAATCATCTTATGAAACTGCAATAGTGATTTCACAGTTATAATTGCAAAGTTAGTCATTTTCCAGTGTAAACCGGATCTTAACCCTACTCACTCAACTTTCTGAAAAAGCTCCTTTCCACCTCATGTTATTTCTGAGAGTAGGGTTTTCTGAGGGGAAGGATTGGGGGTGGGGGGAATCTTGATGTTGATTGGATGGGTAATCAGGGTGGCCCACTACAAAAGTGATTTTTCCTCCTGTTGATAATAGCCCACTTTAATTGAATTGTCTTGTTAGAACTGACCCCCCCCCCCACACACACACACACTTGGTAAGGCAACTCCCATCTTTTCATGTACTGTGTCTATATAGCTTCCTACTGTATTTTCCACTCCATGCATCTGATGAAGTGGGTTTTAGCCCACGAAAGCTTATGCCCAAATACATTTGTTAGTCTCTAAGGTGCCACAAGTACTACTTGTTGTTTTTACTATTTACAGTGTTTTTCTTTTAGCAATGGCATTTGACACATCCACAACTCCACTCCACACCAACCCTATTACCTAAGGTGCCTTGGATAAAGACAATCCTCAGGAGGAGGAAATACAACTCTCAAAGCAATTTTATAACAACATCTTTGCTTCTGGGGAAAAATAATTGAAACAGAGTTCTAACCTCAATCAGGCCTTGATTCAGCAAAGCACTTCAGCGCTTGCTTAAATCTCATTCATCTAATTGAACATAAGAACATGTTGAAATGCTTTGATGATTGGGGCCTTAATCTTTATGCCTACCAGTAACTTTGGAGGAAAGGAGTCAGGATTCTTAGAGACCAGTGCAGATTCTGTATCATACATAACATACTAAATAATGTGGGCTTTTTTTGTTTTAATCAGTTAAATTGTTTGATCTAGTTTTAGGGCTCTCCCCTAAAATATTTAATAAAAATTAAGTAAATAACTAAAATTCATAATTATCGAGACATCTTCATCCAAGACCCAGGAACTTGTAATATCACTTAGGATGTGATGTATCACTGAATGATTGCATTGTGATTGTGTGACACCCAAATTGTGAGGGTTTCTCAAAATGACAGCATATAAAACCAGCTTCCTCCTTCAGTAATGGTTTAAGAAATGGGTAGAATCAGTGTGGAGGGGACACGGTAGACCGATTTTTAAATCCGAGTGATTTAAATCACTGATTTTAATAATGATTTAAATTAGTGAACAGAAAATCTTTATTTGCATTATCAGTTTTAATCTTGTTTGCATTTGTACTTTAATTAATTTCTTAAAGGGTTGATTCTTATTGACTGGTAGCCATTAAAGCATGTTGATTTACAAACAAATATAGCCTTCATTCAAAATTTGGTACTTTTTTGCTAGCTATAGCTATACATGTTTATGTAAGCAATTATTTAGCTCAACATACTTTCCTTCAGTTTCTTTTTACTTTTTTTTGTTAGAAAATGGTGAATGACATCTTTATTATTTACTAGATGAGGCTTATTTTTTTTACTTGTAGTTGTCAAGCTGCATTCCGATGGAAATTGAAATTGAATTAAAAATTCACAAAACTAACATTTAAGAACTGTTTTTCATTTAAATGTGCTAAGCATATAAGAAAATACATTTCTCAAAATATATTTTACATTTTTAAAATTAAGTGGTTTATTAAACAAAGGAAGCCTTATCTGAAGTCAGTGAATTGAACTGATTGTTTCTAGTCCTGGTGTCCTTTAAGATTTTTAGAACTAGTAACTCTCATCTTCCCACACCTAGTTTTTGGTCACATACTGGAAGAGGAAAAGAAGCTTCTATGCTTTTTAAACTCCCAGTCAATTTCTCAACTTCTGTCATTGAACTGAATTAGTTGAATAAATTGAAAAGAAGAAAATATTCTTTATGCACCTGCGGAAGAGGCTACTGTTGTCAAAAGCTGGTTTAACACACAACATAAACTTGTTCCAGATGCTTAGCCAGTGATTTCCTCCTGTTCAGTGGTCTTTCTTTAAAACTTTGGCAGCAAACACCTACTGCTTGAATATTATTTATTTGATTTAAATTATTGTAATCGATTATGTTAAGTTTAGGCCTTAAAGTAGGTTGTCATAATTTCAATTTAAGTATAATCAAATCTGATAAAAATATTTTTACTTTAATCCACTTTGGGAAGGGGACCATTTAAAAGATTAGAGATCCCCCAAGTGGCCATTTAAATGATATAACATGACTTTATTAAATGCGATAGTAGCTGGATAATGGAGAGCTGATTGAAGGATGGCACAGAGGCATTCCCTGCTTCCTATAGTAGTTGAGATGTCTTATTTGGTAGGGCATAATAAGTAATTTCACAGAATTCTGGGGATAACAGAGGCGCTAAATCCAGGAAGCTGCCTATGCACATACCTAATTTTAACCTGATTATTTCAAGTGCTTAAAATAAAAATACTGTTGAGTTGGGGTCATGTTGTGCCAACATAACAGTGCAGGGCAGAATATTCTTTTCAGTGTTGAAATTAGTGGCCTTTAGGAGAAGATATTTAGGCCAGCATAATCTTCTGTTTTTCCTTCTATGTTTATGATGGAAATTTAATAAAATACTCTTGTCATATTGCTATTTTGAAGAGTAAATTACAAAAGAAATCTCTTTCTATCGCTTGCCTGTGGTATTTTTAGTACTGGGTAAATGGAGACTTCCAACCTTTCAGTCTCTGCAGAATCCCCTTGGTATTTGTGAATGTTACTGTATGGTATGTCTTTATTATTGTCAATGTCCTGAAAGATCTGCAGCCTTCAAACTGCCTATCCAGTGATTTCATGTTTCCTTTGTTTCATAGATACCTCTGTGAGAATTCATTGATATTTATCTTTTTCTTACCACACACTTTGGTTTAACTCAAATTTCTGAGTCAGCAGCCTTGTTATTTAGTAACGAGCACCTAGTTCTGCATGGCTCGTAGACATAATTATTAATTGTATTACTGTAGCACCTAGAGACCCAAGCTGGGATTTGCACCCCATCATGCAAAGTGCTGTACTAAGAAATAGTAAAGAACAATCCCTGTCCTGAAGATTTTATAGTCCAAAAATAGATAAGACAGAAATGTTGGGAGGGGAAAAGAGGCACAGAGATTGTGACTTGCCCAAGGTCATATAGCAGTCCAGTGGCCAGAGCTAGGAATCAAACCCAGGTCCCCTGACCTCCCTGTCAGTGCCCTATTTACTGGACCCCAGACAAGAGCCCACCCCAAAAATTCTTACTCATGTGATTAATTTTATGCATGCAAGTAATACACTGACTTCAGTGGCCCTACCTACATGTATAAAGTTACTGGTACCACTCACAATAGTAAGCAGTAAATATTAGCATGATCAGATCCTAAGTGAGAAAGTGTGACACAGGGATGAATCACACTGGGCAAAGGGGAACAAGTCCAAGAAGAGGAAGTTTACTCCCCTTTGGAACGACAGTCCCATATTCCCTTGGAGCATGTGATTCTCACATTGGAACCATAATGATAGATGTCTATCTCCCATATATTATTGCAGTACTAAGATATTTGCACAATAATTTATAGCTGCTGCTTCTTTTAGGCCATGTCTACACTAGCACTTACGTTGGCAAAACGTATGTCACTCGGGGTGAAAAAACACCCCTCCTGAGCAACATATGTTTCGCCAACATAAGTGGTAGTTTGCACAGTGCTATGTTGGCATGTGAGCTTCTCCCGCTGACATAGCTACTGCCACTCATTGGGGGTGGTGTAATTATGTCAACAGAAGAGCTCTCTCCTGTCAGCATAGAGCAGCTACATGAGAGATCTCACAGTGGCACAACTGCATTGGCCTGCTTTATGCTTGTATTAGGTAATTGTTGGTGGAAGTGGTCTAGAAATTCACTTTTATTACTGTTGAACAGGAGAACAGTATGAAGATAAATGTAGTGGCTGGCAATGTAATCATACACATAAATTGAGCTTTTAATTATTGCTTGAAGGAGATTTTGTAGAAACAATTTAATTAGACGAGTAAAATGAATTTTTTTAGGTTTTTTTGTCACTTTCCCTCATTTTATTTACCCCTCTTTTCTGGTACACTAATCTGAGTTTTATGAAAATCAGCCTGGAGAGTCTGGGGAGTCATTTCTAGTTTCCTGTAGCTCTAGTGTTGCCTAAGAGAAAGCAAACGTAGCTTTCAGATAAACATTAAAGTACCAGCTGTTCTCTCCCCCTCCCTCACTGGAAGTTTAAATTTCCATAATACTTGCCTTTGGAGATAATTTTACAAAGAAAAAATATATAATATGGAAATATTTCAGAACAGATTTACAATAATTAAATTACAGGAAATACAAATACTAGTTTTCATATCTCGGTAATTGCTCCAGATCCTGATGTCTTGGAGAAAAGGAGGTGCTAGCAGGTCGCTAAGTCTCCCTACAACAGTAATGTGTCTGCGGTACCTAGGGGCTGGGAGGTGCATTGCTCTTAGCCAGGCAGCAGAAGGCCTGAGCTGTGTTATCTTCTCATGAGATTTCCATTATTAGAGCCATAAAGGCTCCTTTCCAGAAATACCAGCAATCAGGACAGAAGTGCCTGCTAATGGTATACTTTCCATCCCAGGGCGGAAAGAAGTTTTAAATGTCAGTCATTTGTAAAACATCACATCTAGTCCACACTACCTCAAAGAGAAAGAAGCCGACAGGAGCCATATACCAGGCTTCCAGCTGCTAAACTTGTGGGACTCTGGTTCACACACAACCATGAGCCAGGGCTGGATCTCTCTCTAAGCACTTTGACCTCTCTAGGGGAGAGGAATGTGGCAGTGCATCCTGCCATCATAGAAGGCTGAACTAGCTAATATGAACAAGATACTGAAGAGGGACATCTCAATATTAATGTTGAAGGCTGACCGTACAAACTAGGCCTGTTGCTATCTCATGAAAAGTTGTGCTGGGAGTGACTAAGGGAGAAATCTTGGCTATATTTTCTTTTTAGCTCCTCTGGAACTTGCCCCCATCAAAACATACAATTATGTAGAAACCTGGCCCTTTTAGACAGAGCTACAAGACTCACCTCTTCAGCCTGGCCTTCCCAACTTGAGAGACTCAGGTAACACAGAGAAGAGCTCCAAGAATATGATTATAACAGCCTGAAGAAGAGCTCTATGGAACTTAAAAGTTTGTCCCTTTCACTGACAGAAATTGGTCCAACAGAAGATACTACCTCCCCCACCTTGTTTCTTATAACAACCATAAAAGGAGAAAGTGAAATATTATTAGCTGTAAACAGGTGGACTCAAACTATCGGTCTCAACTTCGATTGACATTCAAAGAAAGTTTGATGCTAGATGGTAACACTGAAGACAGGGGAGCTGTGCAACAGTGTCTGAAATGCAAGAGATTTCCTTATACTACTATAGATCCTCATCTGTTTTACCCTGTGGCTCCAACTTGCAACTTCAGCAAGATTAAAGGGATTGTAGCATTCATGGAGCACTGCAGCCCTTTTGAGTTTTACAAAGCCAGATTGAATCCTCCTCACCCCAAAGCAGCCTGAACTTCTGTCAATATACAGCCCAACAGCCATGACACTTCTTCCTACTAAACAGAATAAATACAGTCCAAGTGTCCCCCCGCCCTTGTAGCTAAGTCTCTTGGGCCATTTTACTCACAGCTCTGCCTGCCTCTCCTGCTTCATCCCTCCATTGCTTGTGCCCTCACTACTCCTTCTTCTCACGCTTTATAACTCCCCCAAACTATTATTTCTTTCTTTGCCTCAAATCATCCTTCCATCCTCTGGCTCCCTGCCATTCCCTGCCCCCAAATATCTCCTCTACTCAACTGTTGATTTCCCTTCTTTGTTTCTGAATTTTCTGGGACTGGAGAGAGCAGAAATGAGAGGGAGTTACAATTCCATCATTGTTTTCAAAGTTTATCTTTATATTTTGCATTTACCATGTAACTGATTGTGGTTGTAAATAGCTCTTTTGGGACCAATAGGTTTAATCTAGTAGATCAGTAAAACTATTTAACTGTTACAACATTATCCTTAATTAATTAAGCCTGCTGCTGACGAGAGAAATAAATCTGTCCTGTGTAATCCAGTGACGCTTGCCTCTCCTATTGAACAATACAGATAAACACTGTCCAGATTAGGGCTATTCATTACCTAGGTGGGTGTCTGTAACACAAGCACAAGAGCCTAACTAAAATTATTTCTATGTCTACACTGCAAGCTAGGAATGAGATTCCCCTGCTGGTGTATACATACATGTGTTTGCTCTCATCAAGTTAACACAAGTATAAATAGCAGTGTAGCTTGAAGTGGTTTCTATCATATACAGGGTTTACAGTTTGGTTCAATGGCTCTCAGCACAAACCCCCTCCCCCACCACCCAGCATCCCTGAGTGGCAGTGGAAGCATGGCTGAGCACATACCTGCCTGAAATGGGTGGGTATGTACCTATGCTACCACAGCTACACTGCTTTTTATACTTTTGCTAGCTAAATGAAAGCAACTGCAAGTGTATGTACAGGACAGGGAAATCACATCTCTAGCTTGCACTGTAGACATAGTCTTAGAGATGTTAACATCTGCTGCATGCAGCCACTAGGAGCAGGTTTGCAAAGAGATGAGAAGTATTAAGTGGATGTCTTCATTTTTTACGAGAAAAATGTAGAAAAACTGTTTAACATGGTTAGATCACAATCCTGGGACTATTCACAGTGTGTAAAGTTAAGCACACATGTAAGTCTTTGCAGGATCAGATCTTTAAATTTTGCCTATCTTGGAGAAGGGACTTGAATCTGGGTCTCCCATGCCCCAGGTGATTGCCCAAACCAGCAGGCAACTGGCTATTCTGAGGTGGGTCTCTCTCGCATGCATGCTATCAGAGGGGTAGCCGTGTTAGTCTGAATCTGTAAAAAGCAACAGAGGGTCCTGTGGCACCTTTAAGACTAACAGAAGTATTGGGAGCACAAGCTTTTGTGGGTAAGAACCTCACTTCTTCAGATGCAAGTAATGGAAATTTCCAGAGGCAGGTATAAATCCGTATGGAGATAACGAGGTTAGTTCAATCAGGGAGGGTGAGGTGCTCTGCTAGCAGTTGAGGTGTGAACACCAAGGGAGGAGAAACTGCTTCTGTAGTTGGATAGCCATTCACAGTCTTTGTTTAATCCTGATCTGATGGTGTCAAATTTGCAAATGAACTGGAGCTCAGCAGTTTCTCTTTGGAGTCTGGTCCTGAAGTTTTTTTTGCTGTAAGATGGCTACCTTTACATCTGCTATTGTGTGGCCAGGGAGGTTGAAGTGTTCTCCTACAGGTTTTTGTATATTGCCATTCCTGATATCTGACTTGTGTCCATTTATCCTCTTGCGTAGTGACTGTCCAGTTTGGCCAATGTACATAGCAGAGGGGCATTGCTGGCACATGATGGCATATATGACATGCAGGTGAATGAGCCGGTGATGTTGTAGCTGATCTGGTTAGGTCCTGTGATGGTGTTGCTGGTGTAGATATGTGGGCAGAGTTGGCATCGAGGTTTGTTGCATGGGTTGGTTCCTGAGTTAGAGTTGTTATGGTGCGGTGTGTGGTTGCCGGTGAGAATATGCTTAAGGTTGGCGGGTTGTCTGTGGGCGAGGACTGGCCTGCCTCCCAAGGTCTGTGAAAGTGAGGGATCATTGTCCAGGATGGGTTGTAGATCACTGATGATGCTTTGGAGAGGTTTAAGCTGAGGACTGTAGGTGATGGCCAGTGGAGTTCTGTTGGTTTCTTTTTTGGGCCTGTCTTGTAGCAGGAGGTTTCTGGGTACACGTCTGGCTCTGTTGATTTGTTTCTTTATTTCCTTGTGTGGGTATCATAGTTTTAAGAATGCTTGGTGAAGATCTTGTAGGTGTTGGTCTCTGTCTGAGGGGTTGGAGCAGATGCGGTTGTACCTCAGCACTTGGCTGTAGACGATGGATCGTGTGGTGTGTCCAGGGTGGAAGCTGGAGGCATGAAGGTAGGCGTAGCGCTCGGTGGGTGCATTCATGCTGTTTGGTTTTTGACCAGAAATTCCACCCTGAAGCCAAGAAACCATCCCAAGTAAATTTCCATTGAAACAGATTGGTTCCATGAAAAGTTTTGGATGGGCATTTTCCAATTATAAAACATTTACGCTCCTGATCAGCTCTAAATGTCATACCTGTTACACCAATAAAGAGGCAATTTGTATATACACCTCTACCTCGATATAACGCTGTCCTCGGGAGCCAAAAAATCTTACCGGGTTATAGGTGAAACAGCGTTATATTGAACATGCTTTGAGCCATCAGAGTGCACAACCCCGCCCCCCCCGGAGCACTGCTTTACCGCGTTATATCCACATTCATGTTATATTGGGTTGCGTTATATTGAGATAGCGGTGTACAAGATATATTCTTAGCACGTAAATAAAGCTGAAAATACTCCAAAGAATGTTGTTAAAGTTTATTATTGAAAACTGATGTCAGTAATGTTCTCCAGTTATATTTTTTAGTTAGCACTCTGAACCCCATCCCATTTGTGCCCATAACAGAACACTGATGCTGTTTTTTGGGGGGGGGGGGGGGGGAGGCACAAACAAATGGAAACTAAAGGGAATTTAGTTTTAAAAAGCAGCTAGTGTTCAGCCACAAAGAAGTTAATAATTCTTGGGTTTTTTAATAATACACTTCATTTTTCTTATTAACAACCCCACGGCCATGCTCTGACAGGCAATTTTTTGCCCCAGTGCAACTGTTATTTTTAAATTAAATCTCAGGCAGCTTGTTAACTTCTGGAATACACTTCTGGCATGCATCTGCTGCACTTAAACTCACTTACCACTTTCCACAAGAGATGGATAATTGTGTAGCTTTAGCATTAAAAGTTATAGTTCATGTTTCCAAAAGACAGAGAGAGAACAGAATGATGGATGTCTGGAGTAAAAAATCAATTGTGAAATATTTGATGGGCAGAATATTCTGGATATGCTTGTCTGAAGTGTGTGTGGATATCTCATATAAGAGGAGTGACCTGACTATTGAGCTAAGCTGGGAACCTGTGCCATTTGAAATTAAACAAAGATCATAATAATTTACCACGGGAAAACAAAGATAAGACAATGAATAGAATTATGAAAGATGTCCTCCTTGTACAGTAGCAATTTGTGTTGCTTTGTGATGGTCTGACTGTGCAGCCACTACTCCAGTTCATGAAATATTCCCATTGACTTGAATAGGACTACTTGACTAAAGTGTTACCCTCTATAAGGGTGGCTGCATCTGGCCCATTCTGTGTAAGGATAGGGGTTAATAGTAGCTGTGTTGCTGCATTCTCACCTTTTGTCAAGTAACTCAACAAATATCTTGATGAAAAAAGCACCTCTCAAAAGCTCTCTGATATGATGATATTAAAAAAAAACGTAGCTGCTATAGAAAGTTGAACAAACCCAAAATACTGAGTTACCAGCTCTGACATTCCATGCTACCTTTCCCTTCTGTTACGTACAGGTCTCATTTCAGTTAAGGGTCCAAACTTACTAATCCTTTAGCCCTAATAATATTCTTAGGTCTCATTTACACAGGCAGTTTGTATCGATTTAAGTTGAAATGCGAATTTAAGCCTGTATAGTTAGGCTGGCATAACTCCCCTTGTTGACACTCTGACTTCAGTGTAAGAGTGCCCCAAACACTTAAAGCACCTCAGTCGCAGAAGGACCTTTAGAGAAATTAAACTGTGTATTTTGACAGGTAAACAACCTTTCTAGAATTTAGAGAGGCAAGTGAGTGAGGCAATGTCTTTTATTGGGCCAATTTGAACGGGTGAAAGACAAGCTTTCAAGCTTATGCAGAATTTACTAGAATTTAGTATTTCTGGATTCAGTATTTGATGTAAATGACACACAATAATTCATAAGTAAGGCTACATTTTAGTCACGGTTATTTTTAGTAAAAGTCATGGACAGGTCACAGGCAGTAAACAAAAATTCTTTCACTTTTACTATAGACCCCTAACTAAAACTTGGGCTGGGGGACAGCGGGTGCTCGGGGGAAGGGGGAGCATGGGCACCGTGGGTGCTTGGGGGGACAGGTAGCAGGCACAGCTCGGGACTCCTGCTGTTCCGTATGGATACGTTTGGCGGGGCTGGCAGGCTCCCTACCCGTTTCCAACCAGTATAACTTCTAGGTGGGAGGGGTGGCCAGGGGGGACCTGCGTGCTACTCCCGCCATGAGCGCCAGCTCCGCAGATCCCATTGGCCGGGAACCACAGCCAATGTGAACTATGGGGGCAGAGCCTGCAGGCGTGAACAGCGCGCAGGGCCCCCTTGACCATTCCGCCTAAGAACTGCAGGGACATGCAGTTCCCTGGGAGCTCCCCCCAGTGAAGCACTGCCACACACCCCTGCCTCATCCCAGAGCACCCTCCCACACATCCAAACTGCTGTTGCTAGCCTCTGAGCCAGCACCAGCTGCTGCAGAAGTCACAGAAAGTCACGGAATCTGTGACTTCCGTGACAGACACGCAGCCTTAATCATAAGATAACTCTAGGACTGTGTAAAAACATATATTGGATCTAAAAAGAGGTTAAACAGCAGCTGATACTTGGTATATCATTCTTGTTTTTTTAATTACATAATGCCTAACAAGCAATAATTATTGACTAAACCTGGATACAGTACTCTGGATGAGGGCTACCCAGTGTTTTACATAGATAAACTGTAAAACTACTTACATTTATTTATATCCTATTCAACTACCAAGGTAGTGTTATATAATACTTTGGTTTCACTTTATCTTTGAATGTATCTGAAGATTATGGGGATTTTTCTTTAGTAACTCCCAAATCTCTTCCTTCATTAGTATTTGGTAGTCTTTGTCAGTTTAACACAGATTTAGTGTTAATATGCATAACATTTTCTATTTTGCTAACCTAGGCTATTGTACATTTCTCATTGACCTAACTAACTCCGTTGCTGTGCTGTGAAACTGACCAGTTTAGATTGTGCTGCAGTACTTTGGTGGATTAGATTAACTATTTCAAAGTTTGTAGCACTTCTCTAATGCATTAAAGTACTTGCCTGTAATGCCTGCATTTTGTAAATTCAGTCTCTTTAAACAAGTGTGATAGTTTAAGATAAGTTGTTTTGGGCCTTTAACAAGGAAATACCTGCATTTTACTGGTTTTTAAGGTTCAACAGTAAGATGATCTTGACGTTGTGTGAATGCTAAAATCCAGTTCCTGTTGAAGTCTATCCAAACCTCTTATTAGGACCAGTTCTGGTATCACACTGGTGTAAGTCAGGAGTAATAACACTGCTCTACAGCCAAAATGCTTCTGACATAAATGTAGTCAAACTTTACTAATTCTGGGTCACAGAGAACGAAAATGATGCTTAAAATTGTTGATTGGCTCTAGTTTTCAAGATATGCTATTGGGTCAGTATATACGACCCTTGACTTGGGAATGGCAGAGGATAAGTGAGTTATAAAAGGAAGGGATCTCAATTTAAACCAGAAATGACTAAAATACATCTTTGACTGGATCTATGAATAAATCTATGACTGGGTTTGGACAGTACTTGCTTTTTAGGCAAAACAATGAATGATGCAATCTGAGCTGGTATTGCGTCATACATGATATGAATTGCATCATGTTATTCCTAGAAGTCATGGATGATGCAATCATAACGAAGCTTACATCACTCTGCTGAACAAATTGCCCTATATCAGCTCTAGAAATCATACAGTGTCGTGCTCTCTTATTTGTCAGTGTTTGATTTTGCAAAGGGGCACATTTCTGTTTAGCCAAAGTGAGCAGAGATGCCTCGTACTTGTGTGAACAGTGCAGATAACTTCTGCTATGTTTGTGGTGAAGTGACTTTTGCATCACAAAAGCGCAGTATAACCACTATGGTTAAGAAAGCCTATCACCTTTATTTTGGCTGCAAAATTGGAGATCAGGACAAGAGGTGGGCCCCACACATATGCTGCAACACTTGTGCAACAAATCTTCGCCAGTGGTTGAACAGGAAAAGGAAATCTATGCCTTTTGCAGTGCCAATGATTTGGAGAGAGCCAACAGATCATACCAGCAATTGTTACTTCTGCATGGTGCCTCCAGTTGGGAAAGGTGTGTCAAAGAAGGAAAAGTGGACTGTGCATTATCCAAACATTCCATCAGCTATACGCCCAGTACCCCACGGAGAAGGACTGCCGGTTCCTGATGCACCAGAATCATTCTCACTTGAATCAGACGAGGAAGAGGAAGAGGATGAAACTTCTGGTCCTGAACCATCAATGTCACAGGACCCACATTTTCTCCCATCCTCCTCCTCTGAACCACACCTCATAACACAAGGTGAACTGAATGACCTTGTCAGGGATTTGGAACTACCCAAGAGTAAGGCAGAGCTGTTGGGCTCCAGACTACAGCAGTGGAATCTCCTGGCAGGTGATGTTAGGGTTTCCATGTTCCGTGACCGTCAAAAGGATCTTGTCCCATTCTTCTTCATGGAAGGTGATCTTGTAGCCTGCAACAACATCGATGGTGTGATGGCAGCCCTCAGCATCGTTCACGAGCCAGATGAATGGAGACTGTTCATTGATTCATCGAAGATGAGTCTTAAAGCTGTTTTACTGCATAATGGCAATGTTTTGCCATCAATTCCAGTTGGTCATGCAGTCCATATGAAGGAAACCTATGACAACATGAAACAACTTTTGAGGTGCATAAACTATGACCAACATCAGTGGCAGCTTTGTGGCAATTTGAAGGTATTGCTCTCTTGCTTGGTCTGTAGACTGGATACACAAAGTACTGCTGTTTTCTCTGCGAATGGGATAGTCGTGCAAGAGATTCCCACTACATCAAGAAAGATTGGCCACTCCGACAGTCATTGGAGCCTGGGAGGAAAAGTGTTCAGCATCCACCACTTGTTGAATCAAGGAAGATTTTGTTACCACCCTTACACATTAAGCTGGGTCTGATGAAGAACTTTGTCAAGGCCATTGACAAAACACAAGCAGCTTTCAAGTACCTCCGTGGAAAATTTCCAAGGTTAAGTGAAGCTAAGATAAAGGAAGGTGTCTTCGTTGGTCCTCAGATTCGTGAACAACTTCGAGATGATGTATTTGATCATGCACTGCGTGGCAAGGAAAAGACGGCATGGAAAGCCTTCCAGTTAGTGGCAATAAATTTTCTCGGAAACAACAAGGCAGACAACTACAGGTTGTTGGTGGAAAACCTCCTCAAGGCATACAAAAGCCTTGGTTGCAACATGTCACTAAAGATACATTTTTTGCACTCTCATCTAGATTTTTTTCCACCGAACTGCGGAGCAGTGAGCAACGAGCACGGCGAGCAATTTCACCAGGACATTGCAACAATGGAGAAACGCTATCAGGGCAAATGGAGCCCATCAATGCTTGCAGACTATTGCTGGACAGTGACAAGAGATGCTCCATTTAATGAATACAAGAGACAAGCCAAGAAGCGCCGAGTAGACACTGAATAGTTTTTTGCCTTTTGTTTCATAATTAATGTTATTTATATAACCCTTTTGCTGATTTTTAAAGTGTTACATAAACAGGACAGGTGCAATATTATCATGTAAAGCAACCATAAACACATGAAAAGACCTAGGTTTACAATTTATGATTAAAACTGTACTATCTACACAATATACATAGACATAAAATGTAAAAACTTAAATATCTTAGAAACAGTAGCCAATCAGTTGTTTTAATTGTCATATTTGAATTCAGCACATAAAAATACATAATAAATAGCACATTTTATCTCTGAAGCAGACGACTTCTCAAAAATTGTAGACCAGTGTTATTTAAACCAATGGAGTCACATGGATTAAAGAGAGTACAAAAGAAGAAACAGACCTATGAACTTTTCTGGGAACATCAGTAGTCACTGAAAGAACACGCACAGAGAGCTCTGGAGCAATCAGTGACTCATTACATTCTGCTAATAGCCACCAGGAGATGCAGCATACATGATATTCAACCTGGCCAGCAAGTAACACTTCAAGTTCTGCTTTTCTCAGTGTTCTCTCATTGAGCTCTCTAAAATTTACATAACTGAAGGGAAATTTAGTGACAAGCAATCTAATTTTCTTAGGCTTATCCCCTTACCACTCTTCAGAAATATTTCCTGAACCACCAGCTAACATCTTTTCACTTTGCATTCTTGGACATACTTTTTTCTTCTTGTTTGAGTGCTGGTCTCTGTGAGAGCACATGCACGCTGTGCATTTGGGACCAGAAATTCTTCAATAGAAGTGTCCATTAGTCCACGCTTGCGCCCTCTGTTTCCTCATGCTCCCACCCGAGTGCGTAAGGGTCGGCATAGACCAGCTGCTTCTTCAGTTCCTTTCTGCAGCTCGCAGTCTGAGAGGGCATGTTGTGTGTCTGTAGCCTTCTAGCTTTTTTCTTTGAAGTTTGACCTGTAAATAGTCTCTTATATTAGATAGTAATTATAGTAGATAGTGGGGGGGGGGGTTTGTCTTCCCTGTTGTTCCCCCCACTGTTTGGGGCACATACCCTCATATGCCCAAAGTCCTAGGCTTCATGCCCATCGTGGCCTGGTCTTCGGTCTTCCTGCTGAGTGACATGAGGAGAGCTGCCTGTACTGCCTCAGGGAGTCATGCATTACATCAGTGTGAGACCTGCTGCTCCTTTCCACCTCACAATCTTGAGAGTTCAGACTCTGCAGGCATCTAATGGAGTTCTCCATGAGGCCACTTTCTGATCTAGTATCCTCTCACTCCCCTCCTTGTCAGCCAGAGACTTCAGGCTTTGTTCTTCTTGCACTGGCATTTTCCAGAATCCTCCGAGGACTCCACGTAATGAAGCCATGAAAAGGGTAAGGAGAAATATGCTCATAAAGAGACACAAATCACCATATAATTCCTGTAAGAAAAAAACTGCATTTTCCCTTTCCTTAGCACTCTGTGAGACTCTATGCCCTGGAGTGGGTGCATCCGGAGCTAACAGGGCACACAGACTGACACTGGCAGTACCAGGATCTTTGAGCGCACTGAAATCATCCACAAAGGCACGTAAAGATAGAAAGGCGTATTCACCTTGCACACTGGCAGTACCACACTGCACCAAGACCACCATGCCCATGCCCACACTGGTGGACCAGCTTATACTGAAGACTCCTGCTAGTTCTCCTACCACCAGATCTCATTACAGCCTTCTTGAGGACTTGGTGATTTACACAGATCCTGAGTCATTGATCCTGTCACATCCAGTTCTAGTAAAAGACGTCACTACCTCGTCCATGTCATTCACCAGTCCTGAGTACTAGTCAAGCTGTGATGCTGGTCATGGGGGTATGGCTTTGACCATGCTGCCATACTGAGATGACTCTTACTCCATGGATGAACAGGAGACAGTATTGCTGATTTCCCTAATGGTTCGGACATGGACATCAGCCCATAAAGGGCTTCCAGAGCCTCCCGGAGGCCCCTACATCCCATTGACCCATGTTATGGAGTTAGGTACCAGTGGTGTCCCCAAAGGGCCCACTTCCATCTCTCTCTTATCCCCACCCACTGGCCATTACTGGAGCTCTTGGATTCCATACCATTGAGCCCCAAACTATGAGGACCCACTGCATCACTTTTGGAAGAGAGTGCCTCCAAGAGAGAAGCCTCAGCCCCTCTCTTCCCCTCCCCACTGGAGCACATGGGAGCAAGAGATCTGCCAACAGCATCTTTTATCTCCGATGAGGCGTCAGCCTCTCCCTCCCCCTCTGGATGATTACAGGCAGCACTTGGAACTTCTTAGGAGGATTGAAGAAACCATCCAACCTCTGCTTTGATCCTGAAGAGGGCTGAGAAGACTTATTTTGTTCCCTCCACCGAAGCTGAATGTTTTCCTACCCTAATCACAGGTCTCTGGTTGTCCAAGTAGTCATAGAGAAGAACAGGCTAATCCTACCAAGGACCATTCCTTCAGACAAGGATGCCAGGAGACTACCTTCAGCAGAAAGAACGTTTTCGTCAGCTAACCTACTATTCCGTATTGCAAATTACCAAGCACTCATGTCAAAATATGACTATTAATTATAACAAGCTGTCGAAGTTCATCAATAAACTACTTCAGGAATGTAGGTCCCAGTTACTATCTTAGATGGAGGGAAGCTAGTGGCCAGATAGTCCCCTTACGTATCACTTGATGCAGTGACACAGCTGCTAGCTCCACAGAAACATGGTGGTTATGAGGTGGGCCTCTTGGCTGCAGTCATCAGAGTTCCCCAAAGGGTTCCAGGCAATAGCCTGGATCTCCCCTTTGAGAATAACAACAACCTATTCAACAAGAAAAGTGATAAGTAGTTTCACTCCCTTCAGGACTCTCGTGACATCCCTTTGCATTGATATACACCCCGGCATTTTGCAAGAAAAATTCTCAGCAACCACTGCATAGATACCAGCCTACCCCTAAGCTGTTCTATCACCAAAGGGAACTACAGGCACAGTTGCCAACTTTCATGTGGTAAATAAGCACCCCAACTTTCACAATAAGCCAAAAATCAAGCTAATCCTATTTTAAAACAAAGCCAAAACAAGCCAATCCCTAAGAGCCCCATCATTCTATGTGACTAGATTTCCCCCACGGCGTGCAGTCTGGGACTGTGATGGACCCGCAACAAGCTACAAGCCAAAAAATAGCCAACAAGCAACTTTCAAGCCAATTAAGCCAAAACCAAACCCAATTTCTGTGGGGGTTTTTTTGCAGGTTTCACCTGTCTGCCTGCCTACAAGCCAATGAAAAAAAAACACAAGACAGTGTGTTGCAGCAGACCTACTACAGTACCACCATCCTACCCCCCCACACACTTTCTAAGACGACATTTTGATGGCACACAAGAGAAGTCAACCAGTCATTGCACAAGTAGTCTCCCCCACTATTTTGATGGCCGCCTGGCCTATTGCCTTTCAATGTGGCAGCTTATGATTTTGGACAAAAGGGTCTTAGGCAACATTTTAACTGGCTATACAGTTAAATTACTGTGTGCCCCTCTTCATCAACCCCACTCAAAAGAGGATTCTCAGACAAGTGCTGTACTCCCTAATCTAGCTAGAGGTTATACAGCCTGTACCCCCTCATCATAGGGAGAAGGGTTTTACTCTGGAAAAAGAGAGGCTGCTGGAGACTCATCCTGGACCTCAAGCAGTTGAACGTCTTCATCCGCCACTCAAGTTAGAGGATGATTACCCTGGCGGCCATAATCCCTTCCCTGAAAAAAGGCAACTGGTTTCTGGCTCTTGACTTGAAGGACACCTATTTTCATATAGACATCCACCAAGAAGATTCCTGCATTTTACAGTGGATTTAGAGCACTTCCAAAACAAAATGCACACGTTGGGCCTTTTGATGGCCCCAAAACTTTCTATAGATTTCATGGCTGTGATAGCAGTGCACCTGCACTATCAACGCAACCCTGTATTTTCCTACCTATATGCCTGGCAGCTCATGGGACAATCACATCAGGAGGTGCACTTAGCAGTCACGTCCTTACTTAACCTGCGTCACTCCTTAGGACTTAAGGTAAATCCAAGCAACAACTATATAATTTTTTGGAGCAAATCTATACTTAATTGCACCCAAAGCCTACTTACCGCAGGACACATACCTCACAATGAGAGTCCTTCATCTCAGTCCTCAGCTGACAGTCCAGTCCTGCTAAGCCATGTAGCTGTATGCACCTCTGTTGATCCCCTTTGGCAGGCTCCACCTTTACAGTCTCCAGGTTTGGCTGAGGGAGGTCTATGCTCCTAGCAGACTCCCTGGACAGAAGTCTCATTTCCTCACGGTGTCCTGACACTGCCCACCTGGTGGGTGCAGAGGGACAATATTTGTGTAGAGGATTTCCTTTGTTCCCGCACCACTCACAAACACACTAATTACAGATGCCTCTGGGCTGGGGATTGCATCTGGATGACCACACAGCTCCATTTCCTGGACTCCACATCAACCTTCTTGAGGCTTTAGGCACTTCATGGAGTGTGGAAGAGGTGCCTATCTTTCATCCAATCCACTCACGTCCAGGTCAGATTTTCCATTGTTTATTGCAGGGGTCTCAAAGTCCTGGCTGCGGCCTGAGAACCGCCTCACTGCAATGGAGGCAGCATCATTAGTTGCTGGGCAGAGTCAGCCATTGGGGCAGCATCACTTTTTTCCACAATGAATATAAACAAAATACCGAACACAACGATCTGATGTACACCTTGCTGCGATCCTGAAGGTTTCAACTGCTCAGTCACTGAGGCCAAACATCAACAAACTGATAGAACTGAAGTGTTGTCAGGTGTCTGGCAAACACTAAAAACTCTCTGGCAGGCGAAGAATTGTATAAAGTTGTATGACAGTTTTATTATTTCTAAGAAATTTGAAATAAAAAATACAATATAAATGTTTTCTTTTCTGAACACCATCTTCAGTGACATTATTGGACTGCTGGGAGGATTTGAGGACTGGCACCAGGCCTTAAGGTAAATTGAGTTTGAGACCCTTGGTTTATTATATAAACAGAGGATCGAGGTCTGACCTACTCTGCAGGTAATCAGACAAGCTCTGGAATAGGTCCATTCAGCATCAGATTACCCTCTCTGCAGTGAACCTACCAGGTGTAACTAATTCCCTCAACCTCAGCAGGCATTTTCATGAGGCTTACAAGTGGGAGCTCCACTTATCAGTGGTCCAGTGGATTTTTAGTCAGTGGGGATTCCCATCATGGCGCACCTTTACACCCTAGGGAAATAGACAGGCCTATTGTTCTCGGACTGCCAAAGGGCACAACTTCAGAGGGGATGCCTTCATAAAGCAGTAGTTGGATCTGTTGATGTCTGGCTTCCCTCCCATGCCCCTCCTACCTTCTATTCCCCTAAAAGATCAAGTTGGATACAGCAATGGTGATCGTAACAGTACTACGGTGGCCATGATCATTCTTGTTCACCACTGCTCTGCAGATGGACTCTCACCTGTGCATTCACCTATTGCTGTTTCCAGCCTGTTGTCACAGAATTGAGGCAGGTCCAACCATCCCAACCCAGCATTGCTCCAGCTGATAGCCCGGTTTTTGGAATGGGCAACTGACTTAGAGAGATCTTGCTTGGAGGAGGTCCAATCCATCCTTCTCAATAGCAGGAAACCCTCTACTAGAAAGTGTTATGCTGCCAAATGGAAGCAGTGCTCCCTGAGGTGCTAGAAGCATTATTTGGTTCTGGAGGAGTCAGGGATGCCTCTTATCCTGGACTATCTCTTCTCACAGAAGTCATAAGGCCTGTCAGTTCACTTATGGGTACATTTAGAAGCTATTAATGTCTTTCATCCTCCTGTGAAGAGCTACTTGGTTTTTACCCACCTCAAAACAGTAAACCTGCCTGGGATCTGAATCTGGCCTTCTACTTGGACAGGACAAGGTCTGAGGTTATGAGTCTCTCTTACGAAGAGGCAATATCTTCCCAAAGACTCTCAAAATGTATTTCCCACTGGATCCTCCTCTGTTATGAGCTTGTGGAAGTCCCTCCTCCTCAATCTACCAGAGCTCAAGCTGCCTCAGTGGCTTCCCTGCCAGGAATCCTACCATCAGAGATCAGTAGAGCAGGAACCTGGGCTCCATTCAAAAGTTTACCAGCCACTGTGCCCTGCTTCAGGCTTCTGCTAAGGATGTTTCCTTTGGCTCAACAATCCTCTAAACTGGTACAGAGCAGTTCCTCACATCTGCCTGCTTGGGAGTCACCCACAGGTACCAGCACTTGAAGAAAAAAAGGAGGGTTACTTATCTTACAGTAACCAGAGTCCTTCAAGGTGTGTGGTTCTTATGGGTATTTATGATCTGTCTTCCTTTTCCTACTCTCGCCTCAGCTTTAGATTTGCAGTAGAGTAGAAACTGAGGAGGTGGTCAGTCTGCATTGCCCCTTACCTCCTCGGCAGTGAGTATGAGGAGATGAAGGGCACAGGCACGCACCAACAGACACTGCTATTGAAGAATGGAGCACAAAGCACATGCACACCCACAGTGAATACCCATATTGAGTACACATCTCAAAGAACTCAGTTACTATAAGGCAAGTCACCTTCCTTCCTTCTACTGACAATTATCTCGTTAGCCTCTCTGGTGTTAATGGGTATAGATGACTTCAGATGCAAATAAGCAGGGCCTGGCTCATGAGTGTTTTGAACCTGTGACATCCAACATGAATTTATAGTTTATAAAAGCACCACCACCTCTCACTCCATAAACACCAAGCTGGTGTCTGCTGAGTTCTAAGGAAGCACAAATACAGAATGTGTAAGCTGCTTGTGAGTTTCTAAGGACAACCAGAAATACACACAGTTCCAAAAGGTGTTCACCTCATCTCTAATTGGTACAGTTCCACAGATTCTGCAGGGGATTCACTCTAATACGTCTTATCATTTTTGAAAATAATTTTAGGTTAAGTATCTCACTTCCACCATCTTTACTAGTTCTTCTGATCAAGAAGCTTGTTTCATGTGCCTATTTTTGAGACTCAAGTCTATGTATATAATTTGGCCCTTTGTATGCTCTGATGCTTTGTTTGACTTCCATTTGATAATACAGTGTTCTTTCTACTTTAGCTCAATCAGTTTTTCTCTGGTTTACTGGTTTTCTTTCGTTGACTAAAAAGATTTTTAAAATCCAGTCCTCTCAAATAGCATACCTTACACATTTTCATGTGTAAGAGAAATGTTGTTACAAATACTGTGTTCCTGATTCCCTATTACCTTGCATCTTGTACAGTCATTTACACCTCTGAAAAATTAATATGAAACAGTATAGTTCTGAATGGCTAGCATTTTACACTGTATTCGCACAGGCGTAAATGCTGCCACTAGGAGCAAGGCAGTGAAAAATCAGGTTCTACTCTCATGTAGAAAAGTGCAGAATGCTTTTACTGGGTAAGGTGGCTTTGTTTTGTTGAATTTCTGCACTTAAGTGGATGTCATGCATGGGACCAGAGCCAGACAGGAGGATCCATTAATAGCTCTGTCAGATGAAATATGCAGATTAAGTGTAAAATAAAAAAAAAATCGAAGTTTGTAAGTCTCACTAACCTGAAAGGGAACTTAAAAGGCAGCTTTAAATGGAGATTTACCCTAGTTGTTGAAAAAATATATGCAGATCACAGCAAAAGCAATCTTGGTAGCACTTGTTACTATATATGTTTTGTACAGCAATGACACAAAGAACACTTCCAACCCTCTTCACTGCACAAGTACTTAGTTCAGCTTTCTTCGGTCTCTCTACAGATGCTCTTCCACCCGTGTTCCTAAATTTTGGCATGTTTAACAGTTTTTACTATACCAGTTTCTCTTTCAGTTGGTATCAGTTTTCTATGCATATAACAGGAAAAATGACCCTAGAAAAGTATTCTTGGTTTTCTTCTGCAATGCATTAAGATTCTATTGAGCATGAACAAAACAGTTTTCATGATCAACAGCACAATGTGCAATCCACCTTTTTCTATAGAAGCCAGACAAAATTACAAACAGATGGGAGCTTTTTTCTTTGAACATACACATTCACTACCGCTCTAAAAAGATGTCTTGATGGCTTAGGACTTTAATATGCAAAGTGAAGGCATTGATTAAACCATGTAAAGCACCCATTGTTAGGACCAAAAAAATTCCAAACTGTTCTTAAAAATTGAAATTCGACTCTTTATAACTAAAAACACTCCTTTAGTCTGGTACAGTGGTATCCAAAGATATACCCATCTATCGAGAGAGATAGGATAGTAAGAGGCAAAACTGGATTGAGAGTAGTCAATAATGTGGCAGTGACAGAGGTGAAGGATTTATTTTTGTAGAAGAATGCAAGTCAGCTGTTCTAGTCTCAAACTACCTCTGCTAGTTCATCTAACTGCTTTCTCCACTTTTCAGAGAAACATTAGTGTGAAAGATATGTTATATCTACACACGTGATGGGGAAACAGTCAAATCAGGAAGATACAGACTCTTTAGATGAGATCAGATAGTGGAAGGGGATGAAGCAGATAGGGATACCAACTTTTAAGAAAGTAGGGATTGGATTTGGGGAGAGGCGGGGAATAGCCTGCAGTTTGGTCTAGTCTGGGTCTTTGTTAAATGGGGTACTTTCTTTTTCATTTTTTCTCTCCACGCTGTTACGTTTTTTTAAAAAATAGAATTGTTCAGCGGGCACAGTAGGGTCTTGAGTGTAATGTTGAAGGGAACCTTTTTAACTACAGCACTGGGAGCCAGTCTTAATAATCTGAAATTTGTGGTCTGGCCCTTAGCTTGCCTAACCCTAAGTACAACTTCTATGAAAGTTCTTTTTAACGGGAAAGACCCTGATGAATTTGCTGAAACAAAGTATGTGAAAAAGTCAGGTGAAACTGATTGTTCTGTAACTTAGTTTTATCTATGACATATCATTGCCTTCAGGACAAATAGGCTTAAATTTATCTGTCCATTTAAATAGGTGGAGAAAAGCAAAGCTAACTGGCTTTTTTAAATATAATTGGTAAAGTGCTTGGGTACCACAGTGATGAGTGTAGTATATAAATATCTAGACAGATGTGCTATATGATGCCTGAGCAGTCACATGCCTATTACAGATTAGAAGGACAATTACTAAGTAGTGTAGGACGGCTAAGACCAAAGGACAGAGCAGTTTTACATCAAAGTATTATTACTGAGGGTGGCATGTAGTTCTAAGGGGCTAAGTTTTGCTCTAACTTGTACTTCATGCATTGAAGAGGTTATTTGCCCATCATTTGGCCTAATATATTATGGAATAGTTGAATACAATGTGACTAAGTTACTGTATCTGTCTGAATAGGTGAGTGCATATGCAAAAGCAAAGTCACTCTGCAAAGGAGTTAAACACAATTAATACTGTAAAGCATAAATGTTTTGATGGAAGGGGAGGAGCAGCGGCTTGAAAGATTCTCTTAAAAGGTTGTCAAGGTTACAAGGAATACTGCACCTGTAGGTGAGTGGCTTGGACACTTTCTGTTGATAATTGGTACCAGGATGTTTTCTTCTGGGATAACAAAATTTGCATTTTAATTAAATCCTGTTGTATTTATCAACATTAGAGCATATAACATCATAATGGTATCATTCAAAGTATCAATTAGAAACCTCAAAATATTGTACAAGAAAAAAAACATACTTTAGGATATAAGAAGCCATCTCAACCTATATAGTCCTAATTAATACCTACCTATGTGTTTACTTAATTGGGCTGAAACACAACATTTCAATGTGATCAAGAAATTTAGGATTTCTTACTTAGCTGTCCAAGAACTTGATTCTGGTCTGACACTGGCTTTACACTGATGTAACTGCATAGTTTTCATGGAAGTTATTTTTGATTTATTCCACTGTTACAACAGAATCAGACCACTAGACCTGTGAAAGAAATCTCCCTATTGACATGAGTGCAGTTTTGCTTAAGTAAAGAATGCAGGATCAAGCATATACTTTTGGGAAACAAATTGAAGAATTTCAAACTACTTCTTGGATTGGGCACGTTGCGACTATCCTATAAGAGATGAGGCTACATCGTCAGCTGGTGTAAATAGGTGCAGCTCCATTGATTTCATGGGAGCTACACCAGCTTACACCAGCTGGTGACCTAGATCATGGTATTTGTCTCATTGGTATCTCCTCAAACAAACTCTATTGGCTGTTGCTACGTTAAATTGTACAGATGTTAAAGTTAGAATGCTAGTATTAAAAAGAACAAGCTTAGAAACTACAAAGCAAGGCAGGTAGCATGCTTTATTGGTCAAGGAGAAGAGATTTGTTTTTCATTACGCTACTGGCAAACAGAGAGAAGCAACATTCCAGATCACCATAAAATTGTAATCCGCAAGTACACCTCTACCCCAATATAATGCGGTAAAGCAGTGCTCCGGGGGAGGGGGGGCGCTGCACACTCTGGCGGATCAAAGCAAGTTCAATATAACACAGTTTCACCTAAAACGCGGTAAGATTTTTTTGGCTCCGGAGGACAGCGTTATATCGGGGTAGAGATGTATTTGGATAGTTTAGGTTGTAAAATAGTTGCTGCTCTACCCTCACATAGTTATTTTTTAATTCAAATGCTTTGAGTGATAAATCAGTAACAATTTTTTAAACCTTGGTTTGTCTTCAAGTGTCCAGCTATGCCAGGCCATCTGTCTTATTCAATAATAAATTAAAAATTTGCAGTTTGCTAACGCCAGAGTTTTTGCTTAAACCCCTTTAACTTCCCTGGGGTGAGCTATGGGAGAGAGGCTAACTTCTCCTCCCCAGCTGCTCGGGCAGGGAATTGGGGAAAAGTTTTGATGGTTAGTGAGTAAATAACAAGATTGATTTACTATTATATTTTATCCATTATATTTTAATCAGGAATTCCCCTCTCATCACTTGGGGGGATGTAGAGAAGATGATGTCCAGTTAGATCAGTGTTTCTCAAATGCGGCCACCGTTGCCGCATGCAGCCATAACGGGCTTTTTCTGTGGCCACGACAGCCTCCTGGGAGGTGATGGGGGGAGAGGGGAGCAAGAGGTAGGACACAACTCTGCAAGATGAGTTCTTGACCTACATTGGAGGGACAAGGGGGTTTGGGCAGCAGGCTCCAGCGGCAGGACTTCAGGAACCTGGCTGTAAGGCCCAGGCTCCAAATGCAGGGCGTCAGCCTCTGGCCCCTGGTTCCAGCTGCATGGCAGCAGGTGCTAGCTCCCGGCTCCAGTCCCGGGCTCCAGCCATAGGCGCCAATTCTCAGCCCCAACGGCACTGCAGTGGGCTCCAGCTGTGGGGCTTTGGGTGCCAACCCGTGGCTCTGGCCGCAGGGTAGCAGGCGATGACTCCCGGCTCCAGTCACAGAGCTTCAGTTGACCTCTAGCCCCCAGTTCCGGCCATGCAGTAGCGGGCACTGGCACCGGGCTCTAGCCACACAGCCCTAGCCCCTGGTGCTGATCCCCTGACCCAGCTGCATGACAGCAGGTGCTGACCCACAGCTATGTTCCCAGCTCCGGTCACATGGTGGTGGGAGCTGGCCCTGGGTGCCAACCCCTGGCCCTGGGTGCGTAGCAGTGGGCGCTGACTCCTGACTCCAGCCACACACTCCTGGGCTCCAGCTCCAGGCTCTAGCCGTGCGGTGGCAGGCACTAGCCCTGGGTGCTGACCCACAGCTCTGGCTGCGGGCTCCGATCCTTAGCTCCAGCCACGCAGTTTCTGTCCCTAGGCCCTGGCTCTGACCACACAACAGTGGGGCTCATCACCTACTCCCATCGCCCCCACTCCCGCCTCCCACAGCGCCGTATCCATAACCCCTCCCCATTCAGGATTTAATGGGTCCTGGGGCTTGCTGAGAAAAGTGGTATTAACAAACATGCAAGTATCACTTTTCACAGCAGACTTACTAGCTATCTGTGAAAAGTGATACTTGTACTTTTGTCAATATAACTTATCACTTTTCATAGCCTCCCAGGTAACTACTAAGTGTGCTGTGATATTAAGAGATATACAAAATCACTTTTCAAAGCAAGCCCCAGGACCCATTAAGCCCTGGATTGGATGGGCCAAAGAGGGAGGCAGCATTATTTTTGTTGTTCAATTTGTCAAAAACCCTACAAATATACATTACAATGATTTGGATGTGAATCTGTGCATACTTGTTTTTCCTAATGTTAACTAAGTATTTTAGGGAAAACATGTCAGTGCGGCTATCACGGGGAGTTTGTGGTTGCACTCTGAAGCCACCAAAAATTTTGTTGCGAGAACCCCTGAGCTGGTTTAAATCATACCAAATGTTTTATATGTTTCTAATAAGATTGAAAAATATCTTTACAATATAAATATTTCCTGTTTCTTGTTGAGTCAGGAGTGTCTAGTGCAGCAGTCCCTAAGCATAAAATATCTTCTTGCATATCTGTCTGTAGGGAGTCTCTCATCTCTGGCAGAACAAACATATTAAATGTGCACCTTAATTTTCATCAGAAAGTCTCCAGATTTATTTTTGCAAATGGTCCAGAAGACACACAGAAAAGGGGGTCAGGGGGGAAAGTACAGCTTTCTGGGGAGCATCTTACTAAATTCACAATAGTGTAGATATTAAACAGGAGATGCAATCACATACATATTTAGCAATTCACACCTTCAAAGTGTTGTCCAAACGTTGTTATACTGCCACTACTCTTGTAAGGGAGGTGTTATCCCCATTTTGCAGGAGGGGGACATTGAGGCAAAGGTCACACAGCAAATTGGTAGCACATATAGTTCACCTGATCACTCTGGCTAGCATGTCAAACTTAAGTCAAGCTATGGCTTTTGATACTAAAGCATAAAAGTTGAAGAAGAATTGTAGAATACATCTACATATCAACATGTAGAATACACTGATGTCTGTGTGCACATAAATTCCCAGTGTTTTGTTTGATGTAGCCTCTTGTTTGGTGTAACATTTTTACATCATAACCAGACTAAGTTTCATTTATTGTTTTAGCATGGTGGTTGATGTTATGGAAACCTCCCTGAGCAAAGCTTTCTGTAACAAAGAGGGAGAATAGCTTAAGACCACTTGAAGTAAACAAGGAACTTTGGTATACCAATCTAATTAACATGAAAGGTGCTCAAATGCTTCAGTGAGGGAAGAAAATACAAAACCCTAAAATTGATAATTTTCATGTGGCTGTTCCGAATGACCACTAACTACAAGGGAAATTAAGAAAACATCTTCATTGTTAATATCTTGCTGTCTCAGCATTATTTTGGGATAGGCCTACCCTTCTTAAGTAGATGACTGACACTAGACTTACCACTATAAACAGCCTCTCCAAACTGAAGTAGTGTAACATTCTGTGATACCGCAAAAAGAAGAACAGGAGTACTTGTGGCACCTTAGCCACAAGTACTCCTGTTCTTCTTTTTGCGGATACAGACTAACATGGCTGTTACTCTGATTCTGTGATACCGTTACTCATGTTAAATAATGCACTGGTTTCAATGGCACTACTCATAGCATAAGATGCATTACAATTTGACCCTTAGTGAATTTAATTAATTGGGCTATTTTATTTCATTTCTTGTTGCTCGTCACAACAGAGTATAACATTTACTCTCTCAGAACAAAAGACATTCCTGTAATTTCAGCACCACTTATGTCCCTCTTACACTTCTCAGTGCTTAAGTGGATTTTAAGTAGGCTATAGGTCTTGTGCAGATTCCCTGTACAGCAGTGAATTTCACCCTTAATAATTTAGCATTTGTTGCATATCGTTTACAGTGAAGGGCTCTATAGGATGATACCCAGGCATCTTTATCTCCCACTGAAGAGAAACAACTGCTGTGTTCTACCCCAGAAGTATAGGTACAATAATAACTGTATCTAACTGAAAGTTTAGGCAATCAGAAAGTGTTATCACTTGTAATATTACCAGGATACCAGAGTTGACAGATATATTGGTAGGAAAAAATCCAAAATCTTTAAAAAAAATAAAATAAAAAAATAAAGCACCCACAAGTCGTTTTTAATCAAATGTGAAAGATAGCGTATCTCCCAAAGGACTGTGTTTGGGGCATTAGTTCAGTAGTGACTTATAAGGAAGAATATCACTTCCTGCAGTAGCTGAAGTCTCCCATTCAAGTACTGATCCAGCCAAGTAATGCTTAGCTTGTGAAAACTGAAAGGGTCAGAGAACAAAGTGGTACCACCATAAAATTAGATACTTTAAATGCAGTATGCCGATTTTAAACTTGGTGAGTGATGGCAATTGTATTATGTGCAAAACTTTGAGCAAGAATCCAAAAACAAAGCCTAACATTTTAGTTGTCTGAGTTGTGGTCAGTCATTAAATAAACAAAGAATAAAATTATGCAAGTTCATCTTCATTTAAAAAGTTCTATTAGAACTTCTATTGGAAGTTCTATTAGACCACAGAAGAGTTGCCCCTGTAGCAGATACCTAAGGGTCTAATCCAGTGTCCATTGGAACTCATTAATTTCATTACGCACTAGCTCAGCCTACAGGTGTGGTATATCTGGTATACATACCCTGAACAAAATGATACTCTTTTATCCCAAGAGAGTGTTATTCAAATTAACATATGGATCATTCCATTTGTCCTCCACAAATAGTTGGCTTCTACTTTTTGTTTGCAAAGAAAACTCAAAAACAGTGTTTTATAAGGGGTAGTGCACCAGCCTGAAGAGACTATTGTTATGCAGTGCTCCTGCCTTGTAGTTGGAAACAAACATGTTTCTGTGAACTCTAAGGCCTGGTCTACACTACGAGTTTAGGTCGACTTTAGCAGCGTTAAATCGAATTAAGCCTGGACACGTTCACATGACGAAGCCCTTTCTTTCGACTTAAAGGGCCCTTTAAACTGGTTTCTTTACTCCACCTCCGACGAGGGGATTAGCGATAAAATCAGAATTGGGGTAGTGTGGACGGAATTCGATGTTATTGGGCTCTGGGAGCTACCCCAGAGTGCTTCATTGTGACCACTCTGGACAGCACTCTCAACTCAGATGCACTGACCAGGTAGACAGGAAAAGCCCCGCGAACGTTTGAATTTCATTTCCTGTTTGCCCAGCATGGAGAGCACAGGTGACCACACAGAGCTCATCAGCACAGGTAACCGTGATGGAGTCCTAGGATTGCAAAAGAGCTCCATCATGGACCGAACGGGAGGTACGAGATCTGCTCGCCATATGGGGAGATGAATCAGTGCTAGCTGAACTCCATAGCAGTAAACGAAATGGCTAAATATTAGAAAAGGTCTCCAAGGCCATGAAGGACAGAGGCCATAACAGGGACGCACAGCAGTGCCGCGTGAAAATTAAGGAGCTAAGGCAAGCCTACCACAAAGCCAAAGAGGCAAACGGAAGGTCCGGGGCAGAGCCGCAAACATGCCGCTTCTACGCGGAGCTGCATGCCATGCTAGGGGGTGCAGCCACCACTACCCCAACCGTCTGCTATGACTCCGTCACTGGAGAAACACACAGGGAAGTGGGTTCGGGGTACGAGGAAGATGAGGATGAAGACAATGTAGATAGCTCACAGCAGCAAGGAAGCGGAGAAACCAGTTTCCCCAACAGCCAGGATATGTTTATCACCCTGGACCTGGAGCCAGTTAACCCCCGAACTCACCCAAGGCGTGCTCCCAGACCCTGAGGGCACACAGGGGACCTCTGGTGAGTGTACCTTTGTAAATATTACACATGGTTTAAAAGCAAGCGTGTTTAATGATTAATGATTAATTTGCCCTGGCAATCGCGGCCAGTACAGCTACAGGAAAAGTCTGTTAACGTGTATGGGGATGGAGCGGAAATCCTCCAGGGACATCTCCAGAAAGCTCTCCTTCATGTACTTGCAAAACCTTTGCAAAAGGTTTCTGGGGAGGGCTGCCTTATCCCATCCGCCATGGTAGGACACTTTACCACGCCAGGCCAATAGCACGTAGTCTGGAATCATTGCATAACAAAGCATGGCAGCGTATGGTCCCGGTGTTTGCTGGCATGCAGACAACATCCATTCCTTATCGCTCTTTGTTATCCTCAGGAGAGTGATATCATTCACCTGGTTGAAATGGGGTGATATCATTCACCTGGTTGAAATGGGGTGATTTTATTAAGGGGACATTCAGAGGTGCCCCTGTTCCCCGCTGTTAGCCACGCGGTGGTGGGGAGGGGTGAAGTGATCATCCCCGATAATTGGGTGTGGGAGGGGGAGGGGGGGTTAGTTGGGTTTGTGCTGCATGTTAACCTGGAAACCGCAGCCCCTCCTTTTACATTGCAAACCCATTTTAAGTGGCCAACGCAACAGGTGCTTCATATGGGAAATGAGGGCGCTACTGTTTGAAACCATTCCCACATGTTATGAAGGTTGAAAAAGCCAAAAGACTGTGGTTTACCATGGCTGCCTGCAAGCCGAAATCTGTTGCCTGGCACTGCGTGAGTGATCTCTCATACCAAACCGGCAGGCCCTCAATATAAGAGGAAAAATGCGACCTTGTAACGAAAGCACATGTGCTGCGTAATGTGAACAGCAAAATTTAACGTGAAAGAGTGTACCCATTGTTCTCTAAAATGTGTCTTTTTTAACCACCACTCCCTTCTCCTCCACCAGCTGCAAATGTTTATCCTTCACAGAAGCTAGTGAAGATTAGAAGGAGAAAACGGCGGACTCGGGATGATATGTTCACGGAGCTCCAAATGTCCTCCCACGCTGAAAGAGCACAGCAGAATGCGTGGAGGCAGTCAATGTCAGACTACAGAAAAGCACAGTATGAACGAGAGGAGATGTGGTGGGCTGAATCGCGGGATGAACAGAGCAAGTGGCGGGCTGAAGATGATAGGTGGCGTCAGCTTGCAGACAGAAGGCAAGAGTCGATGCTCCGGCTGCTGGAGCATCAAACTGATATGCTCCAGCGTATGGTTGAGCTGCAAGAAAGGCAGCAGGAGCAGAGACCGCCGCTACAGCCCCTGTGTAACTAACAGCCCTCCTCCCAAGTTCTATAGCCTCCTCACCCAGACGCCCAAGAACACGGGGTGGGGGGGCCTCCGGCCACCCAGTCACTCCACCCCAGATGATTGCCCAAGCATCAGAAGGCTGGCCTTCAATAAGAGTTAAAGTTTTAAACTGCAGTGTGTCCTTTTCCTTCCCTCCTCCCCGACCCATCCCGGGCTACCTTGGCAATTATCCCCCTAGTTGTGTGATGAATTAATAAAGAATGCATGAATATGAAGTAACAATGACTTTATTGCCTCTGCAAGCCGTGCTCGAAGTGGGGAGGGGAGGGTGGGGTGGTTGGTTTACAGGGAAGTAGAGTGAACCGGGTGGGGGGGGAGAAACAAACAGAAGTTTCACACCGTAGCCTGGCCAGTCACAAAACTCGTTTTCAAAGCTTCTCTGATGCGCACCGCACCCTGCTGTGCTCTTCTAACCACCCTGGTGTCTGGCTGCACGTAATCAGCGGCCAGGCGATGCGCCTCAACCTCCCACCCCGCCATAAATGTCTCCCCCTTACTCTCACAGATATTGTGGAGCACACAGCAAGCAGCAATAACAATGGGGATATTCTTTTCGCTGAGGTCTGAGCGAGTCAGTAAGCTGTGCCAGCGCGCTTTTAAACGTCCAAATGCACATTCCACCACCATTCAGCACTTGCTCAGCCTGTAGTTGAACAGGTCCTGACTACTGTCCAGGCTGCCTGTGTACGGCTTCATGAGCCATGGCATTAAGGGGTAGGCTGGGTCCCCAAGGATCACGATAGGCATTTCAACATCCCCAATGGTTATTTTCTGGTCCGGGAAGAAAGTCCCTTCCTCCAGCTTTCGAAACAGACCAGAGTGCCTGAAGACGCGAGCATCATGTACCTTTCCCCGCCATCCCACGTTGATGTTGGTGAAACGTCCCTTGTGATCCACCACGGCTTGCAGCAGCATTGAAAAGTACCCCTTGCAGTTTATGTACTCGGTGGCTTGGTGCTCCGGTGCCAAGATAGGGATATGGGTTCAGTCTATCGCCCCACCAAGTTTCGCAGCCACTGGGAATCGTCCCACACCTGCAACACGATGCGGTCCCACCAGTCTGTGTTTGTTTCCCGGGCCCAGAATCGGCATTCCACGGCATGAACCTGCCCCAGTAACACCATGATTTGCACACTGTTGGGACCTGTGCCTTGTGAGAGGTCTATGTCCATGTCAATTTCCTCATCACTCTCGTCGCCGCGCTGCAATCGCCTCCTCGGTTGGTCCTGGTTTTGCTTTGGCATGTCCTGGCTCTGAATATACTCCAGGACAATGTGGTGTTCATAGTGCTCATAATTGCCGCGGTGATCTGAGCGGGCTCCATGATCCCAGTGCTATGGCGTCTGGACTGAAAAAAGGCACGAAACTAGTATCTGACGGACGGAGGGAGGGGCGAGTGATGACATGGCATACAGGTACAGGGAATTAAAATCAACAAAGGTGGCTGTGCATCGGGGAGAAACACAAACAACTGTCACACAGAATGGCCCCCCCCAAAGATTGAACTCAAAACCCTGGGTTTAGCAGGCCGTTGATTTCACGGAGGGAGGGGAAAGCAAATGAATACAGAACAAATCTATTTTTTAAATCTTAAGCTTGCAGATGACGGTGCAGCATGACTGATAGCCCTTGGCATCTTCTGGGTGCTCGGCACAAAATACTGGGCGCTTGGCAGAAAATCGTATACTACGACTGATAGCCATCATCGTCGAGACAGTTCGATAGGACTGAGCATGTCTGCCCAGGTGCCCATGAGTGACAGCCACTGCAGTACGATGACGACAGATACCAATCGTAATATACCATCTTCTACCAAAAGGCAAGGGGCTGCGGCTGTGTGCAATTCAGCCCCACGTCTGCCAGCACCAAGATCGCCGATGAAGGCTACCAGTCATACTGCACCGTCTACTGCCAAAAGGCAATTAGCTGCTGCTGTGTAGCAATGCAGTACCACGTCTGCCAGCACCCAGAGGACATATGGTGACGGTGAGCTGAGCTGAGCGGGCTCCATGCTTGGCGTGGTATGTTGTCTGCACAGGTAACGCAGGTAAAAAGGCGCGACTTGATTGTCTGCCGTTGCTCTGACAGAGGGGGAGGTGCCTGACGACACGTACCCAGAACCCCCCGCGACACTGTTTTGCATCATTCAGGCATTGGGATCTCAACCCAGAATTCCAATGGGCGGTGGAGACTGCGGGAACTGTGGGATAGCTACCCACAGTGCAACGCTCCGGAAGTCGACGCTAGCCTCGGTACTGTGGACACGGTCCGCCGACTTTATGCACTTAGGGCATTTTATGTGGGGACACACACAATCGGCTGTATACAACTGATTTCTATAAAACCGGCTTCTATAAATTCGACCTAATTTTGTAGTGTAGACATACCCTAAAAAAGGGTGCTTTGCTTATTGCTGGTTAACGTAGCAATATATAGAGTGCATAGGGGGCGGTACAGATTTAAATTATGCTGTTATAATGGAGACAAGAAATATTTTCTCAGCTAACACAAAATAAAGCTTGGATACTTTACAAATATTATAGTATATTCTAAACATGTTTCCAGTGGAAGAAGCAGTAAAATCTAAAGTAAAATGCTTGATAACCTGTAGCGATGCTATAGTGTTCTACTCTTTCTGGACAATACGGAGTGTTTCTCACATCTGAAATCTGTATTTATCTACAGGAAAAGACTCTGCCCAGATGTCTATCATGGCTGTGTATGATCTCACTACAAAATACTGTACAACTAGCACACCTATACATATTCCTGAATGGAGGGGAAATGTGCATACAAACCCCCAGTACAAACAAAGAATAACTGGTTCTCATTCCCTTTTCTAATTAAATATCCTGTTTTTAAAATCAAAACTAAATGACATTAAAAGTAACATACTTTTTGTTACTAATTTTATACTAGGTCTGCAGTATTAAGGAGCAAAAACTAAATATATTATGCTCCAATACAGCTTATATATAATTATTATTTTTTTTTTTTTTTTAGGCCCAAACTGCTTTGCCGAAACCACTGTCATTCCAGCTGGCCGAGAGGTGAAGACTGATGAATGCACTATATGTCACTGTACTTACGAAGAAGGCACTTGGAGAATTGAACGACAAGCTATGTGCACTAGACATGAATGCAAACAAATCTAGGGAATCTACAAATCAAAGTACTATGATGTTTTTATAAAATACTTCACTGCGGTGAAAACCCTAGATAAGCCTGGGAAAGATTATTAATTGTAATAAGAATATTTTTGGTGAGGAGAAAAGATCATCATACTGGTATTTTGTTTTTCATAGTAATGTAATACTGCAAGACAAAGAAATACATATATTTAAAAAAAGTTTGGACATAAAAAATCCTGTCTTAATGTTTTATTTTCACGGTGAGTGCACTGAGTGTACACTATCAAATATTCTATGTATTTATATAATCCCATTATGCAGGTTAAAATAAATGTTTTATATAGATACAGATTAAAATATGGTACGGTCGCCTGTCCTATTGTGTACATGCACCATGCCTAAAACATTTCCGTTTTAGTTTTATCATGACTTTATTTGTGGTGGGCAACAATAATAGATGTGTGGCCAGAAAATAGCCAGCAAATCAATCACATATTTCAGGTACTTTGAAGTTCTACCTTTTGAAAATATACGGTATAAGCTTTAAAAGAATGTGCTAAATTTATTATATGTGCAAAAGTAGGCCAATTTCTCTTCTCAGTTATTCTGGTGCATCTCCAGTGGGCCTTCACTGGTATAACTGGGAAGAGAATATGAAATTGTGACTTTGATTATAGTAATCGTTTCAGAACTCTAAACATGGATCCTATAAGGATTAATTTCAGGATGAATTCATTTGTGATGTAAAGCGTCCCATATCTGAAATAATGGCTATAAGTAACAAAACAATGAAACTTGCAACAATTTTACATTTAATGGTTGTGAAAAACAAGTACAACTGACAACAGAGGGTGACAGGGAGTATAACAGGAGAAGCAACTAACAGGTGTAAGATAAAGTAGGTCTCCACTATTTTATTTAAACATGCTCTTGTTTTTCTGCTACTCATATTTTAGACTTGGGTTGAATCACTACTGAGGCCCAGGTTCAAGAAAGCACTTAAGTATGGACTTAACATATGCTTTGATGAATTAGTGCAATGTTAGTAATGAGTAGTTAACTACATGACACCTGATGCGTAACTTACATTGTTTATCTCTCAGACTTCTATCAGGATTTTAATGGAAGTTTTGCCATTGACTTCAAGGGGCCAGGATTTCACACCAAGTATGGATTTTGCCCACATAGCTACCAATCGCCAGACAACTGTTTGTTTCTCAACCAGATCATGGACAAGAAAATGAGGAAACTACAAAGCAGCAAAAACATAAAATGCACAGCAAGCTTAAGTAACCATAACAAAAATCTGAAGAAAAATAGTCCTACAACAAAATGTACCTTCAAGTTCACACATTGTCCGCCTGGATGGACTGAGGCTATCAAGGAAAGTAGGTTTTGGACTGATTATGATTTTTTCAAACGTCTTCTGAATCCATCAACTATCAAAATGATTTTCCTCAAGCCTATGTACATGTATATAAAGTACATCAAAATATTATACTAAAAAGCTATTATCAATAAGCAGCATAAAGAATGTCCAACACATGTTTCACTCTTAGCATAAAAATATTACTCTGCTAGCGGTAGTAAATGGAAATCACTAATGGGCAGATTGTGAAGAGCATCATCACGTGTGCACCCAATATGCTAAGCACCCTTGCAAATCTGGACATAAAGTGCTTGATCCTGCTACCAATACCAATAATAGTACCTCATTCCCTGAGTAGAAATTACTAGCACAGTAAGGTCCTACTCAATCTAACTAAAGGTGAGCCAAACCCTAAATCAGAGCCAAATCCTATTCACCTTGCAAAAGTGGTTATGTTACTCAGATGAATAAAGCAAACAGATTTTGGTCCCAAGTTACTAAAAGCTACATTCACAAAGGTACTTAGGATTCCAACATTTAGGTGCCACTGGCATTCTGAAAACCACCACTCAGCTTCTGTCTAGCCCTGCAGGTGCCTGAGTTTCTACCAGTCAGCACGTGCAAAGCCCTGATGTTGCCCCACTGCTAATGAGTGAGGCTTCCGAGCAGCCCAAGCCAAAGCCCTCCTGGGATTCTCAATCCAGGCATTCTCCAGCTTCAACAGAACTGATTGAAAAACCCAACCCAGAATACCCACCAACACAGAGATTAGGGCACTCATCTGGAATGTAGGAGAGTTAGGTTCAAATCCCTGTTCCAATTCAGGGGCATAGTTAATACTAAGCATTTTCCACTTCAAATTTTTAATCCTGACACCAACATATCCATTTCACCCAGAATTTCCTGTCTGATTTATGTGATTCCTCATGATTTCTCAGGTGTCTCTGGTTTACTGAAGTTGTTTCTCTAATATTGTTGA
This sequence comes from Chrysemys picta bellii, assembly GCF_011386835.1. Classification (NCBI taxonomy): domain Eukaryota; kingdom Metazoa; phylum Chordata; order Testudines; family Emydidae; genus Chrysemys; species Chrysemys picta. The sequence goes on from NC_088792.1 coordinate 106,814,659, forward strand.
GTTGCAGAGACTGCTTTTTAAAAATCATGATTGGGAGGATGACAAGATGGCTATGGAGATTCATAATGGGCTATGGAGCCTTTTTCATCTAGGTCACTGAACAAAAAGCCAGCCCAGGTCCATAGTAACTATTGCCAGCTGAGGGCTGTTCAGTGGTCTGTGTGAAATTGATGGGAAAGGCAAATTTCTAGCACAGATGTCAATGCTACACAGAAAACAACCCATAATTGGCTCTGACTGGCATTCTTGTTGACAGCCTCAATAAAGAGGCAAAGGAGTGAACAAGCAGGAGTATTGTACTCCACAAGGGTGCTTCTACTATGTCCATGAACAGGAACATTGGCAATGTAATGTGTGGGAGCCTATCAGTATGTACCTGTGATACCTGTAGATGTGAACTTCAGGCTCCAGCACTGTGAATTTGGCACCTTGTAGATGCACTCATTTTTATTTAGCGTTTAAAATGTGGTGATGGGAAGATTTAAGATAGACTAGGGCTAATTCAGCCACTGTGAAAGAACAATATCCTCTCCCCTTCAAAAAGAAAAAGAAAAGGAATATACAACCTGCAGTGGGATGTTGTCCCTCCCCAGGTGCTGAGGACTATGGCGGAAAGAAAAAAGTTACATTTTACAGAGAGTCTTTCAAATAGCAGTGGAAAAGAACAATAAAACCTTACCAAACATGGAATACAGGAAACAAAGACTGTCCATCTGCAGACTTTTTCTCAAACTTTTTAAGCAGCCCAGAATGTTCCTAGTGTCCATACTAGATACCAGTGTTAAAATCTATATTGATCTAGCTCTCACCACATAACTAAAGTAATATTCCTGTTTGAATCTAGGAGCACATGCTGTTTAATTTCTTCATACAAAAGCAGAAATAAAATCCAACTACATAGTTCCTAATGAGCAAAGCCACACACAGCGTATTGAGTTGCTGAGCGTATCATACTGAGAAGTGTTCGTCCGAGGTTTGAACAAAAATGAAGAAACTTGAAAACAAGCTCTGTTTTGCTAACAGACAATTTACTGGTTACTGGAAGTTATATTTAACTCTTTCCAGTTTATAATTTTAATCAAATAAAACATATGTTACCGAAGTGAAGAAATGTCAGTTTGACATAAAATGATCATTTTAAAATCTGACTGTAGTAAAAATATGTAATACTGCAAATAATATTAGACAATGTATATTGTCAAAAACAGGGGACGACAGTTAAAATGGTCAAAGGCATCTGCCGATGTTCAAGCAGTATTACTTATTCCAGCTGGTTGGCAATTCTCTAACTTGCAGTTTTTTGTCCATAAGAAGTAGTACCCTACCAAATACAGTGTCCATTGTGATCAATTTCATGTTCATAGGATTTTAAAAATAGTAAATTTCTCATGTGAACACCTGAAACAGAGTGTTGTAACCCTGGGCCTGCCTAACCAAAAAGGAGCCATGGGTGGTCACAGGATTCCCATCCTTACTTCTGTGCTACCTTCATAGCTGGGCAGCCAGAGAGCTTTGAAGCCAGTGCCAGCACCAGCACAGAAGTGAGGGTCGCAGGGTATGGGGGGAGTCATCACTTTGAGGGGAGGGGGTAAGGGCCAGCCTTAAGGGTTGGCAACCACCAAGGGCCATAAGGCGCTGGAGTTGGGAAGGTGCAGGGCTGTGGGCACCCTAGCTGGGGACTCCTACCATGTGCTGGGCTCCAGCTGCTTGTCCCAGCCAGGCTGGGGAGGGATGGGACTTCCTCGTGTCCTGCAGAGGCCACTTTGGGGGCTGGGTGAGACCCTCCCATGGCTGCAGGCTCTGCAGCTGCTGGTTGAGAGCCCAGCTCTGAAGGCAGTGCAGCTGTGGCGCTTCCAGCAGCCAGGGGAGATTCCTGGAGGTGGGTCTGATCTGACCCAGAAACAGCCCCTGCAGAGGAAGAACAAGACCCTCCAGCGTCCAGCTGGGACTAGCAGCTGGAGCCCAGCACATGGTAGGAGCCCTCCTCCCCTACAATAGCCAGATTTCACAGTTCATGGTGCATTTTTCATGGCTGTGAATTTGGTAGGGCCCTAATAACTAAATTTCAAGACCTGCTAATGGGTCATGAATAAGTCTGTATTTCATGGTAAATGGGTGTTTTGGGGTTGGGGGGAGGTCTGAAGATGAGCAGGCATTCTTCTTTCCCCAGTTGTTTTTAGTGTTACTTCCATGAACACAGGGTCTCTGCTTTTAATTCTCCTGCTTATTCCCCATCTGAAATCAGAGCCAACTTAACAGTGCAACTCTGACTTCTGTGGCTTTACAACAGGAGTGAATTTGGCCTCAAATACTCATAAGCAGTTGCTGCAGAGATCATGCCACATCTGTTTTCTGATAGGACAATATGCAGAGAATATTAAAAAAAAAACTGTCATTCCTATAAAATGTTCCTATTACTAAGAATGGGGGAAGAGGGGAAAAAATAGAAAATGTGAGTTCAAAACTACTTGCAAATATAACTTATTTTCCAGCTTTCTCCATGAAGCATTCAGTTGTTCTTTCTTTGTTCTTTTCTGTCAGATTCAAAGTGATGGTGAGGAGGGACGGAAACATAGTAGATGGAAAGGTTAAATGTTTAAAAAAAAATAGCATTCAGAAGTTTGCTCCCATGTTATACTATAGCACAACTGCCTGGTACATTATGGGAGCCTTTAAACTGCACAAGTTGAAGCATTGGTCTGTTCCTATCTAACTATTCCTATTGGGATTTGGGGGCAAGGGACAGGAAAGACAGAAACAGACAAATAGAAAAGACACCAAATAGAGAAGATAATATTGTAAAGGCAATTATAGCCATTCTTAAAGGGTTTTATAATGGAAAAAAAGGTGAGAGCAAAACATCAGAAAGAGGAAGAGCCATAATGGTATGAGAGTGACAATGGAAGAAATACACCAATCCAAACAATAAGGAGAAAACTACAGAATTTGAGTACAAGAAGGTGATGAACAGAAAGACTATGAGTGGGAGGGTAATTAACTTAGTAAGAAGAGGTTCACGGGGTGGGGGAACAAAATGAGTGGGAAAAGACAGGGAGGTTGCAATAACATATCTTAGGACAAAATAAAGGAGGAGTATAATAACAAAGCAGTAAAGTCATTGACACAGCGCAGAAGAGTAGAAAACTGAGGCCCTGATTAGGAAAGTGCTTAAGTAGCTGCCCAGAATAGAGATGGATCCTTCAACTGTTTTCCTCTCTTCTTTGGTGGTATAGACCCCAATCACACTTAAGAGATTCCTCACTCTTTGGAAAAAATATCTCATCTCTATATTCTCACACTATGTTTACATTACACTGCAGGACTATTAATTACTTTTAGTGTCAAAATTATATCTTTTGAAGGCAATTATAGTATATGGATCATGAGTTATTTCCACATTATATAGAGGGGATTTTGAAAAGGAATTCATTTAAAAGTCAGGCTGACTTAACAGCCAACGTGTTCCCTTTATATACTGTGTTTATATGGCTTCATGGAAAGTACACTCTGCCCAGTACATTGCTGAAAAAACCCCAAGGAAAGAAAAGAAAAGACCATGGTATGGAAAAAATATGTTACTTTTCACTTTGCTATCCATACATACAAATTGTTCATCAATTCTAGGTGAAAAAGGAATTTTAGATTAATATCACAAATGATAAGATGCTTGAACTTTAAAGTCAACCCTAAAATCTATCATGCTCCAATACAAAAAAGGCATTGAGAGTGTTAAATTGTAGATGATGATGAAAGTTCTCATAGAAACACTTCGCAGTAAGAACCAGAATCTAATGCAACACTGAAACCATGGAAGCAAATGTCCCACGAAGCAGAAAAATCAAGGCTAAATATCAGAAAAAAATGTCCAGTCTGAAATATCAGACTATGCATCAGCCTCCTACCAAATGAGGTGGAGATGCTACTACCTGATTAACTTTAAACAGCACTGAAGAAAACAAATTTCTGGTACAACAGAATCCTGAATTGGTAGAGAGATAAGTAACATGACCTAATATATATTTTTGATTGCTAATTATGTATTAGTCATGAAAACACCCCACTTTGATTAGCTGCAGCTAAATTAATTGGAAAAAAAATTTATTTACCTCTGAATTTATGAGGTAACATTTACTAATTTCTGCTTCCTGATGGCTCAACTGAGGCTAATAACGTATCTAGACCCTATAAATTCATTTCTTGTTAAGTTGTAAAAGAAAAAAAAGATAAACATAAGAAAAGAATGGCTATAAAAAGGATATATTCCGGATGAAAATATTCAGATTGCATGTATCAACACATAAAAGTGACTTAATATTTTGTCATAGTCAACATTCATTGTCCCTCAAGGTAAATAGCGGGCTTACCCTTGTATCAGTCAGAACCTGGTGTTCACCTTAACAGCAGTCAACATCTCATTGGAGTGAGATCATCCCTTCCATCAGTTCCCCTCTAGGTCAAGTAAAAGGGACAGAATGTCTTAAAGGGGCCCTCAGCAGTGTAGATTGTGGGTGGCAAATTGTCCTGGTGCAGACATTGTAGAAGGCAGCTGCAAGCCTGTCCTCAAACGACCCACTCAGCTCCTAGTGGGAGTGCTGAGGATGGGCCTAGGCTTGAGGATATAAAAGACAAAATTAATGAGAAAATAAAATAAAAGCAAAGGTGACAAGGCAATATCAGGTCTCGCACCACAATGAAAAGTAGCAAACTAAGTAACAGGTATTGTAAGATTAAATGGGAAATATAAATACAAATCTTATATGGAATTATCACTGAGAACTGAAAAAGACAGAAAATGAAATTTTCCAATTTATATGCAAAGAAGTTTGCAATTTCCAGCCAGGCATTGAGAGAATAAGGAAGTATTTTGAGGGAAATACAAAAGAGAAAACTGGAAATATTTTGGGAAGTATGAAAAATGCCAATTGCCTATCTATATACAGAATGTACACAAACATTTGCTGATAGCACGTGTAAATATATATATTCACAAATTACCAAATTCTGATCTTGGTTACACCAATGTAAATTAATTTCCAGATCAACACCAATGTAACTGAGATCAACATTTGTCCCACAGACTATATATATTATATAACATCTGGATTTAATTGTGATTAATGAATTATCAAGATAAGAGAATGGATATAAGTAATCTTGTGAGGAATGTACGTTCATAGAATGTGAAATTCCCTCTATGTAGTAAAACAGCACAAGGTCTATGTACCAGTGGTACTATTTAAGCCCTCCAAATAAGTCTTAAGTAGGATTTAAGTGGTGTATAGGCATTGAGTTGGCCTGATCCATGGAATGAATTTCACTCATTATAAGGAGCAGAAAAAAAAAAACATTTTTCACACTTTGCTACAATGTGTGCATACAGAATCAAGTCAAGACCCTTATAGGATATGACACATCAAAATGAAAAGAACTATTGCAGCATAACACTTATCAATTCAATTCTATCCCAAGAAGTATGGTTGATATTACATAAATGCCTTTAGGTGATGGAATTGTGTGCCAACTACAGGTTTTTTTTAAAGGTGCATCAGATTGATAAATGTACTTCTCTATTTATAAAAAAAACGTAAAAAGTACAGCTTAATCTATATTTCTACTGCCTTAAAAACTAATTATTAATTGCAGAGGGTAATCCTGGAATTTATCTGTGGTAGGTACTGTACAAAGCTCCATCTGCTTACATTACCAACACAAAGCCTACATATTTGCAAAGGCAAGACTCGCTGTTTTCTATGCTTTCTTAACCATTGATAAGTCAAACTAATGCTAAGTAATTTAGTGTTATCGTGATTGGCTAATTATGGAGATGACATTTATGTGCAGTGCTTCAAATTAATGTAACCACACTTAGAGTTTGCATTCTGTTTATCCCTGTTTACCAAATGAAAATGAGGAATAACTAGGATTTGGTCATTTTGTAGATTCCAGTTGAACAGAGATGAATTTCATAATTTACAGCTAAAGTATTTCCCCCCCAAACACTGCTTTTCCCCAACTACTTGTTTTAAAATGGCATTTGATAAAAACAGCTATTTTATATATTCTGCTAAATATTAGATATGCTGTTTATACAACTGTTTCAGCAATAAAAAGTCATTGTTAATCTTAATTATGTTTTTGCATTTATTTTTGATTAATTAGAGGCCCTTGACATACATACATAAATATGCACTACAGAGAAACTAGTTCATTAAAACTGAAAAAGCAACCTCTATGGTTTTTCAAATGTTTTAATTTTTTGGCACAGTTCACATCAAATCAGAATCTTTATGAAGTCTTTACATATAAAAATATACAAATAGGGTGCTTGTAATATAATTTCTTTAATTAATTTCCCTTATGACTAAGAAGTAACATTAGGGCCTAGTCTACAGTATGGGGTTAGGTCGAATTTTGCCACGTTAGGTCGATTTAAAAATGAATGCGTCCCCAGAACCAATCCCATGCCGTCGACCTAAAGGGCTCTTAAAATCTACTTCTGTACGCCTCCCCAGCAAGGGGAGTAGCGCTAAAATCGCTTTGCTGGGTCGAATTTGGGGTAGTGCGGACGCAAATCAATGGTATTGGCCTCCGGGAGCTATCCCAGAGTGCTCCATTGTGACCATTCTGGACAGCACTTTGAACTCTTATGCACTAGCCAGGTACACAGGAAAAGCCCCAGGAACTTTTAAATTTAATTTCCTGTTTGGTCAGCGTGGCGAACTCAGCAGCACAGGTGACCATACAGTCCCCCCAGAATCGTAGCGCGTAGAATGTTTCTACGCTCCCCCTATCATCTCCGTCCCTGAGGTTATCGCAGATTAGAAGGCGAAAAAAAACGCACTTGTGATGACATGTTTTCCGAGCTCATGCAGTCCTCCCGCACTGATAGGGCATAGCTTAATGCATGGAGGCATTCAGCGGCAGAGGCCAGGAAAGAATTAAGTGAGCATGAAGAGCGGAGGCAGGACGCGATGCTGAGGCTAATGGGGGAGCAAACGGACATGATGAAGCATCTGTTGGAGCTGCAGGAAAGCCAACAAGAGCACAGACCCCCGCTGCATCCACTGTATAACCGTCTACCCTCCTCCCCATGTTCCATAGCCTCCTCACCCAGATGCCCAAGAACGCGGGGGGGGGGGGGAGGGGAGAAAAGGGGGAGGCTCCAGGCACCCAGCCACTCCACTGCAGAGTATGGTCCAAGCAACAGAAGGCTGTCATTCAAACAGTTTGATTTTTAGTGTGGCTACAATAAGCAATGTGGCCTTGTCCTTCCCTCCTCCCCCATCCAACCCCGGCTACCTTGTCCGTTCTCTCTTTTTTTTTTAATTAATAAAGAATGCATGGTTTCAAAACAAGTTACTTTATTTCGAAGGGGGGAGGGTGGTTAGCTTACAGGGAATTAAAATCAACAAAGGGGGCGGGTTTGCATTAAGGAGAAACACACACAACTGTCACACCGAAGCCTGGCCAGTCATGAAACTGGTTTTCAAAGCCTCTCTGATGCGCAGCGCGCCTTCCTGTACTCTTCTAATCGCCCTGGTGTCTGGCTGCTCAAAATCGGACGCCAGGCAATTTACCTCAACCTCCCACCCCGCCATAAACATCTCCCCCTTACTCTCACAGATATTATGGAGCACACAGCAATAAGCAATAACAATGGGAATGTCGATTGCGCTGAGGTCTGACCAACAGCACCAGCGAGCTTTTGAATGTCCAAAGGCACATTCTACCACCATTCTGCACTTGCTCAGCCTATAGTCAAACTGCTCCTTACTACTATCCAGGCTTCATGAACTGATCCCCCGAGCTCGTCGCTGGGGATCAGGAGAGGAGAGTTGCAGAGGAAGTGATGGAGCCATACATCATGCCCTGGAGGTTGCTGGGAGCCGGGCAGGGAAGACGTTCCCAAAACCCCTGGCCAAGCTACATGTCCGATGAGGATGGTTACCAGTCCTATTGCACCGTCTGCTGCCAGCAGCACCCAGGAGGACCAGTACAGATCCCCCGAGCTCATCACTGGGGAGCAGGAAAGCAGAGTTGCAGGGGAAGCAGTGGATGATGACGGTTAGCAGTCCTACTGCACCGTCTGCTGCGAAGGCCCGGAGCTGCTGCTGTGTAGCAATGCCAGCTGCTGCAGGTGCTTCTGTGTCGAATGCCTGGAGGACAGGAATATGATGCACCTACAATCTAACAAGGCCTGCACATTTCCCAAAGTCACTACCCTTGATAACAGAACCTCAATGATTGCATTGGCTACTTGAATCACAGCAGCCCTCCCAGCAGACTTTCCCACAACAGCAGCAGTGACAGTGAGCTGAGCGGGCTCCATACTTGCCATGGTCTGGCATCTGCACAGGTAACCCAAGAAAAAAGGCACGAAACGATTGTCTACCGTTGCTTTCACGGAAGGAGGGGCGACTGACGACATGTACCCAAAACCACCCGCGACAATGTTTTTGTCCCATCAGGCATTGGGAGCTTAACCCAGAATTCAAATGGGCGGCGGAGACTACAGGAACTGTGGGATAGCTATCCACAGTGCACCACTCCGTAAGTCGATGCTAGCCACGGTAGTGAGGACGCACTCCGCCGACTTAATGTGCTTAGTGTGAACATATGCAATCGACTGTATAAAATCGATTTCTAAAAATCGACTTCTATAAAATCAACCTAATTTTGTAGTGTAGGGATACCCTACGTATGCTGAAGCACCTGTATTTAATGCTCCTTCTCAGAATGTAGTAAGTGCAACAGATCCAAACTTTTAAACATATGGTCTACGTGTATAAGGCTACGACTGGAAAATCCCAAACCTGAAGAGCTATGGTATTAAACTGTTTACCTAAAAACGCGTCAAAATAGCTAGAAACTGCCCCTGCTATCAGCTCCTTTATTTTGCCATGCAGGGAATACTAGGTGAGCTGAGATTACTTACAAATGAAATTTCCTGAGATCAGAATTAGTTGTTTCCTTCAAAGGTAGCTCTTCCCCACTTTGAGGATATAAACTCCAAGGAAGTGTCTAAAATAAGGAAAACATGAAATACTTAAAAAAACAAATGAAATACTTGGAGACCCCCTCCCCCACCTTCAAGCCACCTATTGCCCCAAAAGGAAAAAAAAATCAAGGGTCAAATGAGTTAGACCAGTGGTTCTCAACCTTTCCAGACTACTGTACCCCTTTCAGAGGTCTGATTTGTCTTGCATACCCCCAAGTTTCACCTCACTTAAAAACCACTTGCTTACAAAATCAGACATAAAAATACAAAGAAGTGTCACAGCACACTATTACTGAAAAATTGATTAGTTTCTCATTTTTAACATATAAATTATAAAAAAGCCAATTATAAAAAATCAAATCAATAGTGTACTTACATTTCAGTGTACAGTATATAGAGCAGTATAAACAAGTCATTGTATGAAACTTTAATTTATACTGACTTCATTAGTGCTTTTTATGTAGTCGGTTGTAAATCTAGGCAAATATGATTTGATGTACACCCTGGAGGTCGTCTGACTACCCCCAGGTGTACATATACCCCTGATTGAGAACTACTGAGCTAGACTATTTTCAGTACAGAAACTGATACTGATTTTGCAGCACAAATTAGACTTTTCAACATGAATTTGTTTCCACTAACACTAGTGTTTTATTAAAACTATATTGAGAATTCCATAGGGCCGCTCCGCAAATCTCCTGACTAGGTAATGATCTGAGGCTGGTTTCTGACTGTGTGCTTAACATGCCCTTAAGGGTCAGACCCGCTAAGGAATAACAATGAGAAGGCATTAAGGCAACCAGTTAGTCATGCTTCTCTTAGACACAGGTTGACTCTATTATACCGGTGTAAAATGATATAAATAGATCTTTTATCTAAAGATTTAGCCTACTCCAGATAAGAGCCAAGAGAGCTTTAATGTTCAATTTGGGTACTGCGGGCATGGCCATAAGATTGCAGTGAAAATAGTGATAATATTATGACTGATTTATTAAATTGAAATTCTGCCACTTTTTTGGGAGGAACTGCATATGGGCCTGTAGCACTAATTTATGCTTATGAAATTTAATGTAGAATGGCTGATGCCCTACTTACCATGGAAACTGAAGTCACCGCTATCAGAAAGAAATAATTTCTTACCTGGTAATTGTTCATGGAAGAAACACAATTTAGTAGAGTCTCACACTTGGATCTGTGTCCCAGTGTGCTCCAACTCTGAGCTACTGCTGTGGAGCCTGTGCTCCTCACAGTCCTCTAACAGTCTATGAAAGGACTGGATAATCTGGAAGATGAAATTACATGTACACCCCTAGAGGTGGTCCTTCTAGAAAAAGCAGAAGCACATTCGTAAGCAACTTGTAGGGAAGTATACATGCCCATTGCCAGTACTCGGTCTGTTCTGTGAGTAATTGGAGAGCTTTAGTCGTCACAGCGGTCAATCTGGCATATTTCATAAACACTAAATGTAGTTTTTTAAAAAAATCAAATACTCAAAAATGGTACAAGACCTAATATTTTATTAAAAGGGCTAGATATTACTCCTTTTTAAAACAAATTGATGGAACCAAAATTCACAAGTTGTTAAAATCATTTTATTGATATTACTATATTAAAAATGAAATACATCAGAGCTACTGAAAAGCAATGTATTCCTACTGATATTCTGCTAACATTTTGCTGCTCCATATATCAAAGTATGGTTGCACTGAAGACAGTGAACTCCATCGTGGGGATTATATGATCCTGGGCTGCAGACAACTACAGACAGAGAAAACAGAACAAAAGAAATTTTAAAAAACGAAATGAATGGTATCTAAAATATTGCTTAGATTAGAAATGTTTAAAAGCCTTTCCTTGGGATGTAATATTCAACTAATTGGCAAGATCAGATTTTTCTAACCTACTAATATTTGAATTAAAAAAAAAAGGACAAATGTAAAAATGTATTTTTACATGCTGTCCATTCATTAGATATAATATTCTTCTCTTCACAAAAGTAGTGTGTATGACTTTCTGATTCCCCATTGCTCTACTCCAAGTAAGTTTTTTCACTATTGAAAACCAGTGAGCAGCAGCTGCCAACAGATTCTAGTGTGGTCAACACCTAGTAATGTTTGAACTAAATTGCTTTATCTCCACCTAGTGGACACAGATGTACTTAAAGGGAAATTTAAAACAAAACTGACTTTTAAGAATCTATTAATAAGTAGCAAGTGCACAGAGAATGCAACAAACAAGCAGACATCAATGTGTGGGGCCAAAGATGGTGTTGTGAGCAGAAGAACTTTTCTACTGGTTAACTCATGCTATGCCATTCTGTGAAATCAGTACACACTCAGCTAGGGACTGACCCTAGCCTGTATAGGATATGTTAGCTCGCAACATACGTAATCAGGAGGAAGCAAGAAGGATCACAGCCAGGTGATTGGTTTGTCTGTGGTTCTCCTGGCTCCCTTGAACATCACTATACTTTGACAATTATAGCATTTTTAGAGGAAAAGGTGGGCAGTGAGGGTGTTAATGCTCAGCCCCACTGTACTCAAGCAGGTATACTCCTGTAGCTGGAGCATACCTGCTTCCCCACTTTGTAGCCCAAAGGTGTCCACTAAGTCTTATCCTACCTGACACCTATTAATTCAACAGGATTTGTGGGGCTTCACCCTGTCTATTCCCATTGTTACAGAACCTTAGCGAAGTTCATCTGACCTATGGCAACCACCGAGGGTTGCCTGACTCTGCTTGTTCCTTTCTGGTGACTCAAAGGAGTTTTAGAGGTCTTCTCAAATGCCATTAGAAATGGGCAGAGCTTATTCACCATTTAGCAGAAGAGGCTTGCAAGTGGCCCCTCATCCCAACCCTAAAAACCACTGTATTAACTATATAGATTATGGTAATGCCTAAATGCCCCAACCGAGAGCAGGGTCCCATTTTGCTAGACACTATACAAATATTACACATGTATTTGAATCAAGGATGATGATTGTCTGACATTTTCATTAATTAAGCATAAAGGACAGCATCACAGTAACAATGATTGGTAGGATTCAGGAGCCCTTCTCTCTCTGCAGAAGAGTCACAATTTTCCTCCCACTGCTAGGGAGAGTGAGGAAGCGTGTATGGAAATGGTATGTAAAGCTCTGTATCCACCCTTCAGCACATCTCTATGGGTCTGCTGGAGGAAACCCTAAATATACATGTAGCAAATAGCACTTCCCAGTCTCCACATCAGCTGGGCTGGTAAATAGCCTTCCTTCTCCCCAGTGTGTCTCAACGTCAGAAGGAAAACTGCACTCTGCCTGCCCACTTCTTCTCCCAGAGAATTCCGTGTTATATGATAATAATCATATAAAACATTATTTGTGAACAGCTCAATCTCAGTCTGCCATCTAGGGGAAGGCATGAAAAAGAGAAAAAATCTTAAGCAAACAGCCTACTGCTTGCTGAGCTGGCTGCTGGGAAAAGATATAAAGTTTCTTACAGTAAACATAACTTGTCTCAATCTTCCTTATTGAGCACAAATTCCCACTGGCCTAACTTCACCCTTCATGTATAAACATCTCCACAAAATACTTCACCTCATATATTTCATTTGTACCTATCTAATATACCATTTCACACTTCACAAACTTTTAAGTGCACTTGACATGTTAATTTCTTCTTGAATCCTATGTGCTGACATTTTCTGCTCTACTCCAATTTTTAGTACAATTTCAATATTTGCTTGGGCAATACATTGTATTTAGAACTCTGAAATGATTATTCATCAGATATAGTTTCTTTTTTTTAAATTCACTTTTTTGAGAGAACTGGAGAAATTCAAATTATTGTAATGGCAAGCTAAATTTGTACCTAGTCCATTAAAGCAAATTACTACAGGAAATCAAACTATAAAAGATAACAAATGTGGACAAAGACTATTAAGTTATAAATCAAGTCTGGGTTTCTGATTATCTTATCCCATGGGATGAAATCAAGTTGCCAGGAACGTATCAGGAGCCCACAAAAGATATGAATTTTGGTACTGTATTTCATCTATATCTGTAGCCTAACTCCTGAAAGAAAATGAAAACATTGCAGTAATGTTTTTAAGACCAACACAAAAATAATTGTTTTATATCTAATGGTCCTGTGAAGACACAAAAGTGGTACAATTACTTTGTGTTAACTGAACTTTAATGGAGGATCTTAGCAATTACCCAAACATTTTATTTAACCTTCAAATATGCTTTATTTTATATACCTTAAGAGGCACTTAAACCACTAGAATGAACAGGAATTATATTAAATTTATGTTTCTAAGATTTTTATAAGCTTAAAATGACAAATCTGCAAATTAAAATATGTTATAAATACAAATCTGAAACCAGGATGAAAACTGATTAAAAATGGGTTATTATTTAAATTAATTTTCTTTTTAAAAATAAACCCCGTTTAAAATTAAATTTGAAATTATAACATATGTTAAGACCTGAACGTATTATAATTATTCAAATAAAGTAATATTCGAGCAGTATACACATTGCTGACATTTTAAAGAAAATTAAACCACTGAACTGGTAGAAGTCATTGGCTAAACACCTGGAAGAAAATTACTTACTTGTACAGTAGCTGGTTTTTCAAGATGTGTTTTATACATATATTCCACTGAGGTGTCTGTGCACCCAGTACACTCAAGCAAGAGACTTTTGGTTAGCAGTACCGAATGGGTTGGCACATACACCATAAGTACTCTTATACCTCCAGGCAAGAGCAGGATCGCTCCAACTGGCTTCTTGTTCCTTCACCACTGGAATCTTGGTAACAATACAATCCATTGTAATGTGGATGGGGAGTGGGTAATGGAATATATACTGTATATATTCGATCATAAGCCAGTTCGTTTATAAGCCAACCCCCCCCCCAAGATAGATAAGTAAAAATGGAAATTTTTTATGACCCGTTCATAAGCTGACCCTATAATTCAGGGGTCAGCAAACTTTGACTCCCGGGCCATCAGGATAAGCTGCTGGTGGGCCAAGATGGTTTATTTACCTCGAGCATCTGCAGGCACGGAGGTAAACCTAAGTAAACAAAGTGTTCTGGCGCACCAGCTGCTTACCCTGACGGGCTGGGACAGCAACTGGTGGGGAAATTTTTTGGGGGGGGAGAAGCTGGGGGTCAGGAAAGTAACCCCTGTGACCACCCACACTCTCCCCATCCCATCCCTTCCCACCTTATCTGGGGAGGGCCAGGAGAGGATGTCTCTGGCCTGGCTGGAGCTGCTCCGGCAGGCTGGACAGCGTGGCTGCAGCCTGCTCTGGCGGGCCAGACCAGGCGGCGTGGCCGCAGCATGTTCCAGCGGGCTGGGCCGGTGCTCTGGCAGGCCGGGCAGCATGGCCACAGCCTGCTCTGGGGGGCCGGGCCGAGCAGCACAGCTGCAACCTGCCAGCCCCGGAGCTGCAGCTGCTTCGGAGGCTGGCATGAGAGCAGCGTGGCCAGAAGTGGAGAGACTCTGGCCCCGCCTCTTCCCTTCTGGCTCTTCTGGCTGTGCTGCCTCTCCTTGCTCCCTCTGTTGGGGGGAGGGGCTGTGTCCCACCTCTCCCTCTCTATACCCGTTCATAAGCCGACCCACTTCTCTGGTGCTTCCCTTTTTTACTAAAAAAATTCGGCTTATGAACAAGTATATACGGTACGCCTGCAACAAATATCAAAGAGCCACAGTGAATGTAGTAAATAATTGTTTCTTATTCTTCTTCTTTGATTGCTTGTACATATTTGTATTTCAATGATTCCCAAACAGTTCTCTTTTGGAGATGGAAACTCACTGTCGTCTACTCAAACTGTGATTGTAGAACTGTCATTTCAATGCTTTCACTATGGCATAATGTTGACTGAACGTATGGATGTAGCAACTCTATAAATGTCCATGAGAAAAATTATCAGTAGTGATATAACCACATTTAAGTGGAATTTCAAAACCATCTTTGACAGGAATTTTTGATGAGGTTTTAATGAGACCTTATACTTATAGATAGGCTTGGAAGGATTCGATTTTTGTTAGTAAATGTTCATTTCACCATACACACACAAACCAATGCAAGACCCTTTCCACCGATAATGACAGAAATTTAGAGATTGGCAAAGAAAGAAAAATGATACTTGAGAACTTAGAGTTTGATTTAAGGAAATTTACTTTATATATTTTTGACATGTGATGTTGACAATGCGTGTGTTAATGGTTACAATGCTTTAACTTTTTGAATCTACTATTAAATAGTTATTGTTATTGTCCCCTCCTGCAGAATTTCCCTCAACCATGAAAATTTAAATAAATACAAATTGGGGGGGGGGGAAGTGTAAACATCTAGATTATCTGTCAATTACATATAAAAAACCCCGACAAATTCTGCCAAGACTACTTATAGAAGACAGTATATGGAAGTCCTGCCATTAGATGTTCTTACTCTCTTTGCTGATGTTATTGCAACTAGAAATGCTGTCTTAGCTAATAAGTAAGAAAGGCAGCAGTATGCCAGTGGTTCAAAGGACAGTCCCATAAGGCCTGTGAGGACTAAATTAAAGTCCCAGAAAGGGACTAGTTCTCTTGTTGGTGTATAAAACCCTTATTAGGCCTTTTATAAGTATTCCTACTACAGGGATAAAGAAAACAGAACATCTCTGAATAGGAGGGCGAATGGTGGAGTTAGCTTGCTGAAAGTTGACCTTGCAGCTCACTGATAGGCCCAAATTCTTTAGTTCCAGTAGGTATTCAATACCTCTTGGACCTGTGCTTTGGATGGAGGCAGTTGATGATGCCAGGCCTACATTGAAAACCGCTTCCACTTAGCCAGATAAGCCTTTCTGGTAGAGTCCTTTCTTCCTGTTAATAAGGATATTTTGAAATCTATGCAAACAGTTTATTTCTGATAAATGTAGCCACTCTGCATCCATGCTGTGAGGTGGAGACTGCAAGGATTGGGGTACAAAATCTGACTGGGTCTCAGCAATTGCGTCCAAGAATAAAGATAAGGTTATGGGAGGCTGCACTGATATAAGAACAGCCTACTGGGTCAGACCAAAGATCCATCTAGCCCAGTATCCTGTCTTCCGACAGTGGCCAATGCCAGGTGCCCCAGAGGAAATGAACAGAACAGGTAATCAAGTGATCCATCCCCTGTTGCCCATTCCCAGCTTCTGGCAAACAGAGGCTAGAAACACCATCCCTGCCAATCCTGGCTAATAGCCCTTGATGGACCTATCCTCCATGAATGTATCTAGTTTTTTTTTTTTGAACCCTGTTATTGTCTTGGCCTTCACAACATGAAATTGGGCTTGTTTTTGCCTTATTTGGCTTGTGAGTTGCTTGTTGGCTAATTTTTGGTTTGTGGCTTGTTCGGCTTGTAGCTTGTTCTTTCTTTTTTTTGATCGGCTCCTAGTAAGCAGGGGAAATGGGGGGGCAAGCTGTGGCAAGGGGAGGAGGTGAACAGCGGGCCCACCACAGTCCCAGATTGCACACCGCAGGGATCTAGTTACATGGAGTGTTGTGGTTATTAGGGATTGGCTTGTTTTGGCCTTGTTTTGAAATGGGATTAGCTTGATTTTTGGCTCATTGTGAAAATTGGGGTGCTTATTTACCGCGTGAATGTTGGCAACTGTGCTTTGCAGGTATGAAGAAAGGCTCTCAGGTCTACGTTGTTTATATGAAGGGCTGTTTCTTTGCAAAATCACTGACCTTGAGTTTACACTCTGTTCAGATCTGCTCCCCAGCCCAGAGTGGATTCATCCATTAGTGTTTTCTATGGAAGTGGGGGGAGAAAAGGGAACTCCCTTGCACACATTTTTCAGAGTCATCTACTCCTTAATGATAATAGGACTCAGAAAGATACATGAACCGCCATGTCCAGAGGATATTTGTTTTGCCAATATAGACTTCAACCAGCTTTGCATGTACTACTGGTAAAGTGTGGTGGCATGCTGAGTCCCGTAAATTCAAGATGCCAAGATTCCTAGCAATCTAAGGCAAGATTACATGGATGAACCTGCAGATTACTGCATAGGATGGACTGAAGTTCTCTGGAGATAGATAGGCTGTTGCAGTAAGAGTCGAGAATGGTCCCAAATAACTTGATTCTTTCTACGGGGGGGACGACGGGACAGTGTCAACTTGCCTTGTTTATTCTCAGACCCAGCTGGATGAGCCACAACTGAATCTACTAATACCACCATACATTTTGTAAAAACTCTGGGACCTGATGAGAGACTAAAAACAAGCACTGTGTACTGGTAGTAGCACACCCCAACTAGAAATCTTTTATTTTCCATGGCTTAATTGGATGACCACATGAAAGTTGGCATCCTGTAGCCCAAGAGCAGCCTATCAGTCATTCAGATCTTGGGATGGGATGATGATGTCAGCAGGTTTGCCTGGTGCCCTCAGATGTGACTGTCTCACTGGTACCAAGGTGGATACTGAAACCACTGTTTGCTGTGGGACCTGTTGGGCCACAAGCAGAAGAGTGTCTGGGACCAATGAACACAATGTATCTTTGGCTGCTATGCAGGCCCAAGGAGTAGATAGTACTGATAGGATTGCTACAATAGTCGATTTGTGCCAACAGTGAAACTGGACACAGCATCAGTACCAGGGCTGTCAGTACTGGAGGAAGGGATGGAATCGTCGGGGCTGGCCTCATTGCTACCAAGGTGATCAGTATCAGAATCATTGATATCACTGTATACTGAATCCCTGGAAACAGAACCTGAGTTAGTGACACCTGTCCTCTTTAATCAGCCAGATTGGTACCTGACAGCTTATAAGGCAAGTTTTCACCACTTGCTGAAGCATGATGTTCAGAGCTACATGGTTCTTGAGAAGTCTTTCCTAGGTTCTGAGCTGCCCTTATGCTCTAAAGAGCTAGAAGTCTTAAGGGCCTCAGATGAAGGGCCAGGGATGGATTGCTGCCTCTTCTCTCTGGAAGTTTTGTGGGACTTCCTCCTTTTGTCAGAGGCAGAGTCTTTTGGTGACAGAACAGCAACTGAAGATGAGGTAGCTGCAGGAATGCTTCTGGAGGAGGCATAATCGGAATGATCAGCTCTGGGCATACCAGGATCAGAGCTCAGGCCATCAACCTCTTCATGAGGTAAATCTTAAGCCAGGACTCTCCAGCTCTTTCAGGTTCTTTTCCAAATCAACTCAATATAGCACATCTAGCACTAGACAGATTAGACACCTAGCGTGTCTGTCATTTAGTGACATCACTGCCTCACGTGTCAAGCAATTTTGAAACCTGAGGATTTATGTACCAAGACAACTAATCTCTACAGGAGTGTGGTGGGGCGGCTGCCCCACACAGGTATATGGAGGGTTAAAGCAGCCCACAGGGAGGCTGCGCAAAACCCAACCAATGGGAGGATGGCTTGTAGAGAGCCAGTCAGGAGAAGAGTTGTTGGAGCAGCCAATCAAGGCCAGGGAGGGCCATATAAAAATAGCTGCTCAACAGAGCAAGGACAGTCTCTCCCTGGAGTGCAAGGGAGAAGGACTGGCTGCCTTGGAAGAGTAACTTAGATAGAGCAGTACTGGGCAGGGTCAGGGGAGCAATAGGGAGCTCCAGCCTGAGCGCTGCCAGACTGAGACCCTCGATACAAAGGGCCAGGAAGGTGCTAGGGCTACGGGAAAGTGGCCCAGGGAAATAGGCAGCAGGAGTTGGAGGAGTGGCAGCACATCGCCGCCAGCTATAGGGTCCCTGGGTCAGGGCCCGGAGTAGCGGACAGGCTCCCCCTCCCTTTCTCCCCCACTTGCCACAGAGGGGGTGGCCAGTATTCAGACTGAGGTTTATCCCTTGAGCTGAGGGGCTAGACCGAAGGCTGCAGTATGGCACAGCGGCAAGTGGATGGACTAGAGACAGCCGGTTCCAAAGCAGAGTGAGAAAGCTGGAGGGCCATGCCTAGAAGACGCCTCGGTCCGGGAGCAATGCGGGCCTTGGAGCAGAAGTGATGGTGGTGAGACACCACTAGAGGAAGGTGCACCAACAACCAAGTGCTAATTCCCAGCACGGCCAGCAGGAGGTCCTGAAATGGTGAGTCCCGCCCCATCACAAGGAGTACACCACAGGAGACAAATGAAAGAAAATAGGCCTCCTCTTAAAAGAGAACAAAATAAACTCTTACTGAAAACTAATACTAAACTACCTATCTACTAAGTATTATCTATTTAAAAAAAGCTGCTGATAAGCAAGGCAATAAATTGTGAGCTAAGAGGCTTCACTGGGAGCACGATCAAAGCCTCAGACAATGAGAAGAAACCGAGAGGCAGCAGGAGCAGCCCTGCTCTTTATTCCCACAGTTGGAGGCACAATGATACTCAGGACGCATGCATGGCTCCACACAGTGCTGATGACTAAAAGTCTCTGGTTTGAATGCACCGGGCACACATACTCCAACAGTGGAACATGTGTACAAGCACTCAAAGAAGAACCAGAGTTTGTTAAAATGCTAAAGTAGCTTCTGACAGAAGTGACATCTTCTGCAGGTGCAGAGAGACTATTTTCTTTATTTCAGCTCATTCAACAAGTTCAGAGCTAAACAATTAGTTCATTCAAAGTTAAGAAACTGACAGAAACTTGTTCTCTTCCCTTCTTGAATTAAAAACTGTGTATGACAGGATGAGATCTACTTGTTCTAAAATCTTGAATGACATCGTGACCAATTCAATTCACTAACTACAGAGAATACTTCCTTCGTTTAATACATCTGTTTTAAATTCAAAACGTGCTTTAATAAATTATTTTTTTCTTATGTGTCCAATACATTTAAAGGTTATGTTCAATAATAAAAAATGCTGTTTTATGCACTTGAATTGTATTACAATTTGCATCCAAATGCAGCTTAACACAAATCATGAGTAAAAAATTAATCCTATACTAAATAAGAATTCACAATTTTCTAAAAGTGTAAAAATTAAGAATCAGAATAAAAGAATGTTAAGCTACAAGCTGCTTAAATAGGTGTGCATAGACACAGTTTATCCTCCTTGTTAACAAACAGTACCAAATTTAGGGTAAAGCCTATATAGTAAAAGCTGTGTTATCCAGCACTTTACCAACTGGAAAGCTCTAAAAACCAGCATTTCTGATCTTCATTGAAAGTCCAGTTTGTAGTCCAGTTGGTGCAGGGCCGGCAGGTTCCCTACCTAGCTCCCTGGAAGCGGCGACATGTCCCTGCTGCTCCTAGGCGGAGAAACGGCCACGAGGAGTTCAGAGCGCTGAGTGTGAGAACCTCAGCCTATGGGAGCTGCGGCGGCAGCGCCTGTGGGCTTAGCAGCGCTCTGCCTAGGAGCAGCAGGGACATGCCACTGCTTGCGGGTAGCCACCCAAGGTGAGCGCCACCCGGCTCCAGCACTTCACACCCTCTCCTGTGCCCCAACCCCCAGCCCTGAGCCCCCTCCTGTAACCAAACTCCCTCCCTCTTATTTAACCGGAATTTTTGACTTACCGGCACCCCCCCATTTCCCAAACATAAGAAAACTTTTACTATATTTAGTTGCAAGTCAACAAGTTCTAATGGTTAACAACCAATGAGAATGAACCTTTCTTTAGAAGAAAAAAAGTACAAATGCAAAACAATATTAAAGTTGAGCATTTAAATCAAATTTTCTAGCTTGTTGATTTAAATCCTGATTTAAATCAGTGGCTCTCAACCTTTCTGGACTACTGTACCACTTTTAGGAATCTGTATTGTCTTGAATATCCTCAAGTTTCACCTCATTTAAAAACTACTTACTTACAAAATCAGACATAAAAATACAAAAGTATCACAGCATACTTTTACTGAAAAACTACTTGCTTTCTCATTTTTACCATATAATTATAAAATAAATTAGAATATAAATATTGTACTTACATTTCAGTGTATAGTACATAGAGCAGTACGAACAAGTCATTGTATGAAATTTTAGTTTGTACCGACTTCACTAGTGCTTTTTATATAGCCTGTTATAAAACTAGGCAAATATCTAGAGGAGTTGATGTACCCCCTCGAAGACCTCTGGGTACCCCAGTTGAGAACAACTGATTTAAATCAATCCACCTTTTATGAGATAGAAAGGCTTTACTAACCAGAAGTAACTCATCTTCAAATGTATTGTCTCTATAGCACCACCCATTAAGAATGCCTACCCACGTGGCCTCAGGAACAATTTTGAGTAGTAGTCTGCAGTTACAAGTTCCAAGGGCATAAATACTCTGCCTCCTCTAACCGCCCTTCAGTTACTCTCTACCTCAAGAAGTCTTACTTGGAGCTGGGCCTTGAAGTTATGTTAACAGAGGGTGACTGTGGCTCTGAGATGGCAATACATTCAGAGTATAAGAATTATCTCTAATAAATTAATAACCTTTTGTAGTTTCATGACATTGCCTCCACAGAGCCCTACTGTAGGAGACTAGCAAACAGTGATATCCCTTAAAATACAAGCTTGTTCAACAGCAACTGAAGCATTGTCCTTCTCAAACCAGAGTCTGCTGCTGACAAAATGTCAAGAGAGTAAATTGAGAACAGAACTCCACATATATCAGCCCTAAAATAGTTTTCATGAGTGCTCAAGCTGGCAACAGAGAGGAACTGATGGATGGTTAGAAGGAGTATAGCAATTATACTCTTGGTCCATATAATGTAGGGCTTAAGGGAGATGTGTGTGGACCTCCTAATTGCTAACTACTAATCAAAAAGGTTTTATGGACAGCCAGTAGGCCTCTGTGAAGTCAATGTCATGAAGAACTACGTTTTTGTAATGTCTATATGTATGTTGTTTGGGGACCTGGGAAATGAAAAGATCTGTTTTACCAAGGGGCAGGCTAAAGTAAGATCTGTGGATTCAAGTGTGTTGCCAGAAGGGCGTTCAGTGACAGTCACAGGGAGTAGCCACAGAATTACTGGGAGTCCACTCAAAATACAGAAGCTCTGAATGGGAGGCAGTCAGCAGAGAGGGGTTGAGGTGCAGGATGGACTCTGCCCCTTCTTCAGGGCTGAATGCTGCCCTTCTCAAGTAGGGTGCATCGCAAGTGAAAGCTTGCTGTTGTGCCTCCTGAAGGTACCAGCAGTTAAAGAGAATTGGCTCAGGAGGAAGGCCTATTTCTGTAGGGAACCTAGAGACAGAGAGAATGAGCTTCTCCTGATGTTTATTTAACATAGAATCATAGAATATCAGGGTTGGAAGGGACCTCAAGAGGTCATCTAGTCCAACCCCCTGCTCAAAGCAGGACCAATTCCCAACTAAATCATCCCAGCCAGGGCTTTGGCAAGCCGGGCCTTAAAAACCTCCAAGGAAGGAGACTCCACCACCTCCCTAGGTAACGCATTCCAGTGCTTCACCACCCTCCTAGTGAAATAGTGTTTCCTAATATCCAACCTGGACCTCCCCGACTGCAACTTGAGACCATTGCTCCTTGTTCTGTCATCTGCCACCACTGAGAACAGCCGAGCGCCATCCTCTTTGGAACCCCCCTTCGGGTAGTTGAAGGCTGCTACCAAATCCCCCCTCATTCTTCTCTTCTGGAGACTAAACAATCCCAGTTCCCTCAGCCTCTCCTCATAAGTCATGTGCTCCAGACCCCTAATCATTTTTGTTGCCCTCCACTGGACTCTTTCCAATTTTTCCACATCCTTCTTGTAGTGTGGGGCCCAAAACTGGACACAGTACTCCAGATGAGGCCTCACCAATGTCGAATAAAGGGGAACGATCACGTTCCTCAATCTGCTGGCAATGCCCCTACTTATACAGCCCAAAATGCCGTTAGCCTTCTTGGCAACAAGAGCACACTGTTGACTCATATCCAGCTTCTCGTCCACTGTGACCCCTAGGTCCTTTTCTGCAGAACTGCTACCTAGCCATTCGATCCCTAGTCTGTAGCAGTGCATGGGATTCTTCCGTCCTAAGTGCAGGACTCTGCACTTGTCCTTGTTGAACCTCATCAGGTTTTTTTTGGCCCAATCCTCTAATTTGTCTAGGTCCCCCTGTATCCGATCCCTACCCTCTAGTGTATCTACCATGCCTCCGACTTTAGTGTCATCTGCAGACTTGCTGAGAGTGCAGTCCACACCATCCTCCAGATCATTAATAAAGGTATTAAACAAAACCGGCCCCAGGACCGACCCTTGGGGCACTCCGCTTGAAACCGGCTGCCAACTAGACATGGAGCCATTGATCACTACCCGTTGAGCCCGAAGACCTAGCCAGCTTTCTATCCACCTTACTGTCCATTCATCCAGCCCATACTTCTTTAACTTGGCGGCAAGAATACTGTGGGAGACCGTATCAAAAGCTTTGCTAAAGTCAAGGAATAACACATCCACTGCTTTCCCCTCATCCACAGACCCAGTTATCTCATCGAAGAAGGCAATTAGGTTAGTCAGGCACGACTTCCCCTTGGTGAATCCATGCTGACTGTTCCTGATCACTTTCCTCTCCTCTAAGTGTTTCAGAATTGATTCCTTGAGGACCTGCTACATGATTTTTCCAGGGACTGAGGTGAGGCTGACTGGCCTGTAGTTCCCCGGATCCTTCTTCCCTTTTTTAAAGATGGGTACTATATTAGCCTTTTTCCAGTCATCTGGGACCTCCCCCGATCGCCATGAGTTTTCAAAAATAATGGCTAATGGCTCTGCAATCTCATCCGCCAACTCCTTTAGCACCCTCGGATGCAGCGCATCCGGCGCCATGGACTTGTGCATATCCAGTTTTTCTAAATAGTCCCGAACCACTTCTTTCTCCACAGAGAGCTGGTCACCTTCTCCCCATATTGTGCTGCCCAGTGTAGCAGTCTGGGAGCTGACCTTGTTCGTGAAGACAGAGGCAAAAAAAGCATTGAGTACATTAGCTTTTTCCACATCCTCGGTCACTAGGTTGCCTCCCTCATTCAGTAAGGGGCCCACACTTTCCTTGACTTTCTTCTTGTTGCTAACATACCTGAAGAAACCCTTCTTCTTACTCTTAACATCTCTTGCTAGCTGCAACTCCAAGTGTGATTTGGCCTTCCTGATTTCACTCCTGCATGCCTGAGCAATATTTTTATACTCCTCCCTGGTCATTTGTCCAATCTTCCACTTCTTGTAAGCTTCTTTTTTGTGTTTAAGATCAGCAAGGATTTCACTGTTTGGCCAAGCTGGTCGCCTGCCATATTTACTATTCTTTCTACACATTGGGATGGTTTGTTCCTGCAACCGCAATAAGGATTCTTTAAAAGACAGCCAGCTCTCCTGGACCCCTTTGCCCTTCATGTTATTCTCCCAGGGGATCCTGCCCATCTGTTCCCTGAGGGAATCAAAGTCTGCTTTTCTGAAGTCCAGGGTCCGTATTCTGCTGCTCTCCTTTCTTCCTGGTGTCAGGATCCTGAACTCGACCATCTCATGGTCACTGCCTCCCAGGTTCCCATCCACTTTTGCTTCCCTACTAATTCTTCCCTGTTTGTGAGCAGCAGATCAAGAAAAGCTCTTCCCCTAGTTGGTTCCTCATACAGTCAATGCTATGATCCCAACTGATGTGAGGTAATAGGGTATATATAGCAACTACTTAGCACCAGTATGTAATCATGTGCTAGTGCTGCCTGCTGCAGGAAGGATAAGGAACAAAGCAGATAAAAGGAAGTGTTTGAAAATTAGTATTGTTCTCCCATCCATCAGGGCTGGGGAAAGAGGAAGATTCTGATGTGCGGAAGAGGAAATAGGACTTGGTTCTGGGAAGGAAAAGGGCTTCAAATCTGGGGCTGAGACAAAAACATTGCTTGGATATATATTAAGGGAAGAAGAAATGCGTGTCAGGAAGAACAGATATTTCTATTCAGGGCAGGGTGCTCAGCTTTGGAAAGAGACTGGAAAACAGAACGTTGGGGAATCTGGTTGAGCTAGCGGGAATCAAAACTTCTGGTGAATCCAGGCACTAGTTATTCTTGGGGCTTATGTACACAAACATTTAGTTTGTGGCAAACTTGGGTGTGAACCTACCCCACACTAGCCTGCCGCACACTAACTAACTGTTCGCATGGACTCTATTGATGCATACTAACAGTTCATTAATGTGCTTTAATCTACTCCCGTTTCAAAGCAGCAGGCTAGCATGAGGTAGATTCACACCCCAGCATGTCAGAAACTAAATGTATGTGCAGACAAGACCTTGAGTTTTACTTCAAAACTCTAACACAACATAACTAAAATATTTCTAAGAACAAAATCTGTTTTAATTATAAAAATTATAATAATCTTTTAGCATGCACCACGTAGGAGCTGACAACAACATTAACAAAGTAGGGAAATGCAACATAGGTGGAGCTACCATAACATGGGTGCAAAACTTGTTGGAAAACAGTTCCACAGAGAGTAATCATCAGTGGTTCACAATCATGCTGGAAGGGCATAACAAGTGGGGTCCTACAGGGATCAGTTCTGGGTCCAGTTCCATTCAATATATTCATCAGATAGATAATGGCATAGAGAGTACACTTGTAAAGTTTGTGGATGATACCAAGCTGGGAGGGGTTGCAAGTGCTTTGGAGGATAAGATTATGATCTGGATAAACCGGAGAAATGGTCTGAAGCAAATAGGGTGAAATTCAATAAGGACAAATGCAAAGTACTCCTGTGGTGGGGCAGCTGCCCCACATAGGGAAAAGAAGGGGTTAAAAGCAGCACCAGGGAGGCTGCGCAGAACCCGCGAACCAGGAAAGGGGTTATTGAGCCTACCAATAGGGGGAAGGCTTGCTGGAGCAGACAATAAGGGCCGGCGAGGGCCATATATTAAAGGGCTGATCAGGACAGCAGAAGGCAGTCTCTTCCTGCAAGGCAAGGGAGGAGGAGGACTGGCTGCCTGAAGAAGTGTCATAGATAGAGCAATGTTGGGCAGGAGCAGCAGAGTGTGAGGGTGAGCTGCTGGCTGACCATTGCCAGGCTGGGACCTTGCTACAAGGGCTGAGAGGGTGTTAGGGCTACGGGGGAAGTGGCTCAGGGAAAATAGGCAGCAGGTTGGAGGACAGTAGGTGGCTGCCAGCTATAGAGTCCCTGGATCAGGACCCAGAGTAGCAGGCGGGCCTTGGTCCCCCCCGCCTCACTTGCCAATGAGGAGAGTGGCCGGTATCCAGAGTGCAGTTAGCAAGTGGCGGGACTAAGGACTGCCGGTCCCCTGGAAGGGGGGAGATACCGGAGCAGGGGTACAGCCAGAGCACTGTGCCCAGAAGAGGCAGCTGCAGTCTGGGGAGCAACGTGAGTCCAAAGAGTGGAGACAGCTGTGATGGCAGGCATGACACCACTAGCTGAAGGCGGATTGGAAGGGCTGAGAGCTAATTCTCAAGACGGCCAGCAGAAGGTGCCGCGGTGGTGAGACCCACCCCATTAAAACTCCATTTAGGAAGGAACAATCAGTCGCACACATACAAAATGGGAAATGACTGCATACGAAGGAGTACTGCGGAAAGGGATCTAGGGGTCATAGTGGACCACAAGCTAAATATGAATAAACAGTGTCACACTGTTGCAAAAAAAGTGAACATCATTCTGAGATGTATTAGCAGAAGTGTTGTAAGCAAGACATGAGAAGTAATTCTTCTGCTCTACTCTGCGGTGATTAGGCCTCAACTGGAGTATTGTGTCCGGTTCTGGGTACCACATTTCAGGAAAGATGTGGACAAATTGGAGAAAGTCCAGGGAAGAGCGACAAAAATGATTAAATGTTTAAAAAACATGACCTATGAGGGAAGATTGAAAAATATAGGTTAGTTTAGTCTGGAAAAGAGAAGACAGAGGGGACATGATAACAGTTTTCAAGTACATAAAAGGTTGTTACAAAGAGGAGGGAGAAAAATTGTTCTTCTTAACCTCTCAGGATAGGACAAGAAGCAATGGTCTTAAATTGCAGCAAGGGAGGTTTAGGTTGGACATTAGGA
Source organism: Chrysemys picta bellii (assembly GCF_011386835.1). NCBI lineage: Eukaryota > Metazoa > Chordata > Testudines > Emydidae > Chrysemys > Chrysemys picta. Next base: position 106,841,560 of record NC_088792.1, read on the forward strand.
AAAACTTCCTGTCAGGGTGGTTAAGCACTGGAATAAATTGCCTAGGGAGGTTGTGGAATCTCCATCATTGGAGATTTTTAAGAGCAGGTTAGACAAACACCTGTCAGGGATGGTCTAGATAATACTTAGTCCTGCCATGAGTAGAGGGGACTGGACTAGATGGCCTCTCAAAGTCGCTTCCAGTCCTATGATTCTATGATTTTCAGCCCTTACACTGCCCCGGAGCCCAAGGGCTTATTAGGACTATTGTGTTTAATGGGAGCTAGCCTCTGCAAAAGGGAAGAGGAAGTGAATTCATGATAGAACTGGAGCACTATATACTATAAACCTTCCTAAGAGGTAGAGAGGTACTCCCAAGAACCCCACAGAGCTTTCATTCTAGTTTTCCTCAATATTATGTAAAACTATAGTTATGGATAAGGTAAAACTTTCAAATGCTCCACTACATTCCTTTGGAAGAAATGGAAGACATTTCCGTGTATGGTATAAACTCCTTCTCATAATCAGAGCAAATGGAAAAATCTCATATGCAAATATATTGCAGATCCTGCAGTTTTAGGGACTTCTCATTATGTTTTCTATTTTCTTGCATAATCTTTGTTTCTTTTTTTAAAATAAAAAGTCTCTAGATTGGATTACATCTTGAAAGATACGTTCTCTTTCCCTGTTCTCCAGCCATGCAGGAAACTGCCTTCACCGAAAGACCAAGTGCAGCTTTATTCTATTCTTCTGTAGACTTCTACATTACACCATACTATTGAGATTTCAGCCTCAATGTCTAATTGAGATCATTTGAACACTATTAAGGAAAACAATCTAAGAACAATTTAGAGTCAAAGTAACTTTTTAAAATGATGATCCAAACCTTGGTTACTTTAATCAAGTGTGTGATCCCATTGATTTTAGTGATAGAACTTGTATGAATAAAGTGAGCAATATTTGACCCATTCTTTGTTTCTCCTTCCAGTATATTCTAGAATTGTCTCTTTTGCATGCTCATTCTACAAATCTAGATGGTTTTTTTATATATAGATGTAAGCAGAGTCAGGATGAGCTCTACCCTGACATCGGGTGGTAAATTATGGCGAGGGTGGAAAAAAACTTCAGGGGCTGATCTTGTTTGCATAGGCACACCCACCCGCCTAGCCTGGGACAACAGCAACTGGAAGTGGTTACTTTGGCTGGTGTGGGATTTCCAGTTTCTCTGTTATTGGGGCAGGAAGAATAAAGTATTGTTACCCTGATTTTGTGAATCAAGGCCAGTGGAACTGTTGTATGACAGAGGGACTCACCATTAACTACGTAGCACTCGCTACACAAGGGGTATGGGTTACAAAACCCAGTGAATTAGGAGAGATTGGGGATAAGTATGTGTACCTGATGGTATGGGGCCCACTTTGAGGGCCTGGAACACCAATTACACTACCCCCCCTCTCTCCACTGTTGAATTCAGAGCTAATTTTGCTTCTATTAGAAGTCTAGCTAGAGATTGCTGAGCTAAATTCACTTTGGGCCAATAGTGCACCAGCACTGGGGCTCCCCTACTACAAGCTGAAATCACTAAGAGCTAAAATCACTAAAAGAGCTAAAACTGCTGAGCTGAGATCACTGAGTGCTATGTTAACTAGTGGGGGAGCCTGAAGATATATTGCTAAGCAGCTGGCAGAGTGGAGCAGTTTGCGGGACGGTTGGAGCAGCCCACAGAACAGTGAGCTGAGCAGTTTGTGGTGGCAACTGGAGCAGTTCATGGGATGGCTGGTGGAGTGGCGTGGCTGGCAGAGCCGAGCAGTTTGTGGGGCGGTTGGAGCGGCCCACAGAACAGCGAGCAGAGCGGAGAGGAGCAGAGCAGTTTGCGGGGGGCAGCTGGAGGAGCGGTGCGGCGCAGCTGGTAGAGCGGAGCCATTCATGGTGAAGGCTGCAGCAGAACTCCACAGAGAGGCAGGGCAGTCGGCCTCAGACCACGTAAGGTGCCCCTTAACACTCCGTGTGCCCCCCCATTTCCATCCAGGTTGCGGGGGTAAAACTCTCCAGATAAACTTTTGAACTCTGGGGCGGCACTGACCAGGGGCAGAGACTTTTGGGTTGTTGGACTTTGGGGTGATTGGACTTAAGACCCTGAGGGGAAAAGGACACTGCCAAACTTACTTGGAGGTGGGTCTTTTGCTCATGGTTTGTGTTATGAATCCTGTTTGTGGTGTTTCCCCAACATAATGCCGCATTGTTTCCCTCCTTTATTAAAAAGCTTTTGCTACACTCAGACTCCGTGCTTGCAAGAGGGGAAGTTTTGCCTCCTAGAGGCGCCCGGGGGGGGAGGGTTGTACGTAATTGTCCCATGTCACTGGGTGGGGGCTCGAGCTGGTTTTGCATTGTGTTATTGAAACGGAACTCCTAGATTCCTGCTAAACAACCAGTGGGGCCCCTTGATGATCGAGATACAAAAGGAGCGCTTAAAGACGATAAAGTCATTGCAGAGAAACTAAATGGATTCTTTACTTCAGTCTTCATGGCTGAGGATGTTAGGGAGATTCCCAAACCTGAGCTGGCTTTTGTAGGTGACAAATCTGAGGAACTGTCACAGACTGAAGTGTCACGAGAGAAGGTTTTGGAATTCATTGATAAACTTAACATTAACAAGACACCAGGACCAGATGGCATTCACCCAAGAGTTCTGAAAGAACTCAAATGTGAAGTTGCGGAACTGTTAACTAAGGTTTGTAACCTGTCCTTTAAATCGGCTTCTGTACCCAATGACTGGAAGTTAGCTAATGTAACGCCAATATTTAAAAAGGGCTCTAGAGGTGATCCCGGCAATTATAGACTGGTAAGTCTAACATCTGTACCAGGCAAATTAGTCGAAACAATAGTTAAGAATAAAATTGTCAGACACATAGAAAAACATGAACTGTTGAGCAATAGTCAACATGGTTTCTGTAAAGGGAAATCGTGTCTTACTAATCTATTAGAATTCTTTGAAGGGGTCAACAAACATGTGGACAAGGGGGATCCAGTGGACATAGTGTACTTAGATTTCCAGAAAGCCTTTGACAAGGTCCCTCACCAAAGGCTCTTATGTAAATTAAGCTGCCATGGGATAAAAGGGAAAGTCCTTTCATGGATTGAGAACTGGTTAAAAGATAGGGAACAAAAGGTAGGAATTAATGGTAAATTCTCAGAATGGAGAGGGGTAACTAGTGGTGTTCCCCAAGGGTCAGTCCTCGGACCGATCCTATTCAACTTATTCATAAATGATCTGGAGAAAGGGGTAAACAGTGAGGTCGCAAAGTTTGCATATGCTAAAGACAGTTAAGACCAAAGCAGACTGTGAAGAACTTAAAAAAGATCTCACAAAACTAAGTGATTGGGCAACAAAATGGCAAATGAAATTTAATGTGGATAAATGTAAAGTAATGCACATTGGAAAAAATAACCCCAACTATACATACAATATGATGGGGGCTAATTTAGCTACAACAAGTCAGGAAAAAGATCTTGAAGTCATCGTGGATAGTTCTCTGAAAATGTGTGCAGAGGTGGTCAAAAAAGCAAACAGGATGTTAGGAATCATTAAAAAAGGGATAGAGAATAAGACTGAGAATATATTATTGCTCTTATATAAATCAATGGTACGCCCACATCTCGAATACTGCGTACAGATGTGGTCTCCTCATCTCAAAAAAGATATACTTGCACTAGAAAAGGTTCAGAAAAGGGCAACTAAAATTATTAGGAGTTTGGAACGGGTCCCATATGAGGAGAGATTAAAGAGGCTAGGACTCTTCAGCTTGGAAAAGAGGAGACTAAGGGGGGATATGATAGAGGTATATAAAATCATGAGTGATGTGGAGAAAGTGGATAAGGAAAAGTTATTTACTTATCCCCATAATACAAGAACTAGGGGTCATCAAATGAAATTAATAGGCAGCAGGTTTAAAACAAATAAAAGGAAATTCTTCTTCACGCAGCGCACAGTCAACTTGTGGAACTCCTTACCTGAGGAGGTTGTGAAGGCTAGGACTATAACAGAGTTTAAAAGAGAACTGGATAAATTCATGGTGGTTAAGTCCATTAATGGCTATTAACCAGGACAGCTAAGGAATGGTGTCCCTAGCCTCTGTCTGTCAGAGGGTGGAGATGGATGGCAGGAGAGAGATCACTTGATCATTGCCTGTTAGGTTCACTCCCTCTGGGGCACCTGGCATTGGCCACTGTTGGTAGACAGGAAACTGGGCTAGATGGACCTTTGGTCTGACCCGGTACGGCCTTTCTTATGTTCTTATGTTAGATACTGAACCCGGCCCTTGTTGCTGCCAACTCAGAGGGGCAGAAGGGTTACATATGCGCCCTATGTTGGGAAAAAGTGGAGGGCAAGGAAGGCTTCTAACCTTTCATCTTTCCAACTTTTATTTTTGGTTTTCTAATTTCTCTTATGATTAAAAAAATTCTTGAAAATATTTTCCTAAAATTTTGCATTAATTTTCCAGGTTTTGTTCTAATGATCTTTGCACATATTCTTTGTAAAATTTGTTAACTTTACCAGGAAGCTTCAGATAAATGATCAGCACTAATGATAAAGATCTTACATTAGTGTAACACCTTACATTCTGATGGGTCAAAAAGTGCTACACAAAGTTAACTTACTGATATGAAAGCTATTCACCTAGATCATTTCATCCACAACTTAAATTTCAACCATTCCTGGGGTGAAGCTTGAACCATTATGTAAGAGTGTATTACACATTACATACTAGTTAGAACAGGAAATGTGGCATCATTTCAATTGCAACTAGAGAAGGAATTTAAGTAAACCAAATGTAATTACAAAACTTATAACTTGACCAAGATACTGTGTTAATACTTCTGCTGTTACAAAGAGTGTCATAGGGGCCTTTAGTAACAACAAAGAGCAGTCAGCCTTTTTTTTTCATCTCACTCGAAAGATGGAACCATGAACAGCATAGAGACCCCCTTAACACGTTGCAGGGTTATATGTTTAGCCTTAACTCACAAGAAAGAGTGCCATCTAAGGATCTGATCCACATACCACTGACTTAAATGCATTGTGGATAAAAAAAACCTAAATCATCAAGACTGCTTTCTGCAGTATCATGCTGTTCCTTGAAAACATCAGTCTAAAATGGTAAAACAGGTCAATCTTGATTAGCTTCAGCGAGAGCTGACAGGATAATACCATAAGGTGGGTATGAATGACTACTCTGAAGTTAAACAATATATAGAGCTCAAAGTGAAAATTATCTTGAAATAATGTGTATGATTTGAAAATGTGTCACATACCACAACAATCAGGACAATCTGGATGTATCAGAGCATTTATTCCATATCCTGGATAGCAGCGATTAACCCATACCATTTGCAGAGTACCTTCAATATAGTATATTTCAGGTAAGGGTTCAGAACGTTTCCCCAGCACTTCCACTTGTTGGTTAAAAAATCTCTCTATAAGGTCTTTTGCCTAAAGTAAAACAAAAATGTTATTAAATCCTCCATTCAAAAATAAGTAAAAAAAAAAATTTCTAGTGTACTTAAGGTGGGAGAGGTTGTAGGGTACAGGATCTGAGAGATGCATTACTGTCAATATTGATCATTGCTGATCTGGCTGGCTAGTCTATCATATTTTAAATTTAGACTACTATAACTGTGAATTTTAGTTTCCGTGGAAGTGGTCAGAGGTTTGGCAGGCACTAATAGCTGTAATGAGTCAGAAAAAGTAAACAGTACCAGCAAAAACATTCTAAAAATGAGTGACAGTTTTTCCTATATTATAATAGGCATTTCTATGATGCAGCATCAGCAAAATAGACTCATGGGTCTTCCATCTGCACAACTACTGACATACAGGATTAATCACACTTCAAATGCTCTTTTCACCCATGACAGGTCATCTGTTCAAGAAACAGACAATGCAAGCATCTCCCCAGAGTAAAGCAAACTACAAAAAAGTTATGCTATTGTAACTGTCTAATGTAACATGGGAGATTATTCCCATTGCTGGAGTGGTTTCGCAGAAATCCAATTCTAGGTAACAAATTATTTTTTCTCTTAATGAATCAATTTCAACACTGAAAAGCAGGTGAAACTCCATGGTCTATAGACTCCAAGTAGCAATGACCATCAAAGTAAGCCTTTTTTCAGTGTTGGGGGGAGGAGGGGTTACTTAACTGTAACTGTACAGTAAGGCCTGGTCTACACTATGACTTTAATTCAGATTTAGCAGCGTTAAATCGAATTAACCTGCACCCGTCCACACAACGAAGCCATTTATTTCGAAATAAAGGGCTCTTAAAATCTATTTCTGTACTCCACCCCGACAACCGGAGTAGTGCCAAAATCGATTTTGTCATTTCGAATTAGGGTTAGTGTGGCCGCAATTCGATGGTATTGGCCTCCGGGAGCTATCCCACAGTGCACCATTGTGACCGCTCTGGACAGCAATCTGAACTCGGATGCACTGGCCAGGTAGACAGGAAAAGCCCCGCGAACATTTGAATTTCATTTCCTGTTTGCCCAGCGTGGAGAGCACAGGTGACCACAGATAGCTCATCAGCACAGGTAACCATGCAGGCCGATAATCGAAAAAGAGCACCAGCATGGACCGTACAGGAGGTACTGGATCTGATTGCTATATGGGGAGAGGATTCAGTGCTAGCAGAACTTCGTTCAAAAAGACGAAATGCCAAAACTTTTGAAAAAATCTCCAAGGACATGATGGAGAGAGGCCACAATAGGGACTCAGATCAGTGCCGCGTGAAAGTCAAGGAGCTCAGACAAGCCTATCAAAAAACAAAGGAGGCAAACGGTCACTCCGGGTCAGAGCCGTGGACATGCCGCTTCTACGCCGAGCTGCATGCAGTTCTAGGGGAGGCCGCCACCACTACCCCACCTCTGACCGTGGATTCCAAGACGGGGATAATCTTATCAGCTACACCTGAGGATTCTGCGGACGGGGAAGAGGAGGAGGAGGAGGAGGAGTTTGCGGAGAGCACCCAGCACTCCATTTTCCCCAACAGCCAGGATCTTTTTCTCAGCCTGACTGAAATACCCTCCCAACCCAGTATCCAAGACCACGACCCCATGGAAGGGACCTCAGGTGAGTTTACCTTTTAAAATATAAAACTTGTTTTAAAAGCAAGGGTTTTTAATGATTACTTTGCCCTGAGGACTTGGGATGCATTCGCAGCCAGTACAGCTACTGGAAAAGTCTGTTAACGGGTCTGGGGATGGAGCGGAAATCCTTGAGGGACATCTCCATGAAGCTCTCCTGGAGGTACTCCAAAAGCCTTGCCACAAGGTTTCTGAGCAGTGCAGCCTTATTCCATCCTTCATGGTAGGACACTTGACCGCGCCATGCTTGCAGCAAGTAATCTGGTATCACTGCATCACAAAGCCTGGCAGCGTATGGTCCCAGTGTTTGCAGGCATTCAAGCAACATCCGTTCTTTATCTTGCTGTGTAATCCTCAGGCGAGTGATATCGCTCATGGTAACCTGGTTGAAATACGGGAATTTAATTAAGGGGACAGAGGTGGCCGTTCCTACTGGCCTGTTTGCCTGTGGCTGAAAAGAAATCCTTCCCTGCAGTTAGCCAAGCGCGCGGGGGGGGGGGGGGGGGGAATTGGCCCAGAGCTTTTCGCGTTTGTCTAGCAGGGATCTTCCCTGATACCAGCCACACGGTGGGGGGAGGGGTAAAGCGATCATCCAGAGAATTGGATGGGGGGGGGTGGTTAGTTTGTTTTCTACTGCTGAAGGTTAACAGGAAAACCGCAGCACTCAACGGGCTTTGCTTGGTATGTGGGAAAGGAGGGCGCAGAAGCCGAAAGACAATGGCTTACCATGGCCGTATGCAAGCCGAATTCTGTTGCCCGCACCTACGTCTGTGATCTCTAGCAGCAAAGCCACAGGCACTCAATATTAAGAGGCAAAATGCGACCTTGGACAGAAATCACATGTGCTATGTAATGTGAATAGTGTTGGTCACCATGAAAGAGTATAAGCATTGTTCTGCAAAATGTATCTTTTTAAAAAATTCTCTCCTTTTTTCCCCTCCCTCCAGCAGCTGCAAATTCTTGAAGCCTCCCTCCTCCATCCCGAAGGCTATCACAGATAAGGCATCGGAAAAAGAAGACGCGAGACGAGATGTTCGCAGAAATTATGGAATCCACCCGCAGTGACAGAGCTCATCTGAATGAGTGGAATGACACGGTTTCAAAGTATAGGAAAGAAGCCAGTGAACGTGAGGACAGGAAGGACCAACGTGAGGAGAGGAGAGACGCTCGAGATGAGAGGTGGCGGCAGGAAGATCAGAGGAGGCAGGATGCGACGCTGGGGTTGCTGCGTGAGCAAACAGACATGCTCCGGTGTCTGGTGGAGCTTCAGGAACGGCAGCAGGATAACAGAGTGCCACTACAGCCCCTGTATAACCCCCCTCCCCCCCTCACCATGTTCCATAGCCTCCTCACCCAGACATGTAAGAATGTGGCGGGGGGGGAAGGCTCCGTACACCTTCCCATTCCACCCCAGTGGACAGCCCAAGCAAAAGGCTGTCATTTTTTTAACCTTTTTTTAGTGGCCTTTTCCTTCCCACCGATCCTCCTCCCAAACCCCACCTGGGTTCCCTCCCTCTTTTTATAATCTATTAATAAAGAATAAATGATTTTAAACGATAGTGACTTTATTTGGTTTGAAAGCAAGCTGGGGGAATTGGGAGGGTGGGTTCCTTACAGAGAATGAGTCAATAAAGGGGGCGGGTTTTCATGAAGGAGAAACAAACAGATATTTCACACTGTAGCCTGGCCAGTCATGAAACTGGTTTTCAAAGCTTCTCTGATGCACAGCGCTTCCTGGTGTGCTCTTCTAATCGCCCTGGTGTCTGGCTGCGTGTAATCAGCAGCCAGGCGATTTGCCTCAAGGCCTCCCACCCCGCCATAAAGGTCTCCCCCTTACTTTCACAGAGATTGTGGAGCACACAGGAAGCAGAAATAACAATGGGTATATTGGTTTGGCTGAGGTCTGAGCGAGTCAGTAATGATCGCCAGCGACCTTTTAAACGGCCAAATACACATTCTACCACCATTCTGCACTTGCTCTGCCTGTAGTTGAACAGCTCCTGACTCCTGTCCAGGCTGCCTGTGTATGGCTTCATGAGCCATGGCATTAAGGGGTAGGCTGGGTCCCCAAGAATAACTATTGGCATTTCAACATCCCCAACGGTTATTTTCTGGTCCGGAAAGTAAGTCCCTTGCTGCAGCCCTTTAAACAAAGTAGTGTTCCTGAAGACGCGAGCGTCATGAACCCTTCCCGGCCAGCCCACGTTGATGTTGGTGAAACGTCCCTTGTGATCCACAAGTGCTTGCAGCACCATTGAAAAGTACCCCTTGCGGTTTATGTACTGGGTACCCTGGTGCTCCTGTGCCAAGATAGGGATATGGGTTCCCTCTATCGCCCCACCACAGTTAGGGAATCCCATTGCAGCAAAGCCATCCACTATGACCTGCACATTTCCCAGAGTCACTACCTTTCGTAGCAGCACCTGAGTGATTGCTTTGGCTACTTGCATCACAGCAGCCCCCACAGTAGATCTGCCCACTCCAAATTGATTCCCGACTGACCGGTAGCTGTCTGGCGTTGCAAGCTTCCACAGGGCTATCGCCACTCGCTTCTCAACTGTGAGGGCTGCTCTCATCTTGGTATTCTGGCGTTTCAGGGCAGGGGACAGCAAGTCACAAAGTTCCATGAAAGTGCCCTTACGCATGCGAAAGTTCCGCAGCCACTGGGAATCATCCCACACCTGCAACACTATGCGGTCCCACCAGTCTGTGCTTGTTTCCCTTGCCCAGAATTGGCGTTCCATGGATAGAACCTGCCCCATTAACAACATGATCTCCAAAGCACCGGGGCCCGCGGTTTGACAGAATTCTGTGGCCATGTCCATGTCCATGTCCTCATCAAACTTGTCGCTGCGCTGCCGCCGCCGCCACCTCCTCGCCTCGTTTTTCTGGTCCTGGCTCAGCATAAACTCCACGAGAACGCACGTGGTGTTTACAATGTTCATGACTGCTGTCTTGAGCTGAGCGTGCTCCATGCTTGCCGTGGTATGGAGTCTGCAGTGTTCACCCAGGAAAAAAGGCGCGAAATGGTTGTCTGCCATCTGTTGCTTTCATGCAGGGAGGGAGGGAAGGGTGAGGCTGTACCCAGAACCACCTACGCCAATATTTTTTGTCCCATCAGGCACTAGATCTCAACCCAGAATTCCAATGGGCAGGGGAGACTGAGGGAACTATGGGATAGCTACCCACAGTGCAACGCTCCAGAAATCGACACTAGCCCCGGTACATGGACGCACACCGCCGAATTAATGTGCTTAGTGTGGCCGCATACATTCGACTTTATACAATCTGTTTCCCAAATTCGAATTATATAAATTCGGATTAATCCCGTAGTGTAGACATACCCTAAGTGATGTTCTTAAAGATGTGTAGTCTGTATTTGTATTCCACAGCTGGTGGTTACACATCTAGAGCCTATGCACCAGAGATCTTTCTAGTCAGCACTGTCTGCTGGGGTGGCACATGCTCCATTCACATCCTTGTGTGCTCAGGTGAAGGTATAAAAAGGTATACCTCAGTTCCTTCACCATCTCAAAAACCTGTTGTCTGAAGACTCTGAAGTAGGGATGGTGGATGGGTCATGGAATATGTATACTGACTACACATCTTACAAAACATACAAATAAGTAAAGCATTGTTAGTTTGTATAGTATATAAGAATGGCCTTACTGGGTCAGACCAAAGATCCATCTAGCCCAGTATCCTGTCTTCCGATAGTGGCCAGTGCCAGGTATCCCAGAGGGAATGAACAGAACAAGTAATCATCAAATGATCCATCCCCTGTCGCTCATTCCCAGCTTCTGGCAAACAGAGGCCAGGGACACCATTCCTGCCCATCCTGGCTAATAGACATTGATGGACCTATCCTTCACAAATTTATCTAGTTCTTTTTTGAACCCTGTTATGGTCTTGACCTTCACAACATCCTCTGGCAAGGAGTTCCACAGGTTGACTGTGCATTGTGATGGAGTTTTGAGAGGTATTATCTCTGGATAATCCCTGGGTGTAACTGGAGTTTTGAGAGGTGTAATCCCTGGGTGAGGCGTGCATACACTCCATGCACCTGAAACTAGAAGATTTTTCATTAGTAGTGTCCATCAGTTTGTGCCTGTGCCCTTCTCCTCTTGCTCCCAACTTACGGTATAAGCAGTGATGTGGACCGATTACTTCTTCTGTTCTTCTCTACCATGAATAACCTTAAGATAATTATCTGAAGCAGAGGGGAAGCAGGGAAGGTGATGGAATATACACAGGGACCACACATTTCAAAGAACTCTTGTTACTGTACAACATAAGTTGCATTCTTTCTTCTTCTTCAAAGGATGGTCCCTATGTTTACTCCACTCGAGGTGACTCACAAGTAGTACTCACTGAGGAGGAAGGCATGAAAAGCCCTGCACTGATAGGAGGTATGCTCTGCTGAAGGAGCCATCTGCTGCTGAAGCCTACACCAAGGTGTAATGCCTTGCAAAGGCATGCACGGAACCTCATACTGCTGCTCCTCAGATCACTAGAAGAGGGATGTCCTATAGTGAAGCTACAGAAACTGACTGGGCTCTAATTGAGTGTGCTCTCACACCCTGTTGGGCAGTTGTGCGAAGCAAAGCAGGCTGCAACTCAGAATGACTCTGAATGGAGATAGCTTCTCCTGTCATACATTCAATGAAGGAGACAAATAGTTTAGGGGATCTTCTAACGGGTTTTGTCCTCTATAGGTAGAAAGCCAAGGCTTGTCAGACATCCAGAGAATGGAGCGTCCTGTCCTCTCTGGTGGCACGTGATTTCAGGTAGAAGACGGATAAGTGGATGGCCTTCTTCAGATAGTAGTTCCAAGATCACCTTCCAAATAAACTTAAGATGTATCCTTTGGGAAACTATCACTATGGAAGACTGTATATGGAGGGTCTGCCATAAGAGCTTCCAGCTTTCCAACTCTTTGCTGAGGTCACTACAACAAGGAAGACAACTTTCATAGACAGATGACTGGAGGAACATGAGGCCAAGGGTTCACATGGAGCATTCATTCAGGCACAAACATTATATTGAAGTCCCATATCAGCAACAAGGAAAGGCTCTGACAAGGCCATTCACATATCTCTCTGTAACTGGATGGATAAAGATTGTATTGTTGTCCACCGATGGGTGAAAAGCACTAAATGCTGCCAACTGCACTCGTAAGGAGTTGAGAGACAATCCCAACATTTTCAGAGAAGAGAGACTCAAATATAGCTGAAATTTTGGAACTTTCTGGGGATAGCTGTCAATGCTGGCATCATATAGAAAAATTTCTTCCATTTTGCTGTACAGCATTTCTCCATAGAGTCTCTTTTGCTGTTGCTAAGGTCTGACTAAAGAGCAGCAGAACACAATTGCTTTAAGTTTGTTGTCCACCCAAATACCAATCTGCCAGCTGGAGAGCTGCTGGGTTGGGGTGGTAAAACGTGGTTTTGTCCTGGGTTAAGAGGTCTGATGGTATTTGAATGCAGATGGTGAGCAGTGATCTGGAGAATGCCATGAACCAGAACTGTTTTAACCACATGGGAGCTACCAGGGTTACTGTCACTTTGTGCTGCCTGATCTTTCTCAAGACTTGCAGTAAGAGTGGATGAGTGGAAATGTACATTACTGCTTGGGACAAGAAATATATCCCCTTTGGAATTCTGGCCTTGGGCCATTAGAAGCAGCAGGCCGGGCATTTCTTGTTCTCATCAGACACAGGGATTCTACAACAAGGTTCCCCATTGTTGAAAAATACTCCACATCACCAAGTCGTTTAGTTTCCACTTGTGTTCTCTGACAAAGTGTCTGCTGAGGCTGTCTGACAGAGTTTTCTGCATCCCAGCTAGGTGCTCCACCTCTGACCAACCAGTTATCTAGACAGGGGAATTCCTTACCATCTATTTTTCTGAGGTAGGCGGCTACTACCACCAAGCACTTGATCAATACCCCGATGATGCAGAAAACCCAAATGGCAAAACCTAGCATCAGCAATGGTTGTTGTCTACAGTGAAACTCAGATAGCATTTCTGGTCTGGGGGTATTGCAGTGTGAAAGTACGCATCCTGGAAATTAAGGGCAGCATATCAGTCCTTCTGATCTAGACAAGGGAGATCAAAGTGAGAGATATCCTGAATCTGAACTTCTTGATGTAAACATTCAGGTCTCTGATGTCCAGTATTGGCCAGAGTTCCCCTTTCTTCTTGGGAATGAGAAAGTATCTTGAACAGAACCCTCTCCCTCTTTAATGGGGGAGCACCTCTTCTATTGTACTGAGAGCTACGCGGGATTGTGCTTCTCGATTGAGAGGAATCACTGAATACAGATGGGGAGGATGAGGTGAGTAGCAGGATAAGAAAGGAACTGTATCATATAGACGATCTCTACCCACATCCAACACCCCATGTTGAGAGATGTTGTTGGATCAGGTGTGATGGAAATGAACCTGATGGTTGCCAAGGAAGGGAAGCGGGGACATATCAGAGGCTGAGAAACAAGAGGTACGCTGTCCTTGGGCACAAAGTCAAATTTGCTGCCTTGGGGAAGCAGGAGAGTGCTGGAACAGAGTGGTAGTTGCACCCAAGGACTTACTTCTCGAAAACCTTTGCCTCCTTCTAGTGTGCTCAGGTGGCCTATATTGGTAGCAAGGAAGCTGTCTCTCATGCAGTGGAAGCACAGTGTGCCTGAACTGCTGTTGCTTAAAGGCCGGGTGTAGACCACTAAGGATCCGAAGGATCCCTGAAATTTCTCATGGCCTCTTCAGTCTTGTAGAACAAAGAGCATCGCTCAGAGGAGATCTTCAACCATGGACTGCTGCTTCTTAAGTATCCTGGATGAGGACAGCCACAATGAGTGATGCATCATAACTGTTGCCATCATTGCCCTGAAGGCCATATCTACAGTATCCAATACTGCCTATGCTAGGATAGCTTGGAATTTACTCTTGTGATAGTTTGTCAATAAAGCATTGCATGGTACACCAGCTGAAGTGGTGGTACTTTACTCAGAACTGCTTGATAGTGTAAGGACCTGGGGAGTAGAACCCTGGCCTGCAGAACCTGGAGCACCTAATATTCCCACAATGCCACCAGAAGGCCTTGTAAAAGCATAGCCAGGGAGCACTGCAGAGAATAGATGCTTCAGGAAGTACCTCCCGTGAGACCCAGTGTGACAGTATCCTCAGCCCTCTGATTGGCCAAGTGTCCCTACTTATCCCCAGGCGTTGGAATGGATAAATCTTGAATTTATCATCATAATAAATCTGCCAGATTAGAATTGGAACAACTTTTCAGTTATGTTAGATTTTGCATTAGCACAGTTTACCAGGAAACCAAGATTCCTGATACTACGGAACTGTGTGTAGTTAAGATAGCATGACCATGACTAAATGATACACTTTTGTAATGTTTATAAACCTTACTTTTCTTTAACCTCTTGCCAGTGGTATTTGGATAATATTGTGTTAGGACCAAATTTATAGAACCATTTATGGTTGTAATAACATTCAAACTGTGTCCCAAATTTTGCAAACATAAGGAGCGAAACAAAAACCTCAGATGTCAGTGAATTTGGCACATTGCTGTTTAGCCCAGTTGGTAAAGTATGGCATGTGTATAAAGGTGAAAGTGATAATAATGGCATTCCAACTCCACCACCTTAGGAAAGGAACTTTTGATGAATTCACAGAATGTCTACGACTACATTTTGTCCTGAGGTATGTGTTTAGATCTCAGTCATTGTGTCAGCTCTTCAGCTGATGTAAATTGATGCAACTCTATTGACTTCAGTCCACCAACAACTTTTAACACCAGCTGAGGATCTGGTCTGTCGCGATTTGAGTGTGTGAAGTCAATGGCAGAATTTGACTCCTAGTCAGACACAATAAACCTGTGCTTAGGCTCTGGCTCTTCAGCTTGGAACATGTGACAATGTGATGGCATCAATATGATAGCATCATGTACAGCTTAATAGGCTTGAAGAGTATACTGCTGCACAAGGAAGTGTGCTTCTCAAGAAGGATTTGAGGATGTGCCTGTGGATTTCCTTAATCAGCCTTATTCAAGTCTTTAAAATGTAGTTAATTGAGGATGTCAGTCCTTGCAAAGATCAAATCCAATAAATTCCACCACACTTTTTCCTGTGACCTCAGTGTTGCAGTAGTATCAGCTTCCTTATTGAGGGTGACTAAGGTAATAGTAAGCCACATTTTAAATCTTCGTTTTCTGATCTGTATTTCCTATTTGACATCTTTTATTTTTGTTTATGCCCCTAGGAATCCACTGTTCCCTTGAAATATAAAGTACTGTATTTTCTGACGGTGTTTCTGGGGACAGTAAGCAAACACATCTCACATTCTAAGTCAAGCTCTACTTTTCTCCTTTTACCCTTATTTTTAAAGGCATAGAGCTCTTAATAGTCTGCACATTCTGAAAACCCCTATTCTTACCTCCCCTTCCCAAAGCGATCTCATCTTGTTAATCGAGTATCCATGGGTTGAGAATGGGCAGTAAATGGAAAAGCAATTAAAAGTGACCATATTTTAATAATAATTACCTTATCTTGTTTGCTGACCACGGCCATTTACTGTATTCCAAAGTTGTAGACCCAAAACAGAATTATTATTTTTTTGTGATAACTGCTATTTTTGCCTTAACTGGTTGGAGTGCTTCTCTTGAACAGGCCTTAAATCATTTTTTTCTCTGGAGTCTGTCAGGTGAACTGGAGCTAACTCTCAATATAAACAAACTAAGTGACCTTTCCAAATTCAGTAGAGCAAATTCCGCTTTCAGTTACACTCATGGAACCCAAGCTTTAGAAAAAGCTTTAAAAGTGACTTGCAAAAGGAGAAAAATATTGGGTTGTGCTCCCCACACCTTTTTTATTGTTGTTGTTTTCTAGTGATGCATACATGAACTAAGGACTTATTTTAAAATTTTGTTTTTTACCATAAGAATTATCAGGAGAGTCAAGTCTAGCATTTCTTGGTTTGCTGAAGGACTCATTTGAGAACCTGGAAATGGACTATGAGTTCTTTCAGCACTCACATGAAGAGCTAGAGGATGTTGAATTTCTAACAAAGACATTTTTCTCCAAGTGTTTCTCAGGCATTTTGGATAAACAGATGTTAAAAACGTTGGGGGGAGGGATCCTCAGATGGTGTAAATTGGCATAGATCCATTGTCCAAAGAGTTTTCTGAATAATCTGAATGATTACATCATCTCAAACTTGTTTCATTTGCTTGGTTTTTCTGATATTATTAATCCTACCAGTTCTCCAGTCATCCACAAAATCTTCTGGTGGGAAAAAGTGAATAGATACACCCAAATTTCTAATATATTAAGACTTTTTTCTGTTTATATCAATGATACAAAAAATGTACAAACTCATTTTTCCTTTTGTCAGATGAAGTGAAAATCTCAAATAACTGAATTTTGAAGGTTAGTTTGATAAAACCTTTGTTCTAAGACTCAAAAAAAACAAAAAAATATGTCTTCTGAAATGTAGCTCAATAGTCTACAGTTCTGAAAAATGTCCTCTACATCTTATAAGTAATAAGGCAATATTTAACTTTTTCTATCTTATTGTAGCACTTTACTTTTTAAAGTCCTGGTAAGCCACACATCAACATCAGGGTTACTGTCAAAGAATGTAAAGACATGCTTTGTTGCAAACTATGGTTAGATTTATAAAATACTTCACATTCAAACCTCTTCTGATTGTTTCACAACTATTTGCATTCAGTATCTTACTTCTGTGTAATTATCTCACCACCGGATATCAAACAGCTCCAGCCTGCTCTCCAAATAAAGCTACAATGCAATTCACCCTCTTTCACACAGCGAACCAAAAATTAAACAATATTAATAGGTGGTAAATTACACGTAAGTGCTCACTGGTACATCCATTTGCACATACGTTAACATGTTTAATTATTATACTCATTCTTCAGATCAGTTTATTGGCGCTAGAAAGAGTTGAATGATTATTTTTGCTGGTCTTTGTGTTTTTTGATTTATCTACAGTACCTTCTTTAAGCTTTTAGCAGTATCACAATTCTTTTGCTGACATGGATTGTTGGTTTTTTCTGTATCTAAAGAAGAAACTGTAACAAAACATACTCTACTTTACAAAGGAAAAAATACACTGAAATCAACATTAAACTTGCTAATATCCCAAAAATATACTTTAAGGTTTTCTTTTCAGATTCATAAAATTACATTTCTGATTATGCCTGAAGGAACTACACAGAAAATAATTTTTGCATGTTCAGATGTCTGACTAGTAATACTGCCTTAAAGAAATAATCAGAATTTTCCTCTCATGAACATATAATTAGATCATGGTGAACTTAAATATTATTTGATATCTCCTTTTTAAAAAAAAGTGTAATTGGAGGCAATACTTATTTGCAGATTTTGATCGTTAGGAAATTAGTAATCTTAGGACTCTAACAATGTTGTAAATATTCTAATTCTTTCAATTCAGATGAGTAATCCACTTGAGAATTATTTAACTGGAGTGGCTGTTTAATTAAGGCATAGGTCTTAATATATCACTCTTGGGTTGATGCTTTGAGTGTGTGGCCAGGCAGGAACTCCAAAAGCTCAAAGTTTTGATCAATTATTTCTGCAAGGAACTTCTTGAGCCTCACCTGAAGGAAAGCCATGATAATCCCTAGTGCTTCCAACGATCAGTTCTTTTCTAGTCTTTCACTAGTGAAAGACTAATAGTACAGTAGAATATAATAAGGATTACTTCAGCAACTCTAGTTCTTCAAAAATGATTGCCTTATGGATCTACATTCTTGTGAAACATGCATGCTTTATAGGTATAAGTGTCTAATGCCTGAGCCCTAGCTTTCATTTTCTCAGGAATCCTTATACAATTCTGACATGAAGGCTGGTGAGAAGCGTGGATCCATATAGGCAAACTATTACACTCATAAAATCATTTGCCTGTCTAGATCCCCATTCTTGGGAGATTAACAAGCACTAACAACTCAATATGATGGAGGGCCAGAAGAAATATTAATTAAATAGAGATTGAAGTGCTGCTCTCCAGCATTTGATATTAGAGTAAGCTGCCAAGTCAAGAATTTTAAATGTATGAATTGAACTCTTTTTACCAACAGCTTAACATTGATCTGTAATGGAAACATTTCTGAAATATGCGCTAGAAGCTGCTTAAATCTAGTAAAATATGTTCCAAGACTCTGAACACCTACAAGTTCACAACAGGTTTTTTTACACATTTTGATCCACTTAATCTCCAATAAGAGATCAAACAGTCTGTGATTTTGATAAGCCTCAGACAGTCTAGGATAGGGATTCTCAAACTTCATTGCCCCATGACCCCCTTCTGACAACAAAAATTACTACACAACCCCAGGACAGGGGATCGAAGCCTGAGCCCGCCCAAGCCCAGCTCTCGGGTGGGGGCGGGGGCAAAGCCAAAGCCTTAGTCCCAACGCTCTGGGGGCGGGGACCAAAGCAGGAGGCCTGTAACCCTGAGCCCCACCGCCCAGGGCTGAAGCTCTTGGGCTTTGGCCCTGGGCGGTGGGTCTTGGCCTTTGGCCCCGAGCCCCAGCAAGTCTAACGCCACCCCCCGCTGGTCTAGGAGACTTACATGTTGTCTTAGTCCTATCTACGTAGTCTAGATAATAGCTAAGAATTCTAAATCTCTAGGTTATATAATCTAAACTCCCCCCAGTAATGACTCAGATTTAGAGGAGAAAAACAGTAAACTATTAATGACTGGTTTGGTGAAACATTTAGGGTTTGTTCTTTCAAACGCTTCACACAGATGTTACACCTGAAAAAATGAGTAGAACTACAGTCTTTGACGGACTACCCACGCTGAGCATTGTATTTTCTGCTCAGATTGTTTAAGCAAGTGTTCTTTGTCAGGAAGAATGTTATATTTCCTTGACTCTGAGACCATACAGAGACCGACTTCTGCATATATTGGAATCTGCCATTTGCAAGGCGGGTGGCAGCACATTTGGAATTCAGGACAAATTCTATGAAATCCGCTTTTTTTGTCAAAATGAAAGTTTACATTTAACACTAGCATTTGACTGGAATAGACTGCATAATGGATCCCTCTTGAAAACTGAGCTCTCAACAAGAAATCTGGGTAGGGACCAATACAGCTACCTTGACATCTTACAATTACTGACAGCACAGACAGACACTAGGTAAACATTCTTAAGGAAAAAGGTGTAAAGAAAAATACCCTATATTGAGAGGGGTCTTCACCCAAGCCAAGCCTCATATAGTTTTTGATCAATAAGACAAATGAAAATATGGAAGTAGGCATCCTTTACATGAAAGCCTAAACCTACTGAGTGAACTCTTTTCTTAGATCCAATATGCCTCTTATTTTCTCTTCCCCCTTCCTTCCTCCCTCCCCCACCCCCGGGAATAATAAAGAATGTGGATCTAGTCCAAAGTTTCAAACTGCAATGCCTAACTTTTAGGTCCCTGCTGCTTAAGGAATTCCACAGGCCAAGATTAGCTACCCAGGTTCCTTATACAATATAAGGGGCGTCAGGGGCCTAAGAATGGGATTAACAAAAGCCAACATACTGAGTAGGGAGCTGCCTAAGCTAGCCAATAGCAAATTTTGGGAAGGGTAGCAGAGCCTAAGCACCACCCGGCAAAATGAGTTAGTCACCTAACTGATGGCATGTCCCTCTGCTTGAGATTCCCTCTACTTGAACATTCTCCTAGAGTAGGTGCTTAAGCCAAGGCAGTCCTTTCATGCAAAAAGTGGTGGTGGAACCTGTTGCCCCCCATCCCCACAATCCTGTGGTTAGTGCATTCACCTCAACTGGGGAAGACACACGTTCAAAACCTCATTCAGCCTGCTGTTGAACAGGGACTTGAACATGGGTCTCCCATACCCCAGGAGAGTACCGTAACCGGTCAGTCATTCTCTGTCTCCCTGACCCAGTGAATATTTATGTATTTTACAAAAAGTGGAAAAGAGACTGAGCTTCACCTCAAAATACCACATAGCTCAGGGTTTAGAGAAAGGAAGATCTGGGTTTAAGTTTCTGCTCCACATCAGGAAGTATAGGGATTTGTATCCAGGCCTCTTACATCTTATGTGAGTTCTCTAACCACTTGACTACAGGGTATAAGGGGCACTACTACCATCTCTTCCTCCATGGACACATACTGGACCATAATCTGCAGATGAGATAGGTGGGGAATGCCTAATTTGCAGATTCCACTGGGACGTAAGAGATTTTACACATGTCCACCAGCAGAATGCTAGGCACACAGAGACTTTAGGAGCTACAGGGTTAGGCAGCAGCTGCATGGGGGTTTTCAGAATCTAATTTTTGGCACCTTTGGGGATCTAGCCCTCTGAGTCTTATTTTCTTGTGAGACAGATTTGTAAGGATTAGGAAAGCCACTTGGAGTGATACTGGACAAAATTTCTTTTGTTAGTTAAAGGATTCAATTGTCCATTGAATTTTAAGGAGAAATTACATGGACAGCTGTCAAATTAGAAGACATGCAAGACAACTGAGGCAGCCAGCCAGCACAGCAACCACTGGAAGCTCCTTCATCAGCTGTAACAAGAAAGGAACTGACCATTGGCGGCATCTTGTATCTCCATAGCTGTTCTGCAGGGGCTGTTTGTAATGCCCCCACAAGAGCTGTAACTTTATGCTATATAAGTTCCCTCTTAGCCATGTGCTTGGAGCCTGGACCAAAGAAGGGGAATCAATTAGGATAGGTATCATTTTCTCATCTTTTGGTGATAGTTTCAGGTAGCCTAGCAAATTCTTGACAATTTTCCTGATAAAAATATACATCCTGAAGGTGATGTAATATACTCTTATTTCCACAGCTCTCTACTCAAAGCCAAATCATGGAAAATCAAGTAAAGCTTGAGCAAAATGATTTTGCTCCAACACAAGTATGCTGAAGCACACTGGAGACAGAGGGATGGATTCTTCAACCTCAATTTGCACTTTAGGGCCCTTCAATCTACTATCCCCTACACCCAGTTAATTTGGGGATAAAAACAGTAGCAGACTGTTAAGCAAATTATTAAGGCTTTGTCACAAACCTTGCCACCAGGAGCAGAACAGGAACTGTACTGTGACTCTCGGTCACACAGTGGTCCCTCCTTGCTTCAGGGAAAACAATCCACACACCAGCCACAGGCCTGGCACAGGCTACTTCCCCGGAGGTCTGAGTGGTGGTGGTGTGTGTCTGGGGGAGCGGGGGGAAGGAAACAGTGGAATGCTTTTGCTAACTCCTCAACCATGGCCTCCCTTCCTCCACACACATGCATAGGAGGGGGAATAACAGCTCCACAGTAGCTGCTCTCCCACTGCACTGCTCCTCACAATATATGAAGGGGGCATATTATATCCCTTTACTTTCCTGTGTGGGCATGCCTCAGGGGTCAAAATCGCACTCTATGATAAGACCAACTAAATAACTGTGTCTGTGGGTAGATGCATAAAAGCTCCTAACTTGGTTTGTAGGCTATTGTGAAGGATATTTTTTGGAGTCAGACATCTGAATTTTCATAATTTTTACATGGATTTACCACATAAATTATTTTTGTGTATTTTGTTACAATCTAGATAACTCTTTATGAATTAAAGACGTAAAATACTTTCAATAGGAATAGTGAAGATATTCCATGAAATAAACTTTGCTTCACCATGAAAACACTAAGCAGTCTTTAAAAGATCAATAATTTTTACCTGTAAAAGTAAAGAAGATTTCATTTTGTAGACCTGCTTTCTGCATTTTTACATGATGGCACTCTGCCTTGAGTAAAGTAACCTCACAAGAAAGTTCACTGACAAGTTTGCTTAGTATTTGAAGCAACTTCTTCTCAAAAGAAATATTGTAGATACTGTTGCAAGGGGCTGCATGATACCGGGCTGTAAACTCATAGTAAAAGTTAGGATCAGAATAAGCTGCAGGTGAAAGAAAATACAAGATACTGAGAGATGCACATTTAAACATGAAGGTTAAGTTAAAAAGAGACAGTATTTTTGTGTAGTTCATAAACAAAATTGATTTACATCCCCATTGAAATTTTAATGAAGGATTCATGTGACAGAGAACAATGGAAAATACTTTATAATTCAGCATTCCTGTTTGTTTCCATAGATAAATATCACCTTTCATTTTGCAAAACATATCCTAATAAGGACAAAGCCTCTATATATTTTTGTTTCACTTTCAAGAAATGAAGAGACTATAGTAAAAGTGCTTAAGAATATAAAGGAACTTAAAGACAATAGCAGTTTCAGAAGACACATTTCAACATGAGGTGCAATTTATTATCACAGGCATTGCATTTAATAATATATAATTAGAATACAGTATTTTGCACCTTCTAGTGAGAACCAAAAAAGCTATTTTAAAGGGCTTCAAGATTGACTCCTGTCCCCCAAACTGAGTCCCAAGAGACCTCTAGCAACTGAGCTCAGCAGCACATCCCTTCTAGATTAGTCTCTCTGCTGTCCTGCTGAATAGCTGATACGGCAGAGAGGGATGAGGAGAGTCTCTTCTGCTGCAATCTGTACTGAATTGAAGTTAGCTCCCCTAGCTCCCCACAATCACAGTCTTGCACATGGTGAAGGGGGTCATGACAACAGTAGGGGTTACAGATTAAATGGATGGATCACAAGGAGACAGAGGAATAATGGAAGCAGGGCCGGCTCCAGGCAGAAGCGTAGCAAGCAGGTGCCTGGGGCAGCCAATGAAGAGGGGGGCAGCACGTCCAGCTGTTCGGCGGCAATTCAGCGGCGGGGCCGTCACTCCCTCTGAGAGCGAAGACCTGCTACCGAATTGCCGCCAATCACGATTGTGGCTTTTGTTTTTGGGGGGTTTTTTTGGTGCTTGGGGCGGCAAAAACGCTAGAGCCGGCCCTGAATGGAAGCTAAAGAAAAAGAAGCAGGGAGGCATCAGAGCAATAGAGAATGAAGGAACAGAGAAGGGAGAATGGAAAATTCAGGAATACAAGGAGTACATGACAAAGAAAAAGAGAATGTGGAGACAGTAGAGAAATCAAGTAGCTGGGTTAAAAAACAATGCCATACAGACTACATGATGGTGTACTGGTACCCATTGAAAGATAACTCACTAGACCGTTCACTGCTTGTTTATAATGCAGTATCCCATATTAATTCTGAAATTTTTTAAGCCACATCATCATGTATTTTAATACATTTATATATCAATTATTCCTGTAAATTGGGAGACCACATCTGCTTCTGTGCCCAGGTCCCGTATATTCTGGAAGCCCTGTACATTTCTATAAAAATAATTTTTCTTTCAGATATTTAGATTGGAACCTTGTTGTGGGGATCAAGCAAGTTGTAACAAGACTGGAAGATAACACTAGAAAACAGATGCTGGGAACAATAAATACTTCAGCATTTTGATCATGAAAAAATAAAATTCAAAAGAAGTTCCCCCTTTTCAGCTATGTTCAGCAAGTTGACAAACTACTAAAGCAATCAGACTTCTTTTTTAAGGTTGGAGATAGTGGGCCAAATTCAGGTGAATTTAAAAGCAGGAATTAATTTGGCCTATTCTGTTCTACTCAATGTTTCTAAGCTAACACTAACTTCAACCTAGTTCCAATTGAAGTCAATAGGAGTTTTGCTATTGGCTTCAGTTAGAATAGAATCACACCTTAAGGGAAGAAAAGGGGATCTGGTAATGAAGAAATATAATTTTATCTGTAATACTTGTATTTCAGCAGAATCAATAATTCTGCTATATTATGCAACAAAATTTACTCTGAATAGTGAAGCAGAATTAACACGTTCTTTAAAAAATGCTAACACTTTATATTTCATTACACAATATTCACTCAGAAGAGCAGGACTTACTTGACAACACTGTAAAAACAAATCTGAATAAGAGCTTTACATTGGTGTAAAGTGTGTCCTAGTGACTCTCCAGGAATCCCAGGAATAGGAGGTTAAAAAAAAAAAAAAGACATTAAAATAAATCTCCAACGGAATAATTCAGCATGAAATGAAATTACTTTGGCATAGTTTTTAAGAATTTTCACCCACCAAGTTTTTCAATTTTCTATTTTCCAATTATATTTCATGTCTCCTTTTAAAAGCAGAGAGCTATGCTTAACAATTTCTCAATCAAAAGACCAGAAAATTTCCTTTAAGGCACTGAAAATGACAATCCATGAATACTCTGGTAAGTGACAATTAACAGCAAATTATTGAGAGAGGTATAGATTCTGCAACTCTACTCAAATTAAATTAAGCTGGTTTATCAGAATTTCAAAACATCAACATACATTTTAAAAGTGAAAGAAAAAAGGTTTTTGTACTGTAAATTAACTATTTTGATCTCTTACCATAAATAACATATTTGAGCAAATAGTTTTTTTCAGCCTGCTCTGCAGTTGGTCTAAAAACGAGGGAACAAGTGTAAATTCCACTCATGTCGTATTTGAAGTGTCTGAATATTAGGGTTCCTGTTGGTGTTATTTTCACACTGCTATTTTCTAGTAAATAAATAAATAAAGCAGTACAGTGAGTTTAGCTTTACTTTTCATTATAACATGGGAAAATATAAAAGAAGGACTCTGAATGGCTATGGTTCCAACCATGCACAGAATGGTACTTATAGCCTTAATACAAGAAGGAAGCTCACCAGTAACTGTAGTTCTTTGACTGTATTACCACTGCATATTCACCATTATAGATAGGTGCCTCAGTACTGCTGAGCTTTTGGAATTTCGCACAAAGTAGTGCTCATTGGGCTGCACAAGTACCCTCACACAAAAATGTTCAGTTATAAACACGTTATGATCCCAACCATCTCAGTTCCTTTTAGTAAACTATAACTTCTCATAGTAGAGAACTCCCAGAAGAGGGGAATGTGGGCAGATAGTCTGAATAGTTACAGGCAATACAGTAAGAAAATATATATATTTATTCTACAGTTACTGGTAAGTAATCTTTCTGACAATTATCCCCGCATATTACTAGTTGTGGAAGTTTAACAATTATCAGAACTCCAAAATAAGTAGGCTAAAAAATCATAATTAAACAAAGGACCACAAGACAAAGTTTCCCAAAATAAGTATCACATAGAGATGCTAAATTGAAAGAGCAGTGCTGTGCTGTGTAAATGTGTGTACAAGACTTAAGGTAGCAGTTGTACAGATTTCTAGGATGGAAACAAGGCTTGAGGCAGTAGAGTGAGCTCTTAAGATATTCAGATACTGACAGCCAGACTAAATAACAACAGGTATCAAGGCAGACTCTGATTTACTTTGATAAAAGCTGCATGGGAATAAATAAATAAACAAACTAGTACAGTGTCTGCATTTCTGTCTGCATTACCAAGGGCACAAAATGTTTAGTGGACTTCCCAAATATTTTAGTCGGGTCAAGCTGAAACATCTATGCTATGGAGCCTAGATTTTTCTAGTGTGAGTGAGGTTTTGGGGAAAATATTGAGAAATGAATGGCCTGAATCAGGTGAATTTCATGCATCACTATTAGGGCCGGTGCAAGGATATTTTGCGCCCTAGGTGAAACTTCCACCTTGCGCTCCCCCTTCCTCTCCCCTCCCCCCTTAAAATAAATCACATACATTATACACAATACACTGTAACAAAGTAACACGTTATAATTTAGAATTTATTTTTCTGCGCTTTAAGTTTAGCAAATTTAGAAACAAGTTCCTCCAAGTCAATGCTGTGAGCAATGTCATGTTCCATTGACAAGGTAGATAGCCCAACAAGTCTTTGTTGCAAAATTGAGGTTCGCATGTATGTTTTTATCAACTTGAGCTTCAAGAAGCTTCGCTCACCACTAGCCACAGAAACTGGGAGAGTCAAGAGGATGCGAAGAGCAATAACTGTGTTAGGGACATTATCTGTCAGCTTATTTTCCATTATGAAGTTCAATACCTCTTGCAGTGATGCATTCTTTTGACTCGTCTTGCAATAGCTTGCAATTCACTGCACAAGTCAAAGGCATCAATATCTTTGGATTCTCCATGTTGCAAAGCTTGCTCCAGATTCAAGCAATGTTCCATAATTTGCTTTGGTGTTGTATTTTGCAAACTGTAAACGTCATATATGAAGCCAAATACTGAACTAATTTGCTGTATCAATGTGAATTTTTCTTCAACCGAATGTATTGCTGTGTCGATGACTACAAAGTAAAAGTTCACTCTGCTTCATATGTGAACTGCTTCCTCTTTTTTCTAATACAGATTGGATCTGGTTCAAAAAGTGCCAATACATCCAACTCCTCCACAAGTTCACCTGCATCAACCAATGTTTTCTCAAAGCCTGCGTCACTTCTGCGGCCCACAAGAAACGTCTTGATTTCTCCAAGTTCATTAATGGTGTCACATATGTCTAATTCTTTCGCCTGAAATTGTTTGCTAGTCATGTTGATCTCAAACAATATGTCATACAACAAAACAAGAGAAACAAGAAATTTGAAACTAGAAATAGCTTTTGTAAAATCCTTTGCATCAACTTGTGACGTATTGCCAGATGATCCTGTTAGAGTAGTGTCATCATAGATGTCACCAAGCTGACAGTGAAGAGGTTTCAAGGCATCGATTAGACTTTCCCATCTTGTTTCACTCAATGGTTTAACTGTGAGATTAGATACGTGGCATGTTAGAACTTCCCAGCAACGTGTAGAAGCTGAGAAATACACATACACACGTTGAACTAAATCAAGAAGGCGGTTGCCTCCAAGCAACACTTTGCAGCATCATTAACAACCAAATTCAATGAATGTGCACTGCAAGGAACAAAAAAGGCTCGTGGATTAATATCCAAAATTCTTCGCCGGACACCATTTTCTTTCCCTTTCATATTGCTCCCATTGTCGTAGCCTTGACCACACAAGTTTTCTATAGGCAGTGACATCGCTTCTAACTGGTGAGAATAGTTTCTATCATACCAGCTCCAGTTGTCTCCGTAAGCGACACAAATCCCAAGAAGTGTTCCTTTATGCATACTGATTCAGCCTCATTCTCTGTCTCTGAAGTAGGCCTATCCACAAACCGAATGATCATGGTCATTTGTTCAACATGGCCTGCATCTGGTGTACAATCTAGAATGATCGAAAAGTATTTTGCAGCACGAGCAGATGCTAGGATTTTTTGTTTGATGGCATTGGATAGAAGCTGAATAAGCTCATTCTGTACGTCTTTCCCTAGGTAATGTATATGCATCTCCTTGTCCTTAATCCTGTGAAGATGCTCATCCGTAAGCGGGTCAAACAAAGCTAGATATTCAACAAATTTGAGGAAGTTCCCGTTACCAGTGTGCAGTTTTTCGTGTGTTCCCCGAAAGGCCAGGTTTTGCATACCAAGAACTCTGACCAAAGCAAGTCATTAGTATTTGCTGCCAATACTTTTCTTCTTGCTTAATGAAGAGCAAATGTTCTTCATCAATTGTTCTCTTGTATTTCAATCGCAGCTCAAGTTCCTTCCATGTTTGAACATTCATCAAATGTTGACTGCTTTTCTTGTGCCCTGAAAGAGTTGCAGAATGTTTTTCCAATCCCTTGAGCCTTTTCAGAAAGAGATGATGTGCCAATAGTACTACTGCCAAACAACTTGCAGCAGAAGCAAAAGATAGAATCATTTGATGTGGAATACTGCAGCCATTGACGGTGCATTTCTTTTCCATTAACAAGCCTACATTTGTAATGAATTGTCGAGAATTTTCTTTGCTTACTATCTTTGGGAAAAATCGAACTGCTGAACTTGTTCCGGCCCATGTTCCACCAGAATTTGTTGGACTTGATCATCGAATTTGGCCCAAGTAGCAGGATCACTAAAGCTCAAATTCAAACGAGTGACATTTTCACTTTCACGGTCTTCCAAGTTTTGATCCTCGTGTGTCTCATTTGATTCGTCTTCAATATTCAGATTATGTTCTTCAAACTCTTCTTCAACTTGTGAAACTGTCATCCCTACCTCCATCTCTGCTTGATCCTTTGGCATTGAACTACCTTTATCTCTGGCCGGTGGATGGAGATATTTCAGAAACGAACCTTCTTGCTTTCTTTCTTTTTTTTTGCTTATCAGCCTTCTGCTTTCGAAATTGTGCCCCAGACAATTTTTTTCTATCTGCCATGAAAAATGAAATTTTATTCCTATCAGTTTTTTTTCTTGTTCACTATTAAAAGTAAAGGATAGAGCAGTGGTTCTCAAAGCCAGTCTGCCGCTTGTTCAGGGAAAGCCCCTGGCAGGCTGGGCCGGTTTATTTACCTGCCCCGTTCACAGGTTCAGCTGATCACGGCTCCCACTCGCCGTTCCAGGCCAATGGGGGCTGCGGGAAGTGGCAGCCAACACATCCCTCGGCCCGCACCGCTTCCCGCAGCCCCCATTGGCCTGGAGTAGCGAACCGCAGCCAGTGGGAGCCGCGATCAGCCGAACCTGTGGACACGGCAGGTAAACAAACCGCCCGGCCCACCAGGGGCTTTCTCTGAACAAGTGGCAGACCGGCTTTGAGAACCACTGGGATAGAGAATACATGTCACTTGCTATGAGTCACTATTTGAATTTCATCAACTGTTTGACGTAAACATTAATTAAGAGATCAAGATGACTTTCTCTTAAAATTAAGCAATGTTGATTGTAATCGGAAATATACCCTTTTTAGTCACGTATACTTCCTTCCTTATTTCATATCAAAATCTGACTGGGAGTGCTGCAGAACTCATTCTGTCCAACCAGCCATGCACCTCCAAATGATTAAAAACATCAAATGATACAAACTCAATTTGAATGAAAAGTTCCATTTTCTAACTAAATAGGTCACACTCTCTCAAATTGTTGCCAAGTGCTCTCTGTGGTGGTATGCTCATCTGCTCTAAATGTCTACTAACTTCCCTGTGAGAATCATCTTTGACTTTGATCCAATGAAAGCAGAATGGAAAAGCCCCCCCGAAGACCTAAGACATGATGGCTGGATGACATAAACAGACACCTGTCCCTCATAGGCACTACCTCATAACATGCCAGTTTTGCTCAGGGCAGAACATTATAGTGGAATATTATGCATTCAGTGATCTCTACACTGGCCAAGCAACAGCATAACAACTAACCTAACCTAACCAGTCCATCCAACTTTTCTGACTGCTTCTTGGGCACTGGCGAGGGGTAGTGGTGCCAGACTGAGCCCAGTGCCAGGGGTGCACTACAAGTCTACAAACCAAGGCGAGGTGCTGGGCCTAGAGTCCTGCCGAGACTGCAGTCCTGCGCCAGGTGGAGTGCAGCCTCCATGAGGAGAGAACTCAAACGAATATCACACTCCTTCTGCGTGATTCCCCCAAGAACTTCAGGCAGCTGCTATGGGGGTCACTTACAGGCTTAGGCCTGTTGGAGGCATAACAGAGCAGCAGGGCTTAAAACCCAGGTACCGGGCATGACAGAGGCTGGGGCAGGGAGAGGAGGGCACCAGGGCAGCTCAGCTCTGTGGGCTGCCATCCTCTCCAGCCACCCACGCACAAGGGGAGCAGGAGCATGGACCAGCAGGCGCCCGAGGTAGAGCTGTGGGGAAGCGCTTACCTTGCCCAATGCACGGGCGTCGGGGTTCTCTTTCTTCCTCCACCGGACCGCCGCCTGAGGCTCTTTTGTTTTCCGGTGGATGGGC
The DNA here is from genome assembly GCF_011386835.1 of Chrysemys picta bellii. Taxonomy (NCBI): domain Eukaryota; kingdom Metazoa; phylum Chordata; order Testudines; family Emydidae; genus Chrysemys; species Chrysemys picta. The sequence goes on from NC_088792.1 coordinate 106,871,336, forward strand.
GTGTGAACGCGCTCTCCGTGCCCCCCACTGGGACTGAGCGTGGAGGCTGAGCCAGGAGGCAGCCACCCGTTTCCTCGCAAAGCCCAGCTCTCGCCAGGCTCATGGGCGCTAAGCGCTCTGCCCAGCCACTGGCGCCCCCGCTGGCAATGACAGTAATTGCATGGAGCGGCGGCTGTGCTGGGAATGGGAGTCTGAGCCACACGTGTCAGCGCGCCGCCGGCAGCCCAGCCCAGGAACGCTGTAAAAAAATATTGGGGCACCGCTTTTTGGTGCCCCCAAATTTTGGCACCCTAGGCAACCGCCTAGTTTGCCTAATGGTTGCACCAGCCTTGATCGCTATCCATATACGTTTGGCATGAGGACATTGGACAACTTTGTCCTTGTGGAATACAGTGAACAGAAGATCAGCTATTAAAGCCTGCAGTTCACTCAATCTTAACAGGTGTGACTGATTTAAAAAACTGCTGTCTTTAATGACAAGTGAAATAAAGAATATTATAAAAAATTAAAGAGTGAGTGTTAGGATATAGTTATTCAGGCCTGTTTGTAAAGGCCTATATTTTAAGAATTTACGTGTATTCTTATCACTTAGCTAGTTATAGAGGTATAAAAGAATCAAAATCATTGTCTATCTGTGTCTCTCACTGTGACAGTCTGAGGCCTTGTTTAGTCAAACTGAAATAAGGCAATCTGGGGCTGTTAGGAAGGTGATCCGATCTCTCACCTCCAGATAAAGGGAAGAGCCTAGAAGAAGTAAAAGGAAACTTAGTGTGATAGCATCCTGTCTAGCAAGAACTCACTTATCAATAGCTGGGATGTGAAATCCTCATTTCTGTATTGTTCTATCACTGTAGTCTCCACTTCCCTATTGTTTGTCTGTATAATCTCTGTCTGGTTCTGTGATTGTTTCTGTCTGCTGTATAATTAATTTTGTTGGGTGTAAACCAATTAAGGTGGTGGAATATAATTGGTTAAATAACCATGTTACAGTATGTTAGGATTGGTTAGTTAAATTTTAGTAAAATGATTGGTTAAGGTATAGCTAAGGAGAACTCAAGTTTTACTATATAGTCTGCAGTCAATCAGGAAGTAAGGGAGGGGGCATGGGAACAGGGACTGGGGTGGGGGAATTGGGATCATGTTTTGTTAAGGGGGGGAATGGGAACAGGGAATGGGAACAGGGACATAGGCAAGGCTCTGTGGTGTCACAGCTGGGAAGGGGGACACTAAGGAAGGAAACTGGAATCATGCTTGCTGGAAGTTCACCCCAATAAACATCGAATTGTTTGCGCCTTTGGGTATTGTTGCTCTCTGTTCATGTTAGAAGGACCAGGGAAGTGAGAGGGTGAAGGAATAAGCCCCCTAACAGTGAGCTCTTTAACTTCAAGATGCCAGGTTGAGATTCCACATCAACAGAGGTTCACAAATTTATGAGCATACCTTCACCTATCCTTTAAGGAATCTTATGGTGGTGGGTCACTGAGGACAGGAGGTATCAACTGGAAGGTTATATGCTTGAGACAACAGACAGGTGCACCTTGGTAGAAAACAAGCAGAGGCTTAAGGACTATGGGCCACATGCTCAACCCTCCGCCCAGCGGCTCTGTGTTGTCCAGACAGTGCAAGACAGCCAGACCAGTGCCTGAATCAAGGTGCCTTGATATACGGGAATTTGTATGCAGGCACAGCTGGCTCTGTTACTAATTCATAAAGATAACGTCTCTGAATGATTGGGGTTTGCTGCATGGGAAGATGTGAAAGAGCCTTCAAAACTGGCACCAATGGGCAAACCTATTTTGGCTCCTTTGAATGTCAAAATCCTATACCACTGAAAGAGGATCGAAGTGGGTGCAGCTATTAGCTAGAAATGCAAATCAAATCCTTAAAAAAAATTTTTTTGCAAAAGCTCTTTTGTTCAGCTGCACTAAATTCTACAGGACAGATGGGCAAGATCCTTTTTGCTGTGTGATGTAGGCTCTTTTACTGGTTCCAAATAACTACATTTTAATTTCAATAAGGCTACCCTTGTGTAAAAGGATAAAACAGGCAGATCAAAACTATGGTAGGTATGTAGAAAACTTCAGTTACATCCCTTTCCAAGCTAAACAATATCAGTCTTTTCAATTGCTCACAATAGTTAAACCCCACCCTATTACTAATATTTTTGACACTTTTCAGTCTGCACTGAAATTTTATTTACACAAGGCACCCAAAACTGAACATAGTATTCCAGATTATGATCTAGCAGATTGTAATCTATATCATATCATATATATTTATTTGGGGCCAGATTCAGTTTGTCCTTTATGTCTGTGCACAAGGGTTGAGAGGGGGCAGGGGATCTTCTACCACTTTACATGTGCCATGAAGGATCAGCTGCAGTTGCAGCACTTGTGCTTCGGAGTGCTTAAGGACTGTTTCTTCTCTACACCCCAAGGAGGAGCAAGGAGAACCATGCACTGCCACGCCCACACTCATCCCTGGTGCAAATCAGAGGGAAGAGCAAGCCAAATCCCGCAAACAATAAGGACAGCTCCACATCAATGTTCCCTCTAATTTGGAGTTGGAGCAGAGGGTTGGAGTGCGGGGGGAAGGCTCTGGCTGGAGGTGTGGGCTCTGGAGTGGGGCTAGGGATGATGGGTTTGGGGTGCAGGCTGTCCCAGACCTGCGGCAGGGAGAGAGGATGACCCCCAGCCCCCTCTCGCTGCAGCAGCGCCAGGGCCGGGGGCCAAGTGTCTAATGCCCAGCTGGGGCAGCTCCAGGGCCGCGGGAGAGGCGCCTCTCCCTGCCTGCATGGCCCTTGATAGCCTGCTGTGCAGCCACACAACTTAGAGGGAAACTTAGCTCCAACTTAATGCTATGAGACTCATCAGTCACTCCAAAAGTACTTCTGAGGGCATTCTGCCCCCCCCAAATTTAAAATCCTTCAAGTTTTATTTGTTAATAAATAAATGCAGAGGCTCCAGCATGGCAGTGGGGCGAAGAGGCCACTGGCTGCACGAAAGTAGGAGATCACCCTGCAGCCTCCTCACCACTCACCCCGGGCACACAGATTCAGTGGTGAGGCTGCACCCGACCCTGACACAGCACAAGGCCTGGGCCTACCCCAAAAACACCCTGGGGGCCCTGGCCCTCTGCACCAGGCACACCAGGTGTGGGGCAGGCAGGATCTAAGTGGGGAGGAGCTCAGTGTGGGGGGGATCCAGGTGTGGGGTGAGAAGTTTCTGTGTGGAACAATCTGGATGCAGGCAGCTCAGTAGGAGGTTTAAGGGTGTGTGTGTGTGGGGGGGGGGGATCTGCATACACAAAGGCTCGTTGGGGGGTTCTAAGTGCAGGGGCAATAAGACTCTGCAGAGGCTTCCAGGAAAAAGTGTTGGGGCTCTGCGGAGGGGTTTGAGGTAGGGGGTCTCAGCAGGGGGGTCTGGGTGCTGGGGGAGTGGGGCTTGGTGGGGTGGGAGTCTAGGTGCAGCTAACTGGGGTCAGGGACGTGGGGGTCTGGATGTGGGGACTCACCATGGTGGGGGTTTGAGTGCAGGGAGATCAGTGGGGGGTGGTCTGGATGCAGGGGGCTCCAGACATAAGGGTGGAGGTTCAATGGGGTGAAGGTTCAATGGGGTGAGGTTCGGGTATGGAGGGCTAGGGGGATTCTGGATGTACAGGGTGAGGCTTGGCAGGGGTGTTTGGATATGGGAGCTCTGGATGCACAGGAGTTGGGCGGATAGGGGACCAGCTACCCATGCAGTGACCCCTCACCTCACAGCTGAGGAGTAATAGGGGCAGGAAACGGGAAGATGCTGAGCTTTCTGTAGCTGAGGGAGGTTTCTGGGGGTAGGTCTGAGACAGCCCCAGCTACTCCTTGCAGGGGAAGAGGAAGTCCCATCCTCTCCTGCCTCCAGCCCAGCTGGGACTAGCAGCTGATCCCAGCTCAGGGTAGAAGCCACTGGTTAGATGTCCCCAGCCCTGCAGTGATTTACCTCTCCACTGACTGCTCCCAGTCCCTGAAACAATGTAGCTGCACCGTTAGGGAGTGGTGTGTGATCATTTTTCTGCAAGGAAGCAAAGAAATCTGCGGGGACATGAATTCTGTGCACATGCAGTGACGCAGAATTCCCTCAGGAGTACAAAAGGGAAGAGACACAGCTATATCTCCATGGTCAAGGAGCAGAGTTTACACTTAACCCCCACAGGATATGTAGTAGTGAGCACATTTCCCTACCTATTTAGGAACTCCAAGAGGTAGTGCACCTCCTTCAACAATACTTCCCGGAGCCTAACTATAGAGCTCCCAATATGTGCAAGTTCCCCAAAAGCATAATTGAAACCTATTAACTAAAAAGAATTACAATAGGTGCAAATCAGCACGAGTCCTCTAGACTTCTCATATCTCCCCTTGTTATTTTATTTAACCTTTCCTTACAACTCAGTTGCACCAGATATTAGTAATTCTGATTTCTCTTTTCTGAACTCCTTCCATCCTATGAAATAGTCAGGGCAGATAAGTGTCAATTTTTTTAAAAATTAAAAAGTATCAGATTTTTTAATCTACATTAAACACATTTTCTTGTTTAAAACTAAAACTAAAATTGAAATTATTGCTTACATCTTAATATGCTGTCAATCTATTAAAGTCATCTGCATTACATAAATATTCAAGCAGCACATTTGTCCCAAAGTTTTAAATAAATTTAAACCATTGAATTGGGGGAAGTCACTGGCCTGGCACCTAAAACCAAAATTTTATTGAAGTGCTAAACCAGCTTTTGACAGCAGTAACCTCTTCTGCAGGTGCAGATAATTTTTTTCCATGTCAGCATATTCAACTAGTTCAGTTTAATTACTAGATTATTCAAAGCTGTGAAAACAATTCAAAATTACAAGTGCAGGAAAGCTGGTTTACCGCTTCCAATACAGGAATAAAAGCAAGATGTGAAAAGATGAGATTTACTAATTCTAAAATCTTGAAGGAACGGTAATAAACAATCAGTTCAATTTATTAACTACACATAATACTTCCTACACATAATACACTTCAATAAATCCATCAGTTTTAAATACAAAATGTGTTTTGGACAAACTTTCTTCTTATGTCCATCTCATTGACAGTAATTTTATTTAAATTAACTTATAAAATGATGTTTCTGTGAATTTTGTCTTCAGATCTTGGTCAATAAAAAGACATGACAGAGCAATTTTCCAAAGGATCGGTTGTGTCAGTATGTCCTATGTTCCATTTCTACACCAAGATTGGCTGTCTGGGAGAGGTGGCTACCAAGTTAAAGGAAATGCTCAACATTTTCCAGAGGTTCACCACCTATGACAATTAGTGGTAGAAGGGGGACAATTTGTGCTGGGCAGGCTGGTGAAGCTCCTTAGTCTTTCCAATGTTGAGGGAAAGTCTAAGGCTATAATAGGCACCTGAGGAAAGATCTAGGGTGGATTGCAAGTCAGCCTGTGCGTGCGCGAGGCTAGCACAGTCCTCAGCATACTGAAGGTCAGTAACAATCCTGGTGACCTTTGTTTTAGAATGAAGACACCACAGGTTGAAGAGCTAGCTGCCCACATGATAATCCCAATTCTATAAGAAAGGCAGTCATGAATAAGAATCAAGCACATGACAAGATAGATGGGAAAAAGAGAGATAGGGCAATAACACAGCCCTGCTTGACGCCAGTACAGATGGTGAATGGTCTGTCACCAACCCATCACAGAGGACGATGGCAATCATCCCATCATGAAGTAGCCTGAGAATGCAACTGAACTTCAATGGACAACTGAACCTGGAGAGCACCTTCCATAACTCTTCATGATTGATGGAATCAAAGTCCTTTGTTAGGTCAATACATGCCATAAGCAATGGCTGGGCGTGTTCACTACACTTCTCTTTGATCCGTCAGGCAACAAAAATCACATTGGTGGTGCCCAAAGACAGTCTGAAATCACATTGGGATTCAAGAAGGATGTCTTCTGCAAGACGGAGGAGATGGTTCAAAAGGATGCGAGCAAGGATCTTCCTGGAGACAAGGGCAATATCTCAGTAATTCCCAAACACTGACTTGTCCTCTTTCTTAAAAATGGGCACAATATTGGCACTCTTCAGGTAGGCAGAATTTCCTCATTAACCCAAATTCTAACAAGAAGTTGATTAAGTTTGAAGACCTCCACAAGGATGCCATCTGGGCCTGGTGCCTTGTTTCTAATATGAGCGATGGCACGCCAAACTTCCTCAGAAGATGGTGGGTCAACAAGAGGGTCTATTACCGGATGCGGAGAAATGGACTCGGTGGCAGCTGAGACTTCAGATTTGCAGTTCAACAGAGTCTCAAAATTCTTCTTCCAACATTGCTTGGGAACTACACGGTCCTTAAGAAGGGTGGAACTGTCCTGGGATCGCAGAGGGGTTGTGCCGTTTGGACTTGGCCTGTAGATGGCTTTTGTTGCTTGAAAAAAAGATTCTCATGTCACTTTGATTAGAGAAACTCTGGTTCTCCAGGGCCTTTGCTTGCAACCACTGATTCTTGATGTCAGGCAGCCGCCTTTGAACTACAGCTTTAAACTGGTAAGTCTCTTGTTTTTACTGGTTAGAAGATTCATTTTGCAAAATGCAAAGGGTGCTTCTTAAGTGCTAGGATTTCCTCGTTCTCATCAAATGAATACTGATGGTGGTGAGTAGAGTATCCAAATCAATTCAGCACATGCCTTGTGAATAATGGTCTTGAACTCCTCCCAACATGTTTGGATGTCACTGATGTTGTCAGGAGGGCAGGAGAGCCTCCCAACCGAGGCACTGCTGAAGAGTCTCACAACTTGCATGATTCTGAAATAGCTTGATGTTAAATCTCTTCTGCATTCATTTACAGCAGTGGTTCTCAACCAGGAGTCCAGGGCCCACAGGGGGCCATGAGCAGGTTTCAATGGTCCACCAAAATAAACCAGAGAGTATGGCCAGCATTAGACTTGCTGGGGACCAGGACAAAAAGCCGAAACCCAAGCCCCGCTGAGGACTGAAAGCCGAAGCCAGAGCAACTTAGCTTCACGGGGCCGCTTTTGGTGTGGGGCCCTAGGCAATTGCCCTGCTGGCTATCCCCTAACGCCAACCCTGGCTTTTAATCTACTGGATATGCAGAAAAACAATTGTGGCATAGCTGGGCCATGGAATTTTTTTAGCATGTTGGGTGGGCCTCAGAAAGAAAAAGGTTGAGAACCCCTGGTTTACAGCTGTATGTTCATGATTGATCTGACTAAGCGATCAGCTGTACCTCTCGTGGCTTGTGTAATATGGACATCAGTTCGATCACAGGCTCTGATGATGATGTAGTCAAGAAGATGCCAGTGTTCAGAACATGGGTGTTTCCAAGTGATCTTATATTTGTCCCTTTGTCTAAAGATGGTATTTGTGATAAGCAAATCATGTGCCACATATTAGCTGAACAGAAGAATGCTGTTAGAATTGACTTTCCCGACTCCTCCTTTACCAGTGCTGCCTCTCCAGAGTTTGGGGTGTCATCCAATTCTTTGGCTGTGGCTGTCAGGGTTCCCTCCCCACTCTGAACTCTGGGGTACAGATGTGGGGACCCGCATGAAAGACCCCTAAGCTTATTTCTACCAGTTTAGGTATAAACTTCCCCAAGGCACAAATTCTTCCTTGTCCTTGGACGGTATTGCTGCCACCACCAAGTGAGTTAGACAAAGATTCAGGAAAAGGACCACTTGGAGTTTGTTTCCCCAAAATATCTCCCCAAGCCCCCTCATCCCCTTTCCTGGGGAGGCTTGAGAATAATATACCAACCAAATAGGTAAACAAGGTGAGCACAGACTGGACCCTAAAAACCAATCAGGTTCTTAAAAGCAGAACTTTATTATAAAGAAAAAAAGTAAAAGAAGCACCTTTGTAAAATCAGAATGGAAGGCAATTTTACAGGGTAATAAGATTTAAAACACAGAGGATTCCCCTCTAGGCAAAACTTCAAAATTACAAAAAACAGGAATAAACCTCCCTCTTAGCATAGGGAAAATTCACAAGCTAAAACAAAAGATAAGTTAACGCATTTCCTTGCTATTACTTACAATCTTTGTAATCTTGAATGCTTATTTCAGGTAGGGTTTTAGGAGATGGTTTTTCCTTCCCTGGTCCCTCTCTGTCCCGCAGAGAACAAGAGAGCACAAACAAAACCTCCCCCCACAGATTTGAAAGTATCTTCTTCCCTTATTAGTCCTTTTGGTCAAGTGCCAACCAGGTTATTTGAGCTTCTTAACCCCTTACAGGTAAAGGAGAGATTTTATGCTATCCTTAGCTGTATGTTTATGACAGTGGCAACGAGGACAGCATCAAGAGCACACTAGAACTGCTCCTTGTTGTCTTCATCATTGTCAAGTAAGGGAGCATACACACTGATGCCTATGGCATACTGGTTGTTACTCAGCTTGACGAAGAGTCATGAGATGTTTGTTAATACCCATAGGGAGTTCTAAAGACTGGCTAGCAATCTTGTTCTTGATGGCAAAACCAACCCCATGAATTTCATATGGCTTTCCTTTCCAAAAGAAAATATAGCCACTTCCATCTTCTTTCAGTTGGCCTACATCTGCCTGACGTGTTTCATTTAGGGCAGTATTATCGATGTCAGAAGTTCTCTAGCTATTATGGCAATTCTTCTTTCAGGACAGTCACTGTTTGGGGAATCCATAAGAGTGTGAACATTCTAAGCGGCAAACTTTATTACTTTGTGTGTTCTGACCATAAGTAGAGTGATTCCACTGGACAAGGCCATCCAGCTGGGGGAAGGGTGGGAGTCTGAGACAGCTTATGTTCAGGGCACCTTTTCTAGCCCCTTCCCCATTCAGGATGAGCAGAGGGGATCCTGAAAAGGACTACTCAGTCGTGGCCACAGCTGCTGAATTGCACTTATGTCTCAAGTCCAAATGCAAGATGACCAAGATGCAAGATGGCCTGTGTGCAGAATGACCAGGGATTCCCAGAGATCACTGTCCCCACCACCACTCATCCATAAGCACAGACTTTGTTAGTGGGAGATGTTAACACCCTTGGCAAAGGCCTATGTGTGAAATCTTAACATAGGGAAGCCAGTGTGCAGGCGGCAACCTCACAAAACTTGATAGGAAGGAGCACTGGACCCAGTGGCAGGGAAGTCCAACACAACCAGAGGTCTTCCTGCTGCAACCCTCATTGACCTTCACAACCACAGAGAACTAACAAGTCCTCGAATAAGTCTGTTCTGTTTCTGGGGTCTTGAGAAGTTTGGACCCCAACTCATCTGAAACCTCACCTCAGAGCTGTTCGCCAAGGGTGGCCCTACCAGGAGTACAAGACTCAGGACAACATACTTCTGACTGTCATTGAGACACACAAGCCACTCCATCACAACAAGGTATTGGTTCAAGAATTCTTATATTCTAAGAATTTAGAGAACAGGACAATGTCATATGAAATAGACCCAGGGCTTACTACGTGATGTAATAAAGGCCATATACTACAGCAAGTGATTCTGTTTGAAGTACTATAATTTTGTTATATAGGTGTATCACTTTATATAAAGTAATAATCAAAGACTGGTGAACATAACTGAAGATTATGGCAGCGATTCTATCAACTCTTTCACTCAATTAGCATGAGCCCACCTCCTATTACAGTTTAACAGATTTACAATCGGAAGATACACCTCTTCCCTGATATAACGCAGTCCTCGGGAGCCAAAAATCCCTACCGCGTTATAGGTGAAACCCTGTTATATCGGGGTAGCGACAGCAGGGCTCCAGCAGTGATTTAAATAGCCCGGAGCTCCGGCCATGGGGAGCCCTGGGCCCTTTAAATCGCCATCCGAGCCCCGCTGCTGCAGCCCCAGGGTACTGGCGGCAGGGCTCCAGCGGTGATTTATAGGGCCCAGGGTTCCCCGCAGAAGCCGGAGCCCCGGGCCCTTTAAAGCGCCGCCTGAGCTCCGCTGCCGGAGCCCCAGGGTTACCGCGCTATATGTGAACCCGTGTTATATCGGGTCGCGTTATATCTGGGTAGAGGTGTACTGCTAGATCCTCAAGATGCTACTGTACGATCAGTTAGCAGCAATGGTCAATTGTGAATTTTCCCCATCCTTATTTTACTCTTGGGGGAATTCTGCGCCACTACACATTCACAGAATTCATGTCCTCCACAGATTTCTTTACTTCCCCACAGAAAAATGACTTTCTGACAGGGAAGCAAAGGGAAGCTGCAAGAGCAGTCACGCACCACTCCCTAGCTGCGCAAGTACATCATTTCAGGCAGCCGTGGGAAAAGTAAATCACCACGGGGCTGGTGACGCCCCAGCCAATGGTTCCTACCGTAAGCTGGTATCAGCTGCTAGTCCCAGCTGGGCTGGAGGCAGGAGAGGACGGGACTTCCTCTTCCCCTGCAAGGAATGGCTGGGGCTGTGTCAGACCCACCCCCAGAAACCTCAGTATCCTTCCCTGCTTCCTGCCCCCATCGCTCCTCAGCTGTGGGGAGAGGGGTCGCTGTGTGGGGAGCTGCTCCCCTATCCACCCAACTCCTGTGCATACAGACATCCCATACCCAGACACCCCTGCCAAGCCTGCCCCGGTACATCCAGAACTCTCCTAGCCCTCCACACCTGAACCCCATTCCACTGAACTTCAACCACTGCATCTGGAGCCCCCCTGCACCCAGACCCCCTGCCTCCAGACTCCCACCCCTGCACCCAGACCACTACCCACTGAGCTCCCAGCACTCAAACCCCCAGCCTGATGCCCCACCTCCTGCACCACCCTGTGCCCCCAAGTCCAGACCCCCACACCACTGACCCAACTAGTTGCACCTAGACCCCCACTCCCTCAACACCCAGACCCTCACCCTGAGATTCTCTCACCTAGACCCATCCACTGAACCCCAACCACTGTCACCTGGAAGCCCCTATAGAGTCCCATTGCCCCAGCACCTGGAACCCCCCACCCCAACAAGCCTCTGTGCATCCAGATCCCCCCACACCTAGATCCCCCAATGAGCTGCCTGAACCCAGATTGTCCCACACAGAATCCTCTTACCCCACACTGGGATCCCGCCCACACTGAGCCCCTCCACATTTGGATTCTGCCTGACTGGTTGAGGCTGCCTGCCTCACACCTGGTGCAGGGCCCCAGGGTGTTTCTGGAGCAGGCCCAGGCCTTGTGCTGTGTCAGGGTTGTGTGCAGCCTCACCGTTGTCTGTCTGTGTCCTACGGCTGGGGGTGCTGCAAGGTGATCTCCCACCTTCGTGCAGCCACTGGTCTGTGCTCCTCACTGCCATGCTAGAGCCTCTGCAGTTATTTACTGACAAATAAAACCTGCAGAATTTTAAAAATATTGTGCACAGAATATTAATTTTTTGGTGCAGAATTTTTAATGTTTTTGCACAGAATGCCCTCAGAAGTAGTATTTGATGTGATAATGTGGAGTGTTGTTGCTTGATGCCTCCATATCATAGTGATTGACACAGCTAAAATAAATACAAAGGCAGGCAGGCAGGCAATGATGTACATATTTTAGTTTTAAGATAGAAAGTGTGGAGCAAGGCTATCTTTTTGGGGAACCCAAAGTAGGAGAACAATAAGAGTGGCCAGGTAAGACTTTTTTCTCTCTCCCCTCACCCAGAAAAAGGGGGAATTATGACTTTTACTCTTGAACATGAAATTCCACAAACCACAGCAATGAGTGATATTCCCAGGCCCCTCGGGATGCTCTCCTGCAGGGCTTTGGGGTGGGTGGAGAAACTGTCCCTTGATGATATCCACTTTCCCCCTCCTCAAACACTGAATCTATGTCAGGATGCAGAAAAGAGGAGGGATTTTCCCGCTTGAAGAGCGGTCTGGTATATCTGCAACAGATCCCTTGAAAACAGAAACGGGGGGGGGAGGAGGCGCGAGGGAAGAGAAGCAGAGCCTACTGCAGGATTCCTAAATATCTTTATCAAAAGAGGGCACAGTGGCTCTCAGAGTAAATCTGGTGTTGGAAGCTTCATATTGGATTCAGTTGACCAAGACGAGACCAAGTTCCTTAAGACAGTTATGCAAGTCATGAAGCCATTTTGGTGAGCAGCCCTTTACAACAGAGAAATCTCTGTATTAATGGTGCTAGACTGAGTCAACAACAGGAGTCTGAGATGATGCCTCCCAATCCTTGCGAGTTTAGTTGGAGAAGATGAAGCACATCAATTACATCTGGGCTGTAACCCTCTTCTAGGCACCAGAGACTCTGAATATAGGCATCTGTAACAGACAACACAGCTTTGCATGAAGCACAAGTCTCTTGAAACTGGTTTTCTTTCATGATTGAAGCATCAAAGTGTGGGATTAATGGATCCAAGAAAGAGGTGGGGGGAAAATCAACTTAACAGAACTGATATTGAAAAGGGAAGCAGCCCAAGTCGGCTGTGCTCAGAAGACACCCACAACAGCATGACCAGCAGAAAAAAAGCGGGGATTTTCTGTTTTTAAGAAAAAAAGCTGGTGAACAAGCTAGATGAATTATATACTAAGACTATCACGAAAAAGAGCAAAGAAAGGAGAAAACCAATAAGGGAAGCACTGTGGACATAGAATCATAGGACTGGAAGGGACCTCGAGAGGTCTTCTAGACCAGTCCCCTGCACTCAAGGCAGGATTAAGTATTATCTAGACCATCCCTGACATGTGTTTGGAGATTTTTAAGAGCAGGTTAGACAATGATGGAGACTCACAACCCCCCTATGCAGTTTATTCCAGTGCTTAACTACCCTGACAGTTAGGAAGTTTTCCCTAATATCCAACTTAAACCTTCCTTGCTGCAATTTAAGACATTAAGACTGAGTGTGCTCTGAACTCTTTATATCCTAGGTAGTCAAAAAGATGTGTGGTTGTGCCCACTTCCCAATCTCCTGTGCAAGGGGAAACAGTTGGTGAGTGAGTGGCCCTAACAGATACTGTTTTGCAGAAGATCTTCCACTGAAAGCACCTGTACCAAGGAATGGAAATCAATTTGGACAACATCAAAACAAGCAAGTCTGTGTTACACAGAGAAGCAGTAGAGTTCTAAGTTGAAAATGACAAAATGACATAAGAGCAAGTAGGTAGCCTGGCTCCTTTATGTTGCTCTTGACTCTTTTTAGCCTCTTTGCATCTTGGTTGGTAGGGACATAACACTGTCTTTTAGAATTTCTACTGCAGTTTGTAGAAAGAAAAAAAGATGCACTGCAAATCCAAAATAAGATTTAAGATTAGCACTCCATGGTCTGAGATAGACTATTGTGCTGGAAACTGGAAGATTTAATGACATTTGAAAGGGATTTTATTTGTTTGTTTCTTGTACCTCAAAATTTAGGAAAAAACCTGTAATTAGTAAAATGTTTATGGAAATTTTTTTTAGAAAAATTTCAAATGAAAAAGGAAGGTCAGATTAAACCTGCAGACCCATTATAGTAATGGTCATAGTGATACACATTAGGATTTAGTTGGCATATTGCCATTTCAACTTACTTATAAAACTTCATCTTTTTACTACAATGAAACACATGATGAAATATTGGAATTGATGGTGACTGAAATTCCCTAGTAGAAGCATTTACAGCTATTACATAAATCTAGTAAGTTGGATATCCAATTTTCTTGCACTTGTTTGGAAAATGTCGGCATTATTCCTCAGGGTTTATGTAAAGAAACTTGAGTGTAAACCAAGAACCTTTGCATTGAACTAGAATTGTTCATTTTTATTTTATTTTCTAATGTACACATTATAAGAAAAAAAAGCCTTCTTGTACCTCATCAGGAGGATTTTAGTGGAATTAGATTTTTTTTAATGTTATAATTACCTGTTTCAGGAGCTATAGTGGATCAATTCCTGAGTGAGTCATATCTGAGTCATTATTAGACACAGGAGGCTTACTCTGAAGCAAAAAGTAGGTTATTGACAATTTTCTTTCATTTCAATGTGTTTCTTGAAAGTACCTCAGGACATTGAGATAATGTCATATGTTTCTAAGTCTTACTTCCTATGACTGGAACCATTTATGCTTTTCTTAGATGTCTTTTATTGTTCTGCTTAACCAGTGGATCTATGAAAACGCTATGTGCCTGCGCATATGATAGACGTGCCCAACATTTAAGACATTTTGGAAAGCCACTGGAGCCTCTATAAGGAAAGATAAGCGGTCAGCTGTCGGGTAACCCCTTAGTATTTTTATTAAATGGTCCTGAAAACTACCTTTTGTAACTGTTGTTCTTCGAGATGTGTTGCTCATGTCCATTCCATTCTAAAGTGTGTACGTGCCCATGTGCAGTCATTGGAGATTTTTGCCTTAATGGTATCTGTAGGGTACCCTCTGGAGTGCCATACTCGTGCATCGGTATATAAGGCGTCGCCGGCCCTACGCTCTCTCTCAGTTCCTCCTTGCCAGCAACTCCAACAGAGCGGCAGGAGGGTGGGTAATCTCGAAGAACAACAATTGTGAAAGGTAGATTACCGTTTTTTTCTTCGTGTGCTTGCTCATGTCAATTCCATTCTAGGTGACTCACAAGCAGTATTCCTGGAGGCGTGCTCGGAGTTCAGACTCGTGCGGCTTACAACACTGCTCTACCGAAGCCAGCATTGTCTCAGGCCTGCTGGATAAGTACATAGTACAACGTAAATGTGTGGATGGACAATCAGGTAGCAGGTGCAGAAGACAGTCCAAGATTGCCTGCAGCGAGGCCTGTTCGGCCTGGATACCTTAGTCCAAGATCTAGCAAGTGAACCTTTTCCATTTGGCCAGGTAGATCGTTCTAGTGGAGGGCTTTCTTCTACCCAACAAAACTTATTGGACACAGGCCAAGCATTCCTGTTCTTCTGCATTCAGCCATGCAGTAGCCACGCTATCAGGTGCAGCACTGCCAGGTTTGGGTGTAGAAGACTGCAGTGGTTCTGGGACAGCAGATCCAGCCAGAGGGGCAGCTGCAGCAGGGTGGCCACCAAAAGATACAGCAGCATCCCAAACCAATGCTGGCAAGGCTAAGCCTGGGCTATCAGAGTAGCCTTCGCCTTGTCTTGTTTGATCTTCATGAGAACTCTGTGGGTGGGAAGGCATACATCAGAGCCACCGACCACGGGAACAAAAAAGTCAAGCAGAACACATGGCACACCCAAGGTGGACTTGTTTGTGTCCCATCAGAACAGGGAGTTCCTCACCTTTGGAAGATCACACTGACCACCTCCTTTTGGAGCAAGAGAAGAGAAGGTCCTGCTGAGGCAATCTGCTAACACATTCCTGGCCCTGGGAAGGTGCACGGCCACCAAATGAATGGGATGCTGTACACAGAAGTCCCAAAGGTGGAGAGCTTCTTGGCAAATGGCCGATGACCTGGCTCTGCTCTGCTCGCTGATGTAATACATCGCAGCAGTATTGTCCATCAGGACCTGTACCACTTTGCTCTCCAGGTGGGGCAGGAAAACCTGGCAGACCAGGTGATCTGCTTTGAGCTCCCTGATGCCCATGTGGAGGGACTGATCTTCCCATGACCAGCAGCCTTGAGTGCTGAGCTCACCTAGGTGGGCTCCCTAGCCCAGGTCCGAGGCATTGGAAACCAGAGTCAGCTATGGGAATGGGGCCGCAAAGGGAACTCCCTTCAACTCCAATCTGGGGTCCAACCACCAATTCAGGAACAAACATACATGATCCAGCACCGTGACTACCTGGTCTAGACCGTGTCTGATGGGGACGTAGACCAACGCCAGCCATGCCTGCATTGGCCGGAGATGGAGCCGGGCACGACGGACCATGTATGTACATGTATGTGGCCTAACAATCTCAGGCAGGTGTGAGCAGTGGTGAGTAGATGGTCCTTCACATGGGACATCAGGTCCAACATTGCCTAGAAATGGGCCTCCGGAAGGAAGGCTCTGGCTTGTGTGATGTCAAGGACCGCCCCTATGAACTCTCTCCATTGTACTGGCCTTAAGGTTGATTTTTTTTCATTTATCAACAGGCCCAGGTCGTGGCAGGTGGAACATACCAGATCGAGGCTCCTTTGTACCAGTTTCCAAGACCAGCCCTTGATGAGCCAATCATCGAGATACAGGTAGACCTGGACACCTCAGTTAAGCGGCCATTGGTGCCATACATTTTGTGAACAGCCTTGGGGCCGACAAGAGTCCAAAGGGCAGTGACATGAATTGGAAATGGTGCCAGCCCACTATAAAACGGAGGAACTGCCTGTGCCCTTGCAAGATGGACATATGGAAATAAGCGTCCTTCAAAGTCAAGGGCAGTGTACCAGTCTCCCAGATCAAGGCAGGGGATGATGGAGGCCAGTGAGACTATGTGAAACTTCAACTTCTTGAGAGATTTGTTGAAGTGCCACAGGTCCACGATGGGCCTCAGGCCCCCTTCTGCTTTCAGGATTAGGAAATAACAGGGAACAGAACCCTCTTCTTCTCATTTCCCAAAGAACCTCCTCCACTGCCTCGAGCTGCAGGAAGTTCTCAATCTCTTGAATGAGGAGTTGCTCGTGAGAAAGGTCCCTGAAGAAGGACGTCAAAAGGGGAGGCATCCGAGAATTGCAGGATGTAGCCCAGAAATAATTTCTGGCACCCAGAGGTCCCAGGTCACATGTGACCAGACCGAATGGTAGGGGCATAGGTGGCTGAGGAAAGCATGAGGCAAATCCAGGAAGTTGACTGGGGTGTTGCTCTTGAGCACACCCTCAAAATTAGTGCTTCTGTTCCCCCATGATGCTTCGCCAGGCTGGGTTGTGCAGGTGAGCGAGAGGAGGAAGGGCGGTGAAGACTAAAACTTGTGTCTCTATCCCTTCTCCTTGCAGACCTCTGTCAAGGCTGCCAAGGCCTTGGAGACGGGGGCAGCTGGAACTGCTTCCTCGCCGACTGTGGCGTATGCAGACCCAGCGAGTGGAGGATGGCCTGAGTGTCCTTTAGTCCATACAGCCTCTCATCCATTTGCTTTGAAAAGAGTCCATTCCCATCAAACAGGAGGTCCTGGATGGAGAATTGCATCTTCTGGGACAGGCCCACGGTCTGAAACCAGGAACCGCACCTCATGACCACTGCCGATTCAACCATCCTGCCAGCCACATCCCATGCCATTTGGAGGGAGCATCTTGCTGCAGCTGTACCCTCCTCAACTAGGGCCCTGAATTCTTGGGCCGAGTCCTGGGGCAGGGACTCCTTGAACTTATGTAGGGAGTCCTATAAGTTAAAGCTATATCTCCCCAAAAGAACCTGGTGGCTTGCCATCCTGAACTGAAGGCTGGCTGTTGAATACATTTTCCTTCCAAAAAGGTCCAGGCTCTTGGCCTCCTTATTTTTGGGGTTAGAACTTGTTTGCCCCTTCTGTCTCTCTCATTGGCCGCAGAGATGACCAGCCAGCCTACAGGCGGGTTAGCATACAAGTATTTGAAATCCTTAGCTGGGACAAAATACTTATTTTCAGGTCTCTTGAAGGTGCGTAGGCTGGAAGATGGGATTTGCCAGAGGACTCTGGCTATTTTCAAGACTCCATTGTGCACCGATAGCACGACATGTGCTTGAGTAGATGCCAAGAGCACATTAAACAAAGTGTCTGACTGTTCTACCATCTCCTCCACCTCCAGGCTCAAATTCGTGGCCACCCTTTGAAGCAGGCCCTCTTTAAGGTGCTCTTTAAAGTCGGCCAGCAGGCTGAAATGACAGGGCCCCGCAAACCCCTCATCTGGGGTACAGGAGTGAGTACTCACGGCAAAACCTCCTTCCCCATGGGACATGATGCCCCTACTGTAAATAATCTATTTACAAGAAAGTATGAGCTCGAAGAAAGGAGAGAACCGCTAATTACTTGCTAGGCAAGGGAAAAGGGCACTCTGACCAACCACCACGGGCAGTAAGAAGGAAATGAGAGGGCACAGGGTTGGCAGTGCCTAATATACTGATGCATGAGCGCGGCACTCCAGAGGGTGCCACAGCCAACCCTACAAATACCGCTAAGGCAAAAATCTCTGACAACTGTGCATGTGGGCGTGCACACATCCTAGAATGGAATTGACATGAGCAAGCACCTGAAGAACTACTTTTGAATAGTTAGGGAGAAATCCCTTCAAACAATAGTCAAAATTAAGATATTGAAGCACAGAAAACAGGACTATAAAGGAGAAAAATTTAACAGAGTTTTGACAGAAAAACATAACAAACAAGTTTCATAACTAAAATGTAAGAAAAACAGAAGTTTGGACTCAAATATGAGAATGAAAGACTAACCAACATTACCAACTGACAAGACAGAGGAGGAAGACCAAGAGTAGAAAGGCTTCAGCCACAATAGGTGATCAATACCACAAAGCTGAAGAAAGTAGCACATCCCATCAACACAGCTTTAGGGATTTCTATAGGCCAATTTATAATCATGTATTAGCGTTATGTACTAAGTTTATATCTATTTTAGTTGTAAAACAAGTTTTATAAGATTTTTTTACATAAGAATGGCTTTGTTAATAAACAAATTAAAAGTAAAAAAGAAAACGCTACATTCCATAATCGGTTTATGGGGAAGACTTCAAAATGACAAGCCTGCCACAGAAATATCTCCTGGATCTATAGGTGAACAAATCTCTTGCTTAAGCTAAAAACCGATCATCATACAGATACTGTAGGTGTACTGAGCTGGGGTGGGGGGCACTGACATTCATCTAAATCATCAGGTGTTGGTCACCGCCAGCCAGTCTTATTAGACTTGATGAACTTATGGTCCTACTTGTATGACAAAACTTATGGTTCAGTGTAACTTCAAAGCAAAAAGTAGTGATATTTAAAGACCACTGAAACTGTTAATAATAAACCCCCTTATATTCAAAATATTTTTCACACTGTCCGTTACTTCTACTATATAAAGATGTGGAGCAGACATTTTGTCAGATATTAGACAAATATTTCCTTGAGAATATTTTGCAGCCAAATTTCTAAAGGTGGTGTATTGCTTCCCTTTCTGTATTCCTCAACAGCAGATAAAATAAAAATTTACAGGAGAGTAGAAACTTTTTTTCCTCTGCAGTACAGTCCAACAACACACCTGCCTATGCAAAGTACATGACCTGTGAGTGTAGAGATAATGTAATATTCTTCCCTAAAGGGCATGAAAAGATGATTGGATCTTCTGCAAAAACAGGTCATCCGGAGGACAATTTATCAGTCTGGATTTGCAGCAGACCTGATCACACAAATATCTGTTAATTTTGGCTTCTCTGAAATCCAGAGTAAAAAAATTCAATGTTTACCACTGCAAATGATAAAAAATGTTCAGAGCTACACAAAATAGTGGAAAGTAAAACAGAAAGTTTAAAACTGTCAAATTATTTGTTGATATTAGAAGAATTTAAAACTCAAATATTATTAAATAGTAAAACCTATTCTATAGTAGTGAATTGTTGCCTGCTTATATCCTTGGATGTATCAGCATAGGAATGTAAGATAACCACTAATTTAATTTGCCCCATATCCCCTGTTTGGGCCTGATTCTTTCAATTATACTTTGCTTTAAAAATCAAAGTAGTGTCTCCAGAATTATATTAGTCTAACTCAGTTCAGATTCTGGCCCTCTTCCGTGTGTACCTATATTCAGCTGTCCCTTCATGCCTCCTGTGCAGATAGGAAGAGGGGGCATTGCTGAGCAAATTATGCTCCAGCAAACTTTGACTGTTGCATGGCTCCTTGTCTTAATGCTCTACCACAAAGTCTGGCAGAGAAAATCCGAAGGAGGATGGGTAGTGGAGCACACATAGGGATAGACCTCTTGAAGAACTCCAGTTATTGCACAAGATAAGTAACCTCTCCTTCTTTGAGTAGTGTCCCTATGGGTGTTCCATTTTAGGTGACTCCTGAGCAGTATCCTCATAAGGAGGACGGAGTCCAATACTGAAAAGAGATCAGCATTGCCAACTGAAACATCTGATCTAGAGGCATGGACCAGAGCATGGTTAGGAGAAAGTATATACTGAAGCTGAAATTTGCAGAGCTGCAACTTAAACAACTGGAACAATCTTGAGTGATGCCAGAGAAGTAGATTGCGACCTTGTGAAATGGGCTAACCCTCTAGAAGGAAGCTGAATATTGGCAGAATCATAACTAAATAATACATCCAGAGATCAATCTTGAGTCTCTGGGTGGAGACTATAAAGCCCTTGGATCTGTTTGCAATTGAAAGTCTGGGAGAGGCATTCAGAAAGCCTTCTATCTGGACAGAACCACACCAAACACCTTCCTGATGTCCAAAGTATAGAAGGCTGGTGTCAAAGCAGACTTCAGGATTTAGTTGGAGCGTGTGTGCTCGCTACATGCACAGGTGCCGGAAGTTTTTCCCTCAGTGGTATCCATAGGGGACCAGCTCTGGCACCCTTTTGTTCAGGCTCCTCTTACTATCATTATAAGATCAGACACATCCCTCTTGGGCTTTGACACCAGGACAGTGAATAGATTTCACAGGGCTTCTTTGGATGTGGTGATGGGCAGGGCTTACCTACCGACTGACAGATTTCTCACCCTAAAGAATCTTTCAAGACCTTTCAGGAACCTGATTGTCATCTCATGAAAGAATACCGATCTGCCCTGGATGCGGGGATAGAAGGCTGATATGGCCACCAGGTGCACCTTGATCAAAGAGACGGTCAGGCCCTGGTGCTTTAAGTAAAGCAGAATGGACTGCAGAGATGATTGGGTCAGATTGATATTCTGCTCCAACGCCCAGCAGGAGAAGCGCTTCTACTTTGCCAGGTAAGTCACTCTCATGGAGGGCTTTCTACTTTCCAAAAGAACCCACTGGACCTGACTAGAGTAGGCATAGCATGGAATGGACATGAGCAAGCACTCAAAGAAGAAATAGTTTTTTTGCCACCTTCCCCAATTTATTTATCTTTTTATAATCTCTCTCTCTCTCACACACACACACACACACACACACACACACACACACACACACACTTACTTGAATTTCATCTTAAAATTTCTTTTTTACCATTCCCTTCCACCTACATGGTTTAGGTGCAGTTTTGTTGAACATATTTCGTTTTTTAAAAATCTTTTTGAGAAGCAGGAACATCACAAATTCTCTAAGTAGTATTCCATCCCAATTTAGATATCAACAAACATACAATCATAGGAAAAATGAAGAATGAAGCAAGAAAACAAATCTCTACCTGCAACAAGGTCACCTCCTGGTCCATGCCATTGGAATACTGGATCTATCAGCTCTGAATTTCGTAGCCGATTTGTTACACACAGAATACGTGGACTGTTGTGATTCACCTTGACATAAATTTTGACTGAAAATACAACATATGGTAATTAGCAAGTTTCTTAGGTAATAAAATTGCCTGTACAGTCAAGTAAGCCAGTAACCACAATCTTAAAATATATGTTTGAAGAATGACCCCAAGATATTGGGATTGAGCCTCTTATCTCTATCACCAGAAGTGAAATGTTAAAGACATTCTTTTTCTGTCCTACGTGAAATCAAATGAAAAGTGTTGAAGATTTGTTCCAGTTCTATTTCATATTCTTCTATAACATCTAAGTCTCTTCTGCCTGACTTGATTTAATCTAGTTCTCTAAAAAGAACATTGTACCTCCTAGTGCCCACCAATGACCCTTTTGGAGGAACAGGTTCTCACTTGTAGGGTTCTACAGAGTTTTATTTTGTCTCCCCTAGAATTCAATCTGTACATAAAGTCAATGTTGGGGGACAGAGAGTTAGCTTAGAGTCTGGGTAATTTTGCCATTAGTATTCTAATAGGCTCTTGCAGTTCTAGCTGGCCTGTGAAAGTGTGGATTGGGGGCCTTCTGTGTGTCCTTTCAAAAATGTATGTAGAACCATCCATAATTTTAGCAGTAAGCGTCTAAACTCAGGAGAAGATTGGTGTATAGCAAGTACCCACAATCCCACAACAAACTTGAGAAGCTGCTTTCCTGACGTTATGTGGCATGGAATATAAACTTTGTTGTGTGTACTGAATGAGTACTTCTATTTCACAAAAAAGAAAGATTTAGTTAAGGTATTAAGGCTGAAAGTATGTTACAATGAAATCCAGCTAACTCCAAAACACAGTATTACATTTTGTTTACCAAAATTCTATACCTTTTAAACCTTTTACCAAATATTAGGCTGGGAAATTAACAATTAAAGGACCCAGCTAGTTCTCCAGTGCCATATAATTCTTCCATTATTCACTACCTCCCACTTGGCTTACATTACTCACCCAATCTTAAACGTAATCCTCTAAAATTTGCAAAAAAAAAAAAAAAATACAGTCATAGGTCAAAACACAAATTATAGGGAGAATATAAAATCCCATTTCCAATCCAAAGGCACAGGTCTGCATCTGAGGGAGAAAGTCACAATTGTTATGGGGGGAAAAGCACATTGGCCACTGAAGGCTAGACTCTAGGATCAACTGAAGGTCACGAAGTACCTCTAAACTACAAATCTCATTAATGAAGGATGGGCATACCTGCTTCTCAGTGGGAACAGGATCCTTCCCCACAAGACATCTTTCTTTCTTATTTGGATAAAGTATTAGCCAACTCACTCTTATGCAAACCCCTATCTCAGCCAACCAGAATGAAAGCAACCACACAGCACCATCTGGGTCTGCTAAAAAGGGGATATAGGAGTTGCTTGCTATTAGCATACTAATGGCAAAACAGTGACCATAGTCCCCATAATTATTATTTTTAACCTCCAGTAAAAACTAAGGTTTATTATTCCATTTATGAATACCTGGAAATGTGGTTGATCCTACTATTTTCAAATCATTATGATTTGGATTTGCAATTCCTGAGAATCTCCTTGAAGACTGAACTGTCAAAATATAAAAATTAAAATAAGAATTGAAAACTTATCTGGAAAAGTGAACAGTGAATTATAGACTGATTTATAAGCTTTAATAGATGTGTTCTCCTATTATTTGTAGTAGGGATAGCACCACTAGGTGTGGATATAACAATTTTATACAAAAGTACCTCCCATTAAGTCAAATGACTAAGGCACGGATTCATAAAAGCATCCCTATTCTGCACTGCACTAAAGCATATGCTTAACTTTAACCACATTCTTAAATATTACACAAGTGTGTGAATCCTATCCAGAATATGGATAGATTTAAACATGTGCTTTCCAGAATAGGTCCCTTAATCTGTGTACTGACCATTAATAAAACAAGCTTAACCATATTTATTTTATTACAGTAATCTCATAATTATAACAATCTGAAATAAAATGGTTAAATTTGTAGTGTATACATTTTCTATGTATAAGAATCCTGTACACCAAACAGCAACACACAAGAATCAAAGCCTGCTCACCTTACACCAAACTCCCCTTGACTTCTCCAAAGAGTAACTTGAATACATTACTGATCTATATTAAGGCACAATTTAACAGCATGTATATTATACCCCGCAACTTTGGTTCCTCATCCCAAGCCCCCATTTCTTCAGCTCTATGTCCCAATCTTCCCACCACTCCCAGACCCTTTTCCTATCACCCCGGGGAACCTACATTCCAGTCAAGTTGCTTCCTCTCCCTTGTTCCCTGGGAACCAGCATGGGGGCCACTGAGAGCACAGAATACCCAGTCTCACTGCTCTCAGTTCCTGTTCTTGGCATCATGACAGGCCCTTAATAGTCAGGAGGAGTAACTGCAGGGAAAGCCTTGCTCTGCTCGTTCATCCCTGGGCTGGAGCACACTCAGTATAATCTTCAAACCATTGCCAAACGTGTTAACTGAGATTCTGTGGAACCCATAATTTGGCCAAATTTTGGCCAATTTTCATGGAGATGATCAAGAGTATCCCTGACACAAGGACTATACCCCATGACAAATAGAGTCCCTGCTCCAAAGAATGGGGCACTAGAGCATCTCAATTTAACAGTTTTAAGAATTTTTAACAGAGGCAAAACAATGTATTTTTTCCACGATTCTTGTTCTAAGAAATGGTTGAGCCATTTTTGCTAAAATTTTCTAAAACAATTCAAGTTAAGGTAGGCATCTGGCATGGAAAATTACAGCCCAAAGGTTAAAGTTTGGCAAATTTATAAGGAACTGAAAACAGCATCTTATAGTGGAAAGTGGTGGGCAATTATAACAATAGGGATCACTACCTACACTGCCTTTAATATACATATGACTTTTTTTTTTTTGCAGTAGCCACAAATTATAATGAAGGCATTTTTAGTGTTTGTGGCCACAGATTAGATTAAACTGATTTTTAAAGACAGGATTTTTTCATATTTTCACATTCATGGTGACACTACAGGGCAGAATTAAGGAAGTTTGAATGCCTTAATATTGTAGTTCCATACCTTAACGTGTTTGGATATCTCTTAAGTATAAGTTTAACTCTCAATTTTCCAAGTTTGTAATGCTTGGTTTGGGGACAAATTACAACAGCGCTGGGTTTTTTTTTAATTACTAATTATTGTTACATACTCTCAGTCTTGCCTCCATTTTACCAGTATTTTATCTTGGAATTTCCTTGCTTTATTTTAAAGTTAAAAGCTAATGAATATGAACACTAAATAAGAAACCCAATGAAAATGCTACCATGTGCTATTTCTAGTTATTTAAAAAAAAAAAAAGACACATACTGTCAACTTTAGATCTTATTTTAATTTTTGAGAGCAGATCCACTCATACATCAGAGCAGCATAAAGCAGCTAACCTGTTCAAACTGGGTTTACAGCAACTTTGCATCACTGGAACGGCATAGAACAGCTGAAGTGTACGGATTAATCTGGCTATTAACATGCAATTGACTTATTGGTTATGGGGCAGTACTATATTAGTGAGACTGGCACTATGTGAGGGGGTGAAGGGTGCCCCATACCTGAATCCCTGTGTCTCCACTTCAAAGGTTCACACTGTATTCCTATGTCAGATCCCTCAGCAGAGTTGCCTGGATGTGCAATGGAGCTGTGGCAGCAGTACCTTAAGGAGTACCTTAAGCAGTACCTTAACCATTGCATGCAAATTAGCTGTAGAAGGATTGTGATGGTGTGAGATACTTCTGATGTAACAATGGCCCATTTAAGCGTTACCTGAAGTGTTGACCTCACTCCTATATGCTCATAAACAATTAGATACAACATTGTAATTAAGTTAAATTATTAAATCTAATTTCTTCATATGAACAAGATACCAATTTTAACTACGCGGGAAGTTCAGAGTCTTGCTAGTCTGTTATCATTTAGAACTGAGAAAAAGAATCATGCTACATTTCTTGAAGGACTCAGTTTTTAATTAGTATTAGCTCACACTAATTAACAGATTTACTTGTAAATGCTCAGAAATTCACGCTGTACTCAAATAGTAAATGATGTAAGGCCTTGGACAATATGCCGTATTGTATTTATACATATGAAGGTTGAATACATGGATTTAAGTGCAAAATAGAACTCAATCTTAATTATGGAGTCACGACTGGTGACAACATAATGTCTAGATAGAGATGTGTTAAAAACAAGCAGCTCTTACAACTATTGAGTGAGCTACAATTTAGAATCTACTGCATTTTGTATGTTTAAATACTCAAACATAAGGTTGCAACCATTGCATTAAATTTAATTGAGTCCTTATAGTAGACCAATGCATTCTTAACTCTGAATTTCCCCCTTAGAATTAGAATTAGACTTTTAAAGTTATTTTAACCTGTGTGTGCTACATATTCAAGCAGATATAAAGCAAGTAGGGCTGTCGATTAATCAGTTAACTCACACGATTAACTCAAAAAAATTAACTGCAATTAAAAAAACTAATCACAATTAATCACACTGTTAAACAATAGAATATCAATTGAAATTTATTAAATATTGTGGATGTTTTTCTACATTTTCAAATATATTTATTTATATTACAACACAGAATACAAAGTGTACAGTACTTTGTACTTTTTATTGTAGTTTTTTACTATAAATATTTGCACTGTAAAAATGATAAACAAAAATAGTATTTTTCAATTCACCTCATATATGTAGTGCAATCTCTATTGTGAAAGTGTAACTTACAAATGTAGATTTTTTTGGTTATGTAACTGCACTCAAAAACAAAACAATGTAAAACTTTAGAGCCTACATGTCCACTCAGTCCGACTTCTTATTCAGTCAATCGCTAAAACAAACAAGTTTGTTTACATTTACAGGAGATAGTGTAAATAAGAAGCGGGAAGCAGTGTCACCTGAAAGTGAGAACAGGCATTTGCATGGCACTTTTGTAGCTGGCATTGCAAGGTATTTACGTGCCAGATATGCTAAACATTCCTATGCCCCTTCATGCTTCGGCCACCATTCCAGAAGTCATGCTTCCATGCTGGTGATGTTCACTAAAAAAATAGTGTGTTAATTAACTTTGTGACTGAACTTCTTGGGGGAGAACTGTATGTCTCCTGTTCTGTTTTACCCACATTCTGCCATATATTTCATGTTATAGCAGTCTCAGTTGATGACCCAGCACGTTTGATTTACGAACACTGTCACTGCAGATTTGTCAAAACACAAAGAAGGTACCAATATGAGATTTCTAAAAATAGCTACATCAGTCGACCCAAGGTTTCAGAATCTGAAGTGCCTTCCAAAATCTGAGAGGGATGAGGTGTGGAGGATGCTTTCAGAAGTCTTAAAAGGGCAACATTTTGATGCGAAAACTACAAAACCCAAACCGCCAAAAAAGAAAATCAACCTTCTGCTGGTGGCATCTGACTCAGACAATGAAAATGAACATGCATCGGTACGCTCTGCTTTGGATCATTATCGAGCAGAACCCGTCATCAGCATGGACACATGTATTCTGGAATGGTGGTTGAAGCATGAAGGAACATATGAAGCTTTAGCGCATCTCGCATGTAAATATCTTGCGACGCCGGTTACAACAGTGCCATGCAAACCCCTGTTCTCACTTTCAGGTGACATTGTAAACAAGAAGCAGTTAGCATTATCTCCTGCAACTGTAACCAAACTGGTTTGTCTGAGCGATTGGCTGAAGTAGGACTGAGTGGACTTGTAAGCTCTAAACTTCGACATTGTTTTATTTTTGAATGTAATTTTTAATTCTACTTTTCTAAGTTCAACTTTCATGATAAAGAGATTGCACTACAGTACTTATTAGGTGAACTGACATACTATTTGTTTTGTTTTTTACAGTGCAAATATTTGTAATCAAAAATAAATATAAAGTGAACACTGTACACTTTGTATTCGGTGTTGTAATCCTTACATCAGTGTAGGGTTATGTATATAATTTTAAATTCAGCAGATTACTTGGAAACTTGTAAGAGAAGCTATATAAAATAAGAAATAAGAATATTTAACACAATTTAGCAAAAATACTGAAAATTTGAATACATCATTAATATAAATATTAATACAATTTTATCAAAATTATCCAAAGTAATTGTAGTTTGGGCACAAATAATTTGCTGCTAAGAACAATCAGTTAAACTAGTAAGACAATTTTTTTGAAGTGTTGAGCCCAAGACATGAGACATAAAGTGAGTGAGATAACATCTTTTACTGAACAAACTTCCACCAACAAAGAAGTTGTTCCAATAGAAAATATTACCTCACCCACCTTCTGTGTCTCATATAATATTTTAGAAGACATTGTACAATGCAACATTTGACAGTACAGATTAACAACATGCACCAATTCATTCCCCTACAGTCTCAAAGTAAAAGCAATGATGAATAAATTGATTACTCTGTAGGAAGAAGACAGATGTGGAATGTACTTGTCTGGGACATAGGAGATTTGGGTTCAATTCCCAGCTCTACCATAGGTTTCTTGATAATGGGCAAATAACTTCATCTCTGTCCCTCAGATCTCCATTTGTAGAATATGGCTAATAATACTTCACCACATAAGGTTGCTGTGAAGATAAATACTCAGAAGGAACTCAGATCTTGCCATTATGGGAATCAGATAAGTATGTGAGATACCATCTTTCAACAAATTTGTCTGTATGTGTCATCTCAGAAGGTAAGCACAACTCTCCATAGAGATATGTTCAGGCAACAGAAAGCAACGATCTGTCTTCTCTTGGAATGTGTCATTCAAAAATGCAGTCATAGCCATCACAGAGTAGTCATATTCCTGATGAACTTCTGTGATTAAGAGTTTCATTCATTTTAAATAGTTCTTTATATTTTGTCACTTTCACACTTTGCTTGAAAGGGTCACCAATACATTTCCTTTCTCCCAAAAAGACATCCTGAAGCATTTCAGACTTTTTACACCACCGTTAAATGTAGGTCTCTTCGAATACTGTTGCACATATATAAGAGCTGAATTCAATCTTCTCATTAAAACATGGATCTCCAAAGAACAGAGGACCAGATTCTCAGATAAAGTAAATAAGAACAATTGCCTTGACTTCAATGAAGCTATGCTAGTTTACATCAATTCATAATTTGACCCAAGGACTACCGTGATTTTTCTGAACTCCTTTTGCCTATACTATATAATGCATAATTTGGCTGGGACAGATTAAGAACATTTTATGGACTGACATGGGTTAATTTATATGCCATGACTAAATTTTTTAATGTTGATTTAAGTAGAGCAGTAGAATATAAAGTAGGAATGGATGAATCCAGGGTTTTTATTTTTATTTTTTTCCTTTCCTGTTGAATAGCAGGTCTGGATCTAAATAACACAATATCTTGACATCATTGGCTAACCTGCACAATAGGATGAACATAAAAAATTATAAGCAGCTAAAAACAGGATTATAACTGAAACACTCAGGCAAACTTCCCCATAGCTAGGGCCCTATCAAATTCACGGCTATGAAAAATGCATTACGAATTGCGAAATCTAGTCTTCTGTGTACTTTTACCCTATACTATACAGATTTCACTGGGGAAACCAGCATTTCTCAAACTGGAGGTCCAGACCCAAAAGGGGGGCGGGGTCACAAGATTATTGGGGAGAGGGGGGTTCGTGGTATTGCCACCCTTACTTCTGTGCTGCCTATGGCACTGGATGGCCGGAGAGTGGCAGCTGCTGGCCAGGTACCAGATCTGAAGGCAGCAGCAGCGCAAAAGTAAGGATGGCATGATATGGTATTGCCATCCTTACTTCTGCACTGCTGCTGGAATCACCACCGCTCTCTGGCCACCCAGCCATGAAGGTAGCACTGCTGTCAGCAGCAGTACAGAAGTAAGGGGTGGCAATACCATGACCCATCCTACATAATGTTGCGACCCACCCCCACAACCCGCTTCTGGGTCAAGACCTCCTACAGTTACAACACTGTGAATTTTCACATTTAAATATCTAAAATCATGAAATTTACTATTTTTTAAATCCTATAACTGTGAAATTGACGGTTGGTAGGGCCTTAACTACAGTGAATACTCCTGATATAATTACACATACACACATTTTTCTTTAAGCAAGCTCTATGGGCAAGTTAGAGATTAGTTCTAATACCACAATACTAGCAATAGGGAAAGCTGCCAGCAGAGCAGTACCTTGGAGGTAATCACTTTCTCTTTTGTTTGCTTTCCATGGTTGTATGAGAACATTATCCAAAAAGTTTTCACTTTTAACTTTTCAATGCTGACTAATTTATTAACTTGATATTCAGACTTATTGGTAAAACTGACAACTGTTCACAGAACTCTACTGAAAAAGCTGCTGAAAGAGCTGCTTAACAATGCTTAAAATTACAATATATATTTTTTCCAAAGATTCCTCTTTGTCCGTCAGAACCCAGAGAACGAACGCACGCGCGCACACACACACACACACGAACGCACGCACACACGAACGCGCACACACACGAACGCGCACACACACGAACGCGCACACACACGAACGCGCACACACACGAACGCGCACACACTCTCTCTCTCTCTCATCTTAGATTTATATCTCCAAACACCACCTTTATCAGTCTGGACAAACTAGAGATTGGAAACAAACTAGAGTCCTTCATATGATAGTGCAGAGCAAAATAATACAACAATCCCAGAGTGAAAGAAATGTCTCACATATCTGTGAAAAGCCACTAAAACTCATTTAGATGTTTCATTGCATATGTGCAGCTAGAAAGATAGAAACTGACAAGGTGAAAACAGATGTATAGTATTGATAGGGGGATGTTTTTGTACTTGACAGATACAATCCTGGGGAGAATATTTTACATTAATGTATTACCCCCAAAGATGGAGCTCTTGAACCACTAATATAAATTTTTTTTTGAAAAAAGTAAAAGTTATGCAGTGGTGTATTCCAGGGTGTATAACACAAAGATTGTAAAATTATTATCTGATTCTCCCTCAGAACAGAAGATAATTTAGACCAGGGGTGAGCAAACATTTTGGCCCAAGGGCCACATCTGGGAATAAAAATTGTATGGCGGCCCGTGAGTGCTCACAAAATTGGGATTGGGGCATGGGAGGGGGTGAGGGCTCTGGTTGGGGGTGCAGGCCAGAAATGCGGAGTTCGGGTGCAGGAGGG
Organism: Chrysemys picta bellii; assembly: GCF_011386835.1. Taxonomy (NCBI): domain Eukaryota; kingdom Metazoa; phylum Chordata; order Testudines; family Emydidae; genus Chrysemys; species Chrysemys picta. The sequence continues at coordinate 106,901,814 of NC_088792.1, forward strand.
GCTCCAGGCTGGGGAGCAGGAGGGGGGTGAGAGCTCCAGCTCGGGTTGTGGGCTCTGGAGTGGGGCTGGGGATGAGGAGTTTGGGGTGTAGGAGGGTGCTCTGGGCTGGGACCAAGGGGTTTGGAGGGCGGGAGGGGGATCAGGCAGGGGTGCGGGAAGGGGTGAAGGCTCCAGCTGGGGGTGCAGGGTCTGGGGCGGGGCTGGGGATGAAGGGTCTGGGGTGCAAGAGGGTGCTCAAGCTGGGATCAAGGTGTTCGGAGGGCAGGAGGGGGATCAGGGCTGGGGCAGAGGGTTGGGGCATGGGGAGGGGCTCAGGGGTGCAGGCTCCGGGCAGCACCTACCTCAAAGAGCTCCCAGAAGCAGCGGCATGTCCCTTCTCCGGCTCCTACATGGAGGTGCGGCCAGGTGGCTCTGCACGCTGCCCCAGCCGCAGGCAACACCCCTGCAGCTCCCATTGGTTGCAGTTCCCGGCCAAGGGGAGATGCAGGTGTGGCACTTGGGGTGGGGACAGTGTGCAAAGTGGAACCCCCTGGCTGCCCCTACGCAGGAGGGGGAGAGGGGCCATGCCGCTGCTTCTGGGAGCCGCAAAGAGGGCCAGAGCACTGGAGCGGGGCAAGCCCCAGACCCCGCTCCCCAGCAGAAGCTTGAGGGCCAGTTTAAAATGGCTGGCGGGCTGTAGTTCGCCCACCCCTGATTTAGACCCCCAAGAGCCAGGCTGACACTGAGCCAGATTTTGAAAACATGCCTTAGCTTTTGTTCCTTCAGTTGTTTGCAGGTGCAGCTTAGTCATTTGAAGTTAAGCCCTAACTTCATACACTGCATAATTTTTTACTACATTTGAATCACATTTGTCTAAGTTATTCTTCTCCAGCTTTTTTCAGATTTCCTATTTTATTTGAATTCCTTTTCCCTCCTCCTGATCTCCATGAGCCCAAATGCCCTTACCAAAATAGTCTGGAGCACAGAGTCCTCTTCCCACTCACACTTTCAACTGGATTAATTAAAATTGGATAGGTTGAATAATTCAAGTTAGTATAATGAGACCCACCAAGCACTGCAGAAAGAACAACAAAGTTCACTGTGGAAAACTCATGGAAACAATTTTAAATTTGCCTTTTTTTAAAAACAAGCTTTGAGCATCCCCAACCCAATCCAGCTTCTGAACTTTACAGGACATGCAGAAGCTTTTAAGTTTTATCCATTCTAAGAAAGTGAACTGAGAGTTCTGAAACAGCTCCTAAGACAGCTTTCAAAGCAGTTTGCCTTGTAATATCTGTGGAATGCCACTACTACACTAGAAACCATATAGGGCCTGATTTTCCACTGCCTTATATTGTACCATCTCTGACTTCCTCATTCATGGGACCAGTCTGATCTAACATAACCCCCATCAGTAAGTTTTTGCAGCCTGCATGGGACCATGGCAGCAGGTGGTGATCACTGAGGTGCTGGGGGCTCACTGGCCATGCAAAGGGGAATCCACACCACCTGAATTAACTGGTGAAAAACTGGGGAAATTCTCAGGAGAGCAAATCCAACAGCACTGTGACTACTTTGTGCCTCCAAAGCAAGATCAAGGATCTATCACAGTAAGTACAATATGGATAAAATACTAGCAGTCTGCTTTGGAAGCATTTTAAATCCACTCGGTACTCACTTTAAACAGGTGTAAATACTACACAACATGAAAGGCAGTGGGGAATCAGGCTCGGTTTCCCTGGTATTTTTCTATAGGGGGCAAATTCCAGCTCCTGACCAGAAGTGACAGATGGATTCCCCAAATATCTTATAGACCAGGCCTATCTGTGTGGAGGCCCTGCATCTCCAAACTGACTCCTCTATTCTTCTCCTGCCTCCAGACAGTAGAGCTACGATGTTGTCACACAACCATGACTTATCCTGACAGTTGCTGTCCCTAGAAGCTTATAACTTGACAAGGAGAGAACAAAAATAAAAAACAGGCTATATAATGTAATTCTGTCAACCCTATAAAATGTTATTAATTTTGCAGTCTTAGAACAAAAACTAAAATCAAATAGTAAAATTAAACAACTTTAAAACAATTCATCAGAACATTAAATTTGGTCTGAAAATGGTAGTGGCAAAAATAGAGTTTAAAGATGAGTTTTGAATAATTACACAATTTTATTAACTAATAAAATATTATTACTAGAATGCTAAATTGGCATAGCTTCAGTTTATTTAGAAATGAAAGTTCCTTAAGGTGATGGAAAATGTTAGCATAAGACTATGGTAATAACTACAAAGTTTTAATTATGTTTTGAAATGATTCTGCAGAGATTTCTGCAGCAAAAATATAGCAGCTAGCTTACTTACTCAAATATTCAAGTATTTTCCTTGTGATTTTAATTACAAATGGTATTTCTCAGCTGTCTGCTGTAGAAATTATTATGCTGAAATGCTATCATTTTTAGCAGTATAAGTATGAAAGCGCAGTGGAAGAGACTGAAATCCAGTTTCCATTCTGCTCTAATAATTGATGATAATAAAAAGAATTCTTATACTTAAAATGTTTGTTTATAGATTTTTTTTTAAATCTCTCTTTTGATTGTTACTCAACTACTAAAGCAGTTTGTATATTAGTTTGGAGTCCCTTGGAGTCACTGTAAGAAAGCTAGTGTCACAAATGACATCACATTTCAGTGAGATGGACACCCCAGGCAGAGAGCTCAAATATGCCAACTGAAATTAAAAAAAAAAAAAAAAATGAGGAGTCCTTGTGGCACCTTAGAGACTAACATATTTATTTGGACATAAGCTTTTGTTGGCTAGAACCCACTTCCCAAATAAATTTGTTAGTCTCTAAGGTGCCACAAGGACTCCTCATTGTTTTTGCTGATACAGACTAACACGGCTACCACTCTGAAACTGTAATTAAGACATTTTTAAGAAACATTTCACACTTCGTAATGACAGGTGTGTCAAATCTTTGTACTTTTTAGACAGCTTGGACTGATTAAGATTTTCCTTTACAAATATAAAAGGAACTGATACTTATGCCTTTCAGTAAACTGAAGGCAAAAAGGTCTTAAAGGTTCTTTGTCTTTAAAGCAATCTAAACTCAGGTCGCATCAGTGGCTCCCACTGTAATAAATGGGGCTAATTATTTGCAATATTTTTATTATTATGTAATATTGAAAGTTACTGAATTGATTGGGTTATTTTATTTTATTAATTATGAATATCCAGGTATTATTGTGTTATTTATTTATTTGCACGTGTGTTATTGCAGCATTTAAGACCCAGGGACCAACACCTAGTCATTAACGATAAATAATTAATATCACGCCTCTCCCCGCTACCCCCCGGCGGGCCCAATGCTGGGGGTGGGGGGGGAGGTACCTGCGGGGGGTCTCTGAAGCAGGAGGAAGAGGAAGGTGACGCCGAGCGCCGGAAGGCGGAAGGCCGAGGAGCGAGCAGCCCCCACCCGCCGCCTCCTACCCCGGCCCCGCCGGCGCGTAGCCCCGGGGGGCGAGTCCGCCATCCCTAAAGCCCCAGCGCCTCGCACCGCTCGGTCCTGTGCCTCGCGCGCGCGGCGGCCTAAAAGTTCGTTAGTCAGCGTCGAACCCCCGTAGCGTCACGCTGGCGCTCGAGGGGGAGGGGCAGAGGGCAAGCGCAGAGAAACGGGCGAGGTCCGGCGGCGGCGCGTGCCGACCACGTGCCGAGCCCGCTTCTGCTCGTCATTTCCGCTCTGTCCCCTGCCGGCGCGTGGGCGGCGCGAGGCGCGAAGGCGAGGGATATTACTTTGCGGGCCTAAAGCCGACGAGGCGTCCTCTCGTTCCGACTGGGGAGGCCGCCGAACTCTGTGACCTTCCATGAGAAAGTGGGCTGGCCGCGTTGTTCACGGACCGCGCTGACTGCACCCACTTCCCATTTGCGCTCCCCAGCCGGGCCTGCGTTCCCAGCCCCGCCCCTGGGTCCGGCGGCCCAGCCCTTCCTTGGCAGGTGGTGCCAGCACAGAGGGGAGCGTCCCGCGATCACTGAGCAGCCCAAGGCCTCGTGTCTCTGCAGCCAGGCTTTGAAATCCCCCCGGGAAGGATCTGTGTGGAGGGCAGCAAGCATCCCTGTGGGAAGCAAGCTGACCTTGGCAGGGGAACAGATCCACGAGCATGGCTGGCTACTGGGCCATGGGAAAAAGTTGGCACCTCCCTTTGTAAGTCAACAAGGAATCAAAACAAAAAAGAGACATTCTTTGGACATCTTAATAAAAACGAGTAATTATTCAATTGACCTGGTATGGGGCTAGCGATGAGTGGCGCTTGTCTCTAAATCCATAGTCGCTTTTCCTAAGCACACCCTATGTAAAAATGGCATAATCAGACAGCAGATTTATAGAGCCCTGCACGACTGCGGATAGCTGCTTTATATAATTTATATCCATGCAGGGCTCTACAGTTTACTCTCTAGAGTGGGGATAGTCAGAGCAACACTTTTGTCACTGAAGACCAATGATAAGTTTGAATTGCTTTTTATTAGGGTTACCATATTTCAACAATCACAAAAGAGGACGGGAGGAGCCCCGCCCTAGCCCCGCCCCTGCCCCTTCCACCCCCTCCCACTTCCTGCCCCCTCAGAACCCCCAACCCTCCCCCCCCACGCCTTGTCCCCTGACTTCCCCCTCCTGGGACCCCTGCCCCTAACTGCCCCCCAGGACTCCACCCCCTACCTAAGCCTCCCTGCTCCTTGTCCCTTGACTGCCCCCTCCTGAGACTTTCCCCACATCCTAACTGGCCCCCTAGGACTCTACCCCCTACCTGTCCCCTGACTGCCCCAAACCTTATCCACACCCCCCACCCCCAGACAGACCCCTGGGACTCCCACGCCCCATCCAACCACTCCCCACCCCCTGACAGCCCCCCCCAAAACTCCCGACCCATCTAAACCTCTCTGCTCCCTGTCCCCTGACTGCTCCGATCCCTCTCCCCACCCCTGCCCCCAAACAGCCCCCCTCCCCCAGAACTCCCAAACACCCCCTCGCTCCTTGTCCCCTGACTGCCCCCTCCTGAGACCCCCCCCACCTGTACTCTGACTGCCCAAAACCTTACACCCCCAACCCCCAGACAGCCCCCCCCGAACTCCTGACCCATCCAACCCTGCTCCCTGTCTCTTGACTACCCCCCCCCCAGAACCTCCCTGCTGCTTCTCTGACCCCCGGCCCCCTTACTGTGCTGCAGAGCAGCGCGCTCGGCAGCGGGGGAGGGGAGCAGGGTCGGAGCTCCAGACTGCCGGAGGCTGAGGCGAGGGCCGGCGATCTGTGAATGCGGGGGGGGGGAGGGGGAGGGAGGGAGAGGTGGGGAGTGGTCTCAAGTTGCAGGGGAGAGGAGGGGGGAAGTGAAGGAAGGGCTCTGGCTGCCGGAGCCCGTGCGAGTGGCACCATCCGGCCGGCTGCCCTGTAAGCCCCGCACGCTCTGCATGGGGGGCGGGGGAAGTCTGGACATTGACAAATTCCCCCCGGACGCTATTTTTAACTGAAAAAAGCCGGACATGTCCGGGGGAATCCGGACGAATGGTAACCCTACTTTTTATTCTTTGTGGCGCCAACACAACAAAGATTGAGTGAGCTGTGAATTCTGTTCCATCTTATGCATCATTAACAGAATTCTTTATTAAATTCTTACTATTTGCAGCTACATAAAGCCAGTGTACATGAGAGAACATTCAGGGCCTGTTTGTCCAATCACATCTACGAGTTGCTCCTAACAATCGTAAACTAAAGCTTTAAGTCAGCATTTTCAACGTTAGATGCCTAAAGTTGGGCCCCTAAATCTGTGTTTAAGGCACCCAATTAAAAATGGCTTGATTTTTGGAGGTTTCAGAGTAGCAGCCGTGTTAGTCTGTATCCACAAAAAGAATAGGAGTACTTGTGGCACCTTAGAGACTAACAAATTTATTAGAGCATAAGCTTTCGTGGACTACAGCCCACTTCTTGGAGGTGCTGAACACTTGCATTTAGATCAGTGTGAGTTGGGGGTACTCAACACCTCTGAAAGTTAGGCTGCTTTCTTTAGATCCCTAAATATAACTTTCCAAGCTAACATTAGGAAATCAGCTTTGAAAACTTTGGCTTTAGCCTTTAATGGATCATTGCCATCACGCCTAAAATAAGTTACAGTAAAAACAACTGGTGAAACTCTAGAGAAAAGCAATATTTTGTAGAGTAGATAATGTTAATGCCAGTGGTCGGTAGAATTTATTTACTCCTATTAATATTTTTCTTTTGTATGTTTCATAACTCTCATATCAGTTAAATCTCTTTCTGTTCTGTTCATCTTTCTAATCTAAATGTCAATTTTGTAGTTTACTTTAAAAAGTATTGATTCAAAAATACTAAATAATTCTTGGGAAAATTAAAAACATTTTATTTGTGTATCCGTGGAATAAATAGTTGTACTCTCATTTAAAGATATCAACTGTGTTTCCTCGAGGGATCAGATTGTTATGATATACACAATTACAAGTTTCATTGTGTCCTAGTGTTCCACCATTGCCAAGCAACCAAGAGACTCTTTGCTCATTTGACAGCTTCATTCTTTCTCTGGCTGGATCACTCACTGCTTTTCAGGGAAGAATTCACCATTTGAACTCCTGTCTTGGCTTTTATGGTTTCTGTTCAGTAATTTTTTGGATGATGATCTCTAGCTTTACTGTTGTTTGTTGGACAGGATTTCAGAAAGTCTAAGAAATAGAAGAGAGCAGAGTCTTTTTAATTTACTGTCATCTAAAACAATAAAAGAAAATGACCCTGGTTTCCCAGGGAACTGAAAGGCAGGTAAATGCCTTTAAAAGCTCCAGTCGGTCAGCTGAGCCACTTCACAAGATGGATCGCCATGAGTATCGAAGTCTGTTAAAGAAAATGTACATGCCTTTTGTGAGAGGTCCTGATGACAAACATGATTTTGCCAGCTTCCAAGAGAAAGACAGTAATTCTTTTCTTAAATTCAATCCTTACAGCCCTCCTGTGGGGCCAGATTACCCTTTATTCCCACACCGGGACAATGTGCCTTTAGCTGATCCCTGCTCAGGATTCATGAGCCCAGGAGCTGATGCTGATTTGCAGCCCTGCTGTGGCAGAACCATTGAGTCACTGGTGGATTACAGTGATGTGAAACCTCACCAGCGAGTCCCCCTCCCAGAAAAGACTGCACAGACTACACACACAAGGCATGTGGTCCTGTTGGAGGAGGTGAGCCAGGACAGACGGTGGAACTCCAGGGCAGTGTCAGATGCTTCTATCAGGGCAAGACTTGGAGGTAAAGCACATTATTATTATGTATTAATTGTTAATTGCCGAAAAAAGGATGGTACTGTACAAGACACAAATAAGGAGAGTCTTCTCCCCAAGGAGCTTACAAACTATGAATTTAACAGAATATGTTTGCACTGGATGCTTCCACTGAAACCAGCAACTGGAAAGAAGTAGAACAGTTGGATGATTAATTGATTTAGCTGCAAGCATCAGCCAGGTGCCAAAATAGCAAATTGTAACATACATTGACCGAGCAGAGGTCTTTGGAAATAATTGATGTTTAAAAGAATTCAGATTCTGTAAAGAAAGAGTAGAGTAGAATAATTAAAATGAGTCTCTACTGTAATGTGAGCTGATAGAGCAGATTATTTTTGAGAGTAAGGATATCGCCCTGTACACTTCTGTGGCATTTTAATGTTATCTGGCAGCTGGTGTTAAGTGATTCATATTTAGGACCTGTTCCACGACTATCCCCTTGGTAATCATAGAGAGGATCCAACCCTATAGATCTGTCATCATGCCTTAGCAAGAATACACCCTATCCATTTATTTTCAAATCAATGTGTTTTATAGAACAAATTTTCAAACAGCATTCAGCTAGTAAAAAGATGACTCCTGTCAAAGTCAACAGCAACTCTTTCCAGGGCCAACTCTAGGCACCAGCAAACCAAGCACGTGCTTGGGGCGGCACATTTTCAGGGGCGGCATTCCAGCCATCTTTTTTTTTTTTTGCTTCAGGCGGCAAAAGCCTAGAGCCGGCTCTGGCAGCAGCAGCGCGTTATGCGTGGGGGCGCCCTGGAGCTGCTGCGGTTCACACCATGGGGGAGCAGCACCCACACCTTGTGGCTTGACCGGGCAGGCTCCGAGTGGGGGACACTCGGGCTGGGGGTCGCCCCGTGGGGCGCACGGAGCCGCCTGCAGGTGTCACAGGGCGGCCGCCCCCCAGCACCACTGCCGGGTCTGGGCGAAGTGGCCCAAGCCGCTCAGGGGCTGCAGCAGGGCGGCCAGAAGCAGCAGAAGCAGTGGGGCCATAGAGGACAGGGTGCTGCCTTGTGGGGCCCGAGTCCCGCTCTCTGGGGCTCCGCTCCCTCTGGGGCTACCCTGCCCCGGCTACTCAGCCCATTGCCAGGGCGGTCCCCTGTCTCTGCCCTCCCAGGTCCCACCGGTCCTGGAGGTGGGAGCCCTGGCTGGAGGGACCCTTGGCTGAGGCGCGGCCCAGGAACCCCACTGCTTACCCCAACCCTGCCAGCGCCGGACCGGCTGGTGGTGAGGGGGGAGCGGGCGGAGTCAGTATTGGTGCGGGGGAGAGCCCAGCGCTGGGGCGGCAAGGGTGCGGTGGGGGGGGGGGGGGACGGCACTGGTGTGGGGGGAGTGAGAGCCCAGGTCTGGGGTGGGGGGCAGCGAAAATTTTTTTTGCCTGTAGCGGCAAAAAACCTAGAGCCGGCCCTGACTCTTTCATTGACCTTCATAGGAGCAAGGTCAGACTCTTGGTTAATCTTTTAAATGACAGGATGCTGAAAACTTTGGAAATGCAAAAATCTTTATAAGGTGCTTCTGAAGGCAAAATACATTCCCAGCAGTGAGTATTATAGTGAAACCTGTGTTAAGGTTAAGCAATTGCCACCAATCATTTCTCTAATAGAAATGCTATTTAAAGCTAGAACAAAATTTTAAAGGATCGTTGGGAATACCGTAAAGAGGTTTCTGAGATAGGGGAATACCTGTTGGAACCATAAAGAAGCTGCTTTCCCCTTAATCACCATAAAGTCTCTGAGTGCCACAAATTGTTACAGTGTTCTTAATCTCTGGATTGTGTCTCTTAGAACTTTTCACTTTAAACCTGAAACTTTAGGCAAAAGAAATATATATTTTTTTAAGATTGAAAGGAATTTGAAAGAGAAACATAACCTTTATAAGGCTCCCAACCCTTTGTTGTTGTTCTGATTTACCACTCAGACTCAATTTTTTAAAGTTTTTACTCTTTTAATATTTCTTTTTTTATATATTGTTGTAATCTAGAACTTTGCAGGGGTCAAGGATTGTTAAATGCTAGACTGCTGCTAGCTATGGATAAGTGAAAGAAGGTTGGGGAGACAGCACGCCATGGAGTTGTTATGATTATAGTCTCTCCAGCAGGCAGACTGCAGACTTTGGCAGCTGGAGATGATTTGGAAGGGATAGAGAATAAATCTAGAACTCTCTGTGGCCAAGTCAATCGTTCAGTTCTCAGTCAGAGAAGTGACCTGAAATAGAGGATAGATCTGTGATGCAGGCACAGATCATCGGGCTTTTCTTCAGACACACAGTAGGGCCCAAGTTTTTTCTTGGTTGAAGTCCAGCAAATTCCCATTAATATCAATGGGGCCAGGAATTCACCCTATAGAGTCTATCTTAGGAAAGAAATCCGTATACACAGCAAAGACCCAAGAGACTATAAAAGCTGGAGAGACTATAATCATAACAACTCCATGGAGTGCTGTCTCCCCAACCTTCTTTCACTTATCCATAGCTAGCAACATGCATCAGCCAGTAAGTGAACACTTCAATCTCCCTGGTCATTCTATTACAGATTTAAAAGTCACTATCATTGACCAAAAAAACTTCAGAAACAGACTTCAAAGAGAAACAGCAGAACTAAAATTCATTTGCAAATTCAACACCATTAATCTGGGCTTGAATAGGGACTGGGAGTGGCTGGCTCATTACAGAAGCAGCTTTTCCTCTGCTGGAATTGACACCTCCTCATCCATTTTGGGGAGTGGACTACATCCGTCCTGATTGAATTGGCCCTGTCAACACTGGTTCTCCACTTGTGAAGTAACTCCCTGCTCTCCATGTGTCAGTATATAATGCCTGCATCTGTAACTTTCACTCTATGCATCCGAAGAAGTGAGCTTTTTACCCATGAAAGCTTATGCCCAAATAAATCTGTTAGTCTTTAAGGTGCCACCAGACTCCTTGTTGTTTTTGTAGATACAGACTAACACGGCTACCCCCTGATACTAGTGGAAAGTGTGAGTCTGGCTACCGGGGATTGAAGGCCCGCTCCCTGCTGCAAAGTACACTTACCCACAGAGGGGGACTCTATCTAGGGTGACCAGATGTCCTGATTTTATAGGGACAGTCCTAATTTTTGGGTCTTTTTCTTATATAGACTCCTGTTACCCCCCCCATCCCCTGTCCTGATTTTTCACACTTGCTGTCTGGTCACCTTAACTCTATAACAGCCCTCTGTGATCTGTAAGGACAGCTGTGGAGTTGGCAGGGGAGGTGACTGTAAGCCATCTTTCCAGTTTCCAGATTCCGAGGCAACTGGAAGCGGAACTTAACCTAAGGGCTGGAGCACCCACAGAGAAAAATTAGTGGGTGTTCTGCACCCACCGGCAGCCAAGCTCCCCTTCCTCCCCCCCATCCCACCTCACCTCCTCCCCCCCCCCCGAGCGCGCCGCGTCCCCACTCCTCCGCCTACCTCCCAGTGCTTCCTGCCACCAAACAGCTGTTTGGCAGCGCTTAGGACTTTCCACGAGTGAGAGGGGAGGAGCGGGGACACGGCGTGGTCAGGGAGGAGGTGAAGAAGAGGGGGGCCAGGGGCAGGAACTTGGGGGAAAGGGGTGGAATGGGGGGAAGGGAGCGGGACTTGGGGGAAAGGGTGGAATGGGGGCGCGGAAAGGGCAGTGCAGGGACGGGGCCAGGGCAGGGGTGGGGTCGAGCACCCACCAGGAACAGTGGAAGTCAGCCCCTATGCTACAGGCTGCTCTAAGTGCATTCTGTTTCTGGCCCTAGCATGCCTCCAGCAGTAGTTTGCTCATTGCTCTTAGGTTAGTAATAAGGCCATTGGGCTCACCTGTAGCGTTCCCTTTCTCTCAGTCATATGAAACTGGAATTTCAGTCTCAGTCCCCTGAAGGGCTCACTTAAGGTCCCTTCACGCTGCTTAGTATGGCCCAAGGATCTAGCCCTAATTGTATACTTCTACTGGAGAAGCTCAGGTTCAGGAAACCTTGTTGGATCCAGTTGTAAAGTGTTATTCAGCTGCATATGCCTAAGACAGCTGTGCGTCTGGCAGGAACACCAGTCTCCATTCAACCATCAGAATCTGGATCCGTTTTTTGGGAGGTTGGGATAAAATACCTCCTGTTCACAGGAATGAGAAAGACAGCTGGAGATGGTCTGGTCAGGAGCATTTGTGACCCCCACCCCCCACTGGAATCTGAGGCACCCCTAGGAATTGGTGGGGGGAACAAACACCATAAGAAGATGGGAGAGAGTAAGGGAACACTAGATGTGAGCGTTAGGGTCTTGTTACTGACCTCATCTGTGAGCACTGCGCACCCTATTCCTGCTGTTGTAGAGCTGACTGTGGTTTGCTACACTCGCCTCCCAGCAGGCCTTTGATCTGCCACTGGGAGGGATCTGCGTAAATACCCCACTCTTTGGTGTGAGGTAGACTCAAAGGACCCACCATCATTCCTCCCCTGCCTCTCAAAGAGCAGATGGAAAGGAAGCACTATCACCACTGGCCCTGCCCTGTGCAATGATGTAGATATCTAGCCAGACAAGGTGTTTACCTGCAGTTAAGAAGAAAAGGAAATGTGGACAATCAGAGGCAAAAATGTAAACAAAACCAAAAAAGCCCAAAAACATAAAATGAAAACTTTTTTTTTAAAGATCAAGCCTCGCCAATCACTCACCCAAATTACCATAGTTTACAAAGTTCACAATCATTTACCTTGTACTGCAGTATAAACAGAGTTAACCAATAATTGAAAAATGCCAGCTGGTACTAACCAAAATAAAATGTTCTTAGCAACATATGTTCTTAAATAATTATCAAGCATGCATTGAAATGTGTAATAGTGTGCTTCCTGTTAATCCTGTAAGTAGCTCATCAAGAAAGTACCACATAAAAATCCAAAGTAATCCCTTGCGCTATTAGTAAAACCAATTGTATTTCCTCAAGGGATTTGATTATTATGATTTACAGTTTCATATTTCATTGTGTGATAGTTTTTCACTGGTACCAAGTAACAGAGAAATTCTTTGCGTCTTCAGCAACCCCAGTCTTTCCCTGTTGCTTCTCCTATCGTGAAAGTCTTTACAATTTAAATTACCATTTTTTATTTTTATGTTTCTCTGAAATCATTTTTCAGTGGCTGATCTGTAGCTTCAGTTTGTTGGATAGGAGTAGAGAAAGGAGGAGAACAGCCACAGGGTATATTTATTTTCAGTTATATAAAGCAGTACAGTACAGTTTACACAGAGATTTAAAAAAAAACCATTTATGCTTGATTAAATGATTTACCTCTAGGGCTTCAAGCACTTCAACAAGGGAGGCACGTGAACAGCATTACCTGCTGTTAGGGTCTGATCCTGCTCCCTTTGACATCAATACCAACACTTCCATTGACTTCGGTGGATGTCCGGTACAGTGCATCACTTTCACAAGAGGATCGCACTGTTGCCAACTCTTTTTGTGACTCTTGCAAAAGGTGTTTTTCATAAAGCCTTAGCTCCTGGTTTTATGTGATTACATAAGAACCACAACTTTCACTTAAAAAAATAACAAAAAAACCAACCAATTGTTTAGTTCTTGTAGTTGTGCAGAAAATCTTGAAACTGTGACCAAATGCACCCTAAAGAGGTTCAGGCTCAGAAAACATCATACAAATAAAATGGACACAAAATGTATTATACACATCATTGATCCCTGTGATGTGATGAGTGAAGGCCAACTTCAAAAAACAAACCAGCTCTGATAGGATCATTAAGTTCTTGGTAAATAAAAGTGTCATGCAACCAAGCTATTGAGTTCCCAACATGGTCCAAAGAGGCCAGACGGTGCCATCTTCAATCCTGTAGGATGAGCAAGACCAGGAGGGACATTGGGACCTCCAGACACTTGAGCTCTGGACCAGAATTACTCCAAGTATGCTGAATCTCTCCACAGAAACTAGAAAGAGAGAGAGAAAAAACAGTTAGAAGATTAATTATCCTAACAGCAAAAACTAGATGTGAAAATAGCAAATTATAACATACAGCAGAGATCTCTGAAAATGTGTGTTCAATTTAGGGTGACCAGATGTCTCAATTTTATAGGGACAGTCCTGATTTTGGGGTCTTTTCTTATATAGGCTCCTATTACCCCCTGTTCCCATTTTTCACATTTGCTGTCTGGTCACCCTAGTTCAATTAGTAAAGCAAATGTAACATTAGAACTATCTGTGTCTTCTGTATAAGACATGCAGGCAGCACAGCTATCATATTTACTTTATATATACAGCATGAGGAATAGTGCTCACAGCCTTTGGCACCAAATCTACGTTCTTTAACCAAAGAGCTGAAGGAACAATGTTTTAGCATAACCAGAGACAGTGCCTATGTGTATATAAGCAGGACTGCTTCTCTGCAGTAGAGGGCAGTAGTATGCATACATGTACCAATTAATTACAGCATTACAGGAATAAAACTATTCAGAGCAAGGTTCCTACATGAGTGTGTTGAATTTACTGGTCCCAACTAGCCTTTGAAATTCACAACACGCTGAGGCAAATGGGGATGACTTTCACTGTGCTATAGTAATGTCCACATGGGATGTTGCTGTGCAGCAAGCTGGAGTGTTGTAGATTCATACCCTGGCTTGCTGTGCAGTAGCTCACTATATAGATAACTTCCTAGTGAAGTTTTACCATAATTGCTGATTTGGATAGTTTTCCTGTATATGTTATATAAGATAGCTTCATTTTCATTGATGATACATTGCATTTTGTTAAGTAGGGCCAAATCACAGAAGATGAAATGCTAATTATTGTTTCTTTCAGCTGCATTTTACTTGAATTTATTTTGCTGAAAGCCTGTAAGTAACTCTCTCTAAAGAGTCAGGAATGGGTAAATATATATCGATGTACTGTATTATAATCTTTCTGGTAATGTACAAACTATTTCATTTCATTTGTTTAATTTTTGTTAAAGAAATAAGTAGAGCTGTAGAATGAATAGCACAATACCAAGTCTTTTCTTTCAGGTTGGACAAGTCCAATGAAAGTTACTCCTGCTTCATCTAAACAAAGAGATTCTTTTCAAATTCATAGCTTTGCATTTCATGTGGACCCAAAACTTAAGGTAGTGTGTCTGGTACTGTTTGTTTCAATGATTATACAAGCCTGGATGACAGAACAGACTTTTAAATCTGCAAACTTCTAGTCTTCAGAGCTATAGTGGTCAATGTTCAAAATCAACTTTTGCCAACACTTACCATGCAGTGGTATAATCTAGGATTCTATATTCTTTTCCTAGTCTAATTACAGTGAAATAAGCATAGTATCCTGTTGACATACTCACTTTGTAATATTGACCACTGGCCCTGATTTTTTTTAAATCTTCTTTTTTATCACAAACCATGAATGAATGCTTAAAAGTAAGATTCATGCTGGTGAGATGATTTCATCAACTACATGCAGCCATGATCCTTGACTGAGGTTTCTAAGTGCTGCTATAAGCTAAATAATTATAATATACAGAAGGCATATATACTTATGCGCCCACACCACACACAGAGCTGATGCAGATTTCCAGAATTTACATCATGTGATACAATTGAAATTAAAATAAGCATACCCTGTTTATATCAGTTACTTCCCCTTTAGTCTTTCGCATCAAACAGTTAACTTCCAACAGTACAATTCTATAGTGAAAAGTCTAGTGGTCCTTCATCCTTCCACATCAAGGCCCTGATCTTATTTGAAATCAATGAGACTATTCACATGCTTATAGTTACACACATGCTTAAGTACTTTGCTGGATTGGGGCCCAAGAACATAATTTTTTCTGGTAGCAACCAACATACACTATAATAGGCATGTCTCAGGGGCTGAGAAAGGTAAGTTTGCACTGCCATTCCTAAAGAACGTTAGAAGTGGAGTCAGCTGTTACATTTCAGATGATTAAAGAGATGAGCTGAGTGAGAACATTGAATCAGAAATATCAATAAAACACACAGGAAGCAGAGCCAAATGAAGAGGCATTTTGCATAGCCTTGTGTGGTGCAAGTGGGATCGTTTATGAAGAATGTGAAACTACTTGTTTCACATTTTGATATTAATAAATGTCTACAGAAAGAGACCACAAATCCTGCTCAGCTCATCTTTAAAAAAAGTTCAGAGTTTTATGAGTGTTCATGAGTTTCCCAAAACTAATTTGGGCATCCTGCCATATGCTCTCTCTCATATTATGTTCTCTCTAGAAATCAAGTGATCCTCCTTCTGCAAGTTGGCGAGAAGAAAAAGCAAGGGACTATTTCTACATCTCAAGTACCCAAAAGTGAGCAACTGTTTCTATCAAGAAGAGATTTTTTTATTACTTCATATTTATCCACCTTCTTCCTCTATTCATCTTTCAGTAGCTGTACATTTAAGAAATTCATTCAGTTTTTCCTACAACCCTAAACTGCAGATGTTGGAAGGAGTAGTTACAATACATGCAGAAATTCAAAACTTGCAGCAGGCAGGGTATATGCGGACAATGCTCTCTATTCCTTTTATATTTCAATTAGGGAAGGCTTTGAATAACTGCTGCCAGTGAATCTATGTCAGATGTCCCTATTCCTCAAACCCCAACACCGTTTATGTGGCAATTTCATTACAAATTGTGTATTTAGACTTTTCCTTTCCCACGAAAAGAAATGCTCATATTTATTTCTCCCATTGCCTTTGTTTGTCACAGAGTTGTTTATTTCCACCCAAATTTTCTGATTAAAATTTGGAGAGTTTAAAATAGGGTCCTATGAAATCTGCGTTAACAAGAATATGGATGGAATCGCGGAATCAAAACAATAACACTGAATCCAGGCTCTCCCCAGCACTAGGACTGCAGGAGCAGATGGGCAGCAGGGCTAAGCCATGTGCAGCCACTGGAGATAAGAGACCAACGGGGTGGGGTGGCGTGTGTGCAGGGGGCTAGGAACGCAGGAGGTGTGGGGAGGAGGTGCAGAGGGCATGGGGAGGGAGTGCAGGGGGCTAGGGCCACGAGGAAGTGCAGGGGCTAGGGAGAAGGGCTCGCGTCTGGGATTTAAGGGCAGCTTCTGAGAACTCAGTTCCTTGCGGTGTCATTTTCATGTCAGGAGCTGATATGCTCCTCTGGGACATTGGCATCACATTAAGGGAGAAGTTGAAATTCCCATGGGGCGCTGTGTCAATAAAAGTATTCAGTGCCCAAGCAAGCACAGGTTCATTTGAAAGAACTTCTTCATGCTCCTTTATGTAGTATCAGTGTCCCCCTTCTCAAAGACCCACAAAAGGAGAATGCATATATATGTGTTATGAAGGGACGAGTGCCTAAAGTACTGTATTTTCTGGCGTATAAGACTACTTTTTAACCCAGGAAAATCTTCTCAAAAGTCGGGGGTCGTCTTATACGCCGGGTGTCGTCTTATAGGGCAGGTGCTGAAACTTCCGAGCCGGACTGGAGAATCTGCGGTCGCCGCATATGGTGGGGGGAGCTCAAAAATGGCTGCGGCCGCATCCCCGCCCGATGACGAGGTGAGGGGGCGCCTCACCGGGAAGGTGTAAGTGAAGGGCGGAGCAAGCTGCAGGCGTCCGGGACGCCCGGGGTATGGAAAAAAGAGATAGAGCGGCGCTGTGCCCAGAAAAACACGCCTCTTTCACCCGTCTGGCCCGCCCTTGTATCCTATTACTGTACCTCCTTCTCTGCCTCTCAGATCTCACTCCTGAGGACTGCAGTGAAGCGGCGCAGGCGCGCATGTGCGAGATCTGAGAGGCAGAGAAGGAGGTAATAGGATACAAGGGCGGGCCAGACGGGTGAAAGAGGCGTGTTTGCGCTACTGCTCTGATAGTCTTGGAGACAGGGAGGGCTGGGCAGGCAGGGAGAGCTGACCAATCCAAGCAGGCTTTGTATACAACAACCAGCCAATCGCCGGTAAGGTACATCGCTTGCCGTGATTGGCTGGTTGTTGTATACTGGGTACCACATACAGTACAGCACCAGTATCTGTACCTGTTCATACAGTATAGCACCAGTACATACAGTACAGTATACAAATGTCCAACAGTCAAAACCCCATCATGGCTCCACCAGCAAGAAGAAAGAAATATGAAGCCAGTTTCAAACTTAAAGTTGTAAACTTTGCCATGGAACATAATAACTGCGCTGCTGCAAGACAATATGGAGTAACAGAAAAGATGGTTCGGGACTGGAAAGCAAATGAAAAAGCATTAAAGAGTATGCCAAGGGGTAAGTGTGCATTAAGAAGAGGCACTCCACATTGGCCAGAACTCGAAAAACATGTAGCAGACATGGTGAATGAGCATCGCCAAAACGGTTATGTAGTGACACGAAATAAAATAGATTTGTTTGCACTTCAGTGGGCCAAATCTAACCCAGATCACAGCAACAGATTTAAGGCCACTGTATCCTGGTGTACTAGATTCATGGGAAGGCATAATATGGTACTGAGGCAAAAGATGAAAATTGCCCCAAAATTACCTGCAGATCTTGATAGCAAAGTAAATAGTTTCCATCGATACGTAATACAACAGCGCACTAAACATGGCTATGCGTTAAGTAGTATTGGAAATATGGATGAAACTCCAATGAATTTTGATATGGTTGGAAATAAAACTGTCCATCAAAAAGGTGAAAAAACAATTTTAATTAAAACAACAGGACATGAGAAGTCCAGTTTTACAGTGGTACTAGGATGCACAGCTGATGGCGCCAAACTGAGATCAATGATTATTTTTAAAAGAAAAACAATGCCGAAATTCAAGTTCCCTGTTGGTTGTTTTGTACATGTGAATGAAAAAGGCTGGATGGATGAAGAAGGGGTAAAGCTATGGCTTGATAATGTATGGAGCAGGCGACCAGGTGGACTTATTCAAAAATGTAGTCTACTGGTGTGGGATATGTTCAGGGCTCATTTAACTCCCAGCACCAAGCAAATGCTTGCAAGACTAAACACAGATGCGGCAGTTATTCCTGCAGGATTGACATCATTGGTACAGCCACTGGATGTGTGCCTAAACAAGCCATTTAAAGATCGCATTCAAGAACAGTGGAATGAATGGATGGTTAGCGGCGAAAAGTCATTCACAAAAGGAGGAAACATGCGTGCTCCACAGTTGGATGTTTTGTGCAAGTTTGTCATAAAAGCCTGGAATGATATTGATGCAGAAACAGTAATCAAGTCTTTCAAGAAGTGTGGCATATCAAATTCATTAGATGGTATGGAGGACGACTACTTGTGGCAAGATGAAGAGGAAGCCGAAGCTGAGACCACACCATCTGATACAGAATTCGATCCATACGATGACTGCCTTACAAATGTATCACAAGATGTCATTGATGTACTTATGATATCAGATGATGAACAGGAGGATTTTGAAGGCTTTTAAAGGGAAACTGTCACGCCAGCAAAACCTGTAAAAATACCATAGCTTGCAGTTATGATGGGCATTGCTAACTCGCCAGGGACTTGCCCGGCACTTGCTCTCTCTCTCTTGTTTGTTATCTTCCTCCTATCATCATCAGTTCCAGTTTGGTTGACAGCTTAGAAAACAAACAGCATGGCAGCTCCCATGGGTTTATTGTCTTATCCTTCCTTTCAGCTTTAGAGTGAATTAGGAAAAGTTTAATCCACTGTTTTATGTTTACATGTTTGATGACAAACAGCCTTATGTTTATAAGTGACAGTTTTCCTGCTAAGTACCTGCATGTCATAAGCATTTGAATTAAAATTACCATATTGAAATCAAATCTGATGTTTTTAAATTTTTTTTTGGTGTGCGTTGGAAGAGGGGTAGTCTTATACGGCGAGTATATCCCAAACTCTATATTTTAACTGGAAAAGTTGGGGGTCGTCTTATACGCCCAGTCGTCTTATACGCCGGAAAATACGGTAGCAGAAGTGGCCCTACCTTATGTCTTCTTCCCTGTCAGCTCTGTAGCCAGAGAGAGGAGCTTTAGTAAATATTAAAATCTACTTGTTGGCAAGAGGGTATCAGTTTCTGAGGAAAACACTAACGGGCTAACCATAACGTATCACAATGGAGATGTCTGCCAGATATGGCAAAAATAATTACATTGAAGTTTGTCACTTTGTATTGCTACTCAGCAATAAACTATTGATTTGATAGTTTGAAATTATTTAATCACATTTGAAATTAATTGAAGCATTCCTTCAGAATGTAGGAAGCTTGAAAGTACCCAGTTTAATTTAAAAGGCAACAATGAATGCTAACGATGAACTATTTTATGTTTAGTGCATTATTTTTGTATATTTTAATTATTCAAATATTAATTCAGTTAAATCGATACTGTAAGAGGCTCTTCTGCGGACTTCTTGTGTTACTGTTCAATAATGTCAGTTTGGTCATACTACCGAGAGCTACTTTTAAAGGTGATTTAGAATGTGTTACTTTCACTATATATTTGTTGCAATTGTAGGATTTTTTTTGATAAAATCAGTTTTTCCTATTGCAATCCAATTCTGAACATTTTTGTGCATTTATAGGAAGGCTACTTAATTGTTGTCAATGTATCAAAAAATTTTGATTAAAATTACAAAGAAATAACTTTTTTTTTTAATGGAAACAAACGCAATCAGAAAATAATAAATCTGAAAATCTACAATAATAAATTGAATTTCATAGGGCCTTACTTAAAAGAAGCATCCATTTTGGTCATAAATTTATATGATAGAACAATACTTCATAGCTCATCTTAGATGTGCTGGTACTAGAGGCTTTGCTGTCCCTTTCACTAGCAGTTACTTAATCATATTATAACCTCTTTAATGTCTTCTAACCTTGTAAACAACTGTCCTCCCTAGAGTGAGTGTATTATCATTTTTGCTTAACATAATGGGCTAATAGCAGGTTGCGTATGTCTTTATTCTATGCTGAAAATCTAACACAAATGTTCCACAAATCCTGGCAGCCAGAACAGAATTCCATGGACCACGCTGATGGGATACACAGATGGGTTTGTATAATGTTGCTTGAAAAGAAACAACATGCTATCCCAACTAGGACATGCTTCTTGTCCATAGTTTTCTCTGAAAAATGTAGCTAATGATGATTTACACTTACATGCACATTTTAATCTGTGGATGTAAAGATGCATGAAAAAGGTGGGCATATAGGAATAGCACCACCTTCCTAAAAGCTTACCCAAACACCTAGATCTGATTCTTTAGGAAATGTTCCAAGGTCTTCCTCTTTAGAAAACCTTTCCATCATAAATGATACAATTCAAACACCCCGTTTATGGCCAAACCTCTGCTAATTCTCCAGCTTCTCCTCTCCCCCGCCCAAAAACCCTAACCCAAGCAGAGTTTTGACACCAAAAAGAGAGATGTGCCAGAGATTCCATGAAATCCATTAGAGATTTTGCTATTCCTGTTTTTTACATGGAAGATGCGCATATACTATGGTGGTGGACGACAGTCTAAAACCTTAAGATAGATAGGTACTTTTTTTTTTTCCCAGAGAGGCACTGTGGCTTAGTAGATGAGATTCTGCACTGTCATCTGAGACCTGTATTCTACTCCCAAACTCTGCCACCGACTTCATCCAATCTTGGGCCTCCTCTGTGGTCCTTATTTACTCCATTTGCAAGATGAGGAGATATGGTATTTGCCTTTTGTAAAGGAGAGGTGGGAAGTGTGGAGCCTGCTAAGGGCATTCAGTGGAAGAGAAGATCTCCTGGCTTTTAACTCAATGCTCCTTCCCATAAACTAAGGGGTATTTTGGTAAGACAAGTATGGCCACTTTAACTAGCTTTAGTGACTCACAGTGTGCCAAAAATTCCTCTCCCAGGAGGCAAGTTTTTGTCATTCATTCTCTTTCACTGAGCATCAAGAAAAAAAAATCACTCTTTCTCTGCAGTTTCCTGAAATATGTTCTCATGTGTAGATCCAATATGTTAGCAGACTATTAGGAGATTGCATTACAAAATCTAATCCTCACATGCAAAGTACATTTTAATCCCCTAGTTATACATGTCACACCATGCATCACTTATAATGATTGTTTTAAATATGTTCCTTTTCTTCTTCTTTTTATGAATGGTCTAGAGCTTATGAAGAAGTTCCTTGGGATAAGATATTACCACCCAAAATCCCACAGCCAGAGTCAACAGTAGAAATGATGGCTGATCCCATCTCCCAGTGTTTTACAATAAAGAGATACAATCCTGCGCCAGAAATAAGCCAAGTCAGTGAACCTTTTTTTTAAATAACAGTTTGTGGTTTTTGCTAATGAAATACAGCACAAAGTATGGCCTGCAGGTCACATTAACCTTTCAGAAATAGGCCCAAACCAATACCCTATATCCAAACATCCCCATAGTTTGGGAAAGTCCAAAACTGGATTGTGACTTGATGGCTAAAGCCTATCTTTTGTTTTGTTACTTAGGATGTGACAAAGAAAGGGGTTAGTAAATGAGTCAGTTCATGAGAATTCAAGGATGTGAAACTGGAGCATTTACAAGCCACAAAAGCCATTTACTGCAAATCCAATGCCCACTGAAGTCAATCAGAACCTTTTCTTTAGAGCTGGGTGGAAATGGGCAATTTTCCATTAAAAATATCAGGGAAAATGGGGAAAAATAGTTTTAGTTGAAATTTTCTACAAAAAGTTTTGACTTTCCATTATTTCAATCGAAAACATTTTTTTTTTTTTTTTTGGTTTGGAAATGCTGTTGTGGTTTTGCCGTGTTGGTGGTTAGTTAAAATTACATGTGCTCTAATTCTCCTCTATAACTTGGACCCTCTCACTGTACTACATCTTCCGAGATGCACCACAGTCTCTCCTCCAGGTTATGTCATGTCTCAGGCATCACTCACCACGGTGCATTATGGGAGATGTAGTCTGAACAAGGAGCCCATCCCATAAAAAAGAATTTTTGACCAGACTTCCTTTTTATTGATTTCAGCATGCGTTGGATCAGGCCCATAGTTTTACCTCACCTATATTTTTAAGAAATATTAACTGTAACATAATATTAAAACATATAGTCCCCTTTATTAGAGTGAGACAGGATTGGATTGCTTAGGGGATTGATAATGAAATATAGAGACTTTCACCACTGTGGTCCCACTCTAAATGTGGTGAAGAAATTATCTCCTCTGATTACCGCTAAAAGGCCGGTTTGAACTGGGTCTCCATCTAGTTCCCAGTGGCCAAATGTTCAAGTGACAAAAAATGCCATCACAATTTATTCTAATTGGCTCCATTAGCAACCAACAGAGGCCAAGTTTTGAATTGACATGAGTGTAAGCTATTCTCTCACCCCGTCAGGACAAGATTGAGGCACTTTCGGGTGCACAGTGTGGGAAATTTCCTCCCTCTGCTTTACACACAAAACCTGTAGCTTATTTACCTCGCAAGTCAAGTAGATTGCATGCAAATACGTCACAAATCAGAAGACAAAGTGCCATGAGGCATGCATCAGGCTGCTTAGAAAATCAGTACCAAAACTATGGGATTAATGCTCACAAATGCAAGGATGTTTCCTTTAGTTTTCAAAAGTAGAAAGCAGGGTCACAGTATTCATAGAGCAAACTCTGCCACTTGACTCAGAAAGCAGCACTTCAGCTGGCTTCACAGGGACTGGCTTCTTTTTTCTCTTTTCTAAATTGTTAAAAAATGTGTCCTAAGGTCACTGCTATAATATCTAGAAATTGCCTGAGGACAGAGGAGTTTATTTGTTATAACCTAAATAACTGACTCTTTCGAGGGAAAAGTGCATGAGAAACACAGTTCATTTTGGAATCTTCCTGTCAGGAATCAGGGCCTGCAGCAGAGCTAGTCTCCTTGAAGCCTGATCAGTGCAACTGGCCTGCAGCAAGCTGCTTGATTAGCCATGCAACCTGACTGGCTGCAGAGGCCAACAGGCTGGCTCTTAGGCCAGCAGCAGCCACAGCTTGTTGTCTTCTCAATACTCCTGCCCATCACTGTGTCTGCTCCTGTGTTACCTTGTTCCTGCTGCTCCTGCCTTGCACCTAGCCTTGCCTCTGTCCTTCCCCTGCCTTGAGCCTCTCCTGGCCTGATACCCTGCTTGCTCCAGTTCCTGACCTCCAGTTTGACCCTTGGCTTTGGCTCCTGATGACAGACTATGGCTCTGACCCTGGCCACTAGGCTAGACTGCCCTTATCCCAGTTGGCTGACACGTCCAATATGTTAACAACTTGATCTGTTTTCCATTCAATTTAGTCAGGTCTCTCTCTCTCTCTCAAAAAAAGAGAGGATTCAAAACTTCATATTATTTGGTCTAGACTCTACACTACATTTTGGTTGTCTAATTAAGATATTTTGGAAACTAAAGCCCAGTCCTGCAATTGGATCTGCACAGGCCAGCAGATCTGATTGCAGGATTGGCACATAAAAATATATCGGGCTTACCTAATTAAATGATATTGTGTTACACAGAGTTCATGTTTCAAGAAATGTTCTGATTGTGATTCTAGGTTGTTGGGGGCCTCTGGGACAGATTTCAAACAAGATCTTTTACTTCACCACAAAAACCAATTGATTTGTAAGTTTCTTTTTTATATTTTTACAGTTTTATTGTCTTTTAATCATCATGGTTCCTTTATGGATCTCTCTGTGTATGGTATAGTTCTTTTTTCAAATATAGTTACACGGATGTCATCTGAGCTTGCAGTGATTGTACATTTCACCAACATACTGTAATCAGAAAGGTTAAAGATATTCCATTAATAATTTTATTGAAAATTATATCTGAGATCAGGCTTCCTGTGGGAGGATTAGACATGAAAATGTGACTAGAGAGGTTCCCAGTAGCTAGTTACTGTATAATAGCTGCACCTCTGACTTTTTCATTGACAGGTGCGTTTTTATTGTAGAGATTTTACAAATAGCATATATTTACAAAATCCAAGACTTTGTCCTTTTTTGTAGTGTTAGAAATGATCTCAGAATGCATTTCAGCTGAACAGTAGGGGAAGAAAGGGAAAGATTAATAGGGATTCAGAGGGTGAGTCAGGGACAGGTAAAGAGAGGATGGGAGGTGAGCCAGGGACAGATTAAATAGAAGACAGTAAGGTGAGGCTGGGAGGGGAAAAGACAGGTCGGCAGATTGAGAAGGGAAGGACAGCAAAGCCCTAATGTGTTGGATCAGAACAAGAGGGACAGAGTAAGAGAGAAAGAGCAAATTCAAGCCTGATGTTAAATTGATATATCTCTCATTGAAGTCCATGGGATTTGAGCTTCCCTCTGAAGAGCAGCTCAGTTTTTAAAAAGCTTTGCCACACCGTGACTAAAGCAGCAATTACACTAGTCTACAATTTTTGAGAAGTCGTCTGCTTCAGAGATAAAATGTGCTATTTATTATGTATTTTGATGTGCTGAATTCAAATATGACAATTAAAACAACTGATTGGCTACTGTTTCTAAGATATTTAAGTTTTTACATTTTATGTCTATGTATATTGTGTAGATAGTAGAATTTTAATCATAAATTATAAACTTAGGTCTTTTCATGTGTTTATGGTTGCTTTACATGATAATATTTCACCTGTCCTGTTTATGTAACACTTTAAAAATCAGCAAGAGGGTTATATAAATAAAATTTATTATGAAA
This sequence comes from Chrysemys picta bellii, assembly GCF_011386835.1. Classification (NCBI taxonomy): domain Eukaryota; kingdom Metazoa; phylum Chordata; order Testudines; family Emydidae; genus Chrysemys; species Chrysemys picta. The sequence continues at coordinate 106,926,695 of NC_088792.1, forward strand.
CAAAAGGCAAAAAACTATTATGTACATAGTTTAGTTCTATTCAGTGTCTACAAGAGACAAGCCAAGAAGCGCCGAGTATACATTAAATGGAGCATCTCTTGTCACTGTCCAGCAATAGTCTGCAAGCATTGATGGGCTCCATTTGCCCTGATAACATTTCTCCATTGTTGCAATGTCCTGGTGAAATCGCTCACCGTGCTCGTCGCTCACTGCTCTGCAGTTCGGTGGAAAAAAATCTAGATAAGAGTGCAAAAAATGTATCTTTAGTGACATGTTGCAACCAAGGCTTTTGTATGCCTTGAGGAGGTTTTCCACCAACAACCTGTAGTTGTCTGTCTTCTTGTTTCCGAGAAAATTGATTGCCACTAACTGGAAGGCTTTCCATGCCATCTTTTCCTTGCCACGCAGTGCATGGTCAAATGCATCATCTCGAAGAAGTTCACGACTCTGGAGGACCAACAAAGACACCTTCCTTTATCTTAGCTTCACTTAACCTTGGACATTTTCCACGGAGGTACTTGAGACTCTCTGCTGAGGGGGACGGAGGCGCCCATCTGTCACCCTGACATTTCATCTCGGGAGGTATGCTGCCTGCCGGGAGCCCGTATCCGAGACGTTACGGAGGCATTGTCGAGGATTATCCAGCCCTCTGACTACTACCCCATGCTACTCATCCATGTGGGCACAAATGATACTGCGCGGTGTGACACTGAGCGGATCAAGAGTGACTACAGGGCTCTGGGAATACGGGTGAAGGAGTTTGGAGCGCAGGTGGTATTCTCTTCAATTCTTCCTGTCAAAGATAGGGGCCCGGGCAGAGAAAAGATGCATCATGGAGGTGAATGTCTGGCTGCGAAGATGGTGTCGCCAGGAGGGCTTTGGCTTCCTAGACCACGGGATGCTATTCGAGGAAGGACTGCTAGGCAGAGATGGCATTCACCTTTCAAGGAGGGGAAAGACCCTATTTGGACACAGACTGGCTAACCTAGTGAGGAGGGCTTTAAACTAGGTTCGACGGGGACAGGTGAGCAAAGCCCACAGGTAAGTGGGGAACATGGAGACCGGGGAGATGGGTCGGAAACGAGAGGGAGTGTGGGCTATATTGTCAGAGAGAAAGGAGGGTCAGGACAAAACTGGGAGGAAAGATCAAACCAGTATCTTAGATGCCTATATACAAATGTGAGAAGTATGGGGAATAAGCAGGAAGAACTGGAAGTGCTAATAAATAAATACAACTATGACATTGTTGGCATCACTGAAACTTGGTGGGATAATACACATGATTGGAATGTTGGTATGGATGGGTACAGCTTGCTCAGGAAGGATAGACAGGGGAAAAAGGGAGGAGGTGTTGCCTTATATATTAAAAATGTACACACTTGGACTGAGGTAGAGATGGACATAGGAGACGGAAGTGTTGAGAGTCTCTGGGTTAGGCTAAAAGGGGTAAAAAACAAGGGAGATGTCATGCTAGGAGTCTACTACAGGCCACCTAACCAGGTGGAAGAGGTGGATGAGGCTTTTTTTAAGCAACTAACAAAATCATCCAAAGCCCAAGATTTGGTGGTGATGGGGGACTTCAACTATCCGGATATATGTTGGGAAAATAACACAGCAGGGCACAGACTATCCAACAAATTCTTGGACTGCATTGCAGACAACTTTTTATTTCAGAAGGTTGAAAAAGCTACTAGGGGGGAAGCTGTTCTAGACTTGATTTTAACAAATAGGGAGGAACTCGTTGAGAATTTGAAAGTAGAAGGCAGCCTGGGTGAAAGTGATCATGAAATCATAGAGTTTGCAATTCTAAGGAAGGGTAGAAGGGAGAACAGCAAAATAGAGACAATGGATTTCAGGAAGGCAGATTTTGGTAAGCTCAGAGAGCTGATAGGTAAGGTCCCATGGGAATCAAGACTGAGGGGAAAAACAACTGAGGACAGTTGGCAGTTTTTCAAAGGGGCACTATTAAGGGCCCAAAAGCAAGCTATTCCGCTGGTTAGGAAAGATAGAAAATGTGGCAAAAGACCACCTTGGCTTAACCACAAGATCTTGCATGATCTAAAAAATAAAAAGGAGTCATATAAAAAATGGAAACTAGGACAGATTACAAAGGATGAATATAGGCAAACAACACAGGAATGCAGGGGCAAGATTAGAAAGGCAAAGGCACAAAATGCGCTCAAGCTAGCTACGGGAATAAAGGGAAACAAGAAGACTTTTTATCAATACATTAGAAGCAAGAGGAAGACCAAAGACAGGGTAGGCCCACTGCTTAGTGAAGAGGGAGAAACAGTAACAGGAAACTTGGAAATGGCAGAGATGCTTAATGACTTCTTTGTTTCGGTCTTCACCGAGAAGTCTGAAGGAATGCCTAACATAGTGAATGCTAATGGGAAGGGGGTAGGTTTAGCAGATAAAATAAAAAAAGAACAAGTTAAAAATTACTTAGAAAAGTTAGATGCCTGCAAGTCACCAGGGCCTGATGAAATGCATCCTAGAATACTCAAGGAGCTAATAGAGGAGGTATCTGAGCCTCTAGCTATTATCTTTGGAAAATAATGGGAGACAGGAAAGATTCCAGAACACTGGAAAAGGGCAAATATAGTGCCCATCTATAAAAAGGGAAATAAAAACAACCCAGGAAACTACAGACCAGTTAGTTTAACTTCTGTGCCAGGGAAGATAATGGAGCAAGTAATTAAGGAAATCATCTGCAAACACTTGGAAGGTGGTAAGGTGATAGGGAACAGCCAGCATGGATTTGTAAAGAACAAATCATGTCAAACCAATCTGATAGCTTTCTTTGATAGGTTAACGAGGCTTGTGGATAAGGGTGAAGCTGTGGATGTGGTATACCTAGACTTTAGTAAGGCATTTGATACGGTCTCGCATGATATTCTTATCGATAAACTAGGCAAATACAATTTAGATGGGACTACTATAAGGTGGGTGCATAACTGGCTGGATAACCGTACTCAGAGAGTTGTTATTAATGGTTCCCAATCCTGCTGGAAAGGCATAACGAGTGGGGTACCGCAGGGGTCTGTTTTGGGACCGGCTCTGTTCAATATCTTCATCAACGACTTAGATATTGGCATAGAAAGTACGCTTATTAAGTTTGCGGATGATACCAAACTGGGAGGGATTGCAACTGCTTTGGAGGACAGGGTCATAATTCAAAATGTTCTGGACAAATTCGAGAAATGGTCTGAGTTAAACAGGATGAAGTTTAACAAAGACAAATGCAAAGTGCTCCACTTAGGAAGAAAAAATCAGTTTCACACATACAGAATGGGAAGAGACTGTCTAGGAAGGAGTATGGCAGAAAGGGATCTAGGGGTTATATGAGTCAACAGTGTGATGCTGTTGCAAAAAAAGCAAACATGATTCTGGGATGTATTAACAGGTCTGTTGTGAGCAAGACACGAGAAGTCATTCTTCCGCTCTACTCTGCTCTGGTTAGGCCTCAGCTGGAGTATTGTGTCCAGTTCTGGGCACTGCATTTTAAAAAAGATGTGGAGAAATTGGAAAGGGTCCAGAGAAGAGCAACAAGAATGATTAAAGGTCTTGAGAACATGACCTATGAAGGAAGGCTGAAGGAATTGGGTTTGTTTAGTTTGGAAAAGAGAAGACTGAGAGGGGACATGATAGCAGTTTTCAGGTATTTAAAAGGGTGTCATAAGGAGGAGGGAGAAAACTTGTTCACCTTAGCCTCTAAGGATAGAACAAGAAGCAATGGGTTTAAACTGCAGCCAGGGAGGTCTAGGTTGGACATTAGGAAAAAGTTCCTAACTGTCAGGGTGGTTAAACACTGGAATAAATTGCCTAGGGAGGTTGTGGAATCTCCATCTCTGGAGATATTTAAGAGTAGGTCAGATAAATGTCTATCAGGATGGTCTAAACAGTATTTGGTCCTGCCATGCGGGCAGGGGACTGGACTTGATGACCTCTCGAGGTCCCTTCCAGTCCTAGAATCTATGAATCTATGAAAGCTGCTTGTGTTTTGTCAATGGCCTTGACAAAGTTCTTCATCAGACCCAGCTTGATGTGTAAGGGTGGTAACAAAATCTTCCTTGATTCAAAAAGTGGTGGATGCTGAACACTTTTCCTCCCAGGCTCCAATGACTGTCAGAGTGGCCAATCTTTCTTGATGTAGTGGGAATCTCTTGCACGACTATCCCATTCACAGAGAAAACAGCAGTACTTTGTGTATCCAGTCTGCAGACCAAGCAAGAGAGCAACAACCTTCAAATCGCCACAAAGCTGCCACTGATGTTGGTCATAGTTTATGCACCTCAAAAGTTGTTTCGTGTTGTCATAAGTTTCCTTCATATGGACTGCATGAGCAACTGGAATTGATGGCAAAACATTGCCATTATGCAGTAAAACAGCTTTAAGACTCGTCTTTGATGAATCAATGAACAGTCTCCACTCATCTGGATCGTGAACGATGTTGAGGGCTGCCATCACACCATCGATGTTGTTGCAGGCTACAAGATCACCTTCCATGAAGAAGAATGGGATAAGTCCTTTTGACGGTCACGGAACATGGAAACCCTAACATCACCTGCCAGGAGATTCCACTGCTGTAGTCTGGAGCCCAACAGCTCTGCCTTACTTTTGGGTAGTTCCAAATCCCTGACAAGGTCATTCAGTTCACCTTGTGTTATGAGGTGTGGTTCAGAGGAGGAGGATGGGAGAAAATGTGGTCCTGTGACATTGATGGTTCAGGACCAGAAGTTTCATCCTCTTCCTCGTCTGACTCAAGTGAGAATGATTCTGGTGCATCAGGAACCGGCAATCCTTCTCCGTGGGGTACTGGGCATATAGCTGATGGAATGTTTGGATAATGCACAGTCCACTTTTTCTTCTTTGACACACCTTTCCCAACTGGAGGCACCGTGCAGAAGTAACAATTGCTGGTATGATCTGTTGGCTCTCTCCAAATCATTGGCACTGCAAAAGGCATAGATTTCCTTTTCCTGTTCAACCACTGGCGAAGATTTGTTGCACAAGTGTTGCAGCATATGTGTGGGGCCCACCTCTTGTCCTGATCTCCAATTTTGCAGCCAAAATAAAGGTGATAGGCTTTCTTAACCATAGTGGTTATACTGCGCTTTTGTGATGCAAAAGTCACTTCACCACAAACATAGCAGAAGTTATCTGCACTGTTCACACAAGTACGAGGCATCTCTGCTCGCTTTGGCTAAACAGAAATGTGTCCCTTTGCAAAATCAAACACTGACAAATAAAAGAGCACAACACTATGATTTCTAGAGCTGATATAGGGCAATTTGTTCAGCAGAGTGATGTAAGCTTCGTTATGATTGCATCATCCATGACTTCTAGGAATAACATGATGCAATTCAGATCATGTATGACGCAATACCAGCTTCAGATTGCATCATTCATTGTTTTGCCTAAAAAGCAAGTACTGTCCAAACCCAGTCATAGATTTATTCATAGATCCAGTCAAAGATGTATTTTAGTCATTTCTGGTTTAAATTGAGATCCCTTCCCTTTATAACTCACTTATCCTCCGCCATTCCCAAGTCAAGGGTCATATATACTGACCCAATAGCATATCTTGAAAACTAGAGCCAATCAACAATTTTAAGCATCATTTTCGTTCTCAGTGACCCAGAATTAGTAAAGTTTGACTACATTTATTTCAGAAGCATTTTGGCTGTAGAGCAGTGTTATCTGTGATATGGTTTGCAAACCCAGAACTCTGCCTGCTGAAGAGGGACTTTAGCATCTGTGCCAGCCCCCCCTCCCCCCCACACACACACTACTTGATTTTGAGCTCCCCCCACCCCCGTCATTCCAAAAGCAAAACTTGGACTTGCTTCTGCCACTCCTGTGAGTCCTCAAAAGTAGGTCTCTAAGTCACTTCCTCTTTATCTTTTCATGTTTGCTGCATAAAAAGTTTGCTTAACATAGTAATCAGGTAAATCAATTCCATCTTTTTTCTAATAACTAATATATCTTGTATTTTTCTTAACAGTGTAAGCCCAAGCTCTCGAACTCAACATATTCCTCTCTACACGTAAGTAAAGATTTAGCAACATTATGTATTTTTTCAGTTTTGATTTAATGCAATCAGCCCATTTGTCTCATCTTCCTAATGCAAGGTTTGCAGCTTGACTATTCTCGACTTATTCTTGGGTAACTCCACTGACTTCAGTGGAATTGCTTTCATTTACAATAGTGTGAGTTAAGAATGAGGCTCCATTGTGTCCTCATCTCAAAGGTATCATACTTTACTGTGGCACAGAATAAGCGTCAAAGAAAAAAATAGGGATGACAGATGTTTCTCACGTTACTTCCAGCTTTCCCGAAACTGATCACTGCACATATGTGATAGAGTTGTCCCTAATTATATGCTGCTGGTTCTGTGTGTTTGTTTTTGTCTTGGGACAGTACTGCACAAAGGATAGTTCATCTCCATGTATTTTCTTGTGGACCATTTTAATAAATAACTATAGATGTGGAGCTTGAAGTATGATTCAGCTGCCTCTGCCAGCTGTCTTATGAATAATGTATATGTCTTTGCTTTTCCTTTTTATCCAAACAGTGGCTGTATTGGTGCAGAGAATTTTGAAGACCTAGACAATGCCAGTGTAGATGTGATTACTCTTGGCAGTGTTCGAACTTCAAAACCTCGCTACACAAGAACTGCTCAGTATGTTGCCTCTATTACCTTGCTTTACTATAACTACTGCTGGAGTTCTAGTCATCTTGAAAAGAAGAAAAAGGCCCGAGGTCCTGGTCTTGCACAAGAAAGGACATAGGATTTTCCCTATCCTGAATGGAAGGACCTGTATGAGGGTCTATTGCACAAGTGATATTGTTGGGTTTTAGGTACCAGAGGGTTTTCACTTTATGGCTCATTGAGCACACCAAAGGCCATTACAGTCAAAGGAAAGATAGCCGTTGATTTCAATGGCCATTAGAGCACAACTTCACGGCACATGGATCAATGCATTTGAGCCAATATAAAGGACCATTCTGTCTGGATACATAAAATATAGTCACAGCAGCAGCTACAAGATGATGGGGGATTTTGCTAATAGGATTATCTTGTACAGTATGGCAAACTTTACCCTTCAGGTTTGTGTTAGATTATATCTCCCACCTGCAGCCTAACCTATGAATAAATTCATCACAGAACCCTAGGGCTTGATTCTCCATTGCTCTATTCCAATCTGGTGCTGAACAGTGCTACTCATTTTAGTAGAGTTGAAGTAGTGTAAAACTGGAATAACATTGGCCCTTCAGAAATTCAGAATAGATCTTTTTCCATCTTTCAGAAATTTGATGCTTTTTCAGATTTCTTGCTTTTTCTTTCTCTCACCTCTTTTTATTCATTATCCAAATTAGACTTCCTATGGTACAGTTATTCCTGAAACTGCTTTAATAAGCACTTCAGGAGAAAATGAAGTTAAGCAGAAGCTTCTGTTTTCATTAATTTACAATTCTATAGATGGGTTACTTTGGAAAAACATAAGTAAATTAGAGGCACCTCTCCACCTCATTAATTCCTGTGTTTCACCAAGTGTATATTCTGTTGGATAAGAATCATTATGGCAAATATCATACTGTATGTCTGCTTAATACCGTCACTCCTTTGCTGGCAGATATTAGGGTAATGAGATTGATTCCCTATGGAGGAGAAATGAGTGACGTGGATTCTGGGCGTTTTCTTGTAACTATTTTACTCCTTTTCATGGAACGTTTAATTGATATTTTGCTAAATGACCTTGGCTTAAATATGTAAAGAAAAATATCTTTGTGATTGGAAAACATTTGTAGTAATGTAAGTTAAATATGTAAATTCATATCCATCTCTCAGTAGTGTGGTGTTATCCATGATACTAGAACATGTTTGTAATAGCCTACCCACAGTTGTCTGTCAAAAGGTGTAGACTACTTATGATAGTGCCTATACACCACTGTGTCTTTATAATGTGTTATTTATGGTCCAGTGGCTATGGAACAATGTTTGGAGCCAGAAAACATTATATATAAGGGATTATATATTCCTTCCTTTGCAGTTGATCCACTAGGGAAAAACACTTAGGACCAGATTTACAAAGATGACTTCAATGGAAGTTAGGACTTAACCTGCTTAGATGCTTTTGAAAATCCCACTATGCATATATCTGTGTGTTTAAGTGCCTAAGCACCTGTCTAAATCTGGCCAATAGGGCCTCGCCCACATCTAATGAGTCAATTGAAAGACTCCTCCCATTAATTTCAATGAAGTTTTGGATGATGGCCTCAGACCCAGTTTTTCACAAGTAGTTTCTACGTTTGGATGCTTCTGTTTTCGGGTTCCCAACTTTAGATATCACCGGCTTGATTTTCAGAGGGACTAAACATCCAGAACTCCAGTTGAAGTCAGTGGGAGCTGCAGGGAACTGCAGTGGGAGCTGCAGGCACACCGTACCCTTAAAACCAATTTCTAGGGCCAATATTTTCAAATTTTACTTTCCAAAGTTAGGGTCCCCAATCCAAAGTCCACTGAAGTCTTGAAGTATTTCTATTAATTTTAATGGGCTTCAGATAAGGCTGACGCTGAGCAATTCCCACTGATTAAAATAAGAGCTAGAAATTGGCCCTAGAAGTGCTCATCACTTCTGAAAACAGTCACTTATTAGGTGTCTAAATATGAATAGTTGGGCCTGATACTAAGTACCTGAGTTAAAAAAATTGTCATAAGTGTATAAAGTTGGACACCTAATACTACTGCTAACTATTATCTTCCTAAAGCTGTAAACCTTTCAAGGCAAAGATTTCGTTTTTACCATACTTTCAATAAACATAACAGGATAAAATCCTGGGAGAAACAAGTATAAGAACTCAATAGTTTTGGAGAAGAATGTAGCAGTTTATGTACACTATCCCTCTGCATACATAGGATACATGGCTATATAGCTGTGTTCTTTTGTGACATGCACAGAATCACAATATTAAACAGATAAGTCAAATCACATCAGACTCATTTAATACGACGTCCTTAACAAAATCACTACAAGGAGATGTTGAATTTTCTGAGGCATACTACAAGGACAGCAATTTCTGGAATTCAGCATTCCGTTTTTTCTGTGGGGGGGAGGGTAGTAAGGAAAAGTCCAATCCTAAATTAGTATACAACTGACTATTACTGTGTTACATTGCAATATTAATGAACAAGTCCATAGATAGCAAAAAAAAAAGGCATTGTTTCTGAATAATAAGTAGCAGTCCTAGAAATCTGTTTGCCATGGGGAAAAACACAGAATTTGCATTTTTACAGAGAATCTTTAGTTTTTACTTTTTCTGAAAAAATGAAAACATATTAACTAAATTTTACTGAAAGTTAGAGTGACCATATTTCCCAAAAAGAACAAGGAGTACTTGTGGCACCTTAGAGACTAACAAATTTATTTGAGCATAAGCTTTCGTGGGCTAAAACCCACTTCATCGGATGCATGCAGTGGAAAATACAGTAGGAAGATATATATACACGGAGAACATGAAAAAATGGGTGTTGTCATACCAACTGTATCGAGAGTAATTGATTAAGGTGAGCTATTATCAGAAGGAGAAAAAAAAAATTTGTAGTGATTAGAGTCGTTACAGTCGTTTTTCTCCTGCTGATAATAGCTCACCTTAATCAATTACTCTCGATACAGTTGGTATGACAACACCCATTTTTTCATGTTCTCCGTGTATATATATCTTCCTACTGTATTTTCCACTGCATGCATCCGATGAAGTGGGTTTTAGCCCACGAAAGCTTATGCTCAAATAAATTTGTTAGTCTCTAAGGTGCCACAAGTACTCCTTGTTCTTTTTGCTGATACAGACTAACACGGCTACCACTCTGAAACCTGTCATATTTCCCAAAGTGAAAACAGGATACTGCACGGGACTGACCTGAGCTCCCCACGACAGGGACTGACAGCCCAAGCCCCCACCAAATGTTGCTCTGTGCCCCCCTAATGGCAAAACTAGGCATTTGTCCCATTTGCTCTTTCCCAGTTTGCCAAGAAAGTCAGGACGTCCGGGACAGGGCTTAAAAAGGAGACTGGCCTGGTCCAAAACAGACGTTTGGTCATCCTAGTTCGACCGATACCTATATATATTGAGGCTAGGGAAACTAAAGTTCAGCATTTTATTTTAATCACAGAAAAATGCAGATTTTAATGGATTTTTTTACCAGAGAATTTTGTTTTTTTGTCACGGAAAACTGGGATCTCTGATGATAAGATTGAGTGTTGTAATACTAAACAAGTGATTACTAGCTTTGGCCACTAGATGTCCTCTGAGTTTGCAAAAGCTGTTTATATTCTATTAAATATATGATTTCCTTTTACTTACAGTATGAACTTGAAAATATTTTTTTTCTCTTTATGTTCTTCCTGAATTTTTCTTAAGCAGGCTGAGCTGGTCAGGCATTTATCTGGAAAGCTGGGGTAACACATAAAGGTGGTAAAACAAAAGAGGAACAAAGTTGTTTTTTGTGTACAGTTTCTCATTAGCAAGATCTTTTCTTTCTGCAGTTTTCAATGAACAGGGGTAGTCTACATTTGTAAGGAAACCACAGGAGGTATATTTTTTGTGGTAAAAATAAGCTTTAAAAGTGTTCTCCCCTCTTCTGCAGAAAAGGCAAACTCCCATTGTCAGAGAGATGGGCATGCATGACAAATTTCAGAACATATGCTAAACAAATGTCTAGAACAGGTGTGGGGATGGCTGGTTTTGTTGTGTTCTTTAGTAATCATTAGGTTCAGGCATCACTATTAATTTAATACAGAATGTACATTACTTTAAATAGCACCAGGTGCTGCTACCCTTACTCACTCTGAGTAGCACCTTACTCTTCAGGTAGCCCTACTAATTTCAATGGGACTACTTGCAGAATAAGATGGTATTCCCGGTGATTAAGGGGATCAGAATCTGATCCCTACTATACACACCATATCCACTAAGCCTAAATAAAAGATTATAAATTTATAGATCTTAAGGGCAGAAGTGACCATTATGATCATTTAGTCCTTCCTCCTGCATAACACTGAATTCATCCAATCTACATCAAACCCATAACTGCTGGTTGAGTTGGAGCACAAAAGAATAGAAAATGGTATCCTGAAATACATTTTTTAAAACGTATGGTCACTATGTTAACCCTATGGGTATGTCCACACTGCAATAAATCACCCGTGGCTGGCCCATGTCAACTGATTCAGGCTCGCAGGGCTTGGTCTGCTGGGCTATAGAATTGCAGGCAGACATCCAGATTTGGTCTGGAGCCCAGGCTCAGGGACCCTCACCTGTCACAGGGCCACAGAGCTCAGACTCAAGCCCAAGCCTGGACATCTACACTGCAGTTTTATGGCCTCACAGCCTGAGCTCCACAAGCCCGTCAGCTGACATGGGCCAGCCGTGGGTGTTTTATTGCAGTGTAGACATACTCTTTGAAACTGAAGTGGCGGCACTGTCCAAATAAGCACCACGTTCCCTGCCCACATTCTGGGTCTGGGTTTTTTTCACTGCATTCAACAGCAGTTTATATAGTAAGTCACTTTCAATGTTTTGTTAATGACCAGCTGCAATTTCTGTGTCAAGCACTAAAGTGATGACATCACTTTCATATAGTGCTCTGGGGCAAGTTCATGTTCTTCCCCAGGCCCTGCAAGAAAGTATTTACAATAAGAGCAGTAACAAATCTGAAACTAGAACTTCAGGGGCCGACAGTGGGCCAGGTGGCAGAGACAAAGGGGAACAGAGAGGTGATGAGCAGGTTGGTGTATTCCTCTTGGGCCTATCCATTCTCCCCTTTTGGGGAACAGAAAGCCATTTTTTTACTTTTAAAGGAATTAGAAAAAAACAAACTCTGGTCATTATTATTTGTACTGTGGTAATATCTAAGGACCCCAACCAAGAATGGGGGCTTATTATGCAAAATGCTCTACATAGACATAGTATAGTCCCTGCCCTGAAGAGATTACTGTGTAGCCAGGAAATAGTCCTATTCCACTTTACAGATGGGGAACCAAGATGCAGAGATATTAAATGATTTGGCTGAGTTGGACAGAGAATTTGTGGCAGACCCAGGAATCAGACCCACATTTCCTGAATCCCAGTCCAGTGCCTTAATCACAAGCCTGTAATTCCTCTATAATTCTTTTTACAGCGTGGCCTGTTAGAAACTTGATTAAAAAAAAGTATGTTAAAAAATACAAATAAAGATACAGAGATGTATTTGTTCTTGTAAACCATTTTTTCCCTGTGTGAATCAGACACAAAATAATTAGTGGAACCCCACTCCCATATAAGAAACCTGTGACTCAGCCACAGATGCTAAACTTGTGAACCTATATTTATATTAATCAAAATCATATTTCTGGTCTGGCTCAGTGGCCTAGCATTATCAGTCTGTGTTGCCAAGAGAGAGACCTGGAAATTGATTTCTCAATGTAATCTCTTGCTCCTCGTCACCCAGTAAGAGATCCCGAATGGCAATGCACTGCATATCACCAGGCCAGCCCTGAGTAGGCCATTGTTAAGGATGTTTTGTTTGCAGATTCACTCCTGAGCTGGCTACAAACACATTGGGGTTGATCCATCCCTCCTCTTTCATCTTTATTACATTGGAACACATGTCCGAGGACTGGAAGCACCTAGGATTTTAAGAAAGGGTGAAATAATGTCATTAGAGAAGCAAACAGGCAGACATAAAACTTTTCTCTGTATGTGGTAGTCAAGTGAGCTTCCAAAGTAAATGTTCTGGTTATTTATTGCAAGCAGAGCCAGCTCCAGCTTTTTTGCCGCCCCAAGCACTGAAGCGAAAAAAAAAACCCACCAAAAAAAAGATAAAGCCGCGATCAGCGGCACTTCGGTGGTAGCCCTATCGTGCTGCTTCATTCTTCGGCAGCAAGTCAGCAACGGGTCCTTCGCTCCGAGAGGGACTGAGGGACCTGCCGAAGACCCGGATGTGCCGCCCCTTTCCATTGGCCGCCCCAAGCACCTGCTTCCTTCACTGGTGCCTGGAGCCAGTCCTGATAGCAGGTTTTCTATGTAATTTTACCCCCAAAAAAGTATGCCGGGCAACACTAACACCATGGCTATTAGATCTGCTCTTTGTGTCTTGTCCCTCCCCGTCACTTTTGTCTGGCTTCCTCCTTCTCTCTGCACTTATCTCCCTACTTCCTGCTTTCATATTTGTTTTCTTTTCCTTCTTTTTATCTCTTCTCTGTGGCCACAATTCATCAAAGCACTTACACTCCTGCATAAGTCCTATTGTAGCTGATGGGACTTACACAGGTGTGCAAGTGCTTTGTTTATAGGGATGGAACTGAGCACATGGTTATGTGCTTTGACGGATTGGGGTCTTTGTCATTTATTCTGAAGCTACTTTGGGGTTTGAAACAATCTGGACTAACTAGTTTGCTTGATTTTTTTATTTGTTTGTAAAAAATGAATAATGAAGCTGTTTTTGTACATTACATAGCTGGCCAAGTAGGAGAAGTTGTGGGTAATGAGATAATGAGAAAAGTGGACTGTGGTGCAGATTTTCAAAATAAATCAACAGCTACAGTTAGGGCCAGATTTCCAAAAGAATTCAGTATGCTGGATGCTTGTAGGGTGCAACTATTATGAAGAACTGGCCCCAAGTGTCACAATGAGATCTGTTGGCTGCTGGTCTGGCTATGTCCGGATGAACTCCTGTTGCAAACATGCGTACTGTGGGAGAAATGAGAGCCTGATTCCTGGTGAAACTCCAATTCCTGTGCATTTTCAAAGAGTGAGGCATATCATGTGAGCTAGTTACACAAAGGAAGAGATTTCAAAAGCATCAAAGTGATTTAGGAACCCAAGCCCCACTGAGATTCAATGGGATTTGTGCTCCTAAATTCCTTAGCTGCTTTTGAAACCCACCCTCCCAATAAATAAAAAGAAAATGATAAGAACATAAGAATGGCCAGACTGGGTCAAACCGATGATCCATCTAGCCCAGTATGCTGTCTTCTGACAGTGGTCAGTGCCAGTTATTTCAGAGGGAATGAACAGAACAGGGCAATTATCAAGTAGTCCATCCCCCGTCATCCCATCCCAGCTTCTGGCAGTCAGAAGTTAGGGACACCCAGAGCATGGGGCTGTGACCTGGACCATCTGGGCTAATAGCCATTGATGTACCTATCCTCCTTGAACTTATCCAATTTTTTTTCTATCCAGTAAAATGTTTTGCCTTCACAACATCCCATGGTAATAAGTTCCACAGGTTGACTGTGTGTTCTATGAAAAAGTACTTCCTTTTGTTAGTTTAAAACCTGCTGCCTGTTAATTTCATTGGTGACTCCTGGTTCTTGTGTTATGTGAAGGGGTAATTAACACTTCCCTGTTCACATTCTCCACACCATTCATTATTTTATAAACCTCAATCACATCCCCCCAGTCATCTTTTTTCTAAAAGGAATAGTCCCAGTCCTTTTAATCTCTCCTCACATGGAAGCTTTTCCATACCCTAATCATTTTTATTGTCCTTCTCTGTACTTTTCCCAGTTCTAATATATCTTTTGTTAGATGGGGCAACCAGAAATGCGCGTAGTATTCAAGATGTGAACTACCATGGATTTATATAGTGGCATTTTTCTATTTTCTGTCTTATAGTCTATCCTTTTCCTAATGGTTCCTAACATTTTGTTAGCTTTTTTTGACTGCCACTGCACATTGAGCAGATGTTTTCCGATAACTATCCACAATGAGTCCACGATCTCTTTTTTTGAGTGGGAACAGCTAAATTAGACCCAATCATTTTGTATGTATATTTTTCAGTGTGCATTACTTTGCACTTATCAACATTTAATTTCATCTGCAATTTTGTTATCCAGTCACCTAAGTTTGTAAGATCACTTTGTAATTCTTTGCATTCAGCTTTGAACATAACTATCCTGAGCAATTTTGTATCATCTGCAAATTTTACCCCATTTTCCAGATCATTTATGAATATTATAAGTAATGACACAATTAATTTTCTTGTTTATTAACAAAAAATATTTTATTCAAAAATGCATAATAAGGTTAATTTTCAATACCAAGAGAAAACTCTGTTCTAACTTTAGTACATGGATTCATGACGCCACCTCACTCTGTTTATTTAAATGTCTTTATAGATCTTTTTCTCCTCCATGTACCAGCCACCAGCTTTTTCCTTTATCTGACCTCTTCCCCCATCAGCTGCTGCAATGAGATTATGGTCTAAGTGATATTTTAGTTCTGCAGGTGTTCTAGGGGTCAATGGAAAAAACTCCCACACTGCTCATGGGGATTTCCTCTGTAGCATTCATGTGGGGGGCACCGGTAAACGCTTGGTGTGACAGACACTGCATGAACAACTCTTTTTATTCCTGGCACGGCTGTAACTCACTAATGCATGGTGTAGTAACACTTAGTAAATTCCAACTTACATAACAAAGTTTCTTAAAGTGAAAGCTAACAGATCTCCTGAAATGGCAGCTTTAATGCTGCATCTGTCTCGTACTCTCTGTCTCAATATTTTTGTACCTTACATATTGTAACAAACATAACTTTCTGTTATTCACTCTGCTCCATATCACAGCCTCCTGAAACTACACAGCAGTCAGGACAGAACTCAAATTCTCTTGCTTCAAAGCACTGGCCCCTGCCTCCTGAACTAAATAAGATTCTCTGGCAGTCATTAACAATATAAGGCCTGTGACAAATAGATCAGCAATTTTTATTCCATTCAGTAGAGGGCAGTGCTATATGTATTCACTCACGCACTCACACCCACACGCTGTTTAACTAACATTTAATACTTTCTACTTAGCAGCACTTTTCAAGTGTTAACTAATAAATCTCCTTAACACTTCTGTCCAGTAAGAGTTAACTTCATTTCCTCAATTTTCATATCTGGAAAATAAGTGTAAGTGACTCACTCAAGGCCACAGATGATGTTGGTGTCAGAAGCAGAATTAGCTCTTAGAAGACCCACTCCTGCAAGCTCTTGTTTGCAGTGGGAGCTCTGTATATGCAGTGTCTAAAGGACAAAGCCCCAGGAGTTCCAAGTCCTGCATTCAAACCATTCACCTCCCATAATTTATATTCCCTTTCTTTGTAGCTGTTCCTCCGAGTTTATCAGCACCCTTACTGTCAGTGCCCCAAACACACTGAGCCAGATTATGATCTCACACATGATCTTAGTTGTGTTACTCCAACTCTACATATGGGTTGAGATCAGCCTCTAGCTCATTGTTTTCATGTGTCCCTTAACCATCTTCAAGTCATAACAGAAACGTCATAGACCATAATTAGATAGACATAGGGTCTTCCAACGTCTTGCACCTTGTGTATTCATTTACTAGAACTGGTAAGAAGTTTTCCGAGTAACATCTTTTTCATCAGAAAATGACAATTTGTCAAAACTGAAACTGTCGCGGGAAAGGGTTCGTTTTGATGAATCTCCCAATTCAAAAAAGTATTGGGTTCAAAATTATCAAAACGTCCTGTTTTAACATTTTCAAAATGAAAACATTTTTCTGTTCAAAACTATTTTTTGTTTCAAGATTTTAGTTCGTGTATACTATATTTGACCCAATCCAGGGTTTTTTCAGATTATTGGTTTGTGAACATTTTTGAGATTTAGAACTTTTCCCTCCATTTTGGGATGGGAAAAATTTTGAACTCTTGAAAACTCTCACAGGAAAACTGTTTCCCACCCAGCTCTATCATTTACACTAGAGCAAAGTGAGTGTGCAATACTACTAAATCAAAATATCCCATTTGTTTATGGTAGTGTTTTTCATCCGCTTTTCACCGTTGTAACTAAAAGAAGGAGTAAGAAGCTGTGGGAGCTCTTCCCTGCTTTAAGAGCAGTGTATATTGATCATTTAGTACTCGCTGTGAAAGATTACTCTTTTACAGAAGTTTTTGTTTTGCAGGGAGAGTTAACAATGATCATGAACCTGTTTACCACTCAAGCTAAAGCACAGGGAACTAAAACCTACATTTTCAAAAGTGATTAATCATTTTGAGTGCCTCAGTTTTCAGGTGCCCAACTTAAACCACTTTCTGATTTTCAGAGAACGATTACCCAGCACTTTATGATAATCAGGCCCCTTAAAAGTGTCTCAAAATGGGCACCCACAAGTGGATGCACCCAATTTCTGTTTGAAATCTTAGGCCTTGTATAACTTCAATTGCTTATGCATTGAATATGGTGGAGGCTTGTTTTGTTTTTTGTGGGGAGTGAGGGCTGCTAGTGTAATAACAAGGAAGCATCTGAGCAAGATGAGAGAAACGTCATGGTGACAGAAAGATAACTTGATGACGAGAAGCTTAACCACAAAGAGTGTTGTATGTTGCCAGCTGTAGCCTGGTACTCAGTTGTTTTTTTCAGCAGAGATGATCTGGTTCAACATCTCGGCAAAGAAAACACAAGAGAACTAGACAGCATGATCCAAAAACAAAAACCAAAGGGGTATTTTTTTAACCTCAGTCTCTTCTACCTTATCACACGCATAACCGCAGCACATTTCTGCATCCCTTCTTCAGGCTCCCATGAGGGCAGCTGGTTAACATAGTATAAGGTTTCTTAGTATCCTGGTACTTTTAGCTTCTCTTTACACAGCCTCCTCCTCTTTCAGTGTAACATCCTTCAGCATGCTATGAAGTATGTTAACTGTGTGAATCACTTCTAAAAGGCAGACAACAATCTAGAACAAATCTGAATCTGGGACTGTCTCTTGCACTCATTTTGCTGTTTGTATGTCACATTTGGACATTCATGTTGCTTTTCTCTTATCTTCTTTCCAAGGAAAATATGTTAGTGAAAGAAATTAAATTGTGTAACTAGCTGTGCTAGGTTAGGTGGTTTTGCAAGCTTTAAAGGTCAGAAGATTTTACAAATCAGATGCTTCACAATGCATAATGAGACTCAGATGTCCACACTATTATACAGTTGTTATGTGAGTTAATTTCAACTAGCCTTATGATATATTGCAAGATATTAAGAGATTTCATGCAATGGCCCAAATTCTCTGTCGCACTGGTGCAATTCCATGGAAGTCATTAGGGTTTCATTCTATAACTGAGAGTCTAATGAGGAATTCTCATATGATATCTTATTACAGTAGAACCTCATAGTAATGAACACAGAGTTACTAACTGACCGGTTAACCACACCTCATTTGGAACCAGAAGGACACAATCAGGCAGCAGAGACAAAAAAAAAAAAAAAAAGAATATCCAATATAGCAGCGGTTCTCAAACTGGGGTCCGCCGACCCCTGGGGGTCTGAGAGGTTACTCTAGGGGGGTCTGTGAGTAATGTCCAGCTCCAGGGTATCCATGAGTCATGTCTGGGACTGCCTGCCCCACTGATCAACTCCTCCCCCTCCCTCCCAGTGCCTCCTTAATGCCGCAGAACAGCTGTTCAGTGACATGCAGGAGGCACTAGGAGGGAGACGGAGGTGCGGGGACAGGGCACACTCAGGGGAGGGGGCAGAAAGAAGTGGGGCGGGGTGAGGCCTTGGGGGATGGAGTGGAGTTGGGGCAGGGGCTGAGCTTGGGGCTGAGCAGGGATTGAGCACCCCCTCGGGGAAAATTAGACACCAGCTTCTGGGTCCATGAAATTTTTTAAATCAAAATGGGGGTCCTCGGGTTGCTAATGTTTGAGAACCGCTGCAATATAGCACTGTATTAAATGTAAACTACTAAAATTAAAGGGAAAGTTTAAAAAAAATTGATAAAGTAAGGAAACTGTTTCTGTGCTTGTTTCATGTAAATTAAGATGGCTAAAAGCAGCATTTTTCTTCTGCATAGTAAAGTTTCAAAGCTGCATTAAGTCCATGTTCAGTTGTAAACTTTTGAAAGAGCAACCATAACATTTTGACCAGTTACGAACATTTCAGAGTTCTGAACAACCTCCATTCCTGAGGTGTTCGTAACTTTGAGGTTCTAATGTAAGTATCACATCATCGGGGTAGTAAAATTCCAATCACAGTCAGATTAAAAATAGTCCTGATGGACCAAATGATCAGAGATAGCTAAATGTGTGTGTTTGCACAAATGTACCCATTATACTTACAAAACCTATATTTGAATACACACATTAGATATTTTCACATGCAAATAGGTATGTGTATGTGCAATTGCCTGGTCTGCACATAACCAGGTCATTGTCCATTTGTCCACGAAAAGACAGAGTTTTGCACACACACCATTTTAACTGTTTCAGAAAATGTGCCCTAATATGTCGGAGCATGGCAAAGGGGATAAGAAAAAAAACTCATGGAAGGCCCCTTAGAGCCATGGGCAGCTAGATATAACATAGAAGACCCCCAAAACTACTCCTGTGTAATACTGTTGACCAGATCAGCATACCATCAGCCAGTGGATCTGAGTGGGCGTGACATAAAATCCACCATTCCCCTCCAATGTTCCTATGCTGAGCTTAGCTAGACCAGAGGATTGAATCTCTTGTGTGACAAATGAATTTTCCAACAAATCCATCATGTTTTATCTCTGTATCACCTACTCTATAGATACAGCATTCTAACATTATCTCTACTCCAATGAGAAATTAGAGTAACAAATTGCCTAGGTACACAGCCAAAGAATTATTTAATAAACCCACCTCTCCCATAAGTCGATTCTTGCATCCTGCACTGAATTTAACTTAAAGGGATTTCTGGTCACTGTACTGAAAATTAATAGCTATGTACTATCTCACACTCCAAGATTTATTTTTCTAGGGAGCACATGGGTGTCAGAAAGTACCTTGGAAGCAATTCCTAAATGGGCATTGTTGTTATTTGCAGAATGCACGAGCCCACAAAAGGGTGACATTTGCAAGCTTTACAGTCCCTTGTACTTAGCTGAGTCACAGGCTGAAACAGCTTGTCATGAAAGACTTGTCGGCTTGTGTATGGGCAGTCTGGGTAAATCTATAGTTCAATGGTTACCTATTTTGAGCTGGCAAAACAGGAAATAGTTAACTGCTGATGCCAATAGTTGGTTGCTCCTAATTCTATATCATATCAAAATTGACATTTTTTAAACTATGCACAGGCTCCCTCTCTAACCTCACATGTCTTTATTCCTCCAGCTCTCTTTCAACCTGCTTCTCTCTTCTCCAGGGTCGGCTCTAGCTTTTTTGCCGCCCCAAGCACGGCAGGCAGGCTGCCTTCGGCGGCATGCCTGCGGGAGGTCCCCAGTCCCGCGGATTCGGCGTACCCGTCGCCGAATTACCGCCGAATCTGCGGGACCGGCGGACCTCCCGCAGGCGTGCTGCCGAAGGCTGCCTGACTGCTGCTGTCAAGGCTGGATCCCCACTTTGAACTTTAGGGTACAAATGTAGGGGCCTGCATGAAAACTTCTAAGCTTAACTACCAGCTTAGCTCTGGTTCGGCTGCCACCATTTCAATGGATTCCATTCCTGGGAAACCTTGAAAAACCTTCACCAAATCCCTGGTGAATACAAATCCAAACCCCTTGGATCTTAAAACAAGGAGAAATTAACCATTCCCCCTCCTTCCTCCCACCAACTCCTGGTGAATCAAGATCCAAACCCCTTGGATCTTGAACAAGGAAAAATCAATCAGGTTCTTAAAAAGAAGGTTTTTAATTAAAGAAAAAGGTAAAAATCATCTCTGTAAAATCAGTATGGAAATTAACCTTACAGGGTAATCAAACTTAAAGAGCTCAGAGGACTCCCCTCTAGTCTCAGGTTCAAAGTACAGCAAACAAAGATAAACACTCTGGTAAAAGGTACATTTACAAGTTGAGAAAAACAAAGGAAAACTAACACGCCTTGCCTGGCTATTTACTTACAAGTTTGAAATAGGAGAGACTTGTTTAGAAAGATGTGGAGAACCTGGATTGATGTCTGGTCCCTCTCAGTCCCGAGAACGAACACACTCCCAAACAAAGAACACAAACAACAGCCTTCCCCCCCCCCCAAGATTTGAAAGTATCTTGTCCCCTTATTGGTCCTTTAGGTCAGATGCCAGCCAGGTTACCTGAGCTTCTTAACCCTTTACAGGGAAAAGGATTTTGGAGTCTTTGGCCAGGAGGGATTTTTATAGTACTGTACACAGGACAGCTATTACCCTTCCCTTTATAGTTATGACAGCTGCCCTCGCAGGGACTGGCAGGGCACCCTCCACGGCTTGCCGCCCCAGGCACGCTCTTGGAGCACTGGTGCCTGGAGCCGCCGCTGCTCTTCTCTCCTTCCCCTCCCAACAATTCTTGCCATTTATTTCAGAGTGGTAGCCGTGTTAGTCTGTATCAGCAAAAAGAACGAGGTGTACTTGTGGCACTTTATAGACCAGGGTAGGCAACCTATGGCACTTGTGCCGAAGGCGGCACAGGAGCTGATTTTCAGTGGCACTCACACTGCCCGGGTCCTGGCCACCGGTCCAGGGGGTTCTGCATTTTAATTTAATTTTAAATGAAGCTTCTTAAACATTTTAAAAATCTTATTTACTTTATATACAATAGTTTAGTTATATATTATAGACTTACAGAAAGAGACTGTCTAAAAACATTAAAATGTATTACTGGCATGCAAAACCTTAAATTAGAGTGAATAAATGAAGATTCGGTACACCACTTCTGAAAGGTTGCTGACCCCTGTTATAGACTAACAAATTTATTTGGGCATAAGCTTTCGTGGGTTAAAACCCACTTCATCGGATGCATGCAGTGGAAAATACAGTAGGAAGATATATATACATATATAAAAAATGGGTGTTGCCATACCAATTATAACTAGACTAATCAATTAAAGCAGGCTATTATCAGCAGGACAAAAAAAACTTTTGTAGTGATAATCAGGATGGCCCATTTCCAACAGTTGACAAGAAGGTGTGAGTAACAATAGGGGAAAAAATTTGCATGGGGAAATAGTTTTTACTTTGTGTAATGACACATCCACACCCAGTCTTTATTCAAGCCTAATTTAATGGTGTCCAGTTTGCAAATTAATTTCAGTTTCTGCAGTTTCTCGTTGGAGTCTATTTTTTAAGTTTTTTTGTTGGAGAATTGCAACTTTTAGGTCTGTAATTGAGTGACCAGGGAGGGTGAAGTGTTCTCCTACTGGTTTTTGAATGTTATAATTCTTGATGTCTGGTTTGTGTCCATTTATTCTTTTGCATAGAGACTGTCCGGTTTGGCCAATGTACATGGCAGAGGGGCATTGCTAGCATGTGATGGCATATATCACATTGGTAGATGTGCAGGTGAACGAGCCTCTGATGGTGTGTCTGATGTGATTAGGTCCTATGATGGTGTCCCTTGAATAGATATGTGGACAGAGCTGGCAACGGGCTTTGTTGCAAGGATAGTTTCCTGGGTTAGTGTTTTTGTTGTGTGGTGTGTGGTTGCTGGTGAGTATTTGCTTCAGGTTGGGGGGCTGTCTGTAAGCGAGGACTGGCCTATCTCCCAAGATCTGTGAGAGTGAGGGATTGTCCTTCAGGATAGGTTGTAGATCCTTGATGATGCACTGGAGAGGTTTTAGTTGGGGGCTGAAGGTGATGCTAGTGGCGTTCTGTTACTTTCATTGTTGGGCCTGTCCTGGAGTAGGTGACCCTGGAGTGGGTATTTTTTTGGCTCTGTCAATCTGTTTCTTCACTTCAGCAGGTGGGTATTGTAGTTTTAAGAACGCTTGATAGAGATCTTGTAGGTGTTTGTCTCTGTCTGAGGGATTGGCGTAAATGCGGTTGTATTTAGGAGTTGATCTTTCAATTGTGCTCCTATATAGCTAGAACTCTTTCCTCAATCCCTTTGCATCACACATGAAAACTTCCCTTTTCTCTTTATCATTGACTGTCAGTGTATTTCATTTTGTATGAATTATCTAATAATATACAAAGGCTCAATCCTGCCAGGTATTGAGCACTCTTGCCCATCCAGCAAAGCATTTAAGCAAGTGCTTATCTTTAAGCAAGTAAGTAGTCCTAACCAAACTACCTATGTACTTCAACTTAAACATGTGCTTAAATTTTTGATGGATTAGGCCATAATCCAGGATGGATTCCCTGGATCATATTGTATCATTGCACATATTTGTTTCTTTTCTTTATATGGGTAGCTAAATAAGATTAAATTAAAGACAGTACAAATGCAGATGTTATATTGGATTTTTATAATAATATACATCTAACATCTTAAACTGCTTGTATAAGATAAAAATGTATTGATGGTTCAATGCTTTGTATCCAATAGAACAGGAGCAATGTATATTTTTATTTTTAGGAAAATCACCCAGAATAATATACCAGAAATCATACCTGAAATTTACAAAACTGTAGAATTGTTGTAGGATTTTGGTTTTCAAAATATTGTTGATAAAATAAGAATATGTTTCACTAGCTGAGTCTCCAGCTCCTGCCAGGCTGGAAGGATGAGGAGGAGGAAGGGTACAAGGAGTGAGGGGGGAGTGGTCTCTTCCTGTGCATAGAGTGGGTGTGGCTCAATCAAGCTCATTCATCTCTTCAGAAGCTGATGTGCATGAGTCCCCTTGGGAGGTAGTTTCGCCCTGCCAGCACAGGCTCTTGCTCATGCATGCTGGGGATTGTGCCAGGGCCAGAAAAGCCTGCGGTCTGTCAGTGACACTAGGGGCACAAGGAGGGGGTGAAGCCCAGCTGTCTGTGTCCTGCTGGGATCACCCACCTGGAGCATGTATCTGACAAGGGATGCTGGCGGGCTGGAATCCCAGATCCCAGGCATCCATGGAAATACTGTTTCTTAGAAAGAGGGGGCCGCACATGTGACATGAATCTCGAAAGCACAGGGAGCATTCAGCAAAAAAAAGTTTGAGAACCTCTGTTGCAAGAAATTTGGGCATAGGCCAAAAATTGCAGACTGAGCTGCCTAAAGAACGTCACCTAAGTGCCATGTTTGAAATTGGGATCTAAATCCCATCTAAAATGTAACCCATGTTTGAAATATTGGCCTTAGTGCTTTTGTGAACTACTTGTTCTAGTTCTTTCCTCTTGATGTAATGTTGTTCTTGGTCATGAGGAGTGTACAGACAATCAAAGAAAACCCATAATTTCAAAACAAGATGAGAAACACTGGCCTCTGTAATCCAAATTGAGCTTATGGGTCAGATCTTCAGGTGGTGTAAATTATTGTGGCTTCGTTGATGTCAAAGAAGCTATGACAATTTACACCAGTTGGGGATCTGGCCCGGTGCTTCCACACAATAGAATATCACACGCTTACACTCTATATCACCTATCCACCTTGGATATAGAAACACAAGCTAGTGGTTTTACAGCTGTCTGTGATTGATTATTTCAAGCCTGTACTCATTTAATTTAGTCCTTTCCTGCCCTTCCCCCTTTTAACTTTTTCCTTTAGCACTCCAAATATCCCTGGATACACTGGCAAGGTTCATTGGACAGCAACCCACCCGGCAAATTCTAATCTTCCATCAACATCCCCATCAATAATTGCACAAATGCATGGGTAAGTAAGTGTAAGGCGTATTACTCAATTTGTTCAGATACATTAGAGGAAAAGTCCTAATTATAGTTATTTAATTAAAGAACAATTAAATTTGAAGCATGACATTTCGTTGGTTTAAAGAAAAATATTGTGAGTCAAATCCAATCACGTGGCTGCCAAGACAATCTAAGATCATTCCTGGTTTTCATGATTCCTTTTAAGCTTACCACAGGAATTCATTAAAATTAATGTTGAGGTTAACCAGGAGTCCTAAAATATTGATTGTTTCCATGTTATGTCATTGGATATGTTGGCTAGATTATGACTCCTGTGATTATGTTTTGATAGAGATCTGTCTGTTCTGGAATTTTTTGGACTATATTACATTTAATAATGCCAAATATGAGGTTGCATTTTGTTGGGGGGGTCTGAAGCCCTCAAGACATGGATGCTTTCCTCACAGAAAATTGTTACAAATTGTCATCACTCTGTGTTCCCCTTCTATATCAGG
Source organism: Chrysemys picta bellii (assembly GCF_011386835.1). Classification (NCBI taxonomy): domain Eukaryota; kingdom Metazoa; phylum Chordata; order Testudines; family Emydidae; genus Chrysemys; species Chrysemys picta. Next base: position 106,951,670 of record NC_088792.1, read on the forward strand.
TTCATCACTGCAGTAACTGAGCGCCTTACCAAACATTTTCATTGTAAAAGTCCCTCCTGTGATTCTATATCCTGCTTTCCTCCCCAGAAGCAGCTGGACAATTATTTAATAATTATTTGTTGTCGTCTCCCCTATATGCTTTTGTATTGCCCCTTTAGATCATGGACTATTTTTCCCCCATGGTGATGTAGGACTTCACAATGACATTGAAGCATCCACTAATTTCTAAGACATTCATCTTTTAAACACTCTTTTATTTTGATTAGTTTTAAGACAATATACACTTCTGTACCACCAGTACAAGCTTTGGGGAGCTGACTGGCTTTTAAAGAATTCCTCTGTCGAAGCAGTTCATGACTAAGTGCGACATACTGGCACACTCTCCTGATATCTCTACCTTTTTCTTATGTGGCTGTACTTGGAAAATAGGCATTCTTCTATAATAGCAGTTTGCAAGTTACCAAGATTGAAAATACACAACCAGGTCTTTGAGATTTTATAGGCTAATCGAGCTGAACTCAATCAGCTTGCTGTAAGACCAAGTTACTTTTAAATGTCACACACATGGATGCTGATGTGCCTCTGCAGAGATCACTGGCAGCATTCAGACAAATACCAAATTTCGAGAGCAAAGAATCAGGTGCAAATGCGATCTGAGAAAGTAAAATATGTCTGTTATTTCCTTTGACTTTCTGCAGGGTTATCATGCAAATGCAGTAAGCAGTGCAACTAAGCATTTCTCTGGTTCTACAATTGAACTTTACTCATTAAAAATAGGGACAAAATTTGTCATGACATTTTGCAAAAATTAATCCATATGGCAGGGCATGGATTTTTTTTTCTGTAATGCATAAAAGAATTCTTGTCCTGTGCTAATGGGGTCTTTCTGGAAACGAGGCAGAGTCACAGGGCTTTCGTAAGGGGAGTGTGTGTGAGAAAGACAGAGAGAGAGAGAGTATAAACAGGCACTGTGGACTAGATTCTGCTACCATTACTCATACACAGAAGTACCTTTCCCTTTGAGTAAATAACAGATATATTTTACTTTTAGTGGGACTACTCATGGAGTGAGATACTATTCACTATGAGTTAAGATGGCAGAATATAGCCTTATATTTGAAACTGCTGTGTTAAAAACAAAAATGCAGATCCTACGAGTACTCAAGAATTGGTCAGCACAGTACATATTGGAGAATAGCACGTACGGTTTCCTGCACCTTTTGAAGTTAATGGCAAAAGACCCACTGATTTCAGTGGTGCAGGATGGGGCCATTAATGACCAGTGATGAAGAGGTAAATTCTGGTATTCCTGGGTCCGATCACTCTAACCAGGAAATGGAGAGTATTTTTTAATGGACCCGTATTCTCCTTTTGTGGGGAGGTTATCTCATCCTCTTATTGCTTTCATGGATGATGATCCATTTTGTTTCTATATTTTGGTCTTTATGGACTCCTCTTATTGTAACACTATTGATATGTAGGACTCTCGGTGATGGATATCTTTGTAGCGACCTCATTTGACATGTCAGCACTGTATATTCATTGTTCTGTAACTCCCACTTAGAGACATTTAAGAGCAACATAGGAGATTACTGTAGTCTTCATATTTTTTACATGAACGTTCATTAAACTATCAGCTATGGACAGACCAGGCAATATTCTAGACAACTTCTGCACCTCATTTAATTTGAATAGAGATGCACAATATCTGGAGTGAAATTCTTCTGCTGAAATCAATAGGGTCCATGGGCTATACAACAGTACAAAATTGTCCTTTCATCTTTGAACATGAATATCATTCTTTTATAAATAAAGTATTTATTATTATTATTTGAGTGGTGCTCAGATACTGTGGTGTTGGGTAATACATAATTTCAATGTCTTTCAGTGCAATTGAAATATGGGAGCTGAATACTGCATTAGAAATATTTTGTTGAGACATGATCTACAAGAGAATGTTACAGAGAATGTAGCATGTTTTTGTTTTGCAACTTTTAACGTTTGAAATATCTGTCCATAGCCATTCATCAAATAAAAATCCACATGGAATACATAGTGTGGTACAAATATGATGATCTTATCATTACAGTAGAACCTCAGAGTTATGAACACCTCGATAATGGAGGTTTTTCGTAACTCTGAAATGTTCATAATTCTGAAGAAAACGTTCTAGTTGTTCTTTCAAAAGTTTACATCTGAACATTGACTTAACACAGCTTTGAAACTTTACTATGCACAAGAAAAATTCTGCTTTTAACCATCTTAATTTAAATGAAACAAACACAGAAACAGTTTCCTTACCTTGTCAAATCTTTTTTAAAAAACTTTCCCTTTATTTCTTTAGTAGTATACATTTAGCACTGTTCAGTACTGTATTTGTTTTTTTGTTTTTTGGTCTCTGCTGCTGCCTGATTGCGTACTTCTAGTTCCAAATGATGTGTGTGTGGTTGACTGGTCAGTTCATAACTCTGGTGTTCATAACTCTGAGGTTCTACTGTATAAGCCTTCTTATCTTTTCAACACAGGGTTGCCACTAATTTTGTTTAAATAAGTAGTAAACTCATAACTGAGTGTGCCTAGCATTTGATTGCTTTTGCCATGCCCTCGCTCCTTCCCCCTCCTCACCAGAGCCTCCTGCACACTGCAAAACAGCTGATTGTGGCTGGCGGGAGGCATGGGGAGGGAAGGGGAGGCGCTGATTGGCGGGGCTGCCGGTGGGCAGGAGGCGCTGGGGGCTGGAGGGGGGTAGCAGATGGGGGGTTGCTGTCATATTACTCTGGCTCTTTAGCAATGTTCATTGGTAAATTCTGGCTGCTTTTCAGGGTGGCCACCCCTGGTATATACAACATAACATAAATTAATTCTGCTATGGAAAATATGGGAAAGCAGTAACAAATCTTGGTATTCTCAGTGAAAGCAAATGAGTTGGCATTTATACAGTCAGTAAAACCTGAGTCCTCAGTCTTTTCTCCCTCCACAAGACATAATGAGCCAGATTCTGTCCCACAACCAATCTGGGCTTAGTGCAGGAGAATCAGGAGGAGCCAGGAAGTTACAGTTTCTTGAATCTGAAGTCTTTTCTGCACCAACCCAGGCCCTGATGAGAATTACAATAACTGAGAAATTCTTCTAACTTACATCACAGGTGTACGTCCTTAAATGGCCTGTATGCCAGGGATTGGAGTCCCTGGTGTAGGAACTGCCTATGCCAGCTTTATGGTAGCATAATTGTCCTATCCCGGAGGGATTCACTGCTAGCTACTTGCTGTCAGAATCTGGATCTATGTCTTCACCATAACACCTCAGAATACAATGGAAACTTTGCCTGGGCTGGACGGCGGAGAGTGCCATCAAAGACAACTTTGATGAATTGCCCGTCACCATTGTTGAGCCGGCCGAATCTAATAATGTGGAACTGTTGTGAATTGTATAAATTTTCTCCAAAGTCAGTGGTCACAATGGTTAGCAAAGAATGTGTTTCTGAGAAATATGAAAAATATTATTTTTAAAAGAGATTTTCTTCTGTTTATAATTGCAGATACATAGCAAAGTGTGGCCGCTCGTCTCGATTTAATCACCAGGGCCCTTTGTCTCAAATACTTACTCCAGTTTATCCTCAAAATTCTTTCAACAAGGTGGAAAGAGAAACTATTAAGGTTTAACAAGAACCAGTCCTGCTACCAGTATGACTGAGAGTCCCAGTGGCTAATGGTGGGAAGGAAGGAAATGTGTGAAATACGTACACCTTAAAAATGGGACCATAGTAAAAGAATACAGAAGGGGTGTCTGTGTGGACGTGCTAGTCTTTATTACATGTTTTTACTATACCTAATATTTATGACTTGCTATTGTTTATGGTTAAAATAATTTGAGAAGCAGGAGGACTCTTCACGGTTTGAACTATAGTTACTGTATTAAATTGCAGAATTAAGAGAGAAAGTGATGTGTAGAAAGACTACCCATAAATACTGTATTCCATATGCAGTGTAGTCTGTGTATATAACATTTTTTCAATTTATTAAAAAATAGTCATCCTTTGTGCCTCTCATCAGTAGCTCTCAAAGTGCTTTACAAAGATGGGTATCATAGGGTGAGATTCTAGGCTATGCCTCTTGGAGATGCAGCACAAAACAGCTTTGGGGGAAGGGAGAAGAAAAGGTGCCTTTATGACATCTTTACACCCTTGGAATTCTAGAATGATCCAGGAGCCAAAATGGCTGCCTTCATAATTTAGGCAGCCTGGGGAGCTGTGCTAGGTTACAACAGCCTATCCTGGACTCCCTGTGGGTGGCAGCATTGCCAAGAATGTGCACCGTGCTATGCAATCACTCACTCCAGTCCCTGGTCATCCCCCTGGCCCCAGGGCCTGTGATGGGCCTATGTATTCAGCATATCTCCACTGAGGGAATTCTCCCACAGCCAACTAACGGGGTTTCTATGGCTCTTATATGCTTCAGAGTGATGTACACAGTCCGGGCCTAGTCGAGGGTCAGAGAGAAACCCACCCAGAGAAACTGAAAGATAGAAGTTAAACCAAATGTCACAGAGCAAGGAGGTGGCAAAGCTAAGAAAAGAACCCAGATCTCCTGACTCCCTTTCCTGCATCCTCACTCCTGAATCATGCTTGCTTCCTTTATTGGGGCCACAATGGCATGTAGTCTGGTGGATGTTCTCATCTTCCTCACAGCCTCTTGTTAGCATAGTTGACTTAGAAACAATAGGATTTGAGGTTCATATAATGTTGTTATGATTACTGACTTGTCACAACTTGCAGCCGGTGTCCAGTCTGGGTAAAGGATAAAAGGGCCAGATCCCAGAAGTAAATGAGACTCAAGATTGTGCAGTTGGATCTTACGCTCATAAAGGAGGAGCAGTTTGAAGTCTTTGCAGACTGAGGTTTCCCCCACCCAGCCTTGTGGCCTCTGTCATTCCATCCATCTTAAACCCAGGGAGGGTATACCCCAAGTTATTGTTTGGTTTGTGGTACAAGCCCTGTAACCCACTGTGGAACCAATTAAATGCCTGGTATGTGAGAACTGGGCCAGGCAATATAATACCCTCCCCAAGGTATAATTAATAAAGTCGTGGCTTGCCGCTTAAACCCATCCAATGTGTCTGTCAATCATTCACCTGTTATTCTGGTCAGTTTACACATGTCTCTGCTTGCATCTACAAAACAGACATTTTAATTCACATGTGAATTTGCACATCAGGGAAGTGGATGCTCAGGTGCACATTTAAATGTACAGTTACTTGGTTTGCTTGTACATGTGGGATTTGCAAAATTGGGTGTGCTTATGACTTTTTCCTGCATAATTACAGAGACTCTTTTGCAAATTTCGTCCTTTGTGTTCCATTGAATTAATATGTACCATACAAAGATGCTTGAAAGTTTGTAGTCAGCTCCAAAAACTATGCTTGAAAAGGAGAGGGACTGGTATTCAAATTAAATCTTCTAGGGCCCCGATTCTCCCCTATGCCTGTGCAATGCCCCATTGGGTGAAGGGGCATTGCAGGATCAGGGCCCAAGTTTTGAAAAGTTTGAGTTCCACTAAAACAAATACTGATCATGTTTTAAACTGGAGATGGGTCAAACCCACAAATTTCACATAGAGAGCCAAACTTCTCCAAAGTTCAAGTGGGTTCAGATTAAGTGTTTAGCTCATCTCTGTTGCATTGTATTATACATGACAGTCAGACACACAGAAAGCACAGGGGTTTAAAGAGAGTTGTCAAGTTAAAAAATATGGGCCATGTTCTAGATGGTGTAAATTATTAATAGATTCATAGATTCTAGGACTGGAAGGGACCTCGAGAGGTCATCGAGTCCAGTCCCCTGCCTGCATGGCAGGACCAAATACTGTCTAGACCATCCCTGATAGACATTTATCTAACCTATTCTTAAATATCTCCAGAGATGGAGATTCCAAAACCTCCCTAGGCAATTTATTCCAGTGTTTAACCACCCTGACAGTTAGGAACTTTTTCCTAATGTCCAACCTAGACCTCCCTTGCTGCAGTTTAAGCCCATTGCTTCTTGTTCTATCCTTAGAGGCTAAGGTGAACAAGTTTTCTCCCTCCTCCTTATGACACCCTTTTAGATACCTGAAAACTGCTATCATGTCCCCTCTCAGTCTTCTCTTTTCCAAACTAAACAAACCCAATTCCTTCAGCCTTCCTTCACAGGTCATGTTCTCAAGACCTTTAATCATTCTTGTTGCTCTTCTCTGGACCCTTTCCAATTTCTCCACATCTTTCTTGAAATGCGGGGCCCAGAACTGGACACAATACTCCAGCTGAGGCCTAACCAGAGCAGAGTAGAGCGGAAGAATGACTTCTCGTGTCTTGCTCACAACACACCTGTTAATACATCCCAGAATCATGTTTGCTTTTTTTGCAACAGCATCACACTGTTGACTCATATTAGTCTAAATCCCTTTGATGTCAATGAACAGAAACAATGTTCAATGACTTTAATGGAGCTCTGGCAATTTACACCAGCTGAGGATCAGGATCTGTATGTTTTTAAAATAACAAAACTAATGACCTTACCTCTGTGTTAGAATGATGACCAAAAATAAAAAGACTTCTAAAAGTCTGATTTACATTTAACTGTTAATGCTGTTTGACCAAACTGAGACCAAAAAAAAAAAAAAATTAACAGTGGAAAAAGAGGGTCAATTTAAATGTTGTTAATATCAGTTTAAAGTCACTTTCACTTTCTGTGAGACATGCCTAACAGGCAGAACCCTCCAGCTTTTGGGTTGCAAACACTGCAGAGCACTGTTTACATCCAAACGGCTCCCTCCCCCATTCTCATTTCACTGGAAATAAAAGCTATGCACATGCTTAAGCATCTTGCTGAAACAGGGCCTTAATATGTGTCTGCTGCTCATAAGCAGTGAAAATTTAAGTTACTAAAAAGCCACTCCTAGACCTGCCCTGTTATGCTATGGCATTGGTACCTAGATGAACAGGAACAGAGTTGGCTTCCGGTGTGCAGTTAAACCACTGCAAAACAATGCTGCTGAGACAGAGGCAGTTTCCTGGGTAGAAATCGGTTGTTTTTCTTTTAAAAATAAGAATTTAAAGCTGATCACTTAGGGCACACAAAGAAATACCATTCCACTCATAAATTGTGGCGACATCATTACTATTTAAAATGCAGGCTTTGAAAATGAATTAACCTAAAGTCACTCGGTATAAAATAATTGTCATGACACTGTGAGCATGTTTTTAATATAGCAACCTAAATGTATATGGTGAATAAGCATGTCTTCAACTACTCCATTCCATACCTTCTTAAACATCTTTAAACAAGTCCTTGTATGTTTTTAAAATGCATGCATATTAAAAAAATCTCAAATATATTTGTTCTTATTTTGCGTAGCATGCATCATAATGAAACATTTTGACATGGAAAAAAATGTAGGCTACAGCAGAACAATTATTTTAACTTTAAATAAAGTTTACAATCTTGTCGGAGCAGATTCTTCTCCCTCTTGCTCCTTTCAAGGCCAGGATCAGAAATATGCATTTTAAGATATTGGTTTCCTTCACTTTGTTTGTTATTTTATTCCTAATGCTTCTCATCTGCCATCTAGTAAAGGTCACAGAAATATTAATGTACTTCCAAAGCAAGAGGACCAAAAAGCTTAGCTTTCAACATAGTGTGGTGATGCAAATTGCAAAAAATCAGTGGCCTGTGTCTTCTCACAGAATTATTTAGTAATGAATATCCAAGTGAAAGAGAAAAGTCTGTTGGGTAAACAATACACATAAACAACTATGGTAGAAAATGATCAGATATCAGAAAATGTGGCATTCCTGATCCTGAAATCCTGAAAATTATTTTGGAGAATATACTATACTTAAAGAGGTGGGAAGGTGGGAGGATAAACTAATCAAAAGCTTCATTTTATTTCTTTTTTGACTGAAGCATTTTTATTTACTAAAATGAGATCAAAAATAGAAAAGCATCACAGCTAACATGGCAGAAATCTGCACAACCTTGAGAAACAATTTGAAAGTTAAAGCATCATTTAATTGGAGAAAGACTTGCAGACTAGATGGTAAATGTAACCTAAACCAAAATGTTGCCTAGTTGGTGGCTAAAAGCCTCTGGTTTATGCTGAGTTTCAATCAACTACTGTTACCTTTTTTCCCTTCAGGATTACCTAATGATAGGCAGAGAGATGCACTCTGATGGGGCTGGAATTGATGGAGATCAAAACAGGAAGAAAAATATTTTCTCTATTCATGGAGGAATTCTGGGCCAATTGGTCCAGCAGCATGTGCATGTAGCAACCCCAGAGAGATTGCTTTTCAGGAGGCACTGACTTTCCCAGTGCTGAGACTGCACAGCTCCTCACCACCAGCTCCACGGGGCTCTGTGCAAAGTATACAGAGATGGGAATAACGTATTAGGAGAGGAAATGGATGAAGCAGAATAGTGTATCCAACAAACCGCAGAGTAATTTGAGGTTGGGAAAATATAATTGTCTGCACTGGAATTAAGGCCAGGGCACCGTGGCTAGCAAGAACCCCTTCTCTTACACAAATTGTCATATGACATTTAAAGAGGAGTAGAGGTCAAGACCTCAGCTTTATGTCTCATCTGAAAAATAGCACCTTGCTTCAAGAGCAGAATTGGGCATTGGCTCTGTACTGACTTAAAGATCACCACCAACTGAATGATCCCTTCCTGTGTTGCCCTGGATTTTTATTGGAGGTCTCCCATCTAAGTAGTGAGTGGGCCTGACTGCTTAGTTTATGAGATCTGACAAGATCACTGTGTGAGGTGGCATGTCCTTTGCTAGCTTGGGTAATGAGCATAAGAAGCATCTTTCTGACAAGGTTCGTACACTATGGGTTTGTCTACAATGCAATTGAACATTTACAGCTGGCCCATGTCAGCTGACTTGAGCTTTCAGGGCTTGGGCTGGAGCCTAGACTTTGGGACCTTCCCCCCTCATGGGGTTCCAGATCTTGGGCTTCAGCCTGAGCTTGAACATGTACACTGAAATTGTATAGCCCTGCAGCCTGAGTCCTGCAGGCCTGAGTTAGCTGACCCAGGCCAGCCAAAGGTATTTAATTGCAGTGGAGACCTACCCATAGCCAACACTAGTTTTGTGCTGTAGAATTTTTTTGTAATGTTGGACAGCTGCTAATTGTTCAATGGCTGTGTATCAGTAAAGAATCCTAAACAGTTCTTCTTTGACAGTGGATTTTATTGTACACCTGCTGTTAGTGCCAGATCTCGGCCATCTTTTTTAAAATCAAGTTCCTTTTTTTTTAAATCAATGATGTGATCCTGGTTGTCATCCATTTTGAGCAAGTTCTTGTATCTCTTTCTCTGACTCAGTTTTCCCATCTATATAATGGGGCTAATGATACCTTCCTTTGCAAACTACTTTGACATGTGGGATAAAAAGGGCTAAATAAAAGCTAAGTGACATTATTTTATTAAAATTAATTTCAGAGCAACACGAAGCTAGTTTCTGGTCCTGTATTCTCCACATTGCATTTCCTATTTCTATATTCAATCTTAACTTGAAGAGCTGTTAGTGGAATTTTACTGCATTTCCTGGGCTCATTTTCATATTTTTTGCTGACAACCTTGCTTGTGGACAATTAAATAATTTGGGTAAGCAGTCACCCCAATCAAAATGTTTTTCCAGCTAATTAGCAGATCAGATATCAGTGACAAAGCATATAATTGTATTAGCCACAAACAGTTTGACACTGTAAATACACTAGTATTTACACAGCCAAAACAATTATACAGTCAGCAGACAGTAAACCTAACCAACTTGTGCTTAAAATGATTTGAGAATAAAAGAGAAATGATTGAAATAACTGTGGGTCACATACATTCATGAGAAACAGGCAACTTCCACTTATTTGTTTTTAAGCGCTTAATGAGAACATTGATAAAATTGTCTCAGTCAAGTTTTTCTGAGCCCTTGATCCAAAGCCAAATTCTAGATAGGACTAACCCTAGTTATAGGAAACGTTTTATCCAAATTGCAGCTGACCACTGAGGGCCTTATCCAAAGCTCAGAAAAAGTCAGCGAAAAGACATCCACTGACATCAGTGGACTTTGGATCAGGCCTCAACTCTCTAATGGCCAAATCAATATCTTGGATCCAAAATTCACCCCCAACTCCAACTCCAGTCTAAGGGAATGTTTGAATCAGGGCCAGGTCCAAACTTTATGTCTCAGAACTATTCTTCCTCAAAACTGTAGAATATGTACATGACCCCAATCCTGCAAACATTTAAGCATGTGCTTACCTTTACTCACGTGCAATCAAAGTGACTATACGTGAGAAAAGTTACGCATGTGTTTGTGTTTGCAGAATCAGGGCCTCTGCGGCAATAAGTTACCTGCCCTACTACTTTGCAAACCCTCAAAGCTGGTTTTGTCTCACAGAGTATGTCTACACTGCAATAAACACCGGTGGCTGGCCCATGTCAGTTGAATTGGGCTTGTGGGGCACAGGGTGCAGGGCTGTAAAACTGTGGTGTAGACCTTCTGGGTGTGGGCTGGGCTGGAGCCTCGTTTCAGGTCCCAGAACCCAGGCTCCAGCCTGAGGCTGAACATCTACACTGCCATTTTAGCTTCCTGCAGCCCAAGCCCACTTACATGGGCCAGCCGCAGGTGTTTTATTGCAATGTAGACATGCCCACAGATTCTGATCTGAACTGTTTTCCTAAAGCAGCTTCAAGCACTAGGCACTATTCAATAGCGATTGACTTGCAACAATTAGCTTGCTTCCATACAGACGCTGCTTGTGGGCGGTGAGCAATGAGTTTCCATTATATCAGCCATGCCTAGTTCTAATTTATCTTTTAAGTGGGCTAATGAAATCCAGTGCTACAGCTCAGCCTTATATGAACCATTTCTAGAGCACTGAATTGCAAAGAAAAAAAAATCAAATGTGACAGAGATGAGCGCCCATCATATTTGTAAAACTTTCCCAGGAAGGAAATCCTGTCAACTTTCAAAAGTTCCTCATCCATCCAGACATTTCAGTTAGAGCTGTGTTTTTTGTGTATAATAAATTGCTTCTAGTTGGCTGAAAATCATTTTTTAGCCCTTATCTCTGTGATCGGTTACCTTGGCCGTTCTTTAATGGACTTCACCTCATTATGCGACTAGTCATTAAAAGCTTAGTATCCAGCACAATGGTATCTTATGTAAAGTGATCTATGAGAGCTTTATATAGACTTACCAGCCGCAGCCTTAATTTTACTCATTCGTCTTAATTTTTTGTAATCATTTTTTGTAAAGAGGGTATAATGTCAGGCATGCTTCCCTGCTACTGACAGATCCAATCTAGCAGATAATTACCATAAGGAAATTGATGCTTTAGTGTGCAGGGGAGAATTTAATTTACTCAGACATCCTACAGTACAATGCATTCCAAAAGATATGAGGATTTAAGTTTTTAAGAAATTAAATTTCACTATTTAACATGATTACTTATGTTGAACATCATTAACTAGCTTTTTTTTAACTATTTGATATAATTACAAGCACAGTTATTTGGTCCAAAATCCAAAATTTTCTTTAAATAAGGGTTAAAGATCCATGAAATGTAAAAGAGAAGGCTGTAGTCTCTCCCCCACCCCTCCAAACCTGGCCTTCCAGCAACAGCATTTAAATGCCTATAAAGACTAACTAAGACCATGGATTCTTTGAACTGTAGAGCTTTTCCCAAAGATGTTTTAATAGATCCTTTACTATCAATCTATTCCAGTTCAACTCTGTTGACCTGGGAAAAACATTCAGAAGCATTTGAAAATACTAACCGCAGAAGCATAGAAGAATACCAGAGGCCACAGCAGGAGACATCTTTGCCAAAGTGGCAATACTAGTTTAGGCCCTGATTCAGCAAGGTACTTAAGGATGTGCTTAACTTTAAGCATGTGAATAGTCCCACTGAAGTCTATGGGACTTAGATTTCGATTCATGCTTAAGTGCTGTGCTGACTCAGGGTCTTTAAAATGTTTAAAATTTCTGAGGAAGTCTTCTCCTTAATCTATTATAGAATGTGAAAGCAGGAGATGTGAAAAGCTACCAGGAAGGTCCAAAAAGTAGTTAGTCCTAATTTGGTTTATACAAGTGCTGAGATTTCTGCCTCTGCCCAGTCCCATTGCTTATTTTTGAATTTCCATTATTTCCTTGTCTGGAGAATTACCCCAGGTAAGCTCTGGTTTTAGCTCTTTTTATTGCCTTTTAAAGCCAAAAGCAAAAGAAAATAGGAAGCTTGATACCATGTCAAGATAGCTGAAATTTTCCAAATGTCAATATTTTGATGAAATAATGAATCAAAATTTTTAATTTAAATCAAAAAGGATGATTTTTTTGCAAAAAAAAATAGGAAACTTTTTTTTTTTTTTTTTTTACCAATTCTAAGATCTAAAGTAAAGAAAAACTGATTTAATCTGAGTAATACTGTACAGGAAAAAAAACAGACATCTGGGAATTACAGATAACATCATCTACCCAGTTCTATGAGCTGATGCACACTCAAAGCTCCCATTGGCTTAAACAATGATGGTACATCAGATTTAAGAACGTCAGAACAGCCATATTGGGTCAGACCAGTGGTCCACTTAGCCCAGTATCTTGTCTTCTGACAGCGGCCAATGTGCTTCAGGAGGAAAGAATGGAACAGGTAATCATCAAGTGATCAGTCCCCTGTTGCCCATTCCCAGCTTCTGGCAATCAGTGGCTAAAGAAGTAGTCTTTCAAGAGAAGTGGTTTAAGTCCCTATCATTTGGGACATTTAAAACTAGGCTAGGCATATTTACTAATATGCTATAGTTCTCTCTCAGTGGGGGCAATCATTTTAAAAAATACTTCCAGCACAGGCCCTGTTTGATAGAATTGCAAGGCCCGGATTCCCCACTGCCTTGCAAATTGTGCCATCATTTACACCTGTGCAATGTGAATCCTGATTTGGGAGCATTTTCACCCACTTTGCACTTCCCTTTGCCCAGGTGTAAAGGCAAGGGTAAATCAAGCCCAAAGAATTCAGTTTCCCTTTAGAAAGCACTGGCTATGGAAATCTTCAAAACTGTTATAAGGTGAGTACCCTGCATTTGTTAAAAAATGTGGGTTAATGTAACAGTTACTTACTAACTTAAAATGTTCTTTAAAAATTATAAAACTTTTTTTTCAACAACTTTGGAAATATGATTCCCAAAACTTCCTCACACACTGAAATAGGTCTCTCACTTCTGTTTTGCATGTTTAAGCTGTCAAGCTTCTAACTTCTTTGTTTGCTTTATTATATGTAAGACCCTTTGAATTGTGTTGGATTTCCTCTTTCTAAACCTTAGATGTAGTGATTAGCTGCGAAATCTCTTGTTTCACTGGAGTTTTCTATGAGTGTTATCTATATTGCTGTAGAGCCTAGAAGCACCAGTCATGGACCAGGACTCCATTGTGCTGGGTGCTCTACAAATGCCGAACAAAAAGATAGTCCCTGCTCTGAAGAGCTTACACTCAGCCTTAGGCCCCAAGCCTACAAATACTTAGGCATGTGTTTAACTTCACTCCCATGAGTTGTCCCACTGATTTCAATTAGACTACTCATCATAGTAAACTTAGGCATGTACATAAGATTTTGAAGGATCTGGACCTCAATAAACTACTTCTCCTAACAGTGCTAAATACATTCAAGTTTTGGTTTTTGAATGAAAAACTGAACTCAAAATATGTTCAGTTTTGAAAAACGTTTTTGGTTTTAGCTGAAAATGTTTGCTGAATTTTTTTTATTTCTATTTTTCATTGAAAAACCAGAAAATTTTGACCAATACAAATATTTTCCATAGGAAAAAAATTGTTTTGATAAATCTCAATCACTCCTACTTGACAAAGTGCCAGACAGAGGGAAGGGGAGGCAGAGTGGAGACAGTAGTAAGTAGGTTAAAGAACAAAGGGCCAGATCGTTCCCCTACTGGTACCTGGGAAACTCTGGGGAAGGGACAGGAATCTCAGTAAGGCCACCATGGGAAGTAACTTTTGTGTGCTCCCCTCCCCGCCCAATAACTGAGGAACAAGGCAGTGATGGTTTTTTTTAAAGCATGGATCCCCTAATTTCTCTGTGATCCATTAAGGCTAAGGTTATCTGCTTGGAACTCCCTGCTCCTTTCCTCCACAACCTTGTCTGCACAAGGGCAGTGATACCATGCTGACAGTCTTTCACCTGCCTCACAGCTGCTCCAGAAAACCCATTCAGAAGGGGAATTCCACAGGTCAGAGGGGCTCAGCACAAAATGTGATGCAGCCCCCCCTCCCCCAGTTTTGTAAGTAACTTTCTGCAAACTTCCTACTTGTTTTGGATAAATGCCTACCTGAGAGGAGGCATTGGAGAAGGTAACATGGGCCAGGATTTCATCCATTGGAAGGAGAGCTTGGAGCGGCACAAGGGACAGAGAAGGATATCGCGAAAGGGATAGAAGAACGATGGGGAAGATTAGCCAGAAATGAAAGTTATGAGAGGAAATTATGAGGCTGAAACTGGCATAAGGGAGAATGGAGAACGATATTGAACCAGATTCATTAAACTGCCAAAGGAATGTCTGATCCCGGGAAAAGGTTGAAATTCTTGGACGCTTGCCCACACAGAGCTAAGGGGGCCTTGATTTATATAGTCTCATCCTAAAGACCATCACACTGTAAACTACACAATAATCAATTGATCCATGATAGCAACAACAACTGAGCCAATTGGACTGGGAGTTGACCCTGTGGTTCAGGGAGTGAAGAAATTACACACCTGATGCTTAGATCCTTGAGCTATCTCTTTCAGGTAAGTTAGATGCAGAACATTCAGTTTGTCAAACAAGTTCAGTTGCAACAAAACACAAATGACCACAAGAAGAGTTTTCAGTCCCATGTATGTTTGTTCATCAGCTCACAAAACCATTATATGCTCAATGGCCTGCAAAATACTTCTAGTCCAGCCTTGCAAAATTCCATTCACCCAGGCTCTCTTTTCTGATGGGTGAGTAAAATATCTTTATATTTTCATTATAATTCCATCTATGACAAAAGTTGGACAAGTAGATATTGGGAACAATTTTCAAATGAACCTAAGTGATTTAGGAGTCTAGTTCCTGTTTTCAAATGTCACTTAGGAGCCTAAGTTTCATTGAAAGTCAAGGGAATTACGCTTCTAAATGCTTAAGTTGTGTTTGAAAATGGGAAGTATTCTCTTAAATCATTTAGGAGTGAATGCTTTTGAATATTTTACCCATCGTGTCTCGGTTAGTTACATTTTCAGGCCAATTTCAACAGTGTACTTTAGTCAACATAAATTTTAAATCGAAGAAATAGTCTAATATACTAGGCTAAAATAATGCCACAAAGATAGAGAATTAAATAAACTAGATATGGTTTCATGCAGGCAGGACCTTCTGCATGATCAGCAAAGGATTGAGACCTAACAATTTGCTGCTGTTATGCAGCTTCTAGTTAGATACCGAAGACAGAATTTGAGTGGTAGCTTGAGAGTAAAAATTCAAGTAGATTGTGTTCAAACCTTGGAGAAATGGTGTGGAGGGGGAAGGGGCCTTGAATGGTTGCAATTTGGCAAGGCACTGCCTAAATTGACAATTGTGTCAAGCTTGATTAGGTGCCTGATGATATTCCTATTAGTGTATTCTAGCCTTTTGTGGTTTTGTTTCCCTAAGTGCAGCTTCCATCATAAACCACATTGCATCTCAGACAAAAGCAGATCACGGCAGCTAAGCTATATCTCACGGCATGTTTGATAGTGAATTTAACTCTACCTGGTCAGTAAGGGCTTGGTTCTAAGACACCAGTCAAAACTCCGTTGAAATAGAGGAAGCCACAGTAAGACACACATACACATCCTTTAAATTCTGATCCCTGCTATAGGTTCGCAGCCAGGAAATAGGTTTTCCTTCTCCTGTATATACATTTTCTGCAGTTTGCATTACCACTTAATATGTTATGACATGCAATTTATTGTAGCCCACAGCTTTGGGTGCTGTCCTCTTAATTCTCATAGAAATTTCAAAAATAAATCACAGAGGTACAATATTGCATTTGGAAAACTATTTGGTTGCTCTGATGCTAGAAGCAATTTCACAGTTCCTGCTGTAGTACTTTGGCCAAAGTTTTTATATGTCATGTCCCCAAAACTCCTAGATAGGGTTGCCAGCCTCCTGGTTTGGCTGGGAGTCTCCCGGAATTGGGCTTTATCTTCTGGAGGCTACTGAAGCCAATCTGGGAGATTTTAGACCACTAAAAGTCCGGCAGTGCAATGGGGCTAAGGCAGGCTCCCTGCCAGCCCTGGCTCCGCGCCGCTCCTGGAAGCGGCCAGCATGTCCCTGTGGCCCCTAGGAGAAGGGGGAGCCAGGAGGTGTCCGTGTGCTGCCCCCGCCCCGAGTGCCGACTCCGCAGCTCCCATTGGCTGGGAACAGGGAACAACGGCCAATGGGAGCTATGGGGGTGGTGCCTGTGGGCAGGGGCAGTGTGCAGAGTTGCCTGGTCACCCCTGAGCCTAGGAGCCACTGCTGGACATGCCGCCGCTTCCAGAAGCCATTTGAGGTAAGCGCTACCTGGCCGGAGCCTATACCCCAAACCCCCTCCCTCCCCCCTGCCCCAGCCCTGATCCCCCTCCCACACCCAAACTCCCTCCCAGAGCCCATACCCCAAATCCCCTCCTGCACCCCAGCCCCCTGCCCTAGCCCACTCCTACAGCCAAACTCCATCCCAGAGCCTGCACCGCAAACCTCCTGCCCCAGCCCTGAGCCCCCTCCCACACTCCAACCCCCTGCCTCAGGCTCAGCCAGGAGCCCCCTCTCACACTCTGACCCTCAGCCTCACCCCCCAGTGCAGAGGCCGCACCCCAACCCCTGCCCCATCCCAGTGAAAGTGAGTGAGGGTGGGGGGAGAGCGAGCAAATAAGGGTGGGGGACTACAGTGATTGGGGGTGGGGCCTCAGAGAAGGGGCACGACACGGGCATTACCTTGGGAAATGGGTGGGGTAGGAGCGGGGCAAGGGTGTTTGGGTTTGTGCGATTAGACAGTTGGCAACCTTAATGAGACTGTCACTTCATCAAGTTTGCTAAAAGAAACGCAGTTCCATTATTAGTTCTTTTCTACTAAAAGCATTTCTGAGGCTCCTATCACTACTCCTTAGGTGTTGAAAATGCGTTGTGTGTGAGATTTGCAAAAGGCTCAGTATTACAGCCTAACTGTGCTCCTACTGAAGGCAGTTTGTCATTAATGCCAATAAGTGTAGAGTTAGGCCAGCACGGAGCTCTTTTTGAAAATCCTGCCCTGAATTTCTAAAGAATTTTCCATCCAACAATGTTAAATCACTTTACAAACATTAATGAATCAAGGCTTTCAGCACCCTTTTTAGGAGGGTGGTATTATCCTCATTTTTTAACTTGCACCAGCAGGGGTTAAATTACTTGCCCAAGATTCCACAGAAATAGGACTAGAAAGTAAGTCTCCTGACTTCTCAACCCTGGGCCTAAACCACAAAAGCATCCTCCATCCTAGAAGTGCTGGAGGAAAGGCCTATCACAGTCAGATTTGTAGACACAACAGTAAGTGTTAGGAGAGTTATGTTTCTCTCCCACTAACTCAGCATGGTTACTACATATATGCATCTACAGTTTTGTAAATCATGTGCTTGGAACTCCAAACTCCCCCAGCCCATGTAGGCAGTGGGTTACTTGACTCCCCTGGTGTTATTTTCGGTACTTTTTTTCCCTGTGAATCAAAGCAAAGGCTATTTGTCACTTGTAGGCACACACTACTAAAGGTAGGAGTTGGAAAACGGGTTGCTCAGAGTGAACGATATGACTAATGCTATGTTGTTTAATGCGGTCGGCGCCATTCTTCTCATCCTTCCAGAGGCATGAGACAATTTTTTAAAGAAACTATGATGCAGTCATGTCTAGTTCCTTGTCCAATTATAGTTTAACAGGGAAGGGATAGCTCAGTGGTTTGAGCATTGGCCTGCTAAATGGAGTTGTGAGTTCAGTCCTTGAGGGGGCCACTTAGGGATCTGGGGCAAAATCAGTACTTGGTCCTGCTAGTGAAGGCAGGGGGCTGGACTCAATGACCTTTCAGGGTCCCTTCCAGTTCTATGAGATAGGTATATCTCCATATATTATTTGTTTAACATTCCTATTTCTGGTTTCATCTAGTTCTCCTGTGGGGCATAGTTTTAAAATGGCCTATGCAAAAAAATCTTCATGTAATTGAGGGCCTAATTTGCATATACCAGTTTTTGTTAAGTGCAAACAACCAGTTAGGCATTTTGAATGCACAGTCAAGATAATTGATCATGGGCTAGGCAAATAGTGACAAAATATGTTCACTAAATCTGTCTTGCAGTTTGATCAGACCTTGTTTATAACCTTTATTCACTTTTCTGCAAACATTTGGACAACTGTTTTTTTTGTTTGAATGACTGTTTGGGGAACAGTGTTTATTTCTTTAAAAAATGGGTATTTGTGTGTAAATGAGCAGATTTCTGCTAGAAATGCTGGCATATCCACCTCTGAAGATACCAGAGTGTGAGTTTGGTAGAACGGACATAAGGAGGGAGGAAGAGACAAGTTTAAAAAAGAAATCACTGGCACTTTCAAATAAACTTCATATAACATCAGCAGGAGCAGCAGTGAGGAGGGAAGGTGATAGATGTGGGTAAAGTAGAAGGGAATCTCTAGCAGGAAGATCAGCACCATATCTACATTCAGACCAGGGCTGTGTATGTAGTTTTGTAGTGTAATGTGTATGGGGACAGAGGAATACACAGCAGCTCCATGAAACTGCCTGGCCAGAGTCCTTAAACTCAGCAATGAAATTATCCACACAGGGATCTTGCCACAATCTTCATTATTAGGACCCTGTATGTACATGCATATGCATGTACTTGGTGTCAGAGTGGCAAGAAATAAGTAAATGTAAAGTGTAGTAGATAGCTTTGGTCTTTCTCTCTACCTCACTGATGAAGGACCCCAGCTATTTTTAAAACTGATATCCACTTCTGTAACTAAATATAATCAAAAAGCGGATAGGAAAAGATATAAAATGTTTTACAGTTCTCCATGCCTGCTATTTCTTCCTACCCCTAGAAAGTGCTCCCTTCTTTTCTGTTCTATGAAAGAATCAAAGCCCCAATGACCTGCTCAGACATGCCTCTTGTTTATAGAGCTTAAGTCCTCCAATGAAGGAACAGAAACAATCACACCATTAAATTTACAGATAATCCAAAAGCAGAAGACAGATTGCCCAGTGGTTAGAAAACCAGTACAGGACCTGGGTTCAGTTCTCTACTCTGCCACAGACTTCATGTGTGACTTGGGCAAGTCACATAACCTCTCTGTGCCTCAGTTCCCCATCTGTAAAAGGGGGATAACAGCACTTCCCTACCTCGCAGAGGTGTTGTGTTGATAAATATATTAGAGATTGTGAGGCACTCAGATGCAATAGTAATAGGTGCCATATAAATACTGTGGGGAGGTTAAAACAATGAGGAGCCTTTGTGGCACCTTAGAGACTAACAAATTTATTTGGGCATAAGCTTTTGTGGGCTAAAACCCACTTCATCAGATACATGGAGTGAAGAACACAGTAAGCAGAATATATATTATAGCACATGACAAGATGGGAGTTGCCTTACCAAGTGGGGGGTCAGTGCTAATGAGCCAATTCAATTAAGGTGGAAGTGGCCTATTCTCAATAGTTGACAAGAAGGGGTGAATACCAAGGGAGGGAAAATTACTTTTGCAGTGCTAACAAGGCCAATGCAATCAAGGTGGTCCATTTCAAACAGTTTACAAGGTGTGAGTATCAGCAGAGAGAAAATTACATTTTGTAGTGACCCATCCACTCCCAGTCTTTATTCATGCCTAATTTGATGGCGTCCAGTTTGCAAATTAATTCCAGTTTTGCAGTTTCTTGTTGGAGTCTGTTATTGAAGTTTTTTGTTGAAGAATTGCCACTTTTAAGTCTGTTATTGAGTGTCCAGGGAGTTTGAAGTGTTCTCCTACTGGTTTTTGAATGTTACAATTCTTGATGTCTGATTTGTGTCCATTTTTTCTTTTGCATAGAGACTGTCCGGTTTGGCCAATGTACATGGCAGAGGGGCATTGCTGGCACATATCACATTGGTAGATGTGTAGGTGAATGAGCCCCTGATGGTGTGGCTGATATGGTTAGATCCTATGATGGTGTCCCTTGAATAGATATGTGGACAGAGTTGGCAACAGGGTTTGTTGCAATGATTGGTTCCTGGGTTAGTGTGTTTGTTGTGTAGTGTGTAGTTGCTGGTGAGTATTTGCCTCAGGTTGGAAGCTATAATATATATTCCGCTTACTGTATTTTTCATTCCATGCATCTGATGAAGTGGGTTTTAGCCCACAAAAGCGTATGCCCATATAAATTTGTTAGTCTCTAAGATGCCTCAAG
Source organism: Chrysemys picta bellii (assembly GCF_011386835.1). NCBI lineage: Eukaryota > Metazoa > Chordata > Testudines > Emydidae > Chrysemys > Chrysemys picta. The sequence goes on from NC_088792.1 coordinate 106,972,150, forward strand.
GACTCCACATTGTTTTTGCTGATACAGACTAACACGGCTACCACTCTGAAACCCGTGGGGAGATTGTAATTTGTCCACACAAATGACTTCATTATGAATATTGAACAAATCCACTCATGAACAATTCACAAACAAAAAGCAATTACAGGAACAGGATAAATGATAAGTTATGAATAGCTCAGCCAGCTCTCTTGGTCCTTCCCATTAGGTGCAGAGTGATGCACACCCAATTGTAAAGAACAGACCATTCATATCTAGCTTTGGTGCTAGTATAATAATGCCTAGTTCTAGTTTCCAAATTACAAATACAAGAAAGCCCACATGGCAAGACCACATGTGAATCAGAGGATAAAAAGAAGAAAATGTAGTTAGAGACACCCCCCAATACATTACACATTTATGCCAGGTGCATGCTCAGGACAAACCAGCCCCTCAGCTGGTATAAACTGATGGAGCTTCATTAAAGCTCTCCTGATTAGCACTAGCTAAGGACCTGGCCATCAGTCCTTAATTATCTCCTACCAACCAGCAGATGGATTTCACTCACTGCTGCAAAGCAGCCAGAAAACAATCTTACCTGTTATCTGGGGATTTCTCTTACATAAGAGGGATCCCTGGATGGAATAGAACTAGCATAGCAGCTCTATGTCACCCCCTCTCCTGGCTGGTATGGGAGCACTTCTTGGAGGAAGGGGGCACAGCCGGACTGGCTCCTCATTCAGGTATTCTGTGACTGCTGGAACAGCCTGTTGGAGCCATAGGGAGCCAGGTCTAGATCAGATCCACCTTGATGCTGCTCTAAGTGTCTCTAGGCACCATATTGGCTCCCAGATGCTGCCAGGTTTGGGGTGCTGCAAATGTGCCCTTTCTCCCCACCTGCTCAGTCCTGTACTCCGCACAGCCAGACAAGAGAATCCAGGCCCTCCTTCCAAATTCTTCCCTCAATTGCACCGTACGTACTGTGGTGTAAGTGACAATAAAAGGTGGCCCTTATCCTTTTTAAATATCTTTCATTGAATACTGAAATGGTTTTAAAATTGTGTTTAATCTCAGAGAGCTGGTTTTGTTCTTTTTGTTGGGATGTTAGTTCTAGGATAGATTAGATGAACAGAAACACTTGACACTGAACTTTTTCCTTGCTCTAAGTGCTGGCATCTCCATAGAAGCCCTTCAAACCATCTTCCTTTTAAGTTCCCAATGATAAGCGCTCAGATTTTACAGTGATAGATATAGTATAAGCATATGATTAGAACAGAATATTAGTGAGAGGCAAAGGCTTGGTTTGGCTAAACTGCCCATTGGAATGTTTATCTGACTCTTATCTAAACACCTTTCATCAGGAAATATCTCAAGATGATGATGCCTAGGGAGATTTCCATTACTTCCTTTTTTCAGCCACCCCTGAAATACTGCTAGAAAAATCTTTCCTACCATATTTAAACTACTTCCCATCCTAGCCAGAAGGAGGGGCAGATTACCTTTAAATGGGACTCAAAGCCACTGAAACATAGGGATGCATGTGGGAAGAACAATCATTTGGTCTTTTTGGTGTGTGTATGTGGGGCAGGGAGAGAATGCAGATATGTAAACTTTGTAAAGAAGAATCTTGGCTTTCATTTAAAAATAAACATGGGTCTCTCTCTACCCCTGTTCCTTATGCAGATGGCCTTGAAAATGTGCTGAAATCCTGATTTCGTCCCATTCATGCCAGGATAGAAGGCAAAGGTGCATGAAAAATATTTGTAAATAAGTAACAGCAATGTTCAAAAAAATTGCAGTTCAGTTTGTAGTTAAAAGTTTGGGTCTCTTCTGATTTTATCTGAACTGGTCCACCTTCTGGTTTCAATTACGTTGGCATACATCCAGAGATGTGAGTCACTTTGATTATATTCCAGATGAGATTAGAATTAGTAACCAAGATTAGAATCTAGCTCTGTAATCCCGGCCTGTCTATAAATTGGCTGATTTGGAATATTTATTCTAACCCCACTATACTCTGTGTAAACAGTGAATTGGGTCTTTGTAGTTTAAGAATTGGATGTGATCTATGAAAGAGTGTTTGTTTTTCGGGAGGGAGGGGTTAAGATTGGTATTAAATAGCCAAAAATGTTTTAAATAACTAACTTCAGTTTTACAGAGCCACAATTAATTTACTTCAAAAGACAGACATTTTTGCTTATTGGCTGGGGAATCAGAATTCCATCCAACACTGCTCTTTTTACCTCCAGTATTTGCAGCATAAGGATTTTGTTTAATAAAATGATTTCTCCTGTGCTACCCCCATCACAAACAAAGCTGTTACATGTTAGAATGTTTACCATAAAATACAGGCGTTTCTCTGCTGAGAAGCATCATTCTGGAGAATTGAGCTGACACTAGATCAGCTTTTAGTGGTTTGATGGGCGTTGCATTGTTGCAGTGGAGGAAATTACTGTATTCCTTAGTCAAAACATTCCTAATAAATCAAGTGTAAATATCGACCATACTTAATCATACAAAAGGAGCCTGCAGAAATGTAGGTGTTCCCCTTACATCAACCTATATCCTGTTGACAACTTAAATGGCACCAGGACATTTATTGGTTTCTAGTGGTTTAACTGCCAATGTCTTGGTCACATAAAATGTACTATAAATACCATACTTTGTGCTGCTTTGCTGTTCAGTGGTACACCAAGCTTTCAGATGGCTGAAAATGTTGTTTCCCAATGGGAAATGTGGCATTTGGCAATCAGTTGCTCCTGTTTCCTTAGAGGGTATTAAGGGAAGGTTTACAAAAGAAATCCCTGAACTAAAAGGAGCCGTACGAGACCAAAAAACAGTATGCACTATTGAATGGTAAAGTGTAGGCAATATTTACCATTCTCTAGGATGAGATAGTGACTGCATGTTTTTACTTCTAAAGGGAAACTCATGCTTGTTTTTTTCACCCACAAAGTTGGTGGAAAAACTCTTTAAAGTTGATTTCAGTAATTTAGGAATGAACTCCATTCTTGAGACTGATTTTGCAGCCAGAAAGTGGAACCCTTCGGGCACTGTAGTTTGAAGAGTCGCTATGGAACCAATTCGACACCCATTGCAGTCAATGGGCAATTTGCAAATGATTTCAACATGAAGAGGACTGGGTTCTGAATAGACAAACTGTGTCATCCTGGAATCCCAGAACAGGGTGAAAAACACCCAACTCTTCTTCATCTGAAACAGGGATGCCTGTAGAGAGAGGAGAAAGAAACAGCAGCCACTCATCCTTTCCTCTGGGGAACTATGTAGTGCCATCGTGCCACTATTGTGTCCAAGAAAACCACAGGAATGAAGAAGAGCTTACAAGAAGAACCAGGAAAACCTGAGGGTTAAACACTATATAAAATTAACACATCTGCTGCTCTTTGGCCCTACTTTATTTTTTCCATATATAATATATTTGCCACCCTGGATTTTTCTCTCCATCATCAGTGGGACTTTTATTCTTGGCCTTTTGCTCTGTATTAATTTTAAGCAAAACCTTCTGTCTCTCCCCAACCCCACCATGGTTTCATTTTTCATGACTCTCCTCACCACCACTCCTACCTGCATCATTCACCAAGCCTTTTACTCCATGGAATTAGCAGTTGTGGTGGGTGAAATTAGGGGAGAAGGGCATGGGGCTGAATGTTTTCTAGCTTCATCAGGCTGAATTTTAGTCACCATGTAAGAGCATGAATTACAACTCCCAGGTGAAGGTGCAGGTGTCATGAAATGAAACAGTTAAATGCTGATCTGAGAATAAGACATGAGACCACAAACCATTTTTAAAGCCTCGGAGTAATAGTCTCACTGCTGAAGCAAACAGAAAATGTGTTGTCCATGCAGATAAGGGAGAGCCTTAGTGTACATTAGAAACTGTGACTCAGCACTCTTGCGCTACTATTGTTTTACAAGAAAGTGCTGACTCATTTGCTACTTAGACATTGATGGCGAAACTTACTGGAGCATTGACTGGAAAGTGATCAGATGCTCTCCAAAGTTAGCAGGCCAAGTTTGGAAACTAGAATTGACCTTCGGAAATCCAATAGTGGGGGAAAACATCTTGATGGTTCTGGTTGCTGGGCCTTGTGGGATACATTTGAAAGGGACAACCGAAAAGTTTGAATGCTGCCACGCGGAATGCAAGTGGCAAAAGTAAAGGCAACAGAAAAGACAGATTCAGAGCTAGTGTTTCTGCTGCTGGTCATGCCTTCCCAGGCAATCTGATTGGCAGGTTCTCAGAGATCTCCTTTTCACAACTTAAAGAAGGAGGGAACCAAATCCTGAGCTGCTGTATAGTTGCATAACTTCAGTGAAGATCTAATGAAGATCTGTACTAGCAATTCTATTTTCCTTTTACATTTTCCATGTGATTTTAATAGTTGGCCTCCAAACAAAACATTTTGCTACCCTATAGTTAAGGTTGTTCAAACAAACCTCCTGTCAATGCAGTCACTAAAAACCAACAAAATTACAGTTAAGCTACCATTAATATCCAGACCAATCGCAACTGAAATACTAATACTCCATCCTATGTGGGGACTTATCCCCTCCAGGACAAGCTGTGTTTCAGTTCTAGTGTATGACCACCCACATTGCACACATCCGTTTCCTTAGGTTCACTTTCAAATCTACAAACCTTAACTCCAGCCTCCGTATTACTGTATTGACATGTCCCCCTGAGACATAGAATTACACTATAAAAGTATGTCGTGTGCTATTACTACCTAAAAATTCTGAGGTCAGAATTTGTTTGACTGTAGCTTCATCTTGAGTGGAACTCAGGAGGAGCCAAATTTGCTATATGTCAATGTCTTATGTGCCGAGATAGCAGCACCATGGAGTCCATCAGTTGCCAATGCCTTGTTCCCCCAATCACACGTCTCCCTGTGACGTATAGGAATGGGGGTAGTATCCCTTTAAATAGTTTGGGAGGAATCTAGTAGTTCTCCCTGTCTTCTATTGCAGAAGCCACCAGAACCGTGCCAGAGCAACCGTGTACATAAATATACAGGCCTAGCTACGTATATACTTATAGTTAGCACAGTCATTTGGAACCCAGTTGTGTCCCTGTGGTTTCCTCACATTCTTAACGTTATGCAGAGAGCAAAGATACGACTCCCCTTCCTATCTTGGCCCAGTCCCCTTCCCACCACACTTTCCACCTGCCCTATCAACTGCCCAGGCATGCTGTGGGGAGATATGGGGGAGAGAGCAGCACCATGGGAGGGCATAGGGATCTGACTACCACTTCTGATGCAACTTCACTTGCAAGCTTCCCTGTCTTCCTGCCCCTGGTTTGGGGAGAGTAAGGGCTGCTCTGAGTTACTCCCAGCTACAACAGCTGTCAATGGACCACTTTGGCAGCCGAGTCTCAGGAACAAGAGCCTGCAGCTGTGCCTGGGACTAACTAGCTTGGTCTGCAGGCAGAATAATGAACACAGATGAGCTATAGTGGAGCCACCTGATTGGCCAACCTGCCTGACTGGCATGCTTTTGAGCCCATTGGTTGCTCAATGCTTATGGTGCAGCTGTGATTGTTTCTGTGCCTGTCTTGTTCCTGGCCCTGCTCCCTTGCCCAGCTTCTGACTCTGGCCCTGACCGTGGCCTTGGCTCTAGCTCTAGTCACTAGGTCAGGCCAACCATGTCTCAGTTGCTGACGCATGTTTTCCTACAGTCATGCCATTGACCTATCCCCTAGACTGCAGCTTTGTGGGGCAGAGTGTTGATGTAGCGCTGGTTCTATGCCCGTTTTAAACCATTAGCATATTCCCTCTAGGCAAAGAGAATGCATAACAGGGCTTTAAGACTGTTTTGTGCCTTTAAAACTGCTCTGTGCCATCATAGCAGACATAATGGGGCCTAGGATCAGGCTTGGAGATTAAGTTCAGTCATTAAGGTCAGAAATAATTGACTGTCTCTCTCAACACCACATTAACACTGGAGCTTTCAGGATGCCTCCAAAATCAAAGATGCTGTGTAAATAGGCCTACAGGTTAGAGTCTTCTCTCTCAGTGGTTCTCAGCCAGGGGTATGCATATCAGTGGTGGTGTGCAGAGGTGTTCCAGGAGGCACATCAACTCATCTAGATATTTCCCTAGATTTACAACAGGATACATCGGTGGTCCCCAACGCGGTGCCTGCGGGCACCATGGCGCCCGCTGGGACATCTATGTGCGCCCGCGTACTGGCCGGTGGATGAGCATCCGTCGAAATGCTGCCGACAAGCAGCGTCATCCAGAGGTGTCGCCGCCGAAATGCCGCCGATTTTCGGCGGAATTTCAGCAGCAACGCCTCTGGATGACGCTGCTTGTCGGCGGCGATGCCTATTGACGTTGCCGCTTCTCGGCGGCATTTCAGCGGATGCTCATCCGCCGGCCACGGTCCGCAGTAGCTCGTCGTCTGGCACCCGCCAGACAAAAAAGGTTGGGGACCACTGGGCTACATAAAAAGCACTAGCAAAGTCAGTACAAACTAAAATTTCATGCAATTACTTGTTTATGCTGCTCTATATACTATACACTGAAATGTAAGTACAATATTTATAGTCCAATTGATTTATAATTACATGGTAAAATGAGAAAGTAAGCAATTTTTCAGTAATAGTGCACTGTGACACTTGTATTTTTATGTCTGATTTTGAAAGCAAGTGGTTTTTAAGTGAGCTGAAACTTGGGGTATGCAAGACAAATCAGACTCCTGAAAGGTGTACAGTAGTCTGGACCACAGGCACTGACTTTCCAAAGTGCTGGGGGGTGCTTTACCCCCCGCTCCGCCCCAGGCCCCACCCCCACTCCACCCCTTCCCCCAAGGCCCCACCCCCACCCCACCCTGCCCTGCCTTTTCCCACCCAGTTTTGCCCCCTCCCCAGAGCATGCTGTGTCCTTGCTCCTCCCCCTTCCTCCCAATCTCCTGCATGCCATGAAACAGTTGATTGCGGCAGGCTGGAGGTACGGGGAGGGAGGGGGAGATGCTGATCTGTGGGGCCTGCCCACAGGCAGGAGGCACTGGGGGGGGAGCTGATAAGGGGGCTGCCGGTGGATGGTCAGCATCCACTATTTTTTTTCCCGTGGGTGTTCCGGGCCCGGAGCACCCACGGAGTCAGTGCCTATGGTTTGGAAAGGTTGAGAGCCACTGCTCTATCGAACCAGATGACAGACACAATAGAGGCAGCAGCAGGGCAAGCTTCCCCATGTTGCCCTGCCAACATGCATCAGCCCTAACCTAAAGGAACAATTTTTAGGGATGAGGGGCTAGTTTGTTCCCCATTCCCTTTGTGGACTTCTTTGCTGGGAATAATAATACATATCCCTAAAGAGAGGTTCCACATGTAGGTGCCTAAATAAAAATGGCCTGACTTGCACCTCTCTAAAGTCCTCAATGATCTGCATGTGAAAAGTGATATATAAAACACTAAAAGTGAAATCATGGCTCCATTGAAATCAATGGGAACTTTGCCAGTGAATTCAACTGGGCCAGGTTTTCACCCTAAATAGTAATGTCTAGAGTATTTTGTTTCTAATTTGGGATCTCAGGCAAGGTGGGTTTTTTTTCAATAAAATATTTCACTTTATCAGGGCAGGACTATTTACAGTGAATGTCTGAATGAAATAGCATGATAAGTCACTTTACATTAGTTAATGGAGCTCTGCTACTTTACACTAGCCGAGGATCTGGCCCTGAATCTCCACTGCCATAACCCTGGTCTAGTCATTCACACCTGTGCAAGATGAGGATAAGCCACTACCAGATCATAATGATTGCATTTCACACCCACTCTGCACTCACTTTACATAGGTATGAATGAGTGCACCAGGGGAGAGGTAGTAGGAAATCAAAACTCATACTCAGCTCTCCCCAAGAGTGTGGTTCACCACTACTTTACTTCAGTTTTGCACCAGTGCAACTACATTAACACAAGGGTAAGTGTAGAATCAGACACTGGCTTTAACAAGACTGACCGCAAGTTATGTGAAATTACCACTACCCATGATTTGGGAGGAACCCTTGCTGAGCACTGATTTTTAGACTTACCAAATCAGGGACATTATGCTAGCAGTTAATCTCACTCCACCATGACCCCCTACCCTTCCCATCCTATAATGTTTAGGAATAGGAGAGTACAACTTTAAATAGTTTGTGAGCCCACTAGCGTTCTAAGTTATAGAAGCTGCCAGAAACCAGCCAGAGCTTCAATATGTATATAGCTAAACCTGGCATAGTTGCGTATACAGTTCATTGGGACCCAACTGTGCCCATGTAGTTCTTCATATTATTTTTTGGGGGTAAAGATCTAAAGACACATCACATCCTCTCCTCTCCTACTTATCTTCTCTTCCTCCTGACAGGCCCCCGTCTTCCCTTCCTGCCGTGGCATCCCACTTTTCTTGCCCTGCTGTGCCTCTTTCTCTGGCAGGCAAAGCTCCAGAGTAGGAGGTAGCAAAGCTGGTGTAGGAACTGATCTCAACTGGCTTTACTCTGGTGGAGAATCCCCCTGCCGAGCGGAATCCTCCTGGGAGCCAGTTTAGGTTCATTTTGCACTGCACAAGCAACAGATAGTGAATTTAGTGGGCTGGAGAATCTGAGGATAATGTAATGGCAAACCAAAACTTAACCTACATAACTGATTTAGTTTGGATAATTACTGTATACTTTGCTCTTGAATTTAGCTTTCTCCACCCCTTATGCAACACCTTTACAGGCAAGAATGAGGTGTAGCTCACAACAAAGTGTTTCCAGAATAAGAGTACAGTCTTATGCTTCCTGGAGATTAGCTCATAGTTGGTATGACTCACCCTGGTCTAAACTGATTTTATCAGGTTTAGCTGATCACAATTTCTGCCAAGAGGCCTAGGATACAACGTTAGGGGCTTGAGCCTGTTCCGAAAGAAGTCAGAACTACCACTGACTTGAATTGTGAAGGATAGACCTTAAAGGCTGAGCTTTCGTAGGCTGACTATTGCCTTGTCCTTGTGACACAGCACAGGGAGGGAATGTGGCAGTGTACTATCTGTACCTATTGTATCTGCACTCCTGTGGCCATCTGCATGCTCTCTATCATCCTTAGTTCCTCTGTTCACATTCTTAATCCTGACTCACTAAAAGGATTACATTCAAAGAGGGCTGTGCTGTTATGCTCTGAACACAGGATTGGTAGCCATGTGCTCTTGAATTTGATTTCAGGTTGTGATACTAACTCCCTTAGAACCCTTGAGCATGTCACTTAACCACTCTTTCCTGATCTATAAAATTGGGTTTGTACTCCTAAGTGGACATCTTTCAGCGGTTTTGTGAGATTCATCAGGACCAAATCCTGGTGTATTAAACTCAATGGCAAATATCCCATGTGCTTTAATGGGAACAGGTTCTGACCATGACTGTTTGTTAAATGCTATAGATGAGTTAAGTAAAACTGTCAAAAACATTTCTGTCCAAAAACAAGTTTTAGAAGGAAAATTTTTCCGTGGGAAATATCCTTTTTTGAATATTTTTGGGGAGGATTCTTAAAGGTGAAAAAACCTGAAAACCAAACATGTTGCAGTCTTTGGATGATTTTAGTTTTCAGATTTTTGATGTAAACCTGAAAAAAAAAATTTAAAAATTGCCAACCGTTTTTTTCTCCAATGATTTGTGGGCTGTGTGTGTGAGCATTCCTCAGCCAGCTCCAGAATTAATCATTGCTAATATAATTAGTGTGTTTAATTATAATTTCATTATTACAAGCATATTAAATGAGATTTAAGATCTATGGTAAACGTGAAGTGGAATTTAAGTAACACAGTGCCTGTGGCACTTAGATGTTCCTCCTTGGAGATAATAAAACGTGTGTACATAATTAAATAGCTGCTTAGTATTGTCTGTTGATTCAGGTTTAACAATTGCACAATAGATAGAGATGTATTTATAAGTGTCCACCACAAAATTGCTGACGCTCAATAAGAACAATAACTATTCTGAGGCCGTATCTGAATGTGGCTGTAGCCCAGAGGAATGGAACGCACACACATCACCTGTGGGAGAGAAGATGCAGACATCTCATGCATGATCTCTCCCACTTGCTGAATTGCTGCCCACCCAGATTATGCCAAAGTCTGAATACTTTACTACATATAGGCTTTAGGCCAGGCTCTTTATTCCTTCCTGTTCAGGACAGTGAGAGGTGCTGAAACAAAGGAGGCAGAGACAAGGCATATGTGAGTGGAGGCTCTTGAAGCTGAGCAGGTACCTGGAAGAGATGGGTCAGGTCTGGTAGTCACACCCAGCAAGGCAGATAGTGGGTGTGGAAGTCAGGGAGGTGGTGCAGAAATGGTGGCAGATGGTGGGGTGGAGGGAAGAGTGGGGTGCTAAAGTTGGAAGGGGAGAATCAGCAGTGTGAGTGAGGAGGAAAGGGGAAGATGGGGAAGAAATATGCAGCTGAGAGGAAAGTGTGAATGTGCTAGCAACTCTCCTTTGTGAGCTGGCAGATTGAGTACTGGGACAGTCCCTTTACTGGTTGTGTAGAGAGAGGAGTAACTTGCTGCAGTACATATACTGCTGGAGAACCACCTGTGGAGGACAGGAGCATCCTGACTAGGGCCAGGATCCAGTTTATGCCAATTTATTAGTATTTATGTATTATTATTTATTTATAAAGCTGATCAGAAAATGAGTTTTTTTCATGAAGAATTTCAAAATAAATGAAAATTTGTAATTTAAAAAAATCACTGACATTTTTATGACAAAAAACTGAAAAATGTTCGGTTGTTTTCAATTTTTCATTGGAAAATGGAAAACGTGGACAGAAGTAAACATTTTGCATTAATGCTGTCATTTTGACATTATTCATCAAAGGAAGTTTGTGAAGTAAAATTTCCACTAGCTCTAATTATTTATTTGCATTTAAACTGGCATAACACCTAGATTGAGGAGTCCTGTCAGAGGCTGTACAAACTTTCAGAAGAGGCAGGCCTTGCCCAAAGAGGTCTCAACCTAAATAGACAAAGAGACAGACAGGTTAAGTCTACACTGGGAAAATGACATTTAAGACATTTTAATTAACCTGTTTTAACATATTTTTAACACCTAGTTTGGAATCCTGGCTCCTCTGAATTCAATGGAAAAATTGCCATGGACTTCAATTGGGGGCCAGGATTTCATCCTTAAGTGTAGACAAAAGCATGGAGCTTCTGGTTAACCATAACTAACCATTACACTTTAAGGCACCTCCTACTAGGTGCTAAGTGTATTTCAAAACATGTTAATTTTAAATGTGTTAGTTAACACACTTTAAAACACCACTCATTTTCCCAGTGTGGACAGGACCAAAGGGTGGGAGAAAGAAATTACCTTCATTCCCATTTTATGGATGGGGAATTGAGGCACCAAATGACTAAGATGACATCGGAAGAAGAGCAGAGTCTAGAAATGGTCACCGATATCCTGACTCTCAGTCAATGCATTAACTACAAGACTTTTCATTCTGTTTGTATTACATGAGTGCTCACAGGCCTCCAGCAGGATTAGGGTTGGGTGCTGTGCAAATAGGGTGACCAGATGTCCCGATTTTATAGGGACAGTCCCGATTTTGGGGTCTTTTTCTTATATAGGCTCCTATTGCCCTCCCACCCCCTGTCCCGATTTTTCACACATGCTGTCTGGTCACCCTATGTGCAAACATAAATAAAAGATGTCTGCTACCCAGAGAACTTGAAGTAGCTTTCAAGGAGATAAAAGAGGGAGTGTTTATATCTGGTAGGTATTCCAATACAGATATACAGTATGTGCTTACTAACTGGTCAATATGGTAATTGGTTGAATTTCTCTTTTAATCCTATTGAATGAAAAAATTGTTGACTTATTAGACAAAATGCTGAGTGACCCCTAGAAAACAGTGAAAGTTGGAAAAACTGTTTTATTTGCTTGCAATTTACAATCTTTACTTGGCATCTATTTCTTTATCTCCTGTTTCCTGAGTGTGAGATAATGTACTCCCTTTTCCTGTTACCCAAGGTAAGTTATTTGTGTTTCACAGAACATATCTCTTGCATATCCTTTGGTAATCGTGGACAATGTGACATTTTCCACTCATTTTGACCTGACTGCCTTCCTTCCATTTTCAAATAAAACATGCATAATTCTCATGTCCTTTGTAAGCAGAAGATACATGTATGGATGGTCCATTGTCCAGCTACAGTATGAATTACACACTGAAGAAGATTGGTATGTGTATTTTGATCTCAATGAACTTTCTTAGCCATTAGTGTGTGTAACTTTAGTGCCCTTGTAGCCAAGATGGAGTCCGCTTTTCAGGCAGCTCTGGCAAAGAGAAGGCGTGCACAGGAATGCAGCAGGGAAAGTCCCTTCCACCCCAGGGGCACCTGTTCCAAACCCCCCAGAGTGAACAACACACACACACACACACAATGGAAGAGTACAGTGAATATAGGAAAGGGAAATATTTATTTACAGAAGGATGAATGGAGAAAAATGGGGAGAGATAGAGGGAGAGCAGTAAAACAGGGTTACATTCAACACTAGGCTCCACAGGTCCCGTAGTACCACAGATGGTTGCCAGGTGTCCTGTTTTCAACCGGAATGCCCAGTTGAAAATAAACCCCAGTGGCTCCAGTCGACACAACCGACCAGGCTGTTAAAAGTCCAGTCGGTGGCGCAGCGGGGACCCGGGGTTAAGGCGGGCTCCCTACCTGCCTTGGTTCCACGTGGCTCCCAGAAGTGGCCGCCAGATCCCTGTGGCCCCTATATGCAGGGAGGCTCCATGCATTGCCTATGCCTGAGTGCCAGATCCGCAGCTCCTATTGGCTGGGAATCGCAACCAATGGGAGCTGTGGGGATGCGGGTGCAAGGGCAGCGTGCGGCTCCTCAGAGCCTCCCTGGCTGCCCATGCATCTATGGGCTGCAGGGACCTGGCAGCCGCTTCCTGGGAGCTGTGGTAAGTGCTGCCAGGACCTTGGACCCTCTCCCGAAACCCCAAGCCGCCCGGTAGGAAAAGCAAAAGTTCTTCCCGAAGAATGCTGAGATTTTTATGTGTATCATGCCGGTTCTGGGGTGGCTGAGCCGGCGCAGCTGGGGTGGCTTGGGCCGACCCGGGGCTCCTCTGACCAGGGGATGGGGGAAAGTGGAGGGAGGGCTCGGAGCCAGGGGGCTAGCCTCCCCAAAGGGGGGAGGGGTCCACCCGTTGCCCATTCACCTCCAGCTCAAGTGTATCTGCTACTTAGACTCCAGAGAGATTACTGATGAACCTGGGAGGTTGAGTAACAGATAGTGCCTCTCAGCCGCCCCGGAATCTGCATGGTGCATAATAAGCAAAAACTTTCTCCAGCAGAAGCCCAGCCGACTCCCAGCCCTCACAAACTGCAAAAACCTGCAAACCAGTGGAGGCAGCTGTGCCAGGTAAAGCTAAGCCTATTATACCCGCTGCCTATGTGGAGGTGTGATTCCCAGCTTAAGGAGACATATTCTTGATAGCTCTCATTGAATTAGAGTGGTAAAAATAGAGCATAGCCATCCATGGGAGCCCGAGCAGTGGGAGGGGCTAGCTGTTCCCAGTACATACCCATCTGAGACCCTAGGCACATACTCAGGGCAGCTGGTCCACTCGAACTGCCACAACTACATGCTAGTTTTAGCGACCTAGCTCAATGAGAGCTAGCATGAGTATGTTTCCTCAAGCTGGGAATCTCACCCCCCAGCTTGAAGTGTAGACTTACCTTGAAGTGTTTCAACTATTGCAGTGCCTGGTTGATCCTGCACATCTCTCATGGTCATAGGAGTTGCTTTTTTGTTATTCTCTTTAGAAACAAACAGGTTGATCTAGTGTTCTCATCTGCTGCATTTTCAAACGCACTGAAAGTTCCGTACGCATTTGGTATGCTAGGAAATACAGTAAAGAGACAAGGTGGGTGAGGTAATATCTTTAATTGGACCAACTTTTGTCTGTTGGTATCTCTCTCACCAACAGAAGTTGGTCCAATAAAAGATATTATCTCACCCACCTTGTCGCTCTAATGTCCTGGGACTGATGTGACTACAACTACACTGCACAGAGGAAATACAACACACACTTACAGCTGCCTGGGAAAGAGGGACCCATTTAGTTACCAGGGATGGCATCAACCATACAGGATGAGAAACTGGTATGGAACCACCATATTGGTTATTTAAAAAATTTCTGCAGGCCCAGAACTATTAAGGGTCAACTTTTATGAAAGTTCAATTTATAAATAGGTTTTAAAGGGTTAATAAATGATTGGATGATGTTTTATTAAATGGTTAATGAATTGTTAGAGTCCAACAGGTCAATAGGTTAATTAAAACCATAGTTTATAATACTCTATAACATCTTCAAGTGATGTGCTTCTAATCCTGTACAACATGTGTAGTACTCCTATCAGTAATATGTTTAGAACATCTATTAATCACTTATTAACCCTTCAGAAACCTTTATAAGTGGAACTTCATATAAGTTCCTATTCCCAGCCTATTAAGCCCAAAAAAACCTTTGCTTCTTGTCGATTACTTTCAGGGAAAGAGAGCAGAGAGATTCAGCTGAACCCAAACTTTCACTATTCTGGTTTGCCCACTCACATGTCCCACATACCTTCTGATGCCATTTAATGTCAAAAATTCTGCCCCACAGTTTGAGCTCCTTGATGAAGAAACCATCTCTTAGATGTGAGAGGGGAGTGAATATAGAAAGTCACCTAAAATCCTGACTTTCCTCCAAGCAAAATCCTAGATAAATCATTTTATTTCACTCTACAGGTGCAGCGATTCTGAAAACCCCTCTGTCTAGTAAAATATATGTTAATGGGGTTTGGGGGGTAGAAATGAGAAATTTTCCAGTTTTGTGATCGTACATTGTGGAAGTTTCCCTGCACTGTCCTGCAATATTGTGTATTCTGCAATATTTCAATCATGGGCCCCATCTGGGAAGAGAGTAATAGCCTGATTTTGATAGCAAGGTATTCCAGCATTTCATTTCATTTCCAGTAAAAATAAGCCGGCTGACTGCAATAATAGGATTCCAGGAGTCCAGAATGAAAGAACTGCTCTTGACCCTTTTAAACCTTGTAGGCATGGATCTTTGGCTAGGCCACTATTGTACAGCTACTGCAGAAGTATAATTGAGAACTGAACTCTATTGAGAGGGAAAAAAATTGGCTTGATTTCCAGGACAGTCCTGGAAATAAGATATTCATTTTTCATTGTGATTTTACCTAGTAAAATATGATATGTACTAAACAAAAATGAAAGAAAGAGAGAGAGAGAAAAGGACCAGTAAAGAGAAGTAACTTAAAGGAAGTGGGTTAGATTTTTCCATGTAAGGAGAATAAAAAAGCAATGAAAAACAACCTTCTAAAATCAGAGAACACTAATTGTATCCTATCCTCCCATCAAAGGAAGAAATGGAGTGCACCTGTGCTCTACTCTTTTTATGGAGTAATTTTTGGAGTGTATTTTTCATCTGAAGTATCATTTGCATGAAAAGGAATATTCTGGCTCTCTGTATTTTTCGAATCCATATTTTTGGATGTTCTATATAAGGTTCCATGGCCTAAATTTTTGAAAGTGACTAGGGATTTTGAATGCTTCCATTTTTGGGTGTCCAACTTGAGTCACCTTACAGGGGTGTGGTTTTGAAAGGGCACCCAAAATCATGAGTCATTTTCCCAAATGTAGGCGACTATTGTATTTATTGTATTTTTCTTCAGTGCTCTCCTTCCTTTCTTGTGTGGATGACCTTGAAGGGTAAACATTTAAAGAACTGTAAAGCTGCCAAACATCAAACATTTACAACAAAGGAGTCTAATGTGTGGCTCTGACGATTCTGTAGTTTTCTCATTTGAATGTCATTTTAGGGTATGTCTACATTGGAATTAAAAACCTGTGGTTGGCAATGCTTTTTGTGCCTCGGTCTTCACAGAAAAGGTCAGCTCCCAGATTGCTGCACTGGGCAGCACAGTATGGGGAGGAGATGAGCAGCCCTCAGTGGTGAAAGAACAGGTTAAGGACTGTTTAGAAAAGCTGGACATGCACAAGTCCCTGGGGCTGGGTGTAATGCATGTGAGGGTGCTGAGGGAGTGGGCTGATGTGATTGCAGAGCCATTGGCCATTATCTCTGAAAACTTGTGGTGATCGGGGGAGGTCCTGGATGATTGGAAAAAGGCAAATATAGTGCCCATCTTTAAAAAAAGGAAGAATGAGAATCTGGGGAACTATACAGATCAGTCAGCCTCACCTCAGTCCCTCGAAAAATTGTGGAGCAGGTCCTCAAGGAATCCATTTTGAAGCACTTGGAGGGAAGGAAGGTGATCAGGAACAGTCAACATGGATTCACCAAGAGCAAGGCATGCCTGACCAACCTGATTGCCTTCTATGATGAGATAACTGGCTCTGTGGATATGGGGAAAGCGGTGGATACAGTCTCCCAAAGTATTCTTGCCAGCAAGTTAAAGAAGTATGGATTGGATGAATGGACTATAAGTGGCTAGAAAGTGGATAGAAAGCTGGCTAGATTGTTGAGCTTAACAGGTAGTGATTAACGGCTTGATGTCTAGCTGGCAGCCAGTATCAAGCAGAGTTCCCCAAGGCTCGGTCCTGGGGCTGGTTTTGTTCAATATCTTCATGATCTGGATGATGGGATGGATTGCACCCTCAGCTAGTTTGCGGATAATACTAAGATGAGGGGAGAGGTAGATACGCTGGAGAGTAGGGATAGGGTCCAGAGTGACCTAGACAAATTGGAAGATTGGGCCAAAATAAATCTGATGAGGTTCAACAAAGACAAGTGCAGAGTCCTGCACTTAGGATGGAAGAATCCCATGCACTTCTACAGGCTGGGGACCAACTAGCTAAGCAGCAGTTCTGCAGAAAAGGGCCTGGGGATTACAGTGGACGAGAAGCTGGATATGAGTCAGCAGTGTGCCCTCGTTGCCAAGAAGGTTAATGGCATGTTGGGCTACATTAGTAGGAGCATTGCCAGGAGATTGAGGAAAGTGATTATTCGCCCTCTATTTGGCACTAGTGAGGCCACATCTGGAGTACTGCATCCAGTTTTGGGCCCCCCACTACAGAAAGGAGGTGAACAAATTGGAGAGTCCAATGGAGGGCAACGAAAATGATTAGGGGGTTGGGGCACATGACTTATGAGGAGAGGCTCAGGGATCTGGGATTATTTAGTCCACAAAAGAGAAGAGTGAGGGGAGATTTGATAGCAGCCTTCAACTACCTGAAGGGGGCGAGGTTCCAAAGGGGATGGAGCTAGGCTGTTCTCAGTGATGGCAGATGACAGAACAAGGAGCAATGGTCTCAGGTTGCAGTGGGGGAGGTCTAGGTTGGATATTAGAAAAAACTCTTTCACAAGGAGAGTGGCAAAGCAGTGGAATGGGTTACCTAGGGGGGTGCTGGTATCTTTATCCGTAGAGGTTTTTAAGACCCGGCTTGACAAAGCCTTGGCTGGGATGATTTAGTTGGTGTTGGTCCTGCTTTGAGCAGGGGGTTGGACTAGATGACCTCCTGAGGTCTCTTCCAACCCTAATCTTCTATGATTCTATGTGCCAGATGACTCGGCCTAACAGGGCTCTGGCTAAGGGGCTGTTTAATTGTGATGTAGATGTTTGGGCTAGGGCTGCAGCTTGGACTCTGGGACCCTGCCACAATCATGAAGTC
Source organism: Chrysemys picta bellii (assembly GCF_011386835.1). Classification (NCBI taxonomy): domain Eukaryota; kingdom Metazoa; phylum Chordata; order Testudines; family Emydidae; genus Chrysemys; species Chrysemys picta. The sequence goes on from NC_088792.1 coordinate 106,989,817, forward strand.
TGCAGCCCGAGCCCAAACGTTTACACCACAATTAAACAGTTCCTTAGCCTGAGTCACCGGCATGGGTCAGCTGGGGATGTCTAATTGTGTAGACATACCCTTGGTGTAGATTCTTTAATACTGTCTTAGGCTATGTCCACACTTAAAACACAACAGTGGCACAGTTGCAGCGATGCATTTGCTGTAGCGCTTCAGTGTAAACACTTACTGCAATGATGGGAGGGGGTTCTCCTGTTGGTGTAATAAATCCATCACCCCAAGAGGTGGTAACTAGGTTGATGGAAGAATTCTTCTGTTGATCTACTGCTGTCTAAAGGCTATGTCTACACTACTCACCTTACAGCGGCACAGCTCTTACCGCTGCAGCTGTGCTATTGTGAGGTCTCCTATGTAGCTGCTCCATGCCGATGGAAGAGAGCTCTCCCACTGGCATAATTAAACCACCCCCAACAAGAGGTGGTAGCTATGCTGGCGGGAGACCATCTCCTACTAACATGGTGCTGTCCACACCGGCATTTTTGTCAATGAAATGTATGTCGGTCAGGGGTGTGTTGTTGTTTTTTCACACCCCTGACCACCAAAAGTGCTAGTGTAGACAAAGCCTATGTGAGGACTTTAAGGTAACCTAACTACGTCACTCAGCGGTGTGGATTTTTCACACCCATGAGCAAGATAGCTGATCGATATATTTTTCTAGTGTAGACCAGCCCTAATACTGGAAATGAGGATATTGGTTAAGAGGCTGGTAATTCTCAGAATTATCTTGTGCATTTTAAAGTTTCATAGTTTCCTCCTTTTTTTCGGATTTATCAACAGAGATAGCAACACTTGCTTCTTATATCCATTTTAGCTGTGGATAGTGGGACTAATTATGTGTTCTCTCTCTCTCTCTCTGGTAGATTAAAGTATTCTTATGTGGCATGCAAGTCCTGAACTCATTCCAGATACACCATAGTTCCATAACCTCTGTATAAGAGGAAATTAAATGGCTCATCCATTTTAGGACCCAAGGCTTGAATCCTTGTGCACTCCCGATTCCCTCTGACTTCAGTGAAAGCCATGGATGCACATGAACTGCAGGATCAGGTGCTTAGTAACAAAACGAACATTTTTTTGGCATTTAAGTGCTGATCTTCCATATGCCTCATGGAAGTCAAAGTAAATGAAAGATCCTCAACACTGGTAAATCAGGCTGTAATATGCCCCGTAAACATTCATGGTCTGTAGGACTAGCTGATGTGTCCCCACGGGGAGCTCTGAGAGGGATTCTGCCTCGGGAAACACAACCCTGCCTTCTTGTTCTGCAGCATGTAAGGAGGGAGTGTGCAGGCTACCCCACTCCTTTCCATGAGCAGGCTGTTCTCTTTGTGCCCCATTAGCTACGGGGGGCCTATTGAGATGGGGCAGAGCCACAGCTTCACCTTCTACCTGCCCCCTTTGAGGTGGATTGTACCCTCAGGAGTGAAATTGTAGAAATTTAAGTCAATGGTAAAATATCCTGTGGCTTTAATGAGGCCGGGATTTCACCCCAGGAGTGCATGTCCCACTCTGTGTTGTCCCAAATATAGGGGGCGTGGTGGTCTCTGGCCCTTGTGTAAGGAGCACAGTGGTGGGGGAAGCGGAAGGTTTGTTGTACCCTCCCTGCTGTTGCACATCCAATGGAGGGCAAGTTAAAATCTGTTCCTAAGCAAACTTCCTTTGATCCCGATGGGACCCTGTATGAAGACTCAAGATCAGGTACTTGTGCGCATTCTTCAGTAGTAGCTATGAGCTAACTTGGCAAATAGAAAAAACTATCAAAATGCAATGTGAATATTACATGAATTCTTCCTGACATTAGCCATCCTGGAAAACTCATAACAATTCCATTTGGTCAGGGGTTCCTGTCACACAGGCTAAAAACCCAAAGCCATTAAACCAACACAAAAACGAGTTAGGAGAGTCATTTTCGAAATGTTGAGCAGGGAATTAGATTCATGCATCTCAATGAAGTTAAAGGGGTCAAGTGGCTAAATTCCCATACACCACTTTGAAAGTTTACCATTGAGACTTTTAATTAACCAAGAACATAGAAGGGAATTTCAAGTTATCTGCCATTAGGCCCTTCCTACCTACAAATAAATATTGAAGCACATTTAGGTTCCAGTCCTGTTCACCCTATCCATGGGAATAACCCAGTTGATTTCAGTGGACTCGTGTGTCTGAGGAAAAATGACCTTGTGGTTAAGGCATTGGACTGGGACTTAAAAGATTTATGTTCAGATTGTGGCTCTGTTGGGTTCTTTCCGTGTGACCATGGGCAAGTCATTTAACCTTGTACCTCAGTTCTCTATCTACAAAGTAGGGATAGTTTACTTATATGCTTAGATTGTAAACATTTCAGGGCAGAGACACTTCTCTGTGTGTGAACACATGATCAGGCCTTCTTTGCACCCTGCTGCAGGTGCCAATGCCCTGACACCCATTACTCAAGGAAAACCCACTCAGACTGGTCCAGCAAAAAGACTTGGCCATCCCAATGCCTGGAAAGTCCAGGAGGACACACTGACCGATCAGGAGCCAGTAGACAAGTCACGAAAGCGCCTGCATCTTCTCAGGGGCATAGCTGGGTGAGGAGGGACAGAGAAGGGCTCCCTCCTCAGTGCTAGCCCAGATCCCGGGGTCAGGTCAGGGCTTTGCCCTCAGCGCTGCAACCTGAGCACTTGCCTTTGTTTGTTTAAAGGTGCAGATGGCCAAATTCTGAGTTTTTTGTTATCCTTAGTTAACACTTTGGAGACTGACGCTGAGCGTACGGCACAGGCCAGCCTCCTCTGAGCAGGCAGCTGCACTTGTGGAGCCCCTGCAGCACCATGCTTGGGCCACAGGGGCTGCTACAGAGCAGCTCCACCCGTGACAATACAGTACCTGACAGAAAGGGGCCCTAATCTTAGCAGAGGCCTTTACTATAAATAATAATTGTGTGATGGAAGCGGGATTCAGCTCACGGTATGTAGGATCATGCACTGTTTTGAGTTCCTGTAAGAGCAAGAGGGCCAGTCCTGCAGCCTTTACTCACATTAGTAGACCCTTGTAACAGCACTAAAACTGCAGATAAGTGTCCGTAGAGACTAGTTTACAGTTACTCAGGTAAAGCAATTGCATACGTCTTGTTAGACATTTTTATAAAAAGGCCTCTCCTGCCCCAGCCATGCTGAAGCTCTGTGCCCCATTCTCAGTGGCTGAGCGAGTCCAATCCCAGATGGGTTGCTGAAAATGAAAATGATTCCAAAGTCTGTTGAGTTTCCCAGTGTAGATGGACCATGACCTCTCTTTCACCTTTAGCACCTTGTGCAACGCACCTGGGATGTCCCACTGAACCAAATTGCTGGAAGGAAAGTTGAGTGGAGGAACCGATTACACAGGCATAGATAGGGAAAACTGAAAGGACACAGGATTTTGAATGAATGACAAGCAGGTAACTGGGTACCACCTCTGACTATGGTGAAATCCTGTTAGCTACCAATCATTAACAATGTTCTATGACTCAGACATTCGTCTGTAGAACAGCTGGGGCCTTAAATATTGCAATATTGTTGATGGTCTTCTGCAGGGTGCTGGGCACCGTCAGCTCCCAATGACAGTTATGGGTCAGAGTCTCACAGAATCAAGCCCTTGCTTACCAGCAGTTAAGGTTAGTGTGTTTCTTTGAGAGTCCAAGCAAAATCAAGAGCACTTAACCTAGTTGCAAGGTCATTAATTACCATAAGAACCTACTTTCAAAGCTTTATTACTGTTACAAACTGTAATAGCACTATTACATAATCATAATAACAATAGTACATCTCTAAATGGATGCAGGCTGCCTCCTTTGACAGCAGTGGTGGAAGATGGATCACTGAATGGTCATGAAATGTATATTTTCCCTAATCAGAATGGAGAGCTTTATTACCCTTATAATTATAGTTTAGCAGTCACTTATTAGATATCTTTAAAGATCTGTGAGTAACAAAATGAGCTTGTTTATTAAATAACATTTTAATTAGGAATCATTTTTAACATGTGCCATGTTCTTAATGCTTTCTCTTATGCAATTATTTAGATGAATGCTTGTATCACTGATAACTCCATTCTCCCCATCAGCCAAAGTAGCTATGCTGAAGTTCCCCACTATACAGCTGGTTTCAAATGACAGATTCCAGACCTATTAACATGTAGCCTTGCCAGGATTTTAACTAGTAGAATCTCCATTTATTTCAGTACATTGCATTTACCACACTAATACTCTGAGCACCTTATTGATTTTATAGTCCCTCTGACTCCAGATATACCAGGTAAAACTCCCTTTGACTTCAGTGGGAATAAAGCCAGTCAAAATTTTCTGAAATTTTGATATTTTTCAACACTTTGAGGTGAAATTTCAAATTTTCTCTCTCTCACACTGACTTACATTGTTTACAACATTACCTTGAAATGATTTGTGTTACTCAACCAGCTAAAAGCTGGTAAAACTATTTTGAACTTTGATGAAAAATGTACTTGAAATTTGAAACTTTGAGCAAAAAATAATTCAAAAATGTTTACTAAATTTTCCACCTTATAATTCCCCCCCCCCTCCCGCATTTCACAACCATCTCAAAAGGAGACTTGCATGTGAAATGAGTAGAGGATCGGATCCTTTCTGTCCTGTCCCCCCCCACTTCCTTTTAGAGACTAGCTCTAACAATAGCACATGGTCTACAGACACCTTTCACTTCATGGGCCAGATCCTCAGCAGGCGTAAATCAGCATAGTACCATTGACTTGGACCAATGGACCTCTGCCAATTTGTATCAGCCTAGGATCTTGCCTGTGAGTGCAGATGCTTCCATTGTTCCTGACTCTTTTCACATACTCTGCCTTGTTTGTGCACCCCTGTAAGGACCAGACAAAATCTGTCCCATATTGGTGTCAATGTTTCTTAACTTGCTAGATATTTAAAATATATAAATATATTCAATATTAAATAGAAGCCACTATTTCATTGTTTAGTATAATTTCTAGCCTTCTAAATCATAGGTCCCAAATCCATCCCTGATGTCAGCCATTCAAAATCAATAAAATTGCACTTGGCCATTGTGTCTCATCCATAAAATAAGGGATTAGGGCTATTTGGGTGTGACAGCACTCCCCATTCTCCATAAATAAGCTTCTTCAGAGTTCTTCCCTGCATGCAATTGACTGTGGGCAATGTATAAAGAATGCAGAAGGCCCAGTACACCTTTTGAACCGCATTTAAACTTTGGGGGTAAGGGTTTATGTAGGTTATAAGTGAAGCATAGGGGCTTGTGTGGGTATTCTGCACTGAGGTGAAGGTTACCCAATATGTGTCCAGCTCTCCCAAGGCGGGGAAGACGAGGGGAAGTGTTAGCAAAAAATTCCCAGCTGCACTACAGAATCTCTGCTTTGGAAATGGTTATAGATAGATTTTTGTTGTTGGGGCTGGTCTGGCAATATGGAGGAAATTTGGGTTTGGCCCTTCAATTATAGGGCTGGGAGTGCTCTAGAGGCAGCAAGCTCAGCATCTGACAGTTATATCTTGAGTGCCTCACTCTGATCATTTCAAAGAAGGGACCTGAGAGAGAGAAAGCCACAACCATTCCTTTGTGCAGGAGAGAGGGCTTTTTAAGGATTGTGGTGATGAGTGAATGGGGGAGGGGAATTGAGCGATCTCACCCTTATCAAAATGGGAAAATCCAGAATTTTGTCCATTAATCAGATTTATACTCTTTAGAAATTATGGGTCAGATCCCCAGCTGGTGTAAATCAGAGTAGTCCATTGACTTCAGTGGAGACATGCTCATTCACACTAGATGAGAATCTGGCTCTTATCAGCTATAGATTTAATATTGTCTGCAAATTGCAGCATAAAAACACACTTATTTCTCCTTTGCTGCTAAAATTCTAGGTCTGCTGCTTGTAAAGATTCCGTTCCCATATCATGTAAAACCTGTTAATTGTTTGTCCCCAGACAGAAACTGCTCTCATAAACAGCAAGATTTCCTCATATTTAAAGAGCAGGAATAATTAGCAGATTAGAGATACGAGACAAAGTGTTACAAACAAATAAGCCAAGCAAAGATAAAATGCTTTTATAAAGGCTGTTTACTGATACCCAGACCCTGATTCCTGTTGCATTTTTGACTCCTGATTTCCTGTTGCTTGACTTCGGCATGCCTTGCTGGCTCCTGGGATTAAATTCATCCTTTTGTGTAACTTCATTGACTTCAGTCTTTCATGATTTAGGGCTAGATCCAATGAAAGTTTTGCCATTGATTTCAACGGGAGTAAAATCAAGCCCTTAGTGGAGTTACCCCAGGGTTGAGTATAGCCACCATCACCTGACTAGAGCTGAATGAGTAGTAGAAAAATTTGCTAGCAAATGTTTGTTAAAATTTGCGAACAAATTTACTTTGACTATTTGTGCCCCTTTTTGGTTTTGCTTTCCATGACCATTCTGGCAGTCAGGTTTACTGGCAGGCATGTTTGAGGAAACAGCACACCTTAAGAAAATATAGAACAGTAGTCCTTTAAAATTAACTTCAAAGTCATAATTGTGAATATGTGGGCGAGAATAAGAATACTGTAGCAAGGGGCTTGAAGCTTCTGCTCTCAGTTACAAGGCATAATTGAGGAGTAACGCCAGTGAAGCTGATGAATTTACACTGTTCTAGAACAAGTGTAAGTGAGATCAGAACACAGTCCAGTGTGTGTAAACTCTTTGGGCCCAATTTACTGTAGCCTTGCACTTTGTGTTGTCATTTACATTGGTGCAAAGTGGGATTTAAAACACTAACAAAACTAGGCTTCCCTATTTACTTACACTGGTTTTAGTACTTTATACTCTCTTAGCAAAGGGGCAAATGTTGACACAGGGTAAGAGTAAGATTTTAGATTGTCCCTGCCTCAAAGAGCTCACAATCATTTACTGTAGATTGGTACAGTGCCTGGTAAAATGGGTTCCCAACCTGGTTGGCCTCTAAGCGCTACCACAATATGAATGTATAAGAATAATAAATAATGGTGCAAAGTATCAGGGGGTAGCCGTGTTAGTCTGTATCTACAAAAACAACAAGGAGTCTGGTGGCACCTTAAAGACTAACAGATTTATTTGGGCATAAGCTTTCGTGGGTAAAAACCTCACTTCTTCGGATGCATAGAGTGAAAGTTACAGATGCAGGTATTATATACTGACACATGGAGAGCAGGGAGTTACTTAGCAAGTGGAGAACCAGTGTTGACGGGGCCAATTCAATCAGGGTGGATGTAGTCCACTCCCAATAATAGATGAGGAGGTGTCAATTATAATGGTGCAGTAGAGTGAAGAATCAATTTCTATAAATTGCTAACTCCATCCTTGCCTTCAAAGGCTCAACTTATGATAAAGTGCATAGTGAATGGCAGAGTTTGTCCCTGAGTTCTCTCCATAAAGCTGCTCCTGCTTCTCACCCAAACTGCATTGACAAGCACCACCTCTGTATTAGGGCCTGATTGCAGCAGCATGACTGTACTTTTTCTGTTCAAAGGAACATTAGAATCAGGTTCATAATTATTAATCATTTCTGAACAATGTAATCGCTGAACCCTTATTCAAATCTGCTATTATTACCGTTATACACTAGCCTTTTAGACAGGAGATCAGGAGACAGGTCCTGGTCCCTGCTTTGGCCTCTTTTTGTGGCTTCTGTGACACAAAAGGGCCAGAAAGCTACTCTCAGTCAGAGGTTTCCCTGGACTATCCCCTGTAGCTATCTATATGCCATTCACTCTAAGCTCCCCCCAGTCCACCCCATCCCATAGCAGAGGGGGCTGTGTCAGAGGGAATCCTGGGAGTGGAGGCATGACCAGGGTACAGTACCTTTCTGGTGGCTCCTTGGGAGCTGATACCAGCTGGTGTAAATTAGAGCAACCTGAGGTTGCACCGGGGAACACAAAGATGGTACCCTCCACAGTTGGACTGAGGTTTGGACCCCTGTATATCTAAGCTACTTCTTCCTTTCTTAAAAAAAAAAGTGCCTTCTGTTCTTAAGATTGTCTTATCAGGACAACCTTAAAAGTTACCAAAGTGTTTGGAAACATTCTTCAGATAAGATAAGTTTCCCTTATAGAAAAAATGAGGAACATTGGTGCTCTCAGGATTAATAGAAGCTTTCTACTTGATCAGTAAGCCTGAGAAGCTGCTACCATGTCTAGCTTTTCTGCTATCAAGGATAGAGGCAAACAATGCTTGTCAAACTTGACTCTTTTGAAAAGACACTAGCTCTTTCTCTGGTGATGCCCCTCAGTTTCCATTGCACTGGCTTATCCTATTTTAAATTTCTAATGGGGAAAAAAAAAGAATTCTAAAGCTGGTAATCATGCGCCTTCCTCGTATAAAAACACATCTTGTTTTTTATCATCAGTAACCTGTACTACATAAGAGCTCTGACACATACGTTTCTGGATAGATTAGGAATTGCCTGCTGCATTTACATAACATTAAAATCACTGTCTAGATACACAAAATAAAATGAATACCTTCCTGATTCCCCAGCATGGGCTTGCATAAAAACGATTTTACCTTGCTTCCATTTTTTTTTAAACACACCAGTCCTTTTTTTTTTTATTATTTCTTTAGTGGGTTGGAGGGGACCGGTTTGATAGCAGAGTGAGGGGGCACCCATGCAATCTATTTTCCTGGCAGCTTTTGGACAGCAGGCTTGCAGCATTTACAAAAAATGTTATGAAAAAGTGTGTGTGGACTGTGTAACAGCCCAGCCCTCTCTGACTCCCCATCATTCCTTGCAGCTGCAGGAAGCCACCCGCCCGTCTTTCCAAACCACAGGCTCGTGTGGGTTATGATATGATTTCCTCTGTCTTGTATTTTTTCGAAAAAAGAAACTCAAAAAAACTCTGCACACCCGGTTAATCAAGACAGTCCTGGCCCCTCTCATCCTCCCTTTTGAAGTGATTCTTGCAAAACTGGGAAAAGCAGTTGGAGGATATTTGTCTCTGTCATGAATGGCCCATTCTCAATCTCAATATAAATAGTCTATTGTAATCGTTCTCTACTCTTCCTAAAAATGGGGTTATTTTATATTGGGTGATTTGCTTTGCTTTTGCTTTGTTTATTTGGGTTATGTCCCTTCTCTCATTACTAAATAGCATTCCCCTATAATCAAAGAAAGAAAATGGAAGACCTATAATCTGTCTGTCATTTGTACTAATGTAAAATCTTTATCAATGGACACTGATGAGCTAGTCAGTTGCCTATTGCGAGATGGAAATGCAGAATCAAGACTGGCTTTTTCTTTTATCATCACTGCTTTCTAGCTAAGATATTTATGCCAATCTCAGTATATCTAGACATGTTTTAAATAACACAATTTTTACTATGAAAAGTCACACTAGCAATGAGTTTGGAAGTGTATCCATATTCAGATTACTTTAGATTTAAGGTACCACATTATTGTCCAAGCAGCCTTCCACATGCAGATTTGCTGAAGTCACTTTGTCTTCTAACTGTAACATTCCCAGGCATTTATGAAAAGACTATTTCAAACAGACTTGATGTTAAACTGGCTTAATGAGAGAAAGTAGTAATCTGGTTTCCTAAATATTAAGAGCCATAGGTGAACAGCAAAATGCATGTTGAGTTCAGTGGGGCCAGGATTTTACCCCTAATGTGCAAAATGGGCTCCAAAAATGTCGTAGCGAGGCACAAATATGTCTGCAAAACATGCGGTAGACTAAACTGGTTGTTGAATGTGCAACTACATTTGTTTACCCATGCAATTACCTAGTTTCACATGCAACAGCATATTTTGTGTCTGTAAGTAGCTGTGCTTGTATACCTCCATTTTATATTCACACATCAGGCATCTGTTTTGAAAATGTGGCTTTATAGTTTCTCATCCACAGAGAACAGTGAAGAATTAATAAAAAATCCAGGTCACATTTTGTATTAAGGTTCCATTTATAAATGGTTTATAAAGGATTAATAAATGATTAATAGATGTTATAGCTATTACAGCTATGAGTATTCTGTGTTGTATAACCATCTGTACACATCAGTGTAAGGTGATACAAGTGATACAAGTTTAAGGTGATTCAAGTGGCTATTTATGAACCCCTTTTAGACTATTTGTATATGTGTGGCTAAAGTTGGATATCAGTTTTCACACTTTTTTGTGCCAAAACAATAAAAGTGAAACAATATCTATATTATGCATAATTTTCCCTGTTATCAAAAAAAATGAGATGTTAATAGCACTAAATATTGAGCATGTTGTGGACACACACAAATTCTGCAGGGGAGATTGTGAGTTACTGAGAAAGGCCACAAAATGTAGATCCCCATTATTTTTACTTAGGGCCTAATCTTGCTCATTTGACTCATGTAATAGGTCTCATCGGGGCAAATTTTCTGCTGACTTATATCTTGTGCTACCATGGTGAGCCAGACTGAGGCTTTACAAAAAGCTGTATCTGTGATGACCCATTGCTGCGCTACCCAGAGAGCTGCATAAAGATGCACAATTGTCCCTTTCCTTTCCCCCTTACTCCAGAGGGCTAGTAATTTGCTACTGGCATAAGCTCCTCCTCCTGCAGTTACTCAACTGCACTGGCCAGTCTTGGCTCCATCCACTCCCTGCCCACTTGTTCAAGGGGAGTATTGTACACCGAGCATTCACTTATTCCTGTACACCCAGAGCAAAATCTGGATAGCCTGCACAGCACATGAAGATGGGGGGTGAGTTTACTCTTCCTTACATCCATGGGTGGCTATGCTGTTCAAGGAACAATCAAGCACGCTGACTTGAATGAGATTGCAAAGGGTTTATGGGAAGCAGTGTGGTCTTGGGCCCTGGATTTAGTGTCAGGAGACCTACATTTTGTTACCAACTCATTCACTGACCTGCTGTGTGAGCTCAGGGAAGTTATTTTGAGTGGGATTTTCAAAACCGCCGAAGTGGTGCACAAGTCTCATTGGTTTTCAGTGGAACTTATACACCTAAGTGACTTAGATGGCTTTGAATACCCCACCCTTCATCCCTCTTTGTGCCTTATTTCTCTCCTTTGTTAAAGCACTTTGAACTCTATTACTATTAAAGCAAGTAAGATTTGGCACTTCATGATTAATTGAAAAAATTATTAAAAATATATAAATAAAATCAGTGGCGACCCACAAATATAGGCATAGCAGTCTAAATGTTAAAGGTGAACTAAAACACTTTTTATCTGCCAGATCTTGAGATCCAAGATCTGTGTTTCCTCTGCAAAAGCTGATGATATCACAAATTCCTGAACACTGCAGACAGCTTCTGACATTGCATTAGGTGTAATGAAGTAACAGGGGAAAGCAAGAACCCTAAATTAAGGTTTTGGAGGGTAAGTAAAGGATGGACTACTTTTCAAGTATTTTACTTGGAAAAGTATTTACTTATAATATATACTTCTACCTGGACCACTTCCTGCTTTCCTTGTGCATGCTAAATTGACCATGTGTCTTGTGTGTTTAATGATTTGGGACTTTAAACAGCATTTTGTAATTTAAAAAAAAATCATTTCAGTTCACTTTTAAATGATAGAAATGGCAATATTCTGGAACTTCTGAATGTCAACCTGTTGAACTGATTTCTTTTTCTAATTCTCCATGAAAAATCAGGATAAAGGCCATTACCAGAAACTCTTCTTTGTTTACAAATATTTAAGTAACTTTAATAACTCTATCCTCTTTTTAAAATGTCTGTGAACTATTGTATGTTAAATTTTGAGAGCTAATGGACCAGATCCTCAACTGGTGCGAAGGAACTACTTTGATTTATACCAACTTAGGGTCTGGCCCAATTTACATAAATTGAGCTTTTTTCCCTGTGGGTATTAGCTATCAAACACGATTTTATCGTGTATGCATCAGGTGTGCAGTTTCATTTTATAAGATGTAACCTATATCAAGAATTGTTTAGTACTGACAACTGACAGCAGCCCAACAGTGGAATAACAGAAAATAAACCATATTTGGAACGTATGAAAGGAGGGGCAGAGCCATAGCTGATGTAAATTGCCATAGCATTGGCTCTAATGGAGCTATGACAATTTACACCGGCTGTGGAACTGTCCCGGTAATTCCGAGGTGTGTGCTAGCCATAGGTGCTAGGTTCCTGATCCTGCTCTCATATCAATCAATGGGAATTGCGTCACTGACTCCAGTGGGTGCAGGATCAGGCCCTATACTTAACAATCAGTTAACTGTATTTTAGTAGTGGTTATTTTTTCATTCCTTTTATCTGTAGTGTGTGGGTGAAAGGGTGGGTGGGTGCATGTTTCATGCTCATTTCATAATATATACTTATAGAATTGCACCATTAATCCAATAATCTGCACCCTTCAAAACGTTAAAGAAGCAGTATTAGCAATTACAAACGCTAATGTGCATTATATTTGACCTTTCTTAAGGAGTTTCTTTACCTCCCTATTACAGGCCTAGAAAGAATCTTCATGGACAATTAGCTCTTAGACTGCAGTTAAAATGCATCCACCATTACTTACTGATCTAACTGCTGGAGGGCTAGTTCCTCAAAAAATTGTTGTGACGGTATAAGCAGATATCCTCAACTATATAAAGGAAATGAGTGACTGCCCCCTATATACTGCTATTAAGGGGTCCAGTACAATTTTCTTGAACTCAGTGGAAGCCTTTTCATTGAGTTTAATGACAGTTGGATCAGGCCTATAAAAAAATTGCTTAATATCTTTATTTTTTAAAAGAACAAATGAAACACCTGTGGTTTTCAAATGAAACACCAGGCGGTAAGGGGCACTTGGAGTCAGGACATTAGCTCTAAAGTAAGCTTGTATCAAACAAGAGTTCAGATGCAGAGCATGGAGATGTACAATGCACAAAGCATCTTCCTTGACTTCTTGACCAATGCATATCTATTTAAACACAAGAAGAGGATCCCAAGAAATTAAAAATCAAACAAACATGCTTCCTCAGGATCATCTTCAGATCCTGCAAGGGGGAACTGAAATTCCAGTCTCTTCCCAGGAATATCTTTATGATGCTGGGCTGGGAATGGGCCCGTTGGCATTAGCCTGACTGCAACTGCATAAAATCTCTTGCCCCATGAGTTCAATGGGCAGGAGGACATAATTTTACCCTTGTACTTCATATGCATATTGGATCCTATTTTTAAAAAACAATCTAGAAAAACATCACAAGAAGGTAAGCTGAATTTGTTTTTGCTTTAAAAATCGGGATAAGGCCTTCCATATGAATCCTTTAATTAGCCCAATAAGAACTGGTAGAACAGAAGAATTATTTTTAAAAAGTTATTCTTTAGAAGAGACAATCAGTAGGTAGAGATCTGAATATAATATATCTGGCTACCTGAGTTGGGTGAATGTAATTGTTCTCTGATTAGCCAATGTTCATAACTATTTATTGTTTTGGCTCAGCAGATGTGATTGATAGTATTCACTAACCCTTGGCAACAGCCAGTGAGGACACAGTTGTTTACAGGTTCACCTGGTTTTTTAACATGTCTCCAGAATTATTGGCATCTGAGAAGGTAAACAATAGAGAATATTCTGATTATCATGTCACTGCTTTCAGCCAGTTATGAGTAAAGCTACGATTTTGTGAGGGATATTTTTAGTAAAAGTCAGAGACAGGTAACAGGCAATAAACAAAAAATCACGGAAGCCGTGACCTGTCCCTGTCTTTTACTAAATCATTCCTTACAAAATGAGGAGGGAGCAACTGGGGAGCTGGTGGCGAGGGGGGAGGGGGCACCCGTGGCTTCTGAGCAGCTCCGGGGTCCCCCTGCCACCGGTGGTTGGGAGCTGCGGGGGTGGAGGGAGTGGCGGCTGTTCACAGAGGCTGAGCTGCTGCAGGCAGGGCTGGCTCCAGGCACTAGCTGAGCAAGCTGGTGCTTGGGGCGGCAGACTGTTCGAGGCAGCATTCTGCCCAATCCTAGGGCGGCACGGCCGCTTTTTTGTTGTTGTTGTTCTTGTTCCGCTCCGGCCGCCCTGTAGGGGGCAGCAGCGCAGAGAACCAGAGCACCCTGCAGGGCAGTCCTCTTTCTTCCCTCCCCACCGACCAGAGCGGAGCCCTCGCGGCAGGCAGCAGGAGGCAGCGCAGTGGGAGGGGCCGCATGGCAGCGCCCCTGCTGTAGCCCTGGCCGCCCTCTTCTCTCTCTCTCCCGCCCGCTCCCTCCCTCTCCCCCCCCAGCCGGTCCCCCTGCACCCGCGCTCCAGCCGCGCCGCAGGTTTTTTTTTTTTTTGCTTGGGGCGGCCAAAAAGCCAGAGCCGGCCCTGGCTGCAGGGGGGACCCCTGCCAGCTGCAGCAGCTGGGCATCTCAGGGGTCCCTGCCGGGGGCAACGCCTGGTCAGTTGAGGGGGTCCCGCCGCCCGCAGCTGCTGTGCAGCTGCAGGAGGATTGCACGTAGAGGCTGGGCTGCTGCAGGGTCCCCCGCTGCTGGCTTCGGCGGACGTTACTGAGCATGTTCAGTTGGTGTGAGCTTGTTCAATACACCCTAAGTAGCAAATTAAGTCAGATAGCAGTTTTTCACACTGCACTGTGGCTGGTCAGCTGCGGAGGCCCCCAATGTCATGGAGATTGCTGGAAGTCACGGATTCCGTGGCTTCCACACCCTCCGTGATATAATCGTAGCCTTAGTTATGAGCCAAGATTTGCTTGTATGTAACAAGATATTGACTTCTACGTTGAGTGAAGATACAGATGTATTGATTTGAAAGGTTTCAGAGTAGCAGCCATGTTAGTCTGTATCCGCAAAAAGAACAGGAGTCCTTGTGGCACCTTAGAGACTAACAAATTTATTAGAGCATAAGCTTTCGTGGACTACATGCATCCGAAGAAGTGGGCTGTAGTCCACGAAAGCTTATGCTCTAATAAATTTGTTAGTCTCTAAGGTGCCACAAGGACTCCTGTTCTTTTTGATTTGAAAGGTAAATAGTCGGCACCTTGATCAATATTTACCTTGAAGGACAAAACATATTGATAGTCACTTCAGAGTCAATATATTTATTATTGCACACGTTCATTGCTACAGTCAGTCAGGTCACTGGGCTAGGTTTCCATCCAACTATAAAAATAAAACAACAGCATCAGGATTTTCCTCTCCCCCGCCCCCTTTGAAATGAGCTTCCTAAGAGGACAAGGCATTAGAGGACCAGAAAAAGAATTATTGTTCTCCTTTGGGACAGTATTTTTCACTGAACACAGCTGAGACCTGTCAGGATGCACTGATTTCAAAATGCAATATGGGCAGTTAACATTCCTCCAGACCTCAGCATTATTGGCTTGTGTAAAGTTGAAACCAGAAGTTCAGTGGCTCATCTTGTGGCTGTCTTTATCCAGCAATGGGGTAGGAATTTCTTCTTGTATGAGTTCATTGACACAGAATTAACCATAAATTATATAAAGATAAACTAATTATAGAGTAATAGGGCAGTTGTGGTACCCATTTCTTTTCATGACATTTATTCTCTGTCCTATAATAGCTGTAACACTGTGTTAATAACTTTTTCCCTCTTCTTTATGGCTAATTTCCTTCTAATAACACCCATCTCCATCTTAGGTCTCCTGAGGCACATCATTGTGAAAGGGATACCCCGCAGGAGGGGCAGGCTTAGAACAGCCACCAGCTCTTCTGCGATTGCTGCCTAATTAATATTTGCTCCTGACGTGATAAACCCCATATTGAAAACTTATACATTGTGTTGCTTTGGCTTGCTATAGTGAATGCAGCTATTCAACATGGACCTCTCTCTGGGTTCTCACATCCAGGCCATATCAAAATCTTGAAGATTCTTTTTCTACTAAACAACTCTAAGATAAGGCCTTTCTTTTCCATCCACACAGCTAAACCTCTCAACAAGGCTTTCATCCTATTGTGTCTTGATTACTGCCACACAAGGCTGGCCCTAGACCAAATGGCACCCCAGGCAAGGAGCATCTTCAGTGCCTCCTCTCCATTTGCTAAACTTTTGAATATCTTGTATTTTATTGCATTTGTAGTCCATTTCACGACTCTGATGTACGATTTGCATGCATGATTTATCCCTGTCATATAAGACAATAAATTTGAATGCCAGTATCTGTAAATCTGTGTTTATTCATGCCATACCTAAGAAAATAAAAAGAATTGTTTCCTCCTAGCTTATAGAAATGTTTTAATTTTAAGACTAACTGAAATGTGACTTCAAGAAATTGAACTGTGCACCAACATTGGGTGGACAAGTATTAAATAGTGTTACAGTAGGTGATAGATTTAGAATGTTAACCCTAGTCCTTTAGTTCAAGAGGTTGCTTTTTTCACTTTTTGCCTTCATGAACTGAAGCACAGCATCAGAGAGATCCAAAGACTGGCCAATGGGATTTTCAAGCAATAAAATAGCAAGCAATGTCAGTCTCTGATCGACCATCATCGATCAAAGATACGTTTTAATGTGCCTGAGCTTTGAAAAGCTGCATTCATCACTTGCGACCATGACTGGTAGCGTGAGCAGAATCCTCAAAGCTATCCACACATTAGGAAAAGTGTCCTTCAGCTCTGCATCATGAATGAATTGCAGAACTTGGAGCAGATAGTGCTTCCCATGTTGCAAAATGTGATGGATGTTGTCCAATTCTACATAGAGGTCTTTATCATTGATGTCCAAACATTCTGCATGTGTCAGCGTCTGGTGAAGGTCCATACAATTGTTCATTAGGGTTTTCCTGTCTGCCAGCAGCTTACTTTGGTCATAGAAAACTGCCCGGATCTTTTTGTGATGCTTCATTTGTCTAAACCTTTCTTTGATGGACACTCAAGCAGTGTGAATGAGCGAGCAAAAATACTCCCTCTTGAATGTTTTTTCTGAGCTCCCCATCACCTCATCTCTACCCTCGTAAACAAATTGTCTCTTCTTTCGACGAATACAAGTTTCCTTGAAGACAGGCTTAACTCCTAGTTTTCCACCATTTCTTTGGCAACAGTGTTGGCATCTTCAAATCCGTTGTCTCTGTAGGCCACAATGAAATCAAGGCAGCTTCTCATCAAAGTAGTAGCTGTCGTGATGTTCATCAACTGCGTTTGTAATGCCTTGCTTACAATGTTTACTTGGAACAAGATATTGTGCCAAACCACAATTGAGACCAGAAATTTGAAGTCAGGAATGTGATTTGCAAGGTTTTGCCCCTTGTGTTGGATTCTGGCCTTGGCTTTACTCGATTGTGCCAGTTCTATCAGGGCATTGTAAACCTTTGTCATTTGGTACATCACTGGCCTGACTCTCTCAATGAGATTCTCCCAGTGAGTGTCAATTAGTGGCTTCATAGTCAGATTTGTAATATTGTCCATAAGGATCTTCCACCTGATAGATGATGCTGAAAATAGAACGTATATCCTTTGCAGTACTCCAGAGAGAGAGAGATACTGAATCAAAAGAAGATGACTCTGCATCTGACACAACCAGGCTGAGGGAATGGCAGCCACAAGACATGAAGAAAGCTCTTGGATTCAACACAAGGACCCTTGCCTGGATGCCACTGTTTCTTGCTTTCATGTTCTCACCATTGTTGTAGCCTTGGCCATGGCAGTCCTGAAGCTTTCTTTTATTCTCATTCACAACATTCATAAACAGTTCTGTTAGGCCTTTTCCAGTAAAGTCATCCAAAGACCAGGAACAGATGAAGTGTTCGTTTACTTGGATACAGCCATCTTCATCATCAACAAATCTTACTGTAAATAACATCTTTTCACTGTGTCTAATGTTGGGAGTGCAGTCCATTATGATGGCATAGTATTTTGCTTTGTCGAGCCACATCAATATGTAATCAAGCACCTTCCTTGTCATAAGGTCAATCAATTTGTTTTGAATTGTTTTGCTGCAGTAATAGTCCATATCTTCTTTTACAAACTATTTGACATAGCTGCTCATGCATGACATCGTCATATTTCCCAAGGAGCTCTACCAAACTGAGGAAATTACCGTTAGGTTCAGTGAATGTCTTATCTGATGAACTCCAGAAAGCCAAAATATTTTTTTCAAGGAAGAGGATAATTGAGATCAGACCCTCGAGCACGTCCTCCAGTGTTGGGTTTCTATATTAATAATGCACTGGTTTTCTGCATCTATGCATTTATTCAGCTTGAACCTGGACTTGACCTCTATCCATTTTGAGTAGTACATAAAATGGCCTGGTAACTTTTCATGTTGCTTCAGAGTATTATCTAAGTTATGCTAGTAATTGTACCTGGAAAGTGCAAGCAACAATTTGGCATTCCTGTCAAATATTTTGCAACAAAAACAGAATACTTTGTCAGTTGATTTAGAATAAACCAGCTAATGCCAATTCAGTTTCTCGCTATTCTCAAGCACTCTTTTGCAGTGTGACTTTGCAAGTGTTGCTTCTGCTCATTTACTGGAAATGTCATATCCTTGATTTTGCCCAGTCCATTCAAAATTGTACGATCAATATCGGCAGAGTTTAGGATCACCAGCCATAAAGCAGGATCTGATGTGTTGATTTGTGGTGTGCAAGTTTTCTCACTGCTGTTTCTGTCATTATCTGAGGCTGATTCTTCTTTATCATTTCTATCCTTTTCCTGTAAACCACATTCTTCTTTATCATCACTCTCCTTTATGCAGCCAGGAAAACTGGATGATTCTTCATCACTTTCCTCACATTTCCATTCCTTATCTTCAGGTAAATCTGCTAATTCCTTAGAAATAGGACTTTTATCATTTATGCTGAGCTCCTCAATTTCTTCTGTACTGGCATGATCGCTATTGCCTAAAGCTCGGTCTATGTTGTTCTGTTTCAGATATTTTCTCATCAAATTTGCCCCTTGCTGCAAACTAGATTGCAAACGAGCTTTTCACTTCCTATACTAAGCTCCTGAAGGCTTCTTCGGGAGAAGACAGACAGTATTAGGGAGAGCAAAAGTCTATGTTCCACAGTCTTAGAAAGTCATTAAACATTATCTATTAACCATTGCAAAAGAAGTAACAGTATTTCCTTTATATTGTTGCATAAATAGGGGTTTGATAGATATCTCTGGCATCTCATTAAATATGTCCTTTATTAATCGCTACTTACACTCTTCAAGTCTTAAAACACAAGTACATTTTCACAATTACACAATAAAACAAGGTTCACAATATTGCAGCTGGGCTCTCACTTGGTTGTTATATCTCACTGACTGTCGATGCCATATTCCTTGTATAACCGTAAGGGCATGGCTGACAATATTCTAGGAGGTTCAAGGAAAATGCAGTTCTCAGAAAGTCTGGAAGGTTCTGCGAGATTCTACAAAGGTCCAGAACATTCTAGGAGGTTAGTGAAAAATGAATCCACATACGGAATACCTGAAGCATTTTACTTCAAATATTCCATTTTCCCTTTTGTTGCTAACAACAAAAACACCCCGAGCCTGGTGCCCCCCAAGCCCAGAAACCCAGGCAGTTGCCAGGGTCACCTACCCCCAAGTCCAGCCCTGCTGCCACATCTTTTTCTCTAGCCTTGACAAATGCAATCTTGCACCATTCATATTCATTCAAATTGCTGCTGCATTCTCCTAGCCTATCACTTGGACCACGTCACCCCTCTCTTTGCATCCCGGAACTGGCTCCCCCTTTTCTATTGAATCAAACATAAGCTAGTTGTCTTCACTTTCACGGCTCATTCCCACCCTACCTATTCTCTCCGTCACTATTGAGATGTCAACTTCTGCCTCCAATCTGCCATTGATGCTAAGCTCCTTCGCCCACTTGTTAAATTTTCAAACAAGCGTGTGATGGAACACTTGGTGCACTTCAGTTCCTGAAGGCCCTGGAAAAGTGTCCCAAAGCACTTTGATGTTTTCTCCCATGCTGCCCCTCCATGCTTGGCAGGAGATCGCTATAAACATCCGCAAAGCTACCTCAGTATCCTCCTTCAAAATGCCTCCTTAAAACTCTTCTTTGCTACAACAAACAACTTGTAGGATGCTGTTGCACTGATACCACTGTCTATCATGACAACTAATATTGTCTCATTGCTTCCTTGTACTCCTCCATCTGTCTGTATCCTTCTTATAACCACTTGTCTTATACGTAGTCCCTACCCCAAATATCTAACAATCTGTCCTTTTGTTCTCTGTTGTACAGCACCTAGCACAGTGTGATCATAGGTGCATGACTAGGGCTCCTAGGTATGTCTGTAATAACCTTTAGTGTGGCTGTTTACAAGCCTAGCAATTTAAGTTGCTTTTCCATTTATC
Source organism: Chrysemys picta bellii (assembly GCF_011386835.1). Lineage (NCBI taxonomy): Eukaryota > Metazoa > Chordata > Testudines > Emydidae > Chrysemys > Chrysemys picta. Next base: position 107,010,084 of record NC_088792.1, read on the forward strand.
TGAAGTAGTTATATGGACCTTGTGTCCATATAATCTTTAAGTTATTTCTCCTCACAACACTACTTTGAGAACAGAAGTACTATAATCCCCATCTGATAAATGGGGAACTGTGGTACAGAGAGGCTAAGTGATTTGCCCAAGGTGGCACAGGAAGTCTGTGGCAGAGCAGGGATGTGACTCCAGGTCTCCCAAATCTTAGGCTAGTTACCAAATCATTGGACTATCCTTTCTGTTGTTTATTAAAGATTTACACCGCGCCCACTTGGATTCTTTAACATAAATTCTTAACTGTTATTAATCAAAGTAAGGTTTCCAAGGAGCGATAGAGATCACAGCAGCAGTCTGACTACATACCTGTCATTATCTGAAAGCTATAGTCATTTGGAGAGGAAACTAGGGGCACCCTCTTATCTCCATTGAAATACATTGGAATAGAAGAATATACAGAAGTACAGAGCAAAAAAAGATAGATAATTTAGTGTTAGAAAGGGACATATGTAACCAACTTCCAGAAACAGCTCTCCACTGCAGAGCACCCAAGCAGTTCAAATTAGCACATAAGTGCAAGATCCCATAGAAACAGTGCCTTTGATTTTCAGAGTTGTTCTGTATACTAGGGGGAAATAATTCATTTTCAATATATGGCTTGGTCACTTGTTCTTTTAAGAGCTATTGAGAGGGGGAAGGTGAAAGGATCCCCATACTAGAAGGTCAAATTCCCCTCTTGTTACATGTATGGAGTTTACCTCCAGTAAGAAACAATCTTTGAACTTGATGTGTGCTTGAAACAAATGTCATGGTGCCTGTAAAACACTGCAGACCAAATACACTCCAAAGGCCTAATGTATCCAATTCTTAAGGCCAAATGTATCCAATTTTTGTGTTTGCTTATTATAAAAATCCAAAGAATAGATTTTTACTGACGAAAATGGTCATGGAAAGCAAACTTCTCAGTCACGTGTGCAAGTATTTGCAGAAAATGAATTTTAGATTCACACATGCAAGTGTTCCTGATGGTCATCTGTTCAGGGTTCAGAAATAATGCTATGTGACTTATCTAGCCAATTAAAACTAAAGCAACACCACATAAATTTTGAATATTCACAATCAGGGTATAGTGTGAAAAGTTCAGAGATATTCATTGAATAAATAGGAATAACAAATTAATTTGAGGAAATCATGATCTGCTCATGCATCTTCTTTGAGCACAAAAAGAGGAAAAATCCCTAAAGTAAATTAGTCGCTGAGAATGATTTGGTCAGCTCTATTTCCAACCCTTCAACTTGCAGCCTAAAAACATATTTCTCCATACAGGAGGTAACATGGACTCCTCAATGGACCTACTGTGATTTATACCAGTTGAGGCTCTGGCCCAGAAACTTAGGAGATGGTTAATTAGTCTCTGTTAGAGATACTCTTGCAGCAGTACATAGGCTCAATTCCTTTACCTTCCATTGATACAATTCTCTTTAGTAAGAGAATATTCTGAATTCTTTGTTTTGTTTTATTTTTGCCAGAAAATCAAACGGTAATATTTAAGTTTGTTGCCCCTGTGCATGTGAAATATCAAAAGTAGTTGAAGGGATACACCTGTCAGTTAGCTATCTGCATTTATAATGCTCCTTTCACCTTAATATACAAGATTAAAGGTCATATTATATATGTCCAAAGATGGATCTAAATCTTCTCCCTGTTTTGAAGCCACCTTCTCAAGTGGGATCACCCTTGGTTGTTTTCCAGAGGAAATATTGCCAGGCTATTGTGCCAGGGATTGTTAATCTCTAATTAACTAGATGAATCTTGCAATGATCCTTATGTGTGACAAGACTCAGGCTCAACTTGATCTCTGGTGTGGGTATGGGTCTTCCCCTGACTATGTTCTGCCTCAAGATATTACCTTGGGACAGTTAGCTACACATTTCTGTCAACTGCAACTGCCATAATGAAACACATGGAGAAATTTTACAATAAACTCCTGTAACCTCTGATGGGTTGGGGAACGCAAAATGAGATGTGATGTTTTCCCTTTGATACTCTCCCTGTGAGTCTGTGTGGAGTTTACCCTCCAAAGCTAGTGTTTTATTCCTGACTAATTTTTGTGAGAAATGGCAATTAACTTAAGCAGGATTTTATTTGGAGTATAGTTTAGTCCACCCACTTTAGGAACTGACGGTCAGGGAGGGATTAATCTTTCCAAGATTTGAACAAAATGGGAAATGACCGCTTAGGAAAGAGTACTACAGAAAAGGATCTGGGGGTCATAGTGGATCACAAGCTGAGTCAACAGTGTAACACGTTTGCTTTTTTTTTATTCTTCTTTTCTTTTCTTTTTTTCCCCAACAATCATTCTGGGATGAATTAGCAGGAGTGTTATAAGCAAGACACTTTTGCTCTACTCTGCGCTGATTAGTTCTCATCTGGAGTATTGTGTCCAGTTCTGGGTGCCACATTTCAGGAAAGATGTGGACAGATTGGAGAAAGTCCAGAAAAGAGCAACAAACATTATTTAAAGGTTTAGAAAATATGACCTATGAGGGAAGATTGAAAAAACTCGGTTTGTTTAGTCTGGAGAAGAGAAAACTGAAAGGGGACATGATAACAGTTTTCAAGTACATAAAAGGTTGTTACAAGGAGGAGGGAGAAAATTTGCTTTCCTTAACCTCTGAGGACAGGACAAAAAGCAACGGGCTTAAATTGCAGCAAGGGAGGTTTAGGTTGGACATTAGGAAAAACTTCCTGTCAGGGTAGTTAAGCACTGGAATAAATTGCCTAGAGAGGTTGTAGAATCTCTGTCATTGGAGATTTTTAAGAACAGGTTAGACAAACACCTGTCAGGAATAGCGGTGCTGGAACAATTTGTATAGTGGGGGTGCTGAGAGCCATTGAACCAAACTGTAAACCCTGCATATGATGGAAGCCACTTCAAGCACCTTTCCCTCTCCCCCCTCCCATTAGTTACAGCACCTATGGTCAGGGATAGTCTAGATAATACTTAGTCCTGCCATGAGTCCCAGGGATTGGACTAGATGACCTCTCTAGGTCCCTTCTAGTCCTACAGTTCTATGATAGGAAGTTTCAGACTGGATCAGACTTAAGTCCCATCTAGTTTAGTATCCCATCTCTGACAGTGGCCAGCACCAGATGCTTCAAAGGAAGGTGCAAGCAACCCAACAGTAGGCATCATTGGGATAATCTGCTCCCAGGGGTGCTGGAACAATTTGTATGGTGGGGGTACTGAGAACCATTGAACCAAACTGTAAACCCTGCATATGATGGAAACCACTTCATGCCAGGTGGTGCGGTAGCACCCCTAGTTCCAGCACCTATGTTTGCTCCCCAATAATGTCTCAGCCTGGACTCTGGTAGTTTATAGATTCTCTTAAACCCTGAAGCATGAGGTTTGATGTCCCTTTCAAAAATTTTATCATCATTAAGTATTATAGGTCTGGATCCTTTAGATATCCATACAAATGTCCAGCCCCTTTCTGAATCTTGCTAAATTCGTGTCCTCAATGACATCCTGAGGCAATGAGTACCACAGACTAAATTAAGCATTTTATGAAAAAGTTTGTTCTCATATCAGTTTTGAACCATCTTTAAATTCATTGAATGTCTCCTCGTTCTTGTATTTTTAGACACGGAGGACAGAAGCTCTGGATCTACCAGTACAACCTTAGTCCATGCCAACTACTGCTCATACTTTTTTTTTAAGAGGAAGAATCAGTACCTTTTCTAGTGATACCACAGAGCTGCTTTGAATGGAAAGAGAAAGCTTACGTCTTTTAGTGTGAGAGCCAGTTCAATTAACCATTTCCTCACCATGGCAAAGATTGTTTAAACTTAGCCAAGGCTTTAGCATAGAATCATAGAAATGTAGGACTGGAAGGGACCTCAGTGACTTGGAGAAACATGGTTACATTCCATCTGTGCTTCAAGGGTGAAGCTTACTGTATGCATGTTGGAAAGTAATTGAATCCCCCAACACAGGTGAATTTATCATGCAGATAGGACATATTTTCATTAACAAATGGTATATCTAAAACTTCAGTCTGGCATTTTATTTTTTTCATGCAATAACAGATTGATCATTTTAACATTTAACATTTGTATTTACATTTACCTGATACAGTCCTGGATCAACATATATTTTACTACTCCTCTCTTCCCCCTCCGCCCTCCCCTCCGCCCCCGTAAACTTTGGATAAAATGTGTTGTTTAGAAGAGATCACACAATCATTTTTACTCTTTTCTTTCACTTTTTTTTATTTGTCTGTCTTGTTTCCCTTGCAATTGCTTAGCTACTTTGTGTCTTAAGGGAAAATCTAGTAATCTAGAAAATCTGGTATTTCAGCAACAATTTATTAGGGCTTTTCTGTGTTGCTGTTTGAGGAGTAACATGGTAAAAATTTGGCTACACAACTACTCAAATAGGTGTCACCGAGTCTTTATCTTTTTGTAACACTCTCCTTAATGTTTGAGCAAAATACTCTGTGAACCTACCTGATGTAAGTTAGGGCTTCTCAGGACCGGCTCCAGGGTTTTTGCCGCCCCAAGCGGCGAAAAAAAAAAAAAAAGCCGCGATCGCAATTGGGATCGGCGGCACTCCGGTGGCAGCTCCACCACGCTGCATTCTTCTTCGGCGGGAATTCGGCAGCAGGTGCATCCCTCTGAGAAGGACCCGCTGCCAAACAGCCCGATGTGCCGCCCCCTCCCCTTGGCCGCCTCAAGCACCTGTTTGCTGGGCTGGTGCCTGGAGCTGACCCTGGGGCTTCTCTACACTGGCAAGTCGCAGAAACTAATGTTGACTTGAAAAAATTTACAAAAGCAGAGTCGCCAAAGCGAGTCTACATTTGTTCCCTCTGTTGACAGATTGTGTTCACATTTGGGGCAACATTGTCAACAGCATGAGCAATGCACTGTGGATATGTATCCCATAGTGCCTGGGACACCATCTGTCGCTAGGTGTTGTGGGAAGGCAGAAACGGAGCGCGGCGCATCTGGGATGTGCAAAATGTCCCTTCATGCACCGCTTCATGTCCAAGCCCTCCACTGGTTTCTGGCTTCCTTTTGCACCGTTCTGGCTTTCCTTTTGCACCATTTTTCCAACTGTCAGTCTTTGTAGTGCGCACCAGCATCTGCAGTGAGAGAGGATGGATCCCGCACTATGCGCTGCTAAGTGTCATCAGAACATTGTGCATGGCAGCACAGTTACTCACAAAGTTACTGACAGAGGATGAATCGCAGGCACCTGAGATATGGACGGTAGCAACTTATCAGTGCTTTGTGCACTCACAGAGCAGCTGCATACGGTAGACCGTCGCTTTTGGGCTAGGGAAACAATCACTGATTGGTGAGATCGCATTGTTGTGCAGATGTGGAATGACGACCAGTGGGTACAGAACTTTAGGATGCATAAAGCAACCTTCATGGAGCTATGTGCTGTGCTGGCCCCCGACTTGCGGCGCAAGGACACCCGATTGAGAGCTGCCCTTTTAGTAGAGAAGCGTGTTGCAATCGCTGTGTGGAAGCTGGTGAATCCAGACTGCTACCAGTCAGTTGCAAATCAATTTGGAATGGGGAAGTCCACTGTTTGGGCTGTATTACTCCAAGTGTTCAGGGCAATAAATCACATCCTGCTGTGGAGGACCATGACTCTGGGAAATGTGCATGAAATTTAGTGGATGGCTTTGCAGAGATGGGTTTCCCTAACTGTGGTGGGGCGATTGATGGCACACACATTCTAATTTTAGTGCCAGACCCCTGGCCTCTGAATACATCAATAGGAAGGGATACTTCTCCATGGTGTTGCAGGCGCTTGTGGATCACCGGGGGCATTTCAAGGACATCAGTGCAGGCTGGTCTGGAAAGGTGCATGACGCACGCATCTTCAGGAACAGTGGCCTGTACAGAAAGCTGCAGGCGGGGACTTTCTTTCCAGATCACAAGATCACAGTGGGGGATGTGGAAAATCCCATAGTAATTCTGGGAGACCCGGCTTACCCCTTACAGCCCTGGCTCATGAAACCTTACACAGGGCACCTGGACAGCAGCAAGGAGCATTTTAACAACAGGCTGAGCACATGCTGCATGGAAGCCAATGTGCCTTTGTCCGTTTGTTGCTGGAGGTGTTTAAATGGCAGGCTACACCTTACCAAGATAATATTCCCGTGGTCATAGCCGCATGCTGCACTTTGCATAATCTGTCTGAATCTAATGGTGAAATGTTTGCTCAGGTGTGGAGCACTGAGGCAGAGCGCTTGGCCGGACAGTTTGAACAACCAGCTGCTAGGACTTTCAGAGGAGCCCAAAGAGCTGCTATTAACATCAGAGAGGCTTTGAGGAACCACTTTGACAATGAGAAGCAGTAACACACGTCTGCTTTGGAGTTGTTTCCCTGGTGCATCCATGTACAATTTTGGGGCTCAAGCTCCCTGCAACAAAATGCTTTAGAAGCCTGTTCCCGAGATTGAATTGATTGCTATATGCTGTTTTAGAACACAGAATAAAAATGCTGTACCATTAAATACCTTAGCCTTTATTTATTGTTAAAAAGGGTAAAACCTCACAACAGTCTGTAGCTCCAGCTATCATTGTTCAAGCTGTGAGAGGGGGTGGAGTGATGGGGAAGCTCAGGACTGCTGTGAAGTGAAAAGGAATGTGTGGGCATAGATGGGGGTGGGGTTGGCAAAGAATTGTACATGTGCATGTGCTGCAGTGGAGGTCAACCACGGATCTGCTCAGGCTGCAGCTGTATCAAAGACTTGAGCATCTCTGTCTGATCTTCCATAACTTTTATCATCCGTTCTGTCGCTTGCCTAGCAAATGCTGCATTGGCTTCCCAGCACTCTTTGCGTTCCCTGGTCTGTCTCTCATCGCACTGCAGCACCTCCTGGAACATGTCTTCTTTGCTGCGTCTCGGATTCTTCCTTTTCTGCTGAAACCAGTCGGCAGGGGTGCATGGTGTGTTCCTCAAGGTCTTGGCTGCTGTGGACAACGCACAGAAGAGGGATTGTTACATTCCAGCAAACTATTGAAAAGGGCCTTTTGCAAAGTAGCAATCACTTTCTCACTGACTCTAGGCAGGCACATAGCTCTGCGAGCACCGCAATCATGTTGAGTGTTGGGAATGGGGGGAAGGCGGTTGTGTGTACAGACAAAACAGTCACGGCTTGCAGGGCACTCATTCTAAAATTATCCCACACTTTTTCACAGGCGGCCAACCTGCTGGCTGACTTCTCGCTGCTGTGGGTGAGCAGGGAAATAAGGGCAAAACTACTGCATGCTTGCAGCTTTCATCCCAGTCTATATGCAGATCAGGTATGTGGCACTTTAGTCACAGCTCTAGTGATTGCTAAATGGCATGGTACAGTTTCCTACAATGGGGGAACTAACAAGGCTGAGTCCCTTGGAATCTGCAGCTAGGATTAACAAGTACCTCTTGGAAACTTTCCAGAGCCTCTCTTTGACACCATCGACACCCTGCTTGGCCATGCAGATTAGCTACACAGGACTATGTCCAGCTCACATAAAATACTACCTGCCTCCCACTTTTCAATTCCCTACACAAGCCACAGCAACTTACCCGGCATCTCATCTTCTTCTTGCTCCCTGTAGAGCACTTCTGGAGTGGAGAAAAGTTCCTGGCTGCCTGCCCCACCGGGCGACCCTGCTGGGAGTTCCACATCCTATTCTAGCTCCACTTCTTCATCCAGAATTTCAGCCTCCGGGTTACCTTCTCTTTCTTCTGCCTCCGAAGTATCCACAGGGCTATCGGTGATGGAAGTGAGGTCACCACCAATGATAGAATTCAGCTCCTTATAGAAGCAGCAGGTCTTAGGTGCACCACCGGAGCAATGGTTTGCCTCCCGTGCCTTATGGTATGCCTGCCTCAGCTCCTTTATCTTATCTCTGCACTGCTGCATGTCCCAATCATAGTCCTTTTCGCACAAGCCTTGAGAAATTTGCCCATATATGTCCTGATTCCTATGGGTCAATCGCAGCTGCGACTGAACAGACTCCTCTCCCCATATACTGATCAGATCCAACAGCTCAGTGGTGGTCCAAGCGGGAGCATGTTTGGTGCGATAGCCAGCCATGCTTACCTGGGAAGCCATCTGGGAAGCTCAGATGGGAAGCCAGCAAGCAGGAAATGAGATTTAAAATTCCCGGGGCTTGCAAGAGGGAGGGGCAGGTTGGCTGCAGAGCAGCAGAGTTCAAACCGCTGACCAGAGCAGCAGCATGGGAATTGTGGGACACTTTCTGGAGGCCAATAAAATTGAGAAAAAAGGCGCGTGTCTACACTGGCTGTTTGTTGACAATAAAGGGAGGGGAAAAGACAAAAGTCTCTCGCAAAGGTGGAAGATTTTTGTCACCAAAATTAGACATTTTTTTTCGACGATTGCAGTGTATATGCTATCGCTGTTTTGTCGCCAAAAGGCAGTTTTTGGTTACAAAACTTGCCAGTGTGGACAAGCCCTTAGTAAACTGCTGATAAAGACTTCTGTTGACTTCAGTAGATTTTGGATTGGTCTGTTAGAGTATTTTATACTAGTTAAGCCATTCCTGATCTTAATCAGATCAATGGAAATCTGGATTAAACTCCAATAGATTTTCTCCAGATGTACATCTATGTAACAGAAAGTAGAATTTAGCCCATTATCTGTTTAAGCTCAACCAACTAAAACTGATACACAAATTAGATTATCATTTGAACCCTGCAAACAGAGCCACATAACTATTTTCAGTAGGCCATAGGTTTGGGATTTTCATTTCGTTACATTAGAGAAAATTCTAACTTCATGGTTATATATCCAGAGTAATTGTTACTGGCCCTTTGAAATGAAATATGGGGTCCTACAACCTTGAATTTTATTAACATCAAAAACAGTAGATTCCTTGTCTGCTGCTCCTGGAGTCTTCTGATCATAGACATGCTTGACTATGTTTTCTGTTTTGCTGAGTATTTTAAAAGCCTATTTTTCCCTATCTACCTTACAATTATAACCAGGTCAGGGGACCTGATTATATCATGGCTGTCTCCTGACCTGGATACAACACAGTTGCATTTTGCTAGATAGGACCTTATCAGCATTGCCTAAAGAGATTGCAAGTTCCCTGGGTCAAGGACTATGTCTATCATAAACAAACTAGGAAAATACAACCTAGATGGAGCTACTATAAGCTGGGTGCATAACTGGTTGGAAAATCGTTCTCAGAGAGTAGTTATCAGTGGTTCACAGTCATGCTGGAAGGGCATAATGAGTGGGAACCCGCAGGGATCCGTTCTGGGTCCGGGTCTGTTCAATATTTCATCAATGATTTAGATAATGACATAGAGAATACACATATAAAGTCTGCAGATGATACCAAGCTGGGAGGGGTTGCAAGTGCTTTGGAAGAAAGGATTAAAATTCAAAATGATCTGGACAAACTGGAGAAATGGTCTGAAGTAAATAGGATGAAATTCAGTAAGAACAAATACAAAGTACTCCACTTAGGAAGGCACAATCAGTTGCACACATACAACATGGGAAATGACCGCCAAGGAAGGAGTACTGCGGAAAGGGATCTGGGGGTCATAGTGGATCACAAGCTAAATATGAGTCAACAGTGTAATGCTGTTGCAAAAAAAGCAAACATAATTCTGGGATGTATTAGCAGGAGTATTGTAAGCAAGACACAAGAAGTAAGTCTTCTGCTCTACTCCACACTGATTAGGCCTCAACTGGAGTACTGTGTCCAGTTCTGGGCGCCACATATCCGGAAAGATGTGGACAAATTGGAGAAAGTCCAGAGAAGAGCAACAAAAATGATTAAAACAACAAAGAGTCTGGTGGCACCTTAAAGACTAACAGATTTATTTGGGCATAAGCTTTCGTGAGTAAAAACCTCACTTCTTCGGATGCATAGCATGATGATTTAAAAATGATTAAAGGTCTAGAAAACATGACCTATGAGAGGAGATTGAAAAAATTGGGTTTGTTTAGTCTGGAGAAGAGAAGACTGAGAGTGGACATGATAACAGTTTTCAAGTACATAAAAGGTTGTTACAAGGAAGAGGGAGAAAAATTGTCCTTCTTAACCTCTGAGGATAGGACAAGAAGCAATGGGCTTAAATTGAAGCAAGAGCGGTTTAGGTTGCACATTAGGAAAAACTTCCTAACTGTCCGGGTGATTAAGCACTGGAATAAATTGCCTGGGGAGGTGGTGGAATCTCCATCATTGGGGATTTTAAAGAGCAGGTTGGACAAACCCCTATCAGGGATGATCTAGATAATACTTAGTCCTGCCATGAGTGCAGGGGACTAGACTAGATGACCTCTCGAGGTCCCTTCTAGTTCTATGATTCTATTATTCTATTTCTGTGTGTTCACAGTACCTAGAATGATGGGACCCTGATACTGGCAGGGGCTTTTTGGCAGTACCATAATATAAGTAATAATATGCCTTCCTTATAAAATGGAACTGTAACTGGGTCCCTGTCTCCATCATAACTGTAGTGTAGATAGGCCTTCTTGATCAGTCATCTGGCCAACAGGTTGTTTAGGCTGCGAGCGCGGTCAGACTAAGAATTACACAGGTGAGTTAGAGGAAGTAGGCAGTGACAGTTTAGAATGTTGACCAGAGATCGTGGATTCAAATTGTATCTGGTTATGCTTGGTCCTGAGATGAAAATTGTTAGAGGCAAATTTTAGAAGGAAAGGTATTTCACCCATTGAAATAATATAAGCATAGACAACTGATTAGTCTGACCCTGCTTTTCTTGCACACCCCAAACTTCCCTTTTCTATAATATTTGAATTTTTAACCACACTAGTTAAAATATATTTTAATAAAGCAAAAATAAAAATAAAAATATTTTAACCCTACTAAAATTCCTAAATATGTATAATACGTATAAACTGAACATGGGGAGTTTGCTGTTATAAAAATATTAACTCCTTAGACATTACCTGACATAACCTTCACTTCACTTTACCAGTCATGATGAGTCAGATAATGTAGCAATCCCTAATGCAAAGAAATATTTCTTCAGTCGTATTCAGCACTGTTGTGTTCCCTTCCTATCTTCTGACTGGTATTTTTGCATTTTGTAAAAGTAAGATCCTAATAATAAAAAACTTACAGGGGTCAAGTAAATACAAAACAGTGAGTGAGGAAATCAGTAATAAAATGTATGGGATTTTTATACTATATTTTTTACTGTATTTGCGATTTAATCACAAAATTTATGCATATGGACACAGAGCCAAAATCTGATCTGAGGTACGTTGGTATAAATCTGACCCATTATATGTATGTTACACTAGATCTATGAGACGCTCACTTAGCCAGTGTGTGCTGTCATGAATTTCTGGGATAGATCCTTCTATTGTCTCATCTGAGGTGTCAGGTCAAATAAGCAATATCTCTAAAATAACCCCTCTTTCTTTCATTGGTCTTGTTCACCTCTCTCCATTTTAGGAACAGCATGTGCAAAGGGCTAATTTTCATACCGCCCTGACACAAGTTAAAAAACACCCACATCTTGCTCTTATTATTATAACTATTTGCTTGAGGTAGTGCCCACAATGTGCCAGGAGCTTTCCAGACATTCAAGAAAGGCTGGTTTCTGCCTCAGGAGCTGACAGACTAAGGTAGACACAGGTAAGGGAAAGGAAACATCGAAAAGGATTTCCTAAATATTTAAAAAAGATTCACTACAGACAGCACGAAAAAAACAGTTTTTTATGGGGGACTTAAAAATAGAGAGGGTAGGGTCCTTGTGGGTGAGTTCTGAGAAGTCAGTCAGTGCACAGAGGGGTTGCAGGGAAGAGGATATGGAACCTGGTAAATGGGTAGACATGGGTGGGAACACTGGAGGAGTGGAAAGGGCGATGAAGCTTGATAAAGAAGAATAAGTAGGGCAAGGGAGACTGAAGGAGGTGACCACTAGTTTGAATATGATGCAATAGAAGATGGGGGAACTAGTGATTCAAAGACGGGAGTGACATGAATAATTTGATGGGAAAAGGAGAGGACTTTAGTGGCTACGTTTTGTAAATACTGAACAGGAGCAATATGTGCTTTTGGGAGGTCAGGGATGAAGCTTCTGCTGTCAAGTCAGGATAAAAAAGAGCCTGAATGAGAGATTTCACTGTGAGGATAGAAAGGAAAGGATGGACTTTGGAGATGCTAATAAGGAAGAAGTGTCAGGTCTCTATAAAAGGCAGGCACGCTCTTTTTTGTAAATTCAAAAGTTCTGAGCCATTAAATAATTGGGTTGCAGATGATGTAAAGTACCACAACAATTGATGAAATAAAAGGCATTAGTCCTGTAACTGCCTAATTCATTGCCAGGAACATCCTTGAAGAACGTCTCTGTCTTTGGGAGAGGTGATCTGAAGAGATTTCTCCTTGCTGTCAATTCCACTGGGAAAAGCTCCTAACAATGTTGCACAAGAATATTTCCTCTCAGATTCATTCCTATTTACAGAATGTGCAATACTTTTACTGTGGCATATTAAGTATACCAACCATGTGCTACACACATTACTTCTTATAAGATGTAACATGAAGCCGTTGTTTTTTCTGTGTACTGCTTCCCTACATTATTATTTGTCAGTATCACCATACTGAGTCACCTGTAAAGGTGTTATGTTACCTGTCCGTTGTGTCAGCCAGTGAAACTGCTGGATGGTTGACAATGACTCATTACAAACATGTAAATAGTGAAACTTCTGTCAGTCAGGAATAACTTGATGAAAACAGCCTTTACCTCTGATTATCTGAAACACAAAATAGGTTGTTCTCTACACCAACTAGTATGCAGCAGATCAGGAATTACATTACCATTCCAAGAGAACAGATTTTTATCCTCTTAGTTTTATTTCTTTCCCCACCTTCTTTCCCCTTGTCCACTTGTTTGTTTTATCTGCCTGTTACATCTTGTCTTCTAGGCCCTGATTCTGCAAAGAGAATCAGGTGAGTGCAGGGGTGCATCTTGGTGATTCTCTTTGTAGGATCGAAGCCTTAAATTATAAACTCTTGGAGTAGGAGTTGTCATTTAATGTAGCTTTGTGTAGTGCCTGAGGCCATGGAGATACTGACCTAGTTGAGCCTTCCACATACTACTACAGTAATAATAGATAAAGGAGAAGATTTTCAACAGCACAAATGGCAGCTAGGCGTCCAATTACCATTGTGCACTTGAAAATCTCCCCAAAACTGATTAAGCATTTAGTATGATCAATTGTGCTCCACAATCTTAATTCTACATATACACAAATATTGTGCACTTTTGCTCTCAGATCTTTGGATCTCCACAATTTGGAATAACTTTGGTGCTGGAGAAGCGGTTGGCAGATTCCACACTGATAAATAGCTATTTGGACATTCTCCAGGAAGTGCAGATCACTAGATCTGCATGTGTTCCACATAATGTTTGTTATTGCACAGATGTTTCTTTTGTTCATAGGTTAAAGAGCCATTAAACCAGAGGGCTGATCTGACAGTTTTTACTTATGCAAAATTCCCACTGCAGTCATAGGATTCCCTCTGCAGGAAGAAGAATTGTAGCATTAGGTGCTACCTGGGCACTCTGAGAAGTACTGAGGATCTCCTGTGAGTTGTGGGTTGCTGTCAGCTGACACCGCCTTGTAGAGGGCACTCAGCATCTTGTAAGATCTGATTCAAAAATGGTAAAATAGCTCTGACATGTTTACGGTTGGTGGAGTCTGACCCTACAACACCTTATCAACGTTTCACGGAGAAATCATGGCATGTATGTTGTGAAATGCACTTAATTTTTTAATATTTTTTTTTGCAAATATGGTTTCCCTTCCAAGACACACAAACTAGTCCACTCTATGAACCACTGCCCTGCAAAATTTCATTTAAAAATAATGAAGCAGCTGTGACTTAGAGGAGCTCCAAAAGCATAACTCTTACATCACAAGATCGAAACTTATTTTTTGTAGCAGAGAGCCTCTGGGTACTGCTAACCAGCTTCCACTTTCCACCCTTGTGGTGAGTGAAGTGCTCCCTGTGTAAGTTTCCCCGCCTCACTGGGATATCATGAAGCTGAATTATTGCTTGTAAAGCTCTTTGGGTTCCTTAGATGAAAGGCACTATCAAAGGGTATGGTCGTATTTTCTTTCTAATACAGGGGTGAGTTCTTGACACACACAGAGCGAAGTACTCCTTTCATTTACACACATGCAGTTGCACTGAACCAAACTGACGTGCTCCAGTGTAACTGAGTGAGATGAGAATTTGTCTCCAAGTTCCAGCCCCTCATAAATCTGTATGATCCATTTATAAATCCCTGAAAATGGATTGATAATGGGAAAGACTGAAACTTTTCTTGTTCTCTAGTGACAAATCACAGTTTTTAAAGTATGGCATACATCAGGTACATTTCCCTTCTTATGCTTCCATAAGGTGTTTGGCTCGGCACCACGTGATATTTTGATTAAAAATCTAGACTGATATAAAATGAGCATGGTATACATTAAATGGATTAAAAGCTGGCTCACTGGTAGGTCTCAAAATGTAACTGTAAATGGGGAATTATCATTGAGTTGATGTGTTTCTAGTTTTCTTCAGGGAATGGTTCTTGGTCCTACACTATTTAAGATGTTTAACAAAGACCTGGAAAGAAACAGAAAATCATCACTGATAAAGTTTACAGATGACACAAAAATTGGGGGAAGAGAACAGGTCACTGATAAAGTGTGATCTGTATCGCTTGGTTAACAGGAAGGAAACAATATGCATTTTAATATGGGTAAATGTATATATCTAGGAACAAAGAATGTAGCCATATTTACAGGATGGGGGACTCTATCCTAGGAAGCAGTGACTCTGAAAATGATATTGGCATTCATCGTGGATCATCAGCTGAGTATGAGTTCCCAATGAAATGCTGGGGCCGAAAGGGCTAATGCAGTCTTGGAATACATAAACAGCGGAATCTTGAGTAGGAATAGAGAGGTGATTTTACCTCTGTATTTGACACTGATGCAACTGCTGCTGGAATACTGTGACTAGTTCTGTTGTCCACATGTCAAGAAGGATGTTGATAAATTAGAGAGGGTTCAGAGAAGAGCCATGAGAATGATTAAAGGATTAGAAAACATGCCTTATAGTGATTAGACTCAAAGATAGGGTGATCAGATGTCCTGATTTTATAGGGACAGTCTTGATTTTTGGCTCTTTATCTTATATAGGCTCCTAATACCATCCCCCCGCCTCGTCCCGATTTTTCATATTTGCTGTCTGGTCCCCCTACTCAAAGAGCTCAATCAATTTAGCTTAACACAGAGAAGGGTAAGGAGTGACTTGATTACAGTCATAAGTACCTACATGGGGAACAAATATTTGATGATGGGCTCTTCAATCTAGCAGATAACAGTGTAACATGATCCAGTGGCTAGAAATTGAAGCTAGACAAATTCAGACTGGAAATAAGGCAAAAAAAATTTAACATTGAGGGTAATTAACCCCGTTGGAACAACTTACCAAGGGTCATGGTGGATTCTGCATCACAGGCAATATTTAAATCAAGATTGGATTGTTTTTTTAAAGATATCCAATAGGAAATATTTTGGGGAAGTTCTATGGCTTGTGTTATACAGAAGGTCAGACCAGATCATCACAGTGGTCCCTTCTGGCCTTAAAAAGAACAGGAGTATTTGTGGCACCTTAGAGACTAACAAATTTATTTGAGCATAAGCTTTCATGGGCTACAGCCCACTTCATCAGATGCATAGAATGGAACATGTAGTAAGAAATATATATTCATACAGAGAACATGAAAAGGTGGAAGTAGCCATACCAACTGTAAGAGGCTAATTAATGAAGATGAGCTATTATCAGCAGGAGAAAAAAAACTTTTCTAGTGATAATCAAGATGGCCCATTTTAGACAGTTGACAAGAAGGTGTGAGGATACTTAACATGGGGAAATAGATTCAATATGTGTAATGACCCAGCCACTCCCAGTCTCTATTCAAACCCAAGTTAATGGTATCTAGTTTGCATATTAATTCAAGCTCAGCAGTTTCTACTTGGAGTCTGTTTCTGAAGCTTTTCTGTTGCAAAATTGCCACCTTTAAGTCTGTTACTGAGTGACCAGAGAGGTTGAAGTGTTCTCCTACTGGTTTTTGAATGTTATGATTCCTGATGTCAGATTTGTGTCCATTTATTCTTTTGCGTAGAGACTGTCCAGTTTGGCCAATGTACATGGCAGAAGGGCATTGCTGGCACATAATGGCATATATCACATTGGTAGATGTGCAGGTGAATGAGCCCCTGATGGCGTGGCTAATGTGATTAGGTCCTATGATGGTGTCATTTGAATAAATATGTGGTCAGAGTTGGCATTGGGCTTTGTTGCAAGGATAGGTTCCTGGGTTAGTGTTTTTGTTGTGTGGTGTGTGGTTGCTGGTGAGTATTTGCTTCAGGTTGGGGGGCTGTCTGTAAAAGAGGACTGGTCTGTCTCCCAAGATCTGTGACAGTGAGGGATCATCTTTCAGGATAGGTTGTATATCTTTGATGATGCGCTGGAGAGGTTTTAGTTGGGGGCTGAAAGTGACGGCTAGTGGCGTTCTGTTACTTTCTTTGTTGGGCCTGTCCTGTAGTAGGTGACTTCTGGGTACTCTTCTGGCTCTGTCCATTTGTTTCTTTCACTTCAGCAGGTGGGTATTGTAGTTTTAAGAATGCTTGATAGAGATCTTGTAGGTGTTTGTCTCTGTCTGAGGGATTGGAGCAAATACGGTTGTCTCTTAGAGCTTGGCTCTAGACAATGGATCATGTGGTGTGTCCTGGATGGAAGCTGGAGGCATGTAGGTAAATATAGCAGTCAGTAGGTTTCTGGTATACGGTGGTGTTTATGTGACCATCACTTATTAGCACAGTAGTGCCCAGGAAATGTGTGGACTGGTCTAGGCTGAGGTTGATGGTGGGATGGAAATTGTTGAAATCATGGTAGAATTCCTCAAGGGCTTCTTTTCCATGGGACCAAATGATGAAGATATTGTCAATGTAGAACAAGTAGAGTAGGGGTGTTAGGGGATGAGAGATAAGGAAGCGTAGTTCTAAGTCAGCCATAAAAATGTTGGCATACCGTGGGGCTATCCGGATACCCATAGCAGTGCCACTGACTTGAAGGTATATATGGTCCCCAAATGTGAAATAGTTGTGGGTGAGAACAAAGTCACAAAGTTCAGCCACCAGGTTTGCTGTGACATTATCGGGGATACTGTTCCTGATACCTTGTAGTCCATCTTTGTGTGGAATGTTGGTGTAGAGGGCTTCTACATCCATAGTGGCCAGGATGGTGTTTTCTGGAAGATCACAGATGGATTGTAGTTTCCTCAGGAAGTCAGTGGTTTCTTGAAGATAGCTGGGAGTGCTGGTAGCGTAGGGCCTGAGGAGAGAGTCCACATAGCCAGACAATCCTCCTGTTAGGGTGCCAATGCCTGTGATGATGGGGCGTCCAGGGTTTCCAGATTTAGGGATCTTGGGTAGCAAATAGAATACCCCTGGTCGGGCTTCTAGGCATGTGTCTGTACAAATCTGTTTCTGTGCTTTTTCAGGGAGTTTCTTGAGCAGATGGTGCAGTTTCTTTTGGTAACCCTCAGTATGATCAGAGAGTAATGGCCTGTAGAATGTGGAGTTAGAGAGCAGCCTAGCAGCCTCTCATTCATATTCCAACCTATTCATGATGACGACAGCACCTTCTTTGTCAGCCTTTTTGATTATGATGTCAGAGTTGTTCCTGTTCCTGAAGCGTCGTGTTCAGCATGGCTGAGGTTATGGGGCAAGTGATGCTGCTTTTCCACAATTTCAGCCTGTGCACGTTGATGGAAGCAATCAATGTAGAAGTCCAGTCTGTTGTTTTGGCCTTCAGGAAGAGTCCACGCAGAATCCTTCTGTTTGTAGTATTGGTGGGAAGGATTCTGTGGGTTAGTATGTTGTTCAGAGGTGTGTTGGAAATATTCTTTGAGTCGGAGACATTGAAAGTAGGATTCCAGGTCACTGCAGAACTACATCATGTTCGTGGGCTTGGAGGGACAAAAGGGGAGGCCCCGAGATAGGACAGACTCTTCTGTCGGGCTAAGAGTATAGCTGGAAAGATTAACAATATTGTTGAGTGGGTTAAGGGAACTACTGTTGTGGCTCCTTGTGGCATGTAGCAGTTTAGATAGTTTAGTGTCTTTTTCCTTTGTAGAGAAGCAAAGTTTGTATTGTAAATGGCTTGTCTAGTTTTTGTAAAGTCTATCCATGAGGAAGTTTGTGTGGAAGGTTGTTTTTTTATGAGAGTATCCAGTTTTGAGAGCTCATTCTTAATCTTTCCCTGTTTGCTGTATAGGATGTTGATCAGGTGGTTTCGCAGTTTATTTGAGAGTGTGTGGCACAATCTCTCGGCATAGTCTGTGTGATATGTAGATTGTAAGGGATTTTTTACCTGTAATCCTTTTGGTATGATGTCCATCTGTTTGCATTTGGAAAGGAAGATGATGTCTGTCTGTTTCTGTACGAGTTTTTTCATGAAGTTGATGGATTTCCACTCCATACGGCTAAATTCAGTGCCTTGCATAATGACAGGTTTCAGAGTACCAGCCGTGTTAGTCTGTATCCACAAAAAGAACAGGAGTACTGGTGGCACTTTAGAGACTAACACATTTATTTGCGCATAAACTTTTGTGAGCTACAGCCCACTTCATCAGATGCATAGAATGGAACATATAGTAAGAAATATATATACATACAGAGAACATGAAAAGGTGGAAGTAGCCATACCAACTGTAAGAGGCTAATTAATGAAGATGAGCTATTATCAGCAGGAGAAAAAAAACTTTTCTAGTGATAATCAAGTTGGCCCATTTTAGACAGTTGACAAGAAGGTGTGAGGATACTTAACATGGGGAAATAGATTCAATATGTGTAATGACCCAGCCACTCCCAGTGCCTATTCAAACCCAAGTTAATGGTATCTAGTTTACATATTAATTCAAGCTCTCAGGCATAACAAATATAATATTCAGATGTCCTAGTCTGTGTAGTCCATATCAATCCATTTGTGCAAAGTTTCCTGCAGGGAGAGGAGGTTGACACTAGATCTTAGGATGGGACCTTGGCTACAATTTTATTATTATTATTATTTATATTATGGTAGTGTCTGGAGACCTCAGCTAAGATCAGGAACCCATTGTTCTGGGAACTATACAAACACATGGTAAGAGACAGATCTTGTTCCAAAGAGATTAGAATCTAAAATCCCAATCCTGTAAACACTTACACACACGCTTATCTTTACTCCTGAGAGTAGCTCCATTTAAGTCAATGGTACAGCTCCCATATACAAAGTTACTCACATACTTATGTTTTTGTAGGATGAGGGCAAAAAAATAGACAAGACGGGATGGGAAAAGGTTGTAGTATTATCCTCATTTTACAGATGGGGAACTGAAGCAGAGACATTAAGGTTCCAGTCCTGCAAACAGTTATGCATGCTCTTAATATTAAGTGTGTGAGTAATTCCATTGAATCAATGGGGCCCTGGATTGAAATTCAGGAGATATGGGTTCAATACCTAACTCTGCTATACATTTTATGCATGACCTTGGACAAGTCATTTAAGTTCTGATCCTGCAAATATTTGATGCATGTGTTTATCTGAACGGTACCCATGTCCTTACAGTTTGACTGATTGGGCTGTTAGTATAAGGACCATCCTTCCTCTCTAACCTCAACTATGGCCACACTACTCAGAGGCTGAATTTGAATTGGTAGTGTGTGCTAGCCCACCTGTATAATTACTATAGGACACTGAAAATAATACATAATTGGAGATTTTGAAGAATGTACAGCAGGTCAGTTTCTGATGTATGTCAGTGTAACTCCTGAATAATTCTAAGGACACCAGAGGAGTTATTTTAGATTCACACTGGGTTAATCTGGATCAGAACCTGGCCCACTTTGTCTATGTCGCTCACTTGTATACGCTTTATAATACCCTTGCTAAATTCTATTTGCCAGGGTTGCATTTTTATTTGCTGGCCAAGT
Source organism: Chrysemys picta bellii (assembly GCF_011386835.1). Classification (NCBI taxonomy): domain Eukaryota; kingdom Metazoa; phylum Chordata; order Testudines; family Emydidae; genus Chrysemys; species Chrysemys picta. Next base: position 107,030,135 of record NC_088792.1, read on the forward strand.
AAAATATCATCACAGCAAGGGCAGGTGAGTTGCTTTTATGCCTAACTTTCAGGATGGTTTTTCCACAGTGCGTTAATTTCGTTTATTTTACCACACGTGGTCACTGGGTACCCATCCCCGTGGTATCTGGGCACTTTCACAAGGCTTAAGTTCAAGATCCAGAGAGGCTAACCACCCCTGGGGAAAAAGTCAGTGTTGTGCATCCCATCCTGCAGCGCATGAAGGGTTAACAGGTGGGTCAAGGAGAAGCCCCGTCCCGCTGGGCAGCGTCCTGGCGCAGCAGTGCAGAAGAGGCTCGGTGAGAAAAGAGGGTGTTGCCCTCCTCTGACAGCCTCCGCGAGTCTCCTGCGCTCTTCGGGGCTGCTGGGCTCGCCTTAAAATGAATCGCTTTGCAGGGCGCGGGGGAGCTTAGCGGGAGCGAGATGCCCGCTGGAGCTGGCCGGCTGCAGTCATGTTGCATTGGAATGAGGAAGTGGAGTGGAGAGGGGAGGGACCGAGAGCGGAGCTGCCTCCTGCCGCGGCTCTGCTGCGAGGAGGAGCCGCAGCACATGGAGCTGGAGAGGACTGGGAGAACTGTCTGCAGCCAGCCCCGGCCAGAGCAGGTACCGTACTGCCGAGCCGCAGCGCTCCAGGGGGGCAGCTGCTGAGTGTGGCAGGGCATATCTCGTCTGGCATTGCCTTGCTGCTCGCCCTGTGCCGCCCTTTGCCTTTTCCCGGGCTGCGAGTAGCCTGGGTTGACACCTGTCTGAGCGCTTTGCTGTGCTGCAAACTTTTTTTTTTTTTTGGGAGGGGGTTAGGGGAGGAGAGGACAAAGTTTGCTGAGGAGAGGGGGCAAGTGGTGAGTGTGGATGGTGCGAATGGTGGGGAGCTAACTTTTCTGCTTAGGGCAGGAGGAGATCCCGGCTAATGTTTGTTAGGGGCCAGCGCTGATGTCCTATCCTGGTGGTCTTGCGTTCTGGGATCATAGGATGGTCACAAGCAGCGGACAAGGAGGAAATTTGTCATTTACAGCTGCCCAGATAAGGATGGGCTGTTTCTTTCGTAGTGCTTTAGCAATGCATATTTGTTTGTTTGCACTATTGTTCTATATTTGCTCTGTTAAAAGCGGATCAGGTTTTTGGCCAGGGATACCTCTTTAGAAACAGGTAGCTTTAGATGAGATCCCGAGGAGTCAGTGGGACTCCTCTATGTGTATAGTGTAAACTCCAGAGAAATACACAAGAAAACTTCAGACTAATACAAGGAAGGCTCGCTTGTTATTTTTTATTTTAAAGAAATAGGGAACAGTGTGAGTTGAGTAATTTCAGGAAGTTGTGAAAGAAAACTGGGAGATTACAGAGGCTAAACAAGCTGGTTTTCTCTCTCTCTTTCTCTCTCTTTCTCTTATTTTTTAAATGAATGTTACCAATGTTCCTTCTTATCCTGACTACGCATGATAGTAGGAAATAAATGTATTGAAATGTAGGTTGCACAAAAGAGCCAAGATACTTTTGAATTATTCCCTAAAGTTTTTAGAAATAGGCAAAACCCGTGAGATATTTTAAAACAATTATTCGTTATTTTTAAAAAAACATCAGGAGGGTGAGGAAAGTAAGGGGGCCATAAAAACATAATCCCCTCTCAGGAGCACGCTTCAGTGTCTGTGAATCACCTCCAGCATCTAAGTTCATTCAAAGCCCAAGTTCAAGTATGTTGCCCCTGTAAATTACAGAAAGAAGGCAGTGGGGGGTTGCATAACCCACCAGGGACTTGTGAGATGAGCAGAATACATTTATTTGGAGATCTGGCTATAAGGAAGGAACTATCTTCATTGTTTTCTTCATTGTGGCATAGGCTCTGTCAGTTGAATATTTGTTCTTTCTCACCACACAGCACAACTTGTTATTTCCACAAGTGACTGTTTTGCCCTGTAGTTTCTTTCAAAAAATTAGTATAGAAACAACTTCACACTTCAGATGTCATTTATAAGGAAGCTTCTAATTTTGTTTTTGTTTTTTTTAATTTAAGAAATGTCTTACTTTTGGACAATGTTCTACAAAGTACAGCAAGGCTGTCCTGCATTGTACAAAGCATCCTCTTAGGCTTTTGAGAGTTAAGATCCATGATAGTATTGTGGTTATTGTCTGTTTACAGATAACTCTTAAAACTACTATCCTAATACAGTTTATAATCTCAAACCCTTAGTATGAAACCGGTGTTTTGTAGAATGTAACAGTTTTTAAGATGGCACGGTCTACTGATCAAGCATAGCAAATAATTTGAGGGGAAAATAATGTAATTTTTTTGAAATGTATAAATGAGTGTGCTAGGTATTTACCCACATTAATGGAACTGGAATTTTCAGAAGGGCAAGGGTAAAGATGGAGAACAGAAACAAGACTGAGGACTCTCCAATTCTGTTTTGTCCATAGGACAGTTTTTAACATGTCAATAGTTGGATATTACATAGGTTGTATCCAGATGCATCCACTGTTTTACAATCCTAGGGAAAAACACCAAAAGAGTAGCCTACAAGAGAGATTTTGTTTCATGTGTTCATGACTACTTTCCACCTTTGCAAGTTTTGTAACTATTGGTTCATTTTAAAAGTAAAAGAAAACTAAGAGCCAGATTCTGCAAGCTCCTACATACACATGCATTAACATCAATGGACTGCTCACGTGGATTGTAACTCATGCAGGATTACACCCTAAATAAATTGGACACAATAAACAATCATTAAAATATAAAGATGAAAAGTTAAACTATTACATTTAACCCCCACTCCCCTGCCCAAAACCTGTCCAAATAATCTAAAAGGTTTGGCTTGCATCAGTTAAAACAAGGAAATTACATGAGTTAGGTTGCCACTCTCAACTTGCCCTCAACTTCCCTCTTTATGCCCTAGTATTTCAGGGATCTGCTAATGTGAGGAGTTCGTGAAGCACTTCTGCTGCAGTGTCTAGACAAAATGTGAATTAAGGATGGAGTGGCAGTCTCAAATTGAAATTTCATTGCCTCTGTTGATTTTACAAGCCACTTGTAGTCTCACTTCTTTTTTAAAATAATTTTCGTTTTTTTTTTTTATGTAGACAAATTAAGAAAAAGATGGGAAAAAATCCATTACTACAGTATTGTAGATGAGCTTACTTTAGGCCTGGGATTTCTGCTCATGGGGCTGATATGGATTGCACCACAATGTCCAACACTTCTTGAAAAGTAGTTACTTCTTTCATGTTGGAGCTGCTTTTCGAATATAAATTATCCATTTACATGATTTGTTTCGTTTTTAAATCATGAGTGTGTGACAAAAAGAGAAATATGTTCATTTAAGACCCATATCTATGTTCATAAAATTGGAAAGGAAAAAAAAAACATAACAACACTTGATCCTGCATTGAGCACTTGAACTTTTAGTCTGAAGCAAACTTGAATGCCCAAGTGCTAAATCCCTATCCTCTCAAAGAGCTGCTCATGGACACAAGAAATTGGATGAAAACCCTGTGCACCCAGAGTCTCTGCTGACATACTCTCCTTTTAGAAACCACAGTCCTCATTAGCAGAACTGGGTGGGGGAAGACTCGGCTAGCTTGTGGAGATCTATACTTCGCTATGTATGCGATCCTTCCTTGTTCTAGTGATATCTAGTCCCAGAGATGGTGCCAGGTTTAAAAGTCTTGTAATAAATATTAACTTTTGGGCATCTTGGAATTGTGTTAGCTTTTTATTGGTAACATTTAGTTAAATATTTCTTTTCTACCAAGTGTTGTAAATGAAAATGTAAATATAAATATAAAATTATAATTAAAGTTAAAATTCAAAATCTAAGAACCCACTTTTTGAGTGAAATCCAGACTCTGTTGAAGTCACTGGGAGTTTGGCATGGTCTTTAATGAAGCCAGGATTTCACCTCTCATGCATTAATATCTGGAGTCAGGACCTATCTTGAATATTTTTCTTCCAGAGGAGCTGCTTTGGAGACACAGGCATAGTGTGAAATTTTGGAAACAGGGCACATTTACTCCAGAATTAACTGTTGTTATCTGATGTTGAAGGGCACAGCACATGAATTACATGGTTTAAATGCTTGCCTGTTTCCACTATATGCACATAATAACTGCAGAAACTTAAATGTTTTTCTTTGGTGCATTATTTATCCCATATAATGTTTTGCTGAGTGGCCACATATCCTGAAGAACACTAAGTAAGTTACGGTGACCAGATGTCCCGATTTTATAGGGACATTCCCGATATTTGGGCCTTTGTCTTATATAGGCGCCTATTACCCCCCACCCCATCCCGATTTTTCACACTTGCTGTCTGGACTCCCTAAAGTAAGTTGAAGCATTTTGTAGCATGTGCAGAAACTGCAGTGGAGCTAAAGACCTGTCATACATCTGATATAGCCTAGGTGGCATGTCAAATACCATTGCTAACTTTGGACACAGATTGGTGGAATGCTTCGTTGTGCAAGTGTGCGTATGATATTCATGCAACGTGCAGCATGATAACAAAATGCAGCAATCTCCATTCCAATATTAGTAAAGCAGTTTTTTATTCTGTTGTGGGCTTCAAAAGACTAAAACCTGGTTCACCCGTTACTTCCACCGAGTAGCTACACTAATGTCAAGTGTGAGAGGAGAATAAACCTGTGGTGTTTTAAAATAGTGGTAGAAGATTGTATCTATATTGCTCATCAAATAAATTTGATAACTCAAAAATGATGCCACAAACCTTTCGAGATATATTTGTATTTGAACTGAGAGGTACTTCTTATACCAACTGCACATTCCAGAGGTAAGGAAAATGCTTTGAACAACACAAAGCACCGAATAAATTATATGTCCTATGTTGGCAGTTTGTGCTTGGAAACTTTTTTAAAAAATCCAGTAGGTGTTAAAGTCACTGATCCAGCCCAATCCTGTATCTCTTTGGTAGGCAAAACTTCCACTGAAGACTTCAGCGGGAGTCTCATATTTATAAGGACTACTGCACTGGGCTCAAGGGTTAATTTTATTGTCAGGTTTTCATATTGTTCATCAATGTACTTGAATGCATTTTGAAGTCACAATTTTTCCTGCTACACAGTGTAGGAGAATTAAACCAAATTGAAAATAAATAGCAACGTTTTGGGCAGATTTTAATATTGGGAACTTTAGAAGACAAGTTAGCAGCAAGTGCTGATGTGCTGCTAATATTTTAAGGTGTTCCCACAAAATTTCTGTTCTTAGGCTGTGACAAAACCCTGTGTTCCAGGGAAGCATGTGATCATACAGAGGGAGGGGTTGTGAATCTAATCATTTTCCATTTTATAATCTCCCCTTAAACGGGGAGGAGGCAACACCACTGGACAGCTAAACTAATATTAAGTGCATTTTGCTGGAACTGTTTAGAAAAATATGGGGTATATGTTGTGTCACTTGAAATGTGGACAATGAATACACTTAAAAAAAAAAAAAAAGGCTGCCTGGGTGTTTGATCCTCTGGGAAACATACTGAAAATCCCTGCCACTTGGTGAAGTAGCCCAAAGACAAAAACACTTGCTCATCTCAAGTGTTTTTATGAGCCCCAAAGAATCATTTGCCTGTGGCAGGGAAGATTTAGCAGTATCCAGAAAGGTGTGTGAACCCTGTCAGAGGCAAGGAAATTACCCCAAAACCACCCTTCAGTTTGGTGGTGAATTTTAACAAGGGGATGCGCCAAGCCCCCTCCAGCACTTTATGAATAACTATACTGTCATATCTCCCAAGTGGCTATGCATCGGAAGTGATTACGGAGGGCAAATTGCCATTACCAAGGTCAGTTTGACTTGCTCTCCTCAATCCTACATGTGTGAGTCATTATGATTAAAGTCAGTAGGAGTTTTACATGTGGATCGGGTCCTAAATTTGGACAGAACTGAGAATTTTTGCAGAGAGAGGAATAGATTGTGGTGCATCTTAAAAAAAAAGCAAAAAACAAACAAACAAACAAACCCCCACAACACCCATAAACCACACCTTTTTCCCCTAAGCCATGCCCTCTTTTGTGCTCTGAGTGTTTCAACATGAAGAGGCTGTGGAATGTGTAGTGATTGATACTACTTTGAGCTGAATAGACTGTAACCAAGTCAAATTGTACCTGTTGAGTGCTAATCTAGGCCCCAAATCTGTAGATTGATGTCTATTCTTAACTTTACTCAGAGAGTCATCACATTGGGAAGTTGTGTGTGTTAGTGCAGGATTGGCGGCTTACCTTGTGAGTGTGCTTCAATACAACAGAATGCTTTTATATTGCATTTTTCCAAGAGGCATTTCAGGGTGATTTAAATAAAATATAATCTAAAATATTAATGATTTTAAAAGCAATGGGAAGCATCTGTTCCTTTAGCTTAATAAGATATATTTTTAATAAAACGTTTAAAACATTCTATTCCCCTGTTGATGTTTCATTAGCCTTCTCAGTAAAGGAGACACTGAGTGACTGATAGATTGTAACCACGAAACTGACTACATACAGTAGATCAGACCCACAGTTAAAACAATGAAGTGACAGCCGTGTAAAACTGGAATAATCAATAGTGGATTGGGTCCAAAGTATTGCAAAACACAACGTAACCAAAAGAAAGAAATAGAGGGGAAAAAAATCTGTTAATTTATTTCAGTTATAGTAATTTTAGGAGTATCTAAACTGTATCTAGGAAAAAAATACACCCACATATAAGATACTGTTCCAACCTAATAATGCCACTTTAGAATCTTAAATTGTGAAGAGAAATTAGGAAGTAATTCCACAATCATGGGTATAGGTACTAAATCCCTTTGTCGTTTGGACAAACCAAATGGACAAAGACTGCTGATTCTTATTTCAATATATGTCCTGGGGTATTTGGCAATAAAAGTTCCATCAAATATAAAAATGTCCCTTTCTCTCAACTGTTTTGCTAGATTTGCTGTAATAAACGTCTCTGTGTTTTTAAAGTAATACATAAAAATTCAGTTCTGCATGGGATGTTCCCCCTGACTTGAGAGGCAGGGTGCAAGAATGTCCTAGAGCAGAATTGGGCTCTTGGATAGTGTGCTTTGTTCTTAGGTAGAATCAGTGCCTTAATTTACACTCCTGACTTTTTTAGTCAGTTTGTTTATTTGATGGAGGTGTGAGTCTCTTCTGTATGATGGTGATTTTATTTGGCTTAATGAAGAAAGGAGTCAGAGTTCAATGAATTACTAAAGCATGGCCTCAATTAGGAAAATTGTCTCTTTATTTTTCTCATTGTGCAAAGCAATTTTTTTTTAATGAATCGGGTTGCAATCTAAAAATTTGGAAGATCCTTTTTAATTTTTGCCTTGGTTCAGGTATGGATATCTGAAAAGTGCAAGAATTTGTATACAGAGTGAATAAAAAGGGAAGATATGTATTCCTTCCCTTCATAATATACTGCAATAGAGATACAACTGAAATCTAATAGAAAGCTAGTAAGATTATATATGGCATGTATATACTTTTTTAAAAATACCATTTGCAGTGCTCTTACAACAAATTCCAAAAGAATGAGAATTATATAGGATGTTTGTTTCAACGTTTCTCAGACCCTTGCAATTGTTCACTAACATGGAAATGAATTTTACAAGTGCCATATATATAAATATTTTGAATCTGTGCTTTTAGCAGAGTTCTTTTTTTTACTCTCATGTCTTGAATTATAGTGCTTCCCGCATTTTATAGACAGGGACTTTCAATTGAATGTTGACTGTACGTTTCTGATTGTTTTGTCAATTCCCATAGTTAACCAGAATTTACACCTGCCAGGAGTAGAAAAATGACTGTATTAAATAAACTCCTCCGTAGACTTTTTGGAAAATGTTGAATGTAGACTGGGTAGAAGAGAAATTGTGGTGGTGAGTGGGAAGGATTGATCTTTGTTTTAAACTTCTTTTTATAAAGTCTCTTAATAGCAGTGAAGGTATTTTTAATTGTTATTGGAAACATACCGAAATCCATAGTGTGATGCTCAATTTTCTGTCTTTAGAAGGGACTCTTTATTTTTCTTCTTAGTTACTATTTATATTGAGTAGTGTGATGGGGAGGAAATTAAAATAGAATTAAAATGGCTCCAAAGTAGCGTCATTCATAGAGATTGTGAAGTCTACTTTATTAAATACCAGTGATAAAGTTAATTATCAGCTGCTTGTTGAGATATTGAACACTTTTAATTAAAACTAGTTTACAGGTTTTAGCAATTTTCTACAATTATTTCCACCACATCCTTCTCAGTTGATTCGGAATATGCTACATTTTACCCAACTTAATAACCTTCCTTCTTTTGCCTTCTTCCTCATTGACCCAGTTTGGCAGAAAAGGGTCCTTTAAAACAAAATGATCTCATTTACAGTAGATGCATTAAAAAAAAATAAAAAAAAAAATAGAAAGATAAATACTTTTACAGGGTTTTTCCTCTTTGTTAGTTCATCGTCTCTCCGTGGTCTTTGGTCCAAACCTCAGCTTTAGCAGATTTGAGGGAATTATCTCGGTAACATTCTGCAGTTTGAAGCCGTTTGATGCAGTTAAAGATACAGCTATGCTGCAGTTATGCAGATGCATGCAACAGTTGACTTTTTTCATTAATTGTGGACCCGTACATGCCACTCCTCGCTTAGTCATGCCATTAATATGCATACGCTTTCAAATACTTTGAACAGTGTATTCTTTGATGGTACCTGGTTTGCTGGGAAGCTATCTGGGTTGGCTTTATCGAGTTTGACCTCTCTCTCTGTATTGTTGAAGCTACGACTCACGTGAGATGCATTGCTTTGGCTATGTTTTTTTATGTTGTATCCTGTGTGATCAAGAGCCACTGAGACTTATATTTCAAAGACCACAAAAAAGGAGACTCACTATAATAGCATCAGTAATCATTTAAAGCCAGTTCCTGCAATTCTAACTCAAATGAGTTCTGTTTACTGCTTGCGTAAATGTGGGTTGCAAAATCAGCCCTTACCCTGTATGGCTTTGTTGGGGAGGGTTATGTTTTTTTAGAATAGACCTATTAGCCCATGATTATAGCAATGGAAGAGTCCCTGTTCAGCCATCATGTGTGCTGTATGCATTTTGGGTGGGATTTTCAAAAGTGCCGAAGGCAGTTAGGAGCACAAGACTAATTGTAAATGGGACTTGTTCTTCTGACTCCCTTAAACTCTTTAAAAGCTCTTACCCTTTAATTGTGCACATAATTTGAGAGAGCAGTATCACTGGCTATGTGGTTGTTTAGTTGTGCATTTCTGAGACCTTTCCACTTAGGTACTGGGGCTTAAAAATCCCACAAAATGGGTAGGAAACAAGTAGCGAGGAGTGTAATATAATGTAAGTTACCTGGGCCTTATTCATACTTCACAAAATCGAATAAGAAGAATTATATAAACAGGAAGCCAGATTCTGATCTCAGGTGAGCTGGTGCAAATCCAAAGCAACTGCACTGAGGTCAATAGTGTTACTCCAAATTTTCATCAGTGTATTTGAGATTAGGATCTAGCCTACAGTGTGTTAATATAAGCCCTGATCCTGCAAACATGTATGTACTTAACATGGGCACGAGTGTTGTCCCATTGAAGTCACTACCCAAGTGCTTAAACCAAAGAATGTGGAAATGTAGCAGGATTGGGATAGTACGTTGGAGTCAATTAGGCAATAGGCCTTATCCTGCAGTCTCTTCACACTCTAAAATCCCATGGGTTTCAGTTGAAGTTTTGGTTGCGCAGGATGCAGGACTGAGCCCTCATGCTTGTACATCATGTTGAATGTATAAAGCATGTTATAAATGCAATACTTTAATGTATATAGTTTACCTTTAAATTTTCATTGAAAAATATGAGATGAAATAATACATCAACACTCCATTTGCAGAAAACAAATTTGGTGCATTTTGAAGGGCAACATCCTGAATTAGGAAAATTAACCTTATAGAGATGTTTTCCCCTAACAGCATCCTAACGGATCCCATTAACTTATGGGCCCAAATTCCTCATTGATGTAACCCTACTGCAATGAATTGTAATTGATGTGAATACTTAATCTGGCCTGTTTTGACTGTTAGGTGGGGAAAAAAATAGCTCAGAGTCTACAATGCACATATTGGGCCAAATTCTCCAATCACTAACAGCAGTGCAACTCTGCTGAATTTGAATGGTGTTGCATGGGAGTAACTGAGGGCAGAGCTTGTGCCACTCAACTTTTCTTCCGACTATGAAAGGTTAAGTGTTCCATATGAACACATTCAAAATTGTGCATGTATTATAAATTAAACATGATGTGGATGGCATACACGTGTGCATTTCCCATGAACACTGCATAGGCAGAGTTGTAGAGAGGAGTTGACAAGAGGAAAAGAAATCATGTGAATGTCTGCATACACAGGATTTGACTAGATGGCAACCTGTACAATTTCTGTGTATGTGTGTGTGTGTATAAATTAATTGTTTTCTTATTTAAAGCATCACTTTGCGTAAAACAGGACCAATATAGAACTTCCATTTTAGTGTGTGTTTCTCTAGGATTAATAATGTCACGACCCAAAGATTTACATCATTTTGCTTTCCAAAGCTTTATAATTAATTTTTGCAATCAAGTCTCTAGATTATTAAGAGGAAAATATATTGGTTTGAATTCAATTTCTAAGGAGATTTGAAGAAACGATATAATATTTTAAAGGGAGCTTTGTAGATATTTTCTGTAATGGCCCAAGCACTTAAATCCATATTTAGGCACCTAAATAAAAGAGGCCAGAATTTCCAGAGATGCTGAGCACCTGCAGCTCCCATTGAAGTTAATGGCTCCTTTTCTGGGTGCCTAAATGTGAACTTAGGTGTCTAACTTTAGGCACTGACGTTTAAAAATGTTGGCTTACATTCACTGTTGGCATAAGCAGGGGCAACTGTGTAGAAGGCAGTGAAATTGCACACACTCATGCCTATAGTGAATTTGGCCCAAAGAGTTTAAAATTATTATGAAAATTTGCAAAGGGTTGGTTGTTAATGTTTCTCCTTTTACTAAATAATAGTACTTTCCCCCAATGTCTCATGCCATATACACTTCTGCAGAAATCCTTTTGTGTTCACCTGTGATAACATTCAAAATCCAGTCTTAAATCGAAACTTTGGTGGGGGGAATCCTAGTGTCCTTACTCCGGGCTATATCCTGCTCCCCTTGAAGTCTATAGCAAAGCTCCCATTGATTTCAATGGAAGCAAGATCAGGTCATCAGTTCTTACTTAGGCATATACCCATGTAAAAGTCACTAGAACAGGTAGTGCTCTCATTACACAAAAATCTGGCCCAGTGGGAGATTATGCCTAGGTAAGGATTTAAAAACCTTTGTACCAGTTCAGGGTTACAAAAAACATATTGTCCCAGCACTTAGATATGGGTCCAGTCATGCGTCCCTGGCAAACCTAAAACTTGCGCTGGAATTGGTTGGGATTTCACTGGTACCTACAATCTGAAGACACTAGCATTACACTATTATTTCCCCCTTCAAATTAGGTATCACCTGCTTTAATTTAATGAATTTAAATATTATTGAATGATCAATGCTGTGGGTGCTGAACGCACGTAAGACTAGCTCTGAGTTCCAAAAGACCATTTAAAAAAAAGACATTCCCTCCTCTTTCCCAACCAAACTAAGAAATTGCCCAGCCACTCATCCCAAAATCCTAATCAATCTCTTGTCCCCCCGAAAAAGCCCAGAGAAAGAGGTGAGCCTGAGAGAATGTACTGAAGGTCAGCAAATCTAGGCTTTCCCAGACCCAGGAGAGGTGTTTTGCAGTGTGGAGGATCTCTCCTCAAGAACACCCAGCCACCAGTCCTCTCCTATCTAAACCAGGGGACCTCCCCATTTAGAAATTGGGAAACCTTTGCAAATTTAACTCCACATCTGACTCCAGCTAAAAGGCAAAAAGGAGCATGCTTTCAGAGAATAGGAATGATTCAGTACTTGGTATGCTGCAGAAACGGGGTTGTATGGTTTGTCATGTTAAAGGTGGGTAATTATGGGAATAATAAAATAGAAACTTTCATATTTAAATATCCTTTTCTGCGGAAGTGACTATCTTTAGTGGATTTATTGAGGAAGAAGAGACCCCCCATATTTTACTTTGTCTTCTCTGCAGCCCTGGAAATAGAGCTTGAAGTATTTTCTAATTATTCTAGAGACACTGTTTAATTAATGTATAGGATTCCCTTTCGTTGTATATTTTCTTGAGTTTTTGTTTGGCTGGAGTTCACCATGCCACAATGAAACTGTATGTTTATCAAACAGCTGGATGATCATCTAAGGCACCAAGAAATGCACAGGAATGTCTTTTTCTTCATTTGTGTTTAGTGAACCTTACAGGAGAACTAAGGGAATGTGTATATGGAGACTGGGCTTTTGTACAGTCCCACCTGCCAGTACATACCACATTTCCGGTAACTGAACAGGTTACAATTAGAAGATGATGCTGGATTTCCCCTCCCTCATGATAAGTAGTCAGTGGGAAATACAGCCTATCTTTATTAAACAATGGACAAATTGAAATCTCTTCTGTTCCATAGAAGTTGATGTAAATTATTGGGTGGGAGGAAGCTTGTTGTGTTTTGCAAAGCTACAATCTATTTTAGGCAATGATTTTTTACAAATTGTTTTGGCTGGGACTGAAATAAAGCAAAACAAAACGTTCTGGTATGTTTAGTAGCATTATGGCAGTTATGCAGTGGGTGGAATGCCTGGTGGAGGGGACAGACTGAAGGCGTGGTAGCAAAATGCAGAGGGTAAAAGTCTGCTCTTAAATCCACACAGCAGATGTGCACACTGATACTGGGCTCTTCCTTGTGCATAAAGCTTCTATTGACATGAAAGGGAGACTTGCATGTGTCTGAAGAGCAGACTGTTAGATCTGAGGTGCACTGTGTGGGTTCTGAGACAAATGTTGCCTGGGAAGTCCATAAAATTCATTGGAGAATTAAATAGGACTACTGCTGTTACAAGCTTTTCCACTACCATTTATTTGGTATCACGTTACTATCCCCAACATTACTGATGGTTTCTTTCTTTCTTTCTTTCTTTCTTTCTTTCTTTCTTTCTAAAAAGAGATGTTTGAGGATTTGAGAAGAATGGATATTGTACACTTGCCCCAAACATCAGAATAGTGTTATAACTCTTTGTACAGTAACTCAACTGTTTGTACAGTATACTCCTCTGTTTCTAACTCTTTCATGGAAATAGGTTTCCAATTTCCATTGCCACCTTTCTGATTCCAGAAAACTAGATTGGTGGTGGTAGTGCCTTGAATGTAACAACGTCAAAGGAGCCAGATTCTCAGCTGGTGTAAACTGTCATAGTTCCATTGAAGTCAAAGAAGCTATGAAAGTTTACATTAGATGAGGACATGGCCCAAAGCCTTGTAGTAGACAGAGTTTACAGGTTAAAGAACTTTTTTCTCCTAAGGTTACCTGAGTTGCCAGCAACATGCTGAAAGTTCAGTATCAGGTTGTGCTGGGAATACCTGCTCTAGTAAGCCATTTATTATCCAAGGCGCTACCAGATGTCCACCATAGGCACTTGAGACTTCAGACTAGTAGGCTTGTGCTCCAAGTGAAAACCTTAATTTTATTTCTACCCACTAATCCTCAGCGTGCTTCTCCCTGGAGTTTGTGGTCACTCGCAACTTACTCTCAGAACATTATGTGTTGCAACAGAAGGGCAGTAGCTTCCCAGTATTTGTTACCAATCTGAGGAGCCAGCCATCTGTCAGCAAAACAGGAAGGCCTGGGTTCCCTTTGTCTCCTGGGCTTGTTTTGCTATTTTAGGGAGCTTTACTTCTCCCTGTATAGAAGAAAGCTGATGTGGTCTGAAGCAAGGGCTCCTGAAAGAGTGAGGGCCAAAGACTGAAGCTGCTGTTTTGCCCATCTGCCACTGCTTGAGGTGTATTCATTATTAATGGAGGCAGTGGCGGTTGCTGCTCAGATATGCAGCCCTGCCTGGGTAAATGAGACATTCTTCAGCAAATTGCTTCGTTTTTTGATTGCTGATTGTACGCGTGTCACCAAGCTGACTCAAGGTTCATCGATGCATGCTCAGTAAATTAGAAAGAACATAACTATGGATCAACCAAGAGAATGAATTCTGTGCCTACAATGACCCAGGGCCATTTAATTTTCTGCTTAATTTTGTTGCAGTCAGTTTGCATTTTGGGTTATTATGCAGTAGGAAATTAACAATAAATAACAAATTTGGTCCTCCTGTGCTTGTAATGATATTTTTATAAATCTTTGTAATGCTGTTTTTAAAAGGATCAAGGTCTGTGCCAGTCTGATACCCAGGTATGCAGGGAGGAAAATAAAGAGAAAAATACATTATTCTTGCCAGATAATCTCATAGTTAAATAGCAAAGGATTTTTCTTTCCCCCCACCCCACGCTTTTTGTCTTGTTTTTTTGTATTTCACATTAACTTAATGCTCTTCCTCTCTTTCTTAGATTACTTGAGGAAAATGGAAACAGATGAGGCTCAAGATATGTCTCAGGTTTCAGGTGAGATCCTTAAAGAATACATCTACGATGAAAATCTTGAATTCCTGTTAATCTCTGTACCAGAGTGCAGTGTTGTTGTTATTGTCATTATAATTGCTTTGGATCTTTTGTAATGCCAGAGTGGAAAGCAGGACATAATTAATGGTATCACTTAATATCAAACCTAATAGTGCATAGACTTTTTTAAAAGGAACTTTATAAATAACAAAGCCAAGGAAAATATAAGTAGTTTTGCATTAAACCTACAGTAGTATATCCTTGATGCATGGTCAGACTCACATTGGGGGGTATTTTGGGGGGACAGGGGAATGGACAAAAGATTGACTGGTACATGCCGGGTTCAGGACAAGTAAACTTCGGTCATGAGGGGAAAATATTAATGAAAAAAAATTGCTCACCAAGTAGGTTTATGGAATCTCTCCTGCCCCCCTACCCCCAAATCTTTTATAACGCAATTTGGCTTAAGAAATAAAGACTGGGTAGATAAATATCTGGGTAGATAGTAAAAGCCATAGCACCAATGACATTAGACTTTACGGGTCAGAACTCTTTTATTCCAAGGTGTCAACGTATTGAAAGAACCTTTAAGTGTTGCTTGGAAGAGTTAGGCCTCTAAAATTTGCCCTATGAATATCATAGTTAGGATTCTACACGCCCTTGGCTTCTTGTGTTTCTCCCATTGGGAGTTTTATTATTGACTTCATTGGGGATAGAACTGGTCCCTTGGCAAGTCTGAAAATATAATTATCAAGATAATACTATTCTTAATACTATAGTGCTCCATCTCTAGTCTCAAGGAGCCATATAGTTGCCCTCCCCATAGGTTCCCTAATATTTGACAACAGCAATGGCAAATTACTTCCAGTTTTCACTTTTAGTATGCTGTTTAGAACAGGCCACCTTTGTTCATTGAGGCCTCCATCTTGCAGACACTTAAGCAGGTGGTTCACTTTAACGGGCAACTGTCACAGTTAAAATTAAACATGTACATAAGTGTTTGGAGGATCAGTACCTAAAGAACAGCTGTATGTGATCATAAAATGGCCTTGGACCATAGAGATGGTTAGGACATTTTTTCCTGAAAAAAAATTAGATGAAAACTGTAAATATCATTTTCATCTATTTTTGAAGGAAAAATGAAAAAGTAAATTATATATATGCAGAACTAAATTTTGTGAGTGTGTGTATGTGTATATACATATATATATATTCAAAAAGATTTAGAAATCTTTTTGAGTTTTCATCAGAAAAGAAAAAACTTTTTTTTTATATTTTAGATGAAAACGTGATAAGTTTAAAATAAAATGGATGTGTCCCATGGAACGTTCTGTTTTGAGACAGAAAAAAAAGCCATTTTCCATCACACTTTTCAACAGAAAATTTTCAGCTATTCTGTATGGGTTTGTTGATTTCCCCCGAATAATCAAAGATCATCATCATCATCATCATCATTTTTACATTATAACTAAATATATTGAGCATCAAACTTTTATTGCATATTGAAATAATTTAAAACTTGCTATCTGTGTATAGTTTGGCACATACACTGCTCAACAGAAAAAGCAATGGAGCACAGATCCTGTATTCCTTATGTAGACAAAATTATTAGGATCTGTTTAGACTAGAGCTTTTAGTTGTGTTCTAATTCAAATTCAGTGATTCTGTGTGCTGCAGAATACTGTACATGGGTGCCTCATGGGGATTGGGCTCTGCTGGGTTCCAGGGGGGCTGGAGACAGTTGTATCATTCTCTGCCTCTATGGCAGCACATATCCTAGTGGATATCCACACCCAGTGTTATGGTGCTTAAAATAGCATTAACTTGAACTTCACATCTGCTCCCTCTTGCAATGGCTGGCCAGAGGCAGCATCACTCCCATACAAGCTATGCTGCTGTGAGGAGGAGCAGTATGGTGGGCTAGCTCTCTAGGGGATGGGAGGCTGCTTTGACTCATGGGTTAGGAGGCCACACTCTCTGCCTCTTTCCTTGGGGGGAAGATTTGAAGGGAACTCCAGTAGTATTTCTAAGTGAGGGGAATACTTCCAGCTCTCCAAATGCTGAAGGATTGGTACCACTTCTAGTATTTCCGCAGCATCCTTAGGTGACAATAAGTGAGACAATAAGTAAGATTCTTTGGTGGTGATTTTCCTTTCTCAAAAAAAGTGGACTCTGAGGTGAATTTTAGCTCCCTGATATAATCTGCCAACAGCAAATGCCCTGCATAAACCTCCCCACTCTGCTGTGCCAGTGACCCATTGATCTTTGACTCTTGGGCTCTCTTGGAGCAGAGACGATCAGTTCTGCTGAACAGTTAGTTGTGTTGGTGATCAAATGGCCACAGAATAGCTTACACTTGCTTTCATTTGTGATCTGAGCTGTGTGTGCACACGGTATTCCAAAGGCAACAGCCTACTGGATTAACCCCCACAAATACTTGACTGAGCCCTCATTAATACGAGTAAATGTTGGTGGTGACATCATCCACAGGCCAACTGCTGATTCAATAAATCATTTCAATATCTAATTTTTCCATCTGATATGATTGTGTATGTGATGCTGCATACAGTAGCATGGCCTAGTTTTCCTGCCACGAAGAACAGCTTGGAGGGGGGGCAGGGGCAGAATGCTCTCTGGAGCTCACAGGAGCAGTTACATGCTGCTTACACCCCTTTAAGGGGTGCTACTTATTTCCTTCCCATCAGGGGCGGCTGCAGGAGGTCCGCCGGTCCCGCGCCTTCGGCGTACCCACTGCCGAATTGCTGCCGAAACCACGGGACCGGCGGACCTCCTGCAGGCATGCCGCCGAAGGCAGCCTGACTGCTGCCCTCACGGCGACCGGCAGGCCGCCCTCCGCAGCTTGCCGTCCCAGGCATGCACTTGCTGTGCTGGTGCCTGGAGCCACCCCTGCTTGGTTGGTCAGCTCTGCTGGCCAGTAGGCATGGGATGAAGGGAATCATATCCTATTGGGGATGCTGTATGCTTCCAGGGACATAATTGCAGGGCAAGGCTGCTGTAATATGTTGGGGACAAGCTTGGCAGTTGTACAGTTCCAGGACTGAGGGGTCATAACTGCAGCTCTTCTCCTGCACTGTGCCTAGTTCTCCTCAGCCCCACTGTAGAATCTGAGCCAATGGGCTAGATGTGCCACTGCCTTTCGCTTGGTATAGTTATTCATACTTTGTAAAGTAGGTGTAAGAGCCCTGTCAAGTCAGAATGGTAGCACTTGGAAGCCATTTACTTGCATAGCTGTAACGGACACAAGGTGTGTCAGTGGAGAATCAGGCCATCACAGCATAGGGTGACCAGACAGCAAGTGTGAAAAATCGGGACAGAGGGTGGGGGGTAATAGGAGCCTATATAAGAAAAAGCCCCAAATATCAGGACTGTCCCTATAAAATCGGGACATCTGGTCACCCTAACACAGCATAAAATGGGCATAAGTGAGATCAGAGTCAGGCCCTTTGTATTTGCAACACAAATGTTCCCACTTGGAATTCGGTCACTGCTAGTTCCTAAAGGAACCAAAATGCTCTATGATAAGCTCAGAGTTCACCCTTTTTACTCCTGAAAGTGATATTTCATGAGGCAAGCAGTTGCAGTTCTGAAATGAAGAGAGAGCTGACATACATTTAACCAAACAGTATCCGGTGCCCATACAAGAGAATCAGAAAACACAGATAATATCTCACTTAACCAGCAGTGTTTATCCTGCTGTTTTTTTCAGTTCTAGATTGGGTTTAACAGTTGAGGGAGAATGAAAGACCAGTGTGAATGTTTTCACCACTATCACACAAAGATCTCCCCAAGGAACCACTATTTGTAGTTCTCCACTTTTGCCAGTTGATGAGAAAACAGGGAAAAAGGTTTTGCTTCTGACATGGCAGGCTAGAGCATCAGCTGGTGTAAATCGGCTTAGCTGCATTTAGCTCCAGTCATTGCGTCTGATTCTCTTCTTAAACCAGTGTAAATTGGGAGAAATTTCATCAATCTCAGTGACTTTACACCAGTTTAAAAGTGACATAAGTGAAAGGAGAATTAGGTTCCTAGTCTTCAGTCAAGACAATCTTATTTCTTTCTTCTTGCATTACTGTGTAAGTGACCATAGAGTTACCACTCAAAATAACCCTAAAGCTTCAGAAGCTCTTTTAGCTATTATTAGTTTCTAGAAAAGTAAAGATCCAGTATTTCTAAAAGAAAACATTGACTGTCTTACTTTTAATAATACTGAGTGCTTCTAAAGCACCTTTCTGGCCTGAACCTCGGAGGCGTCAAAAAATTCTGTGGAGATGCTGAGCCAGCTCTGTGCTCGTTGGCTTCATTGGGAGTAAAAAATGCTCAGAACATTCTTGGATTGGTTCCGTAAGTTTCCCAAAACTCCTGTTTGGTAGTCAGTGCTATCATTCCCATGCTACAGATGGAGAAACTGAAGTACAAAGAGGTTGAGGGCTTTCAGTTTGCAAAATAAACAGTCTGCAGGGTTGGGCCCTAATACTACAATTCTCTCACACATGTGTCAGGGGTTAGGCATTTGAGACCCTCTTTGGAGAGCCTAAATATCGATTTGGGTGCCTGATTTTAGGCATCCAAGTTTAAAATTTTTGGCTTAAGTGACTTACCCAAAGTCACCCAATGACTCAGTGGCAAAGTCAGGAATAGAATTCAGATTTCCCAGAAGTCCTGTGCTTTCCCTCTAAAGCTTTTTATAAACAAGGGAATGTTTTAAGGCTGTTTTAAAAAAACAAAATTTACACCTAGATGATAGACTGCCGTGTGTGTGTGTGTGTGTGTGTTTCACACACTTTGAGCAAAACTATGTATAAGGGTGGTAAATGTGTGGGACTTCTATGATTTTGTGACATTTTAAGAAATGGTCCCAGTGCTCACTACTACCTTTACAATTACATCCCTTACATCTGTTGTTATTCTGGACATGCCTGTAAGAAATTAAATGGAGAACTGTTTCTTTTCCCCCTTTCCATTTTTAAATCCATCTGCAAGAAATGTTAGCAAGATTGCATATCTGTAAGATTGCCATGCAGTAGTGAATTTATCAGGGTGTAACAATTTAGATGTAGTTAAGGCATGAAATAAGAATATCATGCTCTGGAATCCAAGAGAAAAAGCTCCACAAACATAGCTATTTTAAAACTATTATTTTTACCCAGTCTTTTCGTATACAAGGATTGTGCTATCATGTGCGGTGGGAAGAAATCCCAAGCTTCTGTGACAAGAGTTATTAAAGCAAAGTTTGCAAAGTGGAGTTTCCTCAAACAAAGTAGTGTGTTCGATCTTCAGCTTGTGCAAATCAGCTCCACTGAAGTCCACCGATTTACACCAGTTGGGTGTCTGGCCCCATTCTTTAGTAAAACTAAACAAGCAGCATCCATCTGGCAAACCTGGTTATTTACAGTAAACTGCCAAAGTGCTTGGCCTTCTCAATTTTTTTTGAATCCCAAAAAGCTTCCTTTAAAGATGTGGAGGTAGGATGCCTAACTTTGGGGAGGAATACAGTTCTGATTTTATTCTTGCTATTCCATGTGGTATGCAGTTACCTATTTAAACTGGTCTTTAGAAACACAAGCCCGATGCTTTTTATAATCGCTCTTCTCCCAAATCTAGAATAAGTATGTGGGCTTTAACTGATGTAATGGAGAGCACAATAGGGCCTTGAAACTTGCAAGTGGCTTTTGATTTATTTATTTTTAAGCCATTTTGGCAAGAAAAATCTAAGATTAGGGAAACTGGTTCTGATTGGGAATGACCCTCGCCCATGAGTTAAATTTCTTCTTCTTCTTCTTTTTTTTAAATAGCTCAAATGTTTAAACCATATTACCCCACTCTGTAAGATGCATCTCAGCTTGGCAAGTTGTGACTTGCCGTGAAAAAGTTGTTGGCAGTTCTTAAGTTCCTTAAAGCCTGTAAAGTAGTGAAGGAAATTACAGGGCTAGCTGCACAAAGGATCTGAGCAAATAATAATCGAAACAACATTTTAATCAGCTTGCTTCCTGCTTTGTTCTTTTTGGCTCTGAGTTCATGCTCCTTCTTTTCCCTTACCCAACCCATCTTCAGCTGGGCATCCACATCTAGTCAGTATTATTTGTCTCTTTATGAAAATATCATAGAAGTTAGAGATGGGAGTTAGAAGTTAGGGTGGAGGGATAGCTCAGTGGTTTGTGTATTGGTCTACTAAACCTAGGGTTTGTGAGTTTAATCCTGGAGAGGGCCACTTAGGAATGTAGGACAAAATCAGTACTTGGTCCTGCTAGTGAAGGTAGGGGGCTAGAATCAATGACCTTTCAGGACTGTTCTAGGAGATAGGATATCTCCATAAATAAATGTGAAAGACATTTTAACCCATGTAGTCTGTCCTCCTGCCAGTGCGGGGATTAGTTCCCACAGTTTATCTTGAAGTTCTTTGTTCACCGTAGTTTTAAATGATTCATCTGATGCTGCTCCTGCTGCTTCCCTTGGGAGACTGTTGTACAATCTGATAAATTCATCAATAAGAAATTGTCAACTTTTTTTTTCCCTTTTAAATTTAATCCCTTTATACCTAGTTATGTAGCCACAAAGTCCTTAGCAGCACTTTCCTTTCTATACCGTCTTCAAATACTTGTAGATGATCTTCATAAAAGGCCCTCAGTAATTAAAGCTGGTAAAGTTAGTGGTGTTATTCCGACATCAGTGAGATCAGAATATAGCCCATTGTCTATCTCATTCTTTATTGTTTGATAAAAGAATCGTCTTTTAATAATGGCAGTCTAAATTAATCTCCTAGATAACTCCATTGGCTACAGTAGAGTGACACCAGGCCTGAATTTGACGCATAGTGTTTAAAGCCATTGTAAGAGGGCCTCTTGGAAGGATAATGCATGCTGTAGTACTAGACAACAGTGTTGAACCCACAGTCAGGACTGGCTCCAGGCACCAGCCCAGCAAGCAGGTGCTTGGGGCAGCCAAGGGGAAGGGGCGGCACGTCGGGCTGTTTGGAGGTGGGTCCCTCTCAGAGGGAAGCAGCTGCTGCCGAATTCCTGCCGAAGAAGAAAGCGGTGCGGTGGAGCTGCCGCCGGAGTGCCGCTGATCGCAATTGCCATCGCGATCTTTTTTTTTTTTTTCTTCCGCTGCTTGGGGCGGCAAAAACCCTGGAGCCAGTCCTGCCCACAGTGAATGAAAATCAACACAGGAAACCTCCCCATTTGTCATAGTGCAGTAATTAGGAGTGGAATTATTTTCTGAAATGTTTTGCATTCGGAACTGAAATGTTACCTTTTTAATTTAAAAAATTGCTATGGAACCTGATTTGTTTATACTGCAAAAAGCTTGTATTCAAGCTATTGGTTTGTTTCACTTTGCCAACGAGAGATCACAAAACACAAAGCAGTACCATGTTGGGTTGTACTTGATTCTGGCAGCTGTGCACTGGCGAGCCAAATCATTCAAGGTGCTGAGTGACAGAAGTCACTGGGAGCTGAGGGAACTAAGCGTCTTGTAGGGTCAAGCCTTTTTAAGCCTGTGTTGTGAGCCAGCCAGTGAGAACTGTGGCTAAGAGTGAAGCCATGCTGTAAGCCAGTGTGGTCAAACTATGGGCCATATCCGGCCTGGCAGACCATTTAATCTGGCCCCACCCCAGAGCCCACACCCCCAGCTGGAGCCCTCACATCCCTCCCCTGTACCCAAATGCCCTGCCCCAGCCCTGATCCCCCTCCCACCCTCTGAACCCCTCGGTCCAAGCCTGGAGCCCCCTCCAGCACCCCAAACCCCTCATCTCCAGCCCCACCCCAGAGCCCTCACCTCCCCTGGACACCAACCCAGAGCCCCCTCCCCCCCCACCGTACCCTGAACTCCTCATTTCTGGTCCCACCCCAGAGCCCGCACCCCTAGCCGGAGGCCTCACCCCATCCCGCACCCCTACCCCCAATTTCGTCAGCATTCCTGGCCCGCCATACAATTTCCATACCCCAGTGTGGCCCTTGGGCCAAAGAGTTTGACCACCCCTTCTGTAGACCCTAGCCATTTGTGAGTAGAGCTTTTAGAGCATTTAGACAATTTGTCAGTAGTTTTGCTGTTCATAGGTGCTAGCACCAGAGCAAAAATCTACTTATATTCATGTAGCATCCAGAGAAAAAAGTAAGTAGTTAGTCTCTTGATGTTCTGGGTAAAGTAAATCTAGCAAGGATGTTCTTCCATGCATATAACTCCCACTGCAGGAGGAGCTTTTCATGCAAGAGGATAGCAGGCTAGGGTCCCTGGTAAGTGTTTTAGCTATTCCACCCAATATTATTAATCTTACATTATTATTTATTCTTCTGTGACTAGGAAAGGAAAGTCCTCCGATAAGTGATGTCCCAGATGATGCAGATGAGCCCATGCCTGTACCAGAAGACCTTTCAACCAGTACAGGAGGACAGCAGAAGAATGACAGAGTTTTGGGTAAGATGGTTGGTCTGCTGTGTTTAGAAATATTAGTCACCATAGTATTAAACAAAATACTGTATAGTTGACTGGTATACTAGGAAGTCTTGAGTCTCTTCATCCCCTTTAGCAGATGGTAATTCAATGAGGTTGTTCAGTGTTTTCCCCCCCAGCCATCACCTAGGGAAATGCAGTCTGCAGGCCAGCAGGCCAGTTCACCCTAAAGGAACTAGAAAGATCCTGCCACTTGTCTAGTTTCTAAAGCATGACTGGTTGCATGCATCTCCCTCAAGGAGATGAAACCCTTCTCATTCTGCATAGGAAACTGTTCTGCTGTAGAGATCAGTAATAGATTATGAAGTGCGTGGTTCCAAGGCAAAATAAAGCTTACTCCAATTTTGTTAACACGTGGAACACTCAGTTTTCTGATCTGAATATTAGCTTGGCCATGAGCACGTTAGCTCTGCACTTGGTGGATTTCTTCAAACATTTCACATTATAGCATATGGTTTGCTCATAACTTGCAAGTTCTTTGGCTATATATGTCCAACCTTTTTACAGACTGCTCTGCAATGACTCTTGCTGTTTTTATTGTGCATACCCTGAAAATCACTTGAATTTCTCTTTCCTGTGTAATCTGCAAAATGGCCAAATCCATTAGTTTACAGCTAATCATGAACCAGAACTGATTTGCAAAGTGCTGATACTTCTTCTTAGGGTAGGTCTACACTTACCCGGTAGTTCGGCGGCGAGGGATCGAACTTCTGGGTTCGACTTATCGCGTCTTGTCTGGACGCGATAAGTCGAACCCGGAAGTGCTCGCCGTCGACTGCGGTACTCCAGCTAGACGAGAGGAGTACCGCAGAGTTGACGGGGGAGCCTGCCTGCCACATGTGGACCGAGGTAAGTTCGAACTAAGGTACTTCGAACTTCAGCTATGTTATTCACGTAGCTGAAGTTGCGTACCTTAGTTTGAATTAGGGGGTTAGTGTAGACCTGGCCTTAGACTAAGAGCTTGTTTGCTTCGCGCTTTAATCCACCCAAGACAGGTGTGAATTCTAATGAGCACTAGTGTGTTGAGCACTAACTGGCCCATGTGAACCCTCCTGGCACGCACTAAAAGTCCTCCACTGTGCATTAATGTAATACTGTTTGGAATGGAGCTATGTTAACCTGCACTAGGGAAGTTTTAGTGCATGCCAACAGAGTTCACAGTTAGTGTGCAACATACTAATGCACACTAGAATTTACACCTGTCTGTTGTGGACTAATGCAGTGTGTAGACAAGCGCAGAGTCATTAACTCACAGTCCAGTGTGAAGGATTGGGTCTGTTGCTGCCTGACACACGTATGTGCCTATATTTACTCTGATAGAGTAAAATATTCAAATATACCTGTGCTGCTGCTTGTCTCCACTAGGGTGACCAACTCAGAAGGAATTTACAGAGCCATAGAATCAACATTTCCTCTGTCTTCCAGATCTGGGATTAATACCAGGAAAGACTGAAATGTCCCTTTTGCTAGGAAAAGGCAATAAATATTAAAATGCCCTCCTTGTCTGTCTGCCAACACTGGGGGTTAGTAAAATTCCATTGATATTTGGATAAACAGAGGTGCCAGAAGAAGGGTTTATTTTATGGTAGCAATTAGAGGCCCCAATAGAGATGGGGCCCCATTGTGCGAGAGGCTGTATAAACAAAAGATTGAGAGGGTCCCTGCCCTGAAGAGTTAATACTCTAAACAGAGAAGACACACAAAGGATGGGAGGGGAAGAGGAGTCACAAAAAGGGGAAATGGCTCACCCAAACTGACCCCGCAGGGCAGGGGCGTAGCATGAATAGAACCACCAGCCCAATACTGCCTTGGGAGTCTTGATTTTGTTCAGCGCTTAAGCAAATATTCTCAAAAGTTGGAGCATAAAATTAGGCTCCTAAAGCCATAATTAGGCACCTAAAATAAGTGGTCTGACTCTTTAAAAAGAAAAAAAAGAGTACAGGTGCTCAGTGTAACCCACACACTTTCAGCTGTGGTGTACTGTCCCATCTAGTGGCACCCAGACCACTGAGAGAGAGAGATTAATCAGTTTGCTCTACAGCCTTAGCAAAGAGCAATATGGCTTTTAGCTCATGAAGTAGAGGCTCATATATTAAGCTCTAGAGGTCCCAGGTTCAGGCCCGCCCACCGACGACTGAGATCTGTCAGTGTTACACTCCGCAGTTTTGAAAATCAGGCCACTTATGAATTTAGGAGTCTAACTTTAGGCACCTGTTTTTGAAAATGTTGGCCTTTATATCTTTGTTAACACGATCAGTGAACGGAACCTATCACTCCCCCACAATAACCTGCCATTACAACATATTCAAATCTTGATTTAAAACCTCCTAATCAAATAACTGGTGAATATAGATAACTTTTAAAATAGCCAATATTTTGATTACATCAAATTTATTTAACCGCACACAGATTATGCAAAATGGGCCATGCTTAAACCCACCTTTGCTGGTGGTGCAATTCTTCTCAGCACGCCTGTAGTGAGATTGCAAAGTAGTACATATCTACAGGGAGTTTTTATAAAACAAACACATTGTTCTTGGGTTTCCCTATACAATGAAATATATCTCTTGTCCTCATAGGATCCCAGTGGTAAAACAGGTCTTCATCATCTTGACTGCAGCATATCTTTCTACAGCTGCTCAAAGACCCTCATGTACCATGCATGGCTACTTGGGTAGCAGGGGTTTCATTTTTGCAAGGAAGAGATGCACTGTCCTATATAACAACAAAGACAATTTGCAATACTGTGCTCTCTGGGCACTATTCATTATAGACACTGAATCCAACACTTATGTTATTTCTCTAGACCCCCAGAGCTGGATTTGCTTTCATCCTTTCTAATAATCTTCTCTCCCGGAGCTAACCCCATAGTTTTTCTTTGAAAATTATATCTTAGTGCTGTCTGGAGTATAATACATGCATCTGCTTGCTACCTTTTTTTAAAAAAAAAGTAAAAATGGGGTTCATAATAAGGGAGAATCTAATTCTGCTTTCATAGTACTTATCAGTGCATGTTTCAGGGTCCCTCCAGCTGAACAGGGAGGCATTTTGTTTATCATTCCATCTTTGTCAGAGTTAAATACATGACTTTCATCTCCCATTAGCAAGGCTTGGCATGCAGCATGCATTTTACGTAGTCAGTGAAATATGGCCTCCAGAGACATTTTGGTTTGATAAGGTGGCTCCCCCATCCAGAAAAAGTTTAATGTCAGTCAAGGTTTAATGATTGCAATAGCAGAGATACTACAATGTTTGGACCATAAAACTTGCTAGACAGCTAGGAGAAGAACCTGTTACCACTGTGACAGTGGCATAGAAGTGTAGAAACTCCTTACATTGCACATTAAAGGAGTCATTGCTACACCTCTATCTATGTATTATCTCTCTATGTATTATCAGAGGTCATAAGTTAAATACCAAGATGACCTTGGAAGGCAATTTAGAGGAAAGGGGGAGATGGTCATGGACAGCAGATTATTGTAACGACCCACAAGTTATATACACATTGCAGTAGAAGGAGAACTTGTGGGCCATGGTAATTTACACAAGATGCATATGAAAAAAGATGACCAGGCACATTTTTCTACTAAAGACTTTCCCATTGTTCTATCTGGTTCTTTAGGCAATGGGAATACCCTGTGCATTCTAGTGCATTTCAGCCTCTGATTATGTTTCTACCATAACCCCTTAGAAGATCAATTCTCTCCTTACCACATGCATGTAGCATTTATTGTTAACCAGAATTGTGGGTGTGTGTAGCTGAAACATAAGCCAACTGGAGATGACAATGGAAATTACTATTTGGTTAAATGGAAGGAATAACTATTGTCCACCATGAACTGGTAACATTAGTTGAGAAATCTTGAAGGGATGACATACCTATCCCTGAGGTTGAAATGTTCCAAATGGACTGCTTGCTTAGTCAGATTAGTAGTTGCACTGAATGAAACGTCTAACCCCATCCTCAGAAAGTCAGTGACCTTTATTCATCCATTTAGCATTTTAAAGGTCAAAAGATCAGAGAACATAAGTTATTTTAGACAGAAGGATAGGCACCTAACTTCCCCTTTGTGCCTTTGAAAATCTCCTCTCCCACCTCCTCCTATGCTAACCTGAGTGTTGAACCTTATGCTGCAGACCTGCTAAAAAGGGAACATACTGAAACTCTTTTCCCTTGACAGGAAGTGCTTGCTGCATAGATTGGCCAATGCTTACTGGCCTGTCCTGTGCACATGTGTGAATGGTAGCACGTGGTTACAAGAACGGGGAGAAAGAACAATAGATCAACAAACATGAGCCTAGGTGCCTGGGAAATGCCCCACATAAGCTCTTCTTTCCTTTGGTGAACACTGTGCAAGTGCTTTCACACGTATACACAATACATTCTTGTTAATATGCCACGATCTCTCAGAGAAGTGAAGGTACAGTTGATTCATAATAGAACAAAATTCACCAGCCAAGATTTTCTTTAGTGACTGGTGATTTTTGAGTGCATCAGTTTTTTTATGTCCAACTTGAATCAGCACGATGGGACCCAGATTTCAAGGTGTTAGTGGTCAGCAATTAATAAAAAAATCAGGCCCCTTTTAACGTGCCTCAAGATGAACACTCAACAATGGAGACAACCAAAATCTCTGTCTGTGAAAACGATAGGCAGCTTGGAAAATACTCTGTGCAGAATTAAACTCATCACTAGCTTCTGAGATGCTAAACCAGCAGAGCAAAGCACCAATAAAGAGGGTCAGGGGACATAATTTAAGTCATTTTATTTTCCTGATCAGCTTGCCAACTTCTTTACCATCTAACTCCTGGATCACTGTGAGGTTGAATAGCTTCCTCCTTCAACCTCTACTTCTGCTGCCCGGTCTACCAAATCTCCTTCCTGCCTTTCTTCTCCACCCTAGATTTCCTTCTTGTTCTGATCTGGCACCTATAACCGTTTTTCTTTTCTTTTTGCTCTGCTCACCCAGACCCACCTACTCTGAGTTTCAGGATCTTTACTCCTAGAAACCACAAGTGAGATTTTCAAAAGTGCCTAAATCACTTAGGAGCACAAGTCTCACAGAAAGCCACTGACTTGTGTTAAGTCACATAAGGCCCAGATTCTGAAAGATATTTAGGCTCCTAACTTCAGTGGAAGTTTGAGGATCTGGGCCTTGGGCACTTTTGAAAATCACACCCTTTGGTGATAAGTGTTTTTTATAACCTTGCATAGATGCATAGTCCTACTTCCCATGTTTAACTGTTAATTAAAAAGCTGACCTGGAATGTTTGGTTCCCATTCCCACTGCCCTCATTCAGGTTTTGTAATAAACATTTAGAGCAGCTGCTGTGAATCGTCACTGCAGAGCTCCTTGCATTTGATAGGCAGTTACAGTTTAAGATCTTCTCACCCTGAGAATTTGCCCTGATTTGAGTCATCTATGGCGTACCACTGATGTGCAAACCCCTAGAATAGACTAGTAAAGCCCCCATTTGCGTTGGTGTAACTTACCTTCATTTCCACCAGTGCAAATAGAAGCTTCCTTTGTCTACATTAGAGTTTACATAAGTGTGCCTACATCAATGGCTGGCTACTGATGGCTGAAATGGGAGGCAAATTCCGAGCTTAGATGAGGCCTCAAAAAAGAAATTGTGGGCCCAGGGCTCACAAATTTTCTGAAACTGTAGCTACCTGCTAAAGGTGGGCATCTATATTGCTTACTCACAGCAGCTGCTTTAAACATTCATTTCAGAATTGAATGGGGGCAGTGAAGAGAACCAGTGGCTTTGTAAGCAAAAGGTAAAAGTGGCCACCAGCCCAGTAGCTGGTGATTGCTATGGGCTTGGAATTCTTAGACCACAAGACCATTCTTCCTTCCCAGAGGGAGTGGGGAAAACTCCTCCCCCACGGGTTGAAATGTGGACAGACTGTAAGGTAAAATGCCCCAAAGTCACAGGTTTTAGAGGTCACAGGGTGTGGGGGGGGGAGAAGGGGATCACTCTTTTAACCTAAGGCATGCTGGCTTTTACTGTAAACTACAAACTCCAGTCAGTTTTCTCAACCCATTTAAAAAAAATGAGGGGGGGGGGTGAAGGGGAGAGCAATATCTATTCCTCTCTCCTCTAATTTGAGTTTGGTAAAGGGCTGATGTTACCTCCCTCCCACACACCTAATTTTCAGTAGGAGCCTGCTCAGTTACTGAACCTCAGCACCTGGTATCGCTGGGACTCTGACACATCTCTAGGATCCTTTATTCCACGTGTCTTGGTGATTCAGAGGAGGTGTCACTTGTATTACCGTCTTCTTAGATCTGGTGTATACCAGGATTCTCACTCCTGGATACCATGATCTTTTATTTCTCCTAAAGCACTTCAGCACCTGGAAAGAGGATACCAGGGTACACAGGTGTCTGAAGGTGCCAGCTACTACAGCTCAACTTTAAAATAGTTCTGTGGCAACTCCCAACTAGGTGAGTGCAGGCAGAGAAAAAGTGAGAGAAGGCTGCTGAAAAAGAGGGAGACAAGGCAGGAAAACAAAAGGGGAAGTGCACCACCCTAGATTGCAAAACACAGTCCAATTGGTTGCGATAAGTCCATATTACTCTGTCCAGTTAATTGCTATTTTGACAGTGGAACTGTGGGCCCCAAACTATTAAGCATTTAGGAGAGCAACAGAACTAAACTCTTTACCGTCACCCAATCGGTCTCATCCAGTTGGACTTTGGTGGCCAACAAGGGTGTGTGCTGTGTATGTATAATAAAATACTTTTGTGTGTAAAATCTCAGAGAGAAAGAGAGTGAATATAAAGCTGAAGTGTGACTTAAAGGGTTCACTTTCATCAGTTTGGGATGTCTATGTTGCTCACATGACTGGCAAAGCGCTGAGGGAGTTGTATGAATCATCCTGAATAAGTGCTGGTAAAAACTCGTGTATTCTGTAGGCACCAAAGATGTAACTGAAAAACTACTTTAGAAATGTTTTGGGGAGACTTTCATGTTTGTATTAGAAGTTCTCTATTAAATCTCCAAAATAAAACCAGATTTCTGCAGTATCATAAATCCAGCTGAAGAGGTTTCTGAGGGAGTGAAAAAAAATTATAACCAATATGTTTTAGAAACTTTTTAAAATAGGGAAGCTGGGAATCTCCCCTCTCATATGGGCTAAAGCTTCCATTGAGGAGTCATGAGATAGTGGACCTTAAAACTGTCACTGGTGCAGCTCTGAATATTGCCTGCAGTTGGACCCTGGCCAGTATGATTTTGTGGGAAATTCCACATTTGAGAGGAAAGTAGGAAATATTTTTGTGGGGTTGTTCTTTTTAAAAATATGGCTGAATTAAACAGCTCAGGGTTTTTGTATATTAGAGTAAATAGGGTGGAGATGGGTTAGTGGGCAGAGTGCAAAAAGGACTGTTAAAAGTGCATGATAAATCACACAAATATCATTACCACAGAAGTTGGGGGGAGGGTGTATGTGATGCATTGTATATACATCAGCCTGGCAAAAATTCTATTTGCCCATTGGATAGAATGAGACCGTGCACTACACATATATGGACTGCTGAAGGGAGGCACTAAGGTGATGGATGTGGAGGGCTAATGGAATATTGAAGGATGCTGCTGAAAACAAGCTGTGCAACACAGACAGGTGATGGTTATTTTCAGCAGCTTATAAATGCAGACAGATAGGTACAGATTTCCATGGGGCCAGTGAAAGATAGTTCCTTGAACCCAGAATTATGTCCCTGTCACATTTCAAAGGCCTGTTAAAAATAATGGCGTGACAACTTCTCAAAACAAAGTTGCACGAATCGTTTATAATGGCAAATGTTAGGTTGTCTAATCATACGGGTCACTGCCATGCCCCTATCATAAAATACTTTAACACAGGGGTAAGGCTGGAACCTACCATAAAACCTGTGTCAAATTCTGCTCTTGGGTATAACCACTTAACTTCAAGGGCTTCCTTGAGACCAGAAGTTATCCTAAATAGGATAATACTTTGGGGCAATGGGTGTTATATTCTACAAGCATCTTTTTCATGCTTTATCTTTTAAGTGGAGGGATGACTTCTTTACCCAAAACACGACAACATTCTGGGTGGGAATGGTATTTTTTTCTTTTTTCATCCAAGTTATGTAATTAGTAGAACTGATGCCATTTTAAGGGTACCCGAGCATTGCTGAGGGCAGTGCAAATGTCCACTAGTAAATGTCATTGCTATGCCAGTGAAAAAACAAAACTGTCCGAGTGTTATTTCTTCACAGTGGAAGTAAGGTCTTGTGTATACTACAAAGTTTTGTCGGCAAAAGCTGTCTTTTGCCAACAAAACAGGGGAGGTGTACACACTGCAAAGCTACTTTTGTCGGTAAAATAAAACCACCTCAATGAGAGACATAAAGCTTTTTGCAGCAAGTTAAAGCAACAAAGAGACAGTGTAGACACTGCTGTGTGTTTTGTCGACATAACTGGCTTCTAGCAGCAGGGCTGGCGCTTCCACTAGGCGACCCTACGCGGCGGAATTTCGGCGGCGATTCCTCTGGGCGGAAAGAAAAGCGGCTGCGGAAATGCCGCCGAGAACCAGGGCTGCCCAGAGGGGCTTCTTCTGCTCCGGGTCTTCGATGGAAATTCGGCGGCGGGTCTTTCACTCGCTCTGGGACCCGCCGCTGAAGTGCCCCGAAGACCCGGAGCGGAAGGACCCCCGTCGCCGAGAATGCAGCTTCAGAGGAGGAGCTGCCGCGGATTACTGAGGAGGAGCGCTGCCGCCTAGGGCAGCAAAAAGTCTGGCGCCGCTCCTGTCCACCAGTATCCCACAATGCCTGTCCTGACTGCTCTGCTCACTGTTTTGATCTCTGCTGCCCTGCAGGCATGCCCCTCCCCGCCCTTTCAAAACTCAGGGAAGTATCTGACAGCTGAGCATCCTGCTCTGTTTGGGGAACAAAGAGCAAATCATTAATGTGGAATGCTCCTCTTCTGCCCTACACTAAAAATAGGGTGGCAGGCAGCGGGGAGTGGGGACAGGAGACATTGCTGTGCTGCTTTGACACTCCTCAGCACAGAGAGCTCACAGAGCTTCTCAGGATGCAGCTCCCCGCAGCTGAGGAGGCTGTGAGAGAACTCGGAGGGAATCACAGAACCATAGGCAGGCAGGCAGGCAGAGGAGGCTGCTTCTGGAGAGACTGCTGTGCAGAGCAGAGCTGGGGGCTGACTTGGTGGGGGGGAGGGGTTCCCTTCCCCCTACCTCAGCATAGGCCGGTCAGCCTGCTGTCTCCTTTGCCCCAGACACATCACTCTCCTCTCCTCCCCCACCCCCTCCAGTTGAAAAAGGGGCTGACAATCTACTAGGATGCCCCTGGAACGATGGGATTGAGAAACCTGTATCATGTGATGCTGTACCTGCCCTATGAGGCATTTGCAAACCCTTCCCAAAGCACCCCCCGCCTGGCCAGTTGCACAGTGGGATAGCTACCACAGTGCACTGCTGTCTGTGTGGATGCAAGAGCTGTTAGTGTGGATGCACTCTGCCGACACAAGGAGCTAGTGTGGACATGCAACAGCGGTTTTAATTAAAACACTTTAAAGCAGCATAACTTTTGCCATCAAAACTTTGTAGTGTAGACAAGACCTAAGCGAGCAGTGAGCTTTGGCAAAACTGGAGACAAGCAGCGTGCATAGCTGTGTGGCTTTTAAGTACGGATACTGAGCCTGCTGATCTAATCTACGGTTAAAGGAAGTTGTTTTTTTATCTATGAAGCACATCTCTTCTGCTCTGATAAGCTCCATTCTAGCTGGGGAGTTAAAATTATCTAGCAGGATCTCAGCCATGACTGCAGCAGAGCTCAGACAAGTAGGGTTTTTGCTGGATGTGGGGGAGTAGATTTTAGACTGGGGAGGACCTTTGTGACAGTACCTTGCTAAACCTAAGGTTATTTTAAGGGAATGACTGTGTATAGAGAACTTGGATGGGTCTCAGGTCCACACACTTTTATATTTATTATTTGTTGTTTACCATTTGGCTCAGACTCGCTCTCTCGCATGTGCAAGTTCTGACTAACCCTGAGCGCGCTGTAGGGTTGTAGCCAAAGTGAGAAGATGATTGGTCTAAGCCGTAATGCAAAGAGCAACGGTTGCCTGAGCTTTGGATCTAACTGCTCACTCTGCTTTTTCTAGTGGCATATTATCCTCTTGCCACACAAGTGTAACTTGGGCTAACGTTGCACTGCGTAACTTAGGGCCATTTTTCAAAGGTACTCAGGCACCTAAAAGTTCAGATAGGTGCCTAGTGGGGTTTTCAAAAGTGCCTAGGTACCTAAGTACCATTGCTTTTGTTTTGAGACTCTCCCTAGGTGTTTGCCTGCATCTTTAGGGGGCCTGAATACCTTTGAAAATCTGACCTTTAGTGCTTGTGTACATTAGGGTCAGATGTACTTGCACTGATGCAAACCCCTAATATAGATGTGCTGTACCAACGCAAAATGGAGCTTGCACTTGCACCAGTATTACAATAAGTTTCTCCAGGGCAGTGTGTCTACATTAGTGATTTGCACCAGTGCACCATGTCAGTGTAGCTGCATCAGTGCAAATTTCCCTAATGTAGGCAGGCCTTGAATCTCTAATTTATTTATTCCAGTTTCCTTTTCTAAATTCTTGATCCAATAAAGTCCATAACAAAAGCTCACTGAGTTCAGTGGGGCAGAGATGTGTCCCTGGATCTTTCCAATTCTGTTAACTGAAGTCCTCTCCAACCCTAATCAAGATCGATCCTTCTAGGAAAATTGTGCAATGAATGCAGAAGGTTGAATTCCTAGCAGCACACTTTTTGCTCTTTTCATTGCAAACTTATGAGTCTTTTATTTATAGAGATAGGGTGAAGAGAACAGGCAGTTGACTTGTGAGCTAAAAGGAACCTGTTCACCAGAGTCATGGCTTCAGGAAACAACTTGTAGAAAGTCCAGCTCTGGCCTCAAGTATATACACTGTGGAATGAATAAGATAGAAGATGAAGAAGCAGGCAATAAAAAGCGGCACATGCTCTACATAACATTACAGGCTTCCCCCTGCCACTCCTACCCACAAGGGCAGAATTTTATGTTGTAAAGATGCATGTGTGGGAAAACTAAATATCAGGATAGTACTCCATTTTTTTTTTTTTTTAGTTTGCTGCTATTTCCTTGTTTCGTTTACATTTTTAGGTTAGGGATAATATTTTCAAAAGTGACTTAGGACCAAATTTTAAAGGTATTTAGATGCCTAAAGATGCCTAGTGGGATATTCAGAAGTGCCGAGTGGCCTAACTCCTATTGAAATTGATGAGATTTCGGTGCCTAACTATGTCATTTTTGAAAATGGGACATAGGCTCCCAAGTCACGTAGGCCCAGATTCTCAAAGGTATTTAGGCATCTAACTCCCATTGGAATCACTCAGAGTTAGGCACCTTTGAGGCTCTAGGTCTTAGGAACTTTTGAAAATGTTACTCTGGACATGTAGACAATTCTGTTTATAAAGCAGACAGCTAATTTGCCATTAATTTCCTATTGAGCAGAGATGTTTAAATAAATCCAAGTTTTGGTTGCTGACTGTCACCTTTGCTCCTCTCCCGCACTCCCCAGTTTAGTCAGAATTTTTCTTCCACTCTCCAAAGTGAACTAGCAGAGAGTTTTAAAAGCAGAAGAGACTCATGTACTCACTAAAACGTGTAAGTAGAACTTAAATTGTAAGCCAAATTTTCTACCCTTTTTTCTGCCCTGGAAAATATATCTTTTGAGGAAGTTGCTCTTACAAAATTTTCAGTAATCTTGTTTGCTCTGGACTATTATGTGAAAGGAGATGAGCCTTCCTTTTTATCTATTTATTTTTTTTAAAAGGAGCTTTAACAGAAATTAGAATTTGAGGGAATAACCTAACAGAAATTTCTAGTGAAATGAAAGGTATGTTTTAGGTGAATTTGGAGATGCTTTCAGCATGTGTTGCAATTTATATGAGGAAATATTTATTGTCCATATTTCATCATTTAAAATCATCCTGTATTTGCAATAGGCTGTGAGCAGCAAACATCCCCACTTGGATGGATGTGAACTTGCAGACTTATAAATGTTTGCTTCTTGTTGTGTTTTGTTTAAGCCAGGAGATCCGTGTCTTAATTTTGAATCCTGGCACAATTTTGAAGAGTGAAAGGCTGATCCTTTCCCTTTCGGGATACATTTGCATCTCAGTGTGGTGTGAACAGGGTTATGGACATGTAATTCCTGTGGTAAATATATGGTTCAGTGTTTGCAATTGGCGTCAGTAGTTGATGTTAAAGCGGAAAGTCTTCATTAGCACTGAAATGAGCATTGCCAGCCAAGGAATATCGCTAAGCCTGCTCTGTTCACACGGGACAGTCTCTTTTTTGTAAAGACAAGGTGGTTGAGGTAATATCTTTTATTGGACCAATTTCTGTTGGTGAGAGAGACAAGCTTTTGAGTCGCAGAAAACTCTTCTTCAGGTCTGGGTAAGGTGCTCTGAGCGTCACAGCTAAATGCAAGGTGGAACAGCTTATAAACAAATTTTCAGTCTGCCCACATGACGGTGTCTTTTCAGACAAGAACCATGCGTTTCTTTCTTCCTGTGTATTAAAGAGATCCCCACTAAAAGTAAACTGATATGTCTAATCCTACTCTTCTTACTGTGAAGTCAGTGGGCTGGATTCTACCCTACTGCCTATAGGTGGGCCCTGAGAGGATTCACACTTGGGAGAGAGCAGACATTTGGCTGGGGAGAACAGTTTTGATTTGCAGCTGGGTTTCATAGGAGCCTTGGTGGTGCAGGCTGCCTGGGGAATGCACTGAATTGGCCATGTCCCCACCTTGGCCAGCCTCGCTCATTTTTTGGCCTGTGCCAGCCAACTACCAATCACTTTGCTTCATCTGAGACCCCCCTGACCTCACTCCCCACATTCCTCTACTCATGCTTCTGCCGTACATTGGTTACTGTGGGTGCACAGCTCACTCAGGTTTCCACTGGAAGCCAAAGAAGCAGTGGCTGGCATGGGAATTTTGACTAAACACTGCAGGATTCCCCCATGGTTAGTTCATACTACTGTATCACAAGGACACTTGCACTTTCCTTTCTGTACCTGGACTGAGCCTTTCTCCCAGAATTTGAACAATTTTATCACTGAAATATCACTTTGCTGGAATTAGAAAAGGGCTGTTGAACTAAGGGGATTGCTGGAGCATGTTTATTCTGCAGGTATAGTGCAACATTGTCCTAAAAATGAAGTGGGAATTGGACTTCTCTGTTTTGTTTCGTTGCTGCCTGTTTGAACACATAACTGTAAAAATAAATATAACAAATGGTAAAGCACTAACAGGAGTTTTCAATAACTTTGGAGCCCATCATATGCAGAAGGTATGGAATAAATAATGGTAATGAGGTATTACCTGTGGTATAAACACATTTGCTTAATCTTACCACAGCGTTGCAAGTAGATCCTAGTGAAATTGGTATCCTATCATGGGCTTATTGTGGTGTTAACTGGAATTTGTTACTCCTTGCAAAACAGTACAGGAAATGTCTCATTTTGTTAGTTCTGTAATTACACATTAACAGGTCTCCCTCCATGCTATGAAAGAGACTGATTTATACAGTACAAGTTTGAACCTTTGGTATTATAGGGCCAGTGCTGAGATATTTTTAATTTAGAAATCCTCGTCTTTATTTATTTTTTATTTGTTTTTTATGGTGCCCTCCTGGAATCTTGAAACAGCAGTGTTTCCCAACCAACCACTGTATGTTACTCCATCATGCATAAGTACTTTCTCTATCTCTCATGTGTATACTTATGTATAGAAACACTATTCGGTGTTTGTGTAAATATATGTAAATACACACACACACACAGGGCTACATTATATACATTTAAAATCAAATCACACATACACAGATTTATTGGTGTAGGATTTCTCTTGAGGACAGGGCTTCTAGCAATTTTTTAAAGAACAAAGAGCACTGAAGTATGCATTTTGCAAAATAAATACAAATACCAAAACAGATTTTTTCAAACACAGAAGAGGAAAAGATTAGTTGCTACTAATTTAACCATATCCCTTCTACTCAGACAGAGCTAGCAGTGTAAATTCCAGTTGGGAAGTGGGCAGGAGCTGGGGAGACTATGTTTAGTTTTTAGTTTTGTATTCATTGCATCTCTCACAGGTTGTGTAAACACAGTGTGCCCATGAACAGAGGGGAGTATGAAAATAAAATGGGCCAGAAAAGTCTTACAATGAAAGGAACAAAATCAACATAGGATACTGCACACCCCGTCCTCCTCCTCCTCCCCCCCTCATAAGTCCCTCTTTCTTCTTGCCTCTGAGCACTATACTCTGCTGCATGGATTTAAGTTAGTCATTAATAGCAGCATTAACTCTGAGGGCCTGATTCTCTTCTCACTCACACTAGTGTAAATCAGGAGTGAGTGACTCTGCTAAAGTCAGTGAAGTTATGCTAGTGTAAATGAGGGGATAACCAGGTCATGAGAATCCTCTCTGCAGCATCTACTGCACAGTTAGAGGATGGAGGGCATCCCATGGCAGCATGACTCCCAAGGGAGCTGTGCTGTTGAAGGTGGAAGCCTGCATAACAGCCCAAGGATTCCCTAGGATCCAAGGGATTGGGAACAGAGTTCTCCATGGATACCATGACTCCATAGGTTTAGCCCTTGCCATCTCCAAGGCCCCAGAGAGTAGCTGTTGGTGGACACTGCACTTAGTTTCCTGGTGTCCTGTTTCCTTCCCACAGGTAGGGTTTATGAGTGGAAGGGCAAGATACGGTCCTACGTCAGAAGCAGTGCCACACTCCTGTATTGGACCCAACTGAAGTGAAGGGTAATTGTGCAGTTTACTTCAGTGGAAACAGGATTATTCCCTAAGTGTACACAAACTCAGAATCTAACTCACTGACTGGTGTATGTGCTTTATTTCTTAAAGTAGTTACCTAGAGTGTCAATCAAGTAGAGACTCTATGAGAGACAGAAGGGCAAGTTAATGAAACTTTAAAGGGTTAGTTCAGACTATTCAGCTCTTAGCATGTAATTTTTCCGATCATTAAGTCTAATTTTTTACTTTTTTATCATGTGATAGCAAATTTAGTAATGCACACTAGTACATTTTGAGGCATCTTTTCCTCAGAACAGAGGGATATCCGTATCATGTTGAAAAAACAATCACATAGAAAATACAGATACAATATCTTGTATCTCCTGTTTGATATACACTTTCCACTAAAAGCTGATGCATGCCTTCTAGCTTGATAACCTAAGAGACGTTTCAATAATGGATTGAGCAATTGAATATGAAAGAGCAATTAAAATAAAGAACAACTCTGAACAGAAGTAGTTAACAACGTTTCTATTCTCCAGTCCCAGAAAATGAGTGTGATATTTAAGGAACCACCTCCAACACATGCAGGGGACCTACAGGTTGGTGCAAAATACAGCACTTCTGAAAGCCTAGGCTAGTTGAGCAAAAAGCAGACCCCAGCCTTCCTGTGTGAGACCTGGTGTTTGCTGTGTGATCTTCCCCCCCAACCTCCCGCCAGTGAGACAGAGCGCAAGTACTTATGTTACTTGCGTACTTCCTGAGAACACAGTGATCCACACATTCTGGGCTGTGGGTTGTGTTTTTCACATTCAGGCATACGATGGGAGTTCATCAGATAGCTAGGGGTAGCTCTAGCAAATAGCACATTTGCATCAGCAGAAGCAATTTCACAAGACCTGCTGGGAAGGTTTCCCACAGTGCGCTGTGCTCCTGCAGTACTAACAGGCACTGCACGTTCGTTTGATGTAAAAGATGAGCCAGAGAAAATGAAACTCTTAACGTTTTCCTCTGTCTCCCTTCTGGGACCATGTGAGAGCCACATTTTACTCTTAGATGCATGAGTGCATGCTCAGAGTGACTTTGCTGGGAACTCTGTTTCCATTTGTGGTCAAAAGAAGAAATGGATGGCCCATCTTTTGTCCATTTAGATGGCAAGCCCTCCAGGCTAAGGACTATTGCTGTGCGTTTGTACAGCGCCTAGCCCAGTGTGGCTCCAGGCACTACTTGATATTATAAAAATAATAATAATGACTGAGAATTTCAAAGGAGTCGGGCATCTAATCACAAAGGCTCATGTGAAAATATAGCCTTAAAATGCAGTTCTATTATAAGATAAAGTGACTGTGTAAAAATAGATGTTCCATATTTTTGTCTGTGACTTCCAGGTTAAATTTGCTTAATTTACAAGTAAAAAGATCATTTCTAATGGCCAGCCCCCAAACACTCACACTGGGCTCTGAGAATCTAACTGGGTTGTTCTGGCGTAGGGTTTGTCTACACACACAGTTGTTCCTGAATAACTCCATGTATGGACACTTGTATTCCGGAACAAGAGTACTTTGTTCCTGTTCAGCTAAACCCACTGGGTTACTGCAACATCCTTTTCCCTGGCCTTGACAAATGCAGTCTTGCCCTGCTCATATCAGTTGAGAATGCTACTGTAAAGATCATTCTCCTAGATTGTCACTTTAACTATATCACACCTTTTTTTTGCATCCATCCACGGGCTCCCTTTTCTCTATTGCATCAAACATAAACTACTTGTCTTCACTTTCAAGGCCCTTTATGGCTTATCTCCACTATACCAATCATCTCTCATTCAGTATTGAAAGGTGTACTCCTGCCTTCAATTGGCCAGTGATGCCAGCCTCTATTGCCCACTTGTTAGATTTTCAAACAAGCCCCTTTGTGCTTTCTCCAGTGCTGTCCCTCACTCTTTGGAGGAACTGTGCATAAACATCCATAAAGCCACTTCACTGCTCTCCTTCAAACCCCTCCTTACAACTCTCCTATGCCATGAGGAAGAATAGTGAAGGGCCAATATGGCTCCCCCAGGAGCTTTTTAATGACCTAAAAATCCAAAAGGAATCCTGCAAAAAGTGGAAAGATGCACACATGACTAAGGATGAGTACAAAAGACTAGCACTAGCATTTGGAGACAAAATCAGAAAGGCACAAAATGAGTTACAACTAGCAAGGAACTTAAAAAAGAATACGAAGAGCTTTTGTAAATACATTAGGAGCAAGAGAAAGATGAATGAATATGTAGGTTCGCTACTTAGTAGGGAAGGAGAGCTAATAACTGATGACATCAAGAAGCTGGAGGTGTTTAATGCCTATTTTGCTTCATTCTTCACTAAAAAGGTTAATTGTAACCAGATGGTTTAGCACAATTAATTTAAAAAAGAGGGAAGCAATGCAAGCCACAATAGGAAAAGAACGGGTTAAAGAATATTTAGATAAGTTAAATGTTTTCAAGTGGGCAGAGTCTCAGGAAATTCTCCCTAGGATACCTGAGGAACTAGCTGAAGTGAGCTTGGAACCATTAGTGATTATCTTTGAGAACTCATTGAGGGTGAGGTCCCAGGGAACAGGAGAAGGGCCAACATAGTACCTGCCTTTGAAAAGGGGGACAAAGAGAATCTGGCGAATGCTATGCCAGTCAGTTTAACTTTTATACCTGGAAAGATATTGGAACTAATTATTAAAAAATCTGTAAGAATCTAGAGGACAATAGATGATAAATAATAACTAACGTGGATTTGTCAAGAACAAATCATGCTAAACCAGCCTAATTTCCTTCTTTGACAGGGTTACTGGCATAGT
Source organism: Chrysemys picta bellii (assembly GCF_011386835.1). Classification (NCBI taxonomy): domain Eukaryota; kingdom Metazoa; phylum Chordata; order Testudines; family Emydidae; genus Chrysemys; species Chrysemys picta. Next base: position 107,070,787 of record NC_088792.1, read on the forward strand.
GGATCGGGGAAAGATGTAGACATGATATGTCTTGATTTTAGTAAGGCTTTTGACACAATCCCACATGATATTCTCATAAACAGACTATGGAAATGTGGTCTAGATTAAATTACAGTAAGGTGTGTGCACAATTATTTGAAACACCGTATTCAAAGAATTTGGTGTCAGACTGGGAGATTTATCCAGTGGGATCCCACAGGGGCCTGTCCTGGGTTCGGTACTATTCAATATCTTCATTAACGATGTGGGTAATGGAATGGAGAGTATGCTTATAAAATTTGCAGATGACACACACTGGGAGGGATTGCAAGCAAGTTGGAGGGCAGGGTTAGAATTCAAAATGACCTTGATAAATTGGAGAATTGGTCTGATATCCACATAATAAAATTCAATAAGGAGAAGTGCAATGTGCTACACTTAGGTAGAAAAACGTCAAATGCGCTACAAAATGGGAATCAAATATGTTAAGAGCTGTTATAAAAAGAAAAGTGATCAATTGTTCTCCATGTTCACTGAAGTTAGGACAAGAAATAACAGGCTTCCTCTGCAGCAAAGAAGATTTAGGTTAGATATTAGGAAAAAATTTCTAACTACAAGGATAGTTAAGCTCTGGAAAAGGCTTCCAAGGGAAGTTGTGGAATCTCCATCATTGGAGGTTTTTAAAAACAAGTTGGACAAATACCTGTCAGGGATGTTCTAAATTTACCTGGTCCTGCCTCAGCACAGGGGACTGGACTAGGTGACCTCTTGAGGTCCCTTCCAGCCCTACATTTCTATGATTCTATGAGGCCTACAAAAAATTGACAGAAGTTAGGTTGTGGTATGCTGAGACGACCACTGCCTATCATGCCGACCAACGTTATCTTATTGTGTACTCAACTGTCAGGCTGTCTGTATGCATCTATTGCCTCTTCTCTTACTCTTAGGTTGTAAGCTCTTTGGGGCAGGGGAATGTCTTTGGTCTGTATATGTACAGCCTCTAGCACAATGGTTTCCTGGTCCAGACAAGCCCTTAGCCATCAGCACTAGTAATAAAGATTTTGTAGCCCAAATTCGTTCTTCAGTTACACCTGTCCTCAGATGATGAGGGGAAGAGGATGTTTTGCTTCATGGATCTTCTTGTACGCCACACTGCACTGTGGGCACATCAAGGGTGTGGCAGTTTGCTTTAGCTGATAGGAAATAGTAGCCTCCATGGAGCTGTTCTGCAGCTGGTGGAAAAGGCTTTTCATCACATTCAGCTGTCCAGCACGCAGCCCAGCTACTCTGGCTAGGTGCTGGCATGAGAATTTTGCGTGTCATGGACTGAGTACCACTTCGTTGTGGCTTTGGATCAACAGTGACCTCACAAGCCACTTGAAGCAATAGTGGACTGACATAGGAATATATTTGCTAGGGGTTTTTGTTTTTGTTTTTTGTTGTGTTTTTTTACTTTCCAGAGAAAGGAAAGTACATACGTTTCGGGTGCAACTACTATTTTTGATTTCGTTAAGCAGCATAGGAGTTGTACTTTACCTGTACTGGAAAGAGTCTAACTTTCCAAACAAATGGCTTTTCTAACACAATATGAACTTAGAGACACTGTCCTAGGGAAAAAAACAGTCAAATGTGAGCTGTCCTTCTGGAACCGCAAAAGTGAGTCTCACATGAATTGTGTTTGATAGGATCCTATTCCATCTGTTCTCAGATGTTGACTTTAATGGTGCTGCTCCCATGCATTTTACTCACCTGTTTTATTGTTTGCAGAATCATGACATTAATATTTTGGATGTATAAGCAAGCATTCTATTATTAGTCACACCAATGATCTGTATGATTGTAGGTGTAAATTTGGTCAACTATATTAGATTGGTGCAAACTGAAGGCAGTTAAATTGACAGCTGATATAAAAAAATCCTGTTTCCTGAAACAGATACATGATGCTTGTTCTTTCAAATTTTGGTGTAATTTACCTTAAAAAATACACTGAGCAGATGCTTTAAAAAGTCACAGAAAGACTTAGGCAAGCTAATGGCCCCCACATGCTATACAAAGCGTGCAACTAAGAGCTGACAGGAAGTTTGACAAAAACTTTGTCTGCTAGACATTTTTGAAGATTCCATAAAAGCTAGGAGACCAGGAAATGCCTTTGCTGATAATCTTAACACAATATGAACACTTGCAAAAGGTAGATAGCCAGATTTTGATCACTCACTTCACGCCTGTCACAATACAGAACTTGTTTTGATGGTGCATAGTTGCATATCCAATATGCTTATTAGCTGGATAAAATTACTCCCCTTGATCTTTTCAATATATCATTGATTATGCAAGATTTCAACCCCGAACAATTGCTGGGGATAGATTAAGACGTTGATAGTACCTTTTATCTAAAATTGTGTTATTTATTTGTACTGCAATGACATGTAGGGACCCCAAGGATGGATCAGGGCTCCATATTGCTAGACCCTGTACATACACACAACATAAAGATTGTCCTTGCCCCAAAGATCTTACAATATAATTGATGTTTTACAAGCTTAATTAATTAAGCTTCATGACAGGTAGGTGGTATTATTTCAGTTTTACAGGTGGGAAAACAAATCCTCAAAGAGATTTAGGCACCTAACTAACATTGAGGCCCTGGGCTAGAGAGGTTTGAGTGACTGCAATGACAGTAGAGCCCAGTAATTGAATTCACATTTTACCAGTCCAGTGCTCTAACCACTAGACCAGGCTTTAGAGGGAAGCCCTTAATGATTGTTCTGAATGATTGAGAGAGCAAGCCTGTCTCTCCAACAGTGGCAACACACAAACCTTGAGTCTCCATTCCAGTATGCAGTGGCACTGGTTTGACATGAGACGTTACAAGAACTTAGTTTTGTTAAAAACAATATGGCCTAAAATTCAGAGAGGAAGAATATCCTAGGATCTAAAAATATAGCACAGAATAAATATCAAATTTAATTATATGTGGAAGCAAAATAAATAGCACCAGTGGATTATTTTGGGGAAGTTCTATGGCCTGTGTTATACAAGAGATCGGACTGCATTATCACAATGGTCCTTTCTGCTCTATGAATCAGGTAATTTAAAAGTTTGTAAGTCAAGTTAAATATATCCTGCAACCCCCTCATTTATTTTGCAATTTTTAATTATCTGAGCTACTAATACCTGGAAGTTGCTCACAGAAGCAATTTACTGTATCGCTCTAACTTCGGGAGGAGAGGAGGAATGTTAACAACTCTTGTGCATGATTCACGACTGCATTACTCCAGTGTTACGTCTGTGCACTCAATGGAGTGACCCTCATAAAGGAGGCACAATGCAATGATGAAACAGGCCCATTTGGTAGAGAAGTGAAGTTTTGGATGTAGGCCCAAATGGATTGAAGTTGAAGGAGCGTGTTTTGGTCTAGGCCTATCTTTGCTACTGTGCTTTTGAGGCTGTGGAGGGTGTGAAAGTTGCTTACAGAATGAAAACATGCTGGCCATTTGTTTTTGGAGTGAGATTTCACATCTCATAACTGAATTTGAAACATTCATGTTTCAGTATGAGAAATCTTCAAGTGCCGACCTGGAGATAACATGCACTTTAGTGGTTAGTCATTTCCTACAATAAAGGTGCAGTTTGAGCCTCTTTTTTTTTCTTTTCTCTGACCGCTAAGAACTTCTGCCATGGCTACTGCAAAGCACGGGGCCAGTAAAAATATGTTTTGGAGAAAGACTGCACTGTGCAAATTTTTCTCAGGATGCTCCGTTTTGTTTCATTTTTTTTAAACCTAGGTTAAAACTGAGACTTTACATTTCACCCTGAGTAGAGGGCAGGGCAGGAGCAGTCTAGAGAAGAAATTACGACTCAAAAAGTCATATTTCCTTTCCTATTTCCCCCAGTACTCCAGGGGAGAAGTAAACTGCCTGTTGCCCTTGACCAGTAGTAGATTACATCTCCCCCTGGAGTAAAGGTCAGTTGGATAACACCATCCACTTTGTCCCCAGTGCATAGACAAGTAATGTGGGAGCATTGTGCATGGGAGTAAAAGGTGTGTTTTTTGCCCTTGTGCTGCTTTGTAGTGCAAGATACTGTCTAGCCCTCAGAAGATTGTGGCTGAGCTTTTCAAAAGTGCCTAAGGCCAAGATCCTCAAAGCTATTTAGGCACTTATCTCCTTTTGATTTCAATGGCAGTTAGGCACTTAAATACCTTGGAGTATCTGGGCCTAAGTGATGTTGGAACTCAAGTCCCACTGAGTTTCATTGGAGAAACAATAATCCCCATTTTTTACAGATGGGGAAGTGAGACACATGATAAATTAAGTGACTTTCCCATGATCACACAGGAAGTCTGTGGCTGAGCTAAGAACTGAACCTAGATTTCCTGAGTCTGAATCTAAGTCCAAGTGCATTGCCCTGTCACCTAGACTCTCCTTCCTCCCTGAAGTCAAAGTTTGGCATACAGTAAAGCTCATTGCAGGATCAAGCAGGAAGCTATGGGCTATGAAAGAGAAGGCCTTTGTTAAAAGGTAAGTAGCGTTAACAACACAAAAAGAAGTGAAGACAGTCCCTGACCCCTGAATGTCCATTTCGATGGTTACTTCAATGTTATCCTTTTCCAAGTTTGCATCAGCGTGAAAATCCCCCTACAATGTTTTTCCTTGACCAGATAACCCACAGTTATAATGCATAGAGCCACTGATTCCTTCATGAGTGATTAGGAGCCTCTTGGCCCTTCCCAGCAGAGCCCAAAGTTCCATTTTTTTTTAATTTAAGAGTTATACTACTCTAAAGATAAGTGGCTTTAGGACTGTCTTGGCAGGAAAGCAAGAATATTCTGCCTCTTTTGCTTGCTATCCTTTATCCAAAATTAAATGGAGAAATTGTATCCTTTTGCTATGGAGAATATTGATAGTTTAGTTACATATTGCAGTACTTTTTTTTTTCCTTTACAAGGAATTGTACTTAAAACAGATATAGGCCTAATTTTTCTTTCCTTTATGCTGGTGTAAACCAGGAGTAACTCCGCTGAAGTCAAAATGGGTGTAGACACTGATAGCAGGGTTAGGTCCTATGCCTCAAGCCCAAAGGTATGCCAACCCTCCTTTGTAATCTCTAAGTGACATTGAGCTGCCAGAAACCTGTAAAAGTCACTCACACTCTCACAGAGCATTATTTACTTTCTATTCAGCTTTGTCACATCTGCCATCACTATCAAAAAAATGCAATGAATAAATAGCCGGTATGACAGTATATAAGTAGTGATAATATGACAAAATCAGCAATACAGTTATAATTTCTGTTGTTCTGATGTTTCTATTGTTGCTGATAAGATAAAGATAAGGATAGAAAGCATTGTAGAGTAGGTGAAATAGGTCAGATCTCCAGCTGATCTTAAAGGCTAAAGGAATAAGCTGATACAACATAATACAGAACAAAGTAGATACATAAACAGGTGAAATAAGATAAAATTCCAAGTCCCTTCCCTACCTAATACTAATAATTCATCCTTCCTCCTGTACAAATCCAGAATAAATGAGCTTTGTGCCTGGAACTAAACATGAGTTGAGGGAACCAGATGACATTCTCCCAACCCACAGGCACATTGTAGTACTGAAATGCAGCCTTGCCTCTTGACATTATCTTTGCAGGAGTTCTTGGCGATCAGATCCAAGAAAGCAGAGATCTTGTGCCGCCTCCATCTGATCACTTCATACCAGCTTGTTCTGACCACCTCTGCAGCGCACAGCCCCTTTTCTCCCCCCTTTACATCTGCTCTGTCCATTTCTCCTCACTCCTCATAGAGGGCTGGTCAGGGCCGGCTCCAGGCACCAGCCCACCAAGCATGTGCTTGGGACGGCGCCTGGAGAGGGGCGGCGGGCGGGGCACTCCGGCTCTAGAGCGGGGCCATGACTGGGCTCGCCGCCCTCCCCATGGCGCTCCGGCCGCCGGGGAGAGCGGAGCCGCGGCGGGCTCGCCGCCCTCCCCCCGGCACTCTGGCCGCCGGGGGCTCTTCGCCCTCCCCCCAGCACTCTGGCCGCCGGGAGAGCGGAGAGCCCCGGCCGGCCTCGCCGCCCTCCCCCCGGTGCTCTGGCCGCCGGGGAGAGCGGAGAGCCCCAGCCAGGCTCTCCGCCCTCCTCCCGGTGCTCTGGCCGCCGGGGGCTCTCCGCCCTGCTCCCGGCGCTCTGGTCGACGGGGAGAGCGGAGAGCCCCGGCCGGGCTCTCTGCCCTCCTCCCGGCGCTCTGGCCGCCGGGGGCTCTCCGCCCTCCTCCTGGCGCTCTGGCCACCGGGGGCTCTCCGCCCTCCCCCCGGCGCTCTGGCCGGTCGGGGATTGCGGGCCCGCTGCCAGGCTCGGCGCCCTCCCCTGCCGTGCTGGGGGGGGGGCGGGGCGGAGGGTGGCTTTTTTGCCTAGGGCGGCAAAAAAGCCAGAGCCGGCCCTGGGGCTGGTCACAGATAGCTTTGAGTGAGCTTGCCCCAGCAGGGTAGCTTTTTACCCAGTAAAGAGTAACTAAATATACCCCCATATATTTTTGGCATACTTCTGTCATGCCATGTCCTGTCTTCATTTACATGTAGTGTGTCACCACTATATTCCTAAAGCAATCTGAAAGTCAGCTTGCCTTAGTCAGGTCCTGAAGTTCTACTCCATCCTTAGTCAGACAGACTCCTATTAAAGTCAGTGGGCGCTAGAGAGAGTAAAAACCAAGCATGGGCTGCTGGATCTGGTTTTAAAGGAGAAGAGAGAACGCTTCATATGAATTTTAAAACCCTTTCTACTGTCAACAAGTTTCATTCTGAAGTAGTGGGACAGAATTGTACATTATCTCATTGGAAGGACTTCCTAAGTTGTCTGCTCCATCCGCTGGCACTAGTACATGATTGCCCAATAGGCCAGTCCTTTCAGTGTTTTATCTAGTCTCCTAAACCCCTCCGCTACCATCTTCTCTATGGCCACCTCTGGCAAATGAACCCATTGTCTAATCAACCCTGCTCACCCTTGGAAAAATTTAAACTAGACATTCTGAGCTATTTTCTTTTCAGTTTCTCTCTATTCCTTCTTGTTATGCCCTCCTTACATTGTTCTTTCCCCTCATTTGAAGATTTTTACAGTGCCCCATTATATCAACACCTATTGTTTGGGTAAATCCATCTGTGTGCAGAAGTTTCACAATTCGGTAACTGCCTTAAAATGAAAAAAATAAAGCCAGAGAAAGCCAGACAGGAATCTTAATTTAAGAGGTTGATTTAGAGGCAGAAAAGCCAAGCCTATATTTTTTTTTGTTGTTTTTGTTATTTTTTTGCTAAGCCACCGACTGCAATTCCTGGTCTGTGCTTCCCTTTCTGTCACTTCTCCATAATTCTTAGCATTTCGGTTGGGCTGCTGTGTCTCTGTTGCTTCCTCTTTTCCTGCATTCCTATATTTCATTATTTGCACTTCTTCCTCTTCGAGTGCTTTTACAACAGTGCGAGGAGGATGTGGAAACCCAGTTACAATATGACACACAAACTGCAGAGTCACAATTGCTGGTATTCGGTTTCACCTCCTGGAGTGTGGAGATGAAGGGTGGGGCAGTGGGGAGGGGAGAAAGAGACCTATACACAGGGGAGACTGATTGTCCAAGCCTAGAGGTTCTGGAGCAGGGGTTTGTGATGGCAGCTTTTAATGTATTTGTTTCAGTGTTGTCTGAAGGTGAAAAAGACATTAGGGAAGATCCTCAGCGAGTGTGAATTATTGTAGTTCCATTGGCTTCAGCAGAGTTTTGATGATTTAACCAGATGAGGATCTGCCCCATTACATTAAAGCTGTATTGGCTTAGACCCGGGGTTCTCAAACTGGGGGTCAGGACCCCACTGGGGGTCATGAGGCTATTACATGGGGGGTTGTGAGCTGTCAGCCTCCACCCCAAACCTCGCTTTGCCTCCAGCATTTATAATAGTGTTAAATATATAAAAAAGTGTTTTTAATTTATATGGGGGGATCGCACTCAGAGTCTTGCCATGTGAAAGGAGTCACCAGTACAAAAGTTTGAGAACCACTGGCCTAGACCCACAGTAAAGACTAAACTAGCTGCAGTAAGTATCTGACACATTCAGTCCTGCTTAATTTGCCAGGCAGCTGAGAGACCCCCCCAACAATGTGTGCAACTCTTACACTATTCTGTGAGGAACATTGTCACTTTCTAGGTCTTGCTGTGACCAGGGACCTCTGCATTAAGTGGTTCCTCAGCCAAAGAATTTGCTGCAGAATCTGGGCTTTACTTTTCTCCTAAAGATAAGAGTACAGACTTCATGTTTGTGAAGTGAACCCTTTAAAAGGGTGGTGAATGTAAATGGTGCAGTGTGGTCTTCCTGAGACTGCAGGCAGCCAGAAATGCTTGCCCCGAGAGATGTGTACTGCCCCCATCCACTTCAGAAAGGCATTTTCAGGGTTGCTATAAGCAGATATTACACATGGGGGCCTTCTGAAGCCTTTCAGCTGGGCTGCCTGGATACGTGCCCTGAGAACCCGTGTAGGACTTGCTCCAAAATTCTGTTCCATGACTCACAGGGAGGAAGGGGGCAGCTAAGGAGACATACAAGTGTGGGGTGGGAGGAAATAGGTAACATGTCCAGACTGCTGTGTTTGTTTGTGGGAGCAGTTAGAGGAACAGTAGCTGGAGGTTTCCTGTTAAACCCAACAAGGGGGAAGCTGTGATATGCCTCAGCTATGGCTGCAATAGAAGAGAGATCCTGATTCCCTAGGGGGCTCAAGTTCCGTGGCGTTCTCAGGGTAGGATTTTCAAAAGCACCTAAGTTGATTTAGAAGCCTAAGTCCCATTGAAATTTTACAATGCTGTGTAAAAAAAAAATTTTACCTTCAGCCATGGCAAAGCAGCTTGTACTCCATGCTATTCAGGACTGGAGCATGACCAGACAGGGGCTCCTGCAGCTGCAAAATTGGAAGCAATGTTTGAAAAAGCTCTGGTTGTGGACTCTGAAACCTAAAGAGGACAATACCTGTTAATAATGTTACCTGTTGCCCTGCTGATCATATTAGCAGAACAACCCATGTAATGTGTATATCGCAAAGTCCCAAGATACCTACCACTCCTCCCCAGGTGCCAAAAACACCAACTAACCACTACCCAACTGACAAACCCTCCAGCTTAGCCCCTGACAATGTCTATGACTATGTCTACACCTACAGCGGCATGTAGAGTACAGGCACTGCATGTGTAGCTACACGCTGCACTGAAGGCTCAGTTAGTGGGAAGGCTGTGGGGAAAGCCTTTCCTGGAGCCTTTCCCTGAGGCTTCCCCATTGATGGAGCCTTTCCCCATTGCATCTACCTGCCAGAGCCTTTCAATCCGGGGGGGAGGGAGGGAGGCTCTGGCAGCAGGACACTGCACTGCTTAAACATAGCAGTGTAGTCATGGGAGGCAGGACTTGGGCACGTAGAGAGCTGTGAAGTGTATACACTGTGGGGTTCAAAGCATGTAGTGCTTTCTCTACTTGCCTGTGTCTCACCATCTATGCTGCTATTTATACCTGTGCTAGGTGGGTGTGCTGTGTCTGTACTCTACACCAGCGGTCTCCAAAGTGGGGTGCGTGCAAGAGGATCATTGGAAGTGCGCGGCGGGAGGAGCGCTTTTTTTTTGCGCTTCGGCAGTTCGGGCATTTTACTGATAGGGGTGCACGATCAAAAAAGTTTGGAGACCACTGCTCTACACACCACCATAAACGTAGACATAGTGTATGATGCAGTCCCCTCTGTGTTGTCAGTCCAAAAATCGGCAGCATGTCCAAAACAAGCATTAAAAAAAATTAAATTAAGACTGAGTCAATAACACAAGGGCTGCTGTGCTGACTGGATTACTCATTTTCCTATTTAATTCATTAGACACCCTCCAGTTTTGAATGTGGAATGAAACTGGTTCAGCTTGCAGAAGTTTTAGTCTGTTGCAGAAGTCAGGCATACTTGTCTCAGAATATAGTTTAGCTCTCCACGGGCCACCTATAGGTTAGGATAGACAAAATATGTGTGAGAAGCTACCAGAGTGCGTGCGTGCACATGCACACATATGAAAAGGGCATGGCCACAATTTTCAGAAGTAACTGGTGATTTTGGGTGTTCATTTTTGGATGCTGAACTTGAGATACCTTAAAAGGGCCTCTTTTCAGAGCATGGGTGCTCAACACTTTCTGAAAATCAGGACCCTTAAAAGTGTCTCAAGATGGGCACCCAGAGATGGAGGCACCCAAAATCACTAATCACTTTTTAAAATGTTTTCTTCTAGGGGTAGGTGAGCAAATAAAAAGCAATTTATTAGGCTTGATCAAAGGAGCGAAAGCTGAAGTTAGACAAATTCAGACTAGAAATAAGGTGCAAATTTTTAACAGAGATGGTAATTAATCACTGGAACAACCTACATAGGCTGTAGTAGATTTTCAATCACTTGAAGCCTCTAAATCAAGACTGAATGGCTTTCTAGAAGATACTATGGCCCAACCAGAAATTATGGTCTCGATGCAGGACTTACTGGGTGGAATTCTACGGCCTGTGTTATGTAGGAGGACAGACCAGATCATAATTGGTCCCTTCTGCCCTTAAAATCTGTGAAGCTACTAAATATGGGGTGGTATTTATGAGGGCCAGTTTATCAAATGAGGATTTCTTTGAGGTATTTGTTTACTGCTGCCGACAGAGAGTTGTCTGTGGTGCGTTAGTTAACCTTTCTTGTGTGTAGATAAAAATCATTATAATTTAAGATGCTGGCACTCTGAAAATAATGATTGTTTTGTTAATTATTGTATAAAGTAAGTGTGTGATCTCGGCTCCCTTTCTAGAAATTATTAAAAGTAAAATTGGCTGCATAATTAGAGTGGTCACTACTGAGCACACGGCTCTCCTTTTTGTCCATTCCCCAGCCTAAAAGTACTGCTGATGTTTTTCTGTTTCTAAATCAGGACTAAGTTTCAGTGGGTTAGCACACTAGCCTTTGACATCTAGAACCCTGAATTCAGAACCTTATTTAAGGCCCGCTCCAGCTTCCACTGAAGTAGACATAATCCGTTTCATTGACATCAGTGGGAGTTGGATTGAGGCCTTTGCTCAAAAGTGAGAACGAGTGTTTTTGTCTCCTCCTATTCTATATCACAAAACCACTGTGCTATTTGGTGTAGTTCAAATCCGTCCATCTTAGCTCAAGAGAGGTTCAGGAATTGATTAGCTGGGAAGTTGCAAGTCATGACTCACGTGCATTTGAAGAGCAGAACAGGGAAGCTTGCACCGATGTTGTTCACACTAGATTTGATCCGATCTGACTTTAATTGAGTTACTCTTAATTGATGTTGGGATCAGTGAAAGGGGAATGCTATCTGTCTTTCACTTGCCATGCACACTATTGGGGAGGTGTTCAGCACTACAGGGCAGACCTCAGTTGAGCTACACCACTTTACACCAGGTGTGAAGAGAGTTGATTCTGATCTCACTTGTACCAGTGTAAATCAGGAGTTGGTGTCAGTGGAGTCAAACTGGTGTCTGTGAAATCAGAATCAGGCTCAAAAAGCTCAAATTATAAATTGTCACTTCAAATCATCAGCTCGGTCAATTTGACGGTAAACTCCTGTCCTGCTGGTGTCTGGTATGACACCTGAGTGACAGCAGTTTTCTTTGAGCACCAGCTTTTTCCTATAGGTACTGTACTCTCCAATGCACGATTGTCTTATCACATACCTGCTGTGTGAGGCAGCAGTGTACCTGTTAACAGAAATGTGAGGTCTGTGGTGCCAAACAGACTTTCTTATGGTCTGGAATAAAAGGAACAAAATTCAGTGCGAAGACAGCACTGTACTAGTTAAATCAACAAAAAAATCCATCGTACATTGACATTACTTAACAGCACAGCTCAATAAAAGTGGCCAACAAATTCTAAAAGTATACATCTAATTTTAGTGCTAACAGACAGAAGGAAAATTTAGAACAGGCCCAAATCTCAAAGCTATTTTATGTCAATCACAGCTTAGGTCATAACAGTTATCTCACCTAAAGTGGTTACTGACCTGCAAGTGCCTCTTCCTTTTTGTTACAACTCAGTGTAATGTCCCCTGCAGTTCAAGAACCCCCTTTGATGTGGACACAGCGGTGAAATGAGGAATTTCCCTATAGCAGGTATTTAAGTGGTTCCAATGTGGGGGTTATAGGGCTCCTACCATATAATTCATAACTTGGGATGGGCTGTCCTCAGCCTACCCCTCAGGACTCTCCTTGTTCTGAGTCCTACCACCACCATCCCCCCGCGAGGGGGAAAGAGGATACAGAAGGGTGGGGACCTCAGCCCACGAGGGCCACAAGATATCACCCTATTCCATGAAACCAGGGCCCATCACCATAATTCAATGTCTTTTATCTCATTCTCACACTGGAAACCGGCTGCAAGTTGTGATGAATTACCACCTCAGCTTAGGTACCAAGCACACTCCTACTTAACCCACAGTGGCTTGAAGGTGCTGCAAGAAAGGTGAAAAACTCCCCAGTCCTCTGCTAATTGCCCCACGGAAGAAAAAATTCCCTTCTGCCCCCTAAACAGGAGATCGGTTAGACACACAGCATCTTTCAGACCGGGTTCCCATTCCTAGTTCGGGAGGGGATGCTGGAACAGAGCCAAAAGAGGCACCACGTGGCCCTGCTCCTGGGAGCTGAGGAATAATGACACTCAGCACCACTCCCCCTCAACTGCCAGAGGGTGAAGAAGCTACTAGGCATCCCTGAGTAAGTGTCTCCCTCCTTCACTGCTGGGACTGTCCCCTTTCACCACTGGCATCATTAAGTTCTCCCTGCCATTGAGGCAGGTGGGTGGCATTTCTGAACTTCTGTCTTTTTTTAAATTGATTGTGAGTTGCTGGGGGTTACAGGAGTTCTGACACTCTCCGCTGGATCAGCTGTTATCTTAACCTCCCACAAATTCTGGGGTTGTCTTAGAATTGTGTTCTGAGGTATCTCAGCCCTAAGAAAGCTGCAACAGGCAACATTTGGTTAGAGCTGTTGGATGCAGCACAGAAGAGAAAATTACTTCAGAGACTTCCTCCCCCCAGTCCCAATAATGGCTGGGATCTGACTGTGTCCAGGGAAAGTGAGAAGGATTTGTTTTTTTCCCTTGGATGAGGATAAAGACGTTGGGATGTGGAAAAGGGGATGGGAAAGTGAGATAAAAAGAGAGATTTTAAAAGGTTGGAATAAATATAGGCTAAGTAAGATGTTTCCAACTTGGTCCAAACCTGTGAGCCCTTTGAGGATCTCCCATCACTGTTCAGAACACCCAATTACTTTTAGCACATGCTGGACATTTTCCTTGGCCACAATACCAGACATACGATCCCCACACTAGCAACTGATTGGCTGCAATACACAAGGGGGAAGGAATAATTTTGTAAAGAGACTTGCTTCAAGGGCTATCTCCATCAGTGAGATCCAAAAAGCTGATACAAGATTTCAGTGTAAAAGTTTTAGGTGTCCTACCCAAAGATCTAGATTTCATCACAACAATTGGCTGCACTGGTGATTTGGTAAACTATTATCAAAATTCTCCTATTGGCTCCAACATCTGAGAAGAAAACGCATCAAAAGAGTCAGACAAAAGTGTCTAACAAGGCAAAGGGATACTGTCATGACTAAGGGCTTGTCTATGCTGCAAAAAAACACTAAACCCATAGCAGCAAGTCTCAGAACCTGGGTCAATTGAGTCAGGCTCTGAGATGCATCCCCCTTATCCGAGCACATTTCCAGCCTAAGCAGTAACTTCTGCATGGCTATTTTCAGCCCCGTAGCACGAACCCCACAAACCCAAATCAGTTGACCCAGGATCTAAGACTTGCTGCTGTGGGTTGTTGGGTTTTTTTCAGCATAGACAAATCCTCATAGGCCTGAAACTTAACCTAACTCAGAATTATTTTCCCAATTGATCTAACCCTAGGAAAGAGGGAGGAAAAAAATCTATCATTTCCACAAAATGAGGCCTGGAACATTAGAAAAAGTCAATTTCTCTGTTCAGTGACTTGTCTACAAGAGATTGGGTGGCAAGATTCTTGTCTATTTCAATCTTTGACTTGTTCTCAAAAGCAGAACACGCAGGCAGCACAGAGGGATGATGGGATTAATAAAGACACACCCACAAACCAAAATGCAGCTGGTAGATCTCATTTTAGGCCTACCAACCATTAAGACAGCTGGGGAACCATCAGCAGTCTCTTAACATACAGTACAATGTATCACCATGACAGCTGAAGAATCCCTAGTAATAGTTCTACACTGTGCTTAGGGTTACCATATTTTGTGCCTCCAAATGGAGGACACTCCACCGGCCCCGGCCCCGCCCACACCCCGCCCACACCCCCGCCCCAACTCCGCCCCCTCCCCAAAGTCTCCGCCCCCTCCCCTGCTTCCCGCGAACATTTAATTCGCGGGAAGCCTGAAGCAGGTAAGGGGGGGATGGGGGGAGGAGGTGCGGCCCAGGCTGGCCCCCCCTGCGGCTACAGCCTGGGGTGCCAGCCCCGGCTGACCACCCCCGGCCCGCCCAGCACTGCCTGCCGGCCCCCGGCGGCCCGGCGCACCCCCGGCCCCGCGACCCCGGACCGGCTCCCGGACCGGCCCCCCGCCTCAGCGCATCCCGGGGCTCCCGGCCCGGCGCACCCCCGCGGCTCCGCGGCCCCGGACCGGCCCCCCGGACCGGCGCACCCCCGCGGCTCTGCGGCCCGGCGCACCCCCCGGCCCCGCGGCCCCGGCCCGGCGCACCCCCCGGCCCCGCGCACCCCCGCGGCTCCCCGGCCCCGGACCGGCTCCGCGGCCCGGCTCACCCCCGCGGCTCCGCGGACCCCCCAGCGGCCCGGCGCACCCCGCGGCCCCGGACCGGCGCACCCCCCAGCGGCCCGGCCCGGCTCACCCCCGCGGCTCCGCGGACCCCCCAGCGGCCCGGCCCGGCGCACCGCCGCGGCTCCGCGGCCCGGCGCACCCGCGGCCCCGGACCGGCGCACCCCCGCGGCTCCGCGACCCTGGACCGGCGCACCCCCCGGCCCCGCGACCCTGGCCCGGCTCCCGGCCCGGCGCACCCCCGCGGCTCCGCGGACCCCCCAGCGGCCCGGCCCGGCGCACCCCCCGGCCCCGGACCGGCCCCCCGGACCGGCGCACCCCCGCGGCCCGGCGCACCCGCGGCCCCGGACCGGCCCCCCGGCCCGGCGCACCCCCGCGGCTCCCGGCCCGGCGCACCCCCGCGGCTCCGCGGACTCCCCAGCGGCCCGGCCCGGCGCACCCCCCAGCGGCCCGGCACCGCGCCCCCTGCTCCCCGCCGGGCCCCGCGCCCAGCCCGGCCCGGCACTGCGACCCCGGCCCGGCCCCGCACCAGCCCCGGCCGAGCCCTCCCTCCCTCCCGATTTTCCCGGACATGCCCGGCTTTTGGGGATTTCCCCCCGGACGGGGATTTGAGCCCCCAAAAGCCGGACATGTCCGGGAAAATCCGGACGTATGGTAACCCTAACTGTGCTGCTATTCTGCCAACAAAGGAGAAAAAGGAGTCTGCTTTGTAGTGAGGTTATATCGCTTTAAATATGCAAATTGGTATTTAAACAGATCAGTTGCATTTAGAGGCTAATGTAAATCTGCATCGTTCCATATAAGTCGCTCAAGATATGTAAATTGTTCATCGAGTTCGAGCATTGAAAATGTTTACCTTCTTTTTGCAGGGAGTAATTAATACAGTGTCTTTAATTAATATATCTCTTTCCACCTAAACCATATTAGTCTTATAAACGATCATTCTTGATATATCCAGCATGTACAGGGATTTCACAGAGTTTTTTTCAGTGGGCTTAAATTCTCTCCCCTAACTACACTTCACATCACTTCTATATACCTGACCACCAGTATGTAGCCTTATTCCACTGGTTGGGTTCCTGGATCCCCACCTCATTGTGCCCTTCCTTTGGCTAGGAATCTCTCCAGCCTATTCTGGTCTATTCTGGTAACTAGGCAGTGAGCTTTTACACGTATAACTACAATGCTTTGTTTATGAACCCACCTGTCTCTCCAGCTTGGTAGTTTTCTCTGGACCCCACTGTTAATTCCTTACCTCAGTGAACCTCCCCTCTTCTCCAAAGACTGGTCCCGCACCAGGCAGCCCTTTTAATACAATACTAGGTGCTCTCTTTGTGATTGCAAAACTGTCTGGTGTCGCCACACTCCTAAATCAGAAAGTGGAATCCACAGACAGCAAGGCAGTAGATTTTGTTGTTGTTGTTTAAAAACAGCACATCCTAGAGTGCAGATCAACACTGATAAGTTTCCCCGAAGTGTTCTTGGAGGAAGGATTTGAGAGAGAGTGGATGCCTCCCCTGTCAGGAGAGGTCATTATTGGCATTAGGCGTGATCTGCAGCAAAAAGTTAGGTCGACCCACTAGGTTGCTCAGTCCAACCCCCTGAGCAATGTAGTTAAATCGACCTATCCCCTGGTGTAGACAATGCTAGGTCAACAGACGAGTTCTTCTGTCAACCTAGCTAGCACCTCTCACAGGTGGATTACCTACACTCACAGGAGAACCCCTCCTGTCAGCATAGATAGTGTGTACACTGAAGTGTTACAGCAGCTGTGTTGCTGTAACATTTCAAGTTTAGACAAGCTCTTAAATTGTGATATGTATCAAGTTCTGCTTCTTTTGGAAAACTTGGTGCAACAAAAGCCAGGAAGTTCTGTATCTATACATTCTTTGCAGAAAGCAGCTTCACACAGATGCACCTATATCCACTGTGAATATTTTCATATCTGACAATGATTTCGTATCTCTTTTATTATATATTGTGACTTGCATTATTTAAAAATTCACACTAAATGCCCTTGTGTTATTTTCTTATTCTTCAATGTGCCTGCAAAATAAATTCAGATAGAAACAGAGGAGGCAAGGAACTGCATTTGTGCAACACTGTGCCCCTGGGCGGGTCACTGTTAGGGAGATTCAAACCTGGAGTTCCTGTACTAAAAGCATGAGCCTTTGCTACCAGTCTTAGGGCACGTCTACAATACAAAATGAAGTTGATTTAAGTTAAGTTGACATATAGCCACCACAGTATTAAAGCGGTGGTTCATGTCCACACTGTGCTCAGTCTGTCAGCAGTGCACGTCCTCACCTGGAGCGCTTCCATCCACTGAAGTGGGGCATTGTGGGGCACTGACAGCTGGAGCCCTGCCGCTGCCCTGGGGCTGACAGCCTCAGCTGTACGTATGGGGCTCATAGTTGCCCCACCCCAATTGTCAGCACCTGGCCGGGGGAAGAGCAGCCTTGAGCCTGTCATCTGGGGCTAACGGCCAATATGCCGAGCTAAGTAACACAGTGTCTACTGCATGCTGTAACTACACTGACACTAGCACTAGCACTATGCCTCGCGTGGCGGTATTATGTCGGTGTAGCAGTCCACTTACTTCAGCAGAAGCAGCATTCTACTGTAGACACTGACACAATTAGGTCGACGTATGCTGCCTTACATCAACCTAACCCTGTAGTGTAGACCAGTGGTTCTCAACCAGGGGTATGTGTTGGGGACATCAGAGGTCCATCAACTCATCTAGATATTCGCCTAGTTTTACAAAAGCCTACTGTGGCGGGGCGAGGACTCACTGGTGCGGCGCCTCCTGCTGGTCGTCCAGGAAATTAGCTCTTCCAGCCCAGAGCGCCCTCTGCAGGCTGGTGTCTCACCTACCACTGGCCCCCATCTCCCTTCCGGACCCGGTGCCCTTTGTCCAGGGATTCTGCCGACCACAGTACCCCTGAACTCTGGGTCTCCCCTCCCAGGGGAACCCTCAACCCCCTATCCCCATCTTGTCTCAGTGGCTACTGTCAGTCTCCATTTAGCCCCCCCCGCTCACTGGGGCAGACGGCAGTCTGTAAACCACTCATCATCGACAGGGGGGGTTGGACTAGCTGCCTCTGCCTATCTCTGGGCTGCCTCTCTGCAGCCCTAGTACCCTTTTGTGGGCCCTTAACTTGGCCTGCAGCCTGGGGCTTTGCTAGGCTGGAGCTCCCCAGCTACCTCTGCCCTTCCCCAGCACTGCTCCACCTTAGGTACCCTCCTCAGCTTCCCAAGCAGCCAGGTCCTTCTCTCTCTAGGAAGCTAGAGAGAGTGTGTCTTTCAGTCTCTGGCCCTCAGCCCTCTTATAGGGCCAGCTGTGGCTGCTTCTCCCAATCAGCCTAGCATTTCTCCACCACAGCCCTCTCCAGGTCTGCTTTAACCCCCTCAGGGCAGGGCAGGAGCCGGGTGACCGCCACGCTACACCTACATAAAAAGCACTAGTAAAGTCAATACAAACTAAATGTTTATACAGACAATGACTTGTTTATACTGCTGCATATACTGTACACTGAAATGTAAGTACAATATTTATATTCCAATTGATTTATTTTATAACTATATGGCAAAAATGAGAAAATAAGCAATTTTTCATTAGTAGTGTCTTGTGACCCTTTTGTATTTTTATGTCTGATTTTGTAAGCAAGTAGTTTTTAAGTGAGGTGAAAGTTGGGAGTACGCAAGACAAATCAGGCGCCTGAAAGGGGTACAGTAGTTTAGAAAGGTTGAGAGCCACTGGTGTAGACCAAGCCTTAGAAAGCTCACCTTGAATGGTCTCTTAGAATGTGTGCTAACTGCTTATGCTAAACCATCTGTTCAATCTTGTATTTAGCTGGGACACTCTGAGTGCCTTTCCCAGACCTGAAGAAGAGCTTTGTGTAAACTCGAAAGCTTGTCTGTCTCACCAACAGAAATTGGTCCAATAAAGATATTATATCACCCACCTTGTCTCTTATAAATCTCAGGTCTGTTAGCACCTATAAGTAGCACTTGATCAATGTCTCTGTCTGATAAAACTTTTCTCCCTTCCACAGTGCATAATTTTATTGATACTTCAGGTGAACGCCCAACAGGCAGCAGATAAACTACTTGGATTCAAAAACCCTCTAGTTTAGATCCAGAGCAGAACTGTGCAGATTAGTCCCATTGAACTGGTTATAAAGCCCTCTAGAACCTAACTACTTAGGCCCTGCTTCAGCAAAGCTGGATGCATGCTTAATAGATTTAAATAGGAATATTCTCATGCCTAAGTACCTTTTTGAATTGGGACCTTAGGTCTGATCATTGTTCTATGTGCAAAATAGTTTCCCACCTCCTAGCCCCCATCTGCTTTTGTTGGACTTTACCAGATCAGCTACACTGCTGCAACAGAATTCTTGGGTGCTTTCTCTTCTTGGTGTGGTGGGGATTTCTTGGATCATCAGATGTTAATAGGAGGCTGTGCATAAATCCCCACAGTCCTGGAGGAATAGAGACCCATTTTGTGGACATACAGAAAGTGGCTTTTTATGTCCACTCATTTGCATTCACTATGCACCAACTTGCATGTTGTAATTACAATTCCACATGAAAATGCCAATCTGGTTGCATGACACAATAAGCGAAGGGCAACTTTATTCATCCGTTAAGAGAATGTGGAAGCAGGGATATTTTGCCCATCAACTATCATACTGACGTGCTTCTTCTGTGAACTCTAGCTCAGGTTTTGCATTTGCAGTGGAAGGAAATGGCAGCCTCAGATCACCAGATGGGTGGAGCTCACCAGAGTGGTTGTCCTGTTGGAGATAGCTTATCTGAAGGAGCCTGTGTGTCTGGAATCATGTATATTTGAGTAAAAGCCAAAATTGGGGTAGGGAACAAGTTGATTCCAAAGGCTGATTATCTAGGAACCTTGAGTAGAGGGAGTGGTTGAGTTTACTTCAGAAGGATGCATCAGGAATCATCCTTATCCCACATGCCCAGTTTGCTGCAGTTGCAGGGGGCCTCAAGGCATTGGTGGATCTTAGTGCTAACTTTTCTTCTTTTTTTCCTTTTTCCTTTTAAAATCCATCTGAGAACTAGATGAGTCTGAGCAGCTGCCCAATTATTATGAAGTACCTGCAGTTTCATGCATAGTCTCTTCTTTGCCATTTTGAAATTTGTGGTACAGTAAACGACTCACAAACAGGTGGTTGTGAAGGAAAGTCGACCTATTCTGTCACTAGGTTTACTCATCTCTTTCAGGGGTTAGCTTATATTTGTCTTACTGGTTCTGCTGTTCCTTGGTACACTGAATTCTTCAACAGGTTGAATCCTTTTCTGATGAAAGTGCTGTACTGGAATTTGTTCAGGTTGGTTTATAGCAGGTGGTTGTTGTTGCTTCTAGGGGGTTTGGGGGCTTTTTAAAAAATAGTTCTTTTATCCATGCGAATAGTGTATTTTAAAGTCCAAATTTTTAGCCAACCATAAATGGCATCTAGTTTTTTTTATTATTTCCCACATGCAGCCCTGGCACCTCTAAACTTGGCAGTTCATAGCCCTGGCACCTCTGGGCTTGCTGCATCAGTTATAAAAGTAAAAAAAATGCTTGAGCTCTGGCACCTCGTTTATCAAAAATTAAGCACTTTACACATGTAAGTATCACATATGCATGTGCCAGTTGGTACTTGTACATGCAAGTGCAATAACTGCACGTGCAAAATCACAGGTCACTTTTAAAACGATTTGGCCTCATCTCCTTTTTTCTGGAGTTCAAGAACCAGTCAGTTTGGATAAGTCCAGCACGGCCATATTGTGTCCCTCAAACTGGTAACCTGGACCAATCCCATTAAAAAAAAGGTGCAGATAAGCAAACTCACAAATTTCTTTACTTTCTCCTTGAAGTGAGTGACTGAAGCTATTATTAATTATTGTTATTAACCTCATTATTATCATTATTAACTTCTGCCCAGACCTTTTTAAAGATATTTCACAGCTCCATGGAGAAAGCTTTAAAAAGGCATGGGGGCGATGGGAGGGGCAAGAGTTATTAATAAAAAAGTCAAACTAGAGAATAAACTTAATTCATTATTTTACAAGCCAGCCCATGAATTTTGTATCTTTGAAAATCATTCTGTGGACAAACACCTCCCCTGTATGTCTTGAAGTTCTGTGAATTGTTTCCTCCCTTTGGCCTTTAATACCAAGGATATTTCTGAGGCATTCATAAACCCAGCTGCTTCTTCCCCACCTGTAGCACTACTCCTCTTTGGGTATGTCTACACTACCCGCCGGATCTGCGGGCAGCGATCGATCCAGCTGGAGGTCGATTTATCTTGTCTAGTCTAGACACGATAAATCGACCCCTGAGCGCTCTCCCATCGGCTCCTGTACTCCACAGCTGCCAGAGGCGCAGGCGGAGTCGACGAGGGAGCGGCAGCAGCTGACTCACTGAGGTGAAGACACCATGGTAAGTCGATCTAAGTACGTCGACTTCAGCTACGTTATTAACTTAGCTGAAGTTGCGTAACTTAGATCGACACCCCCCACCCCCCAGTGCAGACCAGGCCTTTGTGACAGCAAAATTGTTTCCACGGCAACTCGTTGTGATGTCACAAGCTAAGGGATTGTGACTTCAGGTGGGTAATTAGCATCACAATCTGAATCAAAAACCCTCCCCACTTAAAAAAACAAAACAAAACAAAACCCACCACATCTGATTTTATTTGAAAGTCTTTATATAATAAAATAATGTGAATTACTGAAAATATTATATTTAGGCAGATTTTTACCAGGGTAAATGAGAGCAAAGTTTCGCTCCATGTGTTGTCTCAAAGCTTGGATTGGTTTTCTTGTTTATTTTTTAAATAATAAATAATAATCTGTTCCTGTCTTCTTCAGCAGTATTGTCTGTAATTTGCTAGCAAGGATGGTATTAAAGATTTTATTCTTTTCAGCACAACATTTTAAATCCAGTATTCAAATCAATTGGCTCTTGTTGCAGCTTTATCCATCCACCGCTTGAACAATTATAGTATCCTTCATGCAAAAATCTTGCTGTACTGTAAATTAAAACATCGATTGATAGAAGCAGAATACTTCCAACTTCCCTTAAAATATCAAATTAAAACAAAACTTGCACACACAAAAAATAACCCAAACACTCAAAAGGACCTTTCCTTTGCTATTGACTTCTAGGACCCTGTGAGGTGGGAGGGTCTCAGAATCTGGGCTGCAGCCTGAGCCCAGACATCTACACCGCAATTAAACAGCGCCTGATCCCGAGCCCCGCGAGCTTGAGTCAGCTGGCACAGGCCAGCTGCAGGGTTTTAACTGCAGTGTAAAAATACCCTTATGTATCATAAGATGAAGATTCCCTAGTGGGATTTTCAAAAAGTGCCTAAGCAAGGTAAGCCCTTAAGTCCCATTCAAATCAGTGTGACTTAGGCACCTAACTTGCTTAGGCACTTTTGAGTATCTCACTAGGCATCTATTTGCATCTTTAGGCACTTAAATGCCATTGCAAATCTAGCTCTGCAGTCATAAACTCCTTGGAATATCAACTGAAGAGAATAAGGGCAAAATTTTCAAAAGCACTTAAGTGATTCAGGAGGCTTAGTCCCAGTTTCAAAAGTGACTTCAATACTTAGGGCCAGATTTTCAAATCTATTTAGGCACTTCAAGATGCAGCTAGTTGCCTAATTCCCATTGAATAATTCCCACCTAACTCTCCTAAATAGTTTTGAAAAAATGGCCTGTAAGACCCTTTGACTTTCAATGAGTCTTAGGCTCCTAAACCCCTAAGTCACATAGGGGCTCTTGAAAATTTTGCCTTGAGTCTTTAGGCTAGAGTCAAGCCATTCTAAGAACTGATGCACAGACTCCCAGGGAAAGGAAGCATATAAAAAAGGCAGTTCCTTCTCCCAGCAAAAAAATGTAGCTTTCTTTATATGTGGGTTTCATAAAGGGACTTCAGAGCTAGACTGGAAACTATAATCCAGCGTGTGGTAAAACAGACATTTACTGGATTGAGACAGTCATAGTATATAAACAGTAGGATTTACTGTTTCACCAGAAGTCAGTTAAGTTCTCTGAGAAATGGCCCGTTGATCTTGCCTGACTATATTTCAGCAAATTGCTCAGTAAGAACTCTTTTTGCCTCAGATTTCCACCTATTAAATTATACTGCATCCCATGAACACAGAGTCAAGATTTCTGAGTCGATTCCTTACAACAAGCAGCTGCACAGTAAGGATGCTTTGAACTGAGGCACTGTGTCTGCTGGGATTCTGCAGCTTCATGGCTTGTGGCTTGGGAGAGGGAAAAGGAGGAGAGAAGAAAACAAAAGAGGAGAGTGTGGGTGTTTCCTTTCCCTTCCTGTGACAAAATCCTGAACACCCTGAACTCAACTGCCAAATCCTCTATCAGCCATTAAGAGCCTCCTGTTTCCCAAGCAACCCACTGTGGTCTCTCTCTCCCTTCTTCCCAGCTGTCAAATCTTCATTCATGACAAAACCCCTAATTTCTCACTCCATGTTGACCAGCTCCTCCCAGGGGATCACGGGGTGGTTAGGCACATGAATACCTTTGAGGATCTGGGCCCAAATCCTCTTCTCAAGAGGCCAAAAATAACCAAACCTCTCCACCAGCCTTCCCCATAACAATATGAAATGGTCTCTGTGTAGCAAAAGCCCTGATTTCCTCCTCCAAACCAACAAGAATCCTGAACAGCATTACATACACACTCTGTCTCTCTCTCTCTCTCTCCCTCTCTCTCTCTCTCTCTCTCACACACACACACACACACACACACACACACACACACACACACACACACACACACACACAGAAATACAAACCTGACCTCTATCATCTGCAAATCCCTCTGTCTTCCCATAATACTTGCTATGCTGTAGTTACATATTGCTCATGCCAAGGCCCCTGTGCACTGCACAGAAAGCTTGGCCTGTAACTTCTTCCACTAGCTTCTTGGATTTCTGCTGCACTCTGGTGCAGCAGACTGGAAATCTTGCAACAGCATCGTTTCAGTTTAAAAACTGAGGTTTTGTTGAAACACTTGTGAAAAGTAATAGAATAATAATTACATTAGCCCTGCTCATATATTTTGATATTAAATGCAATTTGCTCTCTGTCCTTATATCTGCAGTTTCCAATGTGGTGCAGGTTGATATTACCTACTTGTATTGTGGAAATAGTCGGGGAGATAGGAAGATGAAGGATTTTGTACGTGGTTAGGAGACAGGCGCTTTGGACACGGGAGGAACCATGAGAGGAAGCTGGGGATTGTGGAAGACGTACATTAGATAGATGGTTCTCTTAAAATCATCGTCTCTTAAAATCTGCAAGAGCCTCTTTTACCTTTCAGTTGCCTTTCCTGCAATTGTCTTTTGGCATTTATCACATCATTCTTGGGGGACTTGGTAGTTCAGTCACATTGGTGCAATATATGCATTCATCACAGTGAAAGTGGATTCTGATTTAACCTCCTATGTATCTGGAGCTTAATTCACCACCACATTAGTCCAGTGTTTTGCTGGTGTAATTCAATGGCATTACATCAGCATAAAAATGAGGTATCACAGTGATGAATCAGGCCCAACCTGTATAGGAGCTTAAAAGGTCATCTCTAACCAAATTTAAGCATATTAATTAAAAGAATAATAGCTTGACTGGGTTAAAAGGGCTAGGTTTTCATAATAATAATAGATCATATAGTTTATAGTGTGCATTGGTTAGCTTATCTGTACAATACTGGGCAATTTCATGTTTTGTTGTCTGAAAAACACAAAGTATCAAATATTTATTGTTGCATCAATAAATCTGAAATACAAATCCTGGTCCCTGAGAGACTTGTCACATCATCTGAGCACTAGAAATACCTCCATAGAAGGGAAGCAGATCATACAAGTCTCATCTTCCAACAGAAACAGAAAATGATGATATTTAATCCAATCCAAGTATAAAGCTTCAGACAAAACTTTAAAAACTGACGCCATGCCACTGATCACAATTAAAAAAAATCTGCTTTAATACACCTCTACCCCAGTATAATGCTGTCCTCAGGAGCCAAAAAATCTTACTGCGTTATAGGTGAAACCGAGTTATATCGAACTCGCTTTGATCCGCCAGAGTGCGCAGCCCCGCCCCCCCGGAGCGCTGCTTTACCGCGTTAAGTCCAAATTCGTGTTCTATCGGGTCGTGTTATATCGGGGTAGAGGTGTACATTTAAACGGATTTCCTTTTCCTCCTCCCACCATGTTAAACACTCTCCCATTTCCACTTGTTTTATTCCCCATTCCTGCTCTAACACATCCAGGCTCCTGTTGAATACATTGATGCTCTATACCTCCATGGCTATTTTCAGTAATTAAAGTACTCTGAAAAGTTACTCTATAAAAATGTGCTCCATTTACTTGTGCAGAGATCTATTTTCCTAACAGCCAGACCTGTAAATTCCCTCTGAGATGTTAGAGACAAGCTGGGTTCTTTCCTTCTCTCACATCTTCCCCAGTAATAAAAGTTCTGCAAGTCAAATTAGGCCCTCAGGAACAGTGGCCTGTGCAACTCTATTATAATAAATGGGGCTGCATAGGTGCAGCTGATTGGAATTAGGCCTTGTCTTTGTTGGATTTTTTAGCCACCAGTGTAGCTAAACCAAAGCAGGTGCACCACTACAAAAGCCATAGTAGAAGCATTGCATTGGTTTATACTGTTATCTGTCCCCGTGCAGCTCACCTCAGGTTGCCACAATTCAGTACAATATGTCTGCACTAGGTATATGCATCAGTGCAGCTACACTAGACTATTGAGCTACACTGGTGGTGAAAAACCCGTGTAGACAAGGCCTCAATAAAAAAAAAAGCATGATGATGATGATGTGCAAGAAGGAATAGAATCCAGCACCCTCTCTTTCCACTGTGAGCTTGTCTACGTGGTGTATAGTCTGCCCCAACAGCAGGGTAAATTCTAATGTGCACCAGCATGTCTGTGCATTAACTGGCCTTTTGAGCATTGAATGACCTGTGTGGGCCCTGCTGGGGCATAGTAAAAGCTCCCTTGTGCACATTAATATAGTTCCATTTCAAACAGAACTATATTAATGCACACTAGGGAACTTTTCATGCTCATTAGCAGGGTCCCCACAGGCCAGTTAGTGCACGACATGCAGGTGTGCACTAGAACTTATACACCTCTGTTGCAGACTAATGCACCATGTAGACAAACCCTTAGTTAACTCTGCAGGGTTAACAGAAGAGAAAAAAGCAAAAAAACACTCATTTTTGTCACTAAAGTAAATAGAGATGATTGAATACAAACAAGGGACAGTTCTCTGGAGTGGAAAAAACTGTTGGATCATGCCTCTATAATGCAGTTCTCTTGAAGACAAAGGCAGAGACTTGCAAAGAGGCTCAGGCAGTTGCGTGTCCATCTCCTCTTGCCTTTCAATGACTTTCCCTTGAAAATTCTAATCAAAGTTCCTGTTGGCTTCAGTGGGAATTTTACCTGCACTAGACCTGCAGAAACTGGTGCTATCAAGGAAGGAAAAATTCAGAGAAGTCTTGAGGTTTCACAAAACATCAGAGAACTTAGGAACTCTGGAAAAACAGCATTTTTCAAAGGGAAATTACTGTGCATGTACATGAGGATTCCCCTTCTAGCTATCATTCTGCTGTCCTTCCTTTATATTGTGTTTTTTTCTGTGCTATGTCTGTGGTGATAGTTCTGCCTCTCTTTTAGGTAAGCAATGTCTTTTGTAGCAATAATATCATCTTCTTTGACTTTTACTGCTAGCAGTACTACAACCCAGCATTCTGTTTGCCTTCTTTGTTGCAGCTACATATGGGGCTGAAGGCTTTAGAGATTTTCACGCAATAATTCCCAAATCTTTTTCCCGTAAGTATACAGTGTGCTCTCAATTCACTGAAGGGCATGTCCATCTAGCACTTTTATTTTTTCCGTCACTTCAGTGCTCACTAATTTACATTTGTCTGCATTTAATTACATATACTGTGTAAGGACTTAAAGAGTCTAATCCTTTTTGTATCCCCACATTAAGTTTTTGTCTTAGTAGATACAAATGTTTTAAAAGTCACATTTGGCTGGGTCTGCTAATACAGAAGAATTTGTAATTTTTGATAAATAAGACTAACTTTGTTCAATAATTTATTTCTACAAGCAAGAGAAAAAGGCTGATGCAAGATTGGCTGAAAACAGTCATGTGACAAGACAGTACATGTCTATTAACCAACTGGGTCACATTTGCAAATGAGTGCTTCCTGACTGCCACTGAGTTTAGAGAAAACTACTGATCACTTCTGAGCCAGTCATGTAGTATATAAATATGTTGTGTTTTTTAAATTGCTAAGAGGTGAGTGGTATTTTTTTCTGGACCTCTGAATTTTTCTCCTCGTTAAGAGGAAAGCTGGAGAGGAAATGTGTGCACTTGTCCCAGACTTAGGTTGCATATACAATAGAAATGCTTTATCTTAAAAACACATTAAAAATATCTAGATTGACCCTATAGACCTATAAAAGATATACAACCCACCAGTGCTAAAACTAAACTCCTTTGTCCTCAACTTTTATCCTGTAGCAATACATATATTGGGCCAAATTTTACCATCAATTACATCTGTGCAATCCCACTGGAATCGTTTTACTTCAGTGCAATTGTTGGGTGTAACAGAGATCAGAGTTTGGTGAACTGATTTCATGTTTAGAAGAACATCAAGATTCACTTATTGACTTTGGCTTAATATATGTCATTGTTGCATCATCTTTTATGTCTCTTGTCGATATGAAATCATTGTTATTACAATGGAAGAAAATCCTGGTTCTGGATTGGGTGAAAATAGGTATGTGCTCAGTCAATCATTTACATTTTTTCATTGCTTTAATTTTGCTGATAAAAATAAAAGTTTTTGGAAAAAAACCTCAATTGTAACAATCATTTTCAATTTAAGAAAGGGCTGTTTTTCAACAACAAATAAAATTCATTTGAAAAATTTTGACCAGCTGTAGTATCAAGGAAAAAGATGAAAAGGTTATTAGTCCACATTCAACATAATACAACCTCTGTGCATGGGTAAAGAGTGAATAATGGAGTTATCATAATTGACTACAGGCCTCCCCCGTACTTAGTTAATTCTCAGAGGTTTCAGGTCTTTGCTGTGTTCACATAAGATAACAGTCACCTATGCAGCAGCTGCCAAAGGCAGTTATCAGACACAAAAATGTTACCTGTAGTTTATTCATATAAACAAGAGAAAAATTATGTTATGTAATTCAAACAGTAGTACCTTTTTTACCCTTATTACCTGAATAATTACACAGTTTCACATGCATTAAAGAAGGGACATAAGATAAACAGGAAGAAGCAGATTTTCTGACGCAGTTCTTTTAAAGGTTTATAATGCCAACCCATTCTCTCATCCACTCAGCCTGCATGGAGAATACAAAGACTATGTTTTAGTATGGGACCACTCCATTCAGCCACCAGTTCCTGTATCTAGTCTAAACCATTCCCCCATATTCTCCTGCTGACTTGGCCCCCTTCTCACCACTTGTCCTTGGTTCTAGAGACCGTCTCCTGTCACCCAGTAGCATTCAGTCATGCTGTCCCAAGTGCATGAGTCCTACTCCTTTTACTTCAACCACAGTTTCAGTCCCAGAGGCCTCAGCCTGTTCCTTCTCACTCCTTGGTTTCTTCATCTGTGCCTGAGTCCTCTTCTTTCCCACTGCCATGCTGTCTCCTTCCATAGTGACAAATAATCAATCAGTATGTGGATTCAAGATAAGTGCAATCCTCAATCTCTTCCTATTCGCCGAAGAAGAGGTGTCTTGGTAAGGCTATTGCTGGAGAGTGGCAAATGTATTTTTTAATGGCACCCATTGTCTTTGATGGGTACTTATTTTCACCATTTGGTGTCCAAACAATATGGATTCATAATTACTCTCCTTCCAGTTCCTTTGGATTGATGATGCAGATATTACAGCTGCAGAAATCAGAAAGACTTAATCATCTTGTGTTTGGTTACTGGTATCCATTACCCATTATTCCATATGTCACAGAACTCACCACGTTGCACATAAAAATGTCTCCATATCACTGGTTTCTGTGCGTAGGTATATTGTACATTCTGTTTCGAAGTTTTCTCCTTTGATTTGATTGTTTCTTTGCCACTGTGTTTATTTTGTAACAAAACTGAGTGGCATCCTGTATTGTTTTTTTCAGCCAGTAATATTAAAATAGAGACTCAGAGTGATGAAGAGAATGGGCGTGCCTGTGAAATGAATGGGGAAGAATGTGCGGAGGATTTACGAATGCTTGATGCCTCTGGAGAGAAAATGAATGGCTCACACAATGGCCCAGGCAGCAAAGCTATGTCAGGAGTTGGAGGCATTCGACTTCCTAACGGAAAGCTAAAATGTGATATCTGTGGGATAATTTGCATCGGTCCCAATGTGCTCATGGTTCACAAAAGAAGCCACACTGGTAAGGCCTGGCATAGTTTTTCCTTTAGGGCCAAGAAATGGCCACATAAATAGGAAAAGACTTATTTTATGAGTGTTGGGAGCATGTTCTCTTTTGTATGTCAATGCAGCTTCCTTAAGCATTTGAAACTGTGTTACTGAGCCATTCCATTCTGAATTCGAAATGAAGCAAGATTCCTCCTACAGTCAATTGACTCCATCCCAGAAAGTCTGAAATTGAAAAGGAACCCATGGTTTAAGGGTTCAGCACTAACATATGCTGACTATCATATAACTCAGTGGTTCTCAACTATGGGTCTGGGGCCCGCAGGGAGGCCGCGAGCAGGTTTCAAGGAGTCTGCCAAGCAGGGCCAGCATTATTCTTGCTGGAACCCAGGGCAGAAACTCAAAACCCCATGGCATGGGGTTGAAGCCAAAGCCTGAGCAACTTAGCTTTGCGGGGCCCCCTATGGTGTAGCACCTCAGGCAGTTGCCCTGTTTGCTGCCTCCTAATGCTGGCCCTGGCTTTTGTATGCAGAAAAACAGTTGTTGTGGCACAGATGGGCCATGGAGTTTTTATAGCATGTTGGGGGAGGGGCTCAGAAAGAAAAAGGTTGAGAACCCATGGTATAACTGATATGAGAGATACATAACAATTTCACTTATCTTTCACTTACAAAGATCGATTCCAAAGGCATCCCTAAACTAACTTGATGTGGTTCTTTTTTTGGGGGGGGAGGGGAAATGTAGGTAAAATTACAAGAAAATTTTCTGTTTTGCGCTGTTAAGTGAACACTGTTCTATTTCCAACATTGCAAGAAGATCATGCTATTAAAATGATCAGTGCCACAAATTAAGTAAATTAAAAGTCTAAGAATCTTTTTTCATAATTTATAGTAAGGTCTGAAAGCAACCAGAATTGATTTCATGGCAGATGCTTTACAAAATAAAAGCCTATTATAATGATCATCAGCGAGAATTGACTCTGAAGGAGTTCCAGTAGGACTTCAGAGAGACATGGAATGAAGTTGTTTTTTCACAAATGGTAGCTTTTCATTATCACAATGCTGTAGGCCTTCTGCCTGGGTTCTCTTGTTCTAAAGAGCCTCAAAGAGCATAAGAACTAATGATCATAACACCACACAGTAAATCTAAGGGCACGATCCTGCCACTGACTATGCCTGGGGACAGGTCACTTTGAACTCAGTGCAGCTTGACACAGGCATGGGGATGAGCTGTATGTAGTCAGTTGCAGGATCTGAGCCTAAAATTTTAGCCCAGTTTGTTGGATATCAAGAAGAATTCAGCCCTAGAGTTTCCAATTGTTGTTATCTTGATAAATTATGCTGCTTAAAAGAAGGGATGTGACAATTTTGCATAAATACTTGAAGAGGGGAAGCAGTTATTTCAGATGGGTAAGAATGATGTAACCAACAGTAGTAGCCTGTGTTTAGATCATGGTACTAGTGAAACTAATTAGCCAATGGAATTGTTTACCAAGAAAATTGTGGAAACAACTTCCCTAGAGCTATTTTGGAACAGGCTAAATAAAATGCTTATGGGTTTAATGTAGAGAACAATAATGCACTAACTGTGGAGTATGCATGAAATGACCCAGAACAACCTTTCCAACTCTAGTGTTTATCATTTTAAATGCAACTGCCCAAGCTACAGTAGGGAACTATACTCTAGCGTAGCACTAAGTGCTGATAAGAAATGATCATGGTGATGTTTAGAAATGTTGTAACACTTACCAATTTCAAAACACGGTGTGATTAAATTAGACACATTATAGCCTTCTCTACGGGAAAAGCAGATGTTTTGTATCTTTATTGGAAAAGCAATGAAAAATTATTGAAAGTGTGATACTGCAATGTACTTCATAGCGGTAGTAAAGGGTTTGGTGTGTTTTTTTTTCTTTTATTGAATGTTAAAGGGTAGATATTTAAAAATTGATAAAATGTCCACAAGAGTTCTTTTGACAGATCCATTTGGCCCAACATATAATGGTATAAAAAAGGTAGTGTTGCATGAATTGAAACAGAATGTTGTGACGTACTGTGGAATTTGAAGACAGAAGAACATTCTATTGTTTTGCCAGATAGTTATTTTTATGAAATATAATATACAAGTAGCTCTGTTTTTTGGTGAGCTCGAGGCTTCTGACTATAGTATAAAGCTACTTGCATTGTGAAGCTAATTCATCATTTGCTAAAAGTATGATGCAGTGAATAGGTGGTGAGGGAGAGGAGATACTCACTGAAGTTTCTGAAGAGCAGGGCTGTTAATGGAGGTGATACTGATGGGAGTGATAAATAATCCACATGGGGGCATGTCTGGCCAAGATGAAGTTGCAGACACGGCTCTGCCTATTTCCATATACCAGATAGTGTCCAGCTAGCAGTGCTGGGTGGACTGTATGCCATACCTTTCAAAATGGAATAGCAAGGACTGCCTCTGAGCACTCCTCACTCTCAACCCCCCTGGAAGCATATCTGCTTTTGCCCAGCACATACACACTGAGCCCAAGTCACCTCTGCCTTGCAGCTGGTGGAGTCATTTACTTCTATGCAGAGTGAGTGTAAAATGTTACTAAGCTAGACTGGCAACTTTGCACTCACTTTGGCAAAGGTGTAAATGGATACACAATGCGCAAGGCAATGCAGCTTTAGGCCCAAGACCTCCGAGAACTCCCAGTGGAGTGTTGCTCCTCTGCACAGTACACCACCACCTATAGGATTCTTAATTTGACCCCCAGTTTGCAAGTAGAGTATGCAACATGCAGAATGGTGCGGAAAATACCACGCATGCTTTAGTGCACTCGGTAGAACCTACATCTTTTTTTATTTTTAATAAAACGAAAAGTTTGGAAGTTAGGTTCCTTAATTGTCTTGCTAGCCTGTCAGATAAAGTCATTGCTTTGAACAAGGTCTGATGCTAAACTCCTTTTGCAAGTAAATCTGCTGAAGTCCATTGGAGGTCACCTTGTGCAGGGATTGGAGAAAGAGTTCAGGATCAGGCCCAGCCATTCTAAATTAAAGGGATGTCATAGGGAAATAGTAGTAACCATTTTCCCTTTCAGGTCTGCTGTGAAAATTAAAGTGGAAATGGGATACACTATTAAAGACATTTAACTGATTATGCTGAAGCCCATTTCAATATGTGCCTGATGAGGGAATAAGCCTTGCAAATGAATTACTTTGCTGTTAATTCATGTAAAACCCGCATATACAGTGAAGTGCTCTTAAATAAATATTTGATAAATGAATAAAACTCTGGCACACTAAAATGCCAAAATATAATGACTGCCTGACCTGATAAGACATAATTACATTTAATGAAAACACCTGCCAAGTGTAGATATGCAGAATAGCACCTGATATGTTCTGCCCACTCCTGTCTGCAAGTAGCTATAAAATCCCGACTACTCACCAGTATTGTTACCAACTTCTCCTTATTGTAGGCAAGGATTCCACTCATGACTATCTGACCCCCCATCTGTTAGCTGGTTGATGATATTCAGCCTATTGTTCCTTTCACGTTAAAATTTTAGGAAAGCACTTTTAAAATGAAAAACTCATGCTTGCTGATTTTGAGACCCCTGCGCATGGGCTCATGCTTAACTTGCCATACTGGTCTGTGCTATTTTGGAGTCCCTTAGCCAAAGTCACTGTTGGTCTTGTATTTGATCACTGTCTCCCTAGCTAGGTGTCAGAAGCACACAGCCATCACCATATCTGATGCCCCCTGCTATTGATCATTTAAAGGGTTCATACACATTCTCCAGTAAGAAGGTAGGGTGGCATGGTGCATTAAGGCACTAGACTTTCACCTGTCAAGACCTGAGTCTAAAATCCTAGCTAAAGTCGCAAATGGGGAGGGCTCTGGCCATCTCAACATAGTCCTCATTTTTCTAGCTCCTGAAAACAACATATATGGCTTGATCTTGAAAGTTGCTTGAGCATCCGCAACTCTCATTGAAGCCAAAAGGAACTGCAGGTATTCCACACCTTTCAGGATTCTCCCCATAATAGCATGTGATTGGCAAAATGTCCTGGCTAGGATTGTTGCAGGTCAGATTGAAATGATGTGAGGGACCTGTGTAAGGAAGAAAGCCTGGCACCTATCTATACAGTAGCTGGTTTGTGCCAATGGTTAGAGCAGTGGTTTTCAACCTGTGGTCCACAGATCCCAGAGGGGCCACAGACTATGTCTAAGGGGTCCGCAAAATGGTTGTTACCATACAACAGTGGTTTTCAACCTGGGGTCCATGGACCCTGGGGTCCACCGACTGTCTAAGATTTCCAAAAGAGTCTGCACCTCCATTTGAAAATTTTTAGGGGTCCGCAAATGAAAAAAGATTGAAAACCACTGAGATAGAGGATAGCACTGAGAGTGTGTATGTGGGTGCACCTGCAATAAGAAACCTTTTATTAGGGATGAAAAACTTGCAAGTAAGGAGGAGATGATAAACTTTTCTCAGGGGGGAATAGAACGAGGAATACTTGTGGCACCTTAGAGACTAACAAATTTATTTGGGCATAAGCTTTTTTAGCCCACGAAAGCTTATGCCCAAATAAATTTGTTAGTCTCTAAGGTGCCACAAGTACTCCTTGTTCTTTTTGCTGATACAGACTAACACGCTAGCACTCTGAAACCTGTCAAGGGGGAATGAAACTAACACTTAAGTGTTAAATGGCACCTAGGCCTTGTTGGCCCTCTACATGAGCTGAATTTTACCCTGGAAGAATAGTGCTGTGCAGAGCAGGAAATCAGAGAAGAGTTAAATCAGATTACTCAAGTAAAAAGACAAATGTAACTTTCCGAGAACTGGTGTCTCTCTCTCTCTCATTCTATGGGAGATGCTCATAGCCAGCGATATCCCCAGATATATCCTAGACTGGCTTGCCATTCTTGTTGAAGGTTGTTTGGTCTGTTAGGCCCCATATTGAGTACATGCTTTTGCCACCACATAGCTGTAGAGTGGGAAACTTGGGTTTTGGGAGAAAATACACCTGAATTAGTAGTCTTTTAGTGCAGATGTATTTTCAGTTATTGTAATATGGTGACTTGAGTATTGGTTCCCTAATATATGCTCCCAGTGTGAGTTATATAGTATTATAGAGTACACAGCATTTTCAGTTCAAATTCTCCAGCTGTCTGCCTTTCCTGCCCAATGCAAGGTTTCACCCTGTCATTATGAGATCTGTAGGTTGGAGACACTTTTCATTCTTACTCTGCATGCCTCTCCCTGGATGCTTTTATCGTCCTTATTTTCTCTTCTTTTGCTTCTCTGAGTAAAACTAATTGAAATGAATGGCAGAAAAGCCGCTTAGTAAGAATTAACTGTTTCCTCTGTGTTTGTGACTGTCAGTGAGAACCGGCTTCTCAGTCACTGTTTCACTCCATCCTAAAAAATATCTTACCTATTAACTGCTACAAAGATGTAGAGAACACAAACCAGAGGCAGACGCCAATAACCGCTCAGTTCTTTGCAACACCTAGTGTAAATAGCTTCTTTTCAAGTGATCATATGGTACAACCCTGGAGGGATAGCTCCTCAGACTCAGTGGCGCTACACCATTTTACACCAGCTGAGAATCTGGCCCTTAAAGTTTCTTGGGCCCAGATCCTCAGTGGTAGTTAGGCATCTAATTCCCATTGAAATCAATGGGAGTTTAGATGCCTGAATACTTTTAAGGATCTGGGTTGTGATGAAGACAGGGACTCATTTCCTAAACTGAGAGATTCAGACCTACCAGAGGACTCTTGGTCAAATATTCCTTTTCACAAAATAGCCTCCCATTAGCCCATATTTGAATGTTAAGGGATGTGATCCTGATTATAGTGATCAGCCAAGCAAAGGATTCTCCATAGGTCAGATTGTGCTTCCCTTTTATCTGTTTGTTTCTGAGCTTTCTAACCATATTACTCAATAATGAGAATGGTTATAGCTTGTTTTTGTATGCGCACATGCACAAGCTAGTTGTTTCCAAATGTGCAAGATAACAAGAGATGTTCATATGGCCTGGGGGGGAAAGGAAGCATTTACTGGTTTAACTTTTTTTAATCTTGTATTGTTCTTTTGCATTAAAAAAGAAGATCAATTCTGATTTATCCCTAAAACATTAGCTGACATCATTATTTTAGTTTTCACTTAGGACAAACAGATGTCAGAAAATTAGTTTCAAAGACTGGTTTGACATCAGACTCAGGGACCATTTCTTACGGCAAACAGGAATGATGGAAGGAATTGGGGGGGATGATACACAGGATTTCTTTCTCATGTAAATTGTCCCATCTAATCCAACCATTTGGTGCAACTCAAAACACAGATCACATTTATCAGAGATTTAAAAAAATCATATACCTCCAAACCAAAAAAGCATAAAATCACATACCTCCAAACTTCAAAGAGCAATACCAAAAACCAAACCAAAACAACAACAAAAAACAACACCAAAGCCATATTTGCATCTTTGTATGGTCAATCTGACTTACTCCCTTGATAAAGTGTACCAATTTAGACAAATGACTGTGCTTCCTAAAGGGTTGGGTGTTTTTTTTTCCCTGAAGTGGAGAAAAGCACATTAATATAACTCCTATGTTAATATCCTGCCTGAGGAGGGTCAGGACTTTTGTATGGAAGGTACAGGGTTTCCTTTACACTGTCTAAACTTCTCATTTTATTTTTTTCTCTCTCTTCTGTCTCTTTCCTGATTTGGCTGCTTAGGGACAGACAGGTAATGGAGAAGAAATTGAAAGGGAAAATACAGGGAAAATGTAAATGAAAAGAAGTTATTATAACTGTTATAATGAAGTGCCTTTCATTTAAATATAAGAATGTAACGCTGAAATGAACTTGTGATCCTGAAATGCATTTTTAATGAGTTTCCTTTTTATTTTGCTGCTTCAGTGGCATATTTTAAAGACCCTTTGAAAAAAGCCACATTAAAAACCCCACCAAATGCCACAACATGCAAAATTGGATATTGGTTTATTCCAAAACTGCTGATCAGGAAGAGTGGCTCTTCAACACAAAATGTTGCAGTCACTTTATTTAAATGAGTTTGAATTTGCATTGTGATGTGCCATTCTGATTTAGAAAAAAAAATTAGATTTTCAGATCAAATTGACCCAGCCAGTGAAGCGTTAAGAAACTGGCAGGTTTAGTCTGAAAGCCTCATGTTATATCAAACCTGCAGCCGGTGGAAGTCATAGAGCACCAGTGAGAAAACAACTTTCTCACTGAAATCTTTCTCTCGTTACTATGTAAGATTTTTGTTCTCACATATTTCTCCTTCTCCTCATAGGGGAACGCCCTTTCCACTGCACTCAGTGTGGAGCCTCCTTTACTCAGAAAGGCAACCTCCTCCGCCACATAAAGTTGCATTCAGGCGAAAAACCCTTCAAATGTCACTTGTGCAACTATGCCTGCCGACGCAGGGATGCCCTCACGGGCCACCTGAGGACTCATTCTGGTTAGTAACTGCATCCGAGCACTTTCTGGACAAAGTTTGCTCACTTCCAGGTCAGGCCAGGAGTTGTGTACATGCTCACTGCCACCATGTCTTCAATGGCTGCTTGGATCAGGATGCAAGTAGTCTCACTTCAGGCTTAACCAACTTGTGACATGAACAAAAAATGATCAGCTGCAATGTTTGAGCAGTGAGGATGCCTCCTCAGAAGTTACTAAACTCTGCTTATTTTAGCAACCCCAAATAATCAGCTTTTCTTTACTTCTTGGCACCAGGCTAGTTGGAAATTCCCATGTTAGGGTCTGATATTTCAACCCTTAGGTGAGCAATCCCTTTAATGGGACTACTTGCATGAATAAGGGCTGCATGATTTGAGTGAAATGCACCACGGTGCAGAGCCTGCCTAAGGCCACTGTGCCAGTTAAGTCCCACTTAATCCCTCAAAAAGAAGGTTTGAGTAATGCATAGGCTTGGTGCTGGCTCTCTGAATATGAGGTTAATTTCACCCATTGCGCATAACATATGTTGTGTGCTGCATTCTACTCTTAGAGGTTTTAGGTAGGGGTTGTTATTTCTTAAATAAAAAGACTCTAATATGGAGGCCTGGATAAATATTTTCTGAAATACTCATGCTTGTGCTCATATCTGCCTGTTCACTTAACAAGGCTTCTCAATGTTTAAAAAGGTCACCGCATCACTCTCCTTCTGAGAGCAAATCCAAAATGGTACCCGCACCATTAAAAGTGCCTGCAACCATGCAAACTGGGGCTATGATTTCATCAGATGTCACAAATTAAGCTGGAATTCTCCTGGTCAGTATTTGGATAGGAGGCCTCCAAGGGAAACCTTGGTTGCAGAAGTGATGTAAAAAAAAGTTAGCATTGAGCCAATGGCCCTGGATGGTGGTAGCAGACTCTGGAAGTGCCATTTTTTATCTGAGGTGAAAAACTGATCACTAAAGATGGCTCTATCTGTAAGAGGTGTTCTCCCAGGTGTCCAAATCAAATTCCCTTTGGATTCTGCCTATATCAGGTCCTAATTCAAGAAACCATTTAAGCACAAGCGTAATATTAAAGATGTGCTTAAGCCCATTGATTTTAGTGCTTAAATGATATCCTGCATAAGGATTTTTTTCTGAACTGGGCCCATAGGCATTCTGCTTATCTAAAATTGCCATTTCAAGGAGATACAGTATTCCTCTGCACTTCCTCTCCGAACAGGTATTGTGTTGTGCTTTATGCTATTTATCAGCTGTAGCATTCCATCCCAGATGTGGGTGAAGTGATTTCTATACAGTTTGAATAAAGTTTTGAGATTCTTTAGGATCTGAGAAACTATATAAATATGCAATATTATTATGATTAGTTAAAGTGACATCATTGTATGCAAATACATTGATGGTCTCAGTCCAGTTCCTATCTGACAGTGGTGGTGAGTGAAACTCAAAGATGAGGTTTGTATAACCATCCAAAAGTACAGCTCCTTATCAAAACTGGCCAGTCTTTTTAGTATAAGTCCTCAAATTTTGGGCCAGAAATCTCACGTGAACGGTCACTCTTGTAAGATTCCCCAGTACTTTCTGCATTTGGTCATGCTAGATACACCACAAGCAGAGCCTCTGTCATGATATTTCAGTGCTTCTACTTCTGGATTCTGCTAGAACCAGGAAAATGAAAATATTTTTTATAAAAATTATCCAGGACTGATTTGAACCTTTAAAAAAGGCTCTATTTGGATTTGGTTCTAATTTTAAGTAAAGGGTTGAGTTGGTTCTTGTTGCATCAGAACTAGTTCGTCTATCTCTAGTGGACAGTGGTCTACACCACAAAAACAGTCACCCCAGTTAGCAGTCTCTGTGCAGAGAGGTAAATAATTAAAGAGACTTGGAGACTGAATTACCTTCTCAGCCCTACTGTTCTTCCCTCATCAACCTGAGAATTCTTCCTACTTCAAGGATGAGGCAAAGAATGGAGAAAGGCTTGTAGCACTGCAACCCTTTCTGTGCCAAACTGGCAGCTCCCCAATGCAATACATTCTAAGGGGTAGAGTCCAAGGTCCTGAAATTCCAGAAATTGGGATCTCAGTATAATTTTCAACTTGAGAACCAGGATTTTAACAGCATCTGTCCTAGCATTTTGCAAACCCTTTAACTTTATAGAAACAGTTATCAATACACACATCTTTATTTTACAAAACCCAGCAAACTGAATACTTAGACAAATGTTGTTATCATATTTGCAAACATCCTTTGAGGTATTTGGTGCCTCTGTGGGTCTCTGATTTTGCTGTTGCATGCCACCAGTCACCAAGACAAAATTCTATCTGATATTATACTTGCCCTCAGATATTTCAGACCAGTTCCAAAGCAGAGAAGAAAACCAATCAGGACCAATGACACACAAAATGTGTGGGGCAACTGAGATTGCCCTAGTTTTGAAGATTTAAGGCCAGATTCCTTGGTTAGTGTAAATCAGGGTAGTTTCATTGATTTCAATGGAGCTAAGCCAGTTTGTACCAGCTGAGGACCTGGTCTTTAAATTAGAGACTATAACTAAATTTTCATTGTTGTTTTGAGAGGCCCCAAACACTCCACTGATCGTTGGCTGTAGATAGTCATAGCACAAATGATTTCTTGTTATTATTATTATTCTGTCAGATACTTAAGTTAACTCTTTTGCTAAATTGTGTTTTCTGCAGTTGGCAAACCTCACAAATGTGGATACTGTGGCCGAAGCTATAAACAACGCAGCTCTTTAGAAGAACATAAAGAACGCTGCCACAATTATCTGCAAACCATGAGCCTCTCAGGCAGCTTGTATCCAGGTAGGAGTTCAAAGCAGAAAGGGTAAACCTGGAACCAGTACCCTCCTGTCACTCATTAATTGCCAGGGGATGGTCTAGTTGAGCTATCTGGGAAGCGTAACTATCCATTACAGTACCACCACTGAACAGATTTTTGGATATATATTTCCATCTCTGTCTTGGTAGATAGATAATTAGTTGGAGCTATTGTTGTACTTAATCAATATTTAGTTTTCTTGTTTTCCTTGCTCCAATCTAAAACGAGAAAGCTAAGGTATGAAGGCCAATTTTGACTTTTACATCTAGAAACAACACCTTCAGGTAACCAGCTACAAGACTTGGAATTCCTTAGCTCACCAGCTGTTCAGGCTAAAGCATAGTTATCCCAACTCATAGGGCTGGAACGTTCCTATTTATTTTGAGTCCTATAGATTACAATACTCAGGACTACAAACTCTTGTTAAAAAGGTAATTCCACTGCCAGTATATGATTTAGAGCTAATTTACTCTGGAATGCACACTTTGGTATAAGAGGGGATAAGAACCACACACACACCCTTACACACCTGCATAGGCTATCCGGACCTTGTGTCCCAGTGCACAGCAATGAGTAGGCGCTCAATGCCAACTACTCCTCCCAGGCCAAGCAAGTGAGCAGGAAGAGAAAAGAACCTTAGCTCTGCCCCACAATGCACTGGCTAACCCAGAGGAGCCAGTCTGGAGAGGGTAGTAATTTGCTGTTGGTAGGCACCAGCAGCAAACAACTACCCACCTAAACCAAAGGGGAAGTAGGGAGGGAATCATGCCTCTCTGGAACACGATTTTTTCCTTGGGGCCTGTGCACCAAAACCTGATCCCATGTCTGGGGCATGTAGCAGAGCCACAATCTATTCCTTAGAGACTACAGAATCTAAAATTGTGCCTAAAATTGAGGAGGTCTTGCAAGTTGGAAACAAAGGTACCAATTAGATGTGTGAGACTGATCACAAGAGGTAATCATACCAGATACGTTGATAGGCATTAGTTCAGGGGGCGAGCATAGTATCAA
This sequence comes from Chrysemys picta bellii, assembly GCF_011386835.1. Classification (NCBI taxonomy): domain Eukaryota; kingdom Metazoa; phylum Chordata; order Testudines; family Emydidae; genus Chrysemys; species Chrysemys picta. The sequence goes on from NC_088792.1 coordinate 107,111,406, forward strand.
TGTACAGAGGAATTTAAGGTTTCAGTCCATCTGATAAACTACATTTCTTGCATACCTTTTGGATCCTGTAAGTATATATTATTCAGTTTGTCAAATGACAAACTGGTATGTTATCTCTGACCTATTTGCAATGATGCCTTATTTAACATTGTATATCTGGACAGCACTTGAATATGTTTTTACATGTTACAAGATAATGTAAAGTATATGCACATAATGATAACACTGAATGCAGCTGAGATCCTTCTGACAGACAGCATGTTAGAGCAGCGCTCCTCCTAATTTTATTGAGGGGTTGGAGAATGTATAAATAGGAGGAAAGCTGAAGCTAATGTACTCAAAGCCATGATATTTATTCCGTAACAGGGTGATAGGATGTAGAAGCCAATAGTCTGTCTGGGGTTAGAATTTCCAGCCTGGCATAAAGGTTTGATACGTCTGTGGGCAAAAGAAAACAACAATTTGTGTTAGCTTTTCAGTAACTTGCTGAAAATAAAATATTAGTAAAGAAAAATATGCAGATGAAGCTGAAATCAGTAACGAGAAACTGTAGTAAGAAATAACTCTCAGATGTATGGGACTGTGCTTATTATAAACCCTGACAGAAAAAGCTTAGATGTTCACAGCAGTTTAGGGTTATGCAGCTCAGTATTTAATATTTGAATCAGATTGAAAGTTGGCATATTCATAAGTGGTGTTTAAGAAACATTGCTTTCTTGAATACACAAAGAGTATCAGACAGATCCCTATTATACCTAATATGACTTTGATTTTAGAAACCGGCAGTAAAATGGAAGGAATAGCTTATATTTTAAACATTGTATTTTGCCAAAGCTCCTACTTTTTAACAAAATTTGGTATTATTTCTCAGGTAATAAACCAGTTTTTCATTAAAAAAAACCTTTGTTGAAAGTGATCCTGGTATTTTAAATTACATACCAGGCTCCCTAACTCATCACAAACACAGTTTGACTTCAGATGCCGTTTTTCAATTTTAAAAATATTGTATCTGTAAAGAGGTAAATATGCAACAAAGCCGGTCAGAATGAGACATGGTCCTTTTCGTATTTAAAAATATTTTTATTGCATGTTTTTTATACTTAGAAAAGTAAGTCAGTCTTATATGCAAGAACTACTGTTCATTCAGCTTTTCAGTATGTATTATTGAGCTATTACTACGATAATAAAGTCCCACTGATTGTTGTATTGATAGAATCATAAAAATGAGGGGTAAGGTCATCCGGTCCATCTCCCTGTTACTGCAGGATTATTTTCCACAGCATATTTTCTAGTATTTTGTCTAATCTAATTGAAAAAGTCCTAAGCAATTGATTTCTACCACTTCCTTTAGGAGCCTGATAGATCTCATTGGGAAACGTACCTAATATGGGCAGAGCCAAGGAGGAGGGTGAAGGGGAACAACATATTTTCTTTCATTTTGTCTTTGAATTTGACGATTTGGAGTGAAATCCTGGCCCCACTGAAATCAATGGCAGAGCTCCAAACAACTTCAGTAGGGCTAGAATTTCACCTTAGTGTCTGATGCTGCTTCCACAGACATAAGTTGGAGTTTTGCTATTGATTTCAATAGGAACACATGAGACCCTCCAAGTACTATAGAAAATAACAGAAAAGACAAACTATGAAAACTTATAGACTGAGCTTTGCTCTTGTGGTTTAGTATATCATTAGAATAAATCAATGAAGATACGGCATAGTACAGCCACAAAGATACACAGGTAGATTGATATCTGTATACGCCTACACCGAGTGGGCCAATGTTTTTTGTTCCCACAAAAAAATTCAGTGAAAACACAAAAACAGAAAAAAAATTCAATTTTTGGCAACCAACCCCCCTCCCCAAAATTCAGGTTTGCAGCCAATGTTTTTGGGGTGTGGTAGGGTGGGGGTAGGTTTCAGTTTCCCAAAACTGGAAAATACTGGTTTGGGCCTAAATTTTTATTTTTTGCTTGCCATTTTTCATCAAAACAGCAAACAAACAAACAAACAAACAAAAAGTATGTGAACTCATGGGCTAACCCTCCTTTAATTCTTTGGAACTGTTATTGTGCTACCTTCTTGGATGTCATGGGGAAATGTCTTTGCATTTTGGTGGCAATGTGGGAACTGCTATTTGTCATTATTTCCTTTAGAAACAATGACTTTTTGTTGTTTTGGGCCTTTACCATAGAGTTTTACCCTTTTGTGACTTCTAAATTGGATTGGAAAACACCTGAAAGTGTTAGCCTACACCAAATATAGAAGCTTGCTTCCTTAATGGGTGCATGGTAATGAGCATACAACACCATTGCTCTGTACTGACTGACTGATCACTTCCAGATGCTATTCAAGGAGTGGGTCACAGTCTTTAAAATCTTAAATGGTCTGGGGCCCAGTCATTTTAGCGAGCACTTCAACCACTGTAGTATGTCATCCTGCAGCAGTGGTTAAGATCTGCTAGATTGCTCCTGCTATTGGTTCCTAGAGTTGTCTTCCATGGGGGCACTCTTCTCTGAGGGTACTTAACAGCTTCTTCTGTTGATCCACCCCACCTGAGTCTGTCAACTCAGGGGATGATGTAGCCAAGCCTGTTCTATCAGGCTGCCATTTAAATGACATATTGCTAACATTAGAGAGACAAGGTGGGTGAGGTAATATCTTTTATTGGACCAACTTCTGTGGGTGAGAGAGACAAGCTTTCGAGCTTACACAGACCTGAAGAAGAGTCAAATTGGTCCAATAAAAGATATTACCTCATCCACCTTGTCTCTCTCTAATATCCTGGGACCAATACAGTTACAATAACACTGTATACATATTACTAGCATGGCAGTCCATTAGGTTTGCTTATTCCTTTCATGTAGGCAACAGATATATTTACTTTAACTATTGTTATATGTCCAATTACCACAGCAGTAGATACCATGTAAACATCTATCAATAAGGGAGCACACCTATTGAGACGATAACATGTCACCAGCATACATATAACATAAAAGACAGATTGCCCAATCAAGGCCTAAAGCATTCATGCTTTATTACTTGATGATCAGATATCAAGTCACAATCTTGCTTAAAATATTCATCTCTTGGCAAAAGATAAAAAAAATCCAGAGAGCAATCACTCAGTATGTGTTACACACACTTGATAGATCATCTTTTCTTCAGACATTGGATGCTCAGGATAAGTATAGTTTACCATCATAGAGCTCTTGTTGTGCCAGTTCATCTCAAACCCCCTTCAGCGTCCACAGGCAATTGCAACAAAGTGACATAACAGGAACCTTTTCCCTAGTGGTTCATAGCTAAGAATCTCTTTACTGGGCTTTCTTTCTAAACCTAAAACTTCTTAGCAGTAGCAGGAAGTCAGAAAACAGTCTGAGTGCAGAAGGTCAATGCTCTATGATAAATAAATGTTCAGCCACTGGACTAGCTAAAATTGGTTTTTAATGACTAACACTGTATCAGGGAAGTAGCGTAATAGAGAACTGTCAGAGAAGTTGTTTTCTGCATAAATTATAAATACATTCTTCTATACGAAGTGATAACCATGCCCCATTTCTGATGAAGTGATGCTTATTGTGCTGGGCTTTTCTGTCACTAAAAGGTAGTGGGGGGAGGGTAAGAGGGGGAGGGCTTTGTATCAAATATAATATTAAAGATCTTAGGGCCTGATTCTCCATTTTCCTGCACCATGTGTAATCATTCAGACCATTGCAAGGTGGGTGTAAAACCAAATCAGAGTGATCATGTTAGACATTCATTTTGTACCAGTGTAAATAACTAGACAGGGTGCAGAGCAATGGAGAATCAGGCCCCATAAGCTTTGCAATCTGTTATCTCTACATCCTATTTGAGGGGAAGATGAGCACTGATCTAATTTAGTCAGCATAAGGGACAATGATACAAACAGTCAGAGTCAACCTGTGCCTGTCATTGTAAGCTCCTGGTTTTAGTTGGTTGCATGCTAATAGAAAAGTCTGACTAACATGATACAAAGATGGTAGTTCCATTAAAATGGAGCGTGCGTGCCTAACCCTCTGATGTCATTTGATTTCAGTCATAAAAGAGGAAACTAACCACAGTGAAATGGCTGAAGACTTGTGCAAGATAGGGTCAGAGAGATCCCTCGTGCTGGATAGACTAGCAAGTAACGTCGCCAAACGTAAGAGCTCTATGCCTCAGAAATTTGTTGGTAAGAGTTAAACGTTTGCTGTCTCCTAAAAAAAGCCTTATAGGGTTTTCAGTCTTGCATCATGATTTTCATTTGTTATCATTAAATTAACAATATATAAATATATAGGATTCGCTAGACGGATGCATTAAAAAAGGATACTTTCTGCAGCTTAACTTTCCATTTTACAGCTTTTGTGGGGGGGGGTTCAGTATTCTTGCCTTTTCCACTGTTGATGCCCCAGGTCTTCTATATGATTATCTTGGGAATCGAGGCTCCTATTCAGGAAAGCACTTAAGCAGATGCTTAAGACTACATTTTGTTAACTTCCCACATTAGGGCCCGACCCTGTGTGTTGACACGTGTAAGCATGTATGTGTAGGTGAGGATGGGCTGAATGTAAGAGGTTAATACTATTTCACTCCTTCAGAAAGGTTGTACACTTGTTTACCTCATTTCTTTGGTCAAGTATCATTTATAAACCTAGAAATATGTGCCCAGCTGATGAGAATGGTAAAAGAAAAACCAAGATCAATTTATACTTCTTCACATACATACTGTAAGCAACACAAACTTCCATAACCTGCTTCCTTCTTTTACTAATAGACATTTTCTTGTCTCAGTGACTTGACTAGGCGGTTGTGTCCATTTTCTTCTTCCAGTTGGTATTCACTGTGCAGAGTAGTGGCTTGTAGCAAATCAATCAAAGGAAACTGAATACAATGAGAGAGATTGCAATAATGTTTAGGTTTAGACTTAAACCTTCAAAAGCATGGAAACTCAAAGGAAAGCCTGAGCTCATTTCTACGGAGAAACAGACAGAATATTCAGACTTCTCCTAGTTTTATATCACTTGCTTCAGGAGAGGATTAAAGCCTTTGGGAAGGACTAAATTGTAAGACGGGTTTTGAAGAAAAGGTGGAGACATGACAGACTAGGTAAGGGAGGGGGATTCCAGAATGTAGGAAGCCACATGGAAGGAGGTTTGATTCTAAGAGTGGGAAGACACAAGGGAGCAGTAGCTCATGTGGCAGGGATGGAGCAAAAAGGGAGTGAAGCATGCCACAGAAAGAGACAAACAGAGAATAGTAGGGATCCAAGTTGTATATACCCTTTAAGAGAAGAAGAAGAAGAAGCCTAAACTTGATGGAGTGGGTGACAGGAAGCCAGTGGAAGGATTTGAAGCAGGGAAGAACACTGGTAGAGCAGTAGGCATTTAGTTTTTCAGGGGTTAAATTTGAACTGTGGGCAGGACATCCAGGAAGAGACAGCCAGAAGTACAAATATGAATAGAGTGGGTTTAAGTGAGAGGACAAGAGGCACAGCAGAAAATACTGGATGAGATTGTAAAGGGAGAAGAAGATAGGGCCAACACAGAACACTGAGAGACCTTGGTAAAGAGAGGGAGGAAAGAGGCACCACCAAAGAAGATACTGCAGAAGTAGTCTGAGAGGTAGGAGAGGAAGTCTCTACAGTCTAGGGCAGAGAGAGTTTGTAGGAAGAGGGCATGATCAACTATATCTAAAATGGGAGAGAGCTGAAAATTATGGAGATGGAGAAGAACCTTTGTGATTTGTCCAGGACGACATCATTGGGCAGTTTCAGTGGAATGGAGGTGGCCCAATTGAAGGTGATCAAGGAGTGAATTAACATAGAGGAAGCTAAGGCCACATTTGAGAATTTTGAAAGAGGAGAGTGGTAGATGGAGAGGAGATGGGCTCAATGGAGGGATGTTTGAGGCTACAGGAAATAATAGCATGCTTGAAGTCAGAGATGTGTGAGCGAGAGCAGAGAAAAACTGAGAAGGAGGGAGATTGTATAGGGGGGAAGTCAGGAGTTGGAGAAAACAAGGTCAAGAGAGCAGATTGAGAGACTGGTGGAAGAGAGTAAGAGACACACGTCTGAATCAGAAACGGGTGAGGGAGGAGAGACTATATTGTAAGAGAGGGGAGGAGGAATCTTGTACCAGAGTGTGTCATTATGTCAGAAGGTAGAATAGTAGGTTTAAGGAGACAGTCAAAGATGGGGAAAAGAAGTGATTGTAGGAGCAGGACTTAATCAGGGCAGGAAATGTAGCTGCTTACCAACTAAGATGGCAGAATTGTAGTGGAGGTAAATACTGAAAATGTGGTAGGAATTCTGAGTTATTAAAGAACTCCAAATTGTTTGATGATTAAGGACCGGATTCAACTACCAGAGTAAGTTGATGCAATTCTTCTGAAGGCTCTGGATTGAATTTGTCTCTTAGACTTTTTGCATAAGGAAAAAATATCAGCTGTGAAGACACCAAGAAGACCAGAGAAATTAATTTGGTTTAGAAAACTATTTTTAATAAACACAAATAAGTAACCCATTTAGAGCGGTTGGGCATGGACTGTTTTTTGTTTTCCATTGTTTGTCACCCTCATGCTGACAAACAATAGAGAAAGCCAGGCAAATGAGAGACACAGGTAAGGCAGAGTTTTCTGTCACTTATTCAGTGTGTGGTGTAAGAAGACACCATGACAGACTATTTATGAAGACTCTGCTGTAAAAAAAAAAAGGCCTCTTTGGGCAAAGAGACTCATCAGAGACCCCCAAATTCCCTCCTTTTTTCCCCAGTGCTCACCCCGTTTAATATGAAGTACATTACGAGTTGCTCAAACTCCAAGTCCGGTCTCCTTGTCCAAAGTCCGTTTTGGTAACAAGAAAATGGACATTGAACTAAAGGATTAAATACACCAAACACTGAACCAATTTCCAGCTCTCCCACATTCCTTTAACATAACAATGCTACCATCATTTAACCAGTGACTAATTTAAAAGACACCAGTCCTGATTCTCCTCACTTACACTGATTTTAAACCAGCGCATCACTATTGACCTCACTGGCATCACTCGTCATTTAGACTGAATTAAATGAGAGGAGAATAAAGCCCAGAAGCACCACTGGTTACAAATGCCAGAGAAGGCGCAGGTTTCCTCGGCCAACCATAAACCTCAGGGCTAGTTAACAGGTAGGAAAAACAAGCCACTGTTGCAAAGAGGAACACAACAATATTAGAGATAAGTCAAGGTCCAGTCAGTCCCAAACTCAAGAGAGACAGAACAGTATGTGGAACTTGGTATAAAGCTGAGCTCATTCACCAATTTCAATTAATTAGGTGTGAAATTATTTGACAGCAATAGTGCCATTGCAGCACTTGTGTACGGCACCTTGCTTTGCAAACAGGAACAAACCCCAGGGTTGAGAGCCAAATTGGACCTTCCAACCTGGGGTTGGAGAGGGACTGGTAACAGTTCAGGCTGAAATGTGTCTGATATGTTAAAACATCAACCAGAAATTTTTTTTAAAAGAAGCCTATCAAAGCTAGAGCGTATCAGCTGTCTGTTAGCATTTAGTTACCTGTGGCAAGCACCCTGAAACACTGCAAAGCTTCTGAAGAGCTTCACGCCACTAGCAGTTTACCTTACTTATTCTCTGATAACCATAAAAATAGGTGATTGTTTTTAATGAGCACTAGTGTTATCTGCACTGCCCATATGTAAAAATGATACTTGCCTGCCTTAAGCTTGTGTGTGTTTGAAATGCTCTTGCTCTGTGACAGATTTTTCCTTACGAGGAGCTGATCATATTGGTCAGCTATAGGCTAGTTATGGTACATAATCATAAAGCAAATATTAACCAATAAAGAACACCTAAACTTGTGCCCTCTGGATGCTCAGTGTATAACATATAATAATAAAGAGAGCCCAGGTTTAATGATGTACAGTACATATATGCTTTAACTTTGTTGTTTTCTGAATCAGGGGTATAAATTCATATTAAAAAATGTGGTAAGCATTTCACACATTGCCCATACATTTTCCACAGAGTCCATTTTGACTCTCTAGTCTTTAGCTCTTTGCATTTTGAAACTATGGGATTAGAAATGGTGCATCTAATAAAAACCATGGCATTAGTGGGGAGGAGCAAACACTAGCACTAGGAGTGGGAGGTGGGAAAAGCAACCCAAAAAGCACAGGGTCTGGCATGGGTGGAGCCAAGTTAGGAGCTGTATATGCCATGCCACCTTACTGGAAATGTACTGAGGAGTTAAGATAGCTCTAAGAAGTGCTAGCTCTAGGGCTGGTCAGAAAACAAAAACATCCATTTTGAACAAATGTTGAGCTTTTGACATTTGTTTTCATTCTGCATTAGAACAAAAACTAAAACTTTTAGAAATTTTTCACAAAAAATGAGAGAGTCCCCTGCCTTCCAATTACCCAGTAGCTCACTGGGTAGAGCACTCACCTGAGGATGAGGGAAGACCCAAGAGCAAATCCCTGCTCTGCTTGAGTCAGAGCAGGGATTTGAACCTAGGTCTCCCACATTTCAGCTGAATAAGAGCCTCCTGGGAAGAGGGAGAAATCCCGGACCTGAGAAAGTTTAGACAAAAAGAGAGAAGATTCCTCAAAACGTTCTAGTTTTGACCAATCTGCATTTTCCTACAAAAAGACGTTTCGTCAAAAAATTCCTGACCAGCTCTAGTTGGCTCCCATTCTGTGCCTGCTACCTCCCCTGCTGTGGAGTGAGGCTAGAGCACAGCAGGGAGGAGCCAGGCTTCCAGAGAAGATGGAGGCCCAGGAAGTGCCTGGTAGGCAGCAGGACTTTCTGCACTATAGGCCTGTTTTTTTCAGGATTTCAAGCAAGCGATTTCCAGGCTGCACTCCTGGCCCTTTGTGGAGTTTGGAAATCCCTCCACTCTGACAGGGCAGTTCTGTCCACTTCATCCTGTGGAATTTCCAACAGACTTTCCCCCTGCTCTTTGGAGGCTCTTCAACAGGAAGGGACAATTGAGCCCCATTTTATGCAATCTTGTACATGCTGCAGACTAATGGAAAGTTATTAGTATAGCCTGGAGCAGTATTAACTTCCAAGGGAGCCCCTCTGTATTTTAAGGAGGAGTGACAGCAGCAGTGGCTGGTAGGAGGGAAGCAGAACAGGCTCTACATAGAAAGACCTCACCTCCCTGGATCCCCTGAGATCTGTCAGACCCATGTTGCTCACAGTTCCATAGGGCAGTGGTGTTCAAACTTTTTTTCTGGTGACCCAGTTGAAGAAAATTGTTAATGCCCGCGACCCAGCAAAGTTGGGGTTGAGGGGTTTGTGGTGTGGGAGGGGCTCAGGGCTGGGCCAGAGGGTTGAGGTGAGGGGGTAAGGGCTGCAGGGTGGGGCCAGGAATGAATGGTTCAAGGTGTGGGAAGGGGCTCTGGACTGGGGCAGGGGGTTGGGGGGCAGGAGGGGGACAGGGCTCTGGGCTGGGGGGTGGGGCTGGGGATGAGGGGTTTGGAGTGCAGGAGGGGGCTCTGGGTTTGGGGGGGGCTCAGGGCTGGGGATTGGGGTGTGGGAGGGGGTCAAGGCTCTGGGCTGGGGGTGTAGGCTCTGTAGTGGGGCCGGGGATGAGGATTTTGGGGTGCAGGAAGGGGCTCTGGGTTTGGGGGGGCTCAGGGCTGGGGCAGGGGATTGGGGAGCAGGCTTACCTCGGGCAGCTCCTGGTCAGTGGCGCAGCGGGGGTGCTAAGACAGGCTTCCTGTCTGTTCTGGCACCACGGACCGCACTCCGCCTCGGAAGCAGCCAGCAGCAGGTCCAGCTCCTAGACAGAGGCACACAAGCGGCTCTGTGTAGCTCTCGCCCACAGGCACCGACTCCCCCTGCTCCTATTGGCTGGTTTCCAGCCAATGGGAGTGCGGAGCCAGTGCTCGGGGCGGGGGAAATATGCAGAGTCCCATGGCCCCCCTGTCTAGAAGCCGGACCTGCTGCTGGTCACTTCCAGGACACAGCGTAGTGTCAGAACAGGTAGGAACTAGCCTGCCTTAGCTGGGTAGCACCGCCGATGGGACTTTTAACAGCCAAGTCAGCGGTGCTGATCAGAGCTGCTGCGACCCAGTGCCTTCCATTCCACGACCCCATTCTGGGTCGCGACCCGCAGTTTGAAAACCCCTGCCATAGGGAGTGGGGTACACTATCTGGGAACCTGAAGGAGGTTTCTTCCTCTTTGCCCCTCCTTTATGGGACTGGTAATATTGCAGATGTATTACAAATACTGCATGAGAGACTTTTTTGTCATTCAGAGCTACCTGTTAGTGAAGTTCAGTATCATGAATGATAGTGTAGCGTAGTACACAGATATACTTTAAATCAGCAGCAGCATTTTTAAATAATTTCTCCAATTCCCAGGCTTTACTTTTATTTTTAACTTGTTTCTCTATAGCCAAGATTTTCAAAAGTGATTACTGACAATAGGCACTTCAATTTTTGGGTGCCCAGTTTGAGACATCTTACAGGGGCCTGACTTCTAAAGTGAGGAGCACCCGCTTTTTAGTCTTTAGAAGTTGGACACACAGTAACTTTTGGAAATCTTAGTTTATCTACTTGGAAACTGCTCCTAATATTTTTTCTTTGCTCATAGATGTGAAGTTGTAATTTTTTTAGTGGACTCTGTTGCACTTGTAAGGTCTCACTTAGATTTGGTTGGCAAAATGGACTGTTCAGCCAGCTCAAAAGAAGTCTCACTCCATGCAGAATGCTAATTTTCAGTTCAATGGAATTATTTATTTGAGAAACATTGCCTTATGTTGCTTCTGCCAGTTATACTTTTCACTACAGAAAACTTATGGACATGTGAACCTTCTTTTCAGAACTAGTGTCTAGCCTATGGTTGGTCAAAAAATTTTCATTTGAAGTGTTTGATGGAAAATTGATTTTTTGATTAAATGAATTATTTTGTGAAAAGTTTCAGAGTAGCAGCCGTGTTAGTCAGTATCCGCAGATTTGTACCCCGCATTGAATCTTTCTATTTTGATTTTACTGACATAGGAAGTCCAATGCTTAGACACATTGAATCCCAAATGTCTAACTCCTGATTGTTTTGGAAAATTATTTTGTGAAAAGTGTTTGCTTTCCACAGAAGGTTTTGATTTTTTTGTCAATATGTTGAATGGTCAAAAAATGAAATGTTTTTGTTTTTCAGACAAAAAACTAAATATTTCTGACAAACTCCCATTCTCTTCTATGGGCCAGGATCTTTTGACAGACTTTATCTCCCATGATGCACCATGGACATGTAACTGCCATGATATAGCACCTCCATGCACCAAGAAGGAGGTCGTGGCACACCAGAGTCCAACCAAGGAGCCCAGCCTGTAAAGAAGAATGGGAGTTTGAGGCAGTTGAACCACAAGTCTCATGAGGCAACACGGCAGTATTTCAGAATTGAATTTTGTTGTGTGTTTGGCCAAAATTTTTCAGTTTTTGATTGTTTGCCAAAATATATTTTCTCATCAGTTCTAGTGTAGCACACCAGGAAATTGAGAGCTCTTCACAGCAGTTCTCAATTTCAGATGCAGATTTGTACCCCGCATTGAATCTTTCTATTTTGATTTTACTGACATAGGAAGTCCAATGCTTAGACACATTGAATCCCAAATGTCTAACTCCTGATTGTTTTGGAATGCAGGTGAGAAATGCTTGTCTGATGTTCCCTACGATGCCACCACTAATTATGAGAAGGAGAGTGAGATGATGCAGACCCATGTTATAGACCAGGCCATTAACAATGCCATCAGTTACCTAGGGGCAGAGTCTTTGCGTCCCCTTGTGCAGACACCTCCAGGCAGCTCTGAAGCAGCACCTATTATCAGCTCCATGTATCAACTCCACAAACCTCTTGGGGACAATCACGCTCGTTCCAATCATACTGCTCAGGACACCGCGGTGGAAAACTTGTTGCTGCTTTCCAAAGCCAAATCCATCTCCTCTGAAAGGGATGCCTCCCCCAGCAATAGCTGCCAAGACTCAACAGATACAGAGAGTAATAATGAGGAGCGCAGCGGTTTAATTTACCTGACGAATCACATAGTTCCCCACGCAAGAAATGGCCTGTCTATAAAAGAAGAACAGAGGCAATATGAAGTCCTGAGGGCAGGTACTGACAATTCCCACGATGCTTTCAAAGTGATCACCAGCAATGGGGAGCAAGTAAAAGTTTACAAGTGCGAACACTGTAGAGTTCTTTTCTTGGATCATGTGATGTACACCATCCACATGGGCTGTCATGGGTTCCGCGATCCTTTTGAATGCAACATGTGTGGCTACCACAGCCAGGACAGATATGAATTCTCTTCTCACATAACACGAGGGGAGCACCGTTTCCACATGAGTTAAAACCCCTCCCACACAGATGGGACCTTGTCAGCTGTACTACTGGAGCTGTATGAACAACAAAAAACACCAGTCTATTGGACAGTAAAAGCATCCAGAAATGAAAATTAGAAGACCTGGCCCCAGGAGTTTTCTCCTCTTGGTAGCATGTATTGCAACTTAATTTTATAAAATGCATATTGATGTTTTTATTGCAAATATTTGGATCACCAAACCTTTAGTAAGTAGCAGCTTTTGTAGTCAGGTAGCTGAATCCACTTCCTTCTAGCTATTGCTTTCTGCAGACCTCTCTCTCCAACACAGTTAAGCATGTGCATAATGCACAAAAACTTGGCTGGGGGCTAGAAAGGCCTTGTGCTAATATGCTGAGAATAGGGCTCTTACACCAGACTTTTTTTTTACTTCCCATTATTACTTGGGTCATTAGGAAGACATAATTAAAATAAAGACAAAGCAGCCCAACCAAGACCCTTGAGTGGTGCCATGGGGACCTGGAATGGTGTTGCAAGCCTAGACCCTTGACAGGCACTATTTTAGCAGTGAAGTAAAATAACACAGTAGCACACACCAAGGTGTGGATTTTCTTGCCTGCATGGCATACCTTATTTCTATTGTGAAGCATAAGGCCAGTTGTTTGAAGGACATGAGAAACACCCTTGTAATATATACTCTGGAGTGGAAATTGCATTTATTTGGAGAAAAGGGTTTTGTTGACTTTTTAAAATAAATATTTTCCCTCCCTATCCAATAAAAACTAACTTTTTCCTTAAAAATATAAGGTTTAAAAATCTTTCCGCATAAGAAAATAACCATTTATGTAGAATTTTTTAAAAGGAGTTTTAATTATTTAGAAAAATACGATATTCAGTAGGAGAGAGAAAATGTTTGGAGATTATTTTTAGGCACGCTTCTTTCATTTTGGGGGCAAAATTTTTACAACTGGCTTCAAAATTTCCACATTCACCCATTTTGCATATGAAAATGCCCATTCTGCTTGCACAGCAAGTACTCTGGCTATTTTGTGGGCTGTGTCTGGAAAATTTAGCCCGCAATGATTTTTTTTGACGCACTGAAATGAATTAAACAGCCATTTAAAAAACGTAGTGCCTATCCCCCTTTTCTCTAAAATTAACCATTCATTAAGAGATCCATCCTGCAAGATACTGAGCACTCTGGCACCGATCTATCAAAGCACTTCAGCTTTTGCCTGAGTAGTCACATGAACATAAATGGAACTATTCTTATGCTTAAAGATAATCCCAAATTTAAGGGTTTTTTTTTTTTTTTGCTGGATTGAGTCCAGAGCAAGGATCAAGCCCTATGAAACCAAAAACATCTATTCTATCTCCCCCGCCCCATCCCCACATTCAGCGTCCTCTTCTTGGCAAGATCCTCCCAACTAGCTGTTTAAATTCCAGTAAAATGAAAAGACCTCTGAAGCACAAAGGCAGCTGATAGTAAAAACTGCCAATCTGTTTGTCTCTTCTTTAGTTCCTCTTCCAAATAGCTCATTCCTCTCTGCAGCCTGCTGGCTTTAAGACTGGGTAATAGTGATATTTATGCAACTTGGTTAAGAATCGCCCTGCAGAGCTGGAATATTTCCACAACAGTACAGGTACTAATAATTGATGATTGAGTTGCCCAACCCATTGAATGTACAAACATTTCCACTGTATAAGAGATTGGTACTACCCCATAAACAAAAAACATATATTGCAACAGGACCATTTCTTAAGTTTTGTAATACTGTTATGAATATATATATATATATATTCATTCATATTACGGGCCAAATTCAATAGAACTAGTGCACTTGCACCAAGGATGAATGGGGTCCAATGGGTGTATATATTACATACATATAATATATATAAACAGACAAAGGGGTCCTGGTTCTGCTTTCACTTACGCAGCTGTAAATCAAGAGCAACTCCATTGAGGCAATGGAAGGATACTGGTGTAAGTGAGATTTGAATATGCTTTACACCTCACTCCCCCCCCCCCCCCCACACACACACACATTACTTTGTTAAACTGTACAGTCATTCCTAACTATAAGAAATTTACTTTGTAAAAGCCAAGCTCCTTGGATCACAAGGGTGATATTACATAGAAAGAATGTCTATAATGCATGGACTGTGTAAACACATGCAAACACACTTATGCACATACATTGATGAATATGAATATGAACAACATCTTTCTTTTCTGGTATCCTACTGGGAATTTGACAGTAATATAAACTATAGCCCTGATTGTGATCTTATACAGGTTAAATTCCATTGACTTAAGTGTAGGTACTACTGGTTAGAATCTGGCCCCTATGCATCAGCCTGGGCAAAGCCAAGAGGGGCATTTCTATCCATTTTTTGTGCCAAAAAGATTGCCTCACTGAGTCTGTTGCATATTCTGTGTCAACAAAGACTGCACGTACTGGTATGCCAATAGCATTTAAACATGCTTCTAGGAAGAATCTGATGTTAAACTGCAAGGAAAGGGCAAAAATAACTTACACTAAGATGAGTTGTTGTTTTTAATTCAGTTTATATTCTATTTCTTTTTAATGTTCATGCTTTTCCAGGGCCTGATTCACCTGTCCTTTATCCTTACACCTTCACTGCAGGCTGTTCTCCCTGCCATTCTGACCAGGGAGGTCCGGTGTCATTGCTGAGAGTTTCTTCAGTGACCTCTTTGCGTCAGTGGCAGAGAACTGGACAGCTGAGGAATGTACCTTAATCTCCTGGAAACAGGGAGCTGGTTCTGTTACTGATATTCGTGGCCCTCTCACAGTTTAAAGTGTTATACAATCTATACACAGCTTATTTTTAGCTTTTGGAAAAAAATCTTTTTCTTAACACACCTCAGCCCATAAGGAAACGCTTTTTTAGGGCATTTCTTTGCTAAAGCCCACAAAAGAGCGAGCCAAAGTCACTACTGCTATAAGCAGGCACATCTCCAGTGGACTGGTGGCCACTTAGAGATGTGTGGATTCTGGCCTTTAGAGTGAAATGTTTAATTGTAAAATTGACGATTTCTGATTCAAAGGAGTTCTCGGCATTTAAATGGGTTGGGGCTATGTCACTTGTTTTGTCAACATGCACACATAAGTGTGTGGTTGTGAGGCTCATACATAACTCTATATAGTTATGTATCATATGATAATTTTCACAGTGGATGTGTTTCTTGGCTCTAGGCTTTTCCTATTTATATGAGAGTATGTGAATGTTGTACAATAAATAATACAGTGTATAATTTAGCTTATTAATAAGATACAGTGTATCAGAAGGAGTAGCGTAACAGCAGCAGCATTCCTTGTTTGTAGAGGGGCTTTTGTTTCACATTGTTTGCACAAAAATCATCCTCTCTTTGTTTGGAAATAAATGTATTGATAATTTTATTTATGGGGATGAACACAGGAGGGAAAAACGATCCATGTACTAGGAGCTCATTTGTCTGCAGCTAAACAAATTGTGCCTGTAGATAACCATGTTAGTGTAACCTCCCTTTTTCCCTCCTATGCGCTGGTGTACTAGCCTATCATGGTTTATCTCTAACCTAAAAAACAAAAAGAGTAAACATGTTGAACGGCTTTAAGTTAAGCTGATATCTGTTTTAAAAAAAGATGTAAATAGCAACATAGTAAGAATTGCTTTTCAGAATTTTTTCCACAGCTGATTTCTCCTCCCACCCCACCCCTGCCTTTTATATTTGATATATAAACAAGTTGTATTTACACATTTTTTGCTGTGAATTTATATTGTAAACCCCTTTTTCTTTAAGACCATTGTATTTACATTTCAAATTTTTATGAAATTTGCTTGATTTTTTTTAATTAAATTATGTCTGGAAGGTGAGACATATCTTGTGAGAGAGACAGCTTGGTAAGAGACTTGTCTTTAGTTGCTGTAGTGACATTCTGCACAGCTTAAACCCCTTCGTGCATGAGTGACTGCATGCACATGTAAGAGAATGTGCACATATGTGTGGCAAAGTGGAGCAAGGAAGAGAGCACGAAGCTGAGCTTGGGATCAGGCAGCCTGATTTTCTGTTCGCATCTACACTAGTGTAACTGTATGGAAGTCAGTAAAGTTAAACCAGCCTAACACAAGTGGGAGATAAGCAGACCCTTGATCTTTATACATAGCAGGTGAAATGCAGGGAGAGATTCTTCATTGTGCCACAGCACTGATGTATTTTGGCCATAAAATCCCAAGAAAGGGGCTCTGCCTGAGTCATGCGGGGGTGGGGGGGGGAGGGCATGGATGATCCTGCAGTTTTGTACAGCCTAAACAGGGGCTTAAAAACCACTAACAACTTCCTTTGCTGCCAGCATATGGGGGGAAGAGAAAGGGAGCACAATCCTAGGCTAAGTGTTTTTGGCTCTTACAAGCCAACCTAATTTAGGAATGCCTCAGTCTTCTCTACTGCCGCATAAAGAGGATGGCATGCAGGGAGCAGCAGGATCCAGCCACTGCAAATGAGAGCTTGAAGCCTCCTATACACCCACATCTGACTCCTGCTCTTCACATTTAAGGCTAGCTTCACAAAAGGATTTCGGCGCCTGGCTGCCACTTTTAAGTGCATAAATCCTCAAATCAGGCTTCACTGGCTTTCACAATACCTCTGCTTAGCAGCCCCCTCAACTTCCTGCCTTCTCAACTTTTGCTGTAAAAAAGTTTCCTAGGCACCTACTTCTGCATAGGAATACTGCAGCCTCTACACCACATGTCCATCTGCCTAAGCCCCAAAGTGATTCACAAGCTGAGGCAAGATAGGTGTTCCTCCACCTAACTCCCCTGCAAGGCTCAACACAGTAAGTTCAGAGCTCACCTACCAGATCAGGCCGCTATAGACAGGTTCACACAAAATGGCCGAGGCAAGGGCGAAGAGCTCCCTCATAACACTTAGCCCTGACATTAGGCTACTCATCTGGGAGACCCTGTACTGACCGCTCAAGTTCAAATATACCTGCCATCTGACAGGGAGAAGGGATTTGACCAGGAATCTAGGCAAGTGCCCTAACCACCACTTTTCAGAGGTGCTCAGTGAGATATTCTGCTGTGGGGCTCCCTCAGTCACTGCTGTTTTTAAAAAGTCACAGAAGCAGGGGGGCATGGGTCTCCCAGTTCCCAAGTGAGTGCTCTAACTCAGCTACAGAGGCATTCTCACACATGCCCTCTTGCACATGCACCCAGTGATTCATTCATTGTTTAGTCACAGCAGCACAACTTCAGCAGGTGAGACTGCAGGAGCCCCACACGTGACTATACCACAGGCCGATGTTTCGGGCACTCATGTGAGAGGTGGTAGAGCCTTGTTCAAGTCCCTTCTCCCATGGGGGGGGACTTAAACTGGGGGTCTCCCATATCCCAGGGGACTACCCTAACCACTGGGCTAAGAGTTATGAGGGAGCCCCTCCTCCCTGGCTTCTTGCAAAAATACTCTGGGCACCTCACTCCACCACAGGGGCTGCAGCTGAGAACCCCAAGCAAAAGGAGTTACCTAGGTCTGAGAGAGGAACAGGGCTTGGCATCTCGTGTTGGCTAGTTTAGACCGGAAGCTGCCTAATGTGCTGGATTTTGTGAATCACATTCTGGGGAATCCCTTTTGCCATATAGGGAGCTTATGCACCCAACTCAGGTTTGCGAATCCCAGTGATTTCTAGGCACCTAAAAATGAGGTGTGGTGACACTCAGAATTGCCACACCTATGTTCTGTTGTAACTCTAGCCCTTAGGGACAACCTGGAAAACTGGCTCTGAAATTGCTGTTTCAGTGCCCTCTCCCTACAACTATCAGTTTGACTGAGTGGTATTTGACTTTAGTTGTCTCTTTCACTCCAGCCCTCGCTTCGCTCTTTCACTGCCAAGGATAGCTATAAAGAACATAATCGTCCCTGCTTGAAGAGTCATGGTAATTAGGAACACGGCACCCTGGAAATGATTTCCATTATAATTTACTGTCACAATGATTTCTCTTCTGGACCTTTCAGCGGCGTCTCCATCCCTACTATCCCTTTCAAACCTTCTACATCAACAATGAGGAAGGGGAATGCAGCTCTGTTTTTGTTTCGAACAAGGAGTTTGTAAATATTTTGTACAGCTGGTGATTTGTGAGTCCACCATGATGAAGGGGAAAAAATTGAGGCCAGCATGCACAACAGTTCATACTTTATGGTACCTCAGATCCAAATTTGGTCAAGTGAATTTATGATTTTGCTAGTCATAATAAACCACACCTACAGCTTTGTTTCCTTATTTACTGTAACATGCAAATTATATAAACTAAAATTACACTACAGTTTTAAATTTCAGTAGGCAGCACTTGTGGAAATAAACATGGGCTGTTTTAAGATCTTTCAGTCACGTGCATTAGACCAAATCTTGATGGCTTTACTCAGTGTTACTAAATCCTTGCACTCAGCCAAAAAATACCCATTGACTTCATGGGAGATTGTGAGACTAAAAACTGTGCAAGGCCCTCAGGGCCCATTGGGAACATGCACAATGTTTCAGATATACTTCATTGCACCTTTTGTAGTATTTGCTTTACTGTTCTTACGGGCTGATTAACTTAGATACCATTGTAGGTGCAAAGACACCAATAGGCCACAAGTGCTATAAAAATGCAAAGTATAATTAACACTGCCCAACATTTTCACTGTTGGGTAAATCTACATTTAGGCATCTCAAAGTCAAAAGGTGGTTTAAGAAGTGCTCAGCACCCACCAATCACATCAAAACCAGTTGGAGCTGCGGATACTCCGCACCTTCAAAAGTCAGGTCACTTTTATTTAAGTATCAAAATGTGGATTTAGAAGCCTAACGTTAGGCACCCAGCTCTGATAACGTTGGCTATGATCATCTTTTTATTATTATTATAAAAATACATATGCAAACAGTAACTAGAAAAATCTGATTTATTCCTTTCCCTTCCCATAGGTTGAACATATTGAATTATTTTGGTCAACTTGTAAATAGAGGTAGTCAGAAAATAAGGGGTATGCCACTGTAAAAATTGGAGTTTTCAGCAAAAGCCAAACCAACCAACCTGCAAATTTTTTGGCTGAAAATCCTAATATTTTTATTCTGAAATGCTACTGCAGTGCCTCATGCTCCTCAATGGGCCAATTGTCTTGGTTGGACTACATCTCCTATGATGCACCACAATATCCCTTCTCAGCAAGAGGAGGCAATGCACTGTAGTAGTTGCCTGGCTGCACTGTATCATGGAAGATGAAGTCCAGCTAGGGAGAGCAGAAACTCAGCACCTCTAAAACCTGGGTTGTCTAAAGCTGGGCACTCAAAACCTGAAGCCCCAAAACGGAGGATACTCCCCTCCCCCTCAAAAAAAAATCCAAGGCCAGAAAGCGGAGCCATTTTCAAAGCTGGGGTTAGAATGCCAGAGTTTCTGAGTCCTTACGGACCATATTTATGTGGCAGTGAATATGGATCAAAATGCTGTGGTCCTTAATTAAGCAAAACCCCTATTAGACTGCAAAGACTGCAGTGGGAATTTTGGTCAAGTAAGGACTATGGCATTTAGCCTTGCATTTTTATTATTATTTTTAAATAAGATCTCACTGCTTTAAAGAATGTCCCAGGTCATGGAACGATTCCCAGTTTTATCTGTCCCAACCACACGTATTAAACATGTGAATGATAGAGGGCAGCTGCGTGTGCTGTTTCTGCTGCCACCGCCGGCTGCAAATCACACAAACCAACGCCTTCCTGTCCCTTGGGAGAGAAGTGAAGGTTCTGGTTTGTAAGCAGTTAGAAAAAAATAAATCTACACCTTGCAGCAGACGGTGGGCCTTGGCCTGACTGGGTGAGGAAGTTAATCAGCACTGAGCAGGCTGTTCGGGATGAGGCCAAACAGATGGTTAGTCTCTGAAACGGCAAAACGGGAAGCAGATGTGGCCACCGCTTCTCCCCATGCATAACTGGGAACCAGCCGGTTGGTGAGGAAATTTGCATAACAAGGATAATTTGGTAGCAAAACTGTCCCTTGAAATGATCTGCATGGATCCAGGCACTGTTGACAATTTTCACTTCTTGTTTCCCAGTCATTGTTCAACCAGATTAAATTTTAGTTCTGAATTTAGTGTTTGCCCGAGCCTTTTCTGAGCTAACGTCCAGGGAAAGCTACTGTGCAATCAGAGCAGCAGCAACCTGGCACTAAAATTTTCATGGTGAAATCCTGGCCCCACTGATGACAATGGAAGTTTTAGTGGCATTAGGATTTCAACTGCAAAGTCCGCTGCAAACAATATAAATGCAACCCGGAAACAATAAAGCTGGGCCTGAACTAATAGACTATATTCTAATGCCCTTGAAGATTATGATGGTCAGATGAGAACTTTGGTACAGACATAGGGATGAAGGAAAATCTTGGAAAGTTTTAATCCATATCTGAATTGTTCAGCTCTGGCCCATCTCTGATAAATATGTATTACTCTTCTTTGATGGGTAAATTTAACTGGCATGTCAGCCAGAGTATGCAAGGCCTTCTCACTGGGCAATAATTTTCCACACCAAAACGTATGTAGAAGCCAGCAACAGGTTAAACTAGGTTATATGAGCCTATCTCAGACAACTAGATTATGTTCTTTAATTGAAGAGGTAGAGCCCTGCCCTCTTCCTCTCTGCTCACTTCTATTTTGTTTTTCTGAAGCGGCACAGTTGTTCCTCCTATTTTCTTACCTATAAATTGCAATGACTACAAATCTAGTTTCCTGTTGAGCTGCAGCCAGCACATCAGAATTCTGATATACCAGCAATTCCCAGACCGTTGGGCACTTGCTGGTGGATCTGTGGAGAGCAGGCTGGGCTTATGATGCTGGCTCTTCAGCCTTGTTTCAAGCTGCTAAAAATCATATTAAAAAAAAAGACACCTTAAATATTAAATACTAAACTTATCCATGTAAGCAATTGCTGTGCTCACCCAGGGATGTTATGTGAATTTGAATGGAAGGGGAGGTGGGATGATCGTTCTGTTAAAAATGTGGTCCACACTTATGAAAAAAAGTTTAAGAACCCATATAGGCTAGGATACTCCTTACCTACTGCTCTGGTACTTCAGAGAGACAGCTGGGCAGCCAGCACAGAGCATTCCAGGGGACAGGACATTGTAAAGGTCTGCTTCTTTGCAACAGTGGGGCACCTAATGAAAAGGAGTTTGGGACTAACAGAGCCCAGATGAGTGCTACAGTCCTGCTGCTTTCAAGTAAGGAAGCTTTTTACACACACACACACACAACACTTTACTGTAGGTGAAGGAGTTTTCGTCTCGCATACCTTCTTTCACTTTCCTCACTCCTAATAACAGGTCTAGTACCTGAAGTTTTTAGTTTACAGTGAATAATATTACTCTTTGTGTTGAAATGGATCAAACATGCTGCAGGCTTCATGAAGTCTATGAACTGAAGCTCATATCCAGAGAGCCCTTAGATATTGGGAAAGTTCAGATCTGGAGCCAAACTGTGTGGCTTGGTCTCATCTTGATTTATAAAAAATATATAAAAGTTACTTCTAAAGGGAGGCATCTGATTGGCTGATGGCGTTTCCAGTGTGCAGGTATGGAAACTATTGTGGTGTCACGCTCCAGCATTTTACATAACCGCTTGACAATAAAAAGAGCAGAAGAAGCAAATCATTGACTGAAACACACACTTGCAGTAGTTAAATGAGAATAATTAAATATATTTTCCTTTTCTGATAGTTTAACATGACATATTTGAAAGATTTCCCCAGTGCAAAAGTCCTACTTTAAAACTTAGTTTCATAACACTAGTGACTTGACCAGAGAAAATAAAATTCATATGAATAGACAACCAACACATATAAATAGTATGTTATTTGCATAGTCTACAGAGACTTATGTAACATATGTGAAAGTTCAGTGACACACGTATGTGGTTTTTGGACCCATTAAAATTGGTACAAAGAAGAAATATTACTTCTGCTTTGGGAACATCTGTCTTGCTCTCTTTTTGTAAATGTAAAATGTAGGCAGAGATACTGATGTGAAAATAAATAAATAAAAAGATTAGACTAACCCTGATCTCACTTATTCTGGTGCCTATCAGGAATAAATCTATTGAAGTCACCCGTGTAAAGTATGTGACAAGGCTTAGGCAATTTAAGTATAACAGCTACTGTTTGCAACATTCTGCTTCTCTTGATCTAGTCACAATTACACTGCATTTAGAAGTCCTTTGGATGGATTGTTGATCCTGGTTTATATTCTAGAAATGTGCATGGGGGAAACACTGGGATTTTATGAGGACAGCTGAAGACAAGTATTAACGAACAGAAAAGTCTTTTAAATAAAGGATCTTTACTTTGATTCCCATCCCCAAACCACAGTAAGGAGACTAAATATCTGTTTGAGTTTTATAGACTGGTTCTTTGTGGTTCAGCAATAATTCAGTCATTTAAGGTAGGAGGAAACGTACTGGAAGTGATAGGGAGACCAGAAGGAAAATGAAGAGTGGTGGAAAATTGGGTGGAAAAATTAACGCATCAGATTCAGAAGTGGTGAAGACGAAAATTACTCCTTCGCCATAAAGGGACTATTGCCAAAGGCAAAACCATTGCACTTCAGGAAAAGTTGTCAATCTAGAATCCTTGCTAGTTTACATCGGGGATGAATTTGGTTACTTGTCTTTATTAGCCTGAAATGCAAAAAGAATTTATGACAAACTGTTTTTGTTTGGATTTAAAAAACAAATGCAGGTGCCATTCTCCCACATATTAATTCTTTTGTACTTCTATAGCACCTGCCATCAGAGAATCACAAAGCACTTCACAAATATTCATTAATTAATAATCACACCTCCAGCATTGCCAGTTCTTGTAATTTTATCATGAATGTCACAAAATTTGAGTTTTTTCCCAAAGCCCCAGTGTCTGGTGATTTATTGAGAATTTTTTTTTAAAAGGACATTTCTAGCCCTCATGGATGTGGAGAAAAGCTTGAAAACGTAACTTGAGTGCAGCTTACCAGCTGAAAAACAAGACGGCAAACACTCAAATTTAATATTTTAAAAATATTTCATGATTTTTAAAACCAGGTGCAAGACGTTCAAATGCTTGGGGTTGGCAATACTTCTATGAGACTGTTATTCCCATTTTACTGAGGGGGAAACTGAGGGATGGCTCAATTACTTACTGAAGGTCATAGAGCAGGATTGGGACTGGCACCCAGGTCTTCTAATTCTTTGTGTACTTGTTCTACCCACTAGACCAATCTCCCTCCCAAAAGCAGGAAGAGAACTCATGAGTGCTCACTCTCGCTGCCTTGCTCTAACTATTTAAACACTCCAATCACTGGAAAAAGACATGTTCTGACTGCCTGTAACCTGATCTAGCCACCAGACCACATTACTTTAGGATACATAATTCAAACCATTTCACCATTTATATCATTTGAGGAAGGGGAATTACTTACTTCCCTCTCATTTCCTCACACAAGATTTCATAGTAACATTGCCCAAAAGTTTCAGGTTATTATTTTGGCCCTCAACAACCTACATGATCCTCTATATCACTCCTTGGTGACATTCAAGCTTCCAAGTGCCTGTAACATGATGGGTATATAAAAAGCAAGAAAAAGTTCCTCTAAGTGCCTCATGGTGTTGAAGACCCACTTTGGTTCAGTTGTGGCTGTATGATGGTTGCAAAACACATTTTTAAGGCAATAAATTATATTTGACATATTGGCCCCAGCCTGAAACACAAATCTAAGGGGGATGATTTACCTCTCAATTATTCCAGCATAACTCGGGAGTAACTCAACAAAAGTCAGTAAAGCTACACTAGTGTAAGTGAATCAGGCCGAAAGAAAAGGAACTGCTCGCTGGATCTGGTTAACGTGCTGACTTGCAATACAGTACATAAGGGGTTGCTGGAAAAAAAAGTCTGCACAACTATCAACATGCAAAATAGAAACTCAAGATAAGCTGTGGAAAGAGGGTGGGATTTCCAGAAAATAGAGAAGGACTTGCTACACCCTGCTTGTCGAGTTTTGCAGGATCACCACAGCTTCTCTGGAGAAAAAGGGAGGAAAAAAGCTAACAGCTTTCCTTTTGCTTCTGCTTCTCCTAAATAAACTGCTTGCCTAATTTCCTTTGCAATTAGAGAAATGTTCCTTTTGAAAACCATTATTTCCACACGCTACTGGGTCATGCACATTTTCTACACAGCCTGCTGGAAACGTGCACAGTTTGGGATAATAATATTATTAAATGAACATCTTGCTTTTCTAAGTATGTGTCAAAACCTAAGTAACAATAAACTTAACCAAGTTAATATTTCTGATAGTGTGTGTGTGTGTGTGCGCGTGTGCAGGGGATGGTTCTGTGTCATTTAGATCTGAAAAAAAACCATTCAAAATCATTTACGTGCAGCAAGGTTGGGCCAAATTCTTCTTGTGTGTAACCTCATTTCATTCAGTGGCGTTACACGTGGCATGAATTTAGCCCTTATTGATGAATATTCTGCTTACCCTTTCTGAAAGACATTTTTGTAACATTTTATAATCACAGTCCATTTGCAATAGTTACCACCAAGTGAAATGCTAAAGAAACAAAACTGTTGAATAAGGCCTTTCTGTGGTATGTGTGGGGTTTTTGTTTTTGGGGGGGTTTTGTTGTTGTTGTTGTTATTTTTTGGTACAGCTCCTTCACCAACTAGTCCCTTTCCACTATGACTCCCGCTCTGAACACTATGGCCCTAAGTCCTGCAAATACTTATGCATATGCTTAACAGTTCAGGATTGGGGTTATACAAAATACCCTGGTCCTGATCCAAAACCCACTGAAGTCAATGGGAGTTTTTCGCATTAGACAATTCACACAGAAATTCATCTGCTTCTGTTCTTTATTTCCCAACTGAAGCTCCAGTCCTTAGTGTGACATAATCTTCACCGTTTACAACTGTGACGTCACAGGCAATGGATTAGGATTTTAGGCAGGGTGGGAATAAGCAGCAGGAACAGTTGACCAGCTAAGGTTCTATTTTCTAGGGAAAATGCTCCCATTTCACCAAGATAAAAAGGGTTTTACTGCCAGCTGTACATTTTAGGCTTTCCTAGAGTTTGTCAGGCAGTAGAAAAAGATCAAAAATAGCCTCTTTTCTGCAAATTGTCCTGCACTGGTTTAAAGAAAACCTGCCTGTGCAACTGGAAGATACAGAAACCCATGAAGCTAAGTACAGGAAACACTGCTCATTGAAGTTATTCTCCTGAAATCGTAATTAAGTTAGAAACTGGATGGGTGGCAACCCTATCTGGACAGTCCGGTTTTTGGTTTCTGTGTCCAGGTGCCATTTAGGGTTGCCAGGTGCCTGGTTTTGAACCGGAAAGTCCGGTTGACAAGGGGACCTGGCAACCCTAAATGGCACCCAAACCAAAAGTCTGGTTACTGCAAGGTGGAGGGAGGCAATAGGTCATTAACCTGCACCAGTTCAGCCAGGGCTGACTCCTTCCTGCAGGCAGGCTCCTTGAGACGAGCCAGCCAGCGACAGCGGGAAAGAAGCGAGCAACAGGGGCTGGGCTTTCGGGGAAGAGGTGGATCAGGGGTGAGGCCTGGGGGACGAAGAGGCAGAGAAGGGGGTGGGGCCTTGAAGGAAGAGGCGGAGCAGAAACAGGGCCTTGAGAGAAGCAGGCGGAGCAGGGGTGGAGCCTCAGGGGTCTGGTTACCAGCAATTAGAAAGGAATCCTAAATTAAGTGATAAGAAAAAAATTTGAAGTATAATGAGCAAGCAACATTGGTCCCTAGAAATCAGGACAAGTGAGGAGACAATTCAATAATAGTGATGTTATAACATATAGGAGCAATTATGGGGCCAACAATTGTAACAATATATCAGAAAAAGTGTACACCTAAGAATGTTCATAAGCACATTGACCTGGAAAACTGAAGGACTAGATGACAGTTTCTCTCCACAGTTAATATGTACAGGATAAGAAGTAACCCAGTTCAGTCCTACTCCCATGGTAATCATTGGCAAGACTTCCCTGGGAGCAGGTTCAAGTCCATAGTGAAAAAATACACTAGCTATAATTTCAATCTGAGAAGGCCTCTCACCTCTCAGGTGATCAGTCTTTAAAATGTGGGAATAGGGCTTCAGTTGGGAAATATGAACTACATAGGCCAAATACCTTCCAGTTCAGTGCCTGCACTGCTCCACTGCACTATTGTTATTCTATTGTCATGCAGCAGCACTGCATGACTGAATATTAATTCTGGAGCCCAATAATTTGGTGGCTCAACAGAAGACATCTCTGAAACTATTAAGCGGTCTGACTCAATGACATTTACTTCCTGTTGTTGGCAGAAAGTGAGACTTTATGGTGTTCCCCCTTTCTCCCTTTAAAAAAACAGTGCCAGGAATCGATGTAAATTTCCTGACACTGGCTGAAAAGCATCTGACTGACAAGGCAAGGAAACGAGACACTAAGATTTCAGAAGAGTATAAAGTGGTGCTAACCGCCTCCATTTTCAAAAAAATGACTTGTGATTTGGGGTACTTCAGTTATTGAATGTTCAATTTAAGACACTTTCAAGGGACCTGATTTTAAGCCAATGCTAAGCACCTCCCCCATTTATGCAGACTACATTAAGGTGTCTTAAATTAGGCACTAAATACTGAGGCACTTAGCATCACCATTCACTTTGGGAAAGGCCATTAACATCTGGTACTGTTCCAATACCAATTTCCTACTTTTCCAATAAAGCCGCAACAAGATTTTTTTAATTAATATGTTATCTGTTTATTGCCTATTAATAAAATTTTGTGGTAGAAAGAAATATCCCTCCTCATATTTCTTCATCTAAGGATATATCGTTTTCCTTAAGATAACACATTTGTGTTCTTTACTACTTGAGTACTATTTGTTCTGTGGTACAGCAGGTCCTTTGCAGATGCAAATTGTCTATTACTCCTGCGTATTTTTTCAATTATGTGCTCACCTTTTGGCTGAGCGCCAGTTACAGCCCCTTTTAGGGGAGAGGGATAGCTCAGTGGTTTGAGCATTGGCCTGCTAAACCCAGGGTTATGAGTTCAATCCTTGAGGGAGCCACTTGGGGATCTGGGGAAAAAAATCAGTACTTGGTCCTGCTAGTGAAGGCAGGGTGCTGGACTCAATGACCTTTCAAGGTCCTTTCCAGTTCTAGGAGATAATTTAAATTAATGGAGATATCCTAAGAGTCAAGTTCCTATTTTATTAAAAATTTCAGGTGAATTTGATGTTAATGAAAACTAGTAGGTTGACAGCCCTGGCTCTCCGCTTAGCCAGAGAACAGACACATCACTGGCCACAGCATTGCATGCCAACAGTGCCCAGCCAACATGCCTCAATGCTGTAAGGAGCTATTGTTCGAACTGTAGTTCAAACAGTAGCTCAGTCTCCTTGCTTTTGTCGTCTCTGGGATGTCTGCTGAGATTGTCAACAGGTACTGTGATGGTGGATTTCATGATCTAGACCCATGTCTACTAGGGCAGTGGTTTTCAACCTTTTTTCATTTGCAGACCTCTAAAAATTTTCAAATGGAGGTGCAGACCCCTTTGGGAACCTTAGATATAGCCTGCAGACTCCCAGGGGCCCGCGGACCACAGGTTGAAAAGCACTATACTAGGAAACAGACAGAGATCACCCACTCATTTCACATGGGTCAAACAGCTGTGAGATAGCAATGGATGTCAGTTACTACCAACCTACACTGGATTGAGACTGGTGACTTAGAAATGAAAAGCTTCAGACCCCATCATCAATTCGTTGAATCATTAGTCATCCACGTTTACTGTAACACATTTGCAGATACTGATTTTGTCATTTAAAATATTCAGAAGTTCCAGAACACTTCACCATGCTATTCCAATAGAAACACCTCAACTATAACAAAACAAAAGCAAACCTGTGTGTGTCCATCTATCTGTCCAAAACTACAGCAGGGAGGAGAATCAGAAGTTTTGCTGCTGACCACAAAAGTGTGTACTCACAGATGTGTGTGTTCAAATAATTAATTACAATTTTAAAACAAATGAGTAAAATAAAATCCCACAATAAATATAAAGCTACGAGATACATGGAAAAAGTGATGTATACAGCCCAGATTTTTTTAAATTACCAAACTTCAAAATGTGCAGAAACCAAACCCACAATCCCCTTCTGCCTGTGCTCTGCAAGTAGGGTCCAGCAGTGGCCCGTGCTCTGCAAATAGGGGCCAGCAGGGACCTGCTCTCATTTCCTAATGAGAGTGTTAACCTCAAGTGGGGTAAGACTGAGCCGTCTACTTGGCTGGCTGCTTTTCTGCAGCTGATCTCAGGGTATTGGGTCCCAGAGTGTGGAGACTCTGAGGTCTTTGGAGGTCTCCCCTCCAGATTTCTGATGCACTGTTTGGAACAGCTGAAGAAGAAATTGCCAGCCAAGGAATCCATGTGGAGTGGACCCACTATGTTCACTGGTGACAACTTTGGGAACTTAGTTAGAGCTGTGCAGAAGTCCATGCATTGTGGCTATGTATCCAAGTTTCAGTGCATTAATTCAAGTAACTCTAATCTTGGACTATACGTGCCCTTCAGCCACTTCCCCCTGCAACTAGCTCTGATGTCACAACTCTGAAGGCTGAGCGAAACTAAGATCAGGGATCAGTTCAGCAGACATAAATGTAGAATGCTGGGATTTTCACCTGAACTCTTTGCCCAACCTTAATCTAAAATTACACTCCAAGGGACAATGTACAAATTATTGGGAAAAAATCCTACCTTTACAGGGTGTTCCGGGGAATGTCATGACTGTTTAACAAAACTGCCATCAATCAATGTCTCAAAACCAAAATAGATCCTCTGGGTTACCTCTTAAACAACCAAGGCTAAATAAAAAGCCACTAACAAGTATTCAATATTATTAATGGAAGATAACCTTCATATTCCAGAATGGAGAAATCCATCATTTTGGTTTCTTGGGTCTTTACTAGAGAGAACTTCTTTGAGAAAAGAACTCCATCTGGTGGCAGGCTGTAAAAACACAAAATAAAAAACACCAAATGTAGATCATATTCATGTCAAGAAGAGCAAAACATAGATGTTGCTGCCAAAGGAGAAAGAGTTGATATATCATAAATAAGATTAGTCTGAAATGTTCTAACACTCTGTAAAGTAGAACAAGTTTTGCTAGGGGAATCAGTTTCTACATCAGATATAATCCAACCACTAGTCATTTGAGAAGAGTTGTCAAAAAAAAAAAGAAAAATCCCACTCTAAATGAAAGGGTAGTTTAAATCTTACATATTAATTAATTCATTTTGGTGTACTGAGTTCTTTATTTAGGGTCATTCGATCTTTACCACCACTCCATATCTGAAAAGGACTAAGTAAAGGCCTGCAAAGGGGAAGGATAATCTTGTGAAAGCCCAGGACTGCAAGTATTACAGATTTCCTGTGCAATATTGGGCAAGGCATTAACTTCTGTCCCAGCTTTCCCCATCTATAAAATAAGGGTAATAAAACTGACCTCCCCAGGGTCTTGTGAGGGTTTGTCTACACACACAAGTTGTACCATTTTAACTAAACTGGAATAGTTAAAGCAGTACAACTTTTCTATACCTATATAAAAACAGTTGCTAACCTTTCTGTAACGTAGTGCTTTGAGATGTATTGCACATGTCCATTCCAACGCAGGTGTGCACACACGCCAAGCACAGTTACCAGAAATTTTTCCCTTAGTAGTATCCCTTGGGTCAGCTCCAGCGCCCCCTGGTGCCGCGGGCTCATAGCGCTGGTGTAAGGTGCCCCGCCAAGCCCACACACCTTCAGTTTCTTCTTACCAACCACTCCAACAGAGGGTTGGCGGCTGGATCTTGGAATAGACATGTGCAACACATCTCAAGGAACAACAGTTACAGAAATGTTAGTAACCGTTTTTTTCTTCTTCAAGTGCTTGCACATGTCCATTCTAATGTAGGTGACTCACAAGCTGTTGCACAGGAGGTGGGGTCTGAGTTCAAGGACAAGCTGACTGCAAACCTGCACTGTCAAAGTAGGCATTGTCTCTGGCTTGTTGGGTAATGGCAAGTGCACTGAGAATATGTGCACCAAGGACCAGGTTGCTGCCCTGCAGATGTCTTGAATAAGGACTTAAGCCAGGAAAGCGGCCGAAGAACCCTGAGATCTTGTGGAGTGAGCAGTCAGGTTAGGTGGAAGAGGGACACATGTTAGGTCATAACATGCCCAGATACACAAAGGCCTGATCTACACCATGTGTGTGTGTGTGTGTGTATCAATCTAAGTTACACAACTTCAGCTACATGAATAACGTAGCTGAAGTCGCAGTACTTAGACCTACTCACTGCGGTATCTTCGCTGTGGTGAGTCGACTGCTGCCACTCCCCCATTGACTCCACCTGCACCTCTCGCAGTGGTGGAGTTCAGGAGTCGATGGGAGAGCGCTTAGGGGTCAATTTATCGTGTCTAGACTAGACACGATAAATCGACCCCCAACTGGATCGATCACTGCCTACCGAGCTGGTGGGTAGTGTAGACATACCCAAAGTAATCCAAGATCAAATCCTCTGGGCAGAGATTGGGAGCCCCTTCGTTCTCTCAGCTATCGCTATGAGCAGCTGAGTCCATCTGCGGAATGGTTTGGTCCTCTGAATATAAAATGCCAGGGCCCATCTAACATCCAAGGAGTGCAGACATTGTTTTCCCTACGTGCATGTGGCTTTGGATAGAATACTGGTAGAAAAATTGCTTGGCTGCAGTGGAATTGTGAAATCACTTTCTGGAGGAACTTTGGGTGAGGGAATAGCTGTACTTTATCTCTGAAGAAGATTGTATCTGAGGGTTCGGACGTGAGAGCTCAGATCTCTGAAACTCTCCTGCCCAAAGTGATGGCCACTAAAAAGTCCATCTTCCAGGAGAGATGCAACAGTGAGCATGTCACTAATGGCTCAAAGGGCAGGCCCATCAGCTTTGCCAGGACAAGGTTTAGGTCCCAAGGAGGGACTGGTTCCTTTACCTGAGGGAATGCCCTCTCCAGGCCTTTGAGAAAATGGATTACCATTTAGTGTAAAAAATACCAGATCTGTTGTTGACCTTAGGATGGAAAGCCAAAATGGCTACCAGGTGGACCTTGATTGAAGAAAGGGCGATACCTTGTTGTTTTAAGAGTAGAAGGTACTCCAAAACAAGCTGCAACAAGGACTGCATAGGTGGAACCCTGCATTGGGAAGACCAGATGGAGAATAGTTTCCACTTTGCCAGGTAAGTTGCCCTGGTAGAGGGTTTTCTGCTGCCTAGTAGGACTCTACGAACCTGCTCTGAGCAAGCTTGCTCTTCAGAATTCAGCCATGAAGATTCCAAGCTGTCAGATGAAGAGCTGAGGTTTGGGTGGAGCAGCTTACCAGGTTGTGGCCCCACAGGGAGCAAAACTAATGGCATTCCTTGTTGCTGCGGGTAGCAAACAGATGTATAAAGGGAGTCCTCCCACCTTTGGAAGATGTCCCTTGTGATATCTAGATGAAGGCACCACTCATGGTGAGTGGAGAAGGACCTGTTGAAGTGATCTGTGAGCTGGTTCTGTATACCCGTAGGTAAGATTCTCCTGGCATGGGGCGGGGAGGAAGAGAACGCTCCGCCCTGCCTTGTTGATGTAGTACATGGTGGCTGTATTGTCCGTGAGAACCAAGACTGCCTTGTCTGTAATGTATGTTAAGAATGCCCAGCAGGCCAGGCAGACTGCTCTGAATTCTGATATTGATGTGGAGCGAGAGCTCTTCTTCAGACCACAGACCTTGAATCCTGAGGTGCCCTAGATGGGCGCCCCAACCCATCACCAAGGCATCGGAGACCAGGTATATGGACAGTTGGGGGTCTCGAAAAGGGTCTTCCCCTACAGACTGTGCATCACTGGGGTTGACCTGAAGGATACCACTAATGGAAAAAAGTCCAGCAACTGTATTCAGGGCACCCATACCCCTACATTGAAATGGACATGTGCAAACACCTGAAGAAAAATTGCATCCATACTAAAGGTTCCTTACACAGGTATAGCTTAGTCTCATAAGGAAAGAGGAATAAACTATACTGCATCATTATACCAGTGTATCTGTGTCCACACTATGGCTTGGTCTACACTAAACCCCCAAATCGAACTAAGGTACGCAACTTCAGCTACGTGAATAACGTAGCTGAAGTCGACGTACCTTAGTTCGAACTTACCGCGGTCCAGACCCGGCAGGCAGGCTCCCCCGTCGACTCCACGTACTCCTCGCGGCGAGCAGGATTACCGGAGTCGACGGGGAGCACTTCTGAGTTCGATTTATCGCGTCCAGACAAGACGCGATAAATCGAACCCAGAAGTTCGATTGCCTGCCGCCGAACCAGCGCGGTAAGTATAGACAAGCCCTAAGGCTCATACCAATATAGCTATTTCAGAAAAAGAGGGGGAAAAAAATCACACTCCTAATGGAAATAGTTATACTAGAACAAAAATCTATGTGTAGACCGGGTCTCAATACATTCTAGTTTGCAAAATGCATTGAGATCCCAGATGGAAGATAAGTGTATACTTTGATTAGATCATGTTTAAAAATCTGATCCTTAGAACTTTCATCCTCTTCAGAGTGGAAATTTCTATTTTTGGAAAGACTTCTATTGCCACCAAAACATTTTAATTTTCATTAATTATTTTTGGCCAATTGCAAGAATTAATAATGGCAACTGTTAATCAGATAATATGTTAAGAAAGATCATCTCTTTTCAGTTAATTCATTTGCTGTTAAAATGGTCAAGAAAAGCACTATGGGATGTTCAGATAACAGTCATAGAAACAGGAGATGAGGAAGACCTATTAGGTCATGTCTGCAGTCATTGCAGCATTATTTTATACAGTACATAAACTGCTTTGTCTAGTCCAATTTTAAAATATCCCAGTGAGGCTCCACATACCTTGGGGAAACTATCACAATCAGGGAATTTTCCATTTTTTTAATTTCATCCCAATACTCCTAGTTATATGCTCTTATATCATGTTAAATAATCCCTTTATTTGGTCTTAACCATCTACACATACTGGAAGAATGTAATAATCTCTTTCCCCATCTTCCCCCCCCACCGTACCCCCGCCAAGTTGTCTCCTATTCAAATTATGCCTTGAATTATTTTATCATCTCAACTGTTTCTATTGTTCCTTTTGAATTCTCCCCAGATTCTCTAGACCTTCATAATGAGGTGCCCACAGTGGAGATAATACTCCAGGAGTGGTTGTACCAAAGCTGTAGGCAGGAACAATGTAGTTCTATCCAGGTCAATTGTGTAATACATTTTGTATGTGTGATGATCATCATGTTGGCTGACAATGGGGATTGAGCTGAGGACCTCCAGAGCCAAAAAAACATTACTCTCTACAACTTAAAGAGCCACCATTTGAGATGAAAGCTGTACCAGACTTGCATCCTTTGTGAACAGGCCAGCAAGTAGGTTACCCTGACTGGTAGGCAACAAATGCAGTGCAAAATTACAATGGCTTTATCCTAGTGCATTGTAAACATATCTGATATACTATCCCTTTTCACCCCAGTGCTCTCTCAGCATTATTACTTTCCAGGTTTCTCCCTTCCATTTGATGTGTAGATTTCAAAACTTATTCCCCCAGGTGTACAAGCTTGCATTTTTCTAAACTGAACCTCACTGTTATTTACTATTAAAGCACAGTGAAGTTAATGGAAGGACTCCTACATGGGCTTTGGACCATGCCTTACATTTTAACCTTTATGTCTCTTAGGTCATGTCTACATTGGTGAAGACACACTAAGTTGATAAGAGAGTGCTCGCCTGTCGACATCTGTACTCCACCTCCCCGAGAGGCGGAAGGGAGTCCTCCCACCTTTGGAAGATGTCCCTTGTGATCAACATAGCATGGTATAGACACCACTGTAAGTCGACTTAAGTTACGTCAACGTCATTTGAGTAACTGAACTAGCATAACTTAGCTCAATTTACAGTGTTGGTGTAGACCAGCCCTTAGACTGTATTGGGCATACCTATCAATTTATGTTTGAACAGAGGCTGAGTCACTAAAACAGGGGTGTGGGTGATGTCAGTGTGGTTGATCTTCAGCTGGTGTATATTGTTACAGCTCCATTGACTTCAGTGGATCTGCCCCTGAATGCTGTAAGAGCCATCTTCACAGGGATGGGTAAAACATTTCATCCTGAAAGGTTTCAAAGCACTTTACATAAACAGGAGGAATTACTAAATTGCCACGAAATGTCTTCTAGGGCAGGACACAACAGCTATTTGATATCGCACAGCAACACAGGACATGTTAGGACAGGAAGCGAAGAATAAGGTATGCAATCGAAGCTTCAGAGGAAAGCATGTCAGCCAAAACATAAACACCAATATTGGAATTGGGCCAAGATTAACTTCCTTGGTGTTTGCGGGAGCGGGGTAAATGGTAGGTGGTTAGGATCTCTGCTTTCCCTCTGACCTGAAACACGATATCATTGACAACATAGTCGCCCCTAAGACCAAACTGGGGTTTTGGTTGACCTGCTGACTCAAACATCACCTCCTACAGCACCTCACCCTTTCTGGTATGGTCCCCGGCCAAGCACTGGCCAGGCCTAACTCTGCTTAGCTACTGCCATATGACAAGATATTTGTAATTTAGTAGCATCCTACAGGATTATAAACATGGGTGGGGGAGGGGGGAGAATATCAATTTCTCATCATAATGAATGTTCTTGCAAAATTTAAAAACAGACCTACAGACAAAATGGTTGAAAGGTGAAATTTTCTCACTGACATAGTCCTTACTGAAAAGAGCTTTTTGTTTGTTCCAGACGAAAATGATCCTAATCTGACCAAATTATAAGCCTTTGAAAAATCATGTAATTGGTTTAGTCAATCTGTAAAAGCAAGCAGCTAAGGGATGATCACTGGACATGTATTCATGGCCAAGTTACTTGTGTAGCAAAAGAGCTAATTAAGTATATTGTTCTGAATTGGAAAGGATAGCTGGGGCAGCAAGAAAAGATTTGAAGACCTTGTTCAAAGTAGTTAGTGAGGGTTGATGGAGACCTAAAGTGCAAAACAGCTTCAAAACTCTGTTCTAATGTATATTAGCACTGAAGCTGATGACGTTTAACTCCAATGGGGTTTAATTGCTATAATGTGGAACTGTATGACTGGACACCACTGAAATGCTCTGTTGCCTGTTGCATACTGTTTAGTGGTCTTCAGTGGTATCTAGCCATACAGTTCCAGATTACAGAATTCATACTCACTATTGGCAATTTGTTGCAAGCCAACAGAACTTTGGAGTCCTGGAAAATATACCACTATTTCTCCCCCTCCCCTCTCCCCCAATATTTGAAAAAAAATTCCTAGGTAATCCCATGCAAAAGCTTTGTTAACAGAACAATAAGGCAGCATGGTTAAACACTCATAGATTAAGAAAGGCCAAAGTTAAGGATACATGCACAAACTTAATTCTGACCCTTCACAAAGACGTCTTCAAGCACAGGATCATGTGTTATTTAGTGTAGGCTTTTGTAAGGAACAGTACTGGATGTGCCAGGTTTGCAGAGATAAGAAGCTGTAAGTTGGTATCTGTACCACACAAACCCTTCTATTTTCAGACTTTTTAAAGCATTTATTAAAAGTGGAGGAACGGACTCCTAAAACTTGCTCATCTGTGAGAAGTTGGGCATAGGAGTTATCAATTAAAACTAAAAGACTTAGAAAATTGTATTGAAGATGTCATATTTGGTTTAACAGGTTTCAGTGGAAAGGCAGCCCTGGTTTACAAGCCAAACTCCTTGCTTTTGGCTGCACTGGGTAAAAAGAAAGGCATATTTTTAATAGTGACAGTAAATATCATAAAAAAATTATACATACTACCCCATTAGTCCAGAACTAAAAGCTAAACCCTAATATAAAATAATTTGACCTTTACATTTTAACCCAAAATAAAGTCCGAATAAACCCTGCAGGATTTGTCAGTTGCAATGTTGTGAAGTTGACAGGAGTTTTGCAATCGCTCCCTGAAAAATTTGTATTTTACAATTATTCAGAAATTCTTTCACAGCAGAGCTGTCCATCTGCTGACTTGGCATTGGGGTGGCTGTGTCCGGCTCCTCTTGAGTTACAAGGAAATCTAAAAAGAAATTTAAAAAAGTCAATTAGTTTTGCTGTTCTCAGAGCTGGACACCACATTCAACTCTGGAGTTCTCCACTGATGACACAGACTGAGGAAAATCTTGGGGTTGTGTGTGGCTTCTTCCCACAAGACTTTGCCCTAGGACAAAGCGTCAGGTCTCACATTCTGTCCCTAGAATGTGCCAGGCACTTAGGCTGTATTTCCTGTTTTGACAGTTGTCTGACTGTGTCCGCATATGCGGGTATCCAAAGGAATGTGTGGTATGTTTGAAAACACTTCACAGTGCAAGGAGTTATTCCAAATCTATTGTTTTTGTCAATGTCCACAACTCACTCAACTCTCTAGTGAATAAAGATACCTCCCCACATCAGTGGACAGTTTATGGGCACAGAAAACCAATGTGGAGAGAATAGGGTAAACCAGACATCTTGATCCCAATTCAGG
The DNA here is from genome assembly GCF_011386835.1 of Chrysemys picta bellii. Classification (NCBI taxonomy): domain Eukaryota; kingdom Metazoa; phylum Chordata; order Testudines; family Emydidae; genus Chrysemys; species Chrysemys picta. The sequence continues at coordinate 107,148,376 of NC_088792.1, forward strand.
ATTGCCTAACTGAATGCTCCTCTTTACTGATACCCTCTCCCCATACACCCAGTTAACAGCTCTGTTCACATCCACATGGTGGATGGGAAGGTGTTCCCCTTTCCCCTAGTAACCCAACCCATCAAAGATGATGAGGCAGCCCTGTCTCAGACTAAAAGCAGATTCCTCATCACAGAAGCCAGATGAGGAACAGCTTGTGCAGCTCTGCCCCGTCCCCCACACATCTGCAACTTACACTCACTGTTTCTCCCAGCCTTTTACATGTAAAGGTGGGAATAGATACAGAGAAGTGGAGGGTGTCGGCTGCATGTGGGCCAGGAACAGAGCTTCAAACCCCTCTCTTGAACTGTTTTTTTCAGTCTGACAAAGAATCTATGCTATGCCTGAAGAGGGGCTGCTGCACCAGCTCAGACAACCATCTCTGCTGGATCAGGGGTCTACAGGAAAGGAGATCACATTCCTCTTAACCATGGTAACATACGTCTGACATTACTGGGAATGGAATAAAGGATGAACAATAAAAAGGAGAACTTTGTTTCAGAAGCCTGAGTAACATGTAGCTAAATTGGTCACCTGGAGTCTGAATGAGGGCTGGGGTGTGTGCATGCAAACAGCAGTCCAAAGCGCACTCTCCCCACCCGCCCCCATTAACCGCTATGTTCCTGGACTGCCCTTGTCATAAATCATCCCATGAGCTCCAGCATGGTCCTGTTGCTCTCCTGCTCCCTGTAACTGCTTCCCCACCAAAGCACAGGGACACTCCAAAGCATAGGCCCATTTGCTGAACTAATGTATTATTAGATAAGTCCCTGAGGTAAATACATTTTTGCACGATCCACAGGAATGATTAAAAAATAACATGGAAAAAACTTGCAGGAGAATAAAAAGCAAAAGCGACAAAACTCCCATATATGGATGAGGAAAGAAAGACTAAGAAAAACATCCCTCAAGGTCAAGGTTGAGACACAAGTAGCAGCATGGTGGAAGCTTGCACTACACATGCTGTATCTGTTCTCTGGATAAATAAAGGAATTCAGTCTCCAGCACTATCAGGCTAACATTCTTTTAATAAGCATTAGTCACACGAAGAAAGAAAAGTCCATTTAGTTAAGAAACTATCATATATAAAGTCTTGTTTTTAAAGTGTTACAAAAATTGAGCATTAAATCCTTTTCATATTGTTCAGCTCACACTGAAAAAGACTTCCACAACTGCAGAAGGTCAGATGATTCCATTATTAGTATGCATACATATATACTTATTGGGGTTGAGAGGAAGCCCTATAAGCTACACTAAACAACCAACCACAGAACTCCCTGGGAAACTACAGGATTATCAAAACTGCAGGAAACAAACATTTTATATAAAAATATTTTCAAAAACAAAAATGTTGGTTTGTGAACACTCCCATGATTTTGATTAAAAACAAATATGTCTCATTTGAATATTACTCTTACCGATGGTCCAAGCCCAGCTTCAATTTTTCCTCCCACTGCAATTAAATCATAGTGATCATTCTTGCTCCATCAGCTTTCTCCACTTACTAGTTGGTGTAGATTCCTCTAAATGAAAATAAAGCCCAGGATCTCAGAATACCGAGGCAATTTAGTTTAACTCAAACATGAGAAATACACTGAGAAAATGAAAATATTTCTGAATTGCCTTAATTATTGACAACCTCACCTTTCCAAGACTGTGGAAATCATTTACTTCAATTTAGGAAAAATAAAAAAGACTGCACACCTAACGCTATTGAACCACAAACCAGAAGAGTCCTGCATTTCTTCTCACTAAGGTCAGCCAGCCAAAAAGAATAAATGAGTACTAAGATTTCTACATCTTCGAAACAGATCCATTAAAGTGGATTTATCTGCACCATTTCCCTTAAATTGCAATCATGCCCTACTTTGTTGCAATTTTCTGTATTTTGTGAAAGAAATTATGTTACTAGTAGCTTAATCTTTCATTTTAGGTGGCATAGTAACAGTAGATCACGAAATACATATGGAGCTATTCCTACTCGCCCCCTAGTTTCAAAGTGTCTAATGTTGTCAGTAGCCCATCTAGATTTTTATAAGAGGGTGGGACAAATATGGAAATTAGTTGCATCTTTATGAAAGAGTGAAAGCAATCAAAATTATCTAACGCTCCTTTTCATCATGTCAACGCACATGCTGGCCAAAAACAAATCAGCAGTGGTGCATTTCCATTCAATTAGGGTGACCAGACAGCAAATGTGAAAAATCGGGACGGGGTAGAGGGGTAATAGGAGCCTATATAAGAAAAAGACCCAAAAATCTGGACTGTCCCTATAAAATTGGGACATCTGGTCACCCTACATACACTGCTAACATTTTGTCTCATACAAGGCTTCTTCAAGACTGTTGAGCAATAGAATGCAGAATGCATCGTAAAGCATAAAGAATATTTGCATCTTTTGATGTGTTTCTACCTTGTTTTGGTTCACAAGTGTCCAAAATATATAGGTAAAAAATGTGAAAAATAATGGCACCATCATGGTAATCACCCACTGAGCATCAGTAAATGTGTGGAGCAATTTACTCACTATGTTATCATAAACATTTTTTATATAAAACTTTGATCCCAGCAAAGGTTTAATAGCAGAGCCTTGGTCTTTTTACTAAAAACTTTGTAACATCACAAAATATCTACATTTTACTAGTATACCTATTACCATAATTGTAAAAACATAAACCATACAGCATAATTATCAGTATAAATAACTTGAAATGAACAAAATATAGTTTGTTTAATTACTAATTCATAATCCTTTTCAATGAACCTCCTAGTCAGTGTGAAATAATGAGGTTCTACAGAATGTTTAAATTTGTGTTTGAACTCTTTGGGGGCACAGATCTTGTCTTATGCATATATCACTATTCCAATATTAAGTTAAGGAAGGGATTTTCAAGGCATTTTAACTGGAGTTGGGTGTCTTCTTTGCAAATTCCAGCATGCACCAGTACACTTTTAGTTCTATACACTTTAAACAGTTGGTACAAATATTGATAGGACTGGACCACACCATAAAGCCATTCATTCAGAGCAACTCTTTGGCTGATGGAGATAAAGCAGTATGTGTGAGGGAGAGTGTACTTTATCCTTACTATTCCCTGTGATACACAAGCCAGAAGATACTATGCGTATGGCTAGATACTGTGATAAAGATATATACTGGCGAGATCTCACAATATGCTCCTTTCAAAAGGCTGATCCCAATCTTGAACTGCAGGAAAAAATGAATGTACCATGACACGAGTAACTCATTTCCAATCCTATCCGACAGGGTGGACACTTTTATTCATTGAGCCAGACACCATGTGGGACAATGACAGCTGTGAAGGGCAGCCTTCAGAGCTCCAGCTAACCTAGAAGTCTTCATTCACATGGACAATTCATCATAGCAACTCCAAGACAGTACAGAAATTTGGTTAGCTGACAAAAAAATCTGCAGTGCAGTGGCCAACCTCTACACCCACACTAATTTATTAGGGATTTTAACCCTGTTCTATGACACACAAGAAGGGCACACTAGCAAATCCAGTTTTTTAAGATGAAATCTATGTAGCACAACCATGCTACCTTCTTGACCCTTCTGTTAAAGCACATAATTATCAGGAGACAACTGGGAGACTTTAATATTGCAATGATCTTCTCAACAGTTGTCATTGTGGTAGACTGTATTTTCAAAAACTTAAATGGGTTAATCTCATGGAGAAAGAACACATTCATTGAAGTTTAGAATTAGCTATAGAAAAAGACTAAGTTAGTCAATCAGTGTTAAATATTACAATGCTTCTTCTGTCTTGTGCAATTTTTTTATTACTTAGTTGATAACTGTTAAGTTAGACAATGTTCTGCCTTGCTCTAAAACATGAAGTATACAAAAATCAAATAGTTAAATAATGTAATGTATACATCTCCTCCTCCGTATTATGAAAAAATTACAAAACCCAAGACTAGTCTTATGCAGGGCATAAGTTCTGTATGCACACAAAACAGCAATGAAACTTTTATGAAGCCATTTACACAGCTGTTCCACCAAAAACCCACAGCTACTGCTGCATGATGTGTGTTCTTTCAATGGGATAGGAAGAGCCACATTGAAGTAATTTAAAAATATTAAAAAGGGTATTTATGCTTAATAAATTAAAAAGAACATTAAAATACAACTACAGTTTTCTCGATTCAGACTTTTTTAGAAGTTTTGTAAGTGTTCAAAATGACACAAATTCAGAAAATACCTTTCCATATTTGTTTCAAGTAACATACAGGCACTTGAAAAGGACCATGATTGCTTCCATTTACTTTTCCTCCACAACAGAATGGAAAATCTTTGCTAAACAGGGCAAATGAGAAGATGCTTGAGCATGAGGGGGTCCTCCTGGCAGCTTTGTTAAATGTGTGATATATAGAGAAACACTTTTTTTTTTTTTTTTTTTAAAAAGATGAGTTCAAATTTGGTTGTCTAGACCAGAGGTTTTCAAAGCCGGTCAGCCACTTGTTCAGGGAAAGCCCCTGGCGGGCCGGGCCAGTTTGTTTACTTGCCACGTCCGCAGGTTCGGCCGATCGCAGCTCCCACTGGCTGCGGTTCGCCACTCCAGGCCAATGGGAACTGCGGGAAGGGCGGCCAGCACATCCCTTGGCCCATGCCGCTTCCCGCAGCCCCCATTGGCCTGTAGTGGTGAACCGCGGCCAGTGGGAGCCACAATCAGCCAAACCTGTGGAAGCGGCAGGTAAACAAACCAGCCCGGCCTGCCAGGGGCTTTCCCTGAACAAGTGGTGGACTGGCTTTGAGAACCACTGATCTACACTTACTCTTGGCAAATGGAAATCTTTGTTAAATATGATAGAGCAGAGGTCTTCAACTTTGGTCTACAGATTGTTAGCTGATCACACAATACTGGCTATTCTTTATTTCCAGCTGCTAAATTCATGAAAAGATAGTCAAAACACATTAAAATGCTCTATTACTTTTCCATGTGGTCCACACTAACAAAGTTTGGGAACTTCTGAAATAAAGCAAATGTATACATGGGAAAAATTTCAGTCCATATATTCAGTATTCCTCTAACCTCAGCCCACTGTTGAAGCTGTAATATTTCAGAAAGGGAACTCTCAGCTTAGGACAAAAAGGAGTTGGTGTGACATAGAAAGGCAAATGGGTATGATTTTTTAAACTAACAAAATGCTATGTGGAACATCTTTCTATCACCTCTCTTATTCAGCATGCTAAAAAGTGGCAGAGAAGGTCTGCATCAAGAACCTTCTGACTCCTTCATCCAAACAATAATAGACTCTGTATTTTTGTTGCTGACAAAATATGAATTCGGAAGCATATTTATCAGAAGTATACGTAACTGACCATGAGCATTTTGAAATGATTTAAAATGTATTTTTAAAATGATGTAGATCTATGAATACGTCTTAGAATACTATAATTATGTACACATCTGCATAAAAAAATCTCAAACAGCAAGTTTTCTTTAAACTATTTTTAATGTTTCACTCAATAGTGATTCTTAGGTCTGGTCTACACTAGAAAATTAAGTTTTTAACTACGTCACTCAAGGGTGTGAAAAATCCACACCCGAGCGGCATAGTTAAGCCAACCTAAGTCCCCATGTACACAATGCTAGGTAGAGGGAAGAATTCTTCTGACAACCAGACTCCCGCCTCTCGGGGAACTGGATTATCTACATCGATGAGAGAATCCCTCCCACTGGTGTAGGTCGATCGTAGAGGATCTTCCAGTCGATTGCGATCTCCAGCATAGTGTGGCTGCAACTAAGGCAGACTCCCTGCCTACCCTGGCCCCACACCACTCCCTAAAGCGGCCAGCGCAGCCCCATGGCCCAGAGGGGTAGGGGGCTCCCTGCACACTGCTCCTGCCTGCAAGCACTGTGCCCGCAGCTTACATTGGCCGGAAGAGCTGCGAGGGCGGTGCTTGCAGAGAGGGGCAGCGCGTAGAGCCATGTGCCATCCCACCCCAGAAGCAGTGTGGGGCCGGGGTAGGCAGGGAGCCTGCCTTAGCCTTGCTGCGGCACCACTGACCGGGAGTGGCTGGAGGTAAGTGGTACCCAGAGGGAGGGCGCACCCCAACCCTCATCCCTGAGCCACCTCTGGAGCCAGGATCCCATACCCCCTCCTGCACCCCAAACCCTCAGCACCCTCCCAGAGCCAGCACTCCAAACCCCCTTCTGCACCCTGAATCCCCTCTTGCACTCCAAGTCCCAGGCCTTACCTCCCTCCCAGAGCCAGCACCCCGTACCTCCTACTGCACCCCAACACTGTGCCCTAGCCTGGAGCCCCTTTCCAGAGCCCGCACCCTGCACCCCCTCCTGCACCCCTGCATAATTAAGTTTCCAGGTCAGCGTTAAAAATTTACCCAAGCATCACCAGTAATTTATCCATATTTAGAGAATTTCTACTATCACACTGATGTAGAAGAAAAACTCAGTTTGAAGAACTTTACATTTAATTCCTTTGTTAAAACAATCTGTATCTTAAAATTAAACTCACACCAAAACAAATGAAGATAAATCAGAGAGATACTGTAAACATTAAATACAGATATTATAGTTAATCACAGACTACCCAAGAGAAATGCTCCTTTTTAAAATCAGTATTTACCAGTATTGCATTTTTTTTTTAAATTCCAATTGAGACCTTTTACTAGGAGACAGCACATGTGTAATAAAGCATACCACAACATGAGAATAATACCCCCTTTGTGTTCAATGACCACAAAGTATATTATATCAGAATTCTTCTGGTTACTATGATGAAATCCTACAAATGATCTGCTAATATGGACTCCATACTTGCACAAGTCCTCACTTCAGTTATTCTGCATGGGTGCAAGATCCGAACTACTGCAACTGTTTAGGACTCAGAACCAGAGAAAACTGTTTTGTAATGTATTTGAATGGTTACTTAAACTACTTTATGAACATTTGTACGGTTAAAGCATGTATGTCCAGTATCTCGGATTTGCATACTGTACTGCATAAGATTATTAACAAGAACAATCATTAGTATTGTACAGAAATAATATTGGGGTCTTTTTTGTTTTGTGGGTGCTCTCCATTGGTTGATGTGGGTGGGTTGCTCTTCCCAGCAATTGTGGAGGTTAAATGCAATAAGAATGGCCATACTGGATCAGACCAAAGGTCCATCTATACCAGTATCTTGTCTTCCGACAGTGGCCAATGCCAGGTGCCCCAGAGGGAATGAACAGAACAGGTAATCATCAAGTGATCCATCCCCTGTTGCCCATTTCCACCTTCTGGCAAACAGAGGCTAAGGACACCATCCCTGCCCATCCTGGCTAATAGCCATTGATGGACCTATCCTCCGTGAATTTATCTAGTTCTTTTTTGAACCTTGTTATTGTCTTGGCCTTCTCAACATCCTCTGGTTGAGAGCCTACTGCAAACTCTCTGCACTGAAGTGCATTTCATTCTCAGAACTCAGGGCAAGGAAGCAGCATACAATCCAGTAATGAATTTCATCACATTTATTAAAATAGCTTTATTACAAAGAATTATTATAAACAAAAATAAACTTGAACATTATAAATGACCATTGATCTTAATGTGTGTATGGGTGAGACAGAGAGAGAGAAAGAAACTTCTGCATGACAATTCAGATGCAGTTATCTTCCACAGCCAAATGTTTGGTTCCAGTTTTCATATAGTTCCAGATCCTTTGAAGACACACTGGGTCGCACAGTTTTGAAAGCATTGTCGAAGTCAAGAAAAGAAATAGGCCGAACTTGTTCGGGTGTGATGGTTGCAATGTCCATGGACTGAAGGCTACGGATAGGACCTAAAGAAGCTTCTCGACAGAGCTGTGTCATGTCTGCCCCAGAAAATCCATCAGATTTTTTAACTATGAGCTCAACTTCCTCTTCTCTTAGACAGCAGTGCTCCTTTGACATCAGACGAGTTACAATCTGCTTCCTAGCTGAAGCTTCAGGAAGAGGGATGTACAGCCTTTTTACCAGTCTTCTTCGGGCAGCCTCATCAATTTCTTGCGGCCGATTTGTTGCTCCCACCACTAGAATACGGTCTTCAGACGAGGTTGTTGCTCCATCCAACTGGACTAAAAATTCAGTTTTTATTCTTCTAGAAGATTCGTGTTCCCCATCTCCACGCTGAGACAAGAGAGAATCAATTTCATCAATGAAAATCACAGCTGGCTGCTGACATCGTGCCACAGCGAACAGTGCACGGACCATCTTTTCCCCCTCACCTACCCACTTGGAGGTCAGCGAAGAGGCACTGATGCTAAAAAAAGTAGCTCCTGATTGACACGCAATGCACTTGCCTATAAGAGTCTTACCTGTCCCAGGAGGGCCAAAGAGAAGAATTCCTTTGGGAGGACCACGTAACCCTGTAAAGATGTCTGGTCTCAGCATAGGCCAGACTACTATCTCCTTTATAGTTGCTTTAGCAAAGTCTACTCCAGCAATGTCATCCCAGTTCACTGGAGGCCCATGGTCCATGATCTCGTGCATAATAAGTTCAATCATTTTTGGTTCTATGTTCTTCAAACGTTCATCCACTGGAAATGAAGACTCTGTTGGTCCAGCGCCATAAGGTTTATACTGCGGTCCTCCATTTTCATTCCCATCTTGTCTTGGCACCGGAGGGACAAATTTTCCAAATGGACCCCGAGACCTTCCAGCTCCCAAAGATTTTTTAATGCCACCATAGGATGAGACTGGTGTGCGTTGAGGCTGATTGTGATATTTCTTTTGCTGGTCTATCCAGAGCTGTTCTTTTGCGGTTTTAAAACCATTGCTCTCTTCACTCCCATTTCCACTCCCTACAAAGTTCTTGGTTTCTGTATTAATGGAGGGCTTCGAAGAAGCAAGGCTGGAACTTGTACTGTTGCTTTCATCACTGGAGCTATAAAATGTTTTCCTTTTTCCTGGATTTCCAGACCCTGCCGGAAGAGAGGAGTGATTAGAAAAAGACAAATTCTGTCCAATCTCAAAATGACTTGGGGGTTTCACAGAACTGCTACTTGATGCTTTGTTGTTTCCAGATAATGGACTTGCATAGAAACCTGTATTAGGCAGTTCATTTAAAGAGGCAGAGGAGGCAGGAAGTATATCTGTAGTTTTGGTCACAGAAGGCACACTACTTTGAAGACATTTCAAAGATGAGAGACTTTCAAGAATATCTGGTCCCTGACTTATACATTTTGATGAGCTAGCCCAGAGGTCAGTATCTACAGCACTGCTGCACACATTGAGTTTAGGCAGCCCTGGAGTAACAGAGGCACTGACCTCCTTATCAACTACCACAAAGGCATCTGCTGGTGCCATCAGAGAGCTTTGGAACTTTTTGCCAGCTTGCATCAACTCTTGAACACTCTTTAATTCAAACACATTACTTGTTGTCAAGGAGGACTGCCACTTGTCACTGTCATTTTGCTGACATCTTGCCAAAGTCAAAATGTTTTCAGCATAGTTATTCAAGCCAGTCTCTGCGTTGTCAGAGTCAATAATGGCAGAGTATTTCTCTGCATATTTTTTGAACAGGTTGGTAGCACAGACCTGGGAGATCTCAGAGTTTGCCCATGCATACTGAATGTGCAGAATCTGTGCACGGTATCCATCTGCCTTCTGTCCTGGTGTACAGGTGTCAGAGGTAATAGCAAAGTAATTCTTCTGCCATTCACTCAGGTGTACAGCACTAGAGACAGGTGTCTGCATGATCTATGATAAAACAAATAGAAAGATTTAGCATTAAGTTACAAAGAAAAGTTAATTTCAGTAACTACTTAATTATATTTTTGCTTCTCCCTTTTAAATTCATAAATGTATAGTTAATTAATTGCTAACAATTTTAAGTCAGAGTGATAGCCAGCAGACTCTATATGACACTTAGCTGGGCTGCATACTTTACCATTCCTACAAAACAACAGCATTTATGGCATAAAACTGTTAGGATCCAGGCTTTTCTCGCTCTCCTTGCAGACTGCTCCTTATAACAGGTCTCCCTGGGAACAGGGTTAAGAGGAGCAGTGCAGGGTAACAGCTGGCCAGATGAGGTGGATTAGCTAAACACAAGTCAGCAATGGTTAACCCTTATTGGAGAGAAATCTATAGAATATTACTTAAGACAAGTATTTAGTTGTCAGAATGAAGAATCTGTTACTATGACACTAGTGGAAATGACGAAAATACATAAAGTTTGTGGGCTGAGGAAGAGGGAAGAGACTGGAAAGCGCAGGGCAGAGTTTAGTATAGGGTTTTTGTGATTTTTTTTAAAAATGAAAATTAAGAGCATGTGTTACTTGATAGCAAATACTAGAGTACTTTCCAATAATTCGCCTTTTCAGATTAAAACTTGCCATTGATTTGTTTCTGTCCACCAGTGATCTTTTTAGCTTTAGAAATCCCTTCAGCTATTTTTTTAATTAAAATTGAGGATGCACTTCTTTTTACAGAGCTACTGCAAAAGTGGCTGAAGTATGAAAGATAAAATATGGCCTGGAATGAGCCTTTCACTGAATTTGGAAATATATATATTTCCAAATGTATGTGTGTGTATATATATATATACACACACACACACACACACATACACACACACACATTGTATTTGATTGACTTTCAAAGTTATTGTCTCTTTGAAGTGTGCCTATCAGGCACATGTAATGCTAATTTTCGTAAAGCCTAGACTTAATGGTATCAGTACGGGCACATGTGTGTGCTCAGTTTGGGAAATCCACAATTATCTCAAAAGACTTTATAAAGAGCTCTTATCCTGCACCAATCAACCCTCTTCTCCAGTAATTCCAGTCCTTCAGTCTCCCCACGAACTATATTTGTTTCAATGTGTTATAGTTTCAAATTAATCAGGTTCTAGGTCTTTGGCCTCAGAGTGCATTGTGACTTTCAGTACATTTAAATCAATGACTGTGGAGTAGAAATTCAGCATGCTTATAACTGAGCATTTAATCTGGGCTCCAGAACCTGAGTCACTGGTAATGATACACAAGATGGAAATAGTCCAACCTGAGTCTCACATCTAGCCTGAGTTTGAAAACCTGCCATGGGGGGAGGGGAGAAATCAAACAGTTTTATTTGCAAACCCAGCACATCCAGATTAGAAATCAGTGAGACACCATGAATATGGAATCCCACAATAAAATTTTTATAATCATCTTTCAGGGTAAAGCCCATACAACGCTCTTAAACTTACAATATAAATGATAGATATAGAACACTGTTGATACACATCACAAACAACATAATTCACAAATATAACTAGATTACTTAAAATAAGCTGCAAGCAATTTGCTTCCTATGCTTAACAGAACAAACAGCACATTTAGAGACATGATGCCACTAGTAGGTCAGATTACACATATCAGACACTTTTTACTAAATGGATACACATTTCAGGAACATTTCATAAAGTGCAATATGTTAACAAGCAGTATGTCTGTAGTTCAATGGTGGAAATTCATATTGTAAATTCAGTTATTGCCAGGTGCATGCGGTCTACACCCATAGAAAGGCCCAGAGGAAGAAATTTGGGGCCCTGGTAAATCATGTGGGCTGGGCCCCACCTCTTCCCATTTCACCCCAGTTAGATATGGGGGCACTAAGCTCAGGGCCCTAATGCACCCTTCAGTACCAAGTTTACCATGGCGCCACACCCAGAGTCAGAAGGGGCCCCGGCTAGCCCGATCCCCCGACCAGCTAATCCGGCCAGGAAAGCTACCCCCGCCCCACCTCTTCCTAGCCCTGTTCCCACTCCGCCTCTTCCCCCCCAAGCTCCCTCCCCTGAGTTATGCATCTTGGGGGGACTGCAGCAGGAGTCGGGCCCACCCTGCACTCACTGGGTGGCGGGAAGTGGAGCGACCCGGCCCCAGCCTGCTCCGCCGGTTCCCAACCGCGCCGCTGGTGAGTGCTGGGGGGCGGTTCCCCCTCCTCCAAAGTCTGGGAGCCAGGGGAGCAGAGCGGAGCGGGCTGGGGCCGGGTCATTACACATCCCGCCGCCCCGTGCGGTAGGAAGTGGAGCTACCCGGCCCCAACCCGCTTTGCTCCTGCCCCCCAAGCCTGGGGAGGAGATGGAGCGGTGGGGAAGGTGTATAGGATCATGATGGGGAAGAGAAGAGGATGGGGGAAGCTGGGGCGGGGGGGGAAGCTGAAGCCCAGCATGCGGCATCCCCTTGGCAGAAGCTGGGGCTCCCGTTAAGCAGGCCCATCAAACCCTCACCCTGATAAGCCCCACCTCCCCTGCATCTGTACCACCCCGATGAGTACCCTCCAGACACCCTCCCCAAAGTCCCAACCACCTGCACCTGGACCCCCACCTAAATGAACCGCACCTCCCCTTCGCCTAGACCTCCCCCTCCCCCGCTGAGCCCCAAACACCTTCACCTGGATCCCTGCAGAATCCCATTGCCCCTGCACCTGGAACCCCCCAAGGAGCTTCTGTGCATCCAGATCTCCCACTGAGCCACCCACACCTAGATTGCCCCACAGAGAACTCTTTTACCCCCATCTGGATCCCCCGACACTAAGTCCTTCTGCACTTGGCTCCTGCTACTGAGCTGAGTCTGCTCACCCATACCTGGTGTGCCCAGCACAGGGGAGCAAGGCCCCAGGGTGTTTGTGGGGCAGGCCTGGCCCTTGCACTGTGTCAGTGTCGGGTGCTGCCTCACTGCTGAGGTCCCTGTCCCAGGGTGGAGGCGGGGAGGCTGCAGGGTAATCTCCCACCTCCATGCAACCAGTGGCCTGTGCTCCCCATTGCCATGTGCTCCCATTTTAAAATATTGTGCATAGAATTTTAAATTTTTTGGTGCAGAATCCCCTCAGGAATATGGGGTGCTGTGCAGCTGTGATGGTGGGACTGTGAGGAAGGCGGTGGGCGGGTGTGTGTGTGGGGGGTCTATGGGCGCTGGGCAAGTGGTGTGGTGTGCAGGGTGCTGTGCAGTTGTGGCAGGAGGCCAGCAGGGGAGAGCTTGGGGGCCTGGGCATAGATATCTGTGGTGGAGGTCTCTCGGCAAAGGGGCACTGTCATAAGGGGGGAGTGCTGTGGTGCAGGCCCGCCCTCAAGGGGAAGGAGCATGCTGGCAGCACAGGGCTGGGCAGGTTGGTGTGCGTCTGGCAGATGCAGGTTTGTAAACAGTGCCCTCCTGCTGGGCTGCATGGAGGGGGCTACTCTCGCCGCACTATACCTCGTTGCCCCCCACCCCATGGGGGCCCATACATCTATTTGGCACCAAGCCCACAAAAAGTTAATCCGGCCCTGGCACCCTTACCTATTGCATATGTACTTCCCTTGGGGAGCTGCTGTCTGGCCTCACCTGTGCAATCCAAACAGCTTCCCACCGGTATCGGCGTGTACTGACGGGGGAGGGGTTGAACCGATTGAACTAAGGGGCTGGCGTAGCACGTTTCAGCCCACTCTGCCCGCCTCCCTCCGAGGTCACAACCCCTGCAACAAGGTCCCGCGGCGCGGCGCAGCGCAGGGCAGCTTGGAGCTCGCGCAGCAGACTCCGCGCGGGCGCGGCTGAGGGGCGGGGCGAGGATCGGTGTCGGTAACCTCCTGGGGCCGCGCGTCTCCCAGAAACATTCGCCCCACGCGACTACGAACCGTCTCCCCCGCGCGTTCCACTCTCGTCCCGCGGCCTCCAATCCCCCCCTACCTTAGCCAGTCAACCAATCAGCTCAGAGTCAGAGAGCGCGAGGGGGGGGCATGGAGGGGAGAGGCGCAGCCAATCAGAATCCGGGGGGAGGAGGGAGAGGTAGAAAAAGACGCGGGCAAGTGAGCGCGCGCCGCTATCGCCGGGTCTGGGATACCCCGCAGAAAGCCCGGCCGTGATGGCGCTCCCATTGGTCGTGGCAACAGCGCTGCCTTCCAATAGGAGCAGGATCCGTGCCGGGGGGCGGATACCGAACAGGCGCCACTCGAGGCGGGCTCAGCTTGTGCTTTGAGGGCGGGGGCGAACGAGAGCAGCTCTTTTTTTAAAAAACCACGATAATTCGTCTCCGCGCGCGAGGCCCGTGCGGGGGGGGGGGGAGGGGGGGTTTGTTCCCCATGGAGCCAGTCCCCCCCCCCTTCCTGCAGGGAGGCGGCGCTCCGGGGAGGGCGGCGGGCGCATCTCTGCATCGCCTGATCACCAGCTGCTGCGTGCCCATTGCCCGCTCTTCTTCCTGCCCCTCTCGGTCCCTGTGCGCTGTGTCCCCATCCCCCTACTGCTAACAGCCAAGGGTTTAAAAATCAAGAAGGGTCCGCCCCCCCCTACCCCCCCATGGTGCAATGGGGTTAGAAAATCATTATTTAAAAATGGATTCTTTGCCGTCTGAGTTTTTGAATCTTTACTGTTTAACTCAGGTCACCTTTTCACGCTTCACAACCATGAGGTGCAGGGACATCAAGAAAACCCACAAACCCAGATCCACAAAGGGATTTCAGTTCCTAACCTCCCATGGAAGTTAGGAACTGAAATCCCTTTATGAAGCTGCACCTAAATATTTTAAAAAAACAACAAGGAGTCTGGTGGCACCTTAAAGACTAACAGATTTATTTGGGCATAAGCTTTCGTGAGTAAAAACCTCACTTCTCTATGCATCCGAAGAAGTGAGGTTTTTACTCACGAAAGCTTATGCCCAAATAAATCTGTTAGTCTTTAAGGTGCCACCAGACTCCTTGTTGTTTTTGTAGATACAGACTAACACGGCTACCCCCCTGATACTTAAATATTTTAAGACTCACAATGAAATGGCAAGAATGGGCAATGCTGCCTTTGTGTGTGTTTTTAAGATGTGTCACATAAGCTTTCTCTACATTAAGAAGGGCTCCCCTCAGATCTTACCCACTTTGACCTACTTGTGCCAATAATGTGGCCAGGATGCACATTTCTTAAGAGGGGCTTTGAAATCTGTTGTTAAAACTAGACCACCACTGTATTAAAGTTATGCTCCATCTGTACACTGTGTTGTAATTGAAATCAATATATTTGAAAATGTAGAAAACGTGCAGAAATATTTAAATAAATGGTATTCTGTTATTAACAGTACAATTAATCACACAATTAATCACAATTTTTTAAATTGCTTGGCAGACCTATTTGCAACCAATCCTGCCACTTTATTTGAGAAGATAGTGTTGCCAGCACAGAGTGCCTGAGGCAAAGCAACAACGGTTTCGTTGCCCGGTGTGCTTTGCGTCAATAAACACACCAGGGGGAGAAGCAAACAACGTTTATTTGGGATCCCAAAGTGGTGCAAGGAGACAGGCAAGTCTCAAAACAGGCACATTAACAGGAACAGTTTTTCTTCTTTTATACATTTTGCAGTTAAGCCTCACCCCCCCCCCCTTTCCCCTCTAGCCCTCCCTTTCTCCCCCCCCATTCCTCCCTCTGCCCCTCCCGTCCCTGGTAATAGTTAAGTCATTCTTGGCAGCTATAAGCCTAGCTTGTTAGTAACTTCTTTAAACCGTTATCTTGTCCTTTTTCCCTTCAGCCAGAAACATGCAGGCCTCATTATTACTGCTTGAGCAGGGGGTTGCACACAGATAACTGGTTGCTTACATATTCCAATTGCACCTGGCTTTTGAGGTTGATTAGAGTTTAAACATGGAAGGATAGAGTTTGGTTCACTTAGGCCTATTGCAGGAAGGCTTCATTGACACTCAGTGGCCTTCCACCCTCCCGAGTTACCTAGGGTGAGGCCTAGCGACGTCAACAACTTCCTCCTTTGAGAATACTCAACAAGCTTTTGGCTGAGTTTTCTCATATTCTGTGGACAAGATATGATTAAGTGCTATGAAGCTGGGGTTTTCAATGAGAGGGTATGCCGGGATTTTTGAGGAACGGGGGGTGGCACAAAGCTTACGGAGGAGCATTTTAAAACAAGCAATTAGGAGGAGGGTGACCAGGCACAGTACCACACCAGTGAGGAGGAGACGCACAAGGCCACCCCCCAGTCCTCCTAGGTTGGGCAACCAACTTCAAAGGGAATCGAAAACTGTGGGTTTCCTTTCCTGGGCCTTCCACTGCTTGAAAGCCTGTTTGGCCGACAGGACGTGCTTGTTAATGTCCTGTGAGTTTTCTGGGACATAAGTACAACATTCATTCCCAATAAGGGCACACACCCCGCCCTGGAGGCTAAAACATAATCTAAGGCCTGTCTGTTTTGCAGGGACAGCAACCGGAGCTGGTATAGCTCTGAGTTAAGGCTCTTCTCTATGGCCAAGGTTTCATTGGCGAATGTGGTGAGAAACACAGAGAGCCTATGATAAAATTGGGTTAGCCGTTCCACCCCATAGGATGGGAGGAGGATCATACCCAACCTGTCTCCTTCCTTAATGGGCTCTGAGGTGGCATACAAAGATTTACGCTGCCTGGGGCGGCCAGGGGTTGTCCCTTAATGCATACTGGGATTTAATGGTACAGTTTTGTCACAAGGGGGTACCCGAGGTATTTCTTCCCCTACTGAACCATCCCCAACAGATATCTGACCAATTTTGGGGGACCACCCTCCAGGGTAACCCTGCTGCGTGGTGCAGGATTTGGGAGCATACTCAGCAGTTAGAGAGGTTAAACTCTTGGGCAAAGCAAACCTTCAAGGACTCATATGTGTTTTTGTTTCCAAGTTAGTAGGGATCCCTTTCCATCCCACATGTGCCTGGGGGAAACAGGAGGTAACGAAAGGAGTGTCCCTATGGCAAAGAGTACCACTGTGGCAGACCCTGGACCTGAACTCATGCTGGGCAGGTGACCCTAGGGCCTAACAATTACAATTCCTCAAATACCCACAAAATATCAATTACCAATAGTAGGCAGATTAAAAACAAAAGGACCAGGCCACCAGGTTAGGCCGGCCCTGTGAGAGTAAACACAACCAACGCTTAGAGTTTTCACGGGGAGTGCGCTGCGACTGTCCAAAGAGACCACAGGGCATTCCCAGCAGGCCTTATTGTCTTTTGAATAACAGTTTAAGTCTCAGGTCGTCGCTGGTAGTCTTTTTCCGTAGGCTGGACGGTCCACCGTTCAGGAGCGGGCACTGCCTTCAGACAGGAGTGATTGAATCCAGTTCTTGTGTCCCTTGACCTTTGCTGCTGTGTGGGAGACCAGCAGGACGGTGTGGGGTCCCTTCCACTTCTCTTGGAGAGGCTTGTCCTTCCAGGTCCAAACGAGAACGGAATCGCCTGGCTGCAAGGAATGGACAGGGGCATCCAGCAGGAGAGGCTGCAAATCTCTGGTATACCTGTGGAGAGAACAGAGAACAGCAGACAGAGAGCACATGTACTGAGATAAAAAGCCACACCCCATTTCCCACTTCCCTGCCAGAACCGGTGTACCGTTCATAGGCCATGCCCTTCCAAACATAATCTCGAAGGGACTGAGCCCTAACCTGCCCTTTGGGAGAGCGCGCATGTGGAGCAAAACAAGGGGTAAGGCATCAGGCCACTTAAGGGAAGCCTCTTGTCACACCTTTGAGAGGTGCCGCTTAAGTGTCTGATTTGTGCGTTCCACTACTCCACTGGCCTGCAGTCGCCATGGAGTGTGGAGCTTCCAGGGGATTTGCAGGGCATCCGATATCTTTTGAACAACTTGGGATGTGAAGTGTGTTCCGTTGTCAGATTCCATCCACTGGGGGAGTCCGAAGCGGGGAATGATCTCCTTGACAAATTTCAGAGCCACCGTCTTGGCAGTGTTGTTATGGCGTGGGAAGGCTTCAGGCCATCCGCTGAATCGATCCACCAAGATGAAAAGGTATTTGAATCCTTGGGTCTGGGGGAACTCAGTAAAGTCTATTTGCCAAACCAGCCCTGGGCCTGGGGTAGGTTCCAGAGTGGCTGGTGGCACTGACACTCCTGGTCGAGGGTTGTTCTTTTGGCAGACTAGACATTCAGCCCGTACCTGGGAGGCCAGGGGTCTAAGAGCCTCCCTGCCAGCGTATAATTCTTTGTTTCTTCACCAGGGTCAGTTCTTAATGTCTTTTGTAGTCAGGAATTCCTGGACTTTGTGGTTTCAATGAAGCAAGTGTTCCTTCTTCTCTTTTCCTGAAACAGTGTGGTTCAGCATCATACAGGGGAGAGGTTACTAGCACATCACCCTGTCTTTAAATAGGCTTATCATCAGTCGGAGAGTCCTCCCGAGGTGGAGGGGTCTTTTTACAGTGAGAAGCCTGGGTCCAGATGGGCAGTCCTTGGTACTTCACAGCGGTGTTGGTGGTTAACAGGACTTGGAAAGGGCCTTTCCAGTGTGGAGCCAAAGCAGTTTTTCGTTGATGGACCTTACGTAGACTCGGTCTCCTTGTTTCAATGAGTGGCAGGGCTGCTAGGATCTTTGGTTAGCACGTCTTTTTTCTGTGAGAAAAGAAACCTAACACATTTCATTAATGCCTGACAGTGTTTTGCAGATCTCATAGTTGCTTGGGCACATTCAGGCCCCCCCTTTTCTTGGCTGTCAGCCAAGTCTTAGCTCTGGGTAGTGTCCTTGGATGGTGCCAGCATCTTATCTTTGGACTGAGCTTGCTAGCTATATTTTTTCCCTCAGTTAACTCGTTCTGTTCTTTTTCCTGCTCTCCTTCTTGGCTTCTTTTAACTTACAAAGGAAACTTCCACTCTTCACTTATACACCTTTCCCCAACAATGAACACATACACATTGCCATTAGGGTGACCAGATGCCACAGATTAAATATCGGGACGGGGGGCGGGACGGGGGGGGGGAAGGCCGCGGGGGAGGGGGGCAGAGAAGAAAAAAGCCGGCGGCGGAGAGGGAAAAAAAAAAAAAAAACGGCCGGAGCACCCCCCAGCCGAGCCGCGCTCCGGGCCCTTCCTGCAGCTCCCTGCCCAGCCGTTCCCGGGCTCCGTCGCCCCGGCCCGCAGCAGGGGCTGCTCCGCTCCACCCCGCCAGGGCTGGGACACTCGCCCCCGCAGCCCCGGACAGCCCCTCTCCAGCCGCGGGGAGCTCGGGGACCTGGGCAGGGGGCGAACCAGGTAGCCGGGCCCGGCCCCTCCCGGCAGGAGCGTGTCCGCCTCCGACCCACCGCACTGCCCCGCGGGCTGCAGGGCTGGAGCAGCCTCCGCACTGCACTCCCGGCCCCGGGCCCTGAAGGCGGCGGTGAAGCCAAGCGGCTTGCCCTGGTGACCCTAAGTGAGCCTAGGGGGCGAGAGTCCCTCCAGGACGTCAAAATTGCTTGTTTGTCCAGTGTCCCGACCGCACATCGGTCGGGACGCGGGACAAACAAGCCAATATCGGGACAGTCCCGATAAAATCGGGACATCTGGTCACCCTAATTGCCATTATACACCCTTCCAGTAAAATAACTTCTATACAGAGCTTTGGAGCAACAAACCAGGACGAGCACACCCACTTTTGAGGAGTCCAACAAAGTTCACGAGGCTCACAGTGGCTTTAAGGCAAGGGATGAGACCCACAGCGGCAATTAACAAGTCATCCACATATTGCAGGAGGAGGACCCTGTCCTCATTGTCCCACTCCTCCAAGTCTCTGGCCAGGGCCTGGCCAAACAGAGTGGGGGAATTTTTAAATCCCTGGGCCCACACTGTCTAGCAAAGCTGCTTTTTAACCCTCCTTTTGTCTTCCCACTTGCTCCACTCTGGGGCTTGCATGGCTGAGGGCTCAATTGCAAGGGTCATTATCCAGGCATTCTCTGGGGGTAAGGTGAGGGTTATTTCATCTTGGGTGAAATGCAGGGTGGCTCCTAAGCGACAAAGCAGGTCCCATCCTAGTACAAGCGTTGGACAATCAGGGAGGTAAACCAGTTTGTGAGATAGAGTTCTGTTTCCCAAAGCACATTCCGCTGGGGCATATACTGGGCACTTGGTTCCTTTCCCTGTGGCACCCACCACAGTGAGGGACTCTGACACAGGCAGCTGCAGGGGTTGGTTTACGGCGGTTCGTGCAGCCCCAGAGTCTATTAAAAAGTCTATGTCCGAATCTCCCACCCGCATTTTTACTTGGAGTTCCAGGGGCAGGATAGTCCATCTTCCCTGACACCCCTATTCTTGATCCTTCGCTGTCATTATAGGGGTAGCTTCCCTTTCGGGGCACTCATTTTTCCAATGTCCCTCCTTCTGGCATATGGCACACTGGTTGCGACCCAGACACCTTTCCTGTGAGCCAGGGCGCCCACGTCCTCTTATTCCCCGGCCCCTTCCACCTTCCTGGAATTTTCCCCTGCCACCGGCCTGTACTGCTGTGACCATCATTTTCGCTTGCCTCTTTTCCTTTTCTTAAGACACAACCTGATTATGCTCCACCTCAGACAGCAGGGTCCGCATAAGGACATTACAATCATCCCAGTCAGGGTTACAGCTAGCCAGGCACCCTTCAAAGACCGAGATAAACTTGCTTGGGTTCGTAGAGAATTCCCCTGCCTGTGCCTTAAAGGCTGCTAGGTCCACCGGGTTAAAAGGCACATGGGTGTAAACCTGCATAGTAGTGGCCTGATTCCTATCTGAGCCATGTCTGGACACCATGGTCTCAGTGATCAACGGATAAAATTCCACCGAGGGGGCAATCTCTGGGACCTGAGACACCTTGTCTTTATATGGTGGGGGTGTGATAGCCGAAGGGGACACCGGACCTGCCATTACAGCTGTGGGGGGGTTCTGGGGACTAACAGTAGCTACTACCGAACCTGTCGGAGTCAAATTACACTTTTGCAAAATATCTAACCTATCTCTTAGCAACATAAACAACTGTACATACATATGTTCATTCCATTTACCCGTTTGCTGACAAAACAGAAGTAATTGAAGGATCGTGTTATAATTAAGTGATCCTTCCGGTGGCCACCTTTCCTGGTCCTCTAGCTGATATTGAGGCCAGTCTACTGTACAGAACCTTTTCAGTTTACTTTTAGTTATTGGATTTGCGCCAAACACTTTCCAATTCACCAGAATGCATTCCAAGGGTGTACACCTTGCCCTGTCTGCCATACTCTGTCCCTGCCCCATAGGGAGACACTGGGCGTCCCCAGGTCATAACAGGTAGACACTGGGCGTCCCCAGGTCAAGACAGATAAAGTCCCCACTGGACTGTTCCTACCTTATCCAAGGGTCCGGTTCTGCACCGTCGCCCTATCCATGGGACCGGTTCCCCACCGTCGCCCGCAGCTGCTTCTCCACTACTCGAGCGCATTGCACCGTTGTGCCCTCTGGGGTCGACCAAACCATGTCTTCGCCGAGGCCCCCGGTAAAGTCACCGGTGCGCGCTGGGCGTCGGTCGTCACCACAATCTGTCGACCTCCGAGAGGGGTCCGGGCAAGGCTAAATTTCAGCCTCGAGCCCCACGTTGGGCGCCAAAACTGTTGCCAGCACAGAGTGCCCGAGGCAAAGCAACAGCGGGTTCGTTGCCCGGTGTGCTTCGCGTCAATAAACACACCAGGGGGAGAAGCAAACAAAGTTTATTTGGGATCCCAAAGCGGTGCAAGGAGACAGACAAGTCTCAAATCAAGCACATTAACAGGAACAGTTTTTCTTCTTTTATACATTTTGCAGTTAAGCCTCACCCCCCCCCTTTCCCCTCTAGCCCTCCCTTTCTCCCCTCCAATTCCTCCCTCTGCCCCTCCCGTCCCTGGTAATAGTTAAGTCATTCTTGGCAGCTATAAGCCTAGCTTGTTAGTAACTTCTTTAAACCGTTATCTTGTCCTTTTTCCCTTCAGCCAGAAACATGCAGGCCTCATTATTACTGCTTGAGCAGGGGGTTGCACACAGATAACTGGTTGCTTACATATTCCAATTGCACCTGGCTTTTGAGGTTGATTAGAGTTTAAACATGGAAGGATAGAGTTTGGTTCACTTAGGCCTAGTGCAGGAAGGCTTCATTGACACTCAGTGGCCTTCCACCCTCCCGAGTTACCTAGGGTGAGGCCTAGCGACGTCAACAATAGTCTTCTTATGTCAGGCAACAAAGAGATCATCCTTGTAGAAGACACATTCGCTGATCCTGCAAGTTTTTCCACGTGGCTCAGCTTCCAGACTCAGGGCTAATGTAAAGGGCTGAGAGCGAGCATATATTTTAATAATTCTGCTTTGTGACTCAGCTTATATTAAGACAAAAGCCAAACACATAAGGGAACAGTTATGGGAATGTAAATAAATATCCAAGTGGCCTCACAGTTCATATAAATAAATGTACAAAAATAAAATATTTCATTACACATTCTATTTATAATAGAATATATGGAAATATACCTATCTCATAGAGCTGGAAGGGACCCTGAAAGGTCATCAAGTCCAGCCCCCTGCCTTTAGTAGCAGGACCAAGTACTGATTTTGCCCCAGATCCCTAAGTGGTCCCTTCAAGAATTGAACTCAAAACGCTGGGTTTAGCAGGTCAATGCTCAAACCACTGAGCTATCCCTCCCCCTTAAAAGCTTTTATGAAATGTGAGAATATTTAAATTTAAGTGAATATAATGTAACTGGCATATGCTTCATGCAAAAGGTCTCTTGTAAGGTATCATTACAAAGCTTATAATCTACTTAGTGTGATCATCCTATTTGTATAAATGTACCACTCTTGTATCTAAAACTAGAAATATAAAATATAACTCTGAGGGCCTATTGTAATTATGCAAAATGTGGGCCATTAATGGTGGTTTGGAATCTTGATGACTCCCATTAACTAGGACTATTGTCTGCAGATGGCTGTGTTTTACCCATGAGTCTTCCTGTATACCTGTGTGCTGGCAAGTGGGTAATGAAGTCTTGCAGTGACATGTGATCATGTCACCTGAACTGGAATCCATCTTTAACCTGGTCCTTTTCCAGTGACGGGGGGTGGAAACCCAGAGGGACAAAGGGTTCCTGCCTTATGCAAAAGATATATAAAGGGGTGGGACAGAACAGAGAGGAGGAGAGGAGCCATCATGAAGAATCCCCTAGCTATCACCTGAGCGGGAACAAGAGCTCCAGGGGAAAGAATTGTGCCTAGGCCTGGAAGGTGTCCAGTCTGAGAAAAAACGTACTGAAGCATCTCTGAGGGTGAGATTATCTGTATTCAGTTTGATTAGACATAGATTTGCACATTTTATTTTATTTTGGTTGGTGACTTACCTTGTTCTGTCTGTTACTACTTGGAACCACTTAAATCCCACTTTCTGTATTTAATAAAATCACTTTTTACTTATTAACTCAGAGTATGTATTAATACCTGGGGGAGCAAACAACTGTGCATATCTCTCTATCAGTGTTATAGAGGGCAAACAATTTATGAGTTTACCCTGTATAAGCTTTATACAGGGTAAAGCAGATTTATTTGGGTTTAGACCCCATTGGGAGTTGGGCATCTGAATGCTAAAGACAAGCACACTACTGTGAGCTGTTTTCAGGTAAACTTGCAGCTTTGGGGCAAGTAATTCAGACCCTGGGTCTGTGTTGGAGCAGACGGGAGTGTCTGGCTCAGCAAGACAGGGTGCTGGAGTCCTGAACTGGCAGGGAAAACAGGAGCAGAGGTAGTCTTGGCACATCAGTTGGCAGCTCCCAGGGGGGTTTCTGTGATCCAACCTGTCACAGCCTTAACTGTTCACTTCCCTTGTGTAAACTGTAATATTCCTGTACACATTCATTTTGGCCAAAGTTTTCAGATAGCATTTTCATGGGTGCAATGTTCTGTCCACAATTACTTTTGCCTTCAATTTAATAAATGCAGTCATTTAAGTCACTCATGTGGGGTGCACCGCAGTATTTAATTTTCTGCAGGCAAAATTTTCTACAATGATTGGTGGGGTTTTGTTATTCATTGAGCTTATTATGCCATCATTACTATCCTGAGCAGCCAGGGCTTAAATTCTCAGTGATTATTTCCCAGAGGCCTCACTCCCCCATTCGGGGCTCCGGGCTTTTGTCCTGCAGGTGGAAGGGAGCAACAAGGATCATGGCTTTAGCCCCGATGCCTCCCACGGGCTGAAGCCCTGAGCCCCAGCATGTGCCATGGGGCTGAGGTACTGGGGCTCCAGCTGGTTTGAAAATATTTACTGGAGCTAGGGTTGCCAATTTTCTAATCACACAAAACTGAACACCCTTGACTTGCCCCCTGCTCCACCCCCCCACTACCCTTCCCTGCCCCGAGGCCCCGCCTCCCGCTCACTCCATCCCCCCTCCCTCCATTGCTCGCTCTCCCCCCACCCTCACTTTCACCAGGATGGTGCAAGGGTTTGGGATACGGGAAGGGGTGAGGGCTCCAGCTGGGGATGTGGGCTCCGGGAGGGAGTTTAGGTGCATGAGGGGGCTCAGGGCTCGGGCACAGGAGGGGGTTTGGGGTGTGGGCTCTGGTTGGGTGGCACTTACCGCAGGCGGGTCCTGGAAGCAGCCAGCATTTCCCTGCAGCCCCTAGGCAGAAGGGCCAGGGAGCTCTGTGTGCTGCCTGCGCCCTCAGGCGCCGCCCGTGCAGCTCCCATTGGCCACGATTCCCAGCCAATGGGAGCTGCGGAGCCAGTGCTCTTGGTGGGGGCAGCACATTGAGCCCCTGCAGCCACCCCTGCACCTAGGAGCTAGACATGCTGGCTGCTTCCGGCGAACGTGTGGAGCCAGGGCAGGCAGGGAGCCTGCCTTAGCCCTGTTGCGCCGTCAACAGGACTTTTAGCGGCCTGGTCAGCAGTTCTGACCAGAGTCACCAGGGTCCCTTTTCAACAGGCTTTCCGGTCAAAAAACAGATGCCTTGCAACCCTAACTGGACTCTGTTGACAGCAGCAGTTCCCAAACTTTATTGGTTCACATACCACCTTCTTACAAATTTCTCCTTTTTGTGCACATTTTAGGCTTAAATAGATTTAAGATTTAATAGTAAGTATTTACGGACTCATAGTTTAAAAAAAAGTTTTGAATTTGGCTGGTGGACAGGTGCCTGGGAAAAATTAGAAGTGAAGGCAGTTTGGCTGGGGGAGTCTGGGCGGGTGGGTTAGAGGATGTGAGGTTAAGAGTTGGTTGGGAATTCTTAGACAAAATGTTTTTTTCCCCTCAGAAAATGCTGACATGTCAAAGCCAAAACATTTAATTGGAATATACTGGTGTTGGCAAAACTTTCATTGGGAAAGGTTTCTCAGATCCAGGTTGGAATTTCTGGCATAACCAAAGAGAGAGAGAAAGTCTCACTCCAAAATAGCTGAGTGGTCCAGATCTCTAGTCTGCCTGAATCAGACCAGGGACTTGAACCCAGGTCTCACACATCCCCATAACTAGTTATTGGCAGTGGGAGTTTTGAGTTTTTGTGAAAAGCTTCAAAAGGTCCCACTTTCATCCTAATGCAGAATGGGCTAATTCTCAGAATCTCAGTTTTGCAAGATAGGAAAACTTGTTTTCTGCTGTGACAGCTCCCCGGGTACACTCTAGGCTGGACACATCCGTTCAACAGACCCCTCTCCTCTTCACATTACATATCTCTGCTCATAACATCAGTGAATACTTGAAGGACATTGTGAACTAAGGGAAGTGGTCCCAGGCTGAAAGGAAATCCAGCCTGTAAATTAAGCATCTGGTAGCGTGAAAAAGAGGTTTGCTTCAAATCTTACTTAGCTTGGTAAAGTTTAGGAATTAGATTGTGGTTTTAGCTGTTTATTTCGTTAGTAACCAATTCTGACTTTTATGCCTTATCAGTAGGGCTCCGTGTCTGTCATGGAGGTTACGGAAGTCACAGATTCCATGACTTTCCACGACCTCTAAGACTTCTGCAGTGACCAGGTGCTGGAGCGGCCCTGGAGACAGCCACACCAGCTGCTGCTCGGGCAGCCCCTGGCAGCGGTCCTGGGGTGGCCGGAGCACCTGCAGTCTGTGGCCCTAGGCAGTGGTCCCTGGGCAGCATGCAGGAGCAGCCGTGGTCCGCTGGCCCTGGCAGTGGTCCCCAGGTGGCTGGCCGGAGCAGCTGTGGTCTGCGGCCCACAGCAGCTGGTGGCGCTGGCCCCGGGCCTGCCCCCGGCAGCTGGTGGCACTGGCCCTGATCACTTCCCCCTCCGCACCCCAGCAGCGGCCCCTCCGGATGCTCCCCCCCAGCAGTGGCCCCCCCATGCCCGCCTAAGATTTAGTCATGGGTATTTTTAGTAAAAGTCATGGACAGGTCAATTTTTGTTTATTGCACATTACCTGTCCATGACTTTTACTAAAAATACCCGTGATTAAATCCTAGCCTTACTGATCACTCATCACTTAACATCTATCTTTCTCTAGTTAATAAACTTGTTTTATTGTTTTATCTAAACCAATGCATTTTGCTTCGAGTGTTTGGGTACTTGCTACTCAGGTTAACAAAGGTTGGTGCATAATCATTTCCTTTGATGAAAGAACAGACTATTAATGAGCTTGCATTGTTGAGGAGTATGCTGTACAGTACAAGACACATATTTCTCAGGGTGCAAGGCTAGGACTAAGAAGTTGCTTGTGTCACCCTGTATGTAGTTCATGAGTGGCTGGGAAAGCGTTCTTGTAACTTTGCTGGGAGTGATTTTACATGCTAATGGCTGTGTGTGAGCAGAACCTGGAGAGGTTGCTTTTTCACATGTACCACTGGTAGGGAACCTCTGATCTACAGCATATTCAACTGTCCTATGCTATTTTATGCAGTGTAGTTGTAGCTGTGTCGGTCCCAGGATATTAGAGAGACAAGGTGGGTGACGTAATATTTCTACTCTGTTTTAGTGATAGTGGGCCAAATTTTGCTGCTGTTTACATCTTGTAACTCCACTACCTTCAGATTTCCCCCTCAGTTACACTCAGCTGATTTCACTGCAGTTGCTGCTTGGTCCAGAATTTGGCCTACTGGGTATAATGCCATCTCTAGTTTACAGAATTATAGGAATCACTAAGAGAAGATCAACATGTGGCTGTACATTTTTCAAAATGGTAACTACACCTATGCCCGGAGATGGATGCAAATTCATGAAAAGCCTGTTTATTGTCAGGATTTTTCAGAATGGTCTGAGAAAAGAGAGCGGTTCCTATGGGAACTACGATCTGCAAGTTTACACCTCTAAAGAAAATATGGAGTCAAATTCATTGCTGCTGAAAATAGGTGTATTGACTTCAGTAGAGCTGCTGCTGCTTAAGGAAGTTGGAAACTCTTAAACTTTTGATGGTATACACAGGACTGGCTCCAGGGCTTTTGCCGCCCCAAGCAGCCAAAAAACAAACAAACAAACAAAAAGCTGCGATTGCGGTCTGCAGCACTTCCGCCACGACTCTACTGCCGTCGCTTCTGCGGCAGCAATTCGGCGGCAGGTCCTTCCCGCCGAGAGGGAGTGAGGGACCCGCTGCCAAAATGCCACGGAAGAGCCGGATGTGCCACACCCTTCCATGTGCCGCCCCAAGCACCAGCTTGCTAGGCTGGTGCCTGGAGCTGGCCCTGGGTATACATAAAATGGAGAAGGCTGGAGAATAACAAAAGTAGACAATACAATGGCTTCATTTTTGTTTATTAATGTTTGGTTAACAGGCTTTGGATACAGATTTCAAGTAAAAGAGGCTTTCTATCCACACAACATACAACAAAAAGACACAGAGAATCTAAACATTTTCCAGCCAAAGTCAAGCGACTCCAGGTATTCAAGTTAGGCACTAACCATCATTTATGTTATTCTAGTGAGATTTTCCCCCCCTTACCTTCAATTTTTCAACTTTTTTGTTCTCACTTGTATGTTTTAGCTTCTGTCCTTGAGCATTTCAAGTGTAAGGGTGTCTAGCTGGTTTAGAACACAGTTATAGAAGACAAACTGGTGGGATGGGGGGGGAAGAGTAATATTGATAGCACTCACAGAATATGGTACCTTTGCAGTTTACAACAAAGAAAAATAACTGATGAACAGAATCCAGTACTAGAAGGCAAGAGGGAAACAGTAGAACTGTAATAATTTTAATGCAGACAAATGTATTACATATTAGCAATAATCAGTGTCTTAGAATATATTATAATCAGTAATTAAATATATTTTAATCTACTATCACAGTAAGAATGTACATATTGTACTAGCTAAGAAAAATCTGCAAAGTTATTCAAAATTGCCTGATTAATTTTATTTTTCCCCTCATCTAGCAACTACATTATATCCTGTGGAATTTGGATATTCTGCTAAAGTGCTCTTACTAGGCTTCATAGTCATCATCAATGTTAAACAACATGAATCACCACAGATTGTGTCAGCTTGTGAACAAAAGGCACAATGGATCTGGGTTCACGCATTGACCTAACATTGGTTTCCAGAAGCCATTTCACCCACGAATAGATTTTATAGCTGCATAAGAGGAACACCAGGGTTATGGTGTTTCTTCTAATCACCTAGTTTTCACAAATGATGCTTTTGTTCTTGAATTGATTACATGGCCGATTTTTTTTCCAATAAAGTAAAGTCAACACTTCAAGGCAACAATTATACCTCCCTTAACTACCCACCCTTTACCTTCCAAGGCAAAATAGGGCACAGGAAGGTGTGGAAAAAAACCCTTCACCATTTCCTTATGAATTATAACAAGTCACCTCACCTCTGGAATTTAGAAACAAGTAAATATGAAACCCAGATTTCCGCTTGCTGCTAAGTCAGGGGCACTGTAAATCTACAGACCTTTCATTCCTTGTTTTAAAAAAAGCAATTGGAGCAAAATCTTTTATTATTTAAAAAAAAATATTTTTACTACATTTAGAATATTTCAGTTATAAAAATGGCTATACTTTTTTCAAAATGATTACTTAGTGTTTGAATTAGAGCTGCATGGAAACAACTTTTTGGTGAAAATGTATTTGTTTCTCAATGAAATTTAATTTTGTCAGAAATGTTCCGACCCGGTCTAGTAAAAACTCATTATTATGCATTTCCCATTCAGTTACTATGAGACAGGTTTTAATTTCAGTTACAGTAGTAAATCCAGGCAACGCCACTGATTTCTGTGGAATTATCTCCGATTTACCCTATCCTACCCAACATTATAATCTGACTTGTCTTGTCCTGCACAGAGCTGTTTATCTACTTACTGCACAAAAATATTGGTCCATCTGGTGGAGGAGCTGTAATTCTTCTCTGGTTACCAGACACAAGTGTTTTCTAATGTGAAGTTTGTAAAAATTATTTCAGTATGGGAGACTTATTGGCTAGGAAGCCAGAAGACAAAGCAGCTTCCTTTGTTTTGAGACCAGAATAATGTATTTTTTTAAGCAAACACTTAAGAGGAACAATATGACATCTAAAATCCTCAGCTTCACTCAGTCTGTTGATCATCTATATACAGTGCACCACATTCTGTGCTTATATACCCTTATAATTTCACTTGAACTCAATGAAGTTACTCTGAATTTATAATAGAGTAGCCAAGAGCAGTGTTTTGCACAGTGGCTCAGTCACCTGCCTGAATGTTGCCTGGGTTTTCAGACTATTTACCACATCTTCCTTTTCTTTGTTGCATTTGAAATCAGTTTTTTTTTTTAACATCCAGATCCAGGGAATTCTAGCTCCTTTGATATCCATTTATTCTTTTAGTTTACCCCAGAAATGGCAGTCTGGAATTCATATTTTAAATAAGAGTCTTAATAAGATCAGTGGTCCTGGGGCCCATCCCCTGCAATATCAAAGGCCTGGTCCCCACTAAGCCCCCACTTTGGACTAAGGTACGCAAATTCAGCTACGTTAATAACGTAGCTGAATTCGAAGTACCTTAGTCCGAACTTACCGCGGGTCCAGACGCAGCAGGAAGGCTCCCCCGTACTCCTCTTGGCGAGCTGGAGTACCGGCGTCGACGGCGAGCACTTCCGGGATCGATCCGGGATCGATTTATCGCGTCTTAACCAGACACAATAAATCGATCCCAGAACATCGATTGCCTGCCGCCGGACCCTCCGGTAAGTGAAGACATACCCTAAGTTTTATAGGGTAACATAACGAAGGAGTGCTTGAACTGCACATTTCTTTTATTCTGTGGGTTTATCGGAATCGTAGGCACATATTTTCAACATGGACCTTGAATTATAATTATGGTTTACATTTCTGAAAGTAATATTTCATACTCCACAGTTACCGTGGATGGAACAAAAACGGACAGTGATGCAACAATAAATCATCTTTGACTAATGTGGGAACAGGAGCAACATTTTACAGTCACAATTACAGTGGTATTATGTCAAAGAGGTTTGTTACACATTACACCACATAAATTAGCAGCTTTAAAGACCACATAGCATCATGTCACACAACATAGTTTACAGATTATTCTTCAAATAAATCATTTCCTCAGAAAAGAATTTAGAAATACAGAGGGAATCTGGTGATTTCATGAAAAGTATCAGGTAGTGCACAGATTACAATTACAGATGAAATCCTTACACAATATTTCAAGATGTATCACTATAGAGTAGACTGATTTTTTTTAATTCAACATAAAATATAATTCAAAGACAGCCCAATCCCCTTTTAATCATTAATAATAATTTATATGATGAACAATGCCTCAAAGAGACCATAGTAATTAATGTTATTTTATGTGGCTTCAGAGCAAATGAATTTTTGAGACTTACATTGCTGTAAGTATGATATAGATTTACATAAGTTAGGCTCCAGTATAATCTTTACTTTTTCTGTTTTTAAATATGTGTAAACCTAACATCTGTTTTCAAGATTTAATTTTTTTCTTTTAATGAAAGAAAGTAGCATTGGTTATAAAACATGTACTTGGTATGTTAGAAATCCCAGAACAGTAGCATTGTGCTGGTACATGAGAATATGAGAACAAAACTGACCAGACTATTTTCATGGTCCAGTCTGGGAAATTACAAACATGTACTCAAATGGTAGAAATTATATAAAGTAAATTCGTACTTTAATAATTTTGCTGTTCAATATTCTGAGATGTTAACAGTTAATGATTTTTTGAAAATCATTTCAATGTAAATTAATTAGAATACATCACTCACACTTAAAACATTTCTACCAATTTGTAGGAAATGTCTCTCAATGTAAAGTCTATCAAATCAACAGAAACATTTAAAGCATGACCACTGTAGGATCATTGGCAGCAGATCCTGGTACTGGGAGGAAGTAGGAAGGTTGTGGAGGGGATATGTACCCCAAGGAGAAAAAGAGAGCAGGGAATGGGGTGCCTGGGGAAAGGGCCAAATGATATCAGGCTGTGCAGATTCTCCTGTTCTCCCTTCCCAGACAGGGCACAGGGGATGTAAGGATACATAGAGCATACTTCAGCTCAGGGGAGCAGCGTGGGTTCCTCCACTCCTGCTTCTTCCCAGCACCCCATCCAGCTAGTTGGACTGAGCAGTGGTTTCTGGATTTAGGTCAGTTTTTCATCTAAGCGGAGTGGATTCTTAAATGTTCAAAGAATTACACTGTGGGAAGTGGTGGTGTGTGGGGAGGGTGGGTGGGAGTGAGGAAACAGTCTATTCTTCTCTTGCCCTGTTCAGGTAGTCAGGAGAACAAACCCCTTTAAAGTTAAATACCTATTGTTTTCACTATTTAAAGCTTTGAGTTGGTTCTTCTACCTGCCAAAAGGCCAGCACTACATTCCAGTGACATCAGGTCTATAAACATTTTATTATTGAAGTCAAATCCAAATAAAATGTGCATATTCCTCAGTTAAAAAGTGTTTCTAGTTCCCTACTTACTTGCAGCACCAGTTAGGCAGTCAGATACTACACTGATATAGGCCATAGAATTATAGTAAATCCTCACTTAAAGTCGTCCAGGTGAACGGTGTTTCGATGTTAAGTTGCTGATCAATTAGGGAACATGCTCGTTTAAAGTTGTGAAATGCTCCCTTCTAACGTCCTTTGGCAGCCGCCTGTTTTGACCACTGCTTGCAGGAAGAACACCCCGTTGCAGCTAGCTGGTGGGTGGTTGGAACCAGGGTGGCCCAGCAGCCCTCCCTATCAGCTCCCCACTCCCCTAAGTTCCCTATGCAGCAGCTGCCTGCAGTTCAGCTGTGTACCTCCCCTCACTGCCATGTTCTGCTCCTGCCCTCTGCCCAGATACTCCTGCTTGCTGTACCGGGGGAGGGGCGAAGAGAAGGGCTAATGTCAGGGTGTCTCCCCCTACTCCTGCACCCCGCTTACCCCATCTTCCATAGAGTGTGGGGGGGGGGAGGGGACACACACTATGGAGGGAGCTTCTACATAGTAGCTGTGGTCTCTCAGGAGGTCTCAGCAAGCTGATTTAATTAACAGGGCAGTGTACTTAAGCCTGGGGTCAGCTACTTAACAGGGAAATGCGCATTTTTTCCTCTCACACACAGGGTGTGTGTCTCTGTCTGCCCTCCCTCCTTTCCTGCTGCCTCATAGAGTGTGAGAGTTAACCCTTGAGGGCTCAGTCAATTGCTAGTTCATTTAGCAGTGAGGCATTCCCTGGAAAATATCCCACCCTCTAACTCCTCCACCTCAACCAAGCTTTACAATCATCATCACTGTGTACCAGTATTAAATTGTTTGTTTAAAACTTATACTGTGTGTGTGTGTGTGTATGTGTGTGTGTGTATATATAATTAGTCTTTTGTCTGGTGAAAAAAATTTCCCTGGAACCTAACCCCCCCATTTACATTAAT
Source organism: Chrysemys picta bellii (assembly GCF_011386835.1). Taxonomy (NCBI): domain Eukaryota; kingdom Metazoa; phylum Chordata; order Testudines; family Emydidae; genus Chrysemys; species Chrysemys picta. The sequence continues at coordinate 107,180,929 of NC_088792.1, forward strand.
TCTTATGGGGAAATTGGATTCGCTTAACATCGTTTCGCTTAAAGTTGCATTTTTCAGGACCATAACTACAACATTAAGTGAGGAGTTACTGTACCTATGTAGGCAAATAGAATTAGCAATATGTAGAACATTGCATTTTAAGAGGATGTTTGCCTCCAAAGCTAACCCTTTTTAAGGGAAGGTAGAGGAATCTATATAGAAAATTGTTACATTAGGAGCTATTAGAGTTCCTCTAATTCCTTTCTTACCACTGGCTCTGCCACCTAGGAAAGCAGATGTCTTCAAGGGCCACTTGCAAAACTACCATGATAACAAATAGACCCGGATAGTGTTCCAACTGTGTTATAATAAGATAATTTGGTCCTGTCTACATAGGCAGGAACAAACAGTGTTAAAACCATTTATAGAACTCCTTACAGCCCTGATTTTTACAGGGCCATAATCATGGTATAATTTGCTGACAGTCATTTTGGTAGTGTAGCTGGGCCATATAATATCAATAGCTATATTTCCCCCCTCATAATTCCCCCTCCCACTAAAGAAAACTCGGCAGCATGGAGAAAATCAATTAACACTCCTTACCCCACTCCCATTCCTCACTGCTGCTGCTTGTCCTGTGCTTTCAGAAGGTCAGTTGCTAGCTTTGAGATGTGCTTCCAGGCAAATTGGATATGGACAGACTCCACTGTGCGGGAACAAATGGCAAAACGTAGCACAAACTTCTCTCTCAGGTGACATGGAACCAGATGGATCTTCCTGGCATCATTTATGCTTTTAAGAAGGGCCTCATTCAGTTCATTGGAGCCCTGAAATAATTGTAAACCAATAAACATGAACTTTAAATGCCGGTTTGTTACCTCTTGGTCCCACCAACCAGCACTGTCTACCTAACTATAATACCAGCACTAGTCTGCACCCATTAATTCTTCCCATGACCCAAATTCATCAATCCTTTGCCACCAAAAGTTTGTGGGAATACAGTGGGTCATGGGATAATTCTTCAGTCATTTTGTGAATCATGGACCCCAAATGGTTGAGAAGCAGTGGTCTAGGGCATTTCTGATGCCAGACAACTTTTGCGGGAGCAGGGGTCATCAATATCTGCAACTTTATATACAAATGTTCATTATTTTAACTGCCTAATATTTTAAGAGCTAATCAAAGACCATTAGGAAAAAGTTTTGCAATGAAATATTAATATTTGTGAACTAAATCCTTCAGTTTTTACTCAAGTACAACTCCCATTGAAGACATGTTTGAATAGAAAGATAGAAAGGACTGGGGTGGGTGAGAGGGTTAAGCCAAATTCATGCCAGGCTTAAAGTCAAGGAATGAATTTTGCTTATAGTAGCAGAAACGCTAAAAAAAAGTCTGCATTGTTAGAGAACTTGTTCCTCCATATAATACCTATTAGTGATGACCTGCAGCTTTGCCACCCAAGTTCATGGTTTTATAGGAAATATGAGTGGAGGCAGGAGAGTGTGTACATGGTGCTGATGATTTCATGATGATTTGTGAGAGTGGTGGATAAGGGGTATGTTGCAGCGAGGGCCTAGGTGTGTTTGGGGTATTTTGTGTCGAATGGATGTGGCAGTTGGGCCAAGTAATCCACCATCTGTGTAGTCTTCACACAATGAAATGCAAATTAGCTGTAGAGGAAGGGTGGTGACTGAGTTTTCTTTGACATCACAATGGTCTAGGACTCTTGGCATAGCATAGATACATTACATTGCATACTTTACAGTAGCTGTACACTGCACAGCTGTATTTTGTAAAGTCAAAATGGCTGAGAACTTAAAAGTTGGACAGTAAGAGACAATGTACTCCTGTCATGATTTATCCTGGTGATATTCTAAACAGAAAGCCCTCAACCATGCTTGTAGCTGTTTCCATCATGTCAAATGACTTTGTAAACATTCTAGGCTTCAGAGTGACACAAAGACAGATGACAATGCTGGAATCTTATTATACAGATTAAGTTATCAGGCATTAGAGTTTTTTAGAAACATGAATAAATTAATTCTCCCCACTGTCAGGTAGGTTGTATTCCTTTTCCATAGATGGGGAAACTGGGGCAGAGAGGTTAAAATGACTTGCTGAAGGTCACAGAAGGAGTCTCCCATGCATGAATCATTAGATTATGCTTCCTTCCATTGCAGTGGCACCTTGAAATGCCTTCTGTACTTTCCATTGCTGAGTGGTAGGATTTTATTTTTGAGAGTGACCAGTGTGGTGCCAGTTCCAACTCCTAATGTTCCAAGCAGTGCTTTTGAGAGGCCTGAACCTCCACTTGGACTCAGCTAGAGTCGTATTAGTCATTCCCGCAGGTAAACATTTGAAAGGGCCATGTTTATCAGTTAAGGTTTGGGACTGAAACAGATTTTTCCAAAGAAAAATAAATTGTTTTAAATTAATCTTTTAAAAAAACCTGCACAAACTATCCAAAGGGACCCAGTCCTGCTTTTACTGTATTAGCACTGCAGGATAAGACCCAAAATGCACTTTTATAAGTCTTTATTATTACGCCCTTTTAGGGGAATGTACCTAACTCTTATACCAGCAGGTTGGGAGTTACATCCTGAGCCTTGCGAACCATTTTGGAGTACTTTTTCAGGGTAGCCTTTGTTGACCTTAAGTGTTGACAATTGTTTTGCACAGATACATCTGAGGTTATGCAGCAACTCCTCAGTTGCTTCTGTCATACTGCCCGGTAAGTACTGTAGGTGAAACAGGTTTACACGGGAGGCATGGATTGCTAGTGTCAGAACACTGCATCAAGCAATTCAGAAATGAAGCTTTCAGGGGCAGATTTGCAATAGTACCTAAAAAATTTAGGAACACAAGCCCAATATGACCTATGATCCTAACTCCCTTAGGTGCTTTTGAAAACCTCTCCTTTAGAACACATGCTATTGCTCTTTCAGTACTATACACAGTGGCAAGCCTAACTAATCTTGCCCTTATGGAAAAAAAAAAACATACTGAAGGTAATTGAGTTTCCCTACTGTCACAAGTGGGAAACATCTTCTTCCACACACCCTTTTTGATCATGTTACAATAGAGATGGTCCCAAATCAAAATGTATGCAATTTACCCTGTACTTTGGGGAAGTCTGACGCCTGGCCCTTATCTCTGTAGAAAACCATGATGAAACTTGAACTATGCTCTCACTACTGTTCACAATGACAACAAACAACACACTGAATTTTGTGTTGGTGAGCTTTCTGTCCTGGGCACATCAATTGTGACAGTGAAATATACATCTCTTTGTTCTGGATGATAATCCATCATAAAATCAATGATCCTTTCCCTCTATATTAAACATGTAGTTCAACAGCACAGCATTAGCATTTAGGTCTCCGTTATCTCATGTTAAGTTACTGCTCTCTGGAAAAATAGCTGTGCACATCTTTTTTCTCTTATATTCCCACAGAAGCACTTAGGGGTTGCTTTGACACTCTGGTGTCACATCAAATTGAAGTTAGTGAGGACTAGTCCCCTCCCAGAGCTTTGGGAGGCAAGTAGCCAGCACTGATCGAGCATGTCAGTTTTAATAAGACATTGTTCTTCCTGCCCCTCAGAGAAATGACCAACTTTTCTCATATTCATCTGCAGTCATGACAAGGGAACCAAAAATTAACCCATTGACACATTAGCCCCCAGATTTTTTCTTTGGCCTTTGGAGAGCGATCTACCATATGATATCTAGGCATTATTAGTGCATCTCTTCAACAGTGTGAAAGGAAAAAATGCACAGATTAAAGAGTTTTAATTAAGCAAGACAATGAAAAAAGTTTAATCAAATAAAAGGGGAAAAATTAACCTTTTCACTATCTCTAGATATTGCATTAAGTTTTCTTTCTAGGTATGCTGCACTATCACCCCAATCCCCCATTACAAGCAATACAGTAGAGCTGCAAGTACATTAGATTTAAAGGGGATTTTACTGGGAATTTGATAAACATAAAACTTGATTTTGAAAGAATGATTCAGAAAGTGAGTAAAGCCACAGAGACAAGGGTGGGCAGCGCTGCATACAAAAATTTGTGCAAAAGTGATAAAATCCAAAAAAGGAGGAGGGCTTGAAGGCCTTGCTGCCTCCAGGTTGCTAAAGAATCTAGCATTGCTAGAGCCAAGCCTTTATTCTGAAAAGTGCCCAAGACATCCAGCATCTGCCCACTATTTCATAATTGTCCATTATGAGGGTCTTACACCTTCCTTTGAGGCATCAGAGACAGAAGACTGGACTTAAATGGACCATTGGTCTGATCAAATGTGACAATTCATGTGTTGCCATGCTCCACTTCACCAGGAATGCTCCTTGAAAGTACAGATAGAGCACTAACAGCTGTCACCGGACCTACAAAAATCTCTGTTTGCTTATTCCATGTGAGAAAATAGGTCTAAAAATATTTTTCATGTCAGCAATAACTTCCACAAGCCCTATGCCTCAAAACCTTCCATGGAGCTATTGAAAAACTTATTATTAGGAAGAAAAAAATATTCAGAACTGTTAACAGGCCTTTGCTAATCAAAAAAACTCCACAATACATGTTGCATCTGTTCTACCAGCAGGGGATCCTTTTTTATTGACAGCACAGGCACAAAAGAAACTACTTTACTACCCTAGCTCAGTCCAGCCTTTACTGAAACCCTCATTGTTAGGCATTCATCTTGATTCCTCAACCAGTTGCATCAAACCCCAGGTAACTGGGACAATTGAACAACCAAGAAAGGAATGTCTGAAAAATAACATCATGTCATCAAAAGAAGCTGGATTTGCTTGTTAGTATTAAGAAAAGTTAAAAGCACACTTAGGTACTTAACAAGGAATCTCGGTGTTGTTCATATTCAATGTTCCAGTTCAGCTCATTAAGGTGCCAGCTCCCGCTCCATAATTAGTTAACACTGAATTGAGTTTTGCACTTGAAACAGGGATTCAGCCTTCTTTATGACGTATGAAGAATACTGCGTACCCTCTCCAGTGTACAGCATTTACTTTGTACAGCATATGTACAGCATTTACACGGAGTACAGAATGAATTTTGAGTGTTTATAAGTAAATCTGTTAATTGGTTTATAAATAATAATTTAAATTAGGCCCTTTACGAAACTTAGCACTCAGTCAGACTTTTTTTGTTCTGAACGATATTAACAGAACAATGCAGACTCTTTAAACTTTATATATAGTTAAAATTCACTGTGCATAGGCTACATTTGGATAAATTAGGTTGTAATTATGCTAAGTTATTAACAATTGTTGTAGTTAATTATATAGGGTACAAACAGATTCTGGTCAACAGCTCTGGTTACTCTGATGTCAGAGTTAACAGCAAATCATCCGCCTTCCTCCACATCTAATTTCCATGCTACAATTCCATTGGTATTAATGAGTCAGTGGTATGAGAGATGGGACTCATGCAGCAAGAGTTCTCATTGGTAGATAAATTGTCCCCAGCTGTCCTTGCCCCTTAAAGGTTCCAGGGCTCCATATTGGCTTAGAATATCTGTGCTTGAAAGGCTGCCCAAGGCACTGCTGTCTCCACTCCACTGTGCACTAGCACTGAGGTAGCACTGTCTCCCTAACACAGCCCCCTTCCCTACCCCAGAACCCCTGCTTCCCTCTGCTCTACCTCCTCACATTCTCCTCCTGTTTTCCTAACAGCCTCACTTACTTCCATGTCATGGCCACTTCTGCCTCTTCTTGGCTCTCCACAATACTGCTTTATGATATCTGGAGAGTGAACTATGTGTGAGGGGGAGAGGGAAACAGACATGCACATGGCCCTGGGGAAATTATGGCTGTATGTGGGGATGAGGGTTATATTAGAGAGACTAGTGCTATGCAAACAGGTGGGCCCATGGTGGGACATAAGGTGTGGGGAAGGAGACCAATCCCTGAGAGATGTCTCTGATTTAATGGACTGCCCCTGTAGTACTGCTATGGTACTCAGAGGAGCCAAAAGAGAAGGGCCACTGGGAGTCTTTCAAGTGTGGATGTCTTGACACTAGCTCCCCACCCTAGGCCTCTGCCTGTGCACAGCTCTATTCTCCTCAACACAGGACTCCCTTGCCTATTCCCACCTATGTCTCATGCATGTCTCCCTGTTTTTTTCCCCTCTACCCTTGACATTGCCATTGGATCCTCCTGTATCCCCTATATTCTCACATTCACACCCTGACACTTTCCCCTACTCCAAACACCACCAGAGAACCCTCTTCTCTCAGTAATATTCCTCTATGCTGTCACCCACATCTTGTCCCAATGTGGTCCAGTCCGCTTCCAGGATTTTATAGATAGTATTCACTTTTTCTTTCAATTATAATAATAGAATTCTGCTTTCATATTCTGGAATGTTATTTGCCAAGTTAAATTATATATGGTAAAGGTTTTAAAAAATATATCCTGTATCCTGAATAACTAAGACAATTGCAAACTAAGGGCCAAGATCACCAATCTATCTCAACTCATATGTGCCAATCTGGTGATGCAAGGCAACTATAAGCCTAATTTACAGGTCAATGCACACTGGTTGCTTTGTACTGCTCTAGAATTACCCAGCATACTAGTAAATCTGGCTCTAAAAGTAAAAAAAAAAAAAAAAAAAAAAAAAAGAAGATTTATTGTTGATGGTTCTCATCTTCAAATTATAAGAAATAACATATGGTAACTTTCTTGGGTTTCTGGTTTAGTGTTCATGACTGACATTTTAATAATTAAAAACACCCCACACTAAAAGAAGCTCCCAGAATACTCCTGCCCTCCACATATTAAGATGGCAATAAGGTTAACAGTACATTCAATAATTTAAGATTAAAACATAACACATTACAGGGATGTTGTAATTCTCCCCAAAACAAGTATTATAAATTCAGAGTTAAGCTTAAACTGAAAAGAAATCCTATCATATTCAGGTATGGGAAACCACAGTTTTGGCACCCAAACAATCTTAACAAGGCTCTATAATGACACTCTGAACAAAAATGGGTTTTAAAAAACAGTTTAATCTAAATCCTAAAATGCTTTAATCATATGGCTATTGCATAGTGTCAATACAGGGCAGTGTTATGGTTGTTCAGGTGCCTTTTAACTGTGAATTTCCATACCGTAACATGCTAGGATTTCTTTAAATTTAATCTTATGCTAAAAAAGAGAATCTGGCTCAAGATTGCTTCTTTGATCCTCTTTGGTTTATGTAGAGTGTGTATCAAGAGTTTTCTACAATTTAAAATAAATAAATAAATAAATAAATTAGCTATAACAATATTTAATCCAGTGCAATATATTCTATCAATACCTTCAAAAAACAAGAGGGAACATTAAAATAGCAATGGTTTTTTCTACCTTTAGTCGGAAGCACACCAGTCCCAGTGTGACCTCAGCACAGATCTCAAATCGTTTATCCTGAAGTACCAAGTTTTCAAATTCATGTGACAGTTTTACATGCTAGAGAGAGAAAGAAAGCAAAGTCTATATTGTATCAATCAGATTAATCAAAGGATAACATTTGCCAATCTGTTTACACATTCTGCCCCTCAACCCTTTACAAAAACATCTAGAAGCCACATGCTAACACTCTGTCTATTCATATTAATTTACATCTTGTTCATAACTTTTAGAGACTTTATAGGTCAGAGATCTTCCTACATGTCTGGCACTTCTGGTCCACTGTATCTATTAAGGCATTTCTAATGTGCTTGTCACAGTAGTATCTAGACACCATTGTAAAATATCATCCTAATTTATGGTGTCATATTAATAATAAATAATAGTAATTCCAAGTAACAACTTTTTCTTTTATCCTGAACTAAAATGGGATTGAAATGCTCCCTTGCCCCCAGTGCTGCCAAGTACTGTGTGTGTGTGTGTGTGTGTGTGTGTGTGTGTGTGTGTGTGTGTGTGTGTGAAGTTGTTGCAGTTTATTTTAGAAATCAGACATATCAAGAAAAATACCAGTATGTAGATCAGTAATGATCTGGGAAGTCTTAACATCCAAGCAATGTCTTAACATTAATTTCCCCCCCAATTACACACACACACTTCAAAAATTTGTATTAAGGTTGCAAACTGAAAACACAGAATTCAGGAAATGACAAAATGAAGGTTCTTAGAGCAACACCATCGCTGATATTATGCATGCTCTAAGTATATATTTTGCAGCCTAAGGAGCGGAGGTTAAATAAGGGGTAGTATGTGGGAGCATAGCTCCCTGTTGGCCTTCCCAGTTCATCTTTCAAGTGAGGAATCATTAGGTATGGGAATCTGAAAGAAGAGGAGAAGTGGTCAGAACCTCATTAGGGAGTTATATGTACTCCTAGTTTTTCTGCCAGTAGATGGAGCAGCAGCAGCATTTGACAGTAAAAGAATAGGTGTCCTGGTTCTGCCTGTTCTACTCAGAGTGGTTCCCTCACCCAATTCCCCCTTCCATCCCACTGTAATCAATGGACCTACAGGTGCTCAGCACCTTTGAAAAATCAAACCATTGGAGTTACAATTTTTTTGCACAACATGACTACTCCTCACTAAGAATGGTTAGGCACATGTGGAGGAATGGGTTTCGAACTGCCATAATTATTTTTTTTAAGTATCATTCCACAAAATAATCATGTGTATTTTTGTCTTCCACACTTTGTTTTTCAAAGTTCAAGGAAAATATCAAACAAAAATATTGCTTTGGGCTGAAGTTAAACGTGGAATGTTTCAGCTTATAAGGAGATTTTCCAAAAGTCATGAACCAGTAAAAACAGAAATTACAGTGAAAGACATCTTGCAATCTTAATTATAGCTTTCTGATGTTTGTTTCTTAAAATAGAAAAACCTTGTCTAATTTAGAACTTTCAGATTATGCACACTGATAGCCTGTGGAATCAGCTGTTCTTATTGCTGTTACCACTTTCTCCCCACTGTTTATTACATTCATTTGTTCCATCTTGGCTTAAATTAGACTGGATGCTGTTCTGGCCAGGAATCAAGTCTTGTAAAACAGTAAGACCTCAATCTTGTCTGAGGCATATGGATACAACCAAATATAAACAATACTGGGTTCATGACTGTGAAAGATACAAGTAATATATGTACATTATATCTTGTACTGTAACATACATTCTGTACCCTGATATAACCATATATTCTATGTCTGTAGCCCAAATTACACTCCATAAAACCCATGGAATAGGGTGTACATCAGGGCACATGGCCCTGTAAATGTATACTATACAAAATCCTCTTGACTTTAATGGGGACAGAAATTTACCTGTTCTGTGTTGTATGTGCTTTAGTTAGGTGTGATATAATTAAATGTAGTGGGCAAAATCTTGAAACCTTTACTTTTTTACTCAATCCTTGGACAAAGTTCTCACTGAACATAATAGGCATGTTGTCTAAGTAAGAAATGAACAAAAACTTAGTAAAGTGTTCTGGATTTAGCTCATTGTAAGTAGTTTGTACAGAAAACCTTGAATAGTTATTATTACATTTTTCTGGATGACATCTCTGTCCAGTTTTGCACTAAAATGTTTGCTAGACAATAAAAATAAAATCTCTTAAAGAAAATAAGCACAAAGCAAAAAAAAAAAAAAAAGGTTGAAGTTGGATGCTATGGAAGTACAGGTAATAAGAAAAGTTGCAGTACAATTGTGTTTAGCTGAGGGAGAACTTTAATAACAGCAGTAATCAGTAAAGACGTTGGGGGGCGCCAAGTGCTTTGGGTTTTACACAACGGAAAAGGAGAGACTACAGTTTATTTATTTCCCAAAAGTTTCAGCATGCTATACAATTAAGTTAATCACAGCTGCCAAAGGCCGGCATTGCTGAGCCAGGAAGAATTGCTCGTGATTACTTTCACAAAGACTGCTGCAGTGCTAATAATCCATACTGCAGTAAATACAAAAGATTCGAACATTATTGAGATTTGAAGCTTAAAATCCACAAGACCAAAGGGATTTTGGAGTGTAGGCCTCTCTCTCCATTTGCAATTCAAGCTGTTGTACCTAGGTACTGCAGCAGAATTAAGATAGTTCACAACAGGATACCAGGATTTAGAGATCTCAATCCTATGAGCAATATATGAAAATTGTGAGAATGAAGCCCTGCCTGTTGAACTGAGGGCACACTCACCAGGGAGGAGCAACAGAGAGTCCTGTGGCACCTTTAAGACTAACAGATGTATTGGAGCATAAGCTTTCGTGGGTGAATACCCACTTCGTCAGACGCATGGGAGGGAAGATCACATACTGTTCTTAGATTCCTGCTATGTTGAGATACAAATGGAGTAGTTATTGAAGGAGAGAAATGCCTTACCTCCAAATTTCTTCCATTTTGAAGCCATAGTCCTACCATGCTAATATTATTTTAATGTTTAAAATTTGATTTCATTTTTTAAATACAAAAAACCCTGTCGTTGTTACTGTTTATGGTCCTGTCCTTCCACTGAGATTGTACAGTTCCTTTAGAGCATGGGTTCTCAGACTGTGGTGCATGGGCCACATAATGGTGATCTGAAGAGCCCTTGCTGCTAGCTGGCTGGCCTGCCTCTTGATACAGGTTGTCTTTTTATTTCACGCTGCTAAATTTCATTAAAAGCAGCTAAAAGTATTTTCCTAACATTTTCCAGCTAAGCAACTGCTGTCCTTACCAGGGATATGGAAGTGGCATGTTCTGGGACTGCTAAATAAAAATAAAAATGGGGGCTGGTCCATGTGATTGTGAATGGGAGAAGAAGTGGTCTGTGTCATTATGAATGGTGAAGGGAGACAGTTTATGAGATCATGAATAGGAGAGAGGTAGGCTCGCGAGGCATTCTCTTTATTAAGATTTTGTCCACAAAGTTTAAAATTTGCCAACACCTGCTGTAAAGGCATTTGAACACTGTATGTTAGTTTCATCTGCAAATCCTTCAAAAGCTGCTATGATTTAGTAATGCTTGTGTACACACAAACTTACATAGCATCTCTTGTATGCATGTTCATCTCTTCCTAGCCTCCTGCAACTTTCTCCTCTCAGTCTTCTCTGAATCTCATCTTGCAGCCTTCCCAGGCCATCCAGAATATTACTACCAAAATCACCCTTCTCTCCTGTCATTTGGACCAGGTCACTTCCCACTTCAGATACCATCACTAGTATCGTCTTCATGTTCAAATTCTATACAATTCTGCCCCCTCTTTTGTCTGTGCTTTTCACAAGCTGCAGCTTGTCTACTGCTGCTTCCCCCATTCTCAACTTGAGGCCACCTTCTTCAGTCTCCCCTCTATGCTTGCAACAGAGTCCCTTTTGTCTCCCAAACAACAACCCTCTTTTTCATTAAAATCCCTCCTTAAACACGCACACACTCCTGTGAAGCCTTTCAATGAAAATTCATTTAATTTAAAAAAAAAAAAAAGGCACTACAAGATTACATCTTCATCAGTCATCTGGGGTGTGATTTTGGCTATGGGTCCATACATAAACCAGAAGCGCTGGAACCATGCAGGGAATAATTTCCCAGGCTGGTTTATGAAGCACCATCTTTCAAGCTCTGGTGTAATGAGTGCGCTGGGGCTGCGCTGAAGACAACAAGAGGTGGGGCGCATAGCACTACAGAGTGCTTCATGGTGGTGCAGCTGCTCACAGGTAGCTCAGGTTGAGCTGCCTGACTTTGGCAGCCCTCCAAAGGCTGAGTGGACCCTGCAGCAGTCTGGAATCAAGAGGAACCAAAAGGTGTCTTACCCACTATACCCTCCTGCCCTCATATACTCCCCTTTTTCTGGGCTGTGAGGGGAAGGGAAGGGAAGCAATCACACCCCAATGCAGTATCTGTCCTGGTTGTCCAATTTCAGTTGTAAATTTTTGGAGCAAGGATTGTTTTTCCTCTGAATTGGAATTTGGGCAGGATACCAAGGTTAAACCCTTAATTTTGTGGGGGAAAAATGCCACAAGATCGTTAACAAATGGTTTTATCACTCATGCAAAAGATGGCATTTCCAAAAAGCACGGTGACCCATAAGAGCATGCTTGAGCAAGGGCTCAGTACTGGGAAGGATGCCATCTATTGAATCGCCAATAGCACTTTACATAGCACATGAGGTTTCCCTCCGAGTTCTCACATCTAATTACTGACCCAGCCCAAGCCTGCTTGGCTTATGAAAATCGGACTGGAAAGATCACCACCTGAGGTGGTATAGCTGCAGACAGAGAAGAGCAATATACTCTCTATGCCCTTCCAGCTGGTCCGTAAGCTCTGCTGCTAGTTTTAAGCAGAATTCAGTCCCCTATCATTGGTGAAGAACTGTTTATTGTAAAAAGTATATTCAGTCCAATTTCTTTTGAAGCTATTGGGGATGTATTTGAACAAATGAATCAGAACATCCAGGGGATCACAGGTAAAAAATGACTTAAAAATATACCTATGGAACAAATATTACAGACAGGACAGAAAGCTAAGTTTCTCTGCTAGCTCATGACCACTTTACATGACTTACAGCAACACAGCACTAGCTTACTCTCAAGAGGTTTAAAAATGGACACATTTCTGCTTTGAGTCTCACATTTCAATTGATTACAGGGCAATCCTGAGTGCTCTTATTCGTTCTCCTGTGCTATTTACTGTTGCCCTCCTGATGTCCTCTCCATATCTTGGAATTTACTTCCAAAACACACAATTTTCTCCCCAAAAAATTCTTGGCGGTGATTTCCTCCTCATCCCAATACACCCTCTTTAAACTCTTTACATTGCAGTGTGTTGATATTCCATTTTGTAAATAAGGAGTATAAACTGAAAGGTTTTAGAAGCAAAACATGATGCTATAATTAAACCAAAGTCACCCATGCTCCTATCCCAGGAATATTTTGTTCCTTAGCTGCCTATCTCAACACAAGCACATGCCAGATTGCAGTGGTTATCCATTCAGTCAGATACAGACTTTGAAAGCTGCAAACACAGCAACCATCTTTAACTTCTAAAAAAATACTTTTTTTTTCTTAAAAAATACAACTGTTTGGAACTATGGGGAGATGGAAGGCAGAAAAAAAGATCTGGATGTGAACAGCTAGTATCAGGTATATTTTAAGACCAATATTTTTTTTTTCAAAAGAGACATCTCATCTCTTCTAATCACAGCACTAAAATGGTAGATTATGGCATTTTCCCCTGCTACAACTTGTCAGAAGTTGTCATCTCTCAAAATTCCAAACTTTTGGGCTAAATCCTGGCTGCACAAGTGGAATCAGAGTAAAAGTGCTTTTCCTGTGGGCAGGAGCGCCGCCAGCTTTTTTGCCGCCCTAGGCGGCGGAAGGTCCCACCCCCGAAATACCGCCCCCGACAGAGGCGGCGGAAGGTCCCGCCTCCAAAATACCAACGACAACCGGGGTGGCCGAAAATCCGGTCGCTGCTCCCCAAATGTTAGCACCCTAGGTGACCACCTAGGTCGCCTAATGGGTTGCGCCGGCCCTGCCTGTGGGCACTGGATGAAATTTGCTGAAGTGCCTAAGTGTCTTAGGAATTAGCAAGGTGGCTTTTGTAGTAGCAGGGACGAAATGGGATCCTACTCCCCAAACCTACAAGTAAGGCCTCCATGCTTTGGATTCCCTTTGGCCTCTTCACTGATTGCTCACCAGTGCAGCAGAAACACAGCATTCCCACTGTATTTGAGGCCTGGAATGTCCATACAGAGTATGTCCACCCTGCAAAGAAAATCCCATGGCACGGAGTCTCAGAGCCCAGGTCGACTGCCTCTGGCTCAGGGGCTCAGGCAGCAGGGCTAAAAATAGCAACATACACATTCCCACTCAGGCTGGAGCCTGGTCTCTGAAACCCTCCCCCTTTGCTGGGTTTCACAACCCAGGCTCCACCCCAAACAGGTTGGGTTTTAGCCGCTATTTTTAGCCCTGCAGCCTCAGCTCCCGGAGTGAATTGACCCAGGTTCTGAGACTCGGCACTGCAGGTTTTTCTTTGCAGCGTAAATCTACCCACAGAGGACTGCAGGATTTATTCATGTCTTGTTTCACTGCACTATGTGACCAAGTGTAGCAAACACAAAAACTAATTCTTGTCTCTTTAAATGCTGATTGAGAAATAGTTCTGGCAACTTCAGGGATCATCTTGTGGCACAAATCAAATGAAACACCAAGTGTAACCTACAAGCTAGTACTGGCTGTTCTTTTTAGAAGGATTGCCTTGACCAGCACTGGAAGTATGAAAACTATTATTTTTGAGATGTTACCGTATGTTTAAATGGAAAGAACTTCCCAAGGCCTGGAATTATACAAATCCTTAAAGACTGATGAGGGGTGGGAAAGTGAGATTAAGTTTCAAGAGTTTTTTCATTTGGGAAACTGTTTACAGCTTTGCAATATAATCCATTATCAGAGTTTATAACATTCCTTATTACTACAACCACCAAAAGGAAATTCATCACAGTATCTTTGGGAATAAAGAATGGTTTCTGGAAAGAGGAGGGGAGGAAAATGGGGAAGGGAGGTATGGAACACATTATAACTGCTGTTGGTGGGCATTGGTACAGTTTGTAACAATATTGCAATGTTTGCAATCTCACAGAAGGCAACTGATCTAAAAGACCAATCTTGTCATCTAGATTACTAAACAACCAAAGCTCAATCAGTCCTTGCCCTTGCAGTTCCACTGAGAGAAACAAAGGAGACTTTTTTAGAGAAGCAATGAAAGCCAGAGAATGTGATGAGCCATCGTTCGTTCCAAATGGAAGAAATCGAGTCTAAATTAATCACTCATTAATCACTACTAATCATTAATCAGTAAGCAAAATTCTACTCTCAATTATACCCATGTAACGCTACTGAAGTCACAAGTGTGACGTGTGAGGTCATAATTTGGCCATGTGTGGGTTGTTTTTTTGGAGAACTATATCCCACAGCTCTTTCTAGTGCTCAAGGAAATAACATTACACCCCTTGCTTCCCCCCCCCCCCGCCCCCAGCACGTCTGTAAAGGCCTAATCTAAAACATTAGGATTAAGTTAAATTAGAAGCCAGGAAAAAAGTCTATTCAGAAACATGAAGAGCCACATTCATCCCTGGTTCATCTCCACTGAAGTCAATAGCTTTACAAAAGTGATGCATTTCCAGACATTATGGGAAAATTGCCTTCAAAAGGTGTCTATGGGACTCTAAAAAGGCAAGTATTTGCTCACTGAGCACACAGGGAAATGTTTGGGAGAAGAGAGAAAGGCCAGGCAAGTTTCTTGAATGTTACTAATAAGGTATTAACACTAATCCAATAAAGTACATGTAATCAACGTGAGGACTTCAACTCTGCCACCAGAAGAATATGAGATTTAGTGCTATTTAAAACCTTGCCAGTAAATTGAATTAATTGCCATCTGCAAAACCTGACCTGAGAGACCAATGCAGTGAAAGCTCCAATAATGGCTGAGGTATAACAAATGGTGAGCCCATTTTCACTTCAGTAAGAGAAAGACAGGAGATCCAAAATTTCACTTTTGGATTGTATCAGAGGTGATAAAAAGCCAATGTCATTGTTGCCCCCAAAATATGTTTCTCCAGAACATAATAAGGATCAAAATCCCATTTAGATTGTTGTCCATGGAGCCAAACAGAAATTACAAGGTATCTATGCAGAAGAAAATAAAAAACAAAGCAAAACAAAAAGCATAAAACTTCCATTTATCCTTCATCTGCTACAGTAGTGGCATCCAACGCTGGGAGAAGCTCTCTAGGCATTTTAGGCAGATGATGGGGCAACATCTTCCTCTTCCCACTAGCTAGTCCGCATAAGGTTCTTAAGGAAGAAAACTGTGGTACTAGTCCTACTTTTGTTAAGAAGTATGTGTCCCTGGGAGAGTTTGGCACATGTGTCTACACACACTCCCACCAAGAACAGGCAGAATCAGAGGTTAGATAGCTAATTAAATATAAATCTCTACTGCTGTAGACTTTGGACCAGAACCTCAGCTAGTGTAACTGCAGGATCTGGCCCTGTATTTTTATCTTTGCCAGAAGTTTCTCTTGAGTTTGGAAACATAAAAGGTATTTTGCAGTTTTACTTTATATTTACAACAGAAGTATGTACACCATACAGCACAATAGCGCATGCATTTACGGTGATGACAAACTACCCTGTAACCAAAGCAGGAATGTCCCTAGTACTTAATCATAATAAGGATAAATTGTAATCTGCAGGCAACCATATCCTGAAGGCACTTCCATGCAGGAAACACCTGAAACTAGCTTCAGTCAAACTAGGTAACATGCCCAGTAAATCATGGGCGCATACACCCTAATCCTGACCCTAATGTATAATAAATACATACAACATAATAAAATAATAAATACATAATAAATACATACAACAACTAAGCATCAATGAAAAGTCTTGGCTTTGTTTTGAATGATGTCACTAATGTGGCATCTAAAACTCTCAGCCTCTCAAGACTGTACCATAAGATGATCAATGGCTGTGACCCCAATGATCATAACTGCCATGATAGGACATAGGGTGAAAGGCAGGCCCTTGCATGAACTGGGCTGTGCAACAAGCTTTGTTTATGCATGCAGGTGTACATATGCAGAAGGCACATAGATGTGGATTCTTATTAAGCCCCTCTTCTCTCCCCATCTCCAACACAAATTTTCCCATAAAATAAAAGAAGGTCACCTTACGGATGTACTCCTGTAGTCCCTTGACTCCATACATTCTAAACACAAACCACATTTTCAGGGAACGAAACCTTCGGCCGAGAGGGATCTGCCAGTGCTGCAAGCAGAAGGAGTAATGCATTTGAGAAGGAAGGGTCTCCATGTCAGAAGACATTGTTCCAGGTACAGCGCAATTTATACACCCAGTTTTGGCATAGACCATAGTTCAAGCTTCCAGAGGCTCCCTGTATAATAACTTAAGAGATAGGTCAAATCATGAAAGATTATTCTGGTACTGGCAAATACACTGGCACAGTCAACACCTAACTGTTTAAAATGCAAAAGTGGAAAGGAAAGGAGGTGTCAGAAGATAGTGATCATGAGACAAAGCACATATTGTTCTTGCACCCAAAACTCCCACTAAAGTCTACACAAGGAGCTCAGCACCTTGTGAGATAAGGCACATAGACATAAACTTACCATGAACGGTCCATATAAAGAATTTTTTTTTAAATAAAGTTTTAAGAAATAGAAAGATTTTCATTTTAGGAGAAAATACATTTATAATTAGTTTTTAAAATAACCTATTATGCACTATGGTCTGAAGAAAATATCTTCAGGAAGATTCCTTCTGTTGGCCAAGCCTAGAGCTATCAGTCAGACACAGAATCATAGCACTGTAGGTGCTTGAGAAGCCATCATGTCCAGCTGCCTGCGCTGTGGCAGGACCAAGTAAACCTCGACCATCCTTAATAGGTGTTTGTCCACCTGTTCTTAACCTCCAGTGATGGGGATTCCACAGCCTCTCTTGGAAGCCTATTCCAGTGCTTAACTACCCTTATCGTTAGAAAGTTTAATTTTTTACTAATATCTAACCTAAATCTCCCTTGGTGCAGGTTAAGTGCATTACTTGTTGTCCTACCTTCAGTGGACATGGAGAACAATTCATCACCATGCTCTCTGTAACAGCCCTTAACATATTTGAAGACTGCTATCAGGTCCCCCCTAGGTCTTCTTTTCTCAAGAATAAACATGCCTAGTCTTTTTAACCTTTCCTCATAGGTCAGGTTTTCTAACTCTTTTATCATTTTTGTTACTCTTCCCTGCACTCTCCATTTTGTCCACATCTTTCCTAAAGTGTGCTGCCTAGAACTGGACACAGCACTCCAGCTGAGGCCTCACCAGTGCCGAGTAAAGTACTATCTTACATATGAGAATCCTCTTAATACATCCCAGAATGACATTAGCCTTTTTCACAGCTGCATCGCATTGCTATTCATATTCAATTTGTGATCCCCTATAACCTCCAGATCCTTTTCAGCGGCACTAACACCTACCTAGTTATTCCCCATTTTTGTAGTTGTGCATTTGAGTTTTCCTTCCTAAGTGAAGTACATCGCACTTGTCTTTTTTTAATTTAATCTTGTTGAATTCAGACAAATTCTCCATTTTGTCAAGGTTGTTTTGAGTTCTAATCCTGTCCTGCAAAGTGTTTTCAACACCTCCCAGCCTGGTGTCATCAGGAGATTTTATAAACCTTCTCTCCACTCCATTATCCAACTCATTAATGACAATATTGACTAGTGCTGAACCTATGGCTCACCTCTGTGGGATGCCCCTAGATACACCCTCCCAGCTTGACAGCAACCATTGATAACTATTCTTTGAGTATGGTCTTTCAACCAGTTGTACACCCACCTTATAGTAATTTCATCTAGACCACAATTCCCTATTTTGCTTGTGAGAATGTCATATGGGACAGTGTCAAAAGATGGAAATTAGGTTGGTTTGGGATGATTTGTTTTTGACACATCCATGCTCGCTATTCTTTACAATCCTAATGTCCTCTAGGTGCTTACAAATTGATTGTTTAATAATTTGTTCCAGTAACTTTTCAGGTATTGAAGTTAGGTTGACTGGTCTATAATTCCCTCTTTGTTCTCCTTTTTAAAGATAGGTACTATGTTTACCCTTCTCCACTCTTCTGGGACCTCACCTGTCATTTGGTAGTTCTCAAAGATAATTGCTAACTGTTCTGAGATTGCTTCAGCTAGTTCATTCGGTACCTGAGAATGAATTTCATCTGGCCTTGCTGACCTGAATACATCCAATTTATCTAAATATTCTTTAATTAGTTATTTCCCTGTTTTGGCTTGCATTGCTTACCCCTTGTTGTTAATTGGTATAAATCTGTACCATCGCATCCTTTTAAACAAAAGGTTTAAAGATAGGGACTGGAGTTTTAGATTTTCCTGGTTTAGAGAATTATCAAGGGAACAGCAAGTTGAGCCTCTTTCACAGAAAAAAAAAAAAAGTTAAGTCTGAGTTACTATAGTGACAATTAAAAGAAAAACATATTTTTAGAAAAGCTACTATGTATAAATCAATGTTGTTATTATTACTGAGGGCACTGTACTTACCCTGTAATCTGTAACAATCCCTGTAAATTAAAGAAAAAAATACTTCAATCTATTTACTATGATAGCAAAAAAACAGTCTGCTAAATGATATGAAATATTTTTATATTTCATTGCCACCATGCACTTGGCCATGATGCTGCGAGGTTCTCAGTGGTGTTGAGTACAATGGCAATTGAGGACACAGAGTACTCCTCAATTGGCAGAATTAACCAAACAGATTTCAAAAGGAGAAATGAGGCTCTCCTTTCTGTTATATTTGGGATCATGTGAGTGATGACATGCCAAATACCCTATTTATCTTCCTGTTATAAGGAGACACTTGTCTGGGAAGTATCGAATAAAACACCTTTCAGTAATTTGACTTGAAACAGAAATTCACTGCCTCAAAGTAGAATCTGGAGAAAGAGTAGTAACAGGTCACCAATTCATCACAGGATCTTTGTCATAAAACTGCCATAGTCTTCATTTTGGGGGATTGGAAATATTTTCAAGAAGGATTTTATGCTGTTGATCACACCAAGTTGCTCATTCACACTTATTGTTAGTACTTAAGTCTGTAAGACAAGTCATTGAGAATTCTAAATAACTGCTCATCAGTTATACTTGGACAACAATGCTTTGCTCTTCACTTCTGCTTTTCATTCAAGGTATTAAAAGCCCTTTATAAACATTGACAAAGCCACACACACACACACACACAAAATAGCCCCATGAGGTAGGCACAGTATTAATAGCCCTATTTTGTTCAAGCACCTAGGGTGCAAGCTGTGCTTATTTTTTTAGGAATCAGTTAATTAAATTGATCTTTAGCTTAGGGGAAGGTGAGGCATAAAGTTGTAAAATGACTAGCTCACGGTCATGCAGTGAGTCAGGAAGAGCGACAGGAACAAAACCCATATCTTCTGCCCCTCAGTCCCTGCTTCAGGAACGTACTAAAGCATGTGTTTAAGTCTATCCCTATTGAGCAATGCACTTAGGTAAGTGCTTAGCTTTAAGCATATGTCAGTTCCACTGACTTCAGAGACACTTAAGCATGTACCTAAGTGCTTGCCTAAATTGAGACCCCCAATGAAAAAGTACAATATGCTATTGTATTACATGCACTTTTAAAACTAGTCATGTGCCATGTCTATGTTTCCTGACATTTATATTTATGGGAAAAGGAAACATTTTCAGTGAAGTCCTGGTTGCCTGGTAGACCATAGGCATGTTCCAATGCAGTGGCAATCTACACTGTGTACAGGGCTAGACTATGTGAAAAAATACTCCTATTATTACTAACTCTTCCTTCCTCCCCATATTTGTTTGCTTTATTAACTTCTTCCTTCTTGTGATGATCAAGATTGTAAACTCTTTAGGGCAATGACTGTCTCTTTACTAGATGTTTGTATAGCGCCTAGGACAATGGGGCTCTAATCCCTGTTTTGGCCCCTTCAGCACTAGAACACTCCGCTCATTGACCTAGTGGAAGACCAGTTGTGTCTCAGATGAGTAACAAGGCAATTTGATAACACTCTTTTCCTTTTACATCTCAATGGCTATTTTAATTTAACAGTTGCAAGGCGGGTAGCAAAGAGTAAGGCAGCTGGTGATGGGAAACTAATTGTATGTTGATGTAAAGGGCAGTGTCTAACGATCTACTAGTAACCCCTTTCATAAGCTGTGAAGTAGAAAGCAATCAATGATTAAGTCCTTGTTCTAGTGATTATATGCCTTATTATTTCATCTGTATTTAATCAGGAGGATTTGAATTGTGGTAGCACATGTGGTATTCACAATAGAGCATAAAGCTATTTCCTTCTAACACTGCCATTAGGATCTGACCTATTCCTTCGGTTGCCAGGCAGGCTAGTACAATTCCCCTGGTGTGAGGAAGCAAATCACACACAATTATAATTACTGACAAAATAAAGACTTTCCCCTTTGAGGTGCGTGTAATTCCTACAGGGTTATTAAGAGTAATTGCACACAGATTCATATTTTTTTGCCAATCATTTAAATTCCTGAGTGATAGATGAATGACGTTTAAAGCGTCACCTTGTTTTCCTTGTGAGCCATGGCTGGAATTTTCCAACTGGGGTGAACACAGTTAGGCACCTAAACCCATCATTAGGCATCTAAATAAAAGTAGCTTGAGTTTCAGAAGTGCTGAGCTCCTATAAATCCCATTGAAGTCAATGGGGGCATCAGCCTCGGGCTGCTCAGCAGCTTTGAAAATCATGCCACTTCTGCTTAGGTGCCTGAATATGATTTTAACAGCTCCACTTTAGGCACCTGAATTTGAAAAATGTGGCTCTTATTTCTGGGAAAGGGCTTGCAAATAAGGATGGGACACAGAGCAATTAGTCTCCTAAACTGCAGGTTCAAATCTGGATCAGGTTAGTAGTGACCAAGAGATGATGTCTGAGATCTGAGGACCTACGTGGAATATTCTGTTGAGTTACTACATCCAGATCCAGTTGGTAGTTTTGTTGGCATTAAGGTGAGAAAAAGGCATAAAGACTCAACTGCCCCCACCCTTAGATGGAACATCCAGGTCAAGTAGAAAACACTTTGGTGGGCAGTGTTAAGCAGGGGTTGCATTTCTCCTGCTGTCACTCTACCTGGTGAGACTAGAAGACCTCAGATTCCAGTGCTGCCAATTTCACAATTTTCATGACAGCTAATATTCAGTTTAATTTTTTTTAAAAAGAAAGCAGATTTTCACATAAGGTAGGTAACTCTCAGTGCCTATGTGTAGTCATAGTCATTTATATTTCTTGTAATAAAAACGTTGTTCTAATAAAGCATATTTCTTGGAAATTTTAGCCAGAGAGGACAAACCTCATCGCCACAGCTTGTGCAATTTCCTGATTATTGCTTTGTTTCACATTTGCATTGTATTAAAATCAGAGTCAGCCCACATAGCCAGGAATTAGGAAATTCCCCTACATTTAGTACCCAAGTCTTTTAAAAAGTTACTGGGGTAGAAAAGGTTACTTTGTTCTCTATCTCCGGGAATTACCTCATCTAAATTAGAATGAGATGTTTGTTGGGCTTGGGGTTGGAAAATCCCAGGACCTGGTGCCAAAGCCTAATGTTGATGCAACAAGAAAACTTCCTAACATTGCATTATTTCATATAACAGGTAATACACTGTCCCCCTAGCAGTTTGAAGATACAAACCACACCGCATTATAACGGACCCTATTTTTGATAGATGTAATTGTTAAATGTGCAACTGAAAAATATAATTTAATTAAATTACTTATTTTAAACTGTATCTAACAAGGGCAAACTCCTCATAATGTAGCAATTTCACTCTGAAAAATGTGCTCCCCTTTCCTTACACAGTGCAGAGATAAAATAGGCCTAATTACATGGGGAAGGAGGGATACACAGAAGGGAAAGGCAACGGCTATGATAGCACCAGGCAGTTTGTGCAGTTGTCCCTAGCACCTTCATGGTTGCTACCCAGAGACTCATGTCCTTGTGGCTGAAGGGGTCACATTCAACAGAAATGGAAGGAGTCGGGAGAACAGCCATACTACAGAGTAAGTTCCCATTCCAGGGCAGGGAACGTTACTATGCAACTTGTACCATTAGTGGTACCTTGCACAACTGTAACTACCCTGCACAGTTCTAACCAATTGTGGGGGTGGGAAGTGGGCAGCTGGTGATGGGACAGAAGCCATTCTGCAATTACTGGATATGTGCCAAGAGCAACATTGACCCATGAAGATACCCTATGCATGGCCTAAGAGCTGCAAGGTCTTCACTGGCATTTTACAAAGACACCTGGTCTGCACAAGATTTGTAGGCCTCACTTTATCCTCTGTCACAGGATGACTGACCCTTTAGGGTGTAATCGAGCCAGCCCCACCTGTGCCTCATTCAGCACTCCTCCCCAAGTGGGGAAAATTAGTGGAGCCAAATGACAGGTAGATCATGTGGTTAAATCAGTCCAGGCCTGGAGATAAAAGAGAAGCTTCCAGAGATGCAAATGGCCCTACCTGGGAGCAAAGGACGAAGCGGAAAAGGGCCAGTTTGAAGAAGCTAATCCAAGACAGCAGCCAGCCTGAGTTATCAGGGCAGACACTGAAGGAGTGCTCTGTGATTCCTGAGTCAAGGGGAGCAAGGGCTGGACTTGACGGACAAAAGAACAGTTTGATTGATATGCTGTAAGAGACTCAAAAAATGAGACTCCATATAAAGGGGTGTGTGTGTCTTGCTGCAAGTATTCTGGTATTATCATGATGCAGCTTCATAAAATTGTTTTCCATCAACCACCTTCATATCAGATAAAATTTACTTCATTTACTTCTGCATCCTTGGAGAATGCAGCTACTATCTTGTCACTCTATGAAGCCCTGCATTAGATATCAATCACTATCTTTTCTCACTATATTGTTTAAAAAAAGTGCCTCACAATACTTAAACTTCAAATATATACAGAATTTTTTAGATTATTATAAAAGTTTTCTTTCTGGAAA
The DNA here is from genome assembly GCF_011386835.1 of Chrysemys picta bellii. Lineage (NCBI taxonomy): Eukaryota > Metazoa > Chordata > Testudines > Emydidae > Chrysemys > Chrysemys picta. Next base: position 107,204,426 of record NC_088792.1, read on the forward strand.
ACCACAAATAAACAGGAGATACCCTGTTTCCCCGAAAATAAGACAGTGTCTTATATTAATTTTTGCTCCCAAAGATGCGCTAGGTCTTATTTTCAGGGGATGTCTTATTTTTCAGAAATGAAAAATGCCTTATTATCGGTGGATGCCTTATTATCGGGGAGGTCTTATTATCGGGGGGATGCCTTATATTACAACGAGAGGCAAAACTGTAAGTAGGCCTTATTTTCGGAGGATGTCTTATTTTCGGGGAAACAGGGTAGATCTCTCTGTACAGAGCCCTCATTCCTGTGAATGGAATGAGCTGAGTAAACACAAGTTAAAACACTTTGTTTTTAAACAGATTACACTGCTCTACAGCCAAAATGCTTCTGAAATAAATGTAGTCAAACTTTACTAATTCTGGGTTACTGAGAATGAAAATGATGCTTAAAATTGTTGATTGGCTCTAGTTTTCAAGATATTCTATTGGGTCGGTATATACGACCTTGACTTGGGAATGGCGGAGGATAAGTGAGTTCTAAAGGGAAGGGATCTCAATTTAAACCAGAAATGACTAAAATACATCTCTGACTGGATCTATGAATAAATCTATTACTGGGTTTGGACAGTACTTGGTTTTTAGGCAAAACAATGAATGATGCAATCTGAAGCTGGTATTGCGTCATACATGATATGAATTGCATCACGTTATTCCTAGAAGTCATGGATGATGCAATCATAACGAAGCTTACATCACTCTGCTGAACAAATTGCCCTATATCAGCTCTAGAAATCATACAGTGTCGTGCTCTCTTATTTGTCAGTGTTTCATTTTGCAAAGGGACACATTTCTGTTTAGCCAAAGTGAGCAGAGATGCCTCGTACTTGTGTGAACAGTGCAGATAACTTCTGATATGTTTGTGATGAAGTGACTTTTGCATCACAAAAGTGCAGTATAACCACTATGGTTATAAATATAAAATAAAATAATATAATATAAATAAAGCCTATCACCTTTATTTTGGCTGCAAAATTGGAGATCAGGACAAGAGGTGGGCCCCACACATATGCTGCAACACTTGTGCAACAAATCTTCACCAGTGGTTGAACAGGAAAAGGAAATCTATGCCTTTTGCAGTGCCAATGATTTGGAGAGAGCCAACAGATCATACCAGCAATTGTTACTTCTGCATGGTGCCTCCAGTTGGGAAAGGTGTGTCAAAGAAGAAAAAGTGGACTGTGCATTATCCAAACATTCCATCAGCTATACATCCAGTACCCCACGGAAAAGGACTGCCAGTTCCTGATGCACCAGAATCATTCTCACTTGAGTCAGACGAGGAAGAGGAACAGGATGAAACTTCTGGTCCTGAACCATCAATGTCACAGGACCCACATTTTCTCCCATCCTCCTCCTCTGAACCACACCTCATAACACAAGGTGAACTGAATGTCCTTGTCAGGGATTTGGAACTACCCAAGAGTAAGGCAGAGCTGTTGGGCTCCAGACTACAGCAGTGGAATCTCCTAGCAGGTGATGTTAGGGTTTCCATGTTCCGTGACCGTCAAAAGGATCTTGTCCCATTCTTCTTCATGGAAGGTGATCTTGTAGCCTGCAACAACATCGATGGTGTGATGGCAGCCCTCAACATCGTTCACGATCCAGATGAGTAGAGACTGTTCATTGATTCATCGAAGACGAGTCTTAAAGCTGTTTTACTGCATAATGGCAATGTTTTGCCATCAATTCCAGTTGGTCATGCAGTCCATATAAAGGAAACCTATGACAACATGAAACAACTTTTGAGGTGCATAAACTATGACCAACATCAGTGGCAGCTTTGTGGCGATTTGAAGGTTGTTGCTCTCTTGCTTGGTCTGCAGACTGGATACACAAAGTACTGCTGTTTTCTCTGCGAATGGGATAGTCGTGCAAGAGATTCCCACTACATCAAGAAAGACTGGCCACTCCGACAGTCATTGGAGCCTGGGAGGAAAAGTGTTCAGCATCCACCACTTGTTGAATCAAGGAAGATTTTGTTACCACCCTTACACATCAAGCTGGGTCTGATGAAGAACTTTGTCAAGGCCATTGACAAAACACAAGCAGCTTTCAAGTACCTCCGTGGAAAATTTCCAAGGTTAAGTGAAGCTAAGATAAAGGAAGGTGTCTTTGTTGGTCCTCAGAGTCGTGAACTTCTTCGAGATGATGCATTTGACCATGCACTGCGTGGCAAGGAAAAGACGGCATGGAAAGCCTTCCAGTTAGTGGCAATAAATTTTTTCGGAAACAACAAGGCAGACAACTACAGGTTGTTGGTGGAAAACCTCCTCAAGGCATACAAAAGCCTTGGTTGCAACATGTCACTAAAGATACATTTTTTGCACTCTCATCTAGATTTTTTTCCACCGAACTGCTGAGCAGTGAGCGACGAGCACGGCGAGCGATTTCACCAGGACATTGCAACAATGGAAAAACGCTATCAGGGCAAATGGAGCCCATAAATGCTTGCATACTATTGCTGGACAGTGACAAGAGATGCTCCATTTAATGAATACAAGAGACAAGCCAAGAAGCGCCGAGTAGACACTGAATAGGACTAAACTATGTACATAATAGTTTTTTGCCTTTTGTTTCATAATAAATTTTATTTCTATAACCCTTTTGCTGATTTTTAAAGTGTTACATAAACAGGACCGGTGAAATATTATCATGTAAAGCAACCATAAACACATGAAAAGACCTAGATTTACAGTTTATGATTAAAACTCTACTATCTACACAATATACATGGACATAAAATGTAAAAACTTAAATATCTTAGAAACAGTAGCCAATCAGTTGTTTTAATGGTCATATTTGAATTCAGCACATCAAAATACATAATAAATAGCACATTTTATCTCTGAAGCAGATGACTTCTCAAAAATTGTAGACCAGTGTTATTAATTTATGTGGGCTTGCGGCTAGAGCTGGTCAAAACTCAGAATTTCTGTTCTGTGGGAAACTCATATATTTTGAAATTTTGCTTTCATCCTGGATTGGGCAAAAAAGCAAAATAATGAATTGTTTTGCAGAACAGAAAGTTGTGAACATTTTTTATTTAAAAATGTTGAATGTTTTAAATAGGGATTAAGTGCTTAACTCTGTTTAGGCATGAAAATCTGACTAGGCACTTATCTGCCTCTATAGGCACCTAAATATATTTGAAAATCTGATCCTAGTCACTTTTGAAATTGAGATTTAGATTATTTTAAAAGTTTTATCCCTAACCTTTCACTGAGTTTTACAATAAAAAAAAAAAGTATGGATAAAACAAAGATCTTATTTAAATGCAAAATTACCAGATTCCTGATGACAATGCTGCAGGTAAAGAGGATCTAATTTAAAGGCATTTGTTAAGTCTGATCTCTTCTTCACCCTGCACAAAAAGACCAATATGGATTAGATTATCACATCATTGTCTCACCTAAGACAAAAGACAATTAATAGGTGATTAGATAAGGAAATCAGATAAGGAAAATCGGTTTCAGTCACATATTTCCAATGTACTGCCTATTCCTTATTTAGGGTCCAATCCTGCAAACCTTTATTTTCTACATTGTCACTGCTCACATGAAACCCTGAAGTTAGGGTTTGCAGCATTGAACTCTTACTGCATATTTAAAAAACAGACAGGAAACAAACACACCCAAAGTCCTTCCACAGGGAAAACAGGCACTCACACCAGAACATGTGAGCTAGTTAAGACAACAGTAAAATTAGTGGTGAACGCAAGATTTCCAGCTATATGTTGAAGCAATTGCATTGTCAGAGGTACCATGGCTTCGAAAGCTTGATATAATGTAATGATCTCTGAAAGACAAGCTCCATTGAGTGTAAAACTAGTGGGCAGTGTAGCCGGAATAACTTTCAAGGTGCCACAGGACCCTCTGTTGCTTTTTACAGATTCAGACTAACACGGCTACCCTCTGATACTACACACTCTATATGCACTCAATATCATGTTCCAAAAGATAACATTCATTCCTTATATTTAAGGAGATAAGCAGGTGCATAATTTTAAGTGGATGAGCAGCAGTTGAAATCAATGGGACTTGTGCACAAATTTACATGCCTGCTTAATTATTTGCCTGGGCCATGTTGGGTCAGGAGGAAACTGTAACCATACTATGAAGGTATGAAGCAATGAACCATTAGAACTAGAGATCCACCTCTTCTTTTGCAACATACAGTATTGAGCAACATCAGAGAAAGGACATCTGATTAAACATTTGCTATGATTTGGCAATTTTTTCAAAAGGTGCTTTAATGTTTTCAACTCCCACTCTTCTAGCTCATAGGTGGCTATTTAGAAACAATTGTGTTGGTGAGCCTGCAGGTACTAAACGGACGTTATTGTTTTTAAAGGGGATATGGTCTTTCCCAGGTAAAAGACTCAAAGATTCTATCTGACAATACGAAAATGTCTATTTGAGAGGGCTTTATTTAAAAAAGGTCTAAAATCCTAAGAAATAAAGCCAATAGAGCTGCGTCTGCACACACCAGGTCTAAATTTGATCCTGAATAGTTAAGATTCCCCACAATGAATTTTAGCTTCTAATACTGAATACATCTGAGGGTTTAAGTCAAGCCCTTACCTTCATTTGTGCATACCACCATGTCTGATTTAAGGTCTCTGTACATATTTTAGAAAGTTCCTTTGATACCTTATGGGGGTTGAAGCTTTCTTAAAGATCTGAAGTCATGCTAATAGACCCATTAAGATCTAGCTGGCTGAGATTTGCACATTAAAGCGTCATACCTCCAAGTGCACAATAAAAATCCCTCTGAACAGAATAATGAAATCATTATGAAAAGTAGTTACTTATTTTGATTGCACAACTGCAGCTTTTAAAGACCTCAATTATCATGTCTATTTTAACTGAAAAAGAAAATAATCAAAGTGATTACTTCTCATTATAGATTAACTCCTTGTAAAATTTTATTTTAAACTATAAAAAACATTTTCCTTTTTAAAAAAAAATATGTTCAAAATCCTTTAGCGTGCTGTAAGCCAGGTTGTGAATCTAGAGCACACCGGCTTCCTGCACACTGACTGGCTGTGTGGACCCTGCTATCGCACATTAAAAGTTCCTTAGTGCATTTCGGAACAGCTGTAGGTCAAAGTGCATTTGGACCTTTTAGTGTATGATAGCAGGGTCTAACTGGCCAGTTAGTGCGTGGCAGGCTTGTGAGCTGTAGATCACACCCTGGCTTGCTGCACACTAAATTGCCATGTAGACAAGACCTCAGGCTCCTTTGAAAATCCCAACCTTTATGAATATATTTCCATCTGATGTTTCACCTTTGTATTGGGTGGAATTCCCATTCTTCGGAGAGAGTTGATGTTTAAACCTGGACTGTGTTTAGGTTCCAGTTCAGGGTTTGGGTTCAGGCTTGGCTTCAGGCCCCTCTTCAGCAAAGCACTTACTCCTATACTTACCTTTAAGTACATGTTTAATTCCCTTTTAAATCAATGGGACTTAAGCACATGCTTAAGTGTGTTGCTGAAGTGAGGCCCTAATGGCACCAACATCTTGCAATGTATTCTGATGAAGCTTCAGCCCAAAGTGGCAGAAATCTTCCCAGCTCTCATGAGATTTTCCTCCATACAGAGTCAAAATCTTATGGGAGCAGCTGCTTTTCTAAGATCTATCTGGTGGAATCAGAAATATGTCCTTCTGGTTTTAGATCAGACCCACAACCAAAATTATAGGGATGCCTATGCGTTTCAGGCTGTGGTTTTGAAGTGTTCAGACACCCGTGATAACTACAGTATAAATGCCTTGGCAGATTAGACAGGCAAGAATAAGAAATTGGCCCTGTGCATGCATGTGAGTGGATGTAAACACCATTGCATTTGAATCCGAGGGAGAAATCTAATCGAGCAAATTGCAACAGGAGGTCATCTACAGTAAGTATCACAGCTTTGCTTAGAAGAGACTTCTGCAGTTGCTTTGCAGAAGAATTTGAGAGCGCTGGATTGTTCCAGCAGTGCTTTCCCGCCCTTTGACTGATTAACTGGGTCTATGGGAAAGGTAATTCATTGGAAGGATGAGGCAGAGAAAGTGACTGATGTAAAGGATTAGCTAGAGAAAAAAACAAACAAAAAAGCCCCCCACAATAGTGCTATGAAGGGTAACTCATCCTGGCAGCACACAGATAATGAATGTGTGTGAACAATAACACAAAGTGGTAATCCAGTAGGGCAATAAGGAAACCTTTCAAGTTATTGGGGGAAAATATAGCAGGATTAATAATGGAATATAGTGCTGCCCACATATAGAAGATCATATGTCTGGAGACAGTTGCTTTCATGTATGGAGGTTTGTTTCCCCCAAGGCTTTCCTGTGGGTCAGAAATCAACATTGCTATATTTTTATGATCAGAATAAAAAAGTAGGTCTCATTGGAATCATTCAGTGTTATTGAGGAGTAAGATGAAGGTATTCTGCTGCTAGTGTTATTGGCCTGCCTGGAGTGGTTTTGCTCTTTCTTGATACAAACAGGATCATTTTAATAATAATAAAAAATCAGACTAATAAAATAATAATACTAATTAATAGTGCATTTAAAGAGAAAGGAAGAGAGACCCTGACAGCTGTATGTACTTCTGAGCATCCATTAACTTCAACAGGAACTGCAGGTTCTCACTTCTGTGAAAGTCAGGCTACTTTTATTTAGGTGCCTAAACTAGGATTAATGTGCCTAACTTTAAGCACCCAGGTTTGGACAAGATTTATATGGACCTTGCTCTGTGGACTGAGAACTAAATAGGTATAGTTTATCCATTCGCAGTGAATTGCAAACTACCTCTAGGGCCTGAGACTGTATGTCCCTGGAGTCTGGGAGGAACCCTATCTCATTCCATAGGATTATGCACAAACCAACACACAAAGTGTGAGTTCACTGTTCCAGTGCTGTCTAGAAAGTTGTTCTACATCATAGAATTTATCTGTCATGATAAACCGCCACCACAAGCCCTGGGAAATCCAGTTTAAAAAACTACATTCAAAATGTTAAAGTTGCCAAGTAAAGAATTCAAAATGAAGAGAGTTTGGACTTTACAAAGTTAAGGTTGCCCGGAATTTGAAGTGAATTCTTTTAAGGTTATTTTTTACAATTGTGCATACATGCATATATAAAGATTTTTAAATGTCTGGGCTTTGGCAGAGTAGGAGCAATACAATTAAAAAAATGACTTTGTAATTGTTTTTACATACTTTTAACTTGGCTTCACAGAATTATGAGTGGAAGGGATTAAGGGGGAGATTTTCCAAGGGATGCACAAATGTAAGTGAGGCATCTCACTGCCGTTTGTTTTTGAAAATCTCCTCTGAAAGGCCCGAGTCTCCTCTAACTTACGCCAGTTTTACATTGGTGTAACTCCATAGATTTATGTCCGTGCAAGCAAGAGCAAATTCATACTCTAACAATGTCTAGATATTGCACCATTCAGTAGTTATTTTGTGATTTACACTACTTTCCTTTCAAATAAATGAAAAGTGTTTGCTCTAACTGCTCATGAATGCAGCTACTGAGTTTCTTCTTATAACTTTTTGTTGCCATAAGAGGCCCATTAATTTAGGAGAACTGAATTGAGAGAGAAAGCCAAGAGTATCATGGTTCATTTCCTCACTTCCATCAGTGGCTTCTCAAGCTAGGTCTACACTACCCGCCTGAATCGGCGGGTAGAAATCGACCTCTCGGGGATCGATTTATCACGTCCCGTTGGGACGCGACAATCGATCCCCGAATCGACGCTCTCACTCCACCAGCGGAGGTGGGAGTAAGCGCTGTCGACAGAAAGCCGCAGAAGTCGATTTTGCCGCCGTCCTCACAGCGGGGTAAGTCGGCTGCGATACGTCGAATTCAGCTACGCTATTCACATAGCTGAATTTGCGTATCTTAAATCGACTCCCCCCTGTAGTGTAGATGTACCCTAAGACACTTGGTTCTCTGAATCATGAAAGGGAGTTGAGGGGGAAGCAAGAAAATGAATTCCGCCCTTCTCCCTTCTAATGTCTACACAGAGACACACATCTCATCATGAGATAATTACACTCTAGGGCTTGGTTCTAAACCTCAAAATATTCTTTATTGAGATGTGACTACCAGTAAGAATGAGGCAGAATCAAAACACCAGAAACAGGGACTATTTCTGTTCTGCATTTGCATAGCACCTAGCACAATGGGGGTCTTAGTTCATGATGAGGGCTCCTAGGTGCTACAGTGATGAATAATCATAATAACCTACTGATACCTACCAAAAAGAAGTACATTTGCAGTAGGACACTGATCTGGACAGTTTAGAGTTAGCAACCCTAACCTACGAGCTGAAAAATTCCTATTGCATGGTGATATGTACATTTGTAACTAGGGATGAAGCCATAGGCAGAAAAGTCTCATGTTTTTACACATTAGTAATGCTGAAGATAAGAGAGAGGGAAAGTATTGATAATTAGTACTGTTCCAGATTTTTCATGTGATTCATTTTAAATGAAAAATGGCCTTTTTTCCAAAATGAAAATGTTAGTTTTTCAACAAAAAATGTAAAGCCATTTTTTTTCAGTTTTTGAAAACTGAATGATTTTTAAAAAAACGATTTTTTTTTTTAAAAGTTTCTTTTGAAAATTTTCATGGAAAATATTTACCATTTCCTGAGCAGCTCTTTTGGTAATCAATATACTCAGATGGTGGGTGACTGCGAGATGTTGGCAATACACTTAATTTTGTTTGGAAACTCTAAGTCCTAGCTCTGGGATTGTCTGTTATGAGAATTTTATATTATTCTGTTTATTAATATTATTATTATTAATAATATTCTCCTGGTGATGATGATTGTTTCCTTTAGGCCATTTTGCTTTGTGTCCCCGATGTACCTGTAGGTTTTTCTGTGGCACCTCTTTGGAACACAAAATACAGTCTTGCTCCTCACACATGAATAATGAAAATAATTGAAAAACATTTACAAAGGCTTCTTTGAATTGCACTGCTCTGAATCTACTAAAGTCCAGACTCTATAAACAAAGGTGTTTAAAGTGTGCAGTCAAGACTCAGAGAGACCATATCACAATAGAGAAAGAAGCTTGGAGTAATGTGCAATTCATTTCTGTAAATGATGGGCACAAAATGGAATAAATCTGAATCTCCTGAATGTTCATGTCTAGCTCCAAACTTCAGGGCTCAGACCCATCTCTGCTTTTCTACCACCTCAGTCCAACAATTTATCATACTACTGTGAATCATTCACTTAGGCAAACACTTGACAAAACTCCATATTTCTATGTGACAAAGGGAATAAGTGTTTAGAAAGAGTGTGCTTCACCATAAAGTTTACTATTTCTGACAAACTTATATATCCAGTATTACTTACCACATAGCAGAGCAGTCAAAATTCACTAGGAGCCATTTGTGAGGGTTAAAGTTAAATGAATCTGCAAACTGACAGGGTTTAAAAAAAATGAAGAATTAGAAAAAATATGGGTCAGAGTCCTCAAGTTATAAAAGCACTGTCAATTTTCCCAATTGCACCCAGATTCAGGACAGCACTAAAACATAAACAAAATGCTTTCCTGAAATTCTAAAGTGAATGAGAGTTATATGTGCATGCTGAGTGAAATTCATCCCGTACAGAGGACCAGCAAAAGGAATATCTACCATGTAAGCATCATGTAAACCTTCAGGGGTCAACAGGACTACATGCTTGCTCAAAGTTATACATATGCTTAAGTACACTTGGCTGAATCAGAGCCATTATGCATACACACAAGGGAGCAGAATTCAGGGTGCTTGGACAACCTAACTTCTGACATCGCCTAAATCTTGAATGTTTGACTTGTGCCATTGATAATGTGCTTTTAATATAGATTTTTTGAACTTTATTTTAATGTATATCATATATAAACATTATCTCAATGTAAACCAAAAACTCATTATAAACAAAAGACATCCCAAATTTTGTTTTTTAGCCCATTTTCTACTCAAGAGTTCCTAAATTTCACTCTTTCACAGAGTGAGCAATTAATATTATAAACATAGACATATATTTTATGTGTGTGCACACACAGGTAATATAGATTTTGATCTAGAATTGTGTTTCAGTCAGTCTAACCACAGAATTAAAGGTGGTCAAAAATCATTTTTCCCTAATTTTTTTTTTCATTTAGTCAAAGTCATTTCTCATCTAAACTAAATTCATACACCTCTCCCCCCCACTTTCAACCAGTTCTACACAGAACACATAGCTATACGTTAAATTTTTGACAATATCAACTTCGCATTACACGTATTCAGTATAGAAGCGTCCCATGCAGTGAAAGGCATGAAGGACATTTGTGTTGAAAGTCTTCTCCTTTAGGTCCTGTGGCAGCAGTTGATGTTGTACAGCAGGGACACAAAGGAGAAGTGGGAATCTTGAAGCACCAGTCGCTAACTAATAGCTATTTTTTCACATTTGTTTCTCATTAACTTCCTCATCTTTGGTGAAAGGGCAGTGGTTGCCCATGTTGGAGGAGTTTTTTATCCTTCTAATATCTGAGGTAGGGAATCTATTCAGAGCTGTTGAATAGTTGCTACACTGACAGATGCTGGCTGTGCAATGGATGCTGATTCATTTCCTACAGGAACCAATAAAAATAATAAATAAATCCCACACAGGAAATTACAGCAAGCTTAATTTGCTGATTAAAAAAAAAAAGAATGAGAGAGAAATGCTTCATTTGTTAGGTTTTTCCTCTTTTATTAGTCTACCTATCAGAGCTGCTCTGTTTAAATTTCTGTCTTTACCAAACAGTGATATTTTCTCCACTGACGTGGAAGACAAGGACTTATCTGACTGTGTGAGGGGAGCATCAGGAAATTGCAGCACCCTTATCTAAGCAACTAAGTGCCAAGTGACTCAGTAAGAGGAAAAGAAAAAGGAACCTGAGAGTTATTGGAAGAAAATTTCAACTGACTCATTTTCAAATATTAAACACCGTCTGTTATAGACACAGCCACAGTCTGGCCTTATATGTAGGGTTGCCAATTTTGGTTGGACGTATTCCTGGAGGTTTCATCAAATGACAAAAATCTTTAATTAAAGATGAATCTTTAATTTCTGGAGACTCCAGGACAATCCTGGAGGCTTGGCAACCCTGTGGTATATGCCCCGTAGGAGGTATATAGTAATACTTCTATGTCTTGCTTTCAAAACAGGTGAGATAGTGGTTGTTATATTTTAAAAACTTTATAGAATTAGGATGTTAAAATGTTCTCTACCAGGATATTTAAGCAAAAGTCATCTTTTCTCATGCTGGGTTGATTCAGTGCTACTTGGTATTTTGAACAGCAAATTTTTTGTGCGTGTGTAAAAATTGCAGAAATGGTTTTACCGGACATGGTAACCATTATAAACTAAAGCCATTTTTGATATGATAAAATTGTGAGAGTTTGCAAAGCTAAGTTTTGCTTCTCTGAGGAGCAAGTTTGTCTGTGCTCAACTCTGCATTTTTGGGCAAATTTTATGCTCTAAAAGCAGCTGTAAGGATTCACTCCCAAGAGGAGCATTTCAAAAATGGATCTATTGTTCTCAAATCTTTTAATGTTACCTTATTTATACTGTGACAGGGTCAGGCCAGATAGCTACAGGAGAGTGATCCTATTGGGATCCAGGAAGTGGGCAGGCAAAGCCCGCCCACTGCTAAAGGATCCCCCCCAGCCTAAGGGGGGGTACACAGGACCTGGAGACCAAAAAATTACGGGGGACAACTAATAAAAGGACAGGGACAGGAGTGAGGTCAAAGGGTCAAACAAAGCAAACCAGACAGGGACACCAAGCAGAGAACCTCGGAGAGTGCCCACTGCTCCTCGAAGGCGTCAAGGGAGCCAGTGGATACAGGAGAGTGATAGAAGGCAGATATATTAGCCCCAGATTAAGTAGGTCCCTTTTCCCTGGGTAAGGTAACAGGGAAGGTTCCAGGACAATCAGGAACTTTCTGGAAACAATTAAGGCAGACAGGCTGATTAGAACACCTGCAGCCAATCAAGAAGCTGCTAGAATCAATTAAGGCAGGCTAATCAGGGCACCTGGGTTTAAAAAAGGAGCTCACGTCAGTTTGTGGTGCGAGTGTGAGGCACTGGGAGCAAGAGGCGCAAGGAGCTGAGAGTGAGAGGGTGTGCTGCTGGAGGACTGAAGAGTACAAGTGTTATCAGACACCAGGAGGAAGGTCCTGTGGTGAGAATAAGGAAGGTGTTTGGAGGAGGCCATGGGGAAGTAGCCCAGGGAGTTATAGCTGTCATGCAACTGTTACAGGAGGCACTATAGACAGCTGCAATCCACAGGGCCCTGGGCTGGAACATGGAGTAGAGAGCGGGCCCGGGTTCCCCCCAAACCTCCCAACTCCTGATCAGACACAGGAGGAGTTGATCCAGACCGTGGGTTCCACCAGAGGGGAAGATCTCTGAGGCGAGCAAATCTGCCAATAAGCGCAGGACCCACCAAGGTAGAGGAGGAACTTTGTCACAATACAAATTCCTCCCAAATGTGCCTAAAACCACAGTTATGAGTTTAGGTTGCTGCCTTTTGTAGCTTAGCCTGTAGGGCAAACTTACTGAATGATGACTAGATGGGCCCAAAAACCAAAACACTGGACATGCAGCCCTTTCTCTAAATTTAGGGAGGATCTGGATTGAATTTAACAGCTGACTCCTGTCTTGATAGTTGTCTGAATCAACAATCCAACATTTTGATATAATCCTTCCCTACTTGGAACTTAAAAGAAGTTTATGTCCTGATCAAGATCTAAGCTGTGGGAAGGAGCAACTCCCAAGTCCTCTTGGAGTCGTTTCTGCTGATTTGGGGATCATTTGTGGGACAGGACAGGGACTAGACTGGCTGGGTGCAAGGGCTTGTGGTAAAACACACAAACCTACGCCTCCTCCTCCAATATCTTTTCACAGTGCCAGAGGAGGTGCTGGGGGGCCAGACAAAGGAAATGCTCTTCGCCAGCATTTACACAAAGTTTGGTTTCTATCCATCACTTTTGATATTTTATATAGAAGTGCAGCATCTTGATCAAGCATGGACTCTGGGTTACAGTCACAGGAAAGCAGAGGTTTAAGAATCTATGGGGCCTTTCTTTTTTGTCAGCTGACAAGAGAGTGCATAGGAGGGTTGCAGGAATCTCTTGATTCTACGAAGTACATTCTGGTTTACTAAAGAATATTATGTGAGGTCTGAAATGAAAGCCAGTGTCACATTGATTATTAATATCATTGTGAAATGTATGTACAGATACTATGTAAGGAGTTATGGATACACACTGAAAATATGTTCTTAAACTTTGTATCAAGGTATTAGACACAAGGAAGAGTGAAAAACAGGTTTGCTGTCAGACTGAGATGTCTCTCCATCTATTTGTTTACATCTAATTTGAGTCTTGTGTTGTTTACAATGGGTCTCCGATCTCCAGTCTGAACTGAATGTAAATGAAGGATTGTAAAACAGAACTAACAGGACAATGAACACAGCATGGGCAGAGAGGTACATATCAAATATTTACTTGAGTATATTTGGGTAGGGAGGAAAGGGATGCCCTGGCACCCTTCTCTGAAGAAGTAAGAGGATAGCGCTTTTGCTTAATGAAAAAAAGGGGTGTACGTTGGAGAGAACTTTGGGTGAGATAAACATCTTTAGATTAAAGTAACTTGTTAGTCAAGTTTAGTGTCTAGAAAGCATGTTATGATTTTGTTTTCCATGTAACCATTTGTTTCCAATATTCATAGATTCTAAGGCCAGAAGGGACCATTGTGATCATCTAGTCTTACCTCCTGTATAACACAGGGCCATAGAACTTCCCCAAAATAATTTCCATGATTCTTTTCTGAACCCTCTCCAATTTATCAATGTCCTTCTTGAATTGTGGGCACCAGAACAGGACACAGTATTCAAGCAGCAGTCGCACCAGTGCCAAATTCAGAGGTAAAATAACCCTTCTGCTCTTATGCGAGACTCCCCTGTTTAATTGTCCCAGGATCTCATTAGCTCTTTTGGCCACAGAGTCAGACTGGGAACTCCTGTTCAGCTGATTATCCTCCACGACCCCCAAATCTTTTTCAGAGTCACTGCTTCCCAGGATAGAATCCCCGATCCTGTAAGGCTGCCCTACATTCTTTGTTCCTAGATATATACATTTAGCCATATTAAAATGTGTATTGTTCACTTGCACCCAGTTTACCAAGTGATTTAGATATTCTTACTCACTATTACTTGAATCGCTATTCTTTGATAATAAACTTCTTCTCGTTTTCACTATATATATATGTATACATACACACACACACCCCCCCCCTATGTTAAGCAAAGTGATGGTCCTCAGTTGAATCTTACAAGCTGGTATGTACTGTCCTTTGCGAACAGCAGCTCTGGCAATACTGTGAGTGTCCAGTGGATAAGGGGCTGGAAACTTCAGGGAATACTGTGAGTATTCAGGGGTTGGTGTGTGCCTGTCGCTCCTTGTACACAGAGAGCGAGGCCTGCGGGGGGGCCAGGAAGGCTTGTACTCCCAGAGGTTGTTGGTTTCAGGGAGCTAATCCACAGGCAGGCACAGACAAGACTGCTTCACACTAAGGGTAGGTGGTGCTGAGGTCCCACGCAACCCTGGGTACCCCTGGGGAGCATCACAAACCTCCACGCCATTTAGAAGATGTCGGAATTCAGGGCAGATGAAAGCACTCCCTGCATATGCTGCATCAATATGCATCCAGATATTCTCCTTATTGCCTGGGAAAAAATGAAGGAAATTAAATAAGCAAAGACAGCTTTTTTCTTTAAAACATTTTCTTTGCATTAGACCAAGTGACTAGAGGAGATTTGCAGTCCCTGCAATTTTGTTTTTTCTTTGCCATTCATATTTTATCAATTCAATTAGGACAGAGATCTAAGAGGTCACATCACATAGGCCTCTGTTCTGCTAAAGAATCCATGCACACAGACCCTTCCCATCTCCACAGTTCTATTAACAGGATTGAGCCCTTAGACACTCTGATTACTATTAACTTGCAATACAAAATCTTAATTTATGATCAGTTCAGGATGCTTAAAATATGTATTTCTTTAAAAAAAACTAGTGATGTTAATTAATTTCTATAAAGAAAGCTCTCTATTTTTGTAACTGGAATAGCAACACAAGTTTTGACTTTGCTGGCCCCTTTTAGCAAGGGTGAGAGCTCCAAGATGATACATTCTTATATGACATGAGTTTCCAGGGACCTAACAGAGTGAACAAACTACTTACAGCAACGAATTTATTTTGGTATATTAAACTATAAACAAACTTTGTTCTTACCCAAGAGCAAACTTTGACATATTACAAATCTATTACTTTAAATTATTCAATAAGTTGTTTTTGCAAAAATATTTCAGAATATGGACCTCATTGTTCACTCTATGCGACTGTTCATTGACAGTAAGTCATATGTAATATTCCTGGTCCGTGACTGGACGGCATTGAAACAAGCCAACAAAATCAGTCACAACAGCCACCAAATACTCTGGTGCATATTTTTTTTTACATTATATAAACACACACACACTCAAATCAATATTCATGTACAAAGCTTAGTGACACAAGTACTTGGATTCTTGTGAACTAAAATTCATTTGCATAAATGTTTGCAAAAAACACATTAAAATTGTGTATCTCCTCAAAGTTAATTCTCAGCTTTTATTTGAACAAATGTTTGAGATTATTATTGTTGTTTTGCACTGAGTTCACCTGGCTCTGGGTATGTTTCTCATTTTATGACTTATACGTAAGTACACTGAGGGTGAAGTTCACCCCTGTGCAGAAGGGCCAGGACAAAGGCTTGGGCTTCAAGCAGCACACTAGTCTTGTGCTGGACCCCTCTGCACAAGGGCAATTTCACCAAAAGTGATTTTTAAAAGCTCCGCATTCACAGCTTGTTATTCTACCCCTAATGTGATGTGTCCCTATTTTACGATATTGAGTCTGCAGGCTATTTCCTGAACAGTATACTCATTACTAGCTGTTAAGCAAACGATGACAAACAGCCTAGGGGAGCAGGATTAGGAACAGATTGAAGCCCTGAAGCCTGTTTGTACTACATACACGGAAACAAATTATTACAACTCAAGCATTCAAACAGGGCAACACACACTCTCTGTTTTTCCCCCAGATGAATTCACAACACAGCAAATCTCATCCTAGTTTTACCAGGACAGTTCTGGGTTTTCATACAATGTCCCTGTGCCCCAAAACCATCTTTGAAGATGGCCAAAATAGTGACATGAAAAATTGCAACCATCAAAGCATTCAGGGTTTTTTATAACTACAAAATGTTTGTTCTAGACATATTGCTACCCCAAGTGTAATCTATACCTGTATGTCACTCTGATTATGCAGTGAGCACGTGTTTCATACCAACCACTGTTCAAGGCCAAAGTTGTTCATAATTTATCAGGTAACAATCTTGCAATAGGAGTCAATGACTCAATCTAGTCAGTGCAACCCGTCCTGCTCTAACCCCTAGTGGGTAAGTGGGAGGAGGGGCAAGGAAAATACTTTTGTCCCTTTGTTTCTTATTTCTTTCGTCTCTATAGTGGTGGGAAGCAAAGAGACAAAAAATGCCATCCACACTGTTCAATGGTGGAAAACTTGAGTGGACCTGTAGGGGAGGGGGACAGCCCCTGAGGAAGAAGGGGGGAGCACATGCTGGAGGAATGCAGGGATGGCCCCCCTCTATGAGCTCTCTGCCTCCCGTTGGCCAGGCAGAAGAAGATGGGAGCTTTCATTAATCCAGTATTGCCAACTCTTATGGTTTTATCACAGGTGAAGGGATTTCAGAGGGTGTCGGAGCCTGTCTCGAGATGATGCGAGAAGCTCCACCCTCCACATAGCTGGAAGCTGGCAGAGTCTCTCCCCTCCTCTCACCAACCTCATAGGAGGGGAGGATATAGGAAAGAGCCCAGCAGCTGAGAACAACTCCACTCCCTCTTCCCCTTCCCCGCCTGTGAGAAATATGGACAGGATGGTACATCTGCTCCTCTCCTCCCCCTGAAGCACCCGGCCTGGGAAGCAGTAGAGGGGGTGAAGAGCTCCTAGATCTGCCCACCAGCCTGGGAAAGGGGAGTGGGAACCCTGCTGCAGCCCCCCAGGCCTGGGAGCAGGTGGGGCAAGAACCCCAGGAGGAACAGAGGTGAGGCTTGGAGGGTAGGGCCGTACCAGGGGAATGGGGACTGATGGAAGGGCTGAATTGATGGGGGCTGGGAAACTAAACTGAGTCCAGGATGGGGGTGGGGTAAACCAACATAGTGGGGCTGAACAGAGGGGGAAACTTGTGGACAGGATTAATTAGTGCGCAGCAGATGAATAAATAGGTGAGTAAGAGCTCCTGCAGCAAGGGCCAAAATCATTTTATCCAATAAATTGTTTTGCAGATGCTGGGGTCAGGCAGGGAGAGTAAAGAAACTCAAAAGACAGACTGAGAAAACACAATAGAATCTTTTTCTTTAAAAAGTCTCACGACTTTCAGGCCAATCTCATGATTTTTTGCGGGGTCTGACTCATGACTTTTGATCTCCTGATATTGGCAATACTGTTCATTTAAACCCTGGACTGAAATTTTTGGAGCCTCTTGCTCCATTTTTAGTGCCTCATCCTCCGTCCCTGTATTATAGGAGCTGTGTTTATTAGGATGCTGCAGGTCTGATCACCCCCTTGTTTTGGGGATCAGGAAGGAACTTTTCCCATTGGGCTAAATTGGCAGAGGCCTGGTAGAATTTTTTGCCTATCTCACAGCATTATGAAGGCATAGTTAAGGCTAAATAGAAGAGAACTTAGAATTTAACAACAATAACTTGTGTGACTGTTTAGCTTGTTGCAACTTGCGGTTGGTGCAAATAAGAGGCCAAAAAAGCCAGCTCCCAGGAATGAAATAGATCTGTGATTTCATTGGTGGACCTTGGGAAAAGTAGTGATGAAGTCTTTGAGAAATGAGGTCCCTCTTTTGGTATGCTGTATCCGCCTCACAGGAGGCAGGGTGAGAGGATTTAGCAAAGTGAGCTGAATCTTAGAGGTAGGCTGAGGAAGGTCTACCCCTAGTTATTGGCTATATGGTGGGAGCCCTGTAATCCTGCATTGGACCCATGTTAATACCTGGTATATGGGAGACAGGACAGATAACAGTGATACGTTACTAAAGTTGCTGCCTGCCACTTAAACCACCCTTATGTCTCAACTCATTCACCTGTGTGTCCTGACTGATGCAAAGCGACAGAGGGGCACAAGGGAAGACATTGAGTTCAGCCTTTTTTCAATCTGCTTCAGGTGGAGCTTTTCTGACCCATGCAGAACAGACCAAAGAAAGGAGCCACAAAGTCAAGCACGTAAGCATTTTGTGGTCCTAAAATATGTTGCCACAAAGGAGGGTTTTTTAAAAACAAAAAACTTTGAAGTTATGGCCATCTTTCTTACTCGTTAGTAATCCGGCCTAAAAATACAAGTTTGCTACTTGAAGCAATATTAGAAAACAACTGCAAGTGAAAGATTTATAGACAGAATTATTGCATTTGGACACTGACACTGCATAACACCCAGGAAATGAATCAACAAGAGACTGTAACTTATATTTAAATTTTAGAGAGAAGCAGCAGGGAATGACTTACAAATAGGACCCAGTTCTAACAGTCTGTCAAAGGAGCAACAAGGTGTGGTTCCGAGTGTTGCACAAAACTGAAGAGAAAAACAAAAGGCAAAACTTTAAAATCAAATTTTCCAGCAAAGACAATTACCAACTGAGAAACAGCAAGCCACAAAGACCTCAAGGAATAGAAAGAACTCTGGTGATTTAGGACTTCTGAATACCCACACATAATTGCAGCCTTCTAATCAATACCTACCCAACAACTGAATTGCAGTGTGTCGTTCTGGATGCAAGATGGTTCCAGAGTTTATGGGAGTTTGCACCAAGGATTTTGATTCCACATATATCTCCAAACACTAATTTCAGCTACGCAGGTGTCAATCTATAATAGCTCTACTGAAGTCAATGAAATTCATTCTGATTTATGCTGGTATAACTGAGCTCAGAATGTGGTTGAAGGTAAGTTACTGGCGCTATCACAGGCTGGTGATTTTCTCACAGGCTCTTCTCTTCCAGGGTCATGCTAAACACTCAAAGTCAGCTTCCCTGACTCTTCCCTGTGTGTGTGCATCTCTCTCTTCTAAACTGTCTGCAGCACTCTGAACACAATGGGCCAAACGCAGATGTGATGTAAATAATGGAGGAAGTTTCACATTTGCAGGAAGCTATAAGTGGGTGAATGTAAGTTGTTGTAACTTCCCCTGAGAGGAGTAAAAATGAGGAGTGAAAGCAAGCAACAGGAGAGTGTAAGCTAAAGTGTGGGGGCTGCTTTATCTTGTATATTACTGTTATTCTGATCAACATATACAGGCCCAATGAAAATGAGGGCCCCTTTGTGCTAGGTGCTGTATATACACACATGGTGAGAGACAGTCCATGCACTGGAGAGTTTACAGTCTAAATATATATGGTAGACAAAGGAAGTCGTATTATTCCTACTTTGTAGCTGGAGAATTGAGGCCCAAAGTGATTAATTATTCCCAGGTCTCACAGGAAGTCTGTGGCAGGGCCAGGAATGGAACCCAAATGTCTTAAATCCCAGTCCAGTGCCTTAAACTAAAGAACATCCTTCTTAGTCTTGGTTGCTTCCCTTCAACAATCTTGTCCTTCTGGTTTGCCTTAGTCAATAAATTACACCAATTTATGCTCTCACAAATTTACCAACACGTAATCACAATGTGCAATGTGCCTGTACTCTAATAAAAATATCTATCAATAGAACATGCACATTTAATCGTCACCTAGTAATCCACCTTGGGAGTAATAGACGTATAGATGCAAACTAGTGAAAGATAAAAAAAGAACCAACCTAATGAACTTTTGCCCCTAACACATTCAAACATTTTTTTGAAGTCTGAAAGAGTCTGGTTATTTCCCCCCACCCCAAATCACCCATGCCTCCGACCTTCCTGTTTCTGCGTGGGACAGGAAACTAAGTGGTAAAATACAATGAGAAAGGCCAGAATACTGAAAGAATAGCCTAACTTGAAATGGGAAGTACAGGAAATCTGGCAGGATTTCTATTTGCAATTTGCAGACTTTAAAAGGTTCATGTAAGGAAAAGCAGCCTTCATTTTGGGTGTCAATCTGATGAGACCTTCCAAAACTTCCCATTACTAATATAAACATACAGTGGCATATCCATCCTTATTGAGTAGTTTTAAGTTTGCTGTTAAGTTGATTTGCGATTGGATTTATACCTAGAGCCTCAGTCTCCTCTCACTTAGGCTTTGGATAGACTAAGATTTAAAGGTTTGTTATTAGGCATTAGGAAACATGTTCTAATACCTTTAAAGAGTATAGTGTAGAACAAGCAGTGTATACTTTTAACACATGCTAAGTTAGACAAGTTAAAGCCTCGGTGCTTTTTCTCCTAAAGGAAAAAATTCTTTCAGTTAAATTTTTTAATGGAAAACTTCAAATGACTTGCAGAAAAAAGGCCATTCACTGTTCTTCAAATTTTGAGGGGAAATATTTGTTTAGCTCTGTAGGGGGCCAGGGTGGCTGCCCTCCGAACCTGAGGGTAAAGGGCCTTTCCCTCAGCCTGAGTGGGCGGGGCCAGCCCAAGCTTGCTCCACCCCCCGGAAGGGGAGGGGTGGAACAGGAAGTATAAAGGGCGGGGCCCTTAGCTCAGTTAGAGCAGCACCAGGGAGGGAGGGAGGCAGATGCAGACGCAGACCATGGGCTGCTCCCTTCAGACCCTGCTGCCACGCCAGGAGAGGCCCTGGACCAGTGGAGACCTCACCTGGAGGACGGACTGGGGCTGCCAGGACTGCCCGCTGCCGAGTACCCAGAGGAACTGGAGGAGCCGGAGGGGGAGCTGGAGCTGGAGCTGCCAGCAGCGGACTACCCCGACGCACTGGCGGGACCAGAGGGGTTCGGACGAGCAATCGGGTAGGAAGTAGCCCAGGGACAGAGCTGCACAGTGGTGAGTCTGTATTGCGGAAGGACGCCGCTGATCCAGTGGCGGGACCCTCGTCCTGCCACTGTCAGGGCCCTGGGCTGGAACGCAGTGGTGTAGGGTGGGCCTGCGTTCCCCTACCCGGCCTGAGGGGCGCGCTACTGACCTTAGCCGGCGCTCCCCGGCCTGAGGGGCGCGCTACTGACCTTAGCCGGCGCTCCCCGGCCTGAGGGGCGCGCTACTGACCTTAGCCGGCGCTCCCCGGCCTGAGGGGCGCGCTACTGACCTTAGCCGGCGCTCCCCGGCCTGAGGGGCGCGCTACTGACCTTAGCCGGCGCTCCCCGGCCTGAGGGGCGCGCTACTGACTCTGGCTGGCGGCCGCCCCGCCGCTAATTCCCCGCTGACGGAGGCGTGACCCAGGCCGGCCAGTGACCTCATAGCTCCCCACCGCCCCCTAACGGGTAGGTGGGTCGACGCAGATCACAAGCTCTCATACTAACTTAGAGGCCAGCAACAGAACTTCAAATGTCAATTTTGGTAACTATTGCACTGTTCATCAAAGCTTGCAAGAAAGGAGAGCAAATACTATGTTATGAGTAGGCTTTTAAAAACACAGGGCAATAGCCATCTCAAAACACATCTGCATCCATATTATATGTATCTCCAACAATAACGTTAATGTTCATTCCTGCTGGTACAGCTAGAAAAGAGATTTTTTTGTGTGTGTTTATGTTTTATAGGAAGCACTCAGATATCATAGAGATGGCCAACCTAATTATACCTAGTAAAACAGTCCTCTGAGGGGGCCATATCCTGCCCTTGCATGACTTCATGCAGCCTTATAAAGCCATGAAAAAAATCACCTGACCAGGCACAGAACTTATTCCCTCAACCTGATCATGACAACAATGATAATTATAGGTTTCAGAGTATAGAATGATAATTATAAGGATATTCATATTTTAGTCAACCATAAAAGAATTGCTACGGGCAAATGGATGATTCAAATGTGGCAGGGCTGATCTAATAGGTCTTTTCAATCTAACTATTGTGAACCTTGTTTGGAAACAAATGAGGTTCTGAAAACAAAGGATATGGCAAACACATAGATATGGGGATTTATTCACACACCGAGATAGAATTGTGTACCAAAAGTAAGAGTTCTTAGCCTTATCCATATCACCATCCCCTTTCCATATTGGGAGCATCCTGTGTCCCACATCTCATTCAGAAATATGTGAAAGACAGGGTGTTTGTAGCCCTCTGGTCCCTGTTTGCAACCCCTCTTTAGGTTGAAGCATCCCAGGTATGAACCCCTGCCTTTAGGGATTATGGGGTACATTTTAAAAAGGGTTGAGGTGTGGTCTCTATTCTACTGGTGTAGTATGCACCCAGATCTTGTACCACAGATGAACTGAAAATGAACTAGAGTACTTGCATTGCTGGCTATTTGATTTGCTCCTATAGTCAGGAAGAGGCGCAGGTATCAGATCGGCACCTTCAGTTGAACTGTAGGTACAAAAATAGGGATGTAAATTGTGCAGGTGCAAATTGGGCCCTAAAAAAGACAGAGCACCTTTATGAAAATGGGGCTGTGTCAGTGCATGTGCACAAGTTGGCTCTAAAGAACAATGATTACAGTGTTCAGGTTACACGGTTAAGGACTCATGTCAGGAAATCCCAAAATTACTGTGGCACATGCAGTCATAACTCTGCTTCTTTGTACATATGTATTATAATTAGATTACTGGCCTTCACCAAGAGGGTGCAAGAGGGGTGTCAGTGGTTAGTGAGGGACAATAAAAGGAAGCAAGATTATTGCTGAGCTCAATTCAGCCAGCTGAAAGATACGGGTGTACTGGTGTCAGCACCATTATATGATTACACTAAGCTACAAACACGCTCTCTATAATCACTTTAAGGAATGTGCCATTATAATTAGAGATTGTATACATTCAATACATATGCTCAGTTGTTTGAATAATGGCTTGTTCCATAAAGAATGCCTCATCTGTTTAAATAATTTTAATGTTTTTTTCTGTAGGTGCATGAACCCCGAAGCCACCTGCATTAATTCCCAGAAACCACTTAAAGTAACAGCATCTGCTCTCTTCAGGGCTCTCATTACCTTGCATCAGTACTAAACAATGAATCTAACCCAATTTGTAACCCATATTACAACAGCATAATCACGTTTGTGCAGGGGGCCAGGGACAGGCTGCGTCTCAGAAATGGAACTGAGAGCTCTGAAGAGCCCAAGGCATTATCCTTTTCAGATCATGTTGTGTAAATATAACATAGCCCTTGCTCTGATGTAAAGCAGCCAGATGCTTGCGTCAGTCACCTCGTATAGTACTTTCCTGAGTACGACTAAACCTGCACATTTATAATGCCCTGCAGGTTTGTATTATAAAAACTCAGGGAGCACTGCTTCCACAACTTCCAGGAGACTGGTGTCCCAATGATACATAAAGGGGATTGCTCTGCCAACAGCTAGTATCTGCCTACTTGCATTTCTAGAAGTTAGCTATGTACGTTTTATGAGACTCAATAAAGGAATAGGGTTTATCATACAAAACCTACAGAGGTATCGAAGTAGTGAGATTATTGGTTAATGCAATGGACATAATAAGAAAACCAAGAAAGCTCATTTAATTTAAATATACTACAGCAGGGGTCAGTAACCTTTCAGAAGCAGGGTGCTGAGTCTTCATTTATTCACTGTAATTTAAGGTTTTGCGTGCCAGTAATACATTTTAACGTTTTTAGACTGTCTCTTTCTACAAGTCTATAATATATAACTAAACTATTGTTGTATGTAAAGTAAATAAGGTTTTTAAAATGTTTAAGAAGCTTCATTTAAAATTATATTAAAATGCAGAGTCCCCCAGACCGGTGGCCAGGACCTGGTCAGTGTGAGTGCCAGTGAAAATCAGCTTGTGTGCCGCCTTTGGCATGCATGCCATAGGTTGCCTACCCCGAACTAAAGCATGTGACATACTTTAAGAATTGATTAACAGTGATCTCTATGTAGGTGTCATATTTATTCATGCTAACACATGAACAATGCACACTGAGCTAAATTCAGCCTGGTTTAGCCCAGCTTCTAAAATTCTGATAGGGTGAAAGGAGCCCACAAGGTTATTTCAGACCTGACACAGAGTTTTGAATGCTAAACTTCTTGTCATTTTACTGCAATACAAGACCTATTTAAAAATACCTCAGGATATTATACACTCAATTCAAAAATCACTACCATGTAATTGCTAAACTAGAGAGCTATTAATTTAGCTATCCATCTCTTCCCCCCACCCCAATACTGTGCTCATCATATTGGGATCTGTATTAATGAAATAGTTAACAATGATGATAACTGTGCCTGTCTTCGTAATGCAGCTACTTCTGGAGTGGAATGTAGCACATTGCAATGCCATCTTCTAGACAGAAAGCAAAGATGCCTTATCCACAAACTGCTGGGGAAATTCAGCTAGACAAACTAGAATTTGGCCAGGGCATGAAACTAGCACCATTACTCTTGTGAAATCTACAATTTTTGATGATCATTTGTGGTCAGGACCTCAGTTTTGCAACTCATCTGAAAGCTGGCACTTCCAGCAGCCTAGTTCTGATATGATCACCATCCAAAGTGGTCTGGATGCCAAGTATCTGCTTGTGCATCTCCTGTAAATCATCACTCAGCAGAGCTGTTTCTGCTAGAGTCACAGGGAGTCTCTGCTGGGCCATTAGTCAACAAGAAGGTGATCATATTGCAGCAGCAGTACACTGCAATAGCTCTTTGAAGTATATTGTAACATATACACCAGCTGCTGTCATGTATCCGTACTGGCTTATGAAAGTCAATATACTCGCTGATTACTTATACACACCTAAGTGAATGTAGTTTATATGCAGTGGACCCTATTTTCCAACTTGTTAGAGCCTAAATTAATGTACCGTGTTGCACATTTGGACACTCAAACCAGCACTCAGACACCTAGTTTAGGTACCTTCATCTCAAAGCACTTAAAACACCTAAGTTTCAGCATGCGCTTAAGTCCTAATTAAGTCAATGGGATCTCAGCATGTGCTTAAGTGCTTTGCTGAATTGGGGCCCAACTGCAGAGCTGGGCACCCTAGTATACTCGTCAAGTTTGGGGCTCGCTCCAAGGTGCTGAGTGCCTTCAACTCTTGCCAACTTCAGTTCCTCTCAGGAGTCACTCAGCACCTCATGGGATCGGGCCTGTTTGTCAATAGCCTGTGTAACTCAACTGTTTCAATTTGTTGAGTTACAGCTGTGCTTTGATTTTTTTCAAACGTCTTTTGTAATGGAAATATACACAGCTTTGAACTTGGGGAAAGCAAATGAAAACTACTACTCTGGACTTGCTCCCAGCTTTTACTATAGTTTGTGCTAAATGCACCAATGAATAAATTGCTAGTGCTAAAAGACACCCAGTGGTGGATAAAAGTTCAAAGTGTTTTTTTTTTTTTTTTTTTTTTAATGCCAAACAGGTCTGATAACCAAACCTTACTTATTTGAAAAAGCTATAACACTGTTATCAAGTTATTTTAATTAGAGCTCCTGTTTCCTATCAGGCCCAGTAAACACATGAGCCTGAATCTCTCCTCACTTATATTTCTATTAACTGTAATGGAATGATTCCTGATTTATACATGTACCTTTGAGAGGAGAATCCAGCCCATAAAACACAGGGTTTTATTTTCCTTTTCCACCCTCCCTATTAAATCATTTTTGCTCAAGAGACTGCATGAACTTAGTGGCAACCCAGATCCATGTCTACACTAGCACTTAGATCAGCAAAACTTTAGTGCTTGTGTGCCCAGCGCTATGTCAGTGGAAAACACTCTGACTCAGACATAGTTACCGCCACTCGTTGAGCTGGTTTTATTATGTTGAAGGGAGAGCTCTCTCCCATTGGCATAACACGGCTAACGAGAGATCTTACTGTAAGCTTGTAGGTGTAGATATTGTTGCCTGACCCAGAACTGGGCCCCGAGATGGCAAACAGGGGGTTCGTCGCCCGGTGTGCTTGGCACCAATAAAGACACCGAGGGGAGAAAGCAAGCCAAGTTTATTTCAGAGCTCTGAAATGGCACTAGGAGACCAGCATATCTCAAATCCAGTGCAACAAATACAAACAACTTTTACCTTTTATACTTCAAACTGTTTGCATACATCTCTTTGTCTGGCTGTTCCCCCTTACCCCTCCCTTCCAGACAACTGTTACAATAAGCTCTACATAAGCTTGTGAGAAAACTTTCCCAGTCTTTGCGACCTTGAGTTAGACGCCTGCAAACTAACTACCCTGCTTCTTATCTCTCTTATTTCTGCTAGTGTGAGTGAAACTGCAGCCATCTGCTAGAAAGCTGACATTACATTTCTGCTTCAGCCTACTTCAGAGCATGTAAGCAGTTAGCATAGAAGTAGGTGAGAGTTCCCAAGATGGAGTTTGGGGGTTCAGATAGGCCCAGAGCAAAAGAGCTTCATCGGCACTTTTGGCCTTCCACTCTCCCGAGTTACCTGGTAGCTATGCCTAGTGGACCCCAACAATATGGAAGGATCTATATGCTGTCACAAACTCTTTTCCGTCAGGGTTCCTTTGGCAGAACTTTCTGCTTTGACACTGCATCTCCCTCTTGAGAGAAAGATCAGTGAAGAGGAGGTGAGTAATAAGGTGGTGGAAGGTGTTTCTTTAGTAACTTGCGTGTCTTTGTCACAGGAACAAAATAAAATAACCCCAAATTACTCAAGGACAAAAGAACTTGAAGAGCAGAAAAGGGAGCACGAATGGGGTGCATGGGCTACTGCCCAATATGAGAGAGAATGAGCACACCTCATCTAATCCTCGCTGAGATGTTTTATGTATACAAATAAATGGAAGGGCTGACACTGGCCGTATTAACTCAGGCTTAGCCTATGCTTCCTTTCAAGGCTTGTATTGCACAGCAAAGCAACCAGTGGAGACAACATACAGTTTAAAAAAAGACACCCTTTGTAACAGTGTCACTGAATCTGTAAACAGATTATTTGATTTCCCTTTCCCACAGCTGCAAAAATTAATAGATGGTGAATATTTATGAGGAGAGTTCCATTGTGGGTGTGTAGATGAGGTTTGAGCAACAAAGCAACTCAATTAACTTTCTGATAGCACATGGAGAGATGATGCAGAATTGCACTGTGTGCACGACATGCAGAAATGAAACACTGAAGCATGCTGTTAAAAAAAAAAAAAATCAGAACAGCCTAATATACTTGGTAAACCAAACCAAACCAGCTAAACTTTCCCACTGCATGTAAAAACTGCTTATATGACGTGCTGTGCTGTGTTTGCCCCAGTGGAGGGAACTGAGATCTCCATTACAAACGCATTTCTCTGCAGCAGGTTCTATGGCACAAGTAAATTCATGTGAGCAGCCTTAGTGATGGTGCCTTCATTTTGGACAAGAGTCTTATTTCCACTGGAAGGCAATTGGTGGAATTCACTTGGTCATCAAGATTATTCAATTCGATTTTCTCCAAGGCAAGAAAACAGCATCCCCCTACACTTGTGAAACATCTGTTGTGCTCATGCCATGGTCTTTTAACATACCACAAAGTCAGAGCCCAAGGCAATCAAAATAAATCAAACAAGCAAGCAAAGGATAAGATTTCCAAAAGTGTCCAGTGATTTAAGTTTTTAAGTCCAATTTTCAGAAGTGACTTCAGACTGACTTTCACTGATACTTAGGTTCCTAAATCACTTTTGATAATGGGACTTAGAAGCCTAAATCACGTAGGTCCTTTTGAAAATTTTACCTTAAGTAAACAGAGAAGACGAAGTACAGGCTACTCTGAATCAAATAAGACTGCTCTGAACAGAAGCTCTGTAAAAATGGTATTGTGGACTTGCACATTTGTAGTCTTCTAATAATTTCCATATCAAATTTCTTCAGATGACAAGACAGGGCTTTTTCTAACTGCCAGCCCTGTAGACTCAACTTGAACTGTGAGAGCCAAGATGGGCTTTACCCTTCATTGCAGGGCCGGCTCCAGGCACCAGCTGAGCAAGCCAGTGCTTGGGGAGGCAGATTGTTCGAGGCAGCATTCTGCCCAATCCTAGGGCGGCACGGCTGCTTTTTTTTTTTTTTTTTTGGTCCACTCCGGCTGCCCTGTAGGGGGCGGCGGCGTGGAGAACCAGAGCGCCCTGCAGGGCAGTCCTCTTCCTTCCCTCCCCGCCGACCGGAGCGGAGCCCTCGCAGCAGGCAGCAGGAGGCGGCGCAGTGGGAGGGGCCACGTGGCAGCACCCCCGCTGTAGCCCTGGTCGCCCCCTTCTCTCTCTCTCCTGCCCACTCCCTCCCCCGCCCCTCCCCAGCCGGTCCCCCTGCACCTATGCTCCGGCCGCGCTGCAGGTTTTTTTTTTTTTTTTTTTTGCTTGGGGTGGCCAAAAAGCCAGAGTCAGCCCTGCTTCATTGCCATCACTACTGATAAAAGTTCTACTAGCCATATTACACTCTCTGTACATAAACCTGTACAGCTCCATTGTCTTCAGCAGATTTGCACAGGTATAAATTATTGGAAATTAGCAAACAATTTTGTTGATGCATGATAATAGACTCCAGTTCACTCTCTTAGGGTACATCTACACTACAGCGGGGAGTCGATTTAAGATACGCAAATTCAGCTACGTGAATAGCGTAGCTGAATTCGACGTATTGCAGCCGACTTACCCCGTTGTGAGGACGGCGGCAAAATCGACTTCTGCCGCTTTTTGTCGGCGGCGCTTACTCCGACCTCCGCTGGTGGAGTTAGAGCGCCGATTCGGGGATCGATTGTCGCGTCCCAACGGGACGCGATAAATCGATCCCGGAGAGGTCGATTTCTACCCGCCGATTCAGGCGGGTAGTATAGACCAGACCTCAGTGGTATTAACTCTTCGAGGCTAACAGGAGAAAAAAAATGTACTAAAAACTTATTGTAGTTGAAAGTGATTGCATGACATTCTGAATTTACACAAGGAACAGATCCTCTGAATGAGAAAGTGCTATTTGTCATTAGTCACTCAAAGTGACTACACTTTAAAAAGACAACTGTATTCAATCTGAAAGATCATGTAGTATGAACACTGTTCACTATGCATGAATTCTGATGGGAAAGGAAAATAATGTTAAAGTCAATAGTGGTGACTTACAGCTCATTATTGACATTTGTCATCTTATTGAAAGGTGATACAGTCTCTCTCTCTCTCTCTCTCTCACACACACACACACACACACACACACACACCGTCTGATATAGCCTCACCTTGCTGATGTTCAGGGCACACCGTGAGGCTTATTTATTTGCTAAAGTAGCATTGAGTCTGGTGGTCCAGGGAGGGGTTCTGATTGTTTGCTGATATTTAAGTTTGACATTGTGTCATTTCAGGTGTTGATTTTATTTTTATTTTTTTGACATGCACCTACATGCAATCCATAAACTCAAAATTAAACACAAACATTTGTGACAATTGCAGTTTGGAAGTCCAATGTAAAAAGATTATAACATAATATTTCAGGACAGAAGAAAGTCAAGATATTCACCCACATCAATCCACCTGTCTAGTCTAACATCCTCCCCACTTTAAATGCATCTTCTCTCTCTGCTTTAGTTCTATTCAAAGACACAGCCTCTATCTGGCAATCCATTACATACACCAGTTGCCATTTGTGCAAAGAAATGTCTCCTAAACCTCCATAATGCCTAGGGAATTAAGTTATTTTCTTTTCTTCCCTGCCCCCTTGCACCCATCTAAAAAGAAAAAAAAAAAAGAGACTGTATGCAAAGTTCATGTACTGTGTAGAACATTCATGGAATGTTCATATTCTAACTAGTGTGCAGATCTATATGTTCCTACATTACATACAATATCATCTGGTCATCTTAAAAGTAGCCTATCAGATGCAGTAAATCCACAAGTAAGATTGTTAAAGCCAGTACTTACAAAGAATGGGATAAGACCAGCAGCTCTGTCTTCATGCAAAACTTTCTTTAGGGCTGATCCGCGAACAGTGAATTTATCATCTGAAGGGATATTTTTAATCTTCACTCCACCAATTAATCCTGCCCTTTCCACTGATGAGTGGGCCTGCAATTAAAAGGGTGGATTTTAAAACATGAACCTTCCACAGAAACCTGTTTTTAATTCTAACAAACCACGTGTAATATTTTATGAGATCCACAATGCAATAGAATTGGGGTTGTCCATACTAAAATCTCTAGTCAATGAGTCTCTTATGCCAGGACTTAATTTAGCCCCGGCTAAATTAGTTACAGATCCTGCTACACATGACAATATTCATTTCCCAGTATTTACTCTATGGTCTACATCCTGTATTTACTGATGTCAATGGCAAACTCCCATTTACTGCAGTGGCCCTATTTCTGCAATGGAATTTTCTTGAGGGACAATGGGTTTGATAAGATGCAAAGCATCTTGTGCAGGAACGCACTTGACATGCTTTTAGCTTCCCTCCACCCCCGTCTTGCACTGTGTTTGTCTATACATGCATTGTCCCCCTCACAGGAGGCTGTTTTAGTTTTTCATTCCTTTTGGATTACTGAGCAGTGGGTCACACAGGTCTGTTCTTAATGCGGAAGGAGTGGCGAGCTCAGCTTTGAAAGGTCAGCCATGTCTTAA
This sequence comes from Chrysemys picta bellii, assembly GCF_011386835.1. NCBI lineage: Eukaryota > Metazoa > Chordata > Testudines > Emydidae > Chrysemys > Chrysemys picta. The sequence continues at coordinate 107,235,170 of NC_088792.1, forward strand.
GGCGAATCCTTCTGCAGACAGAAAATCCCCTGACCTTCAGCAGGCATGGAGGGCTGTCAGTCTCCATTTCAGATCAGCCAGTTACAACAAAAAGACAAACAATGGGGCTCTGCTTAGTAGTACATTAAACTTAAGGCTCTGTGTCTGGAAATCTGCACAGCACACACTCTAGAGCTCCAAAGAGAAAAAGGACCAATTGTATCATGGCTTTTAAAAATCATCAGGATCCTTCCCCACTTCTCACATCCTGACTGTTCCCACATATGGCCTTATAATACACCCCTTCCCCACCCCCAACAAAGAGCAGGTGCCCTTTTTAAATTACATTGTTTCTTAATATACAGTGATGGTAAAGTCCAGTGAAACCTGAAGTCTGGCCATTTTAATGTGGTGTAACCAGTGGATTAGTTCAAACTAAATATCAAGCAGTGAGAACATTCCTGCTATCTCACTGACATTTAGATAATAAAATGTCATGTTTATTGGAAGAAGTAACATTGCTTGGCCCCCTTTGTTAGGATTAGCAGTTTTAAAATGCAAGCACAGCTGAACTGGTAGGCCAACGTTTGCTTTCAGACATGGTAGAAGCTTTTCATGATCCTGGCCATGCTGAGAATTCATAGTTTAAGTAAATCTGCTAAATACTATTTGCGGATAGAAAACAGGGATTATGTTGGACAAACTTGGATTGATAAACTCAGATTTTAGTAGGCTTATTTTTAAACCAACTGCAGTTTTTTCAGGTACCAAGCTTGGTATGTTTATAACTCATACAGTGCAGCTTTGTGTGTGTCAACATTCAAATCAGTTAGTTTATTGGCCACACTTACTCATGTTGACTAGCACCTTATTCCACAAATGGTATCTTCATCCACTACAATGGGATTCCTTGCAGAGTAAAATAAATACTCAGTGTGAGGAAGGGAGGCAACATTGGGCTGTTAATCTGTAACATGTAGTACAATGCTTTCACCTGTTGTTATTATTTATTGTTTGTATTGTGGTAGGGTCTAGTAGTTCCAGTCATGAACCAGGACCCCAATGTGCAAGGTGCTGTACAAACACGGAATGAAAAGATGATCCCTACTCCATAGAGTTTACAATCTAAGTAATCTGTATAGCAGTGTGACTGCATTTTTCAAGTAGAGTAATTCCGAGGGTCATTTTTAGATATCCTCACCTGATCAGATGCATAGGCCACCAACTTGCTCATGATGTCTGCCTCTGTTAATTCTGGGTTTTCTGATTGGACACGTCTGATTGTTTTTGTTCTGGCAGCAAGCAATGTAACCAAAGTAGCCTCGCTGGCACTGCCCTATGATGGAGAAGAGAGACATGGGACATAGTGAAGGAAGCCTCAAAACCAATGGTACGTATTACGTGAGGGAGAATTACTGAAAACAAAATGTTGCATGTTAAAGATCTGCCTCAGAGTGAAAGCTGTACAAAAATAAATCGTACAATATGGAATCATTTGAGAACTCTTATACCACATGCATGGTAAGAAGCATTGCTGCAAGATAGACACAAATGTGCACCTAAGATTGTGTCAGAAAAACTGTATATTATGTTTAAGAAACTGTATGTGACCGTGCAATAAATTTAACCTTTGCCTCTCGTTTCCTCACTCTTCTCTTCATTTTTTATGTTTGGGTGATTTAGGCTCCAGTCTTGGAATCAGCTCTTTACAAGCAAACCCCTGCACCTTTGTAGATCCCCACTGACATCAGTGAGCACTACCCCTGCAGCTCCCATTGGCCAGGAATGGGGAACTGTCGCCAATAGAAGCTGCAGAGGCGGTGCCCACAGAGAGGGGCAGCACGCGGAGCCACATCCCCCCCCCCCCCCAGGGGCTGCAGGGGGACATTGGCTCCTTCTGGGGGTGGCATGGGGCCAGGGCAGGCAGGTAGCCTGTCTTAGCCCCGGTGCGCCGCCGACTGGGAGCCACCTGAGGTAAGTGCTGCCCAGTGGGAGCCCACACCCCAACCCCCAATCTTGAGACTCCTCCCAGAGCCAGCACCCTATACCACCTCCTGCACCCCAAGCCCCTGCTCCAGCCCTTATCCCTTCTGCACCCAAACTCCCTCCCAGAGCCCACATCCCCTTTTTTCCCAGCCTGGAGCCCCCTCCTGCACCCAAACTCCCTCTCAGAGCTTGCACCCGTCCCCCCTCTGCACTCCAACCCTCTGCCCCAGGCCGAGCCCAGAGCTCCCCCACACACTCCAACCCCCCTTGGCTCCAACTCAGAGCCCACACCCCCTCCTGAACCCCAAACCCCTGCCTCAGCCTGTTGAATGTGAGTGAAAATGGGGGAAAGTGAGCAACGGAGAGAAGGGGATGGAGTGAGCAGAGAGAGGCTTCAGGGAAAGAGTGGGGCCTTGGGAAAGGGGAGGGGTAGATCCTGGGTTGCACTTAATTCAAAAAGTGATCTTGTGCGTAAAAAGGTTGGAGACCACTGTTCTACACTGTTTTCAGTACGATGTGGTAACAAGAGTACAGAATTGGACTTCAGAAAACCTGGCATCAAGCCCTGGCTCTGCCACACATTTGCATCATCTTTAGTCACTTAAACTGTCATTTTCAAACTTGGATGCAACACAGTTGGTTGGCCTTAGCCTCTCTGTGCCTCAGTTTCCTTCATCAATAAAATGGGTAAGAACTTGTAGAAACGTTCAGTATCTTTTAGGCACTTGCAGTATTTAAGGAGTGGTCTTGTTCCTGACTAGTTAGTTTAGGATGCTCCAATGATTAAAGCACTAGCTGGAGATTTGGCGACCTACCACAGACTGTCTGTGTGAGCTTGGGTAAGTCACTTAGTTTCCCTTCGCCTCAGTTCTCAAATGTAGAATGGAGGTGTTGTGAGGCTAACTACAATAAAGACTGCAAAGTACTCAGATAATATGGTAACGGGGCCATATAAGTACCTAAAATAGATGGATCTTAAAATAAGTTCTGGTTTTACTAAATACACTTTATTACTAGGCATGGAAGGATGAAATGTTTATCAGTAAGTTTTGGTAAACATTAATATGACCGCATGCGTGCGTGTGCGCACACACAAATATTTCCATCAATAACAGAAGTTTACAAATAGACAAAGTAAGAAGAAGGCTGTGTGAGAACTTAGAGGTTGATGTAAGGTTATTTTCTTTGTACAGTTTGACATGTGATGTTGATAATTTTTATTTTAACATTTATAAAGCATTAACTTTTTGAATTGCAAAGTCCACTGTCATGAAATAATTACTGTCTAACTCCACTATTGTTTGACCTCCCCCAAAATTTCCCACAACTATGAGAAATTAAATAGATTAAATTGAAAATGCTTAAAAATAAACAACATTATCCACTGAAATTACAAAAAGACCCAAAATTGAAATCTGCCAAACCTATTTATAACTAGCTAATAATCACTTTTTCATAATTAAATTGATTCATGGAGAGCCTGATGAGTTGTGTAACTAATGTATTCACTTTGCTGTTAAGTCTTTTACCAACAATTCTGAAAAATATTCCCTTTGTTCTCTAGTTCCTCGGTTGTTGCTACCAAAATCATGAATTCTGTTTACTTTCAGAATTAAAATCCCTCTCTTTGCAGAAGAAACAACCTTTGTAATACACAAGGGAAATGAAGTTTTTATCTGTTTATATAGAAGGCAAAACTGAGTTGCATACGTTGCACGTTCACACAAGTTCTAGTGAGAAGGTTGCTTTCTATTCTTGCTAGTTTTAAAAGCGTTTTTTTCTTTAAAGCTACACTCTATGCTAAGTGAACAGTGATGATACCTTCCCTTTTATTGCAAGCAAACAAAGGTTGCCATGGTGAGCAGGCTCAAGAGGCGGAAGAAATATTGGCGAGAGCTGATGCTCATGTCCACCAGAACCCTGAGCTGAAATTTTTTTTCATCTTTTGGCTTTTTCAAGTGTCACCTAGTACACAGCAAGAAAGTGTTTTGTATTGATGTGGGCTTTCAAATGTAATTAACAGCCAGTTTTCACAGGCTCAGTTTATATAAAACTGCAATAATCGTTTGGTGTTTGCATCAGGAATGATTGGCAGCCTCACATTCACGTTATCTTTGCCAAGCCCTCTCTTACTTGTATCATTATTGTTTCAAGAGCGAGAGGATCAGCAGCACAAATTGCCTCATCTCAAGCGGCAGCACGAAGCTCACTTTCAATTCCTAAATTTGAACGATCCTCGGTATCTTACAAAATTACAGGCCATCAAGTGTTGTCAGTTGGGAAGGGCGACATTTGCTGCTGATAAACAACAGGCATAATTGCCTGCTGTCGTCAGAACAAAATTGATGCTGTGGAGACCCATGAAGAAAGGTTGGTTTCATGTACATGCAAAACCCAGAGTCATCCTAATGTAAATACTCCTAGCACAACTACGGCACTGGGGTTGGAATGGAATAACTCTGAATTTACACTGGTGTAAGTGAGGACAACACAGTTGAGCCGAAAATCTTGACCGTCTTTAAGTAGTTGTGTTAGGTATGTTTTTGACTGAGGAGATCTTATGACTAGATACTAGTGAGTTTGAAGGGAGAACAAGCATTAATGGAGAAGCTTCTGAAACACAAACACACACATACAAACCAGCAGATCTATCCCTGTATGAGGCATTCATTGCTGTCTGGATTTTGTTTGTTTGTTATATGGGAAATGTAACCAATATTCATTTAGCAGGTCAACTTTTAAATAGATTTTTGCCTTTTGCTGCACTGGAGTTTTAGTCTGCTAGTTGGATTATTTAATTTCATTATACCTTTCAGTTTCCAATTATAAACAGCTTCATTTTAGTCCTACATATTTAAAGTGTATTTATTAAAATCATATTTGTTTCTTTAACAAATGCTCCTGTCAGTGGACTTTCTACTATACTCTGCTCTGTTAGATATGGTGGACACACTTGTATACTCTCTTCTATTACTATACTTATGGTGCTCTTCTTCTTTGATAAGAGGTGGACATTTTAGAAATAGCCTCTAACAAAATGTTGAATGTTTTTGAGTGAAGTTTAAGGAAAACCTTTTCAACCCTTTTCACAGAGCTTTACTGTTCATAATTAGGACTCAAAATCCTCATGTAGGTTCAACTTGAAGTTGTTCTTCACTCCCAAATGCTAAAGTACCATGTATCATTAAACAGTTGCTGTGTCTGCCAGTTAGTCTGTAGCAAAAATAGCCAAGTTCCATTCCAAGAGAAATTCCAATATTTTTCCATTTGTTTTTACCTTGCATTGGAACACACAGTTGAAATAAAAGTTTTCATGGAATGGAAAGTTCCAAAAATTTTCCATTCAAAATATTTTGTTTTGACATTTCCTGTCAAAATAAAATATTTCAGCATCCCTGGATCAAAATGGCTCATTTCATTTTGTTGGGCTGAATAAAAACATTTAATTTCATACAGGTTTGACAATAGTCTGTGTCCCCCTGAGTAGATACGGTGCTTCCTAGAAGTTATAATTCAAGTGCCTCATGCTTCCTTTCTCCTCTGTGGGCTAGGTTCCCTGGCCAGATTACATCCCAGGATGTACTGTGGAATCACATGATTCCCATGATGGACCATGTCTGTTCAACCAGAAGAGGAGACTTCATTGCATCATGGGGTATGTAGTCCAACCAGAAAGCTCAGCTCAAAGAACAGGGACATGAGGCACCCATGAAAAAATTCAATTATGCTGAAATCACATATCGTTCAAAAAACATTTCAAACAGAAAGATCCCAACCAGCTCTACACCCCGTGTTGTAACCATTGTACCTCCAGGGCTGTCAATCTATCACCTTTCACCTGCACTAAATTCACCTTCATTTAAAACCACCACCAACAAAAAAGCCATAATGTACCTCAGAGGTGCCTGGATTTTTAAATGGTGGGGGAAGTGATTAAAATCTGGATTATTGTGGAGAAGCACTAGTCTTTCCACAGGCTAGGCTGAAGCTAGCTTTCCAGTTGTGTTCACTCTAAGCTGTGCGGCTGGGTGGCTGCCCAGGAGATATTCAAGTGCCACACAGTTGATTAGCAGAGCTGCGCACATCCGGCAGTGTGTGTTCAGGTGCCCCTCCTCCCGCTGCTTTGCGGCCACGTTGCTCCTGCAGCTGTTCCCGGGACTCTCCTGGTGGCTGTGCAGAGGAGGAAGGGGGAGGGGGGTGCTGATGTCAGGGTGTCCCCCTCCCCCCGCCCCTGTACCCCATCTCCACAGACCCGGGGAGAGGGGACAGCCTGGCTCAGGACTCAGAGCTGCTGAGATCTGAATGACTCAAGCCTCTGGCGATGAGTGAGTGCCTTTCTTAAAGAGACTGTGCATGGTCTCTGAGACTTCCCCAGCAGCCAGCTCACAGTCGCGCGCGCTCTCTCTCTCTCTCTCTCTCTCTCTCTCTCTCACTCACACACACACACACACACACACACACACACACACACACACACACACACACACACACAGTCTCTTTCATACTCACCTCCCAACACATACTTGTATTACTGTTGTTATTTCTTAGTATTTCCTGCAATGCACATATATTCTCTGTAATTTTATTCTTTCAAAGTGTGTTATTTTAGTGTTTTGACTGGTCTATGCATTTCATAATTTTCATTTCTCTTACTACTCAAAGAATTAAATTTAAGTGTGAGTTCTAAAATGCCTAACCTGTCCTGGCTGGAGTAATTATCCACATGGTAACTTTTAAAAAACTATATATTATATCTAGTTTTTTTTGTTTCTAGTGGTAGTGCACATCTGCACATAACTTGGTGTGCATAACAAAATTTATTCCGCACATAGATGGAAAAAATTAGAGGGAACATTGCTTTTCAGTGCAATTTTGTTAACCATATGCTAATGTCATGAAGTAAACATTAATTTTCAGGCATACAGGTGGGATCTTATGCCAGAGTAGAATTTTCCTGGAGAGCTTGTGGCAGGTTGAATGAAGCATTTGTGAGATAGGAGTGTTAAAAATCAAAGCAAAAAAAAACCCTTGTTTTTTCACTTTTTGGGCGTCTAGCCATGCTACCCCTCCTCCCTGCAATCCTATCTGAAAAAAATAAATTGAGCAAGAAACTCCTTTTTTTGGTTTTGTTCTGTTAGCTACATTGAGAACTGCTTCCTTTGACATGCAAGGCTTTGATTTAGTTCTTAAAAGTAGTTTCTGTGTACATTAGGAATCTCATACCACTTGGATGTCAGTTTGCTAGCGCCCATATCAGAGTTCCTATATCCTGTGAGTTGTGGAAGGGCTATAATCCTCCTTTTTTACAGATGAGGAAATGGAGGCACAGAGAGACTAAGGCTGTGTCTACACTGGAGCTGAAGATGTAATTTCCAGCTCAGGTAGAGATACCCATGCTAGCTCTGATCAGGCTAGCGTGCTAAAAATAGAAATATAGCTGCTGCGGTGGGACAGGCTGAGTACAGTTCCATCTGAAACCCAAGAAGGGTATTTGGGCATCTAGCCATGCTGCCACAGCTATACTGCTATTTTTAGCATGCTAGCACACAAGTAAGTCTAGCTCTAGTAGAGAGATACTCTAAGTGATTTGCCCAAGGTCATCCAGGGATTCTGTGGCACAGCCAGGAAGTGACCCCAAATTTCTTGACTCCCAGTCCACTTTCCTACTGACAAAGCCATCCTTCCTCATATGTCAGATCTTGTAGGAGAGTCTAGATATCATGGGAGAAGTGTGTGCCCTATTGGATGGAGAAGAAGGATGGGAGACAAGTACTTCTGAGTTTTGTTACCACTTTGCCACACTATGTAACTTTAACATTACTTGGATTTACACAGCACCTTTTACTAATGGATCTCAAAGTGCTTGAGATGTATTCATTGTGTCTCAAAACCCTCCCGCGGCAGGTAAATTTACAGATACAATTTACAGATGGGAAAACTGAGACTCAGGTAGGTTAAGTGACTTGCCCTAGGCCACAGAGTGAGTCAGTGAGAGAGAGAGAGAGAGCGAGCGCCTGGTTAAAACTCCCAGACCAATACATAGTCTGCTAAATCAGTGCTCCCCCCACCTCACCAAGTTAATCATTAATCCCTCATTGTCGGTTTCCCCGTATACGTAAAGTATACATATAAGGATGCACAGCTAGGAGGAGAAGAGAACAACAGTGCATTGGGGAGAGCCAGCCTCATATCCGCATGCTGTCACCTTTCACACGGCGAGGACTTAGTGCAGACAGAGTGAGAATTGCTAGACAAAGAGGGCTAAGGGTAGTGTTTAGTTTGGTGTTTGCTTGAGCTAAAGGTAGCAACTCTAGGACTGTCCAGAGTCAAGTTTCCAAGCTAAGAAATATATATCAGGGTGTCACTGAGCTACACTTTAATATAAACCGCCCAATAAAGAAAAGTCTCAGCTTAAAAAAAAAAAAAAACCTCTGTAAGATGGAGTTAAGGGTGTAAATACAGTAGCCATAACAAAATAAAATCTTTAAGGCTTTATAGTTCAAAGGTAAGGTTACACTTGATAATGAGAAAACACCAGATTGTATAAGAGTGCAAAGTTTAGGTACCCTGAACAATTACAACTCACCCCTCATATACCTGTCCACTCTCCATCCTGAAATCTTGAGATTTCTTAGGGTATGTCCACACTGCAGCTGGGAGGTGTAATACCCATCTTGGGTAGATGTACATATGCTAGCTCTGATCAAGCTAGTGCACTAAAAATAGCTGCGTGACTGCAGCGATAGGATAGTCACTCAAGTACAATCTCATCTGAGATCCTAGGTTTGTATTTAGACATCATTTATGTATTTAGGCATCATTTAGGTATTTAGGGAACAAACTCCCAGCCGAGCTTCCTAATACACTTCCCTTCATGTCGGACACTGAAAATGTAATGACCCTGTCTCCTCCTATTTATTCTATGAAATGTGGTGGTCAAGAGACTATATGCCAATATTTAATTGGAGGGATGTTTGTTGCATGAACTTGACTTTGTAAATGAATTAGGACCCTTTCCAATTCCCACTGAAGTAAAGGGGAAAATTTCCATTGCCTTCATTGGGCGCAGAAGGATGTTGATCTCTTAGTTGTAAGTAATAATCACATGCAAAGTTTCTCTGTATAAAGGCTTATGCTCATTCTTACAGCCTGTCTCTGTTTCTATTAAATCTGAAGGGGTTCAACAAAGCAGAAACACTTTGATTTTCCCTTTGTTAGTGCTTTGGTTTGAAGGCTTTATTAAACAATGAAGACATGCACGTTCACTGCACGGTCTGTTTTCTCATTCTGTCTTACCTGAATGACTCCTCCACCTTCTCCGTCCTTCCCAGCTAAAAACTCTTCAGGCAAATTAATCATCTTTCCCAGCCAATCCAACATGACTGTCTCCAGCTCTGTGCAAGCAGGACTTGCAGCCTATATTGGGGAATGAAACAATGGGAATAAACCAACTACAGTGGCTTGCCTTTTAAAATTTAACTTTTACCAACAGTTGCCAAACACTGGTCTCTGAGGGTATGTCTCTGGAACCTGGGCTTGTGGACTTAGTGTTTCCAAGTCCATGCTTGAGCATCCACAGTGCATTGCAAACTTGAGTTTACAGTTGCCGGACCCAGGTCTCACAGCTGTGCTATTGTGTTCATACTGCACTACACAGACCTTCCGACTTGGGTCTGTGGCTTGACCTGAGTCCACACTGCAAAATGACAGGGCTTGGATCGAAGTCTTAGCGGGACTCATGCTCTGATCCATCCCTGTAGCAGGGTCCTAGGACCTGGTTCTTGAGTGCTCGCTGACCTGAGTCAGACAGATTTGTGTGTGGATGGAAGGGTGAGGGGGTGGGGGCTGGGCTCAAACCTGCATCAGAAACTGGGCTGAGTGTGCAGTGCAAACATACCCTGGAGACCCCACAAGTATTTCCCTACACTTAGATTAGGAGAGCTAATTTATGTCCCTGTGTTCTGCCCAATCTGGCACATTGTACAGATCGTGGAAGCAAGCTGCAGAGGAGGTAGTGCTCACATGAGGGGGTGACCATACTTTACTCCTGCTACATACTAAAAGATCAATGTACCATATTCTTACTTACACACTTGACTGTCAAATGTCAAACTAAGGGTCTGCTTCTGACACACTTACTCACTTAGTGCCTTACTCTGAATAGTCCCTCTGACATCAATTTTTAAAATAATCCCTCAAACCAAAAACAAAACAGGCCACTACACACACAATTCTCCTCATGGGGAGAGGATGAGAAAGAGAGTGAGCCATATGTGACAGATATTAGCTACATCACTTATTGCACTAATGGAAGGTGCTCAGATACTATGGTCATGAGGAAGGTACAAGAACAAATATAGACTAGGATACTGTTCTCCGTGAATAAGAGTGGCAGAATGGGTCCTAATGCAGTACCCTAGCTTCTCACAGCTGGATGGTAACTGCTCAATGAAGATGTATTAGATCACTTCATTGTTTATTTTAATTTGTAAGTGAATTGTGGTGCTGTGAAAGCTCCCAGGCTGAAAGTGCAGGAGGGTGAGATCCTCATTGTATCTGCAAATCAGGTAGAACAAAGGCAGCAATGCAGGTTTTGCCAGGCGGCCTGGCCATATTGTTTTAGTTCTGTCTGGGAAGACCACTCCTAGGGCTGAGAGAGTAATGTAATTTCTATGGCCTTACACATTGCCAATCATGATGATGATTTTTTTAGTGTGGCCATTTTCCCAGTGAGAACTGAATGAATTCATCAACTCTTGTCACATAGGCCAGCAAACAACCATTTTGTCACTAACAACTTCCAATCCCTGCTGATTTGGGCTGAATTCAAGTGAGTGATCTAGAGTTGAAAGGCTCAGTAAACCATTAGCAATCCACGGAGACATCCAGTCCCGCCAGTGATTTTATTTTAACACGGGAGCCTGTTTTTCCCTCTATCACCACTCAGCTTGGAAAACCTTATCTTCAGAATAAAATACTGTTTTGAAGAACACTTAGTTTAAAAGTAACTTCACTTTAGAATTTTTTTAAATGAGTTGTTATTTGTGACACCTAAAATGAATATACATGAAAGAGATTAGAAGAAAACAAATATTTTTCTGTTTACATTGTGTTTCTGACAGGATTTTCCGTATAGTCATTTCACTATTACCGCCTATATTGTCAATTAATTACTCTCTGTCCCCTATTGCTGTCACATAGAAACAACATTTTTTTTAAATAATAGGATATTGTGATGGTAAAACTACTGAGAGCTCATTTTTGTGACTGGTAGTGTCCTTTTAGAAAAGGAGAATAGACAGTGTTTCCCCCCATTTTATCACTACCGCCCCCACCCCCCCATCTTTTGGATAGAAAGTTTTCATAGGTTGCAGGTCATTATCAGAGTCATTCCATAGTTGTTATGAAACATTTATGCTCATGAGTAACTTTTCCTACGTGAGTAGCCCCATTGACTTCAGTATGGACTGCTTACCCCAAGTAAAATTATTCACATGCTTAGGTCTTTGCAGGATAGGCCTTTGTGCTGTACAGCAACATCTGCCATGATCAACTTACCCAGGAGAAGCCAATGCATCCTATGCCACCAGACAATATATCAGCAAGAAGAGCTGGGAAGGAACTGGCTGTAGGAAAGTAGGCAAAAAAGTATGGACTGTGCCAGTGGGTCACCTGTGTTGGACAAGAAATGTCACTGTTAATTATCATAATGGTACATTCAGACATCAAGGAAACTGTCCTGTTTTCAGTATATGTTCAAGATGATCAAGGACAGTAGGGATTAAGGTTCAGAGACCTGGACTCCACAGAATCATAGAAATATAGGGCTGTAAGGGACCTTGAGAAGTCAGCAAGCCCCCTACACTGAGGCAGGACCAAGTAAACCTAGACCATCCCTGGCAGGTGTTCATCTGACCTTTTTTAAAATTCCCAGTGAGGGGGATTCCACAACCTCTCTTGGAAGCCTATTCCAGAGCTTAGCTATGATCATAGTTATAAAGTTTAGTTTTTCCTAATATCTAACCTAAATCACCCTTGCTACAGGTTAAGTGCATTACTTCATCACCAACAATTCATCATCATGTTCTTTATAACAGCCCTTAACATATTTGAAGACTGTTAACAGGTTCCCCTCGCCCCTTAGTCTTTTTTTTCCCTGAAGCTTAAATGTGTCAAGATCAGGTCAAGAAAATGTTGTCTGAAAAGCCTGTTCTGGCCAGTCCAGATTTTGACAAAATGTTTCAGCTCTATAGAGATGCATCAGACATTGGGCTAGGTGATGTTTTAATGAAGTCAGGGGAAGTAACAAAACACCCCATTGCTTTCTTAAGCAAGAAACTGCTACCCACTGAGCAGAACTACTCTCGTGGAAAAGGAATGTTATGCCATAATGTGGGCAGTCAAGCAGTTACAGCCATATCTTTTTAACAGGAAATTCAGGGTACTAACTGACCATTCTCCAGTAGTCTGAGGACACAGAACCAAAGGCATTAATTGTAAGATACTACACTAGAGCATCAAAAATCTGATGTGGAGATTGTACATATTAAGGAGAAAGAAAATATTGCAGCTGATGCCTTGTCCGGGCAGGAGGGTTCTGACCCACTGCATATGGTTCAGCCAGGGGCTGATCCTACTGCAGTTTTGTAAGGGGGGAGGTGTGATCCTAAGCACTTCTGTATTCAAACCTTACACACGACTTCAATGATGTTTATACAAAATGTGCCTTGTAAGGTGCCATTTGAAAACAAATAACACATTGGTAACATTGCTCTATAGCCAAAATGCTTCTGAAATAAATGTAGTCAAACTTTACTAATTCTGGGTCACTGAGAACGAAAATGATGCTTAAAATTGTTGATTGGCTCTAGTTTTCAAGATATGCTATTGGGTCAGTATATACGACCCTTGACTTGGGAATGGCGGAGGATAAGTGAGTTCTAAAGGGAAGGGATCTCAATTTAAACCAGAAATGACTAAAATACATCTTTGACTGGATCTATGAATAAATCTATGACTGGGTTTGGACAGTACTTGCTTTTTAGGCAAAACAATGAATGATGCAATCTGAAGCTGGTATTGCGTCATACATGATATGAATTGCATCATGTTATTCCTAGAAGTCATGGATGATGCAATCATAACGAAGCTTACATCACTCTGCTGAACAAATTGCCCTATATCAGCTCTAGAAATCATACAGTGTCGTGCTCTCTTATTTGTCAGTGTTTGATTTTGCAAAGGGACACATTTCTGTTTAGCCAAAGTGAGCAGAGATGCCTCGTACTTGTGTGAACAGTGCAGATAACTTCTACTATGTTTCTGGTGAAGTGACTTTTGCATCCCAAAAGTGCAGTATAACCACTATGGTTAAGAAAGCCTATCACCTTTATTTTGGCTGCAAAATTGGAGATCAGGACAAGAGGTGGGCCCCACACATATACTGCAACACTTGTGCAACAAATCTTTGCCAGTGGTTGAACAGGAAAAGGAAATCTATGCCTTTTGCAGTGCCAATGATTTGGAGAGAGCCAACAGATCATACCAGCAATTGTTACTTCTGCATGGTGCCTCCAGTTGGGAAAGGTGTGTCAAAGAAGAAAAAGTGGACTGTGCATTATCCAAACATTCCATCAGCTATACGCCCAGTACCCCACGGAGAAGGACTGCCGGTTCCTGATGCACCAGAATCATTCTCACTTGAGTCAGACGAGGAAGAGGAACAGGATGAAACTTCTGGTCCTGAACCATCAATGTCACAGGACCCACATTTTCTCCCATCCTCCTCCTCTGAACCACACCTCATAACACAAGGTGAACTGAATGTCCTTGTCAGGGATTTGGAACTACCCAAGAGTAAGGCAGAGCTGTTGGGCTCCAGACTACAGCAGTGGAATCTCCTGGCAGGTGATGTTAGGGTTTCCATGTTCCGTGACCGTCAAAAGGATCTTGTCCCATTCTTCTTCATGGAAGGTGATCTTGTAGCCTGCAACAACATCGATGGTGTGATGGCAGCCCTCAACATCGTTCACGATCCAGATGAGTGGAGACTGTTCATTGATTCATCGAAGACGAGTCTTAAAGCTGTTTTACTGCATAATGGCAATGTTTTGCCATCAATTCCAGTTGGTCATGCAGTCCATATGAAGGAAACCTATGACAACATGAAACAACTTTTGAGGTGCATAAACTATGACCAACATCAGTGGCAGCTTTGTGGCGATTTGAAGGTTGTTGCTCTCTTGCTTGGTCTGCAGACTGGATACACAAAGTACTGCTGTTTTCTCTGCGAATGGGATAGTCGTGCAGGAGATTCCCACTACATCAAGAAAGATTGGCCACTCCGACAGTCATTGGAACCTGGGAGAAAAAGCGTTCAGCATCCACCACTTGTTGAATCAAGGAAGATTTTGTTACCACCCTTACACATCAAGCTGGGTCTGATGAAGAACTTTGTCAAGGCCATTGACAAAACACAAGCAGCTTTCAAGTACCTCCGTGGAAAATTTCCAAGGTTAAGTGAAGCTAAGATAAAGGAAGGTGTCTTTGTTGATCCTCAGATTCGTGAACTTCTTCGAGATGATGCATTTGACCATGCACTGCGTGGCAAGGAAAAGACGGCATGGAAAGCCTTCCAGTTAGTGGCAATAAATTTTCTCGGAAACAACAAGGCAGATAACTACAGGTTGTTGGTGGAAAACCTCCTTAAGGCATACAAAAGCCTTGGTTGCAACATGTCACTAAAGATACATTTTTTGCACTCTCATCTAGATTTTTTTCCACCAAACTGCGGAGCAGTGAGCGACGAGCACGGCGAGCTATTTCACCAGGACATTGCAACAATGGAGAAACGCTATCAGGGCAAATGGATCCCATCAATACTTGCAGACTATTGCTGGACAGTGACAAGAGATGCTCCATTTAATGAATACAAGAGACAAGCCAAGAAGCGCCGAGTAGACACTGAATAGGACTACACTATGTACATAATAGTTTTTTGCCTTTTGTTTCATAATAAATTTTATTTATATAACCCTTTTGCTGATTTTTAAAGTGTTACATAAACAGGACAGGTGAAATAGTATCATGTAAAGCAACCATAAACACATGAAAAGACCTAGGTTTACAATTTATGATTAAAACTCTACTATCTACACAATATACATAGACATAAAATGTAAAAACTTAAATATCTTAGAAACAGTAGCCAATCAGTTGTTTTAATTGTCATATTTGAATTCAGCACATCAAAATACATAATAAATAGCACATTTTATCTCTGAAGCAGACGACTTCTCAAAAATTGTAGACCAGTGTAATTAATAATATTGTAAAATGTACATGTTAACTTTCTATATGATGTTATGAATTCCCTCTGTATAATGTCACTGGAAAATATTTAAGACTAAGAGAGCCCAGCCTAGGTAAAGGTGATAGGATAAGACAAGTCTGACCTAGACAAGGGAATGGGCGTTTACTTCAATTTACATATTAGCCATAAACAGAGCTATCAAGCTGAACCAGCAGGAGTTGTCTCGAGCCCAAATACGAGAGACAGAGAATTAACATGGCTCCTGCACCACATGGAGATACTGGAGATTGAATCCAATGAGACCTTCCTAACTTTGAGAACGAAGACAATTCTTTGGAAATATAAAGGACATAGAGAGAGTCCATCTTTATTTTTCACCTAAGACAACAAGGGAAACCAGCACCTCATACTTCTGTGAAAGGCCCTAGTAGACTGTCAGCCATGCTGGACAGAGAATAATTGGTGAGAGAAACCGTCTTAAACAAACAAAGACTACTTTGCTAGATTAAATTTTAGACTCTTCGATGCAGGTTTTCACTTTTACTTGCTTGTAACCATCTCTACACCTTTCTCTCTTATTTGGCATCACTTAACTTATGTCCTGTTGTTAATAAACTTGTTTTATTTTAATCTAAACCAATTCAGTGCTGTGTTTGAATGGAAGGAATAGTGAACTTCAGTTAATGTGGAGAGCAGTGGGTATTGACTCATGAAAGGAGTAAATTAATTAATTAATTTTCTGAGTGGTCCAGGAAAGGTCCAAACACCACAGAGCAGACCGTTCGGGGGAAATCTGGGACTGGACATGTGCTTGGGGTCACACCTGCCAGGATTAGCCACGGCTGGTGGAAACCAGGGTGGGACTGGTGTGTTGTGGCAGGCTCCTGGGGTCAGAGCACTGACTCAGGGCTGCACAGCACACAGGTACTCGGGATACTGCACGTTTATCTGGTGGCTGTTGGTGTCCAGGCTTTGAGCCGCAGTAGCAGAGTACTTAAGGCACCCAGAGTTACAGGGCAGGCAGTGACACAACCCCTGGATTGCCTCCCAAAATACCTTATAGCAATTTTATCTAGACCACATTTTCCTAGTTTGCTTATGAGAATGTCATGTGATACTATATCAAAAGCTTACTAAAAACCAAGATATATCACATCTACTGCTTCCCCCTATCCATTAGGCCAGTAACCCTGTCAAAGAAGGAAATTAGGTTGGTTTGGCATGATTTGTTCTTGCCAAATCCATGCTGGCTATTCCTTATAACCCTATTATCCTCCAGATGCTTACAAACTGATGGTTTAATAATTTAGTCCAGTATCTTTCCAGGTATTGAAGTTAGGGTGTCTGGTCTATAATTCCCAGGTCCTCTGAGATTTTTTTTTTCCATTTCCCTCCTTTCTTAATTTAGAAAGAAAAATCTCAGGTGAATTTAGTGCCTCTGAAAGCTTCTGGAGACCGAAGTCCTCTCTTTATCCACAAGACAGGAACAGCATGGGCAGTGGCAATGTGAGCTTTCCTACACTGCCCCAGCAAGGTGACTCAGCTCTCACTTCTAGGGGTGATAGAGAAATTAATTCCTTATGTGAATTAATTCCCTGACCTCACTACTGACACTGAGTGTCAGCAATGTTTCCAATTGGTGCTTGTTAAGGCCATATAAATCTAAACAACAAAAGTTCTCCCTTTTGTTTCTGTCCATAAAGCTCTTTCCCCAAACCCTAAAGTTACTAACAAAAATCCAAACATTTCAAACATCAAATCTGGCACTACAATTTCTCACTACAAAATGAAACAACTTTCGAGGTATCCAATATGCTATACCTCTATATAAAAAACTGCAGTCCTGATTCAAGTTAATTGTACAATTGGTAGAACATATAAATTTTCAGAGACCAAAGCAGTATTTGGAAACAGTACCATATTAATTTGCAACAACAGTATTAATAATTAACTTATGTCACCACTGTAAACACTCCGCTAGCAATTCCTAAAAGAGTCTATGTGATATAGGGCACTACTGTTGTAAATCTTATTAGGTTCAAATTACAAATGAATAAGGTACAATACCAAAGTCTAATGTGTTTTGAAAGTACTGTGATAATAAACGCTTAGTAAAGAATAACACTCAAATCCAAGATAAGAACAAATATAAAGAAACATTTTTAGAGCATTATACAGAATAAGAACTAAAACTCACCAGAATGTCTACAAAATCTTCCAGTGGTTGGCAGCCCAGAAGTCTCTGATTTATTTGGAGAATATTCTCCTGATACACTGTTTTAAAATGTTGGTAACTATGCCTGGTCTCCTACCACAGAGTTGGGCTCTACTTCTGAAATAGGAGAATGGTGATAGCATTACTCACCATTCTTGTAACCTCTTTCCTTGACCTCTTTCCTTGACCCCTTTTGGGTTTTCCAATATTTAACTGATTCACTGCATATAAAGAATAATCTCACTTTCCTTCACCCAAATCCTCAGGCCGGCACTATCATTAATGATATGATCATGGTGGACAGGAGCTGTCTGAATTTGTGAGGAGTTAGGGGCATTGGAAACATTGTTACACAGGGCCACCCAAATCTGAAAAAGCGAGCTGGCCTGACTTTTCAGTTGTTAATAATGTAGGGTTGTGTTTAAGAATTCCTTCAGTTGGAGTTGGGAGTGCTCAGAACTTGGGAAAATCAGGCCCAAGCTGTCTCAAACTGGGGCATCCAAAAACCAAAGTCACTAGCCTCTTCTGACGTTTTTAGTCTTAGGCCTGGTCTACACTAAAAAGTTAGGTCGAAGGAAGCTGCTTTAACTCAACCTGTTAATATATGTGTCTACACCACCGGGCCCTTTACACCGACTTAAATCGCCTCTGTCGACTTCTGTAATCCACCTTTGCGAGAGGCGTAGCGCTTAATTCGATTTTCATGGGTCGACTACAAGGTGGTGCAGATGCAGCGTTGTGTAATTCGACTTAATTGGCCTCCAGGTGGTGTCCCACAATGCTCATCTGTGACCGCTCTCGAGATCATTCTCAACTCTGCTGCACTGCAGCCAGGCACACAGGAAACAGCCCCTCCTCTTTTTTGATTTCCCATTTCCTGTTTGATCAGCCTTGGGAGCATGTCAGCTTGAGCACAGTTGATCATGGAGACTACACGCCCCAAACACACTCCAGCCTGGTCTGCACAGGAGGTGGTGGATATCATCGCTGTGTGGGGAGAAAAGTCTGTGCAGGCAGAGCTCCGATCCAGCAGAAGAAACGCTGACATCTATGCAAAGATTGCTCGTGGAATTGGGGAGAAAGGCTACATGAGGGACACACAGCAGTGCCATGTGAAAATAAAAGAACTTCGCTGAACGTACCAGAAGGCAAAGGAGGCAAACAGTCTTTCTGGTGCTGAACCCCACACATACCGGTTCTACGACGAGCTGCATGTGATTCTTGGGGGTGACCCTACCAGCACCCCCACAAGCAACGTGGACTCCTCACAGGTATGTGAGTCTAAGGACAACAAGGAGGATGATATGGTGGATGAAGAAGAGGCAGAGGACGAGAATGGGAGACAGGCAAGAGGTGGGAGGAGGGATAGCTCAGTGGTTTGAGCATTGGCCTGCTAAACCCAAGATTGTGAGTTCAATCCTTGAGGGGGCCATTAGGGATCTGGGGCAAAATCAATACTTGGTCCTGCTAGTGAAGGCAGGGGGCTGGACTCGATGACCTTTTGGGGTCCCTTCCAGTTCAAAGAGATAGGTATATCTCCATATATTATATTACACATTCTCCCAGGAAACATTTTTAACCCTGGAGTCCCTGTGGGTCGCAGGACATCACAGTAGCCAACCGTGATGCCAGGGAAGGCACCTCTGGTGAGTATACAGTTACAGTCAAAGCCCAGTTAAACTTTAGCAGGCACACACATTTGGTGGTATTGCATGTTTACTGTAAAGAAAAAGCGAGGTGCTGTGGTTCTCTGCTTACAAGAGGCCGCTCCAGTTACGCAAAGGAAAAGACTGTTTATGTGGACTGGGATAGCCTGGGAATCCTCCATGGATCTCTCTAGGAAACTTTCATGGAGCTACTCTGCAATCCTTTTTTCTGGGCAGGGCAACTCCTAAATTAATTCTGCTGGCATCATTGTGGTACACAGCATAGCAGAATAAGGACTGGGTCTATACGCAGACACTTGCAGCATCTCCTTCCTTTCCGCCTCTGTTACCCTCAGGAGATTATCACATCACATAGGGTTCCCTAGGGGAAACAGGGGAAGTTCTCATTAAAAATGCTCTTACAAAGAAAAGAAAAAAAAAAGGGCATGTAGCCCCCAACCGCCCCCCCTCCCCCCACACACACTCTGGATCTCCAAACCATGAGGCCACTAATGTGCCTTTATTGTGCTCGGTATGGGTTGGCAAGTAGTTTAAAATGGCTGATAGGGGACTGGGGCCCAACATGAGAGATTCTGCAATTTAGGAGTGAAAACATTTCCCCCCCCCCCCCCACCAGTTCATAAACAGCTTGCCGTGATGCTATAGGGAAGGGCCATTGTTCAACTAGCTACCTCTGTTCCCGACATGAGCCTGCCATAAACTTCATTAAAAGTGTTTACCCAGGGGAGCACACTCATCATGGCTGGAGCAGCAAAACGGCACAGTGAACAGTTACAGATTCTGATTATGTTATGGCTTGCACCTAGTGTAATAAGAGGGTTTTTTGTTTTTGTTTTTAATGAAAATGGCCTTGCTATAGAAACATTTTATTCATGTACAGTGGCTCCTTTATTTTTTCCTATGACTGACAGCTGGAAATGTGTCCTTCGGGGTGTCATCAACACCTGAAAGCAGACTTTCACTGATTAGAAGGAGGAGAAAGAGAACGCGGGAGGACTTGTTCACCGAGATAACGAACGCCCCCGGGACAGCTGACACAGAGCTGAGAGCATGGAGGATTTCACTGTCCGAGAAGTTAGACATGGACATGGAGAGCAGGAAAGCTTCCAATGAGCAAGAGCATGCGGTGCAGGATGAGATGCTTCAGATTATGAGGGACCAAGCAGACATGTTGATGCGTCAGGTTGAACTGCAGGAACAGAAGCAGGAGGTCAGAGTCCCTCTACAGACCCTGGTGGACAGCCAGCCAGCATCGCCTGGTGCAGAAATCCTCCCCCAAGCGTTCCATGATTCGTGGGCGAAAAGTCCATTATCTCTTTCACTTAACTCAAGGGGAGGGTACAAGGAACAGAAGGCACCCATTCACAGACCTTTGATGGTCTGGAATGCAGTGTTATGTTACACAGCTGAAAATGTTTCTCCCGGTCCAACTTTACCCTTTTCCCCAAGGTTACCTTTGTTTCCTGTTCTCCCTCTTTACTTATGTTTGTTAAATAAAGTAAATGGATTCGAGAAATAAATGTTCTTTATTGAGCAGAAGTAGTGAATTGGGTGGGGGGTTGGCTTTACAGGGGCAATGATACAAGGCAGGTGAAGGTTTGGGAAAGCACAATGCAGACAAGCAGCTCACATTACTCCGATTCATTACTGAAACGGCTTTTCAAAGCCTCGCGGATACGCAGTGCCCCTTGCGGTGCTCTTCTTATTGCCCTGGTGTCTGGCTGCTCAAAAATGGCTGCCATGCAATCTGTCTCAACTGCCCACCCCTGCGGAAAATTTTCCCCCTTTTTTCCCCCACAGATATTATGGAGCACACAGCAGGCAGCTATAACCATGGGGATGTTCTCTTCACTAAGGTCCAACTTTATTAGTAAACCTCTCCAGCACCCTTTCAAATAACCAAAGGCACATTCAACCACCATTCTGAACTTGCTGAGCCTATAGTTGAACCGTTCCTTACTGCTGTCAAGATGGCTGGTATATGGCTTCATGAGCCATGGGAGCAAGGGGTAGGCTGGGTCCCCCAGGATAACTATAGGCATCTCAACATTGTCAATGTTCATTTTGTGGTCTGGAAAGAAAGCCCCAGATTGGAGCTTTTTAAACAGATCCGAGTTCCTAAAGATGAGCACGTCATGAACCTTTCCCGACCATCCTACGTTGATGTTGATGAAACGCCCCTTGTGATCCACCAGTGCTTGCAACACCATTGAGAAGTATCCATTTTGGTTTATGTACTGTTTGGCAAAGTAGTCTGGTTCCAAGATGGGGATATGCATGCCATCTATTACCCCACTGCAATTAGGAAACCCCATTGCGGCAAAACTATCCACTATGTCCTGCACATTTCCCAGACTCACTACCCTTTTCGTAACACAAGTCAATTAATAGCCCTGCACACTTGGAGCACAGCAGCTCCCATGGTTGATTTACCTACTCCAAATTGATTCCTCACTGACCAGTAACTGTCTGCCATTGCAAGCTTCCAAATAGCAATCACCACTCTCTTCTCCACTGTCAGAGCAGCTCTCATTTTTGTGTTGCTGAACTGCAGGGCAGGGGAAAGCTCTGCACAAAGTTCTTGGAAGGTGGCCTTCTGCATTCAAAAGTTCTGCAGCCACTGCTTGTCATCCCATACCTGCAAAACGATGCGGTCCCACCTGTCAGCGCTTGTTTCATAGGACCAGATACGACACTCAACAGAGTGCAGCTGCTCTCTGACTGCCAGCAGCAACTGTGAATTGTTTTCTTCAGTGGCTTGCAGCAGGGCTGCTTACAGGATATCGCTATGTTCCACGCGGCGGACCCTACTTCGGCTCTGGAAATACTGCAGGAGAAGGCATGAGGTGTTTTTTAGATGCTCACAGCAAGAGTGCACAACTGAGCAGGCTCCATGCTTCTGGGGTTATGGCATACATGCGGTGGTTTTAAGGTGCAGAAACCACTGGGTTGTTTGCTGTTGAGCACAGTGCATCGTGGGATGTTGACACAATATTCCCATTCTCCGCTGCAACAATGTTTTGGTCCCATGAGACATGGCACAAACTTCCCAAAACACACTGAGGCAAGTTGCAAGTTGGGATAGCTACCCACTGCTAGTGAGGACACACTCCATCGAGACAATGAGCATGGTGTGGCCATGCACAATCAACTTAATTCAGAGGCTTGAGGTTGAATTAGATAAAGTCGACTTAATTTTGTAGTCGAGACAAGCCCCTACTTATTGCGAAGGGAAGGGATCCTGCCTTTCTGACAGTGATCGCTTAGAACATTTATCACATATACTGTACTTTCCAAGTTCACCAGTTGAAAGCAGTACCTTGTCACCTGGTGCCATCTGTTAGCTCCTTAATTTTCCCCATTTTAAAGCCTTTTAAATAGCCCTGGCATGCCTCATGGTAATATTGCCTCAAAATACAACTCAACAGCTACATGGGAGGGGGCTTGTGAAAAAGGATGAGGAGCTGTGCAACAAGCCATAAAGATGCTCACTTAAAGAAGGGAAAGACCAATTATGTCACCTAATCCCTTTCCAATGGGAGATAAATCTTTAATTAAATACCCATTACACATTGAAATATTCCAGAATCTAACCATTAAAACAAACAAACCAGAAATCTCAAACTGCAGGTTCTAGCTGATCAAGAGTAAGATTTGGGTCTTCAGGGGGACCAGGGAGGGCTTGAGCTATAAGCCTTCCCAAAAATATTTGAGATATGCAAAACTATATTGCTCATTTGCAGCCTTTTCCATGAAAACACCCATAAGCCATGTGTGTCATTAATACAAATGGTTTCCCAGTGGTTTGCACATAATATTACAAGCTGAAAGATTCATATGAAGAATGAATGCCATAGAAACTCCAATAAAAGGCTCACTCCTTCCTAGCAAAAAACTCCCATGGTCACCAATCTCAGACCCACATGCACAGATTCATGGTGACATTCATAATCAGCCAGCAATGCAAGTGCTTATCACCAGAGCTATAATCCTGCATGATACTTAAAACGATGTGACATTCATCTTGGGTTAATCAAGTTAAACTGCCTACTAGCTGCAAGCCATTTACTTGATGAGACACAATAGATTCTAACTGCACCACACAGTGAAAAGAAAAAGGACAATAATTCTGACCCCAGTGGGGCTGCTACCCCTGCAAAAAGCCAAGATACATCTGTGGAAGTTGCCACATGGATATCGACACATTTAGGCAAATATCACAATGAATGTCATAGAGCAGGTACTTGTTTTACTATCAGCCTCATAGTGATAAACAACAGCGATAGAGAGGTTGAGGAAAGAGACGCTGCTACAAATGCCTTGGGTTCAACAACACTAAGCCTGACGCCGCTCAAAGACAAGTTTTTCTGTGATGTTCTTTCTTCAGCAAAAGACCTTTCATACAAGGATTAAATCCTTGCTTGTTGTGGGGGTGTACTACTGTTGAACTGAATCATTTTGGTCACCACAAAGGGGGAGGGATTTGTTTTAAGTGGAAAAATTGCCATGATCTCACAGGTGCCGGCTTGCTCATTTCCCCAGGGATGCTCAACCTCAGCTCTGCCCCAGACCCCACCCCCACTCCACCCCTTCCCCCAAAGCTCCACCCCGCCTCTTCCTGTCCCTGCCCCGCCCCCGAGCACACCTCATCCTTGCTCCTCCTCCTTCTCCCCCAGTGCCTCCTGCACACCGCTGAACAGCTGATCTGCAGCAGGTGGGAGGTGCTGGGAGAGCGGGGGAGGAGCTGATCGGCGGGGCTGACGGTGAGTGCTGAGCGCCCATTAATGGAGTTGGTGCCCATGCATGATCTTATAGTTAAAACTCTCCTTTGAAGATGCCTCTCCAATTTAACTAATATAAGGGTGTTCCCAGAAGAAGGTTTACCCCTATTGACTCACAGAAGCCTACTATTCTGTTGTGTGAATGTTGAGGGGAGTAGACACTCTACATTTATCATATGTTGCCATTGATTCTTGCCATTCTTCAGTGGAGCCATCATTTTTGTGGTTCTGCCTAGGGAACATCTGTGTGGCAGGGATATCCACACAGACCCACCAAAATACATTGGTCTAATCCTTACAGTGGATATGGCATGGGACTGGGAGATAGGACAGTTGTGTTCCAGTCTCATCTCTGCCACTGACCTGCTCTGAGACTTCAGTCAAATCATTTTACCTTTCTGTGTTTCAGCTCCCCCATGCGTAAAATGAATGTAGTGAATATAGCGATTTCTAAGATGTTTTAAGTGCTATCACTGAAAAATACTGTCTACAAAGCCAAGTATTACAAGGAGTTTCAGCAATTTTGGAGTGGAGAAGGGTTGAGAAGGGAAGGGAAATAAGATGCAAATTATGTCCCTCCACACTAAAAAAATAATCCTAAAAAAATAGAACTGATAAAAACCTTCCCAGAGTAACACAGAATGTTACATGCGTCTCTGTTTAAAGAAAGTGCAGGCAATTTCTACTATTCTATATTTGGTTAATAATGGACTACCTTGGCCAATATTTCAGGAGACTTTTGTCGTTAATATATACAAATAATGCAGAGTCAAGCTTACTATGGCAAACCTTGATTCAGAAATTTCTGGCATTTATGTGATTAAAATAACATTACATTTCATTTAATTGCTTTTTCAATCAGAAAATGTCTTTTCATCAAGACTATATTGGTTTAAGTGTTTTGATGATGCTATTGAAATTGAAATGTACTTAAAAAATCAAAGTCAAAATGAAACATTTATCAAAAAACTTTACATTCCAAAAAGTTTTTCATGTTAACAGGCTAAATAGGTGGAAAAATCTTTTCTGGTCAACCTAGTAATAAAAAGAAAAGCCATGTGAGAGTCTTGACATTTGAACAAGAGTTTTGTTGAAGAGTCATATGAGAGTCTTGAATTTAAAAACAAGAAATTAAAACAAGTGTTTTATGTCCTGCATGTTGTGGATAAAAATCCTGGTTTATAAAAGGTATACTGTTCTTTAGGAGTAGAAAGCATATTAGTTATAGGTCAGATAACAATGAAAGTGATGAAACATGCCTTTTGCAATCCTGTCTAGGGTCGAGGAGATTAATTCCAAGAACAGGTCCATTTGAAGCACCAATATTGGAGTGATAGTTTCTAATAAGAATAGAAACATTCACTGTGTCAAGTGCTTTGTCATAGAATCATAGAATGTCAGGATTGGAAGGGACCTCAGGGGGTCATCTAGTCCAACCTCCTGCTCAAAGCAGGACCAATCCCCAGACAGATTTTTGCCCCAGGTCTCGAAATGGCCCCCTCAAGGATTGAACCATATCTAAGTCTAAAAAATTAGAGTGCAATCCTGGCCTTACGGAAGTCAGTGGGAGTTTTGCCATCGACTTCACTGGGTCCAGGATTTCACCCATAGGCTTTATAATATACTGTTACTTTGTTTTCCAGATGTTCTTACCCCTGGCATAATTATCCTTTCAACATCTTTAAGGACATCCTCAAAGCTCTCAGGTTCCTGAGGTGCAGAGTCTGGAATGAGGGGTCTCAGGTATCCCGGTTCCACATCAGGATAGACCTGCCTCTTATCTAACTGCTCAAAGTAATCCGCAATGTAGTCCACCATCTCTTTCCCTCTCTTTCGGAACTCTGTGGTATCCATGCTAACTGGCGTCGGAAGCATCAATATCAGAAAACCTAAGGACAAAGAGAAGTCACTTTTGAACGAATCTCTTAAAATTGGCCACTTATTTAGGTGTCTAAAAACGGAAGCTGGCCTCATTGGGAGACATCTAGCCAATGCTTAGTTTATTGGTATGCATATATAACCCACACCCATTTAGTGTGGTGTTCTGTCCCCCTCGATGGGCGGCTGGAACAGAGAATTTGCTGAGCCTGCTACAGCCTTGATTAACAAAGCTGATTCTTTTAGCTCAGGCAGTGGAGGCTAATGCATTAAGCACGAGAGGTCACAAAAGTTCAATCCCCAATGGCACACCCACATCATCCTTTCAGTTGCAGCATTATACAACATATAGAATATAGTGCCATATTAAAAGACGATAGCTAGACATAGAGGGTGACATGCTTACCACAATAATCACAATGATTTTAGTGTTGTTTAGTCCCCCTGTCTGTGTTATATCCACCTGTTGCATGTCATATAACTCATTTTAAATGCCTTAGAGCCAGGGCCCTCATTTTCATTGTGTGTGTACAGCATATAGTACAATGAGACCATGATTCTTTATGGGAATTCTAGGGACTACTACAATTAATATTATACTTAATAATGATGATTAATAAATAAAGCTAATAATCAGCTATACACAGGAGAGAGCCTGATTCTGTAATCCTGGCACACACACAATTTCCACTGGTGTGGTGCCAATGTAGGTTTTGAGTGCTCAGATAATGCAGGGTCAAGGCCATTGTACAGTGCTTAAATGGTCTCAGAGTTCTTTACGATCACTCGTTCATATTCATGGAGTTGTTTCTCAGTATCCAAAGTGGAACCGGTTGGTGAAACACAGGTATACATTTTGAAAACAAGCGACTGTGCTTATATCACACACACAATCAGGTATTAGCTTTGTAAGAGATTAATGATGTTAGGAAAAACCTGAGCATCTCCTGGTTAATAGAACACAAGTAACTTACTTAGATATAAGTAGTTGGTAGCTCGTAATTGGCTGAGGTCTTGAAAAGAGGTAGAATCTTTCGGGTCGGGAATTGGGTCTTTATAATATCACAGCAAGCATTGTCTCATAAGCTGAAAAAGAAAGAGATCACTAATAAACATGGTGGGATAAATGCATTGATGCTACCAAAGAGGAATCAGAGTCCATGTGGATCAGCCACTACTGTCATGTACGAGTGCTGTGTTAAGGAAAACAAGGTTCTGGACTATAGAAAGCTGTGGCCTGCAGCCAACACCAGAGACTGGTTGCTGTCATGTTAGAGTTATATAATTGTTAAACACAAGTAACTTAAGTGCTTAATACCAGCTCTCTGTGCCTTACTGAGATGGACAATACTGGGGCTAGCTTAGGACCTCTTTGCCTGATCTGGTATCTAGATGGTCTTAGTTTACAAAAAATCAGTATAGTCTCTCTATAGTCAGTATGGCCTCTCTTTTTGTATGGTTCTAATGGCCAATCTTGAGTTTGATCTCCCATCTGAAAGACAGTAATTGAGCAAACAGTGTATCTTCTCCTCTGCAATCCAAGGGGCTTTATGTCTCAGAACTACCATACAAACACTAAATGTGCCATTGCCAGCATACCCTTGGTTACTGTTTGAAATTCTATCAAAATGTTGCTAATTAAATTAATATAAACCGTTAGCCAGTATATACATCTGCTGAAACAATACAAACACAGCTCAATGGTCAGTCTGATGCTTCCTTAGTTTAGAGCTTTTCTCTAAAAGAAAACTACATATTTTATTGCTTGTAAAATATCCCCAATATAGCCCTTGTACTGCCCTTATCCATTTTCTGATTGTTTTATAACCTTATTTTATAAGTTCGTTGTTGTAGCATACTTTAAAAGCCACATGAGTAGAACCTGTTCTTCTCTTCCCAGTCTAAAACTTCGTAGATATGGAAGTTGTAGGCAAAATTTTAACTCTTGTGTGCTAAGTTAATGGGAGTTTTGCCTGAGTGAGGACCACATAAAAAAAACTGAGTAAGGACTTCAGAATTTGGCTCTGTATGTATTCACCACTGACCACTGATATTTCTTGTGTACTTTTAAATATGGATTAGTTCCGTTTAACATTTCAGTCGACATCGCTATGTCCAGTGACCTATCCATGTGTACCAGAACAGACAGCGGTATAACTCATCTGCCACAAGCTCTTCACTCTTCTGCTTTTTCTTAGTATCACACAATAGTAAAGTGTGGTTTAACACAAAATTTCTTCACGTGACATTGTCTTTTCCCAAAAACCAAGTTAAAAGGCATGAATTCAGCAACGTTCTATGTATGCACAAATAAATTGATATTTCTCTCATCACCAATTATTTTAATACTATAGTTATTAATGTGTGACATGTTGTAAGGTTTCCTTATAACAGGATTTTCTTTGGGAGCTGACGTTTCTTTCAATTCAAAGGTATCGTTACACCTTTCTGATTCTCTGTAGGATTATTCTGATAATGATACAATTAATTCTCATTTACTTTAATAGTATTAGTTATGTTCTGGACACTTATGCCAACTTAAGCAGTGGGACATTAGATCCAAAGTCTGGGGATGTTTGGATCCAACTGCAGCTCCAAATGTTGTGGTTTGAGCCCTTCTACTAAAATGAAGATAAAATGCAGATTTGGGGTGAAATCCTGACCTCACTGAAGTCAACGGGAGTTTCGCTGTCAACTTCAGTGGGGCCAGGATTTCACCTCTAGAGTATATTAACTTTGCTCTTAGATATAGAGTTTGCTCAGGACCTACACGGATTTTACCCTTTCCCTAGAGCAATGAGAAGAGAATCATCATTAGGTGGCCATAGCCAGCATGATCAATATCTTGTCATTACAGGCGATCTGGGGGTGGATGATCCTTCCCAACTTCTGTGTTTCTATTCAGCCTATTTAATCTTTTCTACCCACCTATTAAAAAATTCACTTTTCAGTGATACAAATTTTAGTTGTAATTTGAGGAAGCAATGGGCTAGATCATCCCTAGCCTTTGCATAGTTGTGGAAGGATGATAATTAGTCGGATCTCTACCCCACAAAACAACTGGGACAATCCTGTACTTGGGAACCACAAGGACTGCTCTATCTGTGTGCCTTTGTGGATGCAAATAGCCCCAGAGTGCCATTGCTGTGTTACCCCTCCAAACCTGCCTGTGAAGCTGTCCAAAGGCTCCAGTAGGACAAGCTGCACCATCCAAATGGATGGTATAGCCTGCAAACTTTGTGTGCCAGTGAGCTGGAAAAAGTGTTGTGCTTCCTGGTATAGGCCAGCAACAGATTACTCCAAGCAAGAAGGAAATTGTGCCTACGATGGGTGACTGAGGCAAAATAGGGCTAATCCTGGGTTGTGCCTTCAGGTACAATCTTGGCCAGGAAAAAAGCATTGTGTTGGTTTGCTTGCTTGTTCTAATATTTCAACATTTATTTTCATCCCAAATCATGACAAATAGTGGATTCTTTTTGTAAAATGGAAAGTTCTGAATCAAAATGTTTCAGAAACGTTAAAATGTTTAGTGTAATTATTTTGTTTAATGTTTATTTAACATCATTATGTTTAATACTAAACATTATTGTTTAGTATTCTTATCTACTGTGGTGATCATGGTAGTTGTAGTTCCAGTGCTTCATGCCCCCTTTCTTTCTATGGGCCAGGCTTCCTGGCTGCATTATTTTCCCCCTGATGCACCATGGCAGTTAAAGAAGATGGGAGACCAAAATGCATCATGGGAGATATACTCTATGAGCTAGGCTTCCTGGCTGGACTACATCTACACCGCAACTAGACACCCACGGCTGGCCCATGCCAGCTGACTTGGGTTCATGAGGCTCAGGTTGTGGGTCTGTTTCATTGCTGTGCAAATATCTGGGCTCAGGCTGGAGCCAAGGCGCTAGGACTCTGTGGGGTGGGAGGGTCCCAGAGCCCAGGCTCTAGCCCTATCCTGGAAGTCTACACAGCAATGAAACAGCCCCACGGCTTGTGCCCCACTGAAGGACATAAATCCACACCGTGTAGAGGTCAAAGCATAGGGGTTTATTACACACAGCGCTGGCGGAGGGTCACCTGGCTTATTAGGCTCAG
Organism: Chrysemys picta bellii; assembly: GCF_011386835.1. Classification (NCBI taxonomy): domain Eukaryota; kingdom Metazoa; phylum Chordata; order Testudines; family Emydidae; genus Chrysemys; species Chrysemys picta. Next base: position 107,265,083 of record NC_088792.1, read on the forward strand.
AGACACTGTCAATCAATTGATTACAATGAAATATATAGATTTTCCATGGGGGGGGGGGAAGGTGACGGGGTAGGCAGTTCCACACCCCGGGATAGGTTTTGCAGCAAGACAAGATAGCACAATAGCCAATGGTTAAAAGGTTACACAATGTCTCCGCCCATGGTCTCAAGTTAGCAAGTTAACATTTGATTAATACTTTGATAAAATGTTATTAGTATAAAATATATATGTTGAATTCTGATTTGGGGTCCATAGGAACGGAGTAACTCCTTTGATTGTCCGACAGGTACATGTCTAGGGGATAAAGCAAAGAAACAGTGAAAGCATATGAAAATAGAGATTGTCTCCTTTATGTCTTAAGGCAGGGCATTGGTCCCTTGGAAGGGAGGTGGAAGGATGCCATATCATTATAGTGACATGTGCCAATTTTTCATAAACTCAAGGTTGGATCTGTGGGAAGACTGTTTTCCCTTCAGGAGAAACACAATAGGAACAGGGATCCTTTGTTCAATTTGAAACATTGGATGAAACATAATTATTCAGTTATTGCTTCAACATCTGGCATTTCTACTGACCAAGCAGATCTTAGCAAAGGCAATGTTATTTTGTTTACCCCAGCTTTCTCTTAGCTGATCACTATTAGCTAGGCCTCTGGTCTCCAAACCAAACTCTGGACTTTGGGTCTGGAAAAGAGCTGGCATAATTCATATACCAGGTTGTTTATATAACATGCACATGGATTTTAACCCTTCACCCAGGAACCCAAGTCACCTGGCATGGTCCAGCCGTGGGTTTTTCTTTGCTGTGTAGACATAGACATAGAGGAGAATGGGGGCATAAGACACCTAAATTACAACTCTGAAGAGGCCTCATGGCAGTGCAAGTTGACACAGATTAATATTTAACTGACCAAAAATGAATTGTTTTGATTCAGTTCAACAAACGGAAATATTTAAATTCGGGTTGACCCTACCTGAAACAAAAGATTTAATTTCAATTTTCCCAGCTGAAAAGAATCAGAAAATTTCAACAAAATCAAAAATGTCCTGGGGAAAAATCTGAAGAAGTTACATTTTCTATCAAAAACATTTTTAATGGAAAACTCCTAAACAGTCCTATTAACTACTGCTCTGAGATCAATAGAAATCCACAAGATTTAAGCATGAACACATTGGTCATTTAAAATCGCACTTCTTTCCCCTCTTACTTTATCTTAGTTCTTCTGGGATTTACAGCACCATCTTGAACCCACAGAATCTTTTTGGCTCTCCTTCTGAACTGTTGCTAGTATAGTATATATGACTATGTCTGATTAAATAAATCACTTTGCTATGTTAACCACACCTAGGAGACTGAATTCTCCATTACAGTGGATGAGCTCTGCTACAAGGATCACAGCAATACAAATTATTGAAAGCTATCCTACATATTTCACACAAAATGGAGGCAATAATACAATGGAAAGAGAGCTGACCTTTATCACAAAACTGCTTCAATATACAGGATATGAATTGGTGAGAAGCAACAGGATACCTCAAAAAAGCTTCAGAGTCCAGGTTCAGAGTGATAAGCACCCTAAAATGTAAAGACTTATTCTTCGTTTCCACATTTTTCAAGTCAGTAGGACTTCTGAATGCACAAGAATTGCAGGTCTGGGACTTGAGTTAGCACAGTTTGGCTGGAAATTTCACAAGAACAAGTTCTCTCTCATGTCTGAGAGTGGTCTCTTTTTTACTTGGGTCACAAACAATGAAAGCCCAATCCTGTTCCGTTGCTGTTGAGAGATGTTCAAGTATAGATTCATAGATTCATAGATTCTAGGACTGGAAGGGACCTCGAGAGGTCATCGAGTCCAGTCCCCTGCCCGCATGGCAGGACCAATACTGTCTAGACCATCCCTGATAGACATTTATCTAACCTACTCTTAAATATCTCCAGAGATGGAGATTCCACAACCTCCCTAGGCAATTTATTCCAGTGTTTAACCACCCTGACAGTTAGGAACTTTTTCCTAATGTCCAACCTAGACCTCCCTTGCTGCAGTTTAAACCCATTGCTTCTGGTTCTATCCTTAGAGGCTAAGGTGAACAAGTTTTCTCCCTCCTCTTTATGACACCCTTTTAAATACCTGAAAACTGCTATCATGTCCCCTCTCAGTCTTCTCTTTTCCAAACTAAACAAACCCAATTCTTTCAGCCTTCCTTCATAGGTCATGTTCTCCCGACCTTTAATCATTCTTGTTGCTCTTCTCTGGACCCTTTCCAATTTCTCCACATCTTTTTTAAAATGCGGTGCCCAGAACTGGACACAATACTGCAGCTGAGGCCTATCCAGAGCAGAGTAGAGCGGAAGAATGACTTCTCGCGTCTTGCTCACAACACACCTGTTAATACATCCCAGAATCATGTTTGCTTTTTTTGCAACAGCATCACACTGTTGACTCATATTTAGCTTGTGGTCCACTATAACCCCTAGATCCCTTTCTGCCATACTCCTTCCTAGACAGTCTCTTCCCAGTCTGTATGTGTGAAACTGATTTTTCCTTCCTAAGTGGAGCACTTTGCATTTGTCTTTGTTAAACTTCATCCTGTTTACCTCAGCCCATTTCTCCAATTTGTCCAGATCATTTTGAATTATGACCCTGTCCTCCAAAGCAGTTGGAATCCCTCCCAGTTTGGTATCATCCGCAAACTTAATAAGCGTACTTTCTATGCCAATATCTAAGTCGTTGATGAAGATATTGAACAGCGCCGGTCCCAAAACAGACCCCTGCGGTACCCCACTCGTTATGCCTTTCCAGCAGGATTGGGAACCATTAATAACAACTCTCTGAGTACGGTTATCCAGCCAGTTATGCACCCACCTTATAGTAGCCCCATCTAAATTGTATTTGCCTAGTTTATCGATAAGAATATCATGCGAGACTGTATCAAATGCCTTACTAAAGTCTAGGTATACCACATCCACAGCTTCACCCTTATCCACAAGGCTCGTTATCCTATCAAAGAAAGCTATCAGATTGGTTTGACATGATTTGTTCTTCACAAATCCATGCTGGCTGTTCCCTATCACCTTACCACCTTCCAAGTGTTTGCAGATGATTTCCTTAATTACTTGCTCCATTATCTTCCCTGGCACAGAAGTTAAACTAACTGCTCTGTAGTTTCCTGGGTTGTTTTTATTTCCCTTTTTATAGATGGGCACTATAGTTGCCCTTTTCCAGTCTTCTGGAATCTCTCCCGTCTCCCATGATTTTCCAAAGGTAATAGCTAGAGGCTCAGATACCTCCTCTATTAGCTCCTTGAGTATTCTAGGATGCACTTCATCAGGCCCTGGTGATTTGCAGGCATCTAACTTTTCTAAGTGATTTTTAACTTGTTCTTTTTTTATTTTATCTGCTAAACCTACCCCCTTCCCATTAGCATTCACTATGTTAGGCATTCCTTCAGACTTCTCGGTGAAGACCGAAACAAAGAAGTCATTAAGCATCTCTGCCATTTCCAAGTTTCCTGTTACTGTTTCTCCCTCTTCACTAAGCAGTGGGCCTACCCTGTCTTTGGTCTTCCTCTTGCTTCTAATGTATTGATAAAAAGTCTTCTTGTTTCCCTTTATTCCCATTGCTAGTTTGAGCTCATTCCCAACTTCTGTCAGTTCCATGCCTGCTGGGGCCACACCGTGCTTTTCAGGAGGCACTCAGCATCTTTAATGTTTGTTCCTGAGGGAACAGCTATAATTTCTGCACGAGCATTTATTTATTTTGAGGTTGATGTACAGGATTCTCTTCAATTGGCTTTCAAAATTTCCCTAGAAAATAGCTACATCTCCCTCAACTACTATGGAGGTCAAAGTTCTACCTACTATAATTCCTGACACAACTCACTAACCTTTCTGTCTATGTGCCTCTCTCTCTCTCCCCCTACCATTTCCTAAACACTACCTGCATACTGCAGTGCTCTAATTCACTAACAAATCCAACCTGGTAGATAGAATACCAGGAATATAAGTGCATGTTATTGTGCCTCTCACCACCAGAGTACCTCCCAGTGTCCAGGAGCAGTATTACAGGGATTTTCTTAGCCTAACACCTCTTTCAGTTATCTGACAACAGTCTGACAATGTATGTGGCCTAGCCATCCAGCCAGGTCACTGCTCAGTCCATTCCCCTTCTGGGGGTTAACAGAAAAGTCCAGAAAATAGAAAACTCAAAATCTAATGTATTTCAAGATCATCTCTGACCTCTGCCTGGCACTTGCTTGTCTTCTTTTATTCTTGACACCTATGTTTCTCCTCTTGGCCTGGGGGAGAGGTAGGAGAAGCAAGAGTCCACACCTCCTCTTGGTTCCAGCCCCAGGACCCAGTTTAGGTGGCTAAGGACCATTCCTCCACCATTTTCTCTGGGCTGCTCCTACTTTTACTTTGCTCACCAGCATCTTCACAAGACCTGCAGACTCTGCTTCCCTTGCCCCAACTTAGTGGTTCCCCACTGCACCTCCTAGGAACAGCTAAAGAAGCATTTCCTAAAAGCCAGTCTCAGTTCTTCCCTGTAGCAGCTGGATTGTACTGCTAGCTCTCTGCCCCTTGCCTTAAAACAATCAGTATCTCTCTCCTGTAAACATGAATCCCCCCAACCCCCCAGTTCTCTTTCTGGGACTGGGGTTGTATCTCAGCCCTCATTGGCTTAGAGGAATCTGTTGAAAGGCTTTTGCCAACTCCCTTCAGCTGAACACGGTTCCCAGTTAGCCTCCCACTCTGGAGGGTTCAGCAGACCAGCCTTCCCCTGTCAGTATCTGTCTGTGGTGATGTAGGAGGCGGGGGGGGGAGCAAGGTTTACTAGGCATAAACAAGAGGTCCCCAGTGCTTAACTTGGGCTAGCCCTACAGGTCATATAGAGCTTGCTTGTTATAGAAGCTTCTATTACGGTTTGAAATTTAAGATTGTAACTCATTTGTGTATATATGTTTACCTGCTTTAACCTTGTTAATAACTCATTTCCATTTCCTGTTTACTAAATCTTCATCTAATTTATTTCAGGTTGGCTACAAGTGTTGTCTTCGCTATAAGATCTAAGGGGCAATTGACCTGGGGTAAATGACTTGTCCTTCGGAACTGGGAGTAACTTTATTGTTGCTATTCTTAATGGAAGGGACCATCTATCACAAAGATACGCTCAGGTGGTAATGAGAGAGATCGGAGTCCCCAAGGGGACTGTCTGTGATTCCATATTTAGGCTGTTATATTGCCTGGGGAGTTTACACTTGGTGTTAAGTGGTTGTAGAAATCTAAGTACAGAACTCAAGCAATTTGGGGATCATTCCCTGCTACCTAACAGTCTGCCCTGAGGTTGGCACTCTCACTCTGGAGTCACTTCAGGCAGCGCGACATCTGAAGAAGAGCTCTGTGTAAGCTTGAATGCTTGTTTCTCTCACAAACAGAAGTTAGTCCAATAAAAGATATTACCTCGTCCACCTTGTGTCTCTAGTATCCTGGGACCAACACAGCCATAATGACACTGCATCCTACATAGGAGCAAGGTCAGTCGCTGTATGGCATTTACATTATATATACATATAAAAATTAAAGTTCTTTAGTTTTTAGATTTTTCCTGAGTATATCATTAGATATTGTATTATACTATACAACCTATGCTTGACATTATAGCCTTTTGCCACCTTGACCAAGCAGTATCTGGCTGCCTTCAAATTAGAACATTACAACAAATCTGCATTTCATCTTAATGATATATATTTGAAACTGTAGAAGAACTGTTTCTAGTCCCTAGATTGTATGTACTGAGTATGTGAACTTATTCACAATTTATTGCCACCGGACTCCTCGTTGAACTTATTTTCTATTTACTTTAAAAATCAGTAAGAAGAGCACCACACATTTTTATATATTTATAAAACATACATATATATGGAGACAAACTTAGGCAATACATTTATAGCTATAATACTTATGTAAATAACTATTTCTGATTATTATTGCCTACGTTTGCTTCCAATTACAATATGCATGTTATTTTTATGTACACATTGACAAAATATCAACAACAGAATTGTGGTTTCTTTAAATTCTGTTTCTGGTTGATAAGGTTATTTTTTAAAACTTATAGTTTATTAAGGAGTGCCAGAAAATTTCTGAGTAGAGAGAAAGAACAGATACCACAAAGAGAATATGGAGGTTTTTAATCACCAATTATTTAATGCTTTCTAATTGTATGAACACCTACCTGGTCTCTAATTCAACAGAACCAATCTGAAGCACAAAGCAAAACAACAACAAAAACGCTAACATCAATGACTGAGATTATTAAATGCAGATAGGAGACATACATATACATGTATATTATTTGGGTGGGAGGGGTCCCCCCCAAACACCACCAAACAGAAAGCCCTATAGATTAGACACATTAATAACATCTAAAACAACATACAAATTTCAACAACTGAGGACAGCATAGGCTCAAAGTATTTTGATAACTTTATACATTTATTTTCAGTCAAGTAGATTGACATGTTATCTATCTCTCTGCCCATTTGTTACAGAATCCAATGTAAATTAAAGGCTTGAGCGCTGCATATGGCCCCACTGGAGTCTTTGGGATTTTAGCCGTTGAATTCAATGGCAAGAGAATTACACCTTTGATTTGCAATCTTTTCTTGGGCAAAATTCGCATTGAAGTAAATGTTGTCTAACTAAGAACTGCAGGAGAAGGCCTTGTATTAAATGTTCTGCATGAAATAGAGGCAAACACAAACAGATTTAAATTTACAGTCAACACAATTGACCTGATCCTGAATTGCTTCTGCATCAATTGTCTTTAACAGGAATTATGCATGCATAAGGTGGCACCTACTTTTCACTATTTAGTACTTTCTGTTTTTCTTGTCAGTATACAAAGTTACCTCATTTAGCTTTCACTCTGAGTTGCTCAGCTTTTGCAGTTTGCTAATTTTCCATTAAAAAAATCCTACTGGTTTCCCTGGAGGATATGTTCACTTTAAGAATATCACATATAGAAACAAAATAGATTTGTTCTTATTCAGAAGATACAGAAGAGAAACATCTGTTTTTATTTTTAAAGGTCTACATGGTTGTCCAGAACTGTGGCAGTTGGATTGGCAGTCTAATTTTTCCATAAGGCTGTCACACATACATATGCATAAACCAAAACACTGGGATTGCTCTATCTCTGCACGAATAAATACAAAATAAGAGGCACACACTAACCTGTGCAAACTTAGCTTTAAAAAAAATGCAAATGTCTTTTGTGCTTCCAATTTACTCCTCTAAAATAAAATAGGCTGTATAATTAGCATTAATTAGCCAAACTCCAAGGCGAAGTAACAAACTGTTGAATTAATCCAAGCATTTATCTTCTTGGATTTATTAAGCATGAAGCTACAAGGACAAAGAATGTTACTTACAGCCAATTGGTGAGATTCCTTCTTCTCCACTCCCTCTTTCTCTTTCTTCCTCTTTCTTTGCTCCCCTGTGACACTTATAAAGCACAGAGGATGCTGTTGTCAGTTTATATAGGCAGAGTAACCACTTCTCCCTAGCCTATCAGAGACAAGTGCTTTGCATTTAACATTCAACAGCAGCAGCAGCATCTCCCCCCTCTCTCTCCCATACTCCATCCTAAATATATTTAGAACAAAATAATCTATCTAAAAAGCAGACCCATGCAGCTGAGCAACTACTGTCGACTGGATTTGGTATTAGGGGAGGGCGCTATTGTTATTTTTCATGACACTGGCAGTCTCTAAACAAATTTTCTCTCTCTCTCTCTCTCTCTCTCTCTCACACACACACACACACACACACACTTTTCTATAATAATTACCTCAGTCATGGAAACAATGCTAGTGTAAGAGACAGTGGTTTTGACCACTTATATAGAACATTGCAATACTTTTTTGTAAGGCCAGGTAGCCAAAGATAGAGTATTATGCAGTAACTGTGGACTATAAAGCTATACACATGGGATTACCATGGTGATATTAACTTTAAGATATGTGTTTCTAGCTTTTGCACAGTTTCCCCGTGTTTACTTTTATTACGTATGTTTTTGAAAGCTCTAACACATTTTCAACAAGAAAAACATTTTTTTTCTTAAAATAATATAAAAGGACCCCTTTATTCTCCTACAGACCTTTTTTCTGTAATGTTCTGTTCCTTAGAAGAACACAGGAAATTGATGGTCAATGTTTCTTTAGTTTGCTTTCAAGAAGGCGATGGACTCCTCACAGTCATGATCTGCTCTTGTTAGATACAAGACCATTATCTCGGATCTAACACAACCAATTCTCATGACCAGGGTATTTGCATATTACAGACATTACGTTTACGAGTAAAAAAGTTGTTTTGAGAGTTGATCACACTTTTAAAAGAGTGATTTCACGGCTATGTCTGTAGTTGCAACCTTTAGCTTAACAAGGACATCTTTTCAATGGTGAAAGATGTTTTTATTTTAAAAACCAAACACACGTAAAAACCAGGCCCAGGATTTTGCTATCACCTGTGTTTGACTTTATTTTGGAATTTGATTTGGATTTTCAGTTCATGGGATGTTTCAGAGTAACAGCCGTGTTAGTCTGTATCCGCAAAAAGAAGAACAGGAGTACTTGTGGCACCTTAGAGACTAACAAATTTATTAGAGCATAAGCTTTCGTGGACTACAGCCCACTTCTTCGGATCCGAAGAAGTGGGCTGTAGTCCACGAAAGCTTATGCTCTAATAAATTTGTTAGTCTCTAAGGTGCCACAAGTTCTTGGGATGTGATTTCTGCAACGGTCAGATTATGATCACATGCATTCGGGGAGCAAAGCACTCACATGCCTATTGCCCGAGGAGTTGTTCATAGCAAATGAGCTCCACAGTCAATAGAGTTACATCTGTGATGAACTTGGTCCAATATAAATAGTCAGTGTTTTCAAAATGTATTCTTTAAATTTAATGGAAACCGTTTTTTGTTCTGGATTTAACTGTTCCCTTAGTGGGTTAGAAAATCAAATGCAACAGCCTGGTGCTAAATTCACGAGAAGCAAAAAATAAAGCTGTCTAAAGCAAAACCAGAAAGGCAGCCCAGTCCAATTTGACAGTTTTAGCTGTGTGATTTGTAAAAGGTAAGCAAACTTCATAAAAGGTGAAATGGAAATTCTTTTTGTTTTAATCATTGGAGGTGTTCTATCTTGACTGTATCCCTTTAACTTGCCTTGTACAGCACTGTGACCTGAAGAAAGTGTTATCAACCTACAGGTCAGGAACTGAAATATTAGATTATATTCCACAGCGGAGCCAGGATGTGGACAACTGGAGGTGCAATAACTTAGACAGAGAAAGGAGAAGTAAATACCACTCTGAAAGAAAAATAAATCACAAGGTCTAAGCATGGCCACACTGGTCATTTACACTCACGCTCCACTATAATTCCCTCATAATTCTAATAGCTCTTATGGGATTTACGACTCCTCCTTTTGCTCACCTCACCTTTTTTAATTCTCCTCACCAACTGTTGACAGACCACATGACTAAGGCTGCGTAATAGATTTTTGCTGTGGTAGCCACAATCAAAGCGTACTGATTTCTTTATTACAGTGTATCAGTTCTGCTGCGAGTACTTCAGCAGTGTAAACTCATTCAAGTCATCCTAGCAATATTGGCTATTTCACCAGAAAAACTTCTTATGATGTCACAACACACTGACTAGACAGGTCACCTTTATCAAAAAACTGTTTCTAAATACAAAATATGAGTGTGTGAGAAGCGACAGGGAATCTTAAAAGGTTCAAAGTTCAGGATCACTTTGAGTAAACACCCATAGAATCTAATAGAAGTAGTTTGAGCACATTATTGCACACTCAAAGTTACATCCCTCTTCTGACAAGAAGTGGTGCTATACCAGTGAAATAATCCCAAGGCATTTATTGACTTTGCGCTGTCCTGAGTGAGCTCTTTGGCTTGATAATGAATTAGGAGAGATGATGTGTTTGAACAGGAGGCTGTAGCACTACTGGAAGACATCCAGCCAGGATCTGATTGTACCCTAGACGACTACTGGAAGACAATCCAGCCAGGATCTGATTGTACCCTAGACGTGTTTGTATAAGGTTGTCTGAGCAAGTCCTGTGATATCACATGAAAGACCTTCATCACATGACAGGAGCAAAATTGGCCCAGAATGTGTTAGTTCAATGAAGTGTGAGTAAGGATATTCTGTGCAAAAGGAAGATATGCTTGCAGTGTAGAAAACCTTTAATAGAATAAAAGGTAAACAAAGCCTTCTAACATCAGAAACATGGATTACACTGGCATTGTATCAGGAATTAAAATGCATCCTCTGCAGAGCACACAGACTCTTCACAATGGATTAACTAGGAGATACATCTGAGGATACAGAAACAGATGAATCTGCAATAGAAATTAATTTCCACTTGTGACTTGCAGTATCAACAACCATGACAGCAGCACAATAGTAAATGATCATGAAGTTGTACTTATTTTATTTACTTAAATGTATCCTGGTCTCACCTCCTACTCCAAGGGCATTACACGGTCTTTAAAAATAAATATTAACAAAGTACACTAAATAAGCTTTTTAAAAAAAACCTACCTTGCTCCCTTCACCCCCATCCAGGAAGGAAAATAGTATAGACACAGTGTGGCCTCAACATTGTCAAACCCTGGATCTGGTGAAGAGGAAAGTTCCAGATTCTTAGATCCTTCAGATCGCCATCATCTCTCCTCTTTACACCACAGAGCTATTAACAAAAGCACTTCAGATGACTGTAATGTCACACCAGAAGAGGCAGTCACCAAACTAGACAGGACTTAAATGTGACTGGAGGAAACATGCGTCTAGAGAAGACGGATAGTCCAGTGGTTTGGGCATTAGCTGAGGACTCAGGAGACAGAGGTTCAATTCCCTGTCATAGATTCTGGGCAAGTCACAATGAGCAAATTTACACTGCTTTGAAGTTTGGATGCAGGGCTTGTGAATAGCAGTGTTCACCAAAGGGCTGAGCTGTAACTCCCCTCTGCGGGCATGAACTTAAAGGTAGTCCTACTTTAGTGTCAACTCAGGACTTTAAGTTCATGCCCACAGGGAGGGAGTTACAGTGCAGCATGTTGGTGTGCACAGCTATTCACACTGCCCATTAACATGAACTGCAGGGCAGAATAGACATAGACTATCAGGGTTGGAAGGGACCTCAGGAGGTCATCTAGTCCAACCTCCTGCTCAAAGCAGGACCAATCCCCAGACAGATTCTTGCCCCAGATCCCTAAATGGCCCCCTCAGGATTGAACTCTCAACCAATGTTCAAACCACTGAGCTATCCCTCCCCCGTGCCCTTAGTCATTCTGAGCCTCAGATCCCCATCTGTAAAATGAGGGTAATAGCATGATGGATATTGCCATGGCATGCAATATCTTTGGGAACCATCTTGTATAAAGTTTATGTATCACTGTCAGCTAGGGGTTACCAAGCAACTCCAGGCATTAAATACAGTGGAGTGTAAATCATTTAGGTTGTAAACACGTCCAAAGAGATACCACCACCTGGGGTGGTTTGCATTTATTGGTTCAAACTGTTTTCCAGAGCCCAACAAACAAAGGCTTTTATACCAGGCTTTTGGCATAAAAAGGATGAATTTACAGGGCCTTCTTTTGATTCAACAAATTGATAGGACCCTCTATCCAAGGGTGGGAGGGAGAACCCTTGCAGAAGGGTTGGAAGGACTATGACTGACTAGGGTTCCATCTGACTGCCCTTTAGAAATAAAAAGAAACAAACATGGCAACCTGGTTTTAATTTAGTTTAATGTAAAATGAATCAACTGGTGATCACTCAATCCAAGGTTATTTCTTACAACCTGCTCTTCTATGATGTCCTTGCTACCTTGGGTGGCACATTGCATAGGCTGGGGAAGGCTGTGGCTCCCCAAACATCCTGGCATGGCCCTGCCCACGCTCCTCCCTGAAGCCCCCTACTGCTTGCCCTTCCCCCTTGGCCCCAGCCCAGGCAGGCTGCTCCTCTTCAGGGAAGCGTGTTGGGCTGGGGCTAGGGCCACCGGGACTGGGGAGGCTGGAGGTGCTGGGGGGGGGGATCAGGGGACAATGAGGCTGGGGAGGGCACCTGCCCCATGCTCCGGGGGGGGCGCACCCGCCTGCCTGCTCTGTGCGCAAGCGGGGTCGGGGGAATGCACATCACCTGGTCCCCTGGGGCTGGCAGCCGCAGGGATGGGGGGCTCCGGCAGGGGAAGAGGGGCAGGTTCTTGGGCCGGGGCTAGCCTCTCCCAACCAGTGGTTCACCCGCCACCCATGGTTGCTACTTACCAAAACCAAATCTAAAATTGTATCATCACCTCTTGTTGGTTCAGTGACAATTTGAAGAAAATTATTGTCTATCACATCCAGGAATAACTGGGCCTTACACGGATTAATAGCATATATTCTCTAATTCTTCTCAGGGAAGTTAAAGTCTCCCACTATGACAATACCCAAAAGTATATCCATATTTGAGTCTGACTCTGGGAGCCTATACCAGCCCCCCAACACTAGCCTGATAGAACCTCTTACAATCCTTCCCCAAAGAGATTTTGACCCAGACAGATTCTGTTTTGTTCATAGTACCACTTATTTCTTTACATTTTACTGCTTTGTAAAATGTTACTCCATCACCTTTACCCCTCTCTTTCCTAAACAGCCCACACCCCTCGATATCTGTATTCCAGTCATAAGTGGTATTCCACCATGTTTCTGTAATCCCAGTAATATCTAGTCTGACCTCCTGCATCAGTAGTTCCAGTTCCTCCATTTTATTTGCTGACTCCTTGCATTCAAGTACAAGCATTTCAGTTGTTTCCCTCAAACCTCACCCACTTTTCTAGCCAGATTAGATATAATCCTTTCACTAACATCTACCTGACTACTTTTCCAATCAATATTGCATATGAATATTCTCAGAATCACCATATGAACACACTTCACTAGTTCTACTAATGTTTATGAAACCAAGCTGCCCTCCCCACCAGTCCTCAGATTTCAGACTGTCAGGTGAGGTGCAATACCTCAAGGCAATGAATTTACCACAGTCTTGCAGGATTTTGCAATGCATTTCCATAGACTTTGTAGATTATTGCAATTCTAAATGTCAAAAACAGGTTTGTTGTCCTTAACACCTCCAGAATCTTACAGCAGATTATTAACTAAATTTGAGGAATATCAGCTACCTGGACAGCTATCTGCTCCTAAAACTATCTCAGTCTCACCCTTGTTGTGTAACTGTGCCACGTTTGCTTTGACGAGCGATATTGCCGCACATCAAAATATGTGGTTGCACAGCCCATGCCTTACAGAACCCTCCTAAGATATTGGAGCAAAACTACCCCCAACAACATGGAATGAAATCCTCACTTCTAAAAGGAGACACCCAGACACTCCTCATCCAGGATCTTCTCCTGCTGCTCCTACACCAGCCTGGTGAATCCTCACTTCATCAGCAAAGAGGAGGGAGAGCTGTTCTCTCTTACCCTACATACACTCACACTTTTCCTTTCTTAATTCTCAAGCACTTTATATATGGCAATAGGTTAGACAAGACAGACAGATAGGATTGTTCACATTTTCATGCTAATGAGGTGGTTTATACATCCAATATATGAGGCCAGGTGTCTGATATCAAGCACCCAAAATCAGTGGGCACTTTTTAGAAAAAGTGCTGTTTCCAGAGCTGAATTGGATCTAGTTAGCCTTTTCTTCTAGCTGATGCAGATGGCTCTTGTGAGAGGAATGATTACTCTTCTGTATTGTTGACGATAGAACAAGATTTGACTGCTTCATCCTAATGGCCTGAAAATTCTCCACCACACTTCAAAGAGACTATTATTTTTTAAATAGATCGTGCACAATACTGAAGCAATTACATACCATACTTAAAAATCTTGCATTTAAACTTGCAGATTTGGGTTGACTGAACTATTTTGTGAATTTGTGTTGAATTCATCAAATTGTTTTGGTTGAAACAAAACAAAACAATTCTGAAAATGTTTCATTTCAGCATTTTCTAAATGACTTTTTGTTTTGCAATGTTCTTCAACTTTATTTAAAAAAACCTTGAAAACAAAAACAAAACAAAACATTTTGTTTCAGGTAGAATGAAAGATTTTGTTTGATCCAAAACTATTTTTTTTTTTGCCTTTTTGATTTGCCAAAAACTTAAATGTTTTGTTTTGGGTCGACCCAATTTTTGTCTGTGTATGTGAGTATCAGCCAGAGTATCAAAAAATCAGTTATTTGCACAGCTCTGCTTATAGAGTGTCACAAAGACAGAATCAAGAGAAGAAGATGACCTGAAACTTAACAACAAAATTAACTGTATTAGATTGGCTAGTCTTGTTAACTTCCAAGCATAAGGAGTAAATATTGTACATTACACCTATATAGTTGTACTTTATGTTACAATGGATATAGCAACAAAAATAAATACGTAAAAAATTATTGTGGAGCAACCAGCCTGCATTAGCTGTTTGGAAAGGGAAGACAAAGAGCACACTTTGTGCTGGGAGCAAAGCAAGACAAAACAGAAAGACCCGAACAACAGGCTAAATTATCCATTAGTAATAAGTACAGAGAAAGCAAATAGATACTGTGTTTGCTCATATCACCAAAACATTAAAATTATTGGAACTGTTAGTTTTATTTTTAAGTGATAATGTAACTGTTCATTAAAGTTCAAAGTTTAATGACCAAGGAAAGCTTTTCAAAGGCCCAAACAGCAGTTAAGGCATTGACTTTTAATGGGAGTTCAGTGTTTTATGTTACAAACGGTATCTGTATATCTGTAAACAGTTAATCAACAAGGTGCCAGGAGGTGGTGCTCAAGAATATGTAATATAGTTCCTGGTTTTGTAGGATCATAAAAACTTCCTGTTGTGTCAGGGTCGGCTCTAACTTTTTTGCCGCCCCAGGCAAAAAAGAAGAGCGCCGCCCTGCTGTACCCCCCCCCGCGAGCGACGCACAGCCGAACCCGCCCCAACCAGTGCCACCGAAATCCCCGCCCCCCCCAGCACCACGCCGCCCGAAGCCCCCGCCCCCTCCGAGCGATGCGCCGTGCCAAGCCCCGCCCCCCCAGCGCTGCACCAAGCCCCCGCCCCTCTGAGCGCCGTGCTGACCGAAGCCCCACCCTCCAAGTGCCACACAAGCCCCTGCCCCCGCAGTGCCGCGCCGCCCAAAGCCCTGCCCCCTCCAAGCGCCGCGCCGCCTGAAGCCCCCGCCCCCCTCCGAGTGCTGCACCCCCGCCCCCCTCCAAGCGACACGCCGTGCCAAGCCCCTGCTCCCCCTCCGAGTGCCGCGCCAAGCCTCTGCCCCCCCAGCACCACGCCGCCTGAAGCCCCGCCCCCCTCCGAGTGCTGCGCCCCCGCTCCCCCTCCAAGCAACACGCCGTGCCAAGCCCCTGCTCCCCCTCCAAGTGCCGTGCAAGCCCCCGCCCCCCCAGCACCACGCCGCCTGAAGCCCCGCCCCCTCCAAGCGCTGCGCCGCCTGAAGCCCCCGCCCCCCTCCAAGCGCCACACCCCCGCCCCCCTCCGAGCGACGCGCCAAGCCCCGCCCCTCCGAGCGCCCCACCGCTGAACCAAAATAAATAAATAAATAAATAGAAATCCTAGCGCCGCCCCGCTCCAAGGTGCCGCCCCAAGCACATGCTTGGTTGGCTGGTGCCTGGAGCCGGCCCTGTGTTGTGCACTGCAAATGGCTTCTTTTGTGCAGTGCACTGCAAATGGCTTCTTTTGTGCAGTGCACTGCAAATGGCTTAGGTGTAAAGAGCTGCACAAAGTAACTCCTATTTGTGCCTTTGAAAATTTCCTCCCAAAATTCTGAGATTCTTTGTGTGAATTATTACAAACAGATAATAACCAGAAAACATGGGATTCGTATATAAAAAGTTTAGTACTAAACGAGGATAATTGTTTTTTTTAAAGACGCACAATACAATGGAGAGTGACCGAGCGTGGTGGTCTTTAAATGTCATTAATGTTGCTCAAATAGAACCTCTTGTCAAAGAACATGTTTTAACAAGAACTAAAACGTTTTTTCCACTGTGTAAGGAGCCATAGGAAGGGTAGACACATTATTAGCAAATGATTGCTTTAATGTTTAATCCAAAAGTCATTTAAGCTCAAACTGCTGTGGGATAATTATTGGTCTGAATAGTACGTTCCTCCTCACAACACTGAATGATAGTGGTGGAACTGAAAAAGAAATACAAGAAAGGAAGAACTGGCTAACAGTTTTCTCAGATTTTCTACCCTCTGATCAGTCTTTAAAAAAAAAAAAAAAAAAAAAAAAAAAAAAGATACAATCACAATCAACCACAATCATTTTTTACATTTATCAAATTACATGTAGCTTTTTGGGATAGAAATTATTTTCCTATCATTGCTGATTTAAGGCCCACTGAGGTCTGAATAATAAATCGCTACACATAACACTGAACATCCGTGGTGTATAGAGCTCTGGATCAGTCCTTAAATCAGTCAGTGGGCCAGATTACTTGAGATACTATAGTGGATGGATCTCTAACTCAGCGTGTGTTCTTTTATTGCTCCTTGTTAGTTTTAGAAACTTGTTTTCAGGAAGAGAGAAGGTTAGGGTGTAGCTGATCCTTTCGTCTTTCATAAAGTGCCCCCAAACCAACAGGAATTGATTGATCCATTAATCATTTTAGTGTTTTTTGACTGAGATCTATTGAGATGCCTCAGAGAGAGCCACCCAGGCACTCTTGGGCAAGGAAGTGAAACTGACAGCCTGGCTGCGGACTTCACAATGGATGAGGAAGGGTGGCATCACTTTCTAGTGACATTACTGCTGTCATGCTCCCTAACAGCAATCGGAGCGGTTGCAGGGCACTTGTGAAGCTAGCAACAGGCAGAGATTGGACTTGAGAAAAGCTGGAATGGTGGTTTCTGGCAGAAGTTCAACAAGTCAACATACATGTTTACATACCCATCTGAATACATGCTGTACAGCCCTATTTCATATCTCCAGCAAACTTGACAAGAGAGATATTGCTAAATAATTAAATGAAGTCTTTGTCTTGGTGATTGCAAAGGAAGACGGCTGTGAGACCAGATGCCAACATTAAATATAAATTTCCTAGGAGGAAAAGAATACTGAAGGAAAAAAAGATCATGCCAGAAGAAGCGATCAAGACACTAAACAATAGGAAGAATGGCAAAAATCATGTGCTGTATCCAGTAGAAAACCATTCTGGAAAAAGAGGATCTATGCTCTCATGGATTACAGGCTATGACCAAGATGTTTAAAAGTGACTAGTTACTTTTGAAAATGTTCTCTAGATTCAATATTAATAGTGGCGAAGTGTTAGAAAATGGGAGACTGGTAAACTTGAGAGAGAGAGAGAGAGAGAGAGAGAGAGTGTGTGTGTGATGTATATATTAATTCAGGATAAACGACAGAACTCCCAAAACGACTCTATTAAGAATAGTCACTATTAATTCACAGGAAAGACCACCAACTAGTGATGTGCTGGAGTGGGGTTGTGTGAGCCCCTTGTTAAAATTCAACCACCAGATTGAAGGAAGGGTTATGGCAATTTCCTGCTTCTGATTGTGAGGGAATAGGCCTGGCCAGCCTCCCTTATATTGCTTGAGATGCCGGTGAAAGCTCACAATGCAGGCCTTTGCAGGCCACAGGCCTGAACTAAACTGAGCAACACAGTCTTCTGCCAAGTTCGATCAGGGGTTATGGTCAGAGGAGGGAGGGAGAAGAAATGTGGAGACCCCTAGCAAAATAACAGTTTGTGTGTTATTGGCAGCGGAAATATGATAACCGCTTGTAGATGAAATATAATAACTGCTTGTGTGAAGAAATTAGTTCTAGCTAAATGTTAACTTCTCCTGTAATTTCAGCTAAATGCAAAACTAGCCAATTAGATGCCTGCTTTGGGCATCCTGTCAACCCCTCCCCGGTACACTGACCATAATGCCCCAGAAGCTATCATGCACTCTTCCGAGAATGTACCCTAGCTGGTGCCAAGTTTTGACCGCATCAGGCTTCTCGAGAAGGCCCCCACCTTGATAATGAGGAAGATACTGAGAAAGGGAACAGACCCCAATTCTTTTATTTTCGTAAATGACGTATAATTTGTACTATGGTTGTGGTTTGTAAGAATAAAAGCAGCCTGCGAGCTGTGATCGGGGGTGTAGTTTCTGACTGCAACCCCCAACGCGTTGGTATGTATTGCAATAAACTGGCCTCAGGCTTGAGTCTGTGAACTAAAATCAATGCGTGGGTGAATTTTTCCACGACATGATGGAGTTCATGTTTTGCTTTAGGATATTGCTAGATCAGTAGACAGACATGACTTATCTCTGGGGCTCATCTAAAAGACTATTGAAAAACAAATTTTTTTTACACATACTTTAGAAAGCACAAGATTGGGTAAAGTGTCAGATAGTTGCAAACCGTTCTCCCAGGGAGAATATTGGCTGACACCTCCCTTCCTCTAGGCGCTGTAAGCAAGCTCTACACTGTTTTCCCATCAATAACTCCATGTATATTTTCAGGAAGACAGTCCATATTTTTAATATAGTCCAGCTACACAGAATCAGCATTATCCCTCTTGTTCTTTCTCCAGAGACTTGTAATCACAAAAGATGATTTTTTTAAAATCAGTGAATGGACATAAGCAGGGATTTGATATTTCTAGGCCTTTTTAAAATAACCTCTGCCCCCATTTTTAAATCAAAGATTGTAATCTTATGTTGGTAAAGTGGTAAATTTTGTCACCTTAGAAGTGTGGCTTTGGAGACAGTCTATAAGGGTTTGTGACTCAGAGGAAAGCTGGCAGCTGAGAAAGATTGAAAGTCACTCAAAACATTTCTCTTTTGCAACTTCAAATAAGAGTGAGCTTCTTCTTTACACATCAATAAATGGTCTGTGTGACATTTTGCAATTTTGCTGGGTATCCTACTGTATTTTGATCTTTTGTTGACAGCTGGACAGTTTATGTCTGTTCCATAAAAGGCTGCATGAGAAGCTGTCTGAGTAGGTGTCAAATTATTGAAATGCATAAGTGGAGTTCCCACGCTATCCTGAATAGAATTGACACCCACTTGGCCAGATCATACCCCCTGTTTAAAGCAAATGCAAAGAGTTGCACAAAGGAAGCCATTTGCTGGGCGCAACAAGTTTTATTGGTCCTAGAAAACTCAGGAGCTCACCTACATACTTTTAAGTAACATCTACTGCCATTTTATCTATTAACTTGTATATATACACACACACACACACACACACACACACACACAGAGCACTCTCATACCAGCTCCACAGTCTGTGAGAGGAAACACAAATACCTGAACCGTTGAAAAAGAAGTATGGTGAAAATCCTACAGATTTCTTTTCTGTAGTCTCTCCGGAATTGACCATTAGGACCTGGGCATCTCTTACTCCTCCAACCTCTGGGGCTTCTCACCACACTCAGTCTATCCAAAAGCAGTTATCAAGATGGAGGGTGATCAGGGCTTGGAACTAGTCCTAGAGGTAGATTTTGGAAATTCTGTGAAGGAAAATTCAGTAGGATCCGGATCACATCTATTCAGTAATGTCATCTACTTTGCCATCCATTCCTAACATCTCCATTGCCCCTAGAAATTCCTCCCTAAGGTTCTTGTTCCCTTCAACATCAAATTGGAACTCCTTGCCCTCATGGGCTCTCAGCGATTGGGCTTCAGCCTGACCCCAAACATCTACACTGAAATTTTATAGCTCTGCAGCCCAAGATCTATGAGCCTGAGTCAGCTATCCTTGGCTAGCCTTAGGTCGTTTGTTGGGGTGTAGACGCACCCCAAGGGGCCATTAGGTGGAATGATGGGGGATTTTCATGGGGAATAAATAATACTGTACATTTACAGGCTCAACTACCCAGGGAAATTGACCATGTGCTGAAATAATTTTCATTGATCCCACCAATACAGCTGGAGAGGGCCCAGCTCTACCCTAAATGGTGTAAGAAATACTCTTTTCAAAAACCCATTTGAATAAAACACAACTCCCTCTCCCACGGTTGGATCAGTTAAGTGAGTCCAATCCTTAATGCATCTCTGAAAATGGTTTCAAAGCCTGCTGAGTTTCCCAATGTACATTGGCCTGGAGTCTTTTCCCCCCCGATGAGTTTCTTGGAGAAGGAATGGTGGCAAAATGAGTTACATGGGAGATGGCTAAAGTTAGCTTAAATAAGGTGTTTTATACACAGCACTACCTACTGAACTGTATAATACAGTTTAACATTCCATTACAATAAGTATCTCCTCAATCTCCTCTTTATTGAAAAGTGATGCAAATTATTCATTTAGCTCCGCAACAAGGGTCTCATATTCCTTAATTGCTCCCTTCCTCTCTTGTGGTTCAGTGGACCACAGAGTACCTCGCAGACTTCCTGCTTCAGATATGTGTTAAGTACTTCTTGTTATTATGTTATACGGTTAGCTTTTTGCCTTTCAATTCCTCTTAGCTTTAGGCGTAATTTCCTTCGTACATATCACTTGCTGTAGTTTATGCTACATTTTATTGGCTTTACTAGGGTTGTATTTCCTTTTCTCAAGAATATCTGTTTGGATCAAAATACCTCTCCATTCAGCCATTCTGATTTATTCTTGCCTCTCTACTTCCCTGTTGTTTAGAGCGATGCATGCATGGAATGTACACAAACTTGGTACTCTACCACATGGAAATTAATTTTGAACACCTGTTTTATAACCTGCGCACACATATGAGGCAGACGGGAAAACTCAGCTACACCTGCCTATGAGGATCAGTTTTGAGGACTTCTGGAAGTTAGTTAGGTGCTCACATGTGGATTTAGGGTAAAATTTTCAAAAGCCTTTAAGTCACTTGGAAGCCAAAGTCTCACAGGCTCCTCAGTAGCCTGTGCATTTTGAAAACGTCGCATTTTGAAAACGTCTCATTGTGAAGCTACAGGGGAGGGTTAGGTTTGACAATTTCCTGTCTACTTACCGGGATTCCCTACTGTAAAATGTAAAATGTTCCTTACTGGGAATCCCAGTAGGTAGACAGGAAATTGTCAAACCTAACCCTCCCCTGTCGCTTCACAATGAGATTCAGCCATGGGAAAACTAGTTTTGTTGAAGATCCAGCAAACCATGCGAACAGGAGCAAAGAAAAAAAAATGGAGCACCCTTTCTTACCAAAATTGAAAAGGTTCACAAAGCTCCTCTCTTCACCAACTGAAATTCAGTTCCCAGCAAACTCAGGTATTGTTCTCCCTCATTTTACCCACCTAAAGCAGTTTGATTTGAGTGCTGCCTGAAGCCTGCCAGCTACCCCACCCCACCCCCCGCCAAGTGCGACAGTGCAAGATGAGCATTGCTTTTTCACTCAACACTAGCTACAGGGGGCCCTAACCAAAATGAAATAAGTAGTCATCTCTACTGCTTGACACAGGATTTCAGTCCTTTGCTTCCTGACTGGACAGACTGGCTGCAATTATAAACCAGATTTTCCAGGATTTTACCGTAACTCCTGCATCTGAGCCATTAATTTATTCCTAGACAGAGGCAGATATTGTAGCTCTGAAGGGGATATTTCCCTATCAGAGCCCAGCCTGTCAGCTAAGGACACTCAGCAAGTTTCCCCATATGTTTTACAAGGCTGCTACAAATGCTTTCTACTATATCAAACTTTACAAATAGTGCTTTCAAGTTAGTTACTTAAAATATTATTCTACACCCATGAGAACTTCAAAGTTTGATTAATGAAATATTATTTAAACCTACAGTTATAGTAATTTTAAACCATTATTTTCCAATATACCCACTGAGTTAATGTTTAATATGCAACTTTATATGGCTGGGCTACCAGGCTAAGGTACAGAGGTAGCTCTCCACGTTCTAAGATAAGTGCATTAATGCATTCATTTGTCCTTACTTGTTTGCAGATTTCAGTTCTTTTTCAGGTGTTTTGGGGAATGGCTAATTTCCTTAGTTGTTTTACTCTGTTTCCAGGAGCATATGACAGAACCGAGGAACCGAGGAACTCTAGTTTCAAGGAATTCCCAGGCCTTTTCAGCAACCCTGAAGACATCCGGCGCCCTCTTCTTCTTGCCAGCATGTTCAGCGTGTGCACTTTTTTTCAGTTAATCATTAAACTCCTGTAGTCCCAAATTCACTAGTTTTATTGGTCCTTCTCCTTTTGTGGAGGGGAAAAAAAAAAGTCCCTTGAACTAATTGGAGGCTATGCACTGATTTAGGGATGTGAGGGATTACCCAGATTTTTGTTTTATTTATTCATCAGACACCAAGTAGCAATGACAAATGGAATAAGATGAACCAATAGCCTGACCAGATCCTTTCCCTGCCCAGTGCTTCACCCCTAGAGATACAGGGCAACATTTTCAAGCATCTGTGTGATTTAGGAGCCTAAGTCCTATTTTCAAAGCTGACTTGGTGTAACACTGTGGTTTGTCCATTTAAAGGTCAGAGTTCTGGGCGTAGCCAACCTGTCTATTAATCAGGTGCAGCTAAGGAGGGACCAGGGAAGAGCTGGGCTGTCAGTAAGGAAGGAAGAGCAGGAGCAGTAGGGAGGGGACTAGGGTGACCAGATGTCCTGATTTTATAGGGACAGTACCGATATTTGGGGCTGTGTCTTATATAGGTGCCTATTACCCCCTCTCCCATCCCGATTTTTCACAGTTGCTGTCTGGTCACCCTAGAGGGGAAGCAGTGGGAAGCTCCTGGGGAAAAGGAGATCCTGGAAGAAAGCACTTTGCTAAAAGAGCAAGGAAAATTCTTGCAGTAGGTCCTGAAGCAGGAAGGACAGAGGAGAAAGGTAAAATCTCCAGGACGCTGTAGCTCCAGGACTGGTGAACTGAGTTTGTGGGGTGCTTTGCCTATGCCTAGAAACTAAAACTGTGCCTTGAAAGAGACCCTGGATGTGGTGGGAGCTGGGAGGTCTTGCACATGCTGGGGACAGGCTAGCACCTTACATTTGGGCACATTGGATAGGTCAACACTGCAATTAAAAACCCGTGGCTAGCCCATCCCCCAGCTAAGTCAGGCTCACATAGCTTGGGCTAAGGGGTAGTTTAATTGAGGTGTAGACATTTGGGCTTGGGCTGGAGGCCAGGGTTTAGGACACTGCAACGTTGAAGGATCCCAGAGCTCAGGCTGCAGCCAAAGCCGAAATCATAAAACCATAAGACTGGAAGGGACCTCGAGAGGTCAATGTCTACAGCACAATTAAATATCCCTTTAGCCTGAGCCATAGGCACTGACTTCTACTGGCACCGGTGGGTGCTCACCTCCCCTCTGCATCCAGCCCTGCCCCGACTCCACCCCTGTCCTGCCCCCATTCCAACCTCTTCCCCAAAGTCCCTGTCTCAACTCCGCCCCCTCCCTGTCCCTATTCCTATTCCTTCCCCAAATCCCCGCCCCCGCCCCACCTCCTCCCGAGCGCGCCGCATTCCTGCTCCTCCCTCCTCCCTTCTGGAGCTTGCTATAGCTGTTTGGTGGTGGCAAACAGTGGGAGGTAGGTGGAGAAGCGGGGATGCTGCGTGCTTAGGGGAGGAAGCGGAGGAGGAGGTGAGGTGGGGCAGGGCGTGTAGCTTGGCTACCTGAGGATGCAGAGCACCCACTAATTTTTCCCCGGGGGTGCTCCAGCCCCGGAGCACCCACGGAGTCAGTGCCTATGGCCCGAGCCCCATTAGCCTGAATCAGATGGCATGAGCCAACCGTGGATGTCTTGCAGAATAGATATACCCCTAGACACCTATGAGCCATTGGCTTTCAGTGCAACCTTTGTGACTTCTGCACTTTTGAAAATTTTAACCATAATCTATTTCACCTTTTGTTTCATTTCTCTCTGGCCCCCAAGATTAAATAGCATAAATTGGTCTAGACTCTTAATCTCTCTAACTCATTCTGAAATGTATTACCACTCTTTAGATATTTTGCTACATTCATTCATATTTTAAAACCAGCAATAAGAGGGATGTATGTGTAACAATGTGTCCCGGTTAAGTTCTTACACAGTAAGCAATCTTTAATATTGCCTTCACAGAATAAAGCTAAATGGGCATTAAATGAATATGAAAGCAGGCAGAAGTTCAGGATTCCTTTGGGTAAAGTATATTTCTTTTCTCCTAACCTACAAACACTTCCAGGACAGCAGGAAAAACAAATACCTACAACAAGATTGTGAAGCTGGATTTCCAGAGCGATGCCAAAATTCTCCTCATAAGTAGAGCTGACTAAGTTCTTGGTATTCTGAAATTTATAGACAGGTGTGGAAAGAAACTGCCTGGTTAAAAACAAACAATTCTATCGTCTTCTCCATAATTTGAGCTGTGTTAATGAAGAGACAAAAATATTCAATAGACAAATGATTTGGGGCTATGAATTTCCACCCCATGAAATGATAATTTGTCACAGCAGGGCTCAAATCTACCTCCTGTCCTCACAAGTTAAGTTAAGAGGCTGAAATTTCTATTAGTTTCTCCTAATTCTGCCTGCCGTGCTGTTGGGCTTTGATACACCAGCAGACTGTGCTATCTTAAGGTAGGACTACCAAAGCTGTCTAAGTGCTTGCTCATCTAGGGTTATTTCCCAGATAGGATTCTGCAGCTTGTAGATGGTCATGCTTTGCTAGAATGCTCCTCAAACATCATGATTCAAAGACACACTCAAGCAGCACTAAATATAGACTCCCCCAAATCCTTAACAGAGATAGGCCAGTGCCAGAAAATTCAGTTCCCAATCACTTCCAGGCTGTCAGAATCTCGAAGTTTTAAGTCCATCTCTAATGCCTAATAAAATATTTTGTAGTAAAAAGAGCTACATTATTAGGAACACTGATTACTGCATAACGAGGGAAAATTTGCCTGTGCAGTCGATAGAGGCACTTCAGAAAATCATTGCTGTTACCTCCCCCACCCCGCCCACACACACCTGTTATTTAAAACCACAAACATTTAAGAGGGAGGCAGGGCATGGCTTAGTGGATAGGACACTGGATTGGAACTCAAGAGAACTAGGATGTATTACTCGCTCTGCTATTGCCTTTGGGCAAATTACTGTGCCTCGGTTATCCCATCTGCAAAGCAGGGATAATGATACTTACCTCCTTTGGGAAAAACGTGGAGCTCCAGGGATAAAAAGTTTTCCATGCGAGCTAATAAAGAACCATTAGGAAATACCGTAGAGTCTATCAATCTACGAACCACCATGATAGCTGTGATTTTATGGTACAATGCAGATGACAAAAGCCCCAGGATGAGGCATATGTGAGCAAGGTATAAAGCATTGTCAGGGGAATCTGGCTACGGAACAAGCTTCCAGAGGGGATCGGGCAAATCCAGTCTTAGCGTCGTTAGGAAATGTTGCAAAGCCTTTCTGTTTGAAAAACCCTTTCTGCTATAGGAATGGCATTACATTGATGCCTCCTCTTACCCCAAACTCCTACCAACTTAAAAAAAAATGAAATTAATTAAAATCAAAAGACCCCCCTCCCCATTCCAAGCAGTTTTTACCCACCAAAAGGGAGTGTACGGGGAGATTTTGGCAAACCAGTAAAGTGCCTGAAACCACTAGTGCTTATTGCTAACAATAGCCAAGTTAGCAGGCTGTATGGAATCACTGTTGCTTATTGCCAGAAGTAGCCAAGTCAGCAGGCCGTGAATTGGCCATGCAGCAGCCTTAGCTTAACTAAAGCAGAAGGGGAGGGTGTTTTGGGTGCCACAGAAAGGGTAGCTTGATCCTGCGTCCTTCTTGCTAAGAATGTTGAAATTGCTGATACATGTATTTTAGAAAAACAGGAAGCTTGTCTATATGTGCCCTCGGGAATGTGTCTGCCAGGGTCCCAAGGCATGGACACTCTGGAAAAAAACATATCTGGTTAATTGATGATCATAAGGAAACCTCTTGCTTGACCTTTAAAAACTGCTTGCTTAGCAAGTTTTCTTTAAGTGATATGTCATTGCATTACTAATGTATAAATAAGGGGAAAAAGTTGGACTCTTCGTGAAGGCTTCTTCAGGGACGCTCTCTCTGGACGCATCTTGGGGTCCCCACTGGCAGACAGAAGTTTGGCCAATGGAAGCCTGTCGCTGTGCCACACTCAGCTTCAGTAATTATTGAGGATGATGGGGGTGTTTTACTAACCTGTTCCGGACGTCTGTAAGTGCTTGAGACTAAGTAAAGTTTAGCTTTGAGTGAAAGCACTCGTGTTGCCCTGTTTGTGCCAGCCATCTATTGGTTGGACGGCCGTGTCTCCCTTGATTTATTTCCTGACACCACCTCGCACAGAGTAAAAGTTACCAAAAGCTTTGAGTTGAAAGAACCCCAGGTAACAGGAGAAGTGCAGAGACCCCCTGGAAGTCTACTGGGAACTTCACTATAGAGTTTATGTGAAAGGTGCTTAGATATTGTGGTGATGGGAAACAGAAAGGACAAAGACAGACAGAATCTTAGTAACTCGTGGACAAGATTTGTGCTTTCATTCTCCCTGTCCACCTTCCTCTCTACTCCTCGTCTCCCCTTCCCCCCAAAATAACAGCAGTGGAGGAGCAGGCAATTGGGGTTATGACTTCTCCCATTTCTTGTGAGTTCTTGCCTCTGCCTTTGGTTTCAGTACCAGAAACAAATGAAAGTGGTGCAAATACACATTTCCATGACCTGTACGCTGAAGGAGGGCAGGCAGCACTTGCTTGCAGAAAAGTAAGTTCACTTGTATTTGTTTAAACTAACATTTCACAGGAGACCGTGGTTATTTTTTGTATAGCACAGCCACACTCCAAACCAGAGACTTGGTCTTGTTCAAATTCTTCTGAAAAATAAACATGCACAGAGCCAAATTCTGGTCCCACTGAAGTCCTTGTCAAAGCTCTCATTGGATTTGGCCTATACACAGAGACTAACAGCTATTGCATCTCATTGCTGGAGAAAAGTGTAGATCTCTAGATCCATATAATTGTAGTACCGTATTCAACATTAAACACTTCACCTTGCTTAGTGTGCAGCACTATGAGCGCCCTCTGTTGGTCAAACTGTAGAACAGTTTTTGCTGCAGAACAAGTAGTAACACAGCATCTGAAATCCAACATCTTGCTTTCTATTCTTTGTTAGAGGAGTTATAGCCTCTACCTGGGCTCCTTAAATATAGGTCTTTCAAAATTCAGTTTCACCTCATTCAAATAAGTTTTATGAACAAATTCCAGGCTCATTTTGAACTAAATCCTACTAATATTTCAAGATGTATACTGCTTCTTTGAATAGATTACTTTTTCTAACTTGTCAAATAAGTTAAGGGGCGGGGGAAGCCTCTATTAGGAGCTGGCAAACTTGGATTTAACATGAGAAAGCAGTATAATCGTTTTGCATTTTTGCTGAGTTTTAATTACCCCAGAAAGCTTATGTTCTACAAGGACAGGCAGCATGGAAAATGAGATACATTGGGCTATCCAGATGTGGAGATGTCTTTGCTGTTTCTTTGCACCAAATGATTCCAAACAACTCTGTTCTTGTGGGCATCCCAAGATAAATGGGTTTTTATGGGGAATTTGATATATTTTGAAGGAAACTACTTGATGGTCCCTGTCATTTGTTAGTTATTTCCCCAGGACAATTCTTTCATTAAACTGAAGGTCTGGGAACTGCCAGCTCCCTAGGATTGCACGTGAACTCTGGAGAAGTTTAGCTGGACTCTTGGATTCCTGAGTTGAGTTTGTTGGGTTGGAATAAGGCCAGCATCCCCACCAGCCCTCCTCCACTCGTAGCCCAATATAGAAGTACCTCCCCCTCCCCCCATCTTTCCTTTTCATTCAGGTGGGAAAAGGTACCACAGTTTTTACCGGGTGATGCTTTTTCCCCAGCTTCCAGACACTGGCGAGAAAGCCACAGTTCATAGCGCCCTCCAACGAATGAATCCAAGGCTGTTCTCCAAGGACACTGCAAGCATGTTGGTCCTGCTGCCCCCCAGCACTGCAACTACCATACTCGCCCCAAGGGCTGCTGCTGTTGCTAGAACAATTTACTGTGCAGCTTCACTCTAGGATGGGACTCAAGAAAGGGCCTGGGACTTATTGTTGCTCAATAGCTTCCACAGCAAACAGGCAGGCGCACCCCTGCCCCCAAAATTTCCAACCCAACAAACTCAACTCAGGAATCCAAGAGTCCAGCTAAACTGTTCTGTGGGCCAAATGAGGCCCTCCCTTACACTTGTGCAACCCCATGGTCTCTACTAGGCTTTGCACAGGTGCAACTGATTGAAACAGACAAAACAATTCTGTGGCTGCCAGGCTAACAGGAGGAAAAGGGAGGAACGATTGTGTTGAGCACTGTGGTCAGCAGACAGGACTCCAAGCACAGGGGGCAGGTCTGATTTTTAATAACCATTTCTCACCCTTTAAATCAGCTGGCCAGGAGAGTGAGCTTTGGCTTGTTGGGGGCAGATTTTCTTTCCCCTGGCAGGATACCCATCAGGCTGTTGGTGCTGGAAGGAGCCAGCTTCAGCTATTTCATAATACATACTGGACCCCCTCTACAGGCAGACAGCCTCAGTCATTCACAGGAGAATATTATTCCATTCTATCGATTTCAACCCAGATCCACAAAGAGACTTAAAGTCCTAAATCTCAGCTTTAGGTGTCACTATGATCCACAAAACCTCCACTCAGCTGCTGCCTAATTTTTTTAGGCTCCTGAACTCATTCAGAGCCTACATTTTCACTGTACAAGTCTGCTACCCCTACGTTTCTGCCTCTGAGCATGAGCACTGCAGCATCAAGCAGGCACTTGGATGCCTATCTCATGCCTAAACCCCAGCGCAATCCTCCAACCAGGGGAAGAGAAGCATTGTCCTGTTCCCACTCAACATTGACATGCTGAAGTCCTTTTGTGGATCTGGGCCTTCCTCCCAGCTGATTCTCCCCCCCTGCCCACCTCTTCCCCTGCCTAGTTGAGATTTTACCCTCCCACCTCCTTCTCCCCCATCCATCCCCTTCTCTCCTCCCTGTCCTGGTGAGAGATCAATCAAATGCATTCTTCCTTTCCATAGACACTGGCTAGCAATGTTCCATTAACACTAAGGACGTGTGGAAGAGAAAGTGGAGTGGCATTTCTTTTGAGCCACACTCCTCTCTAGAGTTGCTCTTTTCTCCAGGGCAGGACAGAGGCGCAGTTGTTGAGTTTGTCAAACTGTTCATTGTAAATCCTTTCAGACAAATTTCCAGAGTTTTCTTCCTTCTTTGACCAGCTCTTTTGATAAGACACGGGCTATGTGGTGAAGAATTTGATGATTTTTCCCAACAGTCTTTCAATACATTTACTCATTGTATTTACTACTCGACTAGCTGTTCTCGTGAGGTAGTTTGGGGAAGGTTGCACCGCCACTGCCTGCATCATACCTGTTACTGTGGCTAAAGAGAGGATTTCACTTTCCATGCCTGACTAGGCCAGCACTCGGGAGCATTACATTAACTTAAATAGTCACTTTGGTTCTTCAACAGTTGAAGCTTAGGACTCGCTTCCCAATTTGTTTTCAAAACTCACAACTGTTCGCCCCGTCATCAACTATGTTAATGATGTACACACACTTTTGCTTTAATCACAATAGCACTGGGATGGGGACTCGGCCTCTGGATGGTCTGTTTTAGGAGTTGGTGCAGCTGATTGCTTAGGCCATTTTGCCTCTTTTTTTGATTTCCTCATCCTCGCCAACACTCATTTCTTCCCCACTCCATTGCTTTCTCCCTTTCTAATTCTCCTCCAACACGAATATCCCAAAACTGTGCGTCAGCCCTTCTCTTTTCTTGCCCCCACCCCCCGAAGCTCAGCTCATTTCAGGCCAGGAGCCTATAAAACCTGGCCAGTGTTTAGCACAGAAAGCTAGCAGCCATGTTGAGACTACCAACTTGCACTGAACTCAGGGGGGGAGCCATGGCACCACAGAGCCACTAGGGGGTGCTTGAAAACTCCTGCATTAAGCAAAACATAGGACCTGGATAAAGAACAAGCATTGCAAGAGGCCCAGATAGTCACACTGATGTCTAATGATGAACTAACCTTTTCCTGTAAAAAGGTCTGTCAGTGTGAATGCAACGTGATGAGTAATAAGGCAGAATTTCTTCTGGCTTAAAGTTTGCACTATATACGGTAAACACAATTTATTTTTAAGACTCAGAGGTGACAAATCAAAGCACCTAATGAAAGTCACACTATCCCTCTGGCTACAGTTATGTGATTGTTTTAGTTTCCAAATCCTAATTAAATTATGCTCAAAGTTAAGAAGAGGAGGCATGATATTTGAATTGCAGGAACAACCTTAATTAATACAATGTGGGAAGAAAGCTGTCTTTGTCTGTTGATCCTGTTGCAAAAGTCTATGACATACTACACAAATGATTGAGACAAAGCAGGATATAAGATAGCCATTAGTATGTCAAATCACAGCATCAGCACAAACTAAATTAGCAGTCAGATGTTCTCAAAACAAGTTCCTAACACTGTGAATAAATAATGAAAGAATCATTGAGAGGGAACACATGAAAGCACACACGAGAATGACTCCGCAGGTTGGTGGTTAGAGCACTCATCTCAAAAGCAAGAGACCCAGAATCTGTTCCCCCTGCTCCAGTGACGGTTTTGAAATTCTTTTTTAAAATTACTTTTCCACAGTGAAACAGTTTCAACAGGAGCGATGGAGGGAGTCCTACAGCAGAATATCCCCAAACCTCTTCTCTCCCTCTGGTGGAGGGGGGGACTTGTACTGGGGGTGGGGTATCCCACATCCCAGGTAAGTACCAGACTTAAAGTTATGAGGGAGCACCTCCTCCTCCTTCCCCCGCCCCCAGCTTCTTGCAAAAACAGCACAGACACCTAACACCAGGAAAGGGCTCGCAGATGAGAATCCCAAGCAGAAGGCACCTCCCTGTAGCCCAGACCTAGGCACCTATCTCAGAGTGGGGCTGGGCATACCACACATCCCTCACCTTGGCATCTCCCATTGGCTAGTTCAGGCAGGGAGTCACCCAGCACGCTGACTTTTGTGAATCCCATTCTGAGGTGCTCACCTCTCCCTCTTCATTGTGTAGGGAGCCTGTGCTCCAAAGCCAGGCTTTGTGAATCCCAGTGGTTTTCCAGGCACCCAAAAGCTAGACGTGGTGAAGCTTAACATCACCACACCTACGTTTCTTTGTGAATCGAACCCAATAGGCTGATTTTTGGTAAGCTGTGAATAAGTTTTGTGCTCAAAGCTAAAAGATGTTAGTACTGAGCGTCTGTATTGGTTTCTAATCGAATAGCTGGTAGAGACCATACCTCCTCTAGTAGGTGGGCAGCTCTATCTCTAATTCATAATCTGTAACAGCATCCAGTGACAGTGCTGAACCATTACAAGTGTGACATTTACTGGATAGGAGATCCATTTTCACTTTGTGCTGAGCTGTTGTGTAATGTTAAATGGCTGCAGCATTTCAGTGGTGGATGAAGTAATCTGCATAGCGTTTATGAATCCATCTGATACATTTATAAGCTGCTTGAAATCTTTTGGGCAAAAGGAAAGCCACCCTAAATAGAAATGCTCCAGACACTTATCAGAGAAGTTTTCAATTCAATGTTTGGCAGTAGCTAGGAAGGGAAACAGAACATTAACATGGATAAATAGAATAGGCAAGAACATATTTGGAGGAGGCTATGGTACTGCATGAAGGGCTATCAAGACCACTCCTGGAGTTCTGTGCACAATTATTACTCAATTCATATCTTTCGCAGATTTCTTGGCTCCCCCACAGAAAAATGGGGGAGCAAATAAATCTGTGGGGAACACATGCTCCTTCTGCTGCAGCCTGGGCATGTCTGCTGGGAACAGCCTGCAGCAGAGAGCAGATCGCCCTGGAGGGGGAGGGGGGGGGAAGGGGGAAGGAGGGGTGGGTGGAGAGAGGCTGGGCATGCATGCCTGCATCCATGGAGACATTAAGGGGATGGGACTGGGTGCCTGCCTGAGTGCAAACCAGTGAGAGAGAGACTCACTCTGTCCCGCTCTTTGCTGTTGCTGCATCCTGGGCTTGGAGGCCTAGGGCTGAGTGAAGCAGGCTCTGTCCCTAAGGCAGAGCAGAAATGTAACAACTAAACAGGCAGGCTGCCAGTGTTCCCATTGTTAGTTAATTGTTCCCATTCTTAGTCAATTAAGGCTCCTTTACCTTGCCAGAGTGGTGTAAAGGAGCCTTATTGTAAATGACAGTAAGGGAATCCTCAGCTAGGAAGGTCTATGGGCTTTCTCGCTTTTTTTTCCTGTGCCAGAGAGGCACAAGGGAGTTAGATTACAGCTCAGGATCTATTTTACTTATCCATTAAAAAAAAAATGCAGGACAATGATTAGTAAAACTGTATGATTTTTTTGTGTTAAAGTCTGAGCAATCTGAAGTTACGTTCTACTTTACAGAACACCAAACACCAAAATAAAAGTAATGTGATTTAAATGAAAATCCAGGATTATAACTGGAATGTTGGGTCTTGGTTACCAAGTATTTGTAACTTAACTTTCATGTGTTTAGGAAATGCTGAACAGTTATTGTGATTTTTTTTCTGTATGGTAGTTTAAATAAATTACCAAAGTAAGTGAAACTGGTGTGATTATATTGACAAAAAATATACGCAGAATTTTGCCTTTTTGGCGATTTCCCCCAGGAGTAAATAAATTATGGGCATATTATTGTCAGTGGCATTGGAACAATTTGTGTAGTGGGGGTGCTGAGAGCCACTGAAGCAAACTGTAATCCTGTATATGATGGAAACCACTCAAGCCAGGGGGTGCTGCCGCACTCCCAGCACACCTAGTTCCAGCACCCCTGATTATGGTGATAGTAGATAGTCAACTATTCTACTATGAATAACAAGGTGTTCTAGCTCAGGGATTATCTATGTGGAGAGGACCAGAAAATTGAGTTTATGATTAACAGGAAAAAGATTAAGCTGCAATATAATTGAGATGTATAAAACAAACATCATGTAGAAGTGGGCACCATAAAACTGTCTGAGAGGAGAATATGTTTATAAACAAAATAATGCAAGTACTGAAGAAAGGACCAGCAATTTAGGGGATTGTCAAAAATCCTTTAAGCGATTAGCAGGGGACAAGCCAGAGAAGATGAATGGACCTGAACAAGACACATTACCTTGCGATCAAAACTGTAATAAGGAGTTGGATTTAAATTACCCCGAGATGCCCGCTGTATTTGTGAAAGGAAGACACAGTGAGGTTAGTTTAAATGGATTGCTATCCAATGTGGAAACTCTATGGCAAACTGTCCTATCAATAATCATTAGGCCCAACAGCCAGTAGCAAAAAGTCTCGTAGGATTCCATTTTCCTTTGAGTATTTTTAAAGAGATCTTTAACATACAGCAATCCACCCAAAATAGTTTAGTATCAAGTCAACAGTGATTAACATACTGTAGCCGCAAAAAAAGGACATTAATTCCAAATATAAAATGAATAGCACTGTATTAATGTTTATTTCTAATTACAAGAAACAGAATATCAGTCCCTTATTTGTACAAAAATACCTGAAAGATT
The DNA here is from genome assembly GCF_011386835.1 of Chrysemys picta bellii. Taxonomy (NCBI): domain Eukaryota; kingdom Metazoa; phylum Chordata; order Testudines; family Emydidae; genus Chrysemys; species Chrysemys picta. The sequence goes on from NC_088792.1 coordinate 107,298,694, forward strand.
ACAATTATGTTCACAAGCCAAAAAGCTATTTACAGTATGAAGCAAAGCATATTGAATAAAGGTTTTGTCTCTTAAGTTAATACCTTTTGCATTCCCTGAAAACTTTTAACTTTATTCCATTTTACAGTTACTAAAATCTTGCATTGTGACAATATAATTTACAATAAGCAAGTCTCGCCACTGGAAAGGTGCATTGATTGGTCAGACTGTCAGGTATTTAGTGCAGAAAAGATAAGACAAAACATCTAAACTGAGGCACGTGTTTCTTCAAGAGTAATTAACAAATAAAATGTTTCTGTACTTTAACACCTATTGTAACATAACTTAACTAGTAACTTTATTACCAAAATGGTTTGGCATTTTCCTTCTCAACATATTCAAGATTGCTACATGAAGTATTTATTTAGAAAATAAAAATCACAGGCAAAAAAAGATAAAAATTCAACAGGCTCCAAAACAACCCTGAGCATCCCCTTTACATTCATGTCATTTAAATACAAAAATAAGAGTCAAATGTCCTTCAGTCCTTGGTATTCTAAGCTGGCAGCCAGCTGAATCGGCTGGAAAAGTTTAAGGTGGTACTGACTATTTTCCAGCAGAAAGAAAAAAAACCAAAACAAAAACAAAACAAAAAAACAACAGTGATCTGCTCAAGTAAGATTTCTGCCACTTGGAAAGTGGTCACTTTCTCAAAGCAGTTCACGTTAGCTGGGAAAGGTACAAAATACTAAGTCAACCATCTACATACAAAATCATGATTCATAGTCAAACTTTCATTCTCAAATTAAATAAAATGCAAGTTTTATAAATATGAAACACTGCAAATGCTAACTACCTATTGGAAAAATGGATGAGACTAAACTATGTAAACAGAAAAAAAAAAAAACCCTTAAAACTACAGCATAAATGGTCTTACTGAAATTGGTGAATATAAGAATGTAATCAATACAAATTTTTTTCCCACTTCAGAGGGGCCAAATAGAAGCATGCAGAGTGAAGTCTGAGACTTAAGTTAGCTTAATTTCAAGGTTTTAAAATACATTTGAACTGACTAAAAAGCAGGAACACTCAATTCAGTATGTACAGTTAAAAATCCAGAAGTTTTCACTACAAACTAAATCAAGTTTCTTCATTTTTATATGTAGACATTACATGGAAAAAAAAATACTAGAATGTGTTCTGTAAACTAAAATACAGTGTTTCTATACCATTGACATAGTTACAGCTGATATGGATGACTCGGGCAGGTTATAGTTTTTGTCTTAAACTATTCTCAACACTACATGAAGACCTAAAGGTACAGAATTGTTCTTCCTTCTTTATCCTTTCAGGTGGCTAGGATTTCAGCAAACCCTGTGACAAATATTAATTAGGGTGAGATCATCATAGACTAGCTGGTATAAATCATTTACTGTCTTAAGAGAAAACAGTTCTGCTCACCACAGTATTCTGAAAGTTACCAGGGTGAAACACTTCTTGCTATGTATAAACTGTGTGGAGTATTTGAAAATAAAGTTAATTCAATAGTACCTCCTGTACCTATTGACTATCTTGCTAAAAGAATGACAGTGATATATGCAGTACGGCAGTCCAATGAGAGCATTCAACTTGTACTTACCTAGCTTCAATACTGGTTTATCAACAGAAGGGAAAGTGTTATTGTGTAAACATTATATAATTGATTTAAATATTAACAATAAAGTAGCTCTGATGATGAACCAGCACTAAGGCAGGATATATACTAGTTTACAATAGATACTGGTATGCATTATTGTGTCTGTCACAAATACCAGTTGTCGAATGGATGTTGCCAGCAGTAAGTTAAAAAACGCCAGTCATAGTTAAATGGATTTCCAAACCCAGTTTGCACGTTCCTCATCATGTAAACTTTCATGACCCTACCAAAAGCAAAAGGGGTACAAGTTCTTTTAAAGTCCTATACCCTAAAAGAGCTTTGCTACATATCATTGTTACTGTAAGTAGACTATCTGGAAAGACAGCTCTTTGAAACAGTCTGAAAATTCAAGGAGATATAAAGCTAAAAACACTGATCTTTTGTCATAATAAGTAGACCATCAGCGTAAGTACTTTTCCCACACAAAAACAGCTGGTTCCAAATCCAAGTGTGGTCATACAATTTCATTTAGGAATAGTAAATTTCCTCAACAAAATCAACAGGCTGAAAAACCCAAACCACCACCATCAGTAAGTAAAAAAGGTTCAAACATTTGTGCATAGAGTCTGACTAATACAGTCTTTGCATGACTGGGTACCACTAATATGCCACAAACATACTACAGCCATTATGCTAAAAGTTAACAGTTTTAAGAGTACATATGGTGGTATGTTCTTTTAGAATTGTATTCACACTGCTTCTTCAAAGAGGAGAGAACCTCAGGTATCCAGAGATGTTTTGTGACACACACACTCACACTCTTCTGGGTTTTCTTCTAGATCCTTTTAGGCTGAAGCATTTCATACATTTTAGGGTTTAGATTAATACCCAACTCTTGCATGAATTTAAAAGCCACATCAGCTCCTAATATAGGCTGCATACAATATCCGAAACAAATAGGAGTGCAAAAAAAAAAGTGATCAATACAAAAAGTTAACACACTAGTCTTAATTGTCAAGATTATCCCAGGGCAAGAGTTCTTTTCAAAGATTTCTCTTCATCACTTGTTTCTGTTAAGTGGCCCAGCCAAGATAGATTCCAGTTTTGTTTCAAGATTTGATTATGATTTTACATACCCTCCCGCCAAATTTTTGGGATGCTGGGACACTCAGCAGCACTCACTCTTAGGTGTTGGACAAACCAGTAAATCTTGGTCTGTTGGCACCAGTTGAATCCATCCCTTTCAGAGTCCCAAGGTGCATAATATTTTTAAACCAACTTACACATCTGCCAATTCCCCAGTGTCAACATTCTCTTACAATTGTTCTTCTAGCAAATCCAGTCTTCCAGCAAATCCAGTCTTCAGTGAGTGTCAGATGGAAGGTCATAAGGCCACTCGGATGCAGTGGTGTTTGAGTTTGCAGGGCAAGACTCCTTTGTTTAGTTGGTAGAATTCAACAAGCTGAATTAGGTCAGAGAATTTGGTATTCCCATCATCGAGGCTGAAAAATATCTGTCCATCATCCTCACACTAGGGAAATAAGAAGTCCTTTCCAAATTAGGAGCATATTAGAATACCCAAGTATGGCAATAAGTTAAGATTCTAGGTATGATCTCATGTAAGAAAAAATAAGCACAAATTACAGCTTGTCATTTAGGAGCCTGTGATGCACAAAACCCCTTATCCATTTTGGTTAAGTTAAAAACTTAATAGGTCTCAAAATAGAAATATTGTTCTTAAAGTTACTGTCACTATACCAGTCTCATCTAAGGTAATTTGGCCCCATAGCCTGAAGTGTCCTTAGAGATTCATAAGTACCAAGTTCCTGCTTTGCCTGCACAAACAGCTCCAGTAAAAGTCCTAACCAGCTTACAACAAGTATTGAGGTAGGGCTTTTATTTGTTTTTTTTCCACACACTGGAGAGGTGTGGAATTGTAACCAAATGACTGCAGAGACCAAACATTCACAGAATTTCCTAGCACTTTCCACCACCTTAGAGTACGTCTACACTTCTCAAGTTGGAAATTACACCTCCAGTTCAGAGACATACCTGCATTAGCTCTGAGCTAGAGAGCTAAAAACAGACATATAGCCATGGCAGTGTGAGGAACTAGCAGCCCAAGTACGCACCTATGGTCTTTCATACTCAGGGTGGCTTGCCCCACCAACTGCTCATGTCACCATGAGTACATATTCAGGTACACACTCAGGGAAGCTAGTTCCTTTCTTCCCCCCCAGCAGCTACACTTCTACTGTTAACACACTAGTTTGATCAGAAATAGTGCAAGTATGTCTCCTCGAGCTGGAAATTACACCTTCAGTTCACAGTGTAGACTCCAGCTGGGAAACATCTCTTAAAAGCACATATTTTGCTGTACTAAACTAAACCAGACCTTCCAGAAGAACCCCAGATACCGGGAAACAAGTTCTGCATTTCCATCCGTGACTCAAACACTGTCAAAGAAGTGTTGACGAGCTTTTGGTGCCTCAGTTTCTGAGGGCTCAAACAACTACTAATGGTCCAAGTGCCACAGGTGCTAAGCACCCACAACTCCACTGAAAGAAACGTTCCTTCATCCCAGCTAGAAAAGTTCTTATGAGAGTGGATGGCCAGGGGACTTGAAAGGTAAAGATAAATTCTCTACAGGTTTTCAGTCAACTCTCCGCCTCTCCATTAAGTAAAACGCAAAAGCCCTACTCAAATAATTGTTAGCTGATTACTGTATTTGGGAGACACAGGGCTTGTCTTGCAGCTGTAGAGCGCTTTAAGTTAAACCAGCCTTCGGAGAGCGCACTACAGAAAGCGCTCCAGTCTGTCCACACGGAGAGCTGAAAGCGCACTGGTGTGGCCACATTTGCAGCACTTGCAGCTGCATTGGGAGCAGTGTATTACGGGCAGCTATCCTAGCGTTCAAGTGGCTGCAACATGCTTTTCAAATGGGGGTGGGGTGGAGTGTGACAGGGAGTGTGGGGGGAGACAGAGTGGGTTTTGGGGTTCTGAGAGAGTGCCAGCATGCTGTCTTGTAAGTTCAGACCCCTCACCCCCCCCACCCCGCCTCTCTCTCACTCACTCAAAGCAAACATTAGCTGTTTGTTTTTTTCCTCAGACCAGATAAGCAGCCGGCACTCCGAAACGGAGCTTTGAAAGGGCACTTCGAGTTCACAACAAAGACAAGAAAGGCCACTTCAGTTAAGGGGATTATAGGACAGTTGTAATGTTACTTCTCGTTTACACTGGCACTGAAGCGTCTCACCCAATACGCAACAGCTGTTAATCCTCTCGGGGAGGTGGAGTACCAGTAGCGCTCCAGCCAGGGAGTCAGAGCACTCTACATGTCTTGCCAGTGAGGACGGGGAGTAAGGTAGAGCGCTCTGAGAGGCTTTATTGCGGTATAACGTGCAAGTGTAGCCAAGGCCAGAGAAGAATACTAGGGTCCTGTAGGTTAAGAGTGACTTGATAATCATCTGATCTAAACATTTAAGGCTGATTGTGTAGATATACTAGTCCCATTCAAGGGTTTAGAATGTCTTTTGGCTAGAGGGCATTTATTTTTTGAGAAACTTCAGTTTTAACTTACAAATTCAGGCCCCTAATTCCTCAGGTAATCATAAAAGCAAAAAAAACCAAAAATCCCTTTCCACAAATATTCTAGTATTAGCCTTCTTGCCATCAAAAGAGTGCAATGGAGATAAAAGTAACCAATTCTTGTGATTTTAATCAGCTGTAGAGATCATAGTTCTTTAAATCAGTTCTACGCCTTGATTCTGATGTTTATGCTAGCAGGCAAAGCGATGACCAAAAGGATATTTTTAGACAGACTAAAAAATGCCAAAAAAAAGAGTCCTGTTTCTGAACACTGTCATTATATTTTATTGCACTAGTAATTTATGTCCCTAAATAGTCCTCTATATACACTGACAAAGGTTTTATGAAGAACAAATAGAATAAGAAAACTATTTGGTCAACACTTACCGGTAAGATTTGGAAATGCTTGATTTTTTGATGATGACACAGTGTAAGCACAAATGCCTTTGGATTACTCTGGCTGTCCCGGAGGAGAAACAGCCTAGGAAAGACCATTTTCTTTTAGTACAAACTTGAATAATGTGACTCATTTGCTCTAAAATCAGATCTTTTGTCATTTTGTACTCTCTTTCTCCTCCTCCTTCAGTGGTGTTAAAGGGCAATTTCTTACATAGTAATTTGCTCTCTTCGAGTTCTTACCAACCCAGGTTCATGCAACACTAGCAACAAGCAGAGACAGGGCAAAAGAAATGTGATTATGTTACTTCACCTACATACTCTATGGGGTTTGCTGGCTCTGTAATTGGGCTTTCCATTACCAATAACTAAGCTCATGAAGAAAATATTCTTGTTTGGGCTCCTATAGGATGATTTGGAGACAAAAAGAGATGAAGAAACTACCTCTCTTCTCCAGTATCCTATGCTAGCAAGACAAATGGCACTGTGATAGCAGTAGCTTTTAGATGAACAGGTGTAATTACTCAGAAACAATGCAAAGAACTCTCTTAACAGTGACTACACATTTGCAGCTTCCATGCTACAAAGAGGTGGAGAACATATGCAAGCACCTGTAAGAGCATTTTTCCTCCGTAAAATTAGCAGAAAATGTACTCTGGGAGGCAGGGGTGGCTGCAAAGGTTTATACACACATTGCATTAGTGTACTTCATTGACATCATTTCTAATGTGACCCCCATTTCTTTCATGTGACCCTCAAATTAGGTAGCCAGCCAACCCAGCCAAATGGTGAACTGTGTACTTGGAGGAGAAAAGAGCTCCAAAACTTTAGGCATCTACTCCAAGAATTCTCCTTCACTTAGCATTCCCCACGAAGTAGATAAATGGAAAACTTCTTCATACAAAAGGAAAAGAGAGAACACCTTAGGTAATACACTCGAAACGTGACAGTTGCCACTCAGCTTGTGAGGAAGTCAAGTGTATTTCTGGGCAGGCCTTCTAAGTAACCAGTATGCCAGGAGCAATGTTTTCCAGGGTTGAGCTGCAAGAACTGTCTAGAGTTCCAGGGACAAAAAGAACACTTTCTAGCTTCTTGTGACCGCTGAAATAAACTTCAGTGCCACACACCTGCACTGCAGTGATCACTGTCCCATCTGTTCATTGCATTTCTGCAGGCAAGGGAGTTACGCCACAGCTGAAAAACACTCATGTCAGAGTACTCCTCTCTCCTTGGATGATGATTGTATCTATGGAGCTGAGAGTCGGTAATACTTCTATAACAGGACCCCTGTATAGCCCTGATGCTTCAAGAAGAGACGAGCAAGTGCCAGAAACATCAGCTGAGCATACTCTTGACTTTCTGGGACATATTTGTGCTATAAAAAAGACCTTTCCTTATGGTAACACTGTATGGTGCTTTGGTCAAGAATGTGACTAGCAGGGAAGCATTACATTCCTAAATCCCTGTAACGTAGAGCCCGAGATATCTGGGCAATATGGCACCCTGGGGACCTGAGTCACCATTAGCTGCCCCACCACAAATGAATCCTAACCTAGCTTCCATGGTGAGTAGACCCACTAGAACAGAAGGTAGGCTCCGGGGTGGTGCCAGAAATGAGGGGCTCAGGGTGAGGGAGGGGGCTCCGGGCTGAGGGTTTGGAGTGCAGGAGCGCGCTCAGGTCTGGGGCAGGGGGTTGGAGTGCAGGAGGGGGCTCATGGCTGGGGCAGGGAGCTCAGGGTGGGGGGTGCAGGCTCTGGGAGGGAGTCAAGGTGCAGGAGGGGGTTCCGATCTTGGGCAGTGGATTCGGGGTGGGTGTGCATTCTCTGGGAGTAGGTTGGGGTACAGGAGGGGGCTCAGGACTCGGGCCGGGGGTAGGAGTGCCGGAGGGGGTGAGGGTTCCAGGCTCCGACCGGGCGCCGCTTACCTCAGGCAGCTCCCAGTCGGCAGTGCAGCGGGCTAAGGCAGGATCCCTCCCACCCTGGCCCCGCACTGCTCCCAGAAGTGGCCACAATGTGGCCAGGCAGCTCTGTGTGGTGTGTGCTGCTAACAGTACGTCTGCAGGCGCCACCCCCCGCAGCTCCCATTGGCCATGTTTCCCGGCCAACCGGAGCTGCAGGGGCAGCGCCTGAGGGTGGGGGTAGGCGCACGTGGACTCAGAGCTTTCCTGATCGCCGCTGCGCCTAGCCAGGGCTGCAGGGACAGCCGACCGGCTTGGCACTCTAGCTTCCCCCGCAGTGGGGCAAGCCGGCGGTCACGGCTCCAGCCCCATGGAGGGCACTGAGGCTCAGGGCTTCAGGCCCACGGGGTGAAGACTTGCCACGGTCCGGATGAAATTAAGCAGGGGGCTGGATCCGGCATGCAGGCTGGAGGCTCCCCACCCCTGCTCTAGAGAATGAAAGAGGCTAAGATTTTATGGGACCGGACAATTGTCACAGACCGAACGCTGCAGGCAAACACAGCGGACATTGTTGTAGAAAAGACAACCAACAAGACTTTGTTAACTGATGTTGCCATACCAGCAGACAGAACATAGAAAAGGAACATGAATAGAAGATGGTGAAGCATGAAGAACTTTGCCACGAAGTGGAATGATTATGAAAAACTAGTACATGATCAATTTCAGTGATCACTGGAGCACTTGGAGTGACCCCCAGAAGGTATGAATGAACAGCTCAAAGACACGTTACAGGAACAAGACATCATGATGAGTGACCTCCAGAAAACAGCACTCTTAGGCACAGAGAATTTTAAGGAAAATCAAGGGAGAATGAGTACTTTTGAGCACTTACAATGCTGGAGTACTGCAGAGGGTTTAACCAACTCCTGACTATCCAAACCTACGGTCTTTGTTCATGGTCAGGATTCATTGGTGGCTCAGGGGGTGAAATTTTAGACAGTTGCTTTCTCCTTTTTCTGCATAAAGACCCTGTACATTGTAAAGACTATTTGTTTTAAAAAAAAAATCTCTATGATACTGAGGGATAATAATAAATACTTACCCATCCACAAGCCCTTGCTGTTTAATAATCCTGTGGGACTCTTCCCTAGAGATCCTGCCATGAAACCAGTGCTGTGTCCTATGGATAACTGAGCAGGGATGGGGGAGAGAAGGGGGAAATGGTTAATAGCACCAAGATGTACAATAAGTATTTCTATCTAGAAAATTATGTATCAAAACTTTTAAAAGAAGTGTGTATAGTATATTGTTGAAGTTATTGAAGATTTGTTAAAGACTGAAATCTCTTCAAAGATTCCAGTAAAGCCTGAGGTGTCCAATAACAAACCTGAGATACCATTTGCATGTGCTTTAAATCAAGGCATTTTATTGTTTATAGATACAACATATGCAATTTTGTTATAGCACCGAGTTCCACAAATTCCTGAAAAAAATTCTCCCTGGAGGTAAAACTTCTTGATATATCACATCCAGGTTGAGACCAGGCAACGAAAGTTTAACACCTTCAGCCATTTGAGTTATAGAGTGAAAAACACCTCCCTTTCATCCTTCCAAATTAAGATACCATAAATTTTAGAAGTGACTGGACAAAGATACCTAGTCCTCTATATGGGATTTTAAAATACTTTAAAATGTATTCCTAATTGAAAAGTTATTCCATATGAGACAGAGGGCATCTGCTAAGGTTTTAACATTCTAATATGTTTGAACAATAGTAACAAAGTTGAAAATTCCCCTCATCCTGCACCCTCACCTATATGAATGAAGTAAACTTTAAATCTTATATAAAGCCAACATTAAGGAGTTTGAACTTCCCCTTTAAAAACCCAAGGAGATTAAATGCAAGATACTAGTGTACCATTAAGATTACAATCTTAACAAGACATTCAACTTGAAAAAAATAGTCATGTTTATGAGTAACCAATTTTTTGTTTGTATAGTAATAATTAACGATGATGTAACTTTAAAATCCTATTTGTTACCATTTACAGAGCATAATAGTATAATACAGGGCATTGATCATGCTGAAAGAAGAAGTATCTGACTGTTGGATTTGATCCAAACTGTGCAAATATTTATGGGTCTAGATTTGTATAAAATTTAGATTGCAAAATTTAGAATTGTAATCAAATTTGAGTGCCCCTTTAAAAGGAGAAGTCCCTCCTCTTATGGAAGACTAATTCTTAGTCTCCTGACTTAAAAATGTTTACACTTGCTGGCTTTTACATTGCATTAAATTTTTAGTTATCCTGTCATTAGCGATAGAACAGAATTTCACCTTAAAATTTAAAACTTTTAAGGTGTCTGAAAATCAGGATCTGATTTTCACAGCTTTGGGCTCCATTTCTACATTAAACATTCATTTGCTTTGTCCCAAAGAGGTCTCTGCTACTATGTAATACAAATTTACCTGTGCTCAGTGTGGAAGGATGGAGTGGACTTTGGCTACCTAAGATGTTCATTCTTGTGCTGCGTTTCTGCAGAAGAAATTAGTTAGCATTAAATCCAGTCTGAAACCTTGACTTGAGAGAATTAGAACACAGGCAGTACAGATTTAATATACAAGAAACTAGGGCTGGGAAGTTTAATGCAATGAAGAGAAAGAGAAATGCAGCTCTGAGGGGAGGGGAGCTAGTCTACAAGCAGAGGCCCACTTCTGTTGACTTAAAATAGAAGCTGGGTCTTAATTAATGAAAACTCAACATGTAGAAAGGAAAAAAAAGACCTATCAATATGCTTCCGCCCAGTCAACACACTATGTATTCAATGAAGCAAGATGAGTCTGTCTCCCATACAGCGAGCACCTACTAGTGCTTCAGGTAATAACTTCTATTCCCTAGCGGACGAGTGTGTGGGAAAACTTGTACTGCAGCTGTCTGTCCACATGACACTATAAACAAGTTACATCAGTTTTCATTCCAAGAGGTCCTGCCTCTTGTATATTCTGCAGTTAAACTTACTGGGAGCAAGCCATTAGTCACAGCCCCAGCCTCTTCCATGTGGGGAAGCATTTAATTTGACATATTCCTCCTCAGAGACTGGCTTTGCAAACTGGCAGTAAAGTTCTGGTGGGTCTGCTTTCCCCCTCAACCTTCCTCTGGACACTAGGGGGACAGAGAAGCAGTGGTAGAAGGTTGTTGTGAATGTGACAGTTACACTCAAGATGGAAATTGACTCTTTCATATCTGCATGCTTGTAGCGTGAATGTTTCAAGTCCGTGCTAAGCTATACTGTGACCATCACTGCATTAGCTTCATAGCGCACTGCGTGTTCCAGCTCTCAATGGGCACTTGTTAAATATGAAGAGAAGATCATTACCCTCCAAGCATGGCCTTCTTCCAAAGCGGCACTCTGTGCTTCAACAGGATTTTCAATAACTCTTCCTATTTGTCCCGAAAAATCCATTGCTACTAGTGAGTTTTCAGATACACTTCTCTGAAAAGGAATTTTCACTTGTTTCAAAACCCAGGAAAGTTACAATTTAAGAAAACAGTTTTGCTTCCAGATCTTTTGTTGATTTCAATAATTTTTTTTGCAGTTAATGGTATAGAAAATACAAACCAGTTTAAATCCTTGATTCTAAGAAATTCACAGTACTATCATTATATGGAATTTGTTTTAATGTTGTCCCCAAAAAGGCTGAGTGCCAAAACTGCCCATCTTTTCCCCTACCCCACAAAACCCCCATGTTCTAGCTCCTTTCATAGTGAGCTAACCCCACTGCTCCCACCAGACAGATGAGGTGCTGCTCTTCTTACAGCTAGGAGAATGAGGGCGCTGACTTTGGACTGTAACTCTAATACTTTCTGGAGCACAGCACTGTCACCAAGCTGCCCCAGGAAGTATACATGATCAAAGAATCAGATATATATGTTTCTAATTAAAAAACCCAACAACAACAACAAAACCCACACAGGCATAGTACAAAGCAGTGAAAGTACAAAAACTCTTTCCTCTTTCAGTTATTTTGACTTACGGGGAATTCACTTTTACAGAGAAAAGAGGCATGTACAAAATATGAATCCTAAAATACAGCTATTAAAAAGAGGGAAAATGGAGCAGGTACTTTCTCACATTCCCTATATACTTGTGGAATTAATAAAAACTGCTCCTGGACAAGGCTACTAACAACCAGTCACATTCATGCAACTGCGGTTAGGAATAAGAAGTAACCCAATTTGTTTTGGGGGAAAAAAACTCCAGATGGATTTGGAAGTGTTTGGAGATTGAGCATCATTATTGATGGTGATGTTTACCTTGCATACAGGCAAACATAGCTGAAGTTTGTACTTATGGACTTTGAGGGCTAAAGCTTATTTCCATTTAAGTCCATTTCTATGCATGCAGGAGCAGACCCTAAAAATTATAGGACCCTCTTTTGGGGATTGTTGTGGATAGCTCATTGGTGGCTTCTGCTCAGTGCACAGCAGTAGTTAAAACAAATAGGATGCTTGGGTGTATTAATAAAGGAAGAGAGTCTCATCTGGGAAGACATTTCATGAACACCATTGAACAGTGCAAAGCTTTCTAATTCAGAGAACTATGAATTATCACGTAAGCCACTGCAAAACTGTTACACAAGGATGGAGGACCGGCAATCTATTTAAAAGTAACTTCAGTACTTACAACTGGAGTGGAGAAGTGGGGAAGCACGGTTTTTCTCTGCTGGGGAATTCTGTAGTTCTGGTACAGTAGCATTCCATACTGTAGATGGAAGGAAAAGAAACATTCAACTGCATCTCTTTATAGCAACTATTGTAATGCCACTCGCATTGGAGCGGATACTGTATGCTTACTTCGGTATTAGAAATAGTCCTCGGGCAAACTAGATTACGTAATAATGAGCACGGGGCACATGAGGCAGCCAAACGTGCATGGTAAGTTTATCACAAGGATATCACCTCCACATATATAAACTAAATACCCATGAATAGCTTTATCCACACACCCAAATATGAACCATACATATGCACACGCAGATCAGCTCTACTTAGCAACTCCTGTTCATCAGCCACCACTTCAGAATAGCTCAAAGACTCTCACTACAGTGTTATTCATCTTTTAGAGAGAAGCCCACAGTCAGTTTTTGCTGATCCCTTGGATTCCCCAGTCAAAGCGGATTTTGCTATAATTTTAGGCAGAGAACACAGTGATGCCTATAAAGTTTGTACAACTGATTCAATTCTAAAAAGATCACTTTCAGCCACTCAAAACTTTTGAGGATGAAAGTTGGCAGATTCATCACTCAGAGCAAATTATTTTTAACAGTTGAAATTGATTAATTGATTCAGTTATTTGAGAAGAGAGAATGCACACTTTCATCTCCCCTGCCACCCCTTTTTTAATAATGGGACTTAAAAATAATAGCTCTAACCCTTCAGTGGTTGGTGTTAAGAGATTAAAAATTTGGCAGGGAGATATACCATAGGTCCATATGTGGCTTTCAGTGGTCTTGCTGTGATTTGTCTAACTTACAGGGATTTTTAGAGCATACTTAGTGCATGAACCTATGTAATGAGTTCTCTTAAGAGGTTGCAAATGTTCTACTGGCTTTGTGCCTACATAGCTCCAAACTGCACAGGGGGTATGATGCAATTTTATGTGTGGAATGAGCGAGGCTGAGCTGGAATGGAAATATGCCTCTGATAAGTGAAGTTCTCACAGAATTGAGGGGAGAGGAGCTGGCAGTAGTATTCTTCTACCTCCTCCCACCAAAATACACTTTAGAGATCACAAAAAATAATAAAATAGATAGTATACATTTGGACTCTTTTGGGAATAAACATACTGATTTTAAGCTTTCCAGTTCAGTTTTGACTTTAACGTTAGTGTTACTGTAACTAAATGTACACAAATAAGTTATTTCAACAGGAAGTAACAGTGGTCCTGTACTTCAATCTCACGTACAAAAAGGAGACATTGAACTATAACTATGTTACTCATCATGCATGACAAAGGTTACATTCATGTGTAGCTACGACTGTAGAAAAATATGATAGGCTATAATGCATGTTCTTATTTGAGAATCAGTATTTGACCATGCCTTCCACATGGCTTTTAATCTTAAATAATGGCTTCAATTTATTCCATGCCTGGACAGTTAGCTGATCAAAATTCAGTAAAAATTAACTGGAGACAGAACTGTGCTAGTGGTCATTAAAGAGACACTTGCAGCTCACAAGCCTCAGTCCGAGAATCACTGGTGTAGATGTAGCACTTAATGCGTCTCCTGTGGCTCTTTTGCAGCACATAATATTAAAACAGTCTGATTTAGCCACTGAGGTCTGAGTATCCCTGATCTGCACAAATCAGATACACATTTTGTATTCAGGTACAGTCCAGGATACAAGAAACAACATGCACATCCTGGAGTACATTTATCTAGTACAGCCTGTTTTGTATTCACTTACAAATGGGAAAAGGATTTTCTGTACTGTAATTTACAGAGAATTGTTCTTAAAGATTAACGGGATAGATAATTTGGAAAGCATTCAAATCAATGAGTTCTGATTTGGAAAATGAGAGTTTAATGCAATCAGGGCACAGAGAATGGACTGAAAAGCTGCAGTTCCCCATATGTGCATGTGTGATAGAGGAACTTCACTACTAATGCAAAAGTGACTTTGATAAAATTATTATAAATTTACTCTTCTAATGTTAGGTCATTACAAACTTGCCTGTACCTTTACTGAACTGTAGGAGATAGTCACCACTACTTTCATGCATATGGTGCTTGTAGAAAAGTTCCTCACACGCATATATTTTTTATTTATTTAATTATATGAAATTAAATGTCCAAGCTAAGGAAACTCCTAGGAATTCTGTTGACTGTCAACGTGACAAACTCCTCAAGTGTCCAGGGAGAGAAAACCACTTTTATTACCCCTAAGGATATTTATACTAACTCTGAAATGCTATTTTAATTCCTATTTTGCTTTATTTTTTTATACTAATATCTTACATGCTATGTTTTGAAAAATGGATGTAAGCTTGGTTGTTGTGATTGGTGCTTGGTATAGAATATCTGATAGCAGTTTTTAATTGCAAATTGTATACTGCAACTGGTAAACGCCATTTGGCCTATAAGGCATCTAAACCAGAGTATCTTATCACAGAACAGGACACATCTGTTGTCTAAAATGTCAGTTGGAAAAGAAATGGTTTATCTCAAACAACAGACCTTGCAAAAGAGTTAGGTCCTGACTTCAAGAGGATGTTAACAGCAAAAAGAAGTCACGTATTGCGATGTATTATCAGAAGCAAAAAAGTTGGTAGTAAAGAGAATTATTTCACAGTCATTCTAAAATCTTGCTCCTTGAAGCCTTAAGAAAAACATTTATACTTGAGAAATATTTTGTAGAAAACCTTTGTTTATTTCTTAAATGTTGAGATGGCAAGCCCTGGTGAAATGTAATTCCTAAAATCATTGCTATGTAAATAGTAAAATGCTTTTTGTACTATCATGGAATCCAGTGACCTTGTTACATTGATTACTGATGCAAGTATAAAATATTTATATTAATGGGGATTATTTAGCAAACTATCTGGCATTCTCAAGCAGCAATTCCCTCACCCAACTCAGGAAGACAAGAAGAATCAATCCCTGCAAAAATTGTTATTAAAGAAGTCGATGATTTTTCGTAACTAACTATTTAAGCTAAAATCTAAGAATTTATTTAACTTTAAGAGCCTATTTGGAGAACTAAAAAACTTCTATGCAAAAGAACAAGAGTGTTTGGACTTTTAAAAAAAGAATTTCAGTTCCTGTTGAACTTCTCTCAGAAACACCTGGATAAAAAGGAAGTTAAAACTAACCTTTAAAGTTATCTAAGGTTTTTCTGCCACAAGAGAACAAAGACAATTAGATGTGTGTTGCATATTCATTAAGCATACTGCGTATTCTGAAGGTGTAACCATAACCAAACCCTGAAGACATGGAGCCAGTGAAAGGAGGACATCAGCCAACTTTGAATCTAAACAAGCCTGAGAGATGTTTTCTTAAAATGTCATGAAAATAGGAAGGAGAAGATTATAAAAACTCTAAAGTGAGCCCCCAACACACACAGCCACAGCCACACACAGCCAAGAGATTAGATTTAAAAACTCTCGTAGTGATTTTATTGGAATATGGAAATGCTCTTTTAACTTAAGATGTTAACAGTTTATTTGGTGATTACCAGGAGAGTTAGACCAGATAGTTCTGGAGTGGAGACAGGGGTTAAGTGTTGGGTATGTCTATAATGCAAAGAAAAACCCCATGGCTGGCCCGTGTCAACTGATTTGTGCTTGCAGACTCAGGCTGCGGATCTGTTTCATTGCTGTGTAGACTTCCGGGCTCGAGCTGGAGCCCAAGCTCTGGGACCCTCTGAGACCCCAGAGCCTGGGCTCTAGGTCTCTGCTGGGTGGGAGGGTCCCATAGCTCAGGCTCCAGTGCAAACCCGGAAGTCTACACAGCAATGAAACAGCCCTGGAGGACGAGTTGGTTGGCATGGGCCAGCCCCAGGTTTTTCTTTTCTGTGTAGACATTCCCACTGATAAACAGAAAAATAGTGGGAGTTAACGAATATTAAGAATCCTAAATCCAGTTAAGAATATTAAGAATATTATGTTGTCTTAAGACAGATCCATAAATGGCTTCTAAGTAACTGATTTAAATCCTTCCTTTGATTTATTAAGATTTAATAAAGATTATAATTGGGCAGAGTAAACAAAGTGTTTGTTATTCCTAAAAAATCAACAGGACGCACCTGCCTTGCAACAAAATTTTTGCACATTTATAAACAGTCTTGGTTTTCTAACAATACACTGAAACTAGGCTCACAGCAACTTTGGGAATAAGACCTTGGTCTCAATTTATGAAGAGAAAAGTGGCTCCACCAAAGGAGGGCCAATTCTCAAGGGTGCAATATCTACTCTCTACGACGTGGCACCCAGAAGAGACTGTGTGTTGTGTCTTTTGTTTGTTGTGTTGTCTTTTGTTTTCTTTTCCTTTTTTATATAATAAAATAGCCAAGGTTAATAATTGTGATTATTTTGCTTGACTTTAATAATGGTGCCCCTAAAGTATGTAGAAGAACCCCTGTGACTTAGGGCTTGTCTACATTACCCGCTGGATTGATGGGAAGTGATTGATCCAGCAGGGGGTGTGGAGGGAGGGGGTGTCGATCTATTACATCTAGTCTAGACACGATAAATCGACCGTTGAGCACTCTCCCGTCAACTCCGGTACTCCACCAGGGCGAGAGGCGCAGGCAGAGTCGATGGGAGAGCGTCAGCGGTCGACTTACCACAGTGAAGACACCGCGGTAAGTAGATCTAAGTATGTCAACTTCAGCTATGTTATTCATGTAGCTGAAGTTGAATAACTTAGATCGATCCCCCCTCCCAGTGTAGACCAGGCCTAAACAGTGGAAATCATATCCCTGAGTTGGCACCTAGAGAAACAATTCACGATAGCTGGACTACAATAACTTGTTTCTCAAGACTAAATATTTTTAGTAATTTGGGGGATAAAAATTACATGGCACACAACACAAATTTAAAATTACCACTTTCTACCCCACTCGTCTGGAAATTAGCCAGGACTAAAGACCAACCAGACAAACTTTTGAAACTGAGGAGTGGGTCTGGGGATAAAAATGTTGCAGAATAAGGTAAATATACTACTATGTACTTTCTGTGTCCTGTGCAATACTTCCTGGTAAACATCATGTGTGAGGGACTGTTTGGCCACTGATAACTGATTACAATAGAAAGTGATAATGTTAATCTCAGAGGTTGTAGAATTATCCTGCAGTTAAGACGGTGCCACATTCCTACCAGAGCACTGCAGCCTGTAGAGTTGATACTGAACTTCCTATTTAGCCTCAAGAATACACAACGTTGGCTGACCCCAGAATCAAGTTGCCCTTTTGTTTATGACGTGACATTGTGTATGGAGATGCTATAAATGCATTAACTAGAATCTCGGGCATACATTTTCAAATGTGACAAGTTATACTGGGTGACTCTTAACCCACCTTAAAGACCTCTGATTTTCAGAGTGCGCTGAGTACCCAACCTCTGAAATCTGGCCCTTCAAGGTGTCTCAGGAGTTGGGCACCCCATCATCACTTGTGAAAATTCTAATGAGACAACATTAAATTTGTGTTGCCTGCGTGGATCTGAATTCTTATGCATCCACCTTACAATATTCACATAAAGCTGTAGCATAGAAATTGAGAGTTAGCACGGAGCGGAGGCTTTTC
Source organism: Chrysemys picta bellii (assembly GCF_011386835.1). Taxonomy (NCBI): domain Eukaryota; kingdom Metazoa; phylum Chordata; order Testudines; family Emydidae; genus Chrysemys; species Chrysemys picta. Next base: position 107,316,497 of record NC_088792.1, read on the forward strand.
ATGGATGAGATAGTAGAGAATTTATGTTGCCCTTGACAAACGTGAGGCTCTGAGGTTTTGAAAGCCTCTAGGGTCTTCTCCTCCAAATGAGATTTTCAAGGTTGGAATTTATAAAGGGTACTTCTACAGATCTGTAGATTCTAACCGACCTCCTCCTCGATGGGAGCCAGACAGTCCATTGCTTCTGTGCTAGAACACAAAAGATTGTTTCCCACTGAGGTTTCTCTCCACAATTCCCCACCCCAATACAATCTATCATACAAGACTCTGAACTACACCACCACTCTGCCAGCCAAGTGAGGAAGCTAGTACTACTCTTTTTGTCAAGAGTATACTGCTAAGTCTCCTTCCTTGCTCTCAGCTATACATACTCTTGACCTAGGTCGGATGCTGAATCATGTTTTATTAGAAGCCACACCAGTTAAACAAAAACACTGCAAAAAAAACCACTACAGTTTTTAAAAGAGAATTTGCCTCAGGAAAAAGAAAACAAAAATTCTGAACAAAATGGCAGGACAGGACACTAGACTTGTACTAGTTAAAATCACTGCAAGTTAATGAGTCTAAATACTTGACCTAAACTCTTGATATTCCTTTTTTTTTTTTGGTAGATTCTGCATTGACATGATGAGTTTAAAACCAGTGACTGTTTCAATTTTTGAGGCAAACATATACTTCATATTTTGCCATGCCAGGATTGCGTTTTACTTATACATGCAATGAATACAATCTAATGCTGTGGTTACAAGATTCTGATTAAAAGCTGTATCCAGTATTTTAATTTCCAAAATAGAAGTATCTGCTGCAGAATATAGTTGACCTTGGGATACGTAAGCGAGCAGTTCGATAAGAGTAGCTAGGGATTTCTTCATAAAAATATTGCCTTGTGTATTCAGTGCACAACGGTATGGGAAAACTGAAATCTCTCAAGAATATGAAGACAGCTGCAGACCTAGCCTAATTTAGGTTATGAGAAAGTAGGTACCTTGAGGAGTCTAAATGCAGTCATCCAACATGTTCTGCTCTGCTCATCTTCAGCACACAGCAACCTCAATTCCTTAGTTTCATTTCTCACTCTGTTGGGCTACAAAATGGAAGAGGGAATTAAGTTACGTTTAACAGGAAAGCAACAGCACTTGACATATACTGTATAGGAAAGGCAGGCACAGAGAGTAAGAAAACGGGAAGTATTTGCCAAGACAATACTCGTTCACACTGAACTTGTGTTCAGTGGAGATGAAAATATATTTGGAGAGTAAAGTCTAGAACCAACTTCCCTGACTGGTCCCCAATAAAAGGAGAGTGATCAGTTTGTAACCTTTGCCATTTTACAACAGTCTGCCACTCGAACTTCTTGTATCCAAGGTTATCAAGACACTGTATAATTTAAGTAAACTAATCCTTAAAATAACCTTGAGAATAACGGCTTTGTCAGCCCCATTTTAAAGATGGGACTTGGAGGTAGAGAGATGAACTGACTCATCTAAGGTCAAACATGAAGTCTGCAGCAGAACTGGATGCAGGGACCAAATCTCCCAACACTCAGTCCTGTGGTTTAACCACACCACTCAGATACCACTATCTTATCGTTGAGTGTTTTTTCCTGCCTTCTTACTGTTCATGTTAAGATTAATAAAATACTTGGAAGTATTTTTTGACCACCTACACTTGAAATAAGGAAGACTGTGGGTAATTTAAAACAAAAAATGATGGGAGTTTATGTTTTTGATAGGTAAGTTTACCCGACAATTATCCATTCTAACGGCTCCTGCTGTCCCCTCTGCAGATGGAGGAAGCATTACTGCTGGAGCTACTCACACCTCTGCAGACAAGAGGCCAGAGAATGTCAGGCTTGCCTTGTGAGGAGCTACATACATTGCCTTAGATAGCCCCATATCAGAGGGGAGGAGAGCTCTACCCCTCCCCCTCAATGCCTATATAAATGGCTTTCCCTGGTTAACTCAGTATGTCTCCACTAGCCATCATTCCTTTCCTGGGGAGAGAGTCTATTTCTAGCCAAACAGTACTTGCTAGTGAAGAGACAAGTTCACAGCAATGAGGAACTCCTCTCCAATGCCTCCACCACCACAAACCCTTGCAACTCATCAATAAAAGCAGCTCCCAGACCTGTCTCCTCACTCCTCCCCTTAGATTTTCTCCTGAGGCCTGTTAGGATGGAGATATCCTATCCTATCTCCTAGAACTGGAAGGGACCTTGAAAGGTCATCGAGTCCAGCCCCCTGCCTTCACTAGCAGGACCAAGTACTGATTTTGCCCCAGATCCCTAAGTGGCCCCCTCAAGGATTGAACTCACAACCCTGGGTTTAGCAGGCCAATGCTCAAACCACTGAGCTATCCCTCCCCCCCCCCCCGGATTGGCGGGTAGTGTTTGATGTATCAGGGATCGATTTATCACGTCTCTTCTAGACACGATAAATCGATCCCCGAATCGATGTCTGTACTCCACCTTGGCAGGAGGAGTAAGCGGAGTTGACAGGGGAGCTGCGGCGGTCGACTCGCCGCCGTGAGAACGACCAGGTAAGTCGAACTAAGATACTTGGACTTCAGCTACGCGAATAGTGTAGCTGAAGTTGCGTATCTTAGTTCGAATCCCCTCTTCCCCCCCAGTGTAGCCCAGGCCTTACATGGAGGCACACAGTAGGTAACCTTATTTTCAACAGTACCCAAATGACAGACAATTGGATTTGGGTGCTTTAAAAAAATTTTACCAGACAAGTTGGTGACAACAATGAGAAAGAGGGGTGCACACTGAGGTGTGTCTATACACAAAAGTTGTACTACTTTAGCTATGCTGGGTTAGTTAATATCAGTACAACCCCTAGCATGGAAGGCATTATATTGGTAAAAAGTATTCTGTCTTATTCCCCTTCCCATATAAGCATAAGCTATACCAGTAGGAGTATCTTTATCCTGATAGAACTGCAACTAGTCTAGTGGTTGTACAGATATAAAACTTTATTGGTTAAAAAAAAAAAAATCATCTCCCTAACTTGCATGGTTATACCAGTACAAAAGCTGCAGGTAGCCAGGCATAACAGTTAAAAACCGACCCCATATACTTTACTCTTCATTTTTCAAACTGACCTTCTGCTTTAAAGTAAGTGCAAATAAGCTGCCTGTTATATTGGTGCATTTACCTCTGTTTAGAGTGTGATCCTCTGCTATGTAATTTGGGCACTTGCTCTCATAAGGAGCTTTCCTTTTCACAGCGATTAAGGTATGAAAAGCAGAGGCTATATGTGAATGTCTGGAGCGAGCGTCTGAACATATAACCCAAGGCCATCGAACAGGCTCACTACCTGACAGCAGTTAGATGATTTTGTACTCAAACCTGCCAGTCCAAAAGACATACCGGGTTTTCAAAGCACAGAAGCACGGATACTTAAAATACACCCACACGGAAATTGAATGTCCGTGACCCTCAGATTATATATTTAAAGCTTGAGGGGCCCTCTCATGTAACTAACATCAGAGCTTCGGAACCCCAGAGTAATACCCAAGCACGCAATTCTAGGTTTTCCGTTGTGGAACCTCGTGAGGGCTTGTCTGCTCAATTATTTGAAAACGCCATTGACTTTTACATTTAAATAATCTTAAAGACATCATTTAGACAAAATCACTATATTAGTAAATGCACAACCTCGAACAACTATCACTGCTACTCGATTTGCTGCTGTGCAAAGCTTTATCCCTTACAGTCAGATTGTGCTGCCCTCCTACCCTCACCTTCCCACTGCCTAGTATCAGACTCCAAAAGTCTTTCTGAAGTCAATAGGATTACTTAGTGAGTAAGCTTCTACACATGGTGAGTAAGGGTATCACAAATTTGCTAAAAAAAAAAAATGCTAATGATTTCAGTTCCACCTTGGGAACAAGTTAATGAGAGGAATTACCTTTACACAAAATCCATAGTCTGCAGGAGCATTATACAATTTCTTGCCTGCTATCAATGAGAAGATATTGCTGTCTTCTAGGTCAGCTAACAACTGCAAGTGTCTTGGCTCCTGTGGAAATATTGTCATTTTAAATTGTAGGATTAAACCTGAAACTTTTCAGTGCCAGCCATACCTTCTCTGAAGAATAACATCCATCAGAGGGCAGTGTATGCACATTTAAACTGCCTCTCTCTAAGCACTTGAAGTTTTATTTAACATATAATAAAATGAACTGTTTGACCTTTTCAGATTGGCTATACGTTTATAAATGTAAAGCTAAAATTGTTCTCAGGATGCATACTGACAAACTGATCTGTATTTCTGAGATATCTGCTTGCAAGGGAAATACCATGAGACCAAAAAAACAACCCCAAAACAAAAACAAAAATACCAACCCCCCCAAAACTATACAATAGCAGAAGAAGGGTGAGGGTTTATGCTGAAAGTTGACAAACAGTTACATTCTGGTATGATGAAATGATGCGTAAAGCTGGTTTTGCCTTCTACAGAGCTATATTGGTTCTGATTAATGTTAATTTGTTTTTCAAATTTAATAATTCAGCCTTTAGTTTCCATCTAAAATAAACCCATAAGAAGTTCACTTATGAAGCAAGTGTTTTCTCCCAAATCCCTAAACTCTCATTTAATGCAACTTCGGTAGCCACTTATATATTTTTATATATTAAAAGCACACGTATATCTGAGTATATTATTATTATTATTATAAATACATTCAAAGATGGATATTTCAAGATGAAGGGATGTAGCAACCCAGGTCTTGTTTGCTACTTGTCCATAATTTATTTATTGTTTTGCATCATCTCTTTTCTTACAGAAAACTCTGGGGAAACTTTTATATTAAAAAATCTACTGTAAGTAGAAATTCATTTTACATACCAACAATTTTAGTAACTCAATTCTTAAAAAAAAAAAAAATTACCTTTGAAGTTCCTTTTGTGGAGCAATAAAGTCCTGATCTTCTCAAACACACATATAACTTTTTCCATGATTTCCTACCCAATTCTTTCACATGCAAGAAACCTTGAATTTCAGGGCAGCTACTAGAGTTTAAAAAGTTCTGTGGGAGATGAAAATTAAAAATATTAAGTTATATGATTATGTACCATAAACATGGACAGAGCTAGCACCACACCTGTAGCAAGGAGCAGTCAGTCACAGTCACTGGCTTAGACTTGAATGTTCCCTGGTGAGAACTGCTATCTTCTTTCAAAGCAAAGTAGGTCAACATGCACTAGGGAACTTTTGGTGTCCAGCAGCTGGGTCCACATGGACAGTTAGTGGTGGCAGGCTACAGCATTGTTGATTTACACCCCAGCTTGCCATGCACTAACTGTTAGTCTAGACACACCCTTAGTTACACTTAGCACATTGGCATATTCCTGTTTACCAGGCAACAAGCACTGAGGTCTTCCTTGCTCCAGTTGTGGTGCTAGCCAATACAGAATGTAACTATTCTTCCATACCACTATTCCTCTTGCACTGATGAGTACAAACTGATATTTCAACCCAACATTTACACAACATAGTCAGGCAACTTATTAATTCTAAGAAATTTGATAGCCCCTAGAAATGTGCCAACAAGTGTAGCTTAGAAACAACTGACTGGAATGCAAAACTTCATCCAGCAAATTTAGATAATGAACGGCCAATTTATGGATTATCCACCTCAAATTAATATCCTGTGTACCCCCTTCTGCCATCCCCTGCCCCCTGGGGATATGCACAGGCAGCAGAACATTTCACACTCAGTAACTCAAACTATATCTTTACAACTACAAAGGCCTCTAGAAGTCAGGACCAAGAAATATTTTAAGAAATTAGGTTGGTATGCTATTTCTAACTTATATAGAGATGCTAGAAGGTGAACTAATGGGAACAGTTTAATATGCATTCAGGCAAATGAATCACAGAACTGTAGGGCTGGAAGATATAGGTCATTTAGCTGAGGCAGTATTGTTATCAGATATTTTAATCTAAAGCATGCTGCAAGTACATGTATTTGCTGCAATGCCTAGGGTTACCATACGTCCGGCTTTTCCCGGAAATGTCCGGCTTTTTGGCAATCAAACCCCCGTCCGGGGGGAATTGCCAAAAAGCCGAACATGTCCGGGAAAAATACCGGCCGGGCACTTCCTCTCCCGCGACTGCTCTGCTCCTCCCCGGACTCAGACTTTGGCTCTGTTTAAGAGCCAAGCTGCCCGAGCCAGTGCTACCGGCTTCGGGCAGCCCCCTTGCCTCCGGACCCCAGCCGCTGGCCGGGCACTTCTCCTCCCCGGCTCCAGCTGCTCTGCTCCGGTGGCTGGGGTCCGGAGGCATGGGGGCTGCCGAAGCCGGAACGCTCGGGCAGCTCGGCTCTTAAACAGAGCCGAAGAGTCAGGGGAGGAGCAGAGCAGCTGGAGCCCGGGAGAGAAAGTGCCTGGCCGGGGGCGCAGGGTCCGGAGGCAAGGGGGCTGCCCGAAGCCCAAGCGCTACCGGCTTCACGGGTTTGCCGGGCAGCCTCCAGACCCTGCGCCCCTGGCTGGGCGCTTCCCCTCCCGGGCTCCAGCTGTGCTGGGGAAGCGCCAGCCGGAGGCGCAGGGTCTGGGGGCTGCCCGGCAAACCGTGAAGCCGGTAGCGCTCGGGCAGCCCTTTCCGCATGGCTGGGAGGGAGGAGGGGGACTTGGGGCGGGGACTTTGGGGAATGGGCAGGGAATGGGCGGAGTTAGGGCGGGAATAGGAGGAGTTGGGGCGGGGTGGGAAAGGGGCGGGGCCAGGGCCCGTGGAGTGTCCTCTTTTTTAATTTTTTAAATATGGTAACCCTAGCAATGCCATGATTTTAGTAAGAATTTTTCTAAACAAATTTGAGTTTTGTTGAGGCAGTTTTTCCATTTAAAACCACTGATTACCAGCAGGGAAGGAGACAAGGGCTACAGAGCTCAGGACCTCTGTCCTCAAATACTCAATCTTCCACCAGAGCCTGAAGTGCTTCTCCTGGCAGCTATTGCTATGTTCTCTTCTCACCTCGTGCAAGACAAAATAAATTAAGAGTGACGGGGTGTAAATCAGGAGTAAACCCAGTGAAGTTGGTGGGAGCTGCTAAGCATTCAGCACTTTTGAAAGACAGGCCACTTATGTAGGTGCCTAACTTTAGATAACTCGCTTTTGAAAATCCTAGTCACTTTAGAAATACATTTGTATGTCAGAGTGCTGATTAGACATGAAAATCTGTCTAATCCAGAGCCAGTAAGCTATTGGGTGAAGCCAGTCAGTTAGGACTTATGTTTCATGCCCTTTGAATATTCCATGGAAGACTTGATGTTCTTTACATTTGTGTTGCCCTGGTTTTTATTCACTTGGTAAAAATAAGCATGTAAGCCCTGTTACGAGGTAAAGAATCTTAGAGGTCAATGTCTGCTTCTCTTAGGATGCCAAGCACGTGCTCTGTTCATATTGCCACAACATACTCCTTTATAAGAACTCTGAGCTGCTTTGAACTGAATAAGGTATAATATATGTATGTAGCATTGTTTCAAACTGTATACATATATATAATTTTTACAAAACTTTAGGCAAGCATCTATCATATTTCTTTTCTCTTGTCTCCTTTAGTGCCATTCAGGATGTATTAAACCATTGGTTTTAATCTTATTTTGCATTTATAAGTTTTTAGTTATTTTTATACGAAAGGTTGATTCTCATTGATTGGTATAACCACTGACATATGTTTATGTGAAAGCAAATAAACTTACCACTAAATTTGTACTTCTTGCTAACCATGAGAATACACTTTTTACACACATTTGTTAAAGCCGTTATATATCTTAACATACATTTATTCAGATTCTTAATTTTTACATTTTTTATTATGTTAGCAAATGGTGAGCAACTCGTTTCTTATTTACTAGATGACGGTACTTTTTATTCAGGATTTGTGTCAGGCTGCATTTGGATAAAAACTAGCATTTAATTAAACCTGTACAAAACCAGCCTTTGAAAAGTGTGTTAGTTAAATAAAACTACCATAAATGTGCTGGATACATAAGAAGGAAAAAGGAAGTTTATGATAAACAAATTCTGCTTTTAAAACTGATTTATTAAACAAGGGAAATATTAACATAGTTAGTGAACAGACGGATTGTTTCTGGCCACCATGGGTCAGATTTCTAAAGGTATTCAGGCACATAAAGATGCAGATAGGTACCTAGTGGGATTTTGCAAAGTGCCTCAGAAGATGAGATGCTTAACTTTCACCGGTGTTAAGCATCTCACAGTAGATATCCATGTACATACATAGGGTCTTGGATAGGATTGTGCTCAGGCAGGTATCCTGTCCCGCCATCCTTGCTGCAGCAGTTACACTGCTATTTTTAGCTCACTAGCTCAATCAAAGCTAACACATGCATATCTACCTGATCTGGAAAAGTATACATTTAGCTGCTGTGCAGCTGTAACCTGGGTGGTCAGCAAACTGACATTTATCACACACACACAGAACGCTGTAACAGCTTAGCCATCATAGGCACTACTAACAGTAGCCCATGGTAATGCCAGTTGGCAATTTAGTGGGCATATGCAAACTAACTACTAACTATTAATTTTTACAATTATTTAAAATCTAAATTAGACTGGCTAAAATCTGCAAAAAAAATCAACATTATGAACATACACTAAATTAAAATCTCCTCTTTTCCTGTTCACGTTTCCAGTCCTCTTTAATCTTCCTCCCTCGCCCTTTATAAAGGCTACTTTAGCACAAGACTGTCTTAGAATACCTGCAAAAGTTGCGATTGTGGGATGCTGCCGTTTGATTGCTGGCACCAAGCAACCATCTGCTCTGGAAAGAAATTCTACAGGGGGAAAAAAAAAACAAAAACAAAAAAAAAGACAGTTTGGAGTCAGACTGCATTTACATACTTCTGGTTAGTTAGTATTAGCTAATGGACTAGATCAGATGAATCTTTTCCAGTCTCCACTTTCTATGATGATTATTCTTACTTGAATTAAAGACTTCCTTACGCTGTAAGTGATGCTAAAGCTTTCAAGCCCAATTCACTTCCTTTTTTGACCTCAACAAAACACCCCAAACTACACTGATATGGCTTTTTTTCTTTAAATAAAGTTTGCAATATTTCATAAGTACATTTCTCCATCTGTGAAATTAAGGATAAATTTATCTTCTATAAAGAACATTCTTCTCCTTCCTCTACAACAGAAAACTCAATCTAAGACAGCTTTCAAGGTAGGGACAGGAGTTCGGAATTACAGACTCTGGTTTCTAGCAATGGAGGGAAAGAATGGTACCGTGGTTAGGACACTAGCTGAGGACCTGGGAGATCTAGATTAGAGTCCCTGGTCTGCCAGAGACTTTCTGTGTGGCCCTGGGCAAGTCACTTAGCCTCTCTGTGCCTTAGTCCCCCATTGGTAAAATGTGGATAACAGTACCTTCCTCACAGGGTGTTGTGAGGAAAACTACATTAAAGAATGTGAGATGCTCAGATACTACAGAAATGGGTGTAGTATAAGTACCTTAAAATAGCTGTTTTCTCCCTCTAACCAAAGCACCGTTTTATGTTGTATTAGGTTGTTCAGTTCCACCAGAATGGATCATATTAATTACCCAAACTTTAATGATGAGAAAACATTGATGTGTAACTGTCAGCGTCCCCCACCCCCCTCATTTGCTTAGCAACTCCGCTGAAATCTTGACACCTTTCAATCTATCAAGACAAATCCGCTTTCAAAATCTTTTCCAATACATTTACTGTGTTCAGGGCAATGTCAATGTATTTCTCATAATGAACAGTTAGCTAAAAAGTATTCCAGGAAAATGAATACAAATTTTTCTGAACATGCATACATACACAAGATCTGCATACTTGGTACAGAATTCTCTGCTGCACAGACTAGATACTAACAAGCTCTAAGTAAACATCCATTCCTCTTACATAACCGTCACTGTAGTGTAGTCATTTATTTTAGAACCAAGTATCTTGTGTGACACTAACATGGTGTTTCTAAATCCTCCAAGTGTTCTACAGATGCTCAATACTATGATCTCATTATTTACCATGAGTTATGACATCGAAGTCAAAAAACTTAATATTTAAAGGATTACCTTATTTCAGACTTCCTCTTCCTAGCTGTCTTTCTGTACCACATTTTAAAATGTCTATCACATAAATGCCTTGGTGTACTGCATGACATGCTTACAGTATACATTAATTACATTAAGTTACTCTTTGAGCTATTAATCATTGTTAGAATGCTGAATGCATGGGTATCTATAAAGCCAAATTAAAAGGTTGCCAACAAGCTAAACGGCAATAAAATCTACTGCACTTAGGAACACTGTTCATTCTACTTCAGCTAATAAAAGTCTTATTCTTCAAGGCACTAACAGATTGAGGGTGAAAGAGGAATCAACCTCCTGTCACATCATATAATTAGCCAGATGAATTATGAAGATTAAATTTACCATCTTCCTTTAAGTACTAGCCAACACCAGATGCTTATACCTGACTGAAGGGATCAGTGACCTGATCTGGTATAGAAAAAGAAGGAAGCATTGTTTGATGGTGAGATCATGGGACTGGAAGCCAAATATTATGGGTTCTATTCTTACCTTTGCTACCAATTTAGGTAAATCACTAAAACAAATGTGCTAGTTCACCAACTTTTCACCTGAGATAATGCTTCATAACATATGGGTGTGGCAAGGCTTAAGGTTAAAGCACTTTGAGGTTATCAGATGAAACATACTATAGAAATGCAAAGGTTATAAATCATGTACATTCCATCCAGATATTTCAAGATATCATGGCTGGGGCAGTTTGCCAAACATACACCAGCAGCTGGATCTGCAAATATCTATGTGTGCACACAACTAAGGTTCGCACCCGCTGGGCCATGTCGTTACAAGTTTGAAAATCTACTTCCAAATAAGCTTAGAAAGATTGCTATACTGTTAAAATCACAATAGCTTTTAGGTTCTTATAATACTGCATTAGTTTCAATGATATAATCCAAAACCAACTGAAGTTTCATAGGCAGAAGGGAGGGGAGGAAAAGGAGAGGTAGAGTTACTTTGATCAGTACAGGAAAAAGAAGAAACCCACTAGAAAACAGTAGTAGGTTCACCTATTATGAACCCCTATTCAACATACATACTGACAAACAGGGAAAATAATCAGGTATGACAAGCACCTTAGAGGTTACCCACAGGTTTCTTCATTACTGGCAGAAACTAAGAGGTCTGGATATTCGCATTATTTGGTCAACTTGCTTCATATCAATTAATAACTTTCAGGATAATGAACAAATTGAACTGTTGTTGCTTAGAGAAACCAAGCTGGGCTTTGCCTTTGTATGGTCATTCTTAGACACAGCAACAGCCACCCCGAGACAATCAGATTGTGCAGTCTGATAATCATCAAGATTCTCATTTTTGGGCATAAGATAAGTTAAGCATCTCTGGGCAACTGTGTTACTTGTTTTCAAGAAAGTTGTTTTATACAACGAAGACCTTGCCATGCTCATTAACCACATATATAATATATTGTGGGGTCCCCATTGTGCTAAGCACTATACAAAGATACAGTATGCAACAGCTTCTGCCCCCAGACAGTTTTACAGTCATTCTGGACAATGAGACTCACCATTGGATTTTTAAAAAATTCATATTTTGCATAATTCTTCCTGAACAAAAATTTACTTTCACTTCCCATAGTGGACTCGACTTGGACTACGAGCTCATGGTCTTCCAAGCACCTCTCTGTGGAGGGAAAATACAATGTTAATGTCTAATCAGGTAGAAAAAAGAAAAATGTTCCAAATAGTACAAGTGAAACTGCTCCGAATTCATTTGTTACACAGAAATTCTGTATTAAGTTATCAAAAGCCTCTGTGGGGAAAAGAGCTTTTATAGGCCTCAAATTATGCTGAAACTGGACTTAGAGGACCAAAACTGTAGATAAAGCAATTTTACTTTAAAAATGGTTTAGATTTAACATGGTAGGGTTTCATACAAATAAGGACTTTTCGGAAGGAAGAGGTCATAGGATGGTTTGTGTACCCCACTGACTGCAAGAAACTTGAGTAATACAAACTAAATTTTTCTTTTGGTACTTGGTCTATTGTAAAGGAGTGAAGGGGTGGGGACAGCTTTAAGAAACAAGTATGATGGGACCACCATTAAGCCTTGCAATGTAACTGAGGTGGGTGAAAAAACATCCTATTCAGCCACACTTTTCAAAATCTAGTATGATCCTGAGGTGAACTTCAGGCCAGATTTATAAGATACTGTGTTTATTATAGAAGAAATCAAAGGATCTCTCTTAAAGGAGTGCCAACAGACAGCAATAGAGGTTTTGTACTTATCACAGGAAAATTTTCTGCGACTAAAATTGGTCATTTGTATGAATGAACATCCCACCACTATTGCTTCTTATAATTCAGTCAAAAAGTACAATACATATGAAAGAATGAACAAGCTAGTTTAATGGGAACTATTCTATTGAAACAAGTAGCTCAAAGTTTTAAAAAACAACTTTTAGAGGACAATTGGTGCAAGTCTACTCTGGGACAATGATGTCAGTGTCCTGGCAGGCCTACTGAAGGTTTCTAGGAAAACGTCTCGGTATTTTTCAGAGACAAGGTGGATGAGGTAATCTCTGTTACTGGACCAACTTCTGTTCTATGCAGCATTGAGGTAGCCGTGTTGGTCCCAGGATATTAGAGACCAGCTGGGTGAGGTAATATCTTTTATTGGATCAACTTCTGTTGGGGGAGAGAGACAAGTTTTCAAGCTTACACATAGCTCTTCTTTAGTTCAGGGAAATGTACTCAGAGTGTCACAGCTAAATACAAGGCGGAACAGATTGGTTGCATTAAGCCATAATTCACCCCACCCCCTCTCCACAACTGGAGAGGTGTTAACAGACCACTTCACCTTGAATGTTCCCTTGAAATATGTGTTACCTACTTATGCTAAACAATCTGTTCCAATTTATATTTAGTTGTGACACTCTGAGTATGTTTCACAGACCTAAAGAAGAGGTATGTGTAAGTTTGAAAGTTTCTCTCTCTCACCAACAGGAGATGGTCCAGTAGAAGATATTACCTCACCTACCTTGTATCTCTAATATCCTGGGACCAAACACAACTACAACATCACTGCATACAACGTTTTCTCTATTTTTCAGACGGTTCATTATCAAGGTTTCTAGTATATAACTAGGAATGGGCAACCAATTCAAATAAAAACACAACTGACCTGAAACTCTGCTTAAAATTCAAGCCTCTTGTGGTTCACAGCCTTCCTCACTTCACTTCCATGCATCTTTGCACTTTCAGGTTTCAGACAGGACCAGAATTATCAAGATAGCATGGGGAAAAGCTTCTCTTGTGATATTTTCAAGCCCAGTGAAAAGCAAAAAGTGATTGAAATCTCAAAAGCAAGCATATTCTTGCATGCCTTTCAGTTTAATTTAGTGGGCTCAAGTTAAGATTTACCTTTCATTAGTAATGATCCACTGGAGGGCCAACTGTCTTTTCCCCACCTGCATTCATCTCAACTGTGACATTTCATTGTGGACTTTAGAGGTTTCCAAGCCTTTGAGGCCACCAGATTGGATTACTGTACTTCACTCCTCGTGGGGCTATCCCTGAAGATCATTTGGAAGATATAGCAAGAGCAGAAAGCAGCCTCCTTTTTAGTGTGCTAGCCACAGAGAGCATTTTACATCTAGGGTCAGATCCTCAGATAGTATAACTGGTCATAGCTTCACTGAAGTCAATGAGGCTGTGACACCTTATACCAGCTTAGGATCTGCCCCCTAAATCTCTAAATTCTCCACTAGGTTCCGAATATAATTTGACATATTGATTTTAATTTATAAATCACTATGTTGTTTTGGGTCCTGGCTACTTCAGACCATCTCTTTCTCCAACAGGGTAACAGGTCAGTGGGGTGTTTTTCCCCTGAATAGTCTTTTGATTTAAAGATGCAGACTTGATAGTAGGTTGTACCCTGTAAAGGGCCATTGGTTCAGGCACTGCCTTTCCTGGTTGATCTTACAGAGCTTAAAGTCTTTCATCTTTCATGATACAGTGTAAAGCTCACATTGATTTTAAGGTAGTCAGAGTATATGTCTTGCTTATCCTGAGGAAGCGTAATTTAGGCCAGCATTTGTCAATGTGGCTTGTACTTTGCCTTTTAGTTTGTCTAAATACACTCTATGAATGTTTGACGGAAGTATTGTGTAGAGATGAATAAAAAGTCCTAAACTTGTCTCCTTACCAATTTAGTTTCCATCTACCTCTGAAATTTTGTGGTGGTATTTCTGCTGAAATAACATATGTGACACCCTGACACTCCCTTATTCACCACTGTCACATAATTAGGGTATGTTTTGCACAAAACATATCTTGTGAGGTATCATTCTAAGTCTTGATCTGCTAGACATTAATGTTGGATTGTATGAGCTATCATCATATGTGAAGTTATGAAGTTTGTCTATATATGTGTTACTGCAACATGTTGTGAGGTTGAAAACACCCACAAGCAGCCTTTCCGGTACAATAGTAAAAAAGGCCAAGCAATGTTAATGGCTTATTGAGGAAATGCACACAAGCACAAGGATTACCCCAGGAACTAGGTACAAGAGAAACCTCTAAGAGATAGCACTACACAATGGGAACTGTTTGACCCAGGTCAGAGCAAAAGAGCTTTCCAGCAACTGGGAAGAAGATATAAAAGGGGGAAATGACATCATGATGGTACCTCACTCTCCCTACAACACCACACCTGGAAACACCTGAGGAAAAAAGGCTGAACTGGGGGAAGTGATGATCCCAGGCTAAAGGGATTTCTAGCCAGTGTATGAAACCTGGGAAACCCAAGCTGCAAAGCAAAGGCAGCTTGTGCCTTAAGAATCCACCAGCCTGTTTATCACTCAGGGTGAGAATTTGCTAATTCATATCCTAGTTAGTGTGTTAAAGCTCAGTTTGCGTTTTTGTTTATCTATCAGGGAGGGAGCCCAGGCTGGCGGGTAAAAGGGCACAGTGGTACCCCCAGTTCCAGGTGGCACCCCAGGGGAACCAGTCATAACACAATTTGAATTTTCATGTTGATGATACAAGCCAACCAGAATTTGAACATTTTAGCAGATGTAGATGTTGAGGGGAAGCACACCCACAGCTGTCAGTGTGCTACATCTTTACACAAGCTGCAACATAGGACATTCCTTCTTTTATTGACTAATGGGATGAGGCTTTCTACAAAGCTACTTGGCTATGGATGTACCAACACAACAACTTTAGAGATGCACTGAATTTTGGCTCCAAAATTAGAATCACAGATATGTGTTAAGTGTTATTAAATGGTAAATCACAACAATTATGTAAAGTTATTTGTTTTATCTGGTTGTTTTATGCTTATCCTCAAGAAGTTAAACATGCTACTCTTGTGCACTCCTAGCTTTAACTCAATCACAAATAAGGATTTAATTCCACATTGCCATTATATGTGGACATATTACAATTGTCACAGGCGCTGACTTTCCAAAGTGCCGGGGGGTGCTCGAACCTCCGGCTCTTCCCCAGGCCCCACCCCCACTCCACTCCTTCCCCCAAGGCCCCACCCCCGTCCCACCTCTTCCCGTCCAGTTCTGTCCCCCGAGCCTGCCAAATCCTCCCTCCTCCCCTCACCCTCAGATTTTTCATGATGTAGTAAAGCATGCCCAAGTACCAGACAACAATAATCCAGAAAGAGCTTACATAACACTCTGAAGGACTCTAACCATAATGCTTAAGGAAGGCTGATTAGATAAAGTTACTAAAAATGGCACCCGCTAACCAATCTGATCTATTCCTTGTGTTTATTCAAAGTCCTCTCTGGGGTCACTTCATAATGACAACCATTTTTTTAAACTGCTTTTTATTACTGTTTAAACCTGCACAATTAATGCATGTGAGTTCAGTATAGGATCCATCTCATTTCCCCATCGGTGTAATACCCAGAAAGTTCTGATTACAGAACTATGATTAAGGGCAATTATGCAGCAGCCAGAAGAACCAACAGCTTGAGTTTCATTTTTTCAGTTACTGAGGTGGCTCTTAGGAAAAGTCATATTTTTACTTATAAAATTAAGCAAATTTTATATGGAAGTAAATGAGATGATGTAAACATGGAACCACACAATGACACTACTTTCCAATTCATATTTCCAACACCAGCTCTACACTTTACAGCTCTATCACTGTTCCAGGTATGTAAAATTTTGCTTTCGCTTACCAATGTTAAATAAACCTGTCCAGTTAGAAAATGAAGTTTACAGGCAGACATTTTTACATGATCAAAGAACATATTTTCATGAACACTTCATCTCATTATTGTCTTTATCAGACATTAACAAGAAACTGAAATAACTCAATTCCCTCCCCTTTAAAAAAATAGTAGGTAATAGTGAAGCAGAAGGAGAGGAAGATGGCAACCTTCATGCGGTCCTCCCTGTTAAGGGCTTCGGCACAATCAAAGCCAGCAACGTGGTGACTGAATGTTGACTGATGGCCTCACGGTCTAAAAGACAACTCAAGTGGCAATCTCAAGAGAAATGGCCCTCTTTGGGTCAAACATAGAAATGTAGGATCACACCTTTGTGTATGTCAAATCAACGTAGAAGGCCTCGCTTCTGCAAAATACCATTACTTGACCAAGCTACTATGCGAACAGAAAGACTAGTAAAGCAGCACACAAGGAAGACACTCATTTGCAAGAACAACTAGATTTCCAGAGTTACAAATAAAATGTTTGGATTAACTGAAGTTTTAGAGATTAATGTCAGATTTTAAGTAAAGTGCAATGTGACCTTAGATGCCAGGAATCTAAACGGGTCTAGAGGCTATATCAAAAACATTGGTTCTATACACACAGTTTTGGATACACAAATTAATTTGCACGCTCAAGTAGCTGTTTGCACCAATTTGCATGTGGAAATGTTATCTGGATATACAAATGAGTGTGTATGCAAAGTAAGCAGTCTGGTTAAGATCCCTTTGGTAGCAGGGACCTAAAATATCACCGCACTAACCAGTGAACTCTACATTCCAAGAAGTTAAATCATGCCACCATTGTGTGATCCTGAACTGAACTGATTCTGCAAACAGAGCTCCTATGCAGCAGAGTAGGTTAGGAGGAAAAAATAAACTATTAGGAGGCCATCGTGTTCTTGGATGACTTCAGAACCACCTTCTAAACTAAAGCATTACTTCTGCTGATATCTGAGCAACAGCTAGTTTTGTCAGAAACATCTTCTAGAAATGCGTCCACAGAGCCATGAGAATCACTTACGTTTTCTTTCCCCTCACCCCAAAACAGCTGGAATGATTGTTTCACATCTCAAGTGTACCTAGATGTATTACAAAAAACCGCATATGTAGAGGGAAGGTTTTAGAGCATGGGACACCTCATTGTAGACTGAGCTGTGGGGTGGTAAGAGAAGACTATAAGACCACAATCTGGCAATATCTGAAACATGCACATAAAAGCCTCTCAGAGCAGCCACCCAAGGGCCAGCAAAATTTGGTTGCATGGCAAATGTTCTAACTAAGCTTAACCAAAATTGTGCTGGTGATTTTGGGGGATAGGTGGTATTTGAATTCTCCGGAGGATGGTCTTTAGTGCAATATATATTTTGAATATATAAGCCTCCACTCTATGGAACTGAGAATTCAGGTGAAGTTTCTTTCATGTGGCAAACTACATTCCCTTTTTTATCTTGGATGCTCTTTCAATTTTGCATAAAATCTTGTAATTTTTTCACTCTCAAATCATGAAGTGTATTTTTAAGACCTGTAACATGGATATACTGGATTGCTAACCCTGGAACACTCTTTTAGCAGTTATTTTCCCCCTTGGAAAGTTTCATTATAACTCAAGTTGCAGTTTGTACATTGCATTTAATTGAAGCAATCCAGGATTTGCTTCATGCTTTACTATAAAATGGAGCTCCGCTATATGCAGATTCTACTGTATATAAATGCAGACTGATAAGTATCTTGCTCTTTTCCCATCATTGTTAATTACCAAGTTATTTGTATGTAAACAGAAGCTTTTGATTTCCTAATCAGTCTCCTGCCCGATTCATTCAGAGATGTCACACACCAGAGTTTGACAGCACAATTAGTCACCATGGAAGCTATTGTGATGTCACAAACACTGAATTGTGGCATCACTGAATGAATCTGGCAGGAGAAGGATGTTGATTACAAAGCAGAAGGCTTCTGTTTACACAATACCTTGGTAATCAGCAGTGATGGGAAAGGAAATATGGAAAGAGTGCCTGGTAGTTTAATGAGCATTGCTAAAATTTTAATAATTTTCTTCCCACATGTGAATATGGTGCTTTAGACTGACGAAATGTAGATTCTGTAACTTATACTATCAATTTTGTTTTATGCTATGAACAAAGCTGGAAGCTGTCATTTTACATGAACCAGGTTTCCATGTTTATGGAATAGTTAGTTCCATTTTTACATTGAAAAATAGAATCTAACTGGAAGAATTTGTTAATTGGGTTAAACTGTAAGACATTTTGGAGAGTTAACTTGCAGAACAGTAAACTTCTGTGTTTAACAGCATTTAGGGTATCACCGTTCCAGCAAATGAGTTCTTTCTTTATTTGTAAAGGCTGAATAAATTTTAGATTTTAAAAACACTTTTATAAACCACTGATCATGTTCACAATTTCAGTGCTTATGACTACAGTTAATGGTTTGCTTATTTCTGCTTGATCATAATCTCCATTGACTTTTCTTTTTTTTAAAGGCAGCAATTCACCTCAAAGTATATTGGTTAACATTTCAAATGCCATATTCTGTATCATATACAATTCTGTATTGTTTCAGCAAACTATTCACATACTGCATATTCAAAAGTTGCACATCATGGTGCTTCTACTAAATCCGTTCCACAAAATAAGAGCAGAAGCCAGATTAAGTAGCATGAGAGTCTTTCAGGTACTGTAATTAAACCAATTCCTAATGTTATTTAATTCCCTGCAGTTCTTCCTCTTGCTGCCTTCTTGCCAACTGTAACCATGGCACCTTAATTTCAAATCAGTTGGAGTAGCTGCTGCCTAGAGAGCGCAGATGCCAGTGCTGGTCCAGGAATTGCCAATCCCCTGTGAGTGGCAGTACCAATACTTTCCCCTCCCTGAAGTCAAGTATATTCAGCCCCCTTTCCTTCCCCACAGTGTGTCTAGCTTTCATAACCATACTGTAGGTATGCAAGGTTGAGTCTGTTCATTCAGGTCTCCCAGCTGGTGATGAGCTGAGCTGATTCACAGGGCCAGTACTCTTTAGGGATCAAGCTTAATTTGCCTAAGCTGTTTATTTGCTATAGCCTCAAAACACAGCAAAGTAAGAATAGTGTGAAGACTAGAAAAATAATAGATAGGAGAGTTAAAAATGGTTCAAATCCTTAACACGCATTAGTATAAAGCACGCAAGTGATTCCAGATCACTTAGAGATTAAAAATCTTTGTCCATAACGAAGCAATTGTAAAGACATCCATATTGTTATATTACACATTGTATGTTCATAGTTAACATTGCCATGCTTGACGGTTCCCTACCTAATCCTAGATGAGGGTGATGCTCCACTAGGGTCCAGCTGTTATCATCCACACAATGACTTTTGTAAACGAGCAGCTGGCAGAGGTCCCTGGCTGTCATGTCTGCTAGAATTTCGATCACTTTGCTTGTCCCATCTTCACTAAAGACTTTTACATCCTGCAACATAAAGGATACACTTACAGATCAACGGCCTTATGTTCTGAAAATATGCAAACCAGTCACTGTATATAGCTTCCCTCCTTGTTATAACTCCAGGAATCTTAGCAGACAGCACAAATGACACACATGATTTACTTTATATTACTTTCTCCTCATCCCCTTTACCTCCCGCTCCCACCCTGGTCCTAAAGGAAGATTGGGCAGCATTAATATGAACATGTATCAAGAAGGGGAGAGAGAGCAGAGATTCCTTACACAGCAGTAGACAACAAGCATAAATGAAATAATACCAATGTACTGGAACGTTTGGTAAAAAACGAATAGAAAAAAAAACTAGTTTGGGGTCTACTGAATTTGAACATTTACATCAAATTACGTTGAATTCTAAAAATTAAAAATGGCTCCCTTGCTCAGGACTAACTTTTGATTGTTTCGCCTTTCTAACTTCCACTTGCAGTTTATCCACATATAAAATTACCTAGCATTGTCCACACATTTCTCTGTTCCCCCTGAATTCTCTTTCATCTTAGATTTAAGGAGTTTGAAATCAAATGTGCATACACTGTACATTCGAAACATTAATGGAGCTAAAGAGAACGTGTCAGAAACCTCCCCCCAACCCCTGAATTATACAGATGCTTTCCCGTTAGCATTGTTCTGCTCAAACAATACACTTACTGCAAAATTGTTTCCCCATGTAATCAAATTTAGAGTACCAAGATTTATTTTAATCCCAAATTAAAACATTCTGCATCCTAGAAAGAGAGGACATTGATCTAGCAGAAACCTTGTGGGTAATTTGATATGGAAAATCTTACCTCAACAGCACGTAAAAGGCAGCAGTCAGAAGAACAAGATGGCATTTTAAATATAGATTGCCTCTTGAAAGAGTTTGTTCTCTGCCTCTTCCAACCCTTTGCAGACTAAGCTGCACACTCGGGGTGTTCTGTAGTGTCAGTGGATTACTGTACTGTACCTGTCACGTAGCCCCTGTTCTGGGTACTGTTTCTGGGGAAGCAGACAACTCTTCCAGAGCTCCACTCAAAGGGTTACATACAATCTTTTAGGTAGTGAATCAAACCACACTGTGTAGACCAATCCTAGCCCTCCCTGTGACTGATGTAATCATTTCCCACACACTATCAGACTTCCAAATTATTCCCCCCCAGTAAGAAAAAAATTACAAAGGAAATCTTTTTATGAACACCCACAAATGTTTAAAACCCCTCTGATCTTAAAAAGTTCAAAGGAAAAGAACGCAGAAATCCCAGAGCCAAAAGCAGGCATGTCCCCTGAATTCTGATTTCTTTGCCAAATCTCTCAATAGCCCAGTCTCACAGCAGCTGATGTCATCTACATGCAACTTAAGCACTTGAACTTCTAGTCTGCTCGCTACTGCTACCTCTTCCTTCTTCCTAGCCGGCTTATCCCCTCCCCCTACTCCTTTAACTAAATGCTTGCTTAGTGGTCTGAGTTCTCATTATAACAGACTGTTGATTTAGCAAGTGGAATATGAGTGGCTCATCTTAACAGCTCACTCTTGTGCTACAGGTTAGAGCTGGCACTAGATTATTGATTAGGTACAGTATTTCCATGAACCTAAGGTCTGACAGCTACTCACCACTTCCCTCGCTACTCCCCTCCCCCTTTCCTTTCCCATAGCTATGTACAAATTCAAGCCCAGCTAGGGAGGAGTTAAAGCTTAATCTAGCTAAAGTGACTCAAACCCATGCATTCAGGAAACTGCTTCATCTGACAGCAGGGATGAGCCAGCTCTTTCAGAAGCAGGCTCTGAAGAGGAGGAGGGGGGAATCCCGGTTGCTGTAGCTCTCTGGAAGGTATGCACTCTGTACAATGTTACAGCTGCACTCAGACTCCTGGTAACACTTAACCAAGTCATAGAAATCCTAGCCAGAAGACATTTGATGGGTTTTTGCCCCCCTGTTTTGTGTCCCTAGACAAGTCTATTTTCAGTAATTAGCACACATTTTACAGTATAAAGGTATTATCTCCACACAGTGATCTCAATCTTGAAATACTAGCAATGTTACAAAACCACTCTGCCACAATGAAGTTAGCTTCGAATAGAGATGCATCCCTTTCCTTTGAGACACTAAACAAAAATACATCATTCCACAACATGGGAACATAGTGGGCTTCCATGTTTACAGTCTGGACCTGATCTTAAAGAGAGAATCATCTTTTTTTTTTTTTTTTTTTTTTTTGCAGGGGGAGAGGGGAATCAGGGCAGGGGGAAAATAATCCCATATCCATCTTAAAATTTTGTACCTATTATTACTACAAGTAACACACAAGAGCAGCATAACTGGGGGGGGGGGGATATCTACTTTCAGTTGGCTTTGTGTATCTATCTGACTCTGCTTTCTGTAGTGGAACAAAACCATTTAATTGAACTTCCTGTCTCATGAACTAGCCTGCTGACATCACTCGTGCACTGTGGAGGGGAATGCTCAGGCACTCTCTTTCCCAGACTTTGCAAAGGAGTGTTTTACAAGTAATGTAACAGAAGAACAGGAGCACAAGGGGAGGGGAATTACCAGGATCCTGGCGGAGGATGGGAAGACCTTTTCACTGCCTGGAGACTTGCACAAAGCCAGGAAGCACCTGGCAGCATAGGGCAGGCTGCCCATCCCTTGTGCTGCCTGTGAGACCCAAGAGAGATGCAGAGCTGTTTTATCAGAAATGTCTAACAAGCCCTTGTGTGGGATAGGGAGAAAAGCCTTGAGTCACCCCACACCTTTCTTTGTATTTCCAGCTAGGGAAAAGCCTGCTGCAGTAAAGCCAGGAGGAGAAGGCAGCAACCTCTCTCCCCGGTACCCTAGCACCTGACGTGTACTGAAATGCTGACCACATTGCTTCTGTTCTAGTCCCATTTCCTTCCCCCACCTCACAACTTCAGCTCACGGTCTATTACTTTTAAGTTTTTTACACCAAAAAGCTCTTTTGAGATGGGAAGTTTGCTGAAGTCTATTCAGGGTCAGGGCAGGTCTACACATTAAACGCTGCAGCTGTGCTGCTGTAGCACTTCAGTGAGGACATTATGCCGACAGGAGGGCTTCTCCCATTGGAATAAGCTACCGCCTCTTGGGGAGGTGGAACACCGTGTTGATAGGAGAATTCTCCTAACGACATAGAGCTGTCTACACTGGGGAATACACCGAGAGACGTAGTTATCCTGACCTAAGTTCCTAGTGTAGACGTGGGCTCAGATACACCTCTGATATTTCTGCAGTCCTTTTTTCGTGTAGCTATACACTGCAGAAAGAATCCAGGTATTCCCTTCTGCAAGTCTGCATTAGATAAAGCAAGAAATTCATTCATTCCGTTTTTTAAAGCTTCCTTTATTTGATATATTGGGGATTTGGAATGTAGTGGTGGATGGAAGGGAACAAGTTACATTTCCCTATTGATAAAGCAGCATAAGTAGGAGAGAACAGCAAGAGGTCACATGCCACCATCGACACTGAGGACATAACAGACCATACCAATAGAGGGACAAAATTGCGCGAATGTAACCCTACAATAAACAGAGACAGCACAAGTTAACCAGATTTTGTAGAAACAAAGGAGAGCGCAACAAGGTGAAGCTTAAAATCTTTAAGGGTGGGGTGGGGAAATGCAGTGTTAAATAACAGGCTTTTGTGAAGGGAAAAGAGGCTACTGAATTAGATTTCATGGAGGTGTTCACACGAATATTGTATGTTAAGATAAAATTTTGTATTTTAGGAAGTGGACTTGGTTGCTACAGCAGTTTGATTATTTTTGCCATTGTTTCAATGATAAAAAGAGAGAGCATTGAGCACGAGTACTCTCCCTCTACAACACACAGGCCTAATTCCAAGCCAGCCAGGAGTGGTCAGTGAGACAGCTAGTTTTGATTATTTTAAAAAAATTATTATTACACATAATGGCGTAATCTACTAATACAAGCTTGTAAGTGCTCCACACCCAATCCTATTTCTGCTATAAATCAGAGGGTGCCTGATGAGCACAGCTGATATTGCACCAGTGACCTAACTAAAGGAAAATGAATCAGTTTCTTCTGTGAATAAAGCACTCTCTTCCAGTAGGTAGAAGCTACAGACACACTTAGCAGAGGTCCAGAAAAATCAGTTTTAAACAAAACTTTTACTTTGCCACCCCTCAGAGTAAAATACAACAGTCAACTGCTTGGAACAATGACTTACAACAAGGACTCAGTTATGTCAGCAGCACGAGGTACCTTCCATTCAAAATCAAGGTTAAGAATGTTCAGCCAGTCGGAGTCTCCGATTGGCTGCACATTCAGTGCTTTACAATGCAAAGGAACAGATAACAGACTGCGCCATTGTTCTGTGAAGAATTCTTTTTGAACAGACTTAAAAATTGAAAGCACTTTAACATACACCAGTTTAGTGGTTTTATATTATGAAGGAATGAACACCTCACCTTCCAGCCTACACTTTCCCAGGAGCAACTATGGTGCTTGTTACATGAAGTAATGAGATCATTAAAAGGGACAAGATAAAAATAAACCCAGTTCAAGGTCACGATTACATTATCTTCCTCCCTCTGCCCTATTGGTACTCCTAATTTCCTTTCCTTGGGAACAAGGGTTTTATATTTATCATTACCCAATCATCCCTCATTGCCTCACTGCTTCACTCTCTTTGGTTTTGTTCTGCTATATGGCCAGGTCCACCCTAGAAAAGATTTGTCAGTACAGCGATGCTGGCAAACCCTTGGCAGCTGATCCAGTCATACGTATTTTTTTGCCAGTAGGGCTTGTACCAGTTTCCCAAGCAAAATAAGCTATATTAAAAAATGCTATATAAGAGGTAGGCATTATAATTAACACTAGCAAAAGCATTTTTATACCAATATAACTGCATCTACCCTAGGGGTTTTGCAGGTACAGAAATCTCTTATTTAAAAAAAAAAAAAAAAAATCACATCCATAACCAACGTTACACTGGCAAAAGTTTCTAATGTAGACCTGGCCTGAATTTTCTATCCCTTTACTTTTGGGGCTCTACAGAAATTTAATCACAGATGAATTTACAACAATGCGAACTAACCTGTGTCACAATCATTCTGTGTTCAACAATTTAAGAAAGGCATACAAGGGGATGGAGGGATCTGGCTAGTCAAAAGACAGTGAGCTCAGCTTGAAAATTAATGGAAATAAATGTTTTGGTGGCTCTGCAAATGCTTCACTTTTCTCATAGAAGTAGATTTGGGGATCTCCGTAAACTACCAGTGTATCCTGAAGAACCACCTAGTTGACTTGTTATGTGCAAGCTTTTCAGGAAAACAGAAGAAAAAGAACCACTTCAGTAGGTTTTGGATCAGATTCCTGAATCCACAATCACTCTGCTAAATCATTTAGACATTAAAAAAAAAAAAACATCCAGGTAATAAAATGACAATACTTGCAGTTAGCTGATACAATGCAAGAACATCTGCTGATTACAAAAGACACATAGGTACTAACCACTGTGGTTATGATTAAATTGGGAGTTTTCATTGTAAGCCTGTTTTCATATGACAAGTTTTCTGGAAAACTTCCAACTTTCCTCAGCCTCAAAGTTATTCTAATTATTTTTTTTTAAATAACGAAATCGTGGAGTTTGAGTTATGAGAGAAGTGAGAGCTTTCAGTGTCTTAATCCCATGTCACTTACTGACAATTTGTCAATGACTGTAGATTCTAACTTTGCATGTGGATTACCGTTAATGAGTAGTACACTTTCTGTTTGGTTCAGAGAGTAGCAAGAAGGGGAAAATGTTCAGATTCAACAGTGGTAAGCCTTTGATAAAGAGTAACTTTGAGCATGCTCGGCACATATCTGAAAAGATTTTAGCTCTGTCTAGCATAGATCCACACTGTGGTATTATAGTCCAGTTTCCCTAACTTTCTCTAGGGCAGTTATCTACCTAAGATACTTATGTTGCCCATTACGCAGTGTCTCAGCACCTCACAATCTTTAATGTATTTAACTTAGAGGAGTAAGAGTTATTTTAAGTGATTCACTGAAATCTATATGTAAATCCTATAATTTTTCCCTTCTGATTGCAAAACTGGAGTCAGAAAGCAACAACAGAGGGGGAAAAAATCCTCTAAAACAGCAGCACCAACAATAAAGGTGTGAACTTCAAAGTGCAGCTGGGACCTTTTAAATATCATTCATTGCAGTGTTTTCTTTAGCAAGAATCATGCAATAAATATTGTGTGGAACCTTCATATTGCAGTAGGGTTTTTTTGCATGTAAACATCTAAAAGCCAGGAAATGCCAAGGTTAAGGTTCTCATAGCAACATTAAGTCTCCTACATGGCACACACCATATTTAGGTATACATTTAACAGCCCATGTGCAAAGGAGAAGAGTTATTGTTATTATAAGAACCTAGATCTTGGTATTGACTTTCACGTTTGACTATTTAATCTTAACATTGCATTAAGTGAATGTGTGAGTGTTTAAATTAAGAATTCAGTGTTGTTTCCACTCCCACCCCTCCGTTCTGCTAGGTTACCAAGTTTTATGTTCCTTCCAGGATTCAGAGGAACAATTTGACTTGGAAAGTGGAATGTGGGCACATTCCAGAAACTCAGTAATAATCACATACTGATTTTAAAAAGTAAACATTTGCCATTAGTCACCACACAATGACACTGTGAATACTGCACCCCCATATTTAGAATAGGAAATTCTAATAACCAAACATATATTTGAAAATGTATGACCTGTTATGAAGCTAAAAACATTGGATACTTAATGACTTCCAAGTGAACAAATATGTCAATTAGTCTCAGGATTATGTGCCATGTTGGCATTCCAATTGAAAAGCTGCTCACCTGGAATGTTTGAGGGAGAGCACAGTTGAATGATTGTATGCAACTGAATCATACCTGGCAGTATCCAAGTTGTGAGCTTACCAATACTAACGGACTAGGATATGGCCACAGCAAACTAAGACCATGGTATTCACAATCATTTTACCCCAAGTGATGTACTTTTCATATTTAAAATTGCATTCTACCACTTACCTGACACAGACTTGTATATTTGCAACAAAAACAGTGCATTGTCTGTCCCCAATGTTATCTCATCCCTACCCACATCTTCCTTCCCAAAACTCGCAGCAGCTTGATAAGCCAGCTGATCCTCTAAACTTTTCCCACTTATAAAATTCAGAGATGCAGATGGGAAGTGGGGTGAGGGGAAAAAAAGTTCCAAATTATAGATCAGGCTGGGAAATTAGGACGAGGAATAGAGGAGAGAGATATAATTGAGTGTTCTCATTATTGAGCACATCACCAGTTTGTGTCATGCATCTACAAACTTTATCAGCAGTTATTTATATTTTCTTCCATATCATTGATAGATCTATTGAACACCATTGGGCCAAGAAGTGAATCCTGTGGGTCCCTATTAGAAACACCCCCATTTGAGAGTTTAGTTGTATTGGAGATCTAGTGATAACCAGTTTTCAATTCATTTAATATGAACTATATTGACTTTGGATTCTTGTAACACAGCTACGTTACTATTTATGAAACTTGCCAAAACTTCAACAGTACTTTACAGGTCATCCCACATAAAGGGCAAGCTTCATACAGTTCACTTTATATGCATACTGAAATTGTTTGGGTCAGCAGAACTGGACTGGAATCTAATGAAAACATTGAGTTGTACAATTTTTTTGGTATTCTAGATTTCTGATGCAGTAAAGAAATAGATATAATGTCTCCCTGTCTAGGTCTCCTACCACCACCCCTAAATTTAGCCACCCCTGGCACCAGGTTTGGCTATTAATCCACAAGTCATTTTTTCCACATAACTAATTATGTATAGAATACCAGAGCCTTTCTTAAAAGTTGTAGTCACTGTTTCACACTTTGGATAATGTAATTAAAATAATTAAAAAGCTTTGTCTGGCATTAACCTTTAGTGACTATGAAAAATTCCTTACTATGAAATCTATTTCTAAATATTTTACCCTCTTCCCCAGTTATGTACCAAAGGTATTATCATCTCTTAGCGTCAATTCAAGAAGGGGGGAGGAGGGAGTGATAATAAGCCTAAGTAGAAAAGTTCTTGCAAACATATGTCCAGAAAGGATAATCAAAAGAAAAATCAAGATTAAGGACAGTTCTTAGAGAACATAAACAAAGTCTGCAACTTCTTTGGTTAAGGTTTTTGCCATTATAAAGTATTCTTTAAAAACTGAATTAGGACCACATATACCGCACGATACAGGCTTTCAACCACAGGAACCATGTCCATGTAAAGTTTGACAGATAGCATAACTACACTACAGAGTAGCTTCGCATTGGCTTAAATAAAATGGTACGAGTCCCATTTGCTTGAATGGCTGCTTCTTTCCCAGTAGGATACTGAGACAATGGCAAATGAAGCACTTGAGATTAGAGCACCGGGGCCAAATGAAGAGCCAGCAGGCCGTTGGGGTCCTGGACTCTAGAATTAGCTTCCCACTTTGATTTGCCAATATCTGGATAAGACACCCGCCCAGACATGCTGCAGGACTCGCTATTATGCTCCTGTGTCAGATACGGAATGGCTACAGAGCTTCCTTCTGAGTGAGATACACACCAGATGTGTTCAATATAAAATCCTCTCATGTTCTGTCTGTATGGCTGAGAATATCTTAAATAAAGGTATGCTTGCACCCAATGCTACCTAATGACTTAATATAATACATTCTAGCATCCATTACATCTCCTCCTTTTAAGTTCCACATTCCCACCATTTACAATATTTACATTTCATGCTAATTTTGCCTGTTAAGTGTCTCTGAATCATACTGGTTTTCTGATTACATGACTTGAACGCATAACAATTTGGTCATGTGGCTGTCCTTTAGTTGCAATGACTGGCTGTGGTCAGCTTGGAATCTGTAGCTCTTCCCCCCCACCCCCTTGTTCTGCATCTGTCATCTCTCGAGTTTGCTCTGTTGATTGTTCTTTCTGCGGCACAAACTGTAGACACTGACAGTTTCTGTTGAACTCTCCACTGTCAGTCTCAATCACATGATTTGGGCGCTGAATTCTTTTTTCTTCATGACAGCCCCCCCTCCCCCATCCACTTGGACATGAACATGGTCACCAGGTTCTTGACCAGGCAGTTCTCTGAGTAACGTCTGTTGTAGAAGTGTTCATAAGCTCTTTCAGCCTTTTTATCCAATTTAGGAACTCTCTTCATGTTTGGCCACTTTGGAGAGAGATTCTTTTCCAAAGTTGGAACAGTACTTCCTATGTTTTTCCTGGGGAAACACAGTGAGGGAGGTTATGGTGCAAAATATCGGGCCCCATTAATGATCAGGAAAGGGCTATTGCTACTGGGGGATCCAATCCTGCTGCTCATCACAGCAGTCCACCTGGCATGCCATCAATTTTGGGGTCCGGGTTTTGCTTAAGAAGTTTATTTTAAAATTTAGAAATAGCATGTAAACAGTTTT
Organism: Chrysemys picta bellii; assembly: GCF_011386835.1. NCBI lineage: Eukaryota > Metazoa > Chordata > Testudines > Emydidae > Chrysemys > Chrysemys picta. Next base: position 107,345,724 of record NC_088792.1, read on the forward strand.
ATTTTTAAAATAATGGAAAGTTGAGTTAGACAGTTCATTTAGAGTCAACTGAAAATAAAAGATACCATGCAGTTTATATATTTATTTCATTAGATTTAAGCATTATATCTACAAACAGTTCTAGGTCAATGTAGCTTGTGACAACAGTGTGTGCCACAATCACACAGTAGAGCATAAGCTGGGGTTATTCAGCCACATGGCAGGAGATCATTGTGTGATGCTCATTCTCTACAGATCATCTAGCATACAGCAGAACAGTGAGGACATTTATTTAAAAGCAATGGCCACAAGGACCACTTTGCAACCCTTCATCCCTAAATAATGACTATGCAATTTTCTCTCTTCATCCTCAAAACAAAACATCTATTGAGTTAATCCTAGGAAGCAATTGTTTGCCCACCCCTAGGCAACTGAGGCGAATGCTCTTTCTGAACTTTCATCCCTTAACTGTAGAAACGACGGCTGTGGAAGCTGTGGTTTTCATGGAAAACCATTGCTTCCCCACCCCTTCCTAGCATCACAGGCTGTAAAACTGCAGGTTATATGGGGTCTAGGCATACATATTTATTTTAAAGGCAAACTCCTGCAGCTAGCTGGTAAGGAGACCGTCTTATCATCAGGGTCTCCGTCTTTTTCCTTATACCTCACTTCCTCGTTGTATGCTCAGCTGTGTCCCCCTACTGCCAGGGAGTTTAAGTGACGCTACGGACAGCTTAAAGCACATGCAAGCACCTGGTTAAAAGCCTGAGTCTGGGGACCATGAAATAGGATTTCAGCTTACATTTTCATAAATTCTCCTGGACAAGGGTGTGTGCAAGGGGGAGCAAGCAGGGCACGCCCCTCCTCCCCCTGGGTAGTCATCAGGGGCACAGAACTTCTCCGGCCCCAGGGGGGCAAGGAAGATCAAGTGCCTGGTGGGGTCAGGGCTGGGAAGACTGAGCTCTGCCAGGGGAAAAAGAGGGGATAGCGAGTGCCTCCCGGGGCTGGGGGGGAGGGGGAGAGAAGGAAGAGCAGCGAGCTTCTGTGCCCGCCGAAAGGGGTCAAATTTAAATTCCTGTGCACACCCCTGCTCCTTGAAAACAAACTGATATAAACCAATCACTATGGTTGAAAGGAGAAAGCAGCTGGATATTCACTTCTGCTGCAGAAGGCTTGTTGGAGAGGGGCTGGGGAGAAAGGGTGAACTTCAGACATGTTGTACCCTTCCTCTCCCCCGCGCGTAATGTAAAGTCAGTCATGAAAGATTGTGAACTAGGCCAAAAGAATTCTCACCAACTCTCCCCCAAATCCTTATGTATAGGGCTGGCCTAGGGGCGTCATAATGGTGCACAGGGATAGCGAACAATAAGCAGCATGGATTTGAGTGTGTCACCAACTTGACTGATTTTGGAAGTTCAGCAGATTTATTAAATACTTTCTTAAAATTCAGATGGGTTAGAGTATCAAGAATTATTTGCTGGGATCTCAACACTGTGACATGACTGAAAAATGGCAGAATAACTATGAACGGAGAGCAAAACGATTTGGGGATGGCGGGGAGGTGAAGAGGTCTAGTGCAGGGTTGTTCCACACAGTATTAGGGTTGAGCTCACTCAATCAGCGGCAGACTGAAAGAAGACATGCTAAATATAATTACAAAGGGAGATGATGTGGAACTGAGGACAAAGAATAAAAAAGAGCCAGAAATTAGGAGATTCAACCTGGACAAGGAAAGCTAATTTACGTGGGTGCATAAGAAATAATTAATCCTTAAACAAAATACATTTAACAGTATTGCCAAGTCATAAAAGGTGTAGTGGTGGGCAGCAATTTAGATACAAGCTTCTAATGCAATGTAGTAGCAGATAACAGTACTTGTCAACTTCAAGTGTTCAAGAATAACGAGTCAGCACCCTTTTCCCCGAAACCATGAGATTGGCTTTAAAATCATGAGATTTTACAAACCACCACATTTGGGGCTCTTTTTATTTGCTTTCTGGTGTCAGTGTCTAAGATTCACATTTGTAAGCTTTTTCTCTGCAGCTATAAGGGCTAAATATTGACTTTAAGAAAACAAAAGTTGTGATTCCCAATTCCCAAATATAGACTCTTGGGGCAAACAAACGTTATCACAAAAGTTGGCAACAGCAAGATAATGAGATTTTTGATTACACATACAGAGGTGTTTTAGACTAAAACCAGCCCGCTCTATATGGCTCCTGGAACATACCCCCGTAACTGTGGCCAGCTTTGGACACTTCAGAACCAGGAAAACGTAGACAAATTGGAGGGAAATCCGATAACAAAAAAGGTTAAGAGACTGGAGCAATTAACTTAAGAAAGATACATTGAAGATTCTGTTGGCTAAACAACAGTCAAGCATGGTATGTGTGGAAGAAGATGGGTTACATAGCTACAAGTATCCGAAGGGAGGAAACACCAAGGTGAGAGGCAGCTGAGGCTGGTGCTAAAGGGGACAGATGGGATAAGTTGGACAGAAGGAACATTTCAGCTAAACAGTCTTAACTCAGACCTAATATAGCCTAGTCATAGAATCATAGATTAGAGTTGGAAGAGACCTCAGGAGGTCATCTAGTCCAACCCCCTGCTCAAAGCAGGACCAACCCCAACTAAATCATCCCAGCCAGGGCTTTAGCAAGCTGGGCCTTAATCTCTAATGTCATTCAATAAAAAAATAACTAATTATATGGACATAAGTATAAAGCTATTCTGTATAGCTTATAAGAACTGTAAAAATATAATCATTCTTTTACGCTAACAGAACCTCAAGAGCCCAAGCACACCTTTAAATGTAATTTTCTTCCACTCTGATAGCATCAGCGGTAGCTCACAACAGATTTATCCAGCAGGCAGAGCTCATACTGCTCTGAAAATAACAGGAGGAGTGCTTTATAACCGGGAGGGTTGACAGGCTTAATGACAGTGGCATGGCAAAGCATCACTAATGCCTGGCCATCAGTTTCTTCCTCTATGTACAGAATTCAGCAATATTACTTAACTTGCTGTTTCCCCAAGTTACAGGCACTGGGACCGAGCGATTTCACGCAGAGAATATTGGCTAATTGTTGCTGACTGCAGCTTTCGAATGTTTTATAGTTCCATTTGTCACGTACAATAATGCTTTTTTACAGAGCTGCTCACATTAGGAAACTTTCTGTGCAACTGTGTAAGCATCAGTTGCGTGATTAGAATAAATACCTATAGATCTCTACCAAGGAAGAGTTACATAAGGGGCATTTCAAGAGTTTTTTCTACACATTAGTATCAGATTTTCATCATTTTCAGATTCTCCCCCTCATTGTATTTAAACACTCATAAACACAATGTATTTAAATACTATAAATACATTAAGAGGAAAACTTTTATTATGTAAAAGTGCTCTGGGAGTTTAGACATTGTACATGAACACCTTCTTAGGTTTCCTTAAATTCACATTCAAGAAACAACCAATTGAAAAGGGAAAGCTTCCTTTTCTGATGCAGTATCTGGGAATGTGCCATCATGACTGAGATTGCTGGCTGCTTCCGTGTATACTGTCTTGACTGCAACAAGCTCCATGTGTATTCTGAATTCAACCTGCTGGGAGCAAGAACTACACTCACTTTCACAAAAAAGGATTTTTTTTTTTTAAATATAAGGGATGTAGTATACTTGAGAGATTACAAATGGAATCACATATTAGGTTGCTACTATACAAAGTATCTTAAAATGAAAGTCTACAGCTACATTTATGTATAGGTTTTACTACTTAAAAAAAAATTTGCTCCCATCTCTTATGGTCTTATTTTCCTTTCACATATATTCAGACTTGTGTGCTGTGATAGGACCAAGTGATTCGTAACAACTTCAGCTTTAATTCCATGGCTAACATCTCTAATTTAACCCATACAATGTCCCCCTTAAAAAGCATTGCTCTAGGCCATTTAATATGTCCCTTCCTTCTTGGTGGGGGCATTAATAAACAAACAAACAAACCCCAAAAAACCCACACAAATCAACTCTTTGCTTAGCATACAGGGACAAATTCCCTGCTGCCATGGTTACCGTTCCAACTTCTCTCGTGGTACTAGAAATAAAAAACTTCCCTTGAGAACAGAAGGCTATAATGTTAGTTCTCCCCTCCCCTCACTCATCATTGTTAGCCACTAAATCGGCTACATCTGGCATATTTAATTTGGACTAAATAAAATGTCACTAATTAAAAAGATGCCGAACAAGCAGTACATGACATTATAGAAATAGAGAGCTTAGTATTTGAACACAGCCCATTAGGAACTGAAAGGGCCAACTAGTTTTCATTAAAAGCTTAGGCATAAAGGAGGCTAACCGGTTCCGTTCCTCTTATAAATTCTTATTTGTGACAGCGTTCTCCACAAATTTTCCCTTATAATCTAGGTAAGAGAAGATCATTAAATGTTCTTTCCTACACAAGTTGTGCACATAAGTATGTTATTTAATTTCACTGTAGATGGTATTGTTAGTTTAAAAATCTTCAGTGTAAAATGTTCATTATAGCTGCTCAGTAGGAGGGTTTATTTAGTAAAGCTATAATAATGAGTGGAATGTTTAGCAGAACATTGACACAAGATATTCCAGAAGGCGCACATGGTTATGCAAGCCTCCCTGAATCCTCAGCTGTCCTTTTGTCCAATTTTATGTTCCAGTATAGCCTATTTCACAATATTGTGCACTGCAGTACCAAACTCATCTTCTTTCTTCCCTCTGAACTGTTCTCCCTTACCCAGCCCATGTCCCTCCCCATTTTCACCTGGCAGCTTCAGTTCTACCCCTCAAACAACCACCTCTCACACCAAGGTATCTGTTTCACTCTAGTTAGAGCCATGAGAACTACTTTCTATAGTAACTTAAATGTTTTCTGCTGAAAGCAGTTCCTCTTCCCACATCATCAGTAAACGTTTATAGAGTGATGCACACCATGCTCCTGGACTGCATTTATATCTATGCAGACACCTTTCGTTTAGGTGTCTATCAACCTGTTTGTTCTTTCAGGTTGTAATATGATGCTAAGATTCTGCCTCTATGGATTCACATAACTCTCAATTCTTCTTTCTTCCTTTTTGGTCATCTTATCTCTGGCTTTATCATCATCATTACAATACAGAAGGGCAGCTAGCTATAAGGCATGATGCAAAAGGCCTATGTGTCCTCACTGTCCAAGCCTTCCATTTTTAATAGTTGAATAAACTTGCAAATTAGTTTCCTCTTCCTTCATTTAAATGTCTCAATCACCTGATAAATCTAGCCCTCTATATTTTCATGCAAGTTTGACCCAAGTCAGATACTTTATGCAATATTTATCTCGATCCATTTTTAGTTTTATTCTTATTGGGACCCAAATAAGCTGCATACATGCAAGATACAAATTCCTCCAAACCTGAAGTTTAATGGAAATGTTAACCGACCCTTGAATGGTTCATAGTATTAGCAGTTTTATATGTCAACTTCTAGCCATTTGATTTTGTATGCAGTCAGTAGGTAGATACAATACTCTCTTTGCAAACTAATGATTTATGGGTGTATTAGTAAATTGCACTGGGTTTTAACAGTGGTTGTGGGGGTAAACGCTATGAGTTGATTAGAATATTACTCATGTATGGGTATAATTATATCATTTTGATGTATATTTAAAATTGGTGGAGAAAAGGACTCCCCTAACTGGTATATTATGTGACTTCTATGGAGTGTAAAATTGTGACTACCAGATGCTTAAGATTTGGAACTTTTAAGCTAGTTTAAGGACACTTAACATCTTGACCAGGGATGCAGAGGAGTACTCAAAAAGGATATTCTGGTGGGGGAAGCATTAGGTAACATTAGAACATCTCCAGATTCATAACAGCTTTCCAAACCAATTGTCCAAAGAATACCCCCACACACCAAGCAGCTGCATTTTCCCCCACAAAGGATGTTTCATTCCAAACCCCTTAATATATACACTGTGTACCCACTTAAGAATTATTATATCTTCAAAAAATATCAAAGCCTTCTGAAGTCCAATTAGCTGGAATGTCTATAAACTGCCCAGTTGTCTAGGACTTTTCATCAATATCTAGCAAGGCCATGCCATGGGACTACAAAAATCTCCATTCTCTAAATTAACTGAACACACCACAAGTCACTACACGGAAAGTTAATCAACTGACCTAAACAAATCAGGGAAGTCTAAATATCAGGGGTTTTACCAACATGAATGTTACAATAGAATAATCCTTTGCTAATGTAGAACTGTGCTGTACAAGCAAGTACAGATTTAGTACCAAATCTTGTTACCTGGCATGATAGAAAGTTGTTGTATGAAGAAATAAAGCTTTCTACTCCAGATTTATTTTTACAAAGGTATTGCTATAGAGTTATGTGTCAAGACACAGTTGGCTTTCATTTAAGCCATCCTATCTTTGAAGTTGGTTGAAAGTACATTTTTACTCGCTACTCCCATCCCCCCAAAAGTGGACAATTTGTGGTAATTTCCAATGGATTTGTCCAATGCACTCTGTCCATCCAATTAACATCTTGCATGAATGCAGTTAACTTGCCTTTTGCATTGGCGAAGAGCCGAAGCAATGCTTTTCATGGACTGCCCATTAAACATTTAAGATGGTGAGCCCTACTAGTAAGACATTAATATTCAAATAGGTTTCTTTGTACAGGCATAGTTTGAGTGAATACTAAGTATACTTTCTAGATGTATACTTTTGTACCAAGGACAGATCAACCTTCCTTCTATAAAAAAAACAAAACACAAAACTTGTTACTCTGCTTCTCTAAGTCACTATGAACAATATAGAATTCTACAGCTGTACTATACTAAACTGGACATCTTCCATACTTGCTAGACAGCAGCTTTACTAATGTACTTCAGGTGGGAATAAATAAGACAGACAGAAGAATAGCAGAATACAGTAATGACCAAGTTTACGGTACATCTTTCTAAGGTCAGTAAGAAATAGGTTTACTGCAATGCACACGCGTGAGGAAACTACACGGATCCTTCTACAACTTTAAAGTCGCCTTCATCCAGAGGTGAAGATAACTCTGTATTTTTATTATATGTATAAAACATAAATATGATCTAATAAAATAATAATTATTATATATAAAGAAACAAAAGTCTTCTCCACTATAGCCAAGCTCACTTTTTCCCTTTAACCTCAGGTTACAAGCATACTTAAAACAATCACTCATGCAGAGGAACAACAGAAACTTTATTCCTGTCCTGGCAACATTTTCTTTGTCTTTAAAAGGATTTGTAGGTGCTGTAGTTGCAAGATGGTACTTCTTGAAGGAGTATTCTGAAAAAAAAATGTAGGTCACCGAAACCTTATCTGAAACTGAACCCAGGAGCCAAAATTGAAAAGAAAGCACTAATGCAGAATGTACAAGTCCTTTCTCTCTCTCTCTCTCTCACACACACACACACACACACACACACACACACACACACACACACACACACACACACACACACACACACACACACTTCTCATGGATAACTGTTGGAAGGTAGGACAATGCCTGTATCTAAGGATTTTTTTATTTTTATTTTGAAATTTCCATTTCTACTAGTGCCTCAACTCCATTCCCATCCCCCAAAATACAGGCATTTTAAACAACATGCATTAATGAAACCCAGTTATATGAAGCCAATAAAGTACAAAAGGATTGTACTTTAAGGGCATATAAACTTATTACAATATTTTGACTTATGTTTTGTAAATTTGTACATCTCAATTTAATATCCAATCTTGAATGTAAAAAAAATAAATCTCAAGTCTCCTTCTAGGCAAGATGCACTGCTCAGAGACATATTTTTGATAAAGTTTTATTTGACAATAGCTTAGTATGAACTTCAGTAACCCACTAAGGTCTGCTAGGTTTGAGCTTTATTACCCTTTTCCATTCATGGCACAGAAGCTTGCAGTTATCCTGACTCTATACATTTTTAGACTTGCAGTATGCAACCATTTTCTGCTCAACCACTCCACTTCTACCTCTTCAGTTAGCTACAGCCTGCATTCCTCAAATTACTTGAATTGCTCACATTAAAAATAACCAGTTCTACATAGTGCATCCTCAAAGTTAATTTATTTTGTAATTAGACATATATTTAAAAAAAAATCCATTGTTAACCTTTGTTCTTTTCAAAAACTGCTCAGCTTATTCAAAGCAATGTGATGTTATTTGGATTTCTGAAAACATACCAAATCCTAATTTATCAATGCTTGGTTTTTTCCCAGAAAGATAATGCCTTGTACAGAAATAATTTAGGAGTCTTTTCCAGCTCTCAAAAGGAATGCTCTTTTATGCGATTTAGGGTAATAAAAATTGCTTTTGTAGATTTGTAGATTATTTTGTTGCCACAAAACAAGAGTTTCATGGGATTTGCTACTTCCTCCCTTCCCCCCACTAGGGAACAAGATTTTGTGTGTTAAGTGTCAAAAATTTTGCTAACTGCAGAGTATTATTAAACCCAGACAGTACTGAAACCATTTTCAGTTCAACTATTGCTCATATACACATCAACAAGGAAGAAATTGATAAGACCGCAATGAAATTTAAGGCCTATAATTGGTTTTGTGGTTTGATTGCCAGAGTACTTCAGGTTCTTCTTTCAACTCATCTGACTGCACAAAAAACAACCAGAGTTTTGTTACTGTACTTGCTTGTACTGAAGCCTGGCCAGCCTATACGCTCTATTAATTCCACTTTTTAAATCTTATTAAATAGGGAGAATGTCAGCTTATTACAGGCTATACTATGAAAGTTGTGTTGTAAAGACTAACTGGAAAGTCTCATCCTTTAAAGAGCCATAGGATGCATTTCCCCTCCCAGACATAAAAGACACAATACAGCACCAAGGTTCATAGTTTATTCCTCCCCTACAAGCAGCATTTTTCCCTAGTTTCAACATTAAACTAGACAAATTATCAGTTAACTTCAATATGGGGTCCAATATTACAGTCACCTTGAGATGATTAATTCCACCCCCTTGCCCATATACATTAGAGCTATGATAGAGAGTTAAACTGATTCAGGCTCATGGGGCTTGTTGGATGAAGCTAAAAAACAGCAGTGTAGACTTTCCAACTTGGGTGGGAGCCTAGGCTCTATGACTTTCCTTCCTTGCCAGGTTTCACAGCCAGGCTCCATACCTAGGGGGAACACCTACAGTGCTTCTTCAGCCCTGTAGCATGAGCCCAGGTCAGCTGACCCAGGGTACAATATGCACTAATGCATGTTTCCCACTCCCCCATGGAAACGTACCCTTACATATTGAGGCCCAGCCAATTGCGGACACGAATAGTCCCCATCTCAAGTCAGAAGATGCAATTCATATCATGTATGCCACAGGGAAGATGATCTCCGTGGGAGTCCCCAGTAACCTCTTAGCAAAGCTGAAGTCTCCAGACTGAGTTTCTCACAACCCTGGATCTAAGGTGGTGAGTATATTCTGCTGACAAATATCACAACTGTTCTGTAACCGGATGACATCATTGACTATTAAGAAAGTTGTCATGCAGATAACAAAATGATGATCACGGCTGCTCCTGCTGTTTGTCACTGAGGTGGGAAGAGACCACTATGTTCAAAATGTGCAATATTTGATTTGTAATTTTAAAAAGTTTAACCACAACAAGTATTTAATTCTGAATACTCTCATCTGAAGTGGTATTCCAACAGCTACATTAAATTTAGTTCTGCACCCTAGATTATGCAAGTCTGGCCACATGTGCACCCTCCCAGACATTTCTAGCACTCTGATCAAGATGAAAGACTTTTATTGTAATTATGTTGATGCATAGCCATTAAAATGAAACAAGATGAATGGACTTTACAGAGAGCTTTCATGCATCCTTTCTATGCCAGCTTTAGCAAAATACAGAATCCTGTGAAATATCACTAAGAGCGAGTGCCAGTGGTATTTGAGGATATGTCTACACTGCAACATAAGCTCAGGATTAGCAGAACTTGAGCTAGCAAACCCCAAGTTTATTAACCTAGAGTTTGCGCTCATTTGTAACCCAAGGTTAGAAATTGTTGAATCTTGGGTCCCAACCCGGGACTCCAGCATCTATACTGTATTACATGGACCAGAGGCCAACTACCCAAATCGCAGCTGTCCAAGGGCCCTCCCAAAACGTGAACACTCTAGCCCTTTGTCCGTGGTGCAGTGTAGTGACTGTCCACCAAACCTGATAGACCAGAGGACAAAAAGTCAGCCCTGGGGATTGTGGGATACATTTGGTATACTCCCAGAGCATGAGTTCAGTGGTGCTGCGTCTACACTGCAAAGCAACAGGGCTTGAACAGCAGATCCTGGCTTGATTCAGGCTTGGAATCTCCACCTCCATCAGATTCTGGGATCCTGAGTCTGAGTTCTGGGTCAGTGTATTTTTATGTAGGCGGAAGGGGAGTTAGGTTTGACCCTGAATTTGACCCCTGGCCTTACACTGAGGTGTAGACATTCCCTTAGACTATCAAGAGATTCCTTTGCATACCCCAAAATGGGCTCAAGTCACTAGAGAGAAATTGGTCTTGTCTAAGGATTGAGTGGATGGGAAAAGTTCAGTACATTAGTAATAGGAATGATTTTCTACCATGACCAAAATGTCTCCATTAGAACAGAACTAAGCAAAATAATCTGAGCCATGACATTCAATTCATTTTAAGATTTTCCAAAATGTTGCTGCTGATACACTCATTCAATTCAATGACCAGCTATACAAGAGTTGGCTTAGTATTTAAAGACTCCGATTTCTACCATCATATTTGACTTATTTTTAAGAGCACCCTACAAAGCAGTTCAGATGAAAATTGACCAGTTCCTTTGTAGTGTCATCAGTTCTCCTACTCTGACATTGGTACGAATCTAACTATCATTGCTTAGGACTTTACAGAAGTAGATTCAGAGGCTACACTCAGTTGTAGCATAGATATAATTAAATATGCAATATGAAGAAGCTGCACCAACTCCTGGGGACGCCAATCAGTTAGCTCCAGTCATCTTGAGATAAGTCTGATGCTATAAACATCTAAAAAAAAAAAAGGAAAATGATGTAATGCCACAAAGAGGAGGAAAGGCGATTCCAAGGCAGATGCAGTACCTGAAACTAACTTGTTTTGACATGTACTAGATTTCAAGTCAACCCTTTGACTGATGAATTTGCCAAGAACTGAAGCATAAACCATGGAAACGTAAGGTGTGCCTCAACTTATTGTGTAAGATAAGGAATATATGGGAAAAGCAAGGATGGTGGAGTCTTAAATTGGGACAGTAGCTCCTTCCTGACACTACCTGACCCAAAAAGGGAATGTGCTGGAGACTCCCTAAGTAATCTGAACAGACATATGAAGATCAGGTCTCAAGAGATTTGAGGCCAAGTCTCTTGGCAATACTTTGATGTTGTTTTAGATAAGGGCCAGTGGTATCTTCATGTTATTACAGGAAGTGACACAGGAAAATGAAACTACAATAACCAGTGTCCCTTCTGTAAGATTTCCATGCAGTTTCATTCCTTCTGTAATTAAACACTGAGCCTATAATTCAAGCATTAGTAAGAGGCATAAAACTCATCTAATTTCTCACTTTGTGACTGGTTTTGGTTCTTGCCCTTCTTAAATTGGAAGGGAAGGAACCTAATCTGATGCTAGCCTAATGCTAGAGAGAGAGAGAGAGATCAGCAGATAATCCTGAACTACATATACAAAGAGAAAAGGTTACACTGCTCTACAGCCAAAATGCTTCTGAAATAAATGTAGTCAAACTTTACTAATTCTGGGTCACTGAGAATGAAAATGATGCTTAAAATTGTTGATTGGCTCTAGTTGTCAAGATATGCTATTGGATCAGTATATACGACCCTTGACTTGGGAATGGCGGAGGATAAGTGAGTTCTAAAGGGAAGGGATCTCAATTTAAACCAGAAATGACTAAAATACATCTTTGACTGGATCTATGAATAAATCTATGACTGGGTTCGGACAGTACTTGCTTTTTAGCAAAACAATGAATGATGCAATCTGAAGCTGGTATTGCGTCATACATGATATGAATTGCATCATGTTATTCCTAGAACTCATGGATGATGCAATCATAATGAAGCTTACATCACTCTGCTGAACAAACTGCCTTATATCAGCTCTAGAAATCATACAGTGCCGTGTCTCTTATTTGTCAGTGTTTGATTTTGCAAAGGGACACATTTCTGTTTAGCCAAAGTGAGCAGAGATGCCTCGTACTTGTGTGAACAGTGCAGATAACTTCTGATATGTTTGTGGTGAAGTGACTTTTGCATCACAAAAGCGCAGTATAACCACTGTGGTTAAGAAAGCCTATCACCTTTATTTTGGCTGCAAAATTGGAGATCAGGACAAGAGGTGGGCCCCACACATATGCTGCAACACTTGTGCAACAAATCTTCGCCAGTGGTTGAACAGGAAAAGGAAATCTATGCCTTTTGCAGTGCCAATGATTTGGAGAGAGCCAACAGATCATACCAGCAATTGTTACTTCTGCACGGTGCCTCCAGTTGGGAAAGGTGTGTCAAAGAAGAAAAAGTGGACTGTGCATTATCCAAACATTCCATCAGCTATACGCCCAGTACCCCACGGAGAAGGACTGCCAGTTCCTGATGCACCAGAATCATTCTCACTTGAGTCAGACGAGGAAGAGGAAGAGGATGAAACTTCTGGTCCTGAACCATCAATGTCACAGGACCCACATTTTCTCCCATCCTCCTCCTCTGAACCACACCTCATAACACAAGGTGAACTGAATGACCTTGTCAGGGATTTGGAACTACCCAAGAGTAAGGCAGAGCTGTTGGGCTCCAGACTACAGCAGTGGAATCTCCTGGCAGGTGATGTTAGGGTTTCCATGTTCCGTGACCGTCAAAAGGATCTTGTCCCATTCTTCTTCATGGAAGGTGATCTTGTAGCCTGCAACAACATCGATGGTGTGATGGTAGCCCTCAACATCGTTCACGATCCAGATGAGTGGAGACTGTTCATTGATTCATCGAAGACGAGTCTTAAAGCTGTTTTACTGCATAATGGCAATGTTTTGCCATCAATTCCAGTTGGTCATGCAGTCCATATGAAGGAAACCTATGACAACATGAAACAACTTTTGAGGTGCATAAACTATGACCAACATCAGTGGCAGCTTTGTGGCGATTTAAAGGTTGTTGCTCTCTTGCTTGGTCTGCAGACTGGATACACAAAGTACTGCTGTTTTCTCTGCGAATGGGATAGTCGTGCAAGAGATTCCCACTACATCAAGAAAGATTGGCCACTCCGACAGTCATTGGAGCCTGGGAGGAAAAGTGTTCAGCATCCACCACTTGTTGAATCAAGGAAGATTTTGTTACCACCCTTACACATCAAGCTGGGTCTGATGAAGAACTTTGTCAAGGCCATTGACAAAACACAAGCAGCTTTCAAGTACCTCCGTGGAAAATTTCCAAGGTTAAGTGAAGCTAAGATAAAGGACGGTGTCTTTGTTGGTCCTCAGATTCGTGAACTTCTTCAAGATGATGCATTTGACCATGCACTGCATGGCAAGTAAAAGACGGCATAGAAAGCCTTCCAGTTAGTGGCAATAAATTTTCTCGGAAACAACCAGGCAGACAACTACAGGTTGTTGGTGGAAAACCTCCTCAAGGCATACAAAAGCCTTGGTTGCAACATGTCACTAAAGATACATTTTTTGCACTCTCATCTAGATTTTTTCTACCGAACTGCGGAGCAGTGAGCGACGAGCACGGCGAGCGATTTCACCAGGACATTGCAACAATGGAGAAACGCTATCAGGGCAAATGGAGCCCATCAATGCTTGCAGACTATTGCTGGACAGTGACAAGAGATGCTCCATTTAATGAATACAAGAGACAAGCCAAGAAGCGCCGAGTAGACCCTGAATAGGACTAAACTATGTACACAATAGTTTTTTGCCTTTTGTTTTATAATCAATTTTATTTATATAACCCTTTTGCTGATTTTTAAAGTGTTACATAAACGGGACAGATGAAATATTATCATGTAAAGCAACCATAAACACATGAAAAGACCTAGGTTTACAATTTATGATTAAAACTCTACTATCTACACAATATACATAGACATAAAATGTAAAAACTTAAATATCTTAGAAACAGTAGCCAATCAGTTGTTTTAATTGTCATATTTGAATTCAGCACATCAAAATACATAATAAATATCACATTTTATCTCTGAAGCAGATGACTTCTCAAAAATTGTAGACCAATGTTATATATGCAGTGTTGGGGGGGAAAATGTTTCATTCTAGAAGCAGCCACCCATTCTTGGTCCGAACCAGGAGGCAGTAATTGTAAATGACATTAGATACTCAGACCAGTAAGTGAGGGATGGTTCTCTTAGCCATTACTTGGTAAATGTCCTTTTCATATTTACTGTTGAACTCCAAGTTCCCTCTGATTTGGACAGTTTGCTTAATTAATGAGGGATCACTTCCTGTACATTTATCTTAAACATGCCTCTTCCCTTCACCTCCTCGCATCTTGCTCAGGGTAAGTGGAAAAAGACTGACTTATAGCACTCCAAGAAAACTACAATGCTTGTGATCTGGGGAGGGGAGGGGGCGTGGAGGGGTTGAAACTAACCCAGGCTGAAGAAAATGTCCTACGTTTTCAGCAGTGTGTACACTAAGACCTATTACTTCCACATTTTTCTAGGTCATTGATGCAAGAGCAAGGAGGCAGGCAGCTATATTAGTTGTGTGTGTACTTAACAGGATGCCAGCTCTCTGTACTCATCATGCACCAACACCAATTCCCCATTACACCACACACATAACACTTAAGAAAGAGGGTTTTGCTCATTCCCTATTTCAAAGATATTTACAATCAACCAAATCTTAGAGAAGTACTTAATTTCTGCAGTTTAAACAATACTTAAGTAGGGCTGCAATTTAACAAAGCAGACTATGTTAAGAGCAGATTAAGCTAGCAGTCTGCTGGTGGTTCTGTTTTACAACAGAGTCACTTAGTCAAGGATACTACATTTCAATATTACCACTACCTACTCCACGCGTGTGTATGGGAGATCAATGAAGTCCTTTCCACAAATTACAAAACCTACTGCTGTATGAGGACAGCAGACTAAACCCCAAAATTTCATCTAGATTTAGAGCAAGAAGTGCAGCAGAGACACGATGTGTCTAGATTGACATCAAGGATATGATCTGTGCTTGTGTAAACATACCTGCATTAGCTTTAATGAAGCTAGCTAGCTAAAAATAGTACTGAAGAAATGATAGCATAGGCAAGTATGCACCCAGGTGAATTTGTACGGTGCTGTAGCCTGTACCACCACAATCACACCTCCAATGTCAGTGTAGATATACCCTGAGTTGGGTGGGAAATGACTGCTGTAGTAGATACCATTTTGGAGGGTCTGTAACAGTTCCATTCACAGAGCAGAGGTCTTCCAACTGAAGTTCCTGGATCAGCAGTGTTCTGCAGGTAACTTCCTGGTAATTCACAGCATTACATGATACTGGAACTGGGATAAAGGAAGAGGGAGGGGACACAAGAAGATCTCTTTCATGGTGTGGTTTATAGAGTGAAATAGTTTGTGCATCTCTGGAGTAAGGGAGCCTGCATAGCATATTTCCACTGTACTTGAGTGATTTTTCATCCAAGGATCTCATTATTTCTTATTACTACAATGTAATACTTTTTTTTTTTAAACACCATGGGATGTTTTGATTAATCTCCCTGTGTTTCTTGAACACCATTGCTAAAATTCACCATCAGAGTAAAATCTACCCGTAGAGATTTTATGTAGATCCAAGAGAGACTTCAAAATCTTTGTATGGGTACATTTTACTATTGTGAATTTATCACTATACATTTGACTTGGTAATATAATAATCTCCATCTTTTGTCAGATTTGGAAATAATCCTATTTCCCTAATGCATAAATCTACACCCATTTAAGTGAAATTGTTTATTAAATGCCTTTGTAGGAATTACAATTCTAATATCTTGTTGAAGGTGACAGTTCATGTAATATCACATCATGCTCAGAGTTCTGTTAAGTTTGTGAACTACTGTAGCTGTAAAGTTTCAGAAGTAACATTTTCCAGCACAGTACAAAACAAAGACAATACTTGGATCTGACTATTTGAGGGCCTCCGTTTGACACACAATGGTACAGTGCAAGAGCCAATGCTGAGCCACAAACCATTAGGACAAGCTGTACAGCTTTGCCAAGCCAGATTCAATTTGTTAAAGAAAAAAGTTCAAGGATCAGCCTTAATAAAAGCCAAACAACATAAGAGCATCTAGTTCTGAAATAATATTTTCTTTGATATTACAAAGAGTTTATTTGCTTAGTGACTAGAATCAAGGTATTCCAGAAACACCAGATCTCAATTCATTGTCCATAAGAATCTGTGGAGGGGGTGGAAAGGAAAAGAGGCAGTGTCCACATGTCACAAGTCACTTCCTCTAACTTACTTTTGTTATTAGGAATGTCACCAGCATTGGGTGAATACTGCAAGTAGTATTTGAAAATATTTGGATTATAAGCCTCAAAGGTGCTTCGGCTCAGACTTCAGCACAGCACTTGAGCACGTGCTTGTGCTTAACCATAACCATGTTCTTAACTCCCACTGACTTCAGTGTGAATTAAGCATGCACTTAAGTGTTTTCCCTAAATCAGTGACTAAACCTTTTCTCTTCAATCTGCCAACATATGTATGAGTTAGCCTTTGGCTCACTAGAGAGTTGTGGAAAAGGAAGTGTCACAAATACTTGTGAATATTTATTTGTGCTGGAGATATTGCCATAGCAATCTTGCTTTCTGTCGGTTCAGGAGTCATTGGGGAAAAAATGTGACCAGTAACAGTATGAATAGTAAATTACTAACAGATACTCCAAGAGTGATTTGTTGCTTTTAATAGTTTGCAAGCATGAAGTGTGCTCACAGAAGCCCTAGGTCAAATTTTGGCCATATATATTTTGCAAAATTCAATCTGACTGGTTCACAAACAGAATAGAGGGGGTGAACTTGTCAGAGTGCTCACACAATAACTTACCTGTGGAATAGTGTGAAACTTTATTTATTAATTAAAGGTTAACTGCACAATGGAAGAGTTATGTGCAGAGGGGGAACCTGTGTACCTTTTGCGATAAATAGAGCAAACCTGAAAGGTCTCTGTCAGCTACCTCTTCTCCAATGTCTTCCCACCCAAAGAGTTGCTCCCCCCCCCCTTTTTTTTTTTTTTTTTTTTTTTTTTTTAAAGCACCACCACCTCAACACTCAGTTATACTAAGTTGCCATTACAGCAGTACCCAAACACCACCAATGTCTTGTAATGAAGGGGATCTCAATTACCGCTCAGGAGTTGCTGAGAGAACACATTTTACTTTCACACACTTTTGGTTTTCCACTTTTTTGAAACTTACCCACATGAAAGCTAAACAACCCTTTAAAAATTCAACAGTTGAGCTGAGTTTTGATCCCATCTCCTTACTCCTTATGATGCCTTGCTGCATTAATGCCAGGATGCAGTTAATTCTGACCCTGCCACAGAGCCAATACCATTAGTGGAAACAAGCCAATGGTTACACTGCTAGGAACATGGTCCACAGCTGGAGGGAGGAAGTGTTCTGCGGATACCAGATCACTGCACAAGTGCCCTTTATGTATGCACGATGCCCTTCCTTTTAACAAGTTCACATTTAATTAGTCACAAGGCTTGCCTCTACACATATTACAGCCATCTTGAAGCTTGGATTGTTTTGTTAACATTAATCGATTCCATCTTTTCAGACCAGTATTCGCACAGCTCTAACTAGTTAAGAAACAGTGCAACACAGAACAAGTCCAACAATTATAAAGCAACTATAAATCAAGGGAGCAGAAAATGGCAGAGAGAGAGTACCCTTATAAAGTATTCAGATTATACCAAGCAATAATGCATTGCTTTGGAGGCTAGAATCCAAGCTGGGAATTCGGATTATACCAAGGAGCAGTGAGCTTAAATTGCAGCAAGAGAGGTTTAGGTTGGACAATAGGAAAAACTTCCTAATTATAGTTAAGCACTGGAACAAACTGGCTAGAGAGGTGGTAGAATCTCAGTCATTGTCTAACCTGTTCTTAAAAACCTCCAAACACCTGTCAGGAATGGTCTAGTTCAGAGGTGTTCTAACTGCGGGGCATGGAGGAACATTTGGGGGGTGAGTGGCGATGCCAGGTGGCTCGGGCTTCAGCCCCAGGTGGCGGGGCTCTGGGAGGGAGTGCCACCTCCATCCCCAACTCACCTCTTTTTGTCTGGGTTGGGGGGTGGAGGTGGGGGGCGGGGCGGAAGAGACCAAAAATTGTAACTCGAAGTGGTAGCTCAGCTCAAGAAGATTGAAAGCTGCTCGTCTAGTTATTATGTAGTCCTGCCTTGAGTGCAGGGGACTGGACTAGATGACCTAGTGAGGTCCCTTTCAGCCCTTCACTTTAATGATTCTATAAGATTAGTACTTGTCCCACCATGTCTTGAGCAGTTCAGCTGTGTCCTTCAGCCGAGTGAGATTTATTAAATTCCTACTAAACCAGGGTTTCTCAAACTTCACTGTGCCACAACCCCCTTCTGACAACAAAAATTACTACAAGATCCCAGGAAGGGTGGACTGAAGCCTGAGCCCAGTCAAGCCCTGGCCGGGCCAAAGCCGAACCTCAAGGGTTTCAACCGTGGGGAGGGGTACTGTAACCTGAGCCCTGCCGCCCAGGGCCAAAGCTGAAGCCTGAGCCCTGGGCAATGGGGCTCAGTCTTTGGCTTCGGCCCCAGGCCCCAGCAACTCTGGCAACCCCATTAAAATGGGGTCACGACTCTCAGATTGAGAACTTCTTAGTCTTCTTAGGCGATGGAGCAAAGAACATAGAATGTGCAGGCTTCTGGTACAATGCGTAAGCATGTAATCTCCAAGCCAGTGAACCAGGAAATAGAACAAGCAAGATAATTACCATTTTTGCAGTTTCACACACAAAATATTGGATGAGTAAAAATTTAAAGGTTTAAATTAAGGCATTGTTAGCCATACAAGTACTGTTTAATTTTTGTTTTTTAAAGAATGGGCACTGTCAGTCTTAATATTTAGGCTACTGCTTTTACAGTTTTAAAATGAGCACACTGAATGCACATTATGTTTAGTGGATCAGTCCTAACAGCTTTCAGTAGAAAGTTAAAGCCATTTGGAATCACTTGAAGCATTTTTATTTTATAATCTATTATTGTCACTGTAACATTTTGCCTCCGTATTATAGTATCATATAATTATCAGCCTTTAGCATCATTTATCTACTTCAAAAACTGCCTCTGGCCATCTCAAAAAATGCAATCTTTTATTTCTCAGATTTTACCTCTTTCAAGTCCTCTAACTCCAACATACGTACAGCGTACATTTGCTAATTTTATTTTTAGCCATGATAATGTTACTGCACTATTTCCATTTCTAACATATACGTTATATAAAAGGACACATATAGATAAGGTGCACAAATATAAAATTCTATGGTGCATGTGTAAGTAGGCCAATACATATTTGCACTATAGTTAATATCACAGCAGCATTTAATATTTGCACAGGACAGTTATAAAGATAAATGGCAACGATTGTCTTATTTCTAGACATTTGTAAAAGAGTTTCAGAACGATTATGATGCCTGCTAAAACTTTCACATATCTGTGTTTTTTTGGGTGCAGCTGACCCTGCTGTCAGGTGTGCTCCTAATCCCACTTTGCCAGGGCAGCCATGTCCCAGGAATATGGACACCGGTTATTAAGCAACACTTCAGTGCACACTCGCCATCTGTCCGGCACTGAAGAAGTGCTGCTTCGTAATGGACAGCCAAAGTGCTCCTGCGAGTAAAGCCAGCATAGTGTCATAAGGAATTTTTTTTTTTTAATTTGAACATAGGAAATATTTAATGATTATTTCCAGAACTTTGTGACTGGCTTTCTGAATGACTTTCTGAAAGTGCCAGTACAGGAAAGATAAACAGCTCAATTCTCTGCTCCAAACTTCTTGCTACAATTGCTGGTAGAGGGACACAAAAGGTGGCTTTAAGCCATCTTTGCCCCTCCTCAATTTTGAAGCTGGTCCCTGACACAGAAGTTAGAGCTCCAAGGAGATAGCATACACTCCTGCTGATGCTGGTCAGACTCTGCGGCTAATGCCACTGGGGAGAGATTAAAAAGACGTGACTTTTCATCTTGGAAAAGAGATGACTATGGGGGAGACATAATAGATATCTAAATCGTGAATGGTGTGGAGGAAGTGAATAAGGAAGCGTTATTTACACCTTCACATAAACACAAAGACCCGGTGTCACCCAATGAAATTACTAGGCAACAGGTTTAACACAAATAAAAGGAAGTACTTCACACAACACAGCCAACCTGTGGAACTCATTGCCAGGGGATGTTGTGAAGGCCAAAAGTATAATGGGGTGTAAAAAACAAAACAAAACAGATAAGTTCATGGAAGATAGACCCATCAATGGCTATTAGCCAAGATGGTCAGCAATGCAACTCCAGAGAGCTCCCTAAACCTCTGACTTCCAGAAGCTCGGACCGGATGAGAGGGATGCCCTGTTCTGTTCATTCCCTCGGAAGCACCTGACACTGGCCATTGTCAGAAAACAGGACGCTGGGCTAGATGGACCATTTGTCTGACCCAATAGGACTGCTCTTCTGAGTGATTTCATATAAACTAACAGTTGTAACACCAAACTCACCAGATCAATTAAACATTGGGAAGGTGTATATTATATATATTTTTACAATTTCTGCTCTTACCAAGTAAAAAAGGACATAACTGAAGGGGAGACTTAATTTTTTTTTTAATCTACCTTAACCATACAGTTCCCACAGGGAAGGTCTGACCTCCCCAATTCTTTCCATATAATCATTGCAACTACCTGAAAAAAGAAATAAAAGGCACAAGCAACCCAGAAGTAAACAAACTAATGCATGTGCACCGATTTATTTTTTTAAGTCTCAGATCATGAACTTTTATTTTTGGACAGTTGCAAGGTTGCAACAAAGACCAAAAAAGAACCACTAACATAGGCCCATACTCTGCAACTGGACCCTGGGGACTTCAGAGGTTAATGTGGTCTGGCAAGGGCACAAGCAGCTGCCTATGTGAGCCAATTGCAAGATTGGGGCCAAAGGCAAAGGTTGAAACAAAAGCGGACTAAAACTACGGCCAACAATTGGTATTTTGCCTACATAACATCACTGCTGGTGTGCTCAAATGCAGCTTTTGCTTATGCAGTGATAACATTTTAGGTGCAAAATTAGCTAAGTACACATATGAAAAGTTCATAGTTTTATACTGCTGATCCTACAGAAACCCATCTCCCTGACTTCAAAACAGTGATAGCAGAAACCTTTATGTGAAGACAGATTATGAAACTAATGATAACTAAAACATCTGTTTACAGCAGTTCTTTTGAAGGACAACTAAAGTCGGACTAAAGGTGGCATTAATTTATAACCATTTAAGGAGTTTAATTTGCTAGAAAAGAGTAAATAATTTTGGTACATCAAACTGCTATTTGGAAGTTTGCCTTGGCTGTATAGAGGGCTGTGAGAAGTTTGCCTTATTTTCACAGTTGAAAGCTTCATTGACTCACACAAGATACTTTAGACTAATATCCTGTGGCACTGCAGTGACCTACATGTAATTATTGCATGCTTCTTCCAAAATATTTGTACACAACCAGAAATTATAGCCTAAGTTACCAACAAGTTTTTGGTTTATACCAGCAACACAAAGATGAACTTCAATTAGTGGTAACCTAGCTGTCTCATGTTTTTAGCCATTTTTTAGACAAATGTTTGGTTTATCTTCTGGTTACAATTTTCCTTACATAAACATATTTATCCTCTTAAATTATGTTTAAAAATCTCCATCTCTCCTATCTCCCTCAGATTTGAGGGGCTGGGCTGAGGAGCGGGGATCAAAGATCTTGGTATCCCTATTAATGCCCTCTTCAAAAGAAGTGTGAGATCTGAAGTATTTACTAAGTATTTAGTTTCATTTTGGTATTAATTGCACCAATTTAAAAAGGGGTGAGAGAGATGTGGGGAGGTGGGAAGGGCAATGCTTTTAGAGAAAAAGGTGTATATGAGGTAAAATTCAATAATTGGGGGTAGTATCGTTTAGTTGATTCCTCAAGCTTGTCAACATCCCCCAAAATAACATGGCTCTTAGCTTCATTTTGCTTTATGTGCCCTAATTTTGAGATGGTGCTTAGAGATTCAACAGCTATTCTGGCAAATATTGCTTGAAGAGTCATAGATTCCTTCCAGTGCCAGACATGTTAGGTGTTTTGTTTACCATACAACTAATTTGTGAAGTTACAACAATGTGTAACTGTTTTTTCCTACAGCGTTTCCTGAGTCAACTCAGAGTCCTACTCAGCTTCTGTTTAGTGTGCAGCGTCAGTTTTCAACTCCCCCAGAATATTCCCTACTCGGTTGATTCTCTAACTAAAATGTTTACTATGCCATTTAGTACTATGCCATTTAGCATGAACAGGTTGACATCTGGGCCCCCTTACTGTGAACTCTCTCCAAACACTCAGTCTGATTCGGTCTACAGCACTGAAATTGAGCATTGCCTCACCACTGCAAACTCACTATGAAAGCACGTTTGTCTAATTACCATTCATTCCTAGACTCCCTGAAGCATCAAATGTTTGACCACCCTAGCACAAGTCCTGCCTGACTTTGCCTTTTTCTTTTTTTTTTTTCCTTTTTTCTTTTTTTAAAAACAGTGCATTCTATCCACTGTCAGCATTTCAGATTTCCCTCATCTGGTCTCAGTCTTATCATTGCGAAAGTAACACGATGTGGGAAAGTCTTCATCATTTATTTGTTGCATAGGTTCACACTAGACGCTCTTCTGTCTTCTACCATTAGATGACATTTTCTCTATTAATTCAGCCTACCTGAATGCTTTCCTTCAAAATCAATGCAAGAGTAATCTAAAGACCATTTTGCACAAGAGACTATAAGATTTCGCCATTACTGAATTTCAGCTAGTTTACGCTTCCATTTTTACTCCCAGACAGATTAATTTTGATACTGCACTTTAGATTGTTTCCTGTAACTAGTGCTCCCATTTATTTATATACACATTTTACTTTGGTAAACATGCCCATCATTATATATCAAAGGAGTAGCCGTGTTAGTCTGGATCTGTAAAAGCAGCAAAGAGTCCTGTGGCACCTTATAGACTAACAGACGTATTGGAGCATGAGCTTTCGTGGGTGAATACCCACTTCTTCAGAAAATTTCCAGAGGCAGGTATAAATATGCAAGCAAGAGTGAGTCAGTCTGGAGATAACGAGGTTAGTTCAATCAGGGAGGATGAGGCCCTCTTCTAGCAGTTGAGGTGTGAACACCAAGGGAGGAGAAACTGCTTTTGTAGTTGGCTAGCCATTCACAGTCTTTGTTTAATCCTGATCTGATGGTGTCAAATTTGCAGATGAACTGAAGCTCAGCAGTTTCTCTTTGAAGTCTGGTCTTGAAGTTTCTTTGTTGCAGGATGGCTACCTTTAAATCTGCTATTGTGTGTCCAGGGAGGTTGAATTGTACTTCTACAGGTTTTTGTATATTGCCATTCCTAATATCTGATTTGTGTCCATTTATCCTTTTACGTAGGGACTGTCCAGTTTGGCCGATGTACATAGCAGAGGGGCATTGCTGGCATATATTACATTGGTGGACGTGCAGGTGAAGGAACTGGTGATGGTGTGGCTGATCTGGTTAGGTCCTGTGATGGTGTCGCTGGTGCAGATATGTGGGCAGAGTTGGCATCGAGGTTTGTTGCATGGGTTGGTTCCTGAGTTAGAGTTACTATGGTGTGGTTTGTAGTTACTGGTGAGAATATGCTTCAGGTTGACGGGTTGTCTGTGGGCGAGGACTGGCCTGCCACCCAAGGCCTGTGAAAGTGAGGGATCGTTGACCAGGATGGGTTGCAGATTTAAAGGTAGCCATCCTGCAACAAAAACACTGACTCACTCTTGCTTTCATATTTATACCTGCCTCTGGAAAATTCCACTCCATGCATCCGAAGAAGTGGGTATTCACCCACGAAAGCTCATGCTCCAATCTGTCTGTTAGTCTGTAAGGTGCCACAAGACTCTTTGCTGCTTTTACATCATTATATAGTATACCCTATGTTTTCCAGACGAAAATTGATATAGTTATTCACTGTATCAAGATCCTTCTCAACAGGTAATATGTACTGCAAGAGAGTGAAATTGAAATACAGTAGTTATAGCCTCAAGTTTTTTCTCACTTCTGATATTTTTCACTGCCTTACAACTGAAGTGTTAAGTGTGTGGTGCATTTCATAACATTAAAAACAATGAATAAAAGAAGACAGTTCCATAAGCCATACTAGATTTATTTTGCCCTACTGAAAATTCCAAAACAAATCCCCAGTATGGACCTGGGCGGACCATGTGCATGAAGTAATCCCAGAATAGTGCATAAGTGATGTCCTAAAGCACATCCTGAATCAAGCAGTAGAAACTGGACGAAAAAAATACAGAAACTGACGGTACATGTCACAGTTCACTTCAAGCGTATAACATACATATATATCATGTTCCAGTTATAGTAAAAAGATGTTACGTGTGAAACAGATACAACATTTTCAGATGGAAATACTATTTTCAAGTGGGTGCCCTTTTAAAGGCATTAGAATCTGAAACACTGAATATTTTTTAGACCAGTGGTTCTCAACCAGGACTCCGGGACTTCTGGGGGGGCCGCAAACAGGGCCGGCATTAGACTTGCTGGGGCCCAGGGCAGAAAGCCAAAGCCTCACTGCATGGGGCTGAAGCCCAGGGCCCCAAGACCCGTCACCTGGGGCTGAAGCCAAAGTCTGAGCAACTTAGCTTCATGGGGCCCCCTGTTAAAGAGCCAACTACAAGGGTCTTTCTTTCCTGAATCACTGACATGCAGTTCAAGATAGCATCTTACAGCTATCTTTTAGGCTGCATTTTGTTTCATTTGATAAACTTATAAAAGCTACTGACTACTGAAGTGTGTGTGTGTGTTAGTTATATATATATATAAAAATAAAAAGAAGAGAAACAAATATAGAAGGCCTGAATAAGTTATGTGAGTCTCTAAATAGCTGCAGCCAGTCTCAACACACGCCTTGCTGCTTAGAAGAAAGGCCAGAAAAAGTGGTCTGTTATCAAGTGCCAGGAGTCATGAGAGAGTTGCCTACTACTTCATTTCAAAGTACCATTCCCCAGCACACAAGACATTCTGAGCTCTCTAGTTTCTTTGTGGGACAGCACACTATCTGGTCCTCATATCATGCACTGTTAAGAAATTTTAAATTAATTCAGAGAGAAGATGCATTTACAAAAAAGGTAGCAAATTATGTAGCACCTATTGTGTGGAGGTAAACTGTGGATGTTTATTTCAATCTAACCATTTCATTTAAAAATGGAATCTGAGGAAAACATTAGGTTTCAGTCTGCTTCATTGAAGAACTTTTCTAGAAAACCAAAAATAAGGTAATGCAACATCTTCATACCTTTGGCCCAGATTAGATTTGTACTTGGGTCTCCAGTCACAAATGAAAAGATTTTTTTTCAAATCATTTCATTCTAGTGCAAGTTTGTGGATCTCACAAATTATCCACAGCTTTTTGGCCCAAGTGCAGTGTCTACTTCATGGAGAGCTCCAGGACTAATAGCGGGGCTGGTGAAATGGAACTCTTTATGGGGTAGAGAGGGGTGGAAACGAGGGAAAAAATATTTATATGAGGACACCTTTTTTCCTGTGTGAGTACCCCAATTTGATTAAGTGTCACTGTAAAACTCTCAGTGTGAAGAGCCACTCAAGCCAGCTTTCCATCCGATAATTTTGCTTCTAAGTCCCATCCCCCTGCTCTCAGCCATCAGATCTAAGAAGATTACTTTGCTTTTTGTGCAGCTTTATGAAGTACATTAAAACCAGTAAAGACCACACATATCTTTAAAAGCAAATAGGCAGCTATTTATAAACCCCTTGAATTTTTAATCAGCAACAGGCTGGTAAGCACTATTGTGGCACCTAGAATATGCAGTATAATATACCCAATTACTGCTATAAGCAAATTATCCAGACTTCTTAATTAAATGAAACATTGCCTAGCATAATGAAATTCAGGAGAGGATATTAAATATTATTGCTTCATTCACTCCAAACATCCCTTCATTAACGGCAAGAGAGCTTCTGATATCTTGGTACTTACAAACCTTTTATAGCTTTGAAGTCTGGTTGCAGATAGTATTCTTTTGCCAGTGTTGCCCTGCTCAAGGACAAGATATATAAATATTTCTAGGCATCTTGAGGTTTTCCTTCTACTTTACACTGAAGTAATCAATTGTCAGCTTAAACGAGAATCTGTGATAGAAAAGTACTTCTACTTAATACTCACATGCTTACTAGCAGGTTGACTCTGAGGTAAAGATCCAGGAGCCAGTACTGGAGAGCTTGTAGGACTGCAAAGCTCTGGAAATGGATTTGGTATGGCTGGTAAAGAGGATGTTCTAAACTGCTGTTCTTCTTCTTGGAGACGTCTACAAACACATAAGAACTGAATATTAAAAGAAGAAATTAAGTCTCCTGACTAAGCCACTGCACTCCATTCAGCATATTGATATCGTACACCATTTAGGAAAGGGGATCAAACAAACTTTGTTCTAAACAAAGGTATTTTTTCACAATAACATGCATACAATTACAGTGATTGAATGAACAAATTAGGTAATGCATGTGAAAAGTCAGTCATGCATCCAAGCTTGTTTTGCTGCACCTAACTTGATTATTTGTGTGCATAATTGAGGTAATTGTGCACACAAATTAAATGCACATTTTGGTGAGGAAAAAAAAAATCAGACCTGTATCACAGATAGCAAGGGCTAAACTGAAGACTGTTAGTTTATGTTCTACATGCCAGAAGTACATATACGTGAGCTCACTCAAATGGATGCAATCCAAGAAAAGGGCTGCTACTGCCAAATTCTGGATCTGAACAATCCTGCCAGCAGAATCCTTGTAGACTTTGCCACCAGTCCTAGAGCTCTAGAATAGGAGCAGACTGCTGAAATGTCGCAGTTGATCGTAACTAGATCATAACAATGTTTCACCTCAGTAGTTACAATCAACTAGGATACTCCTATGCTAGAGTTCTAGGACTGGTGGCAAGGCCTACAAGAACTCTGCTGGCAGGATTGTTCAGATCCAGAATTTCGCAGCCTTCACGGTCCAGTATAAAGGCACACCTGTTTAAACAGGCAGATGGGCAAGATTTGGTTTTGGTGGGAAGTGGTGTGCCAGTCATAACTATGGGCTATAACAGTGGAAATTTGACTTGTCTAGCCAGGTGGTGGAGGTTTTCCCCACTCGTGTCTAAACAATGTGATGAAAGAGTTATCTAGATGCAGTAGAGCTACCTGGAATTGGTCCTTATATATTTTACGGTAACAATTCCCTATAATCAAGACAGCCTCTTGTGCGCCAAGCTTATAGACAGCCTATGATCAGAGACTTGCACTGACCTCCAGTATAGTGAAGTGGAATAGAATAAAAAATTTCTTCAATGCATTTAGAAGGTCTCAACTCAGCACACATCCCTCTTGTTGACATCTCCCATTAGCTAACTTAGGGGAGGAGCAGTCTAGCCGGCTTTTGTGATCCCACTGGAAGGCACCTATCTCTCCTCATTCATCATATAGGTGTTTAACTCAGGCTTTGTGAGGCCATGTGATTTTCTAGGCAACTAAAAGTTAAGCATGGTGACAGGGACGGATTAACTCTCCTGCGGGCCCGGGGCGATTAGATTTTGTGGGGCCCCTGTATACAAGTCTTTTTCCTAATTTAAAACAAAAATTATCACAATTATGGCATCAAGGCTATTAACACTATACTAAACTTGCCTTTTAATTAACATAAAGCCGTTCTGTGGGTTACATTTCAGTCTTAAAACATGTAGAATATAGCAAAGTTAAATTCAAAATAGCCTACTTCTTACCTTAGAACAGCTGTTATTTTAGTTTCTTTCTGGGAGGGAGTTTGTATGTAGGAGGGGGCTCCATTCTGGGGAAGAGTGTTGGGGTGCAGGAGGGGGTGTGAGGTGTGGGCTCTGGCCGGGAGGCACTTACCACAGGCGGCTCCCGGCGGGCGATGCAGCAGGGCTCAGGGAGGCTGCCTGCCTGCTTGCCGTGGTCCCATGCCGCTTCCGGAAGCGGCTGGCTGCTGGCATGTCTCTGCGTGCCCCTGGGGGGGGAAGGTGGACAATGTGTCTCCGTGTGCTGCCTGTGCAGCTCCTATTGGCCAGTTCCAACGGAGCGCGCGGAGCTGCCTCCCCTCCCGCCCCTGCCAGGGGCCGCACAGACGTGCCAGCAGCTGTCCACTTCCGGGAGCAGCATGGGGCCACGGCACGCAGGCAGCCTGCCGAGCCCTGCTGTGCAGGGGCCCCGGGCTGCAGCCCCTAAAGCCCTGCATTCATCTGCCCCTGCATGGTGATGCTGAGCCTAGGTAAATCTAGGCCCTACTGTACTAGTGCTTGTGGAACTGCACAGAGTTAAGAGAGAGTCAGATTCTTCTCTGATAAGTTTGTTATGCTTGGGAATGCCAAGGAAACAGTTTAAAAAAAAAACCAAATGCATCTTCCCCAGAGGATTATCACTGTGCTACGTGATGCCAATACCATGCCTAGAATGGACACCAGAACAGCTTGGCCAGAAAGCATTGGGCATTTCTTTGTGAATATGACCATGAATGGTAACAGGGAGCTTCGTGCCCCACTGGTCTTCTGGTTTCTGACATTGATTTCCAATAGAAGAACATAAATGCATGGACTTCGTATTTGAATGATGGATGAACCTGCAACGCACTAGTTCACATTCTGATAGCCAATTGGTGGAGAAGCTGTATATACGACTGTTGCCGTACTGACCACAGATGGCTGTGCCAATGGCAAAACTGAAGTTGAAGGCTACTCAAACCAAGCCTTCCATTAGTGAGTTAGGCTTACAGAAACTGACTTATACTGCTGTCAAAATGGAATACCAGGCTGAAATCTGCAAATGATTTGACACACTAAATTTTGCAGATGAAAGCTTTTAACACAAGCAAGTCAACAATTTTTGTGACTGTTTCCTCTTATGGACGCTGCCAACAAAGTGCTGGGGAAAAGGCATGCTAGCCTAAACATCAATGGGCAAGTCAACAGACCATGGAGATCATAGAAAAAACATGGCTTGGCTCACTTAATCGAGAACAACCGAAAATACCTATGCCTCAATGCCTTGCGTGTAACAGCTTTAAAGCAGGATCGTGAGATGTTTTGGGCAAATAAAGCTCTATTGATGGAAGCTGTATTGGCCACACGACTACAACACAGTCTATAAAGAACTGCATAACTTAAAAGCTGGTCCACAGAACAAATCCCTGCTCATCAAGGATCGACACAGTAACATACTCAGCACCAAGGCAGAATGACTAGATAGAAAGAACACTTTCAGGAGCTTCTTAAGTGCTTCTTCAGAGCAGCAGATTTGCAGTTCCAGGGGGACCCAAAGAGTCCAGTGACCACCCTCCGTGTAATGTGATGTCACGGTGAAGTAGATTCAAAGTGCAGCCTGTAAGCTCAATAATGGTCATACTGCCAAACTATCCAATGAATGCTGCCATGGGATTAATTCTTCCATTTTGGAAAAGGAAAGGCCATAATCTGGTGTGTTCCAATCACTGCAGCATCATTTTGCTTTCCATTTCAAGCAAATTGTTCATGCTGGTTCTTCCTGAGCAGGTTAAACCCACCATAAGGAATCTATGCTATCTACAGCAAGTCAGGTTTATGCCCAGCTGGATTAACCATGGAGCATATTCTTACCCTTAGACAAATTATTCAAAAAGCCCAAGAGTTTCAATGCAGGAAGGATGAGGTGTATATAGCCTTTATTGATGTGAAAGCTGCCTTTGACTCTGTTGATTGTTGATCCCTTTAGCTTTGCCTGCAAGCTGCTGGTGTGCCCGGCAAGTTCCTCAACCTTCTTGTAGAAATGCACTGCCAAAGTGAGAGCTGTGTTCTCTTAGGTCCAACTACTTTGAGTACAACAGTGGCGTCCGTCAAGAGTGAGTGGCTGCCCTGATCTGCTCAACATCATTATTGAACAAATGATGGAAGCGGTCACTAGGTGCAGATTAGGAGTGATACTGCATAACAGGCTTGGAATATGCTGATAACATGGCTATATTCACATCCTCATGAACTAATCTCATCCATGTACTGAAAATATTTAAGGAAATAACACGTAAGCTTGGTCTGCAAGTCAACTGGAAGAAGACGAACCTGATTAATGTGGCTGATGGACCCCTACCCCATCCACCATAATTGATGGACAAGAAGTTGAATTTGTCAACTTATTTGAATATCTTGGTTCCATTGTCACCAAGAAAGGAGGTTGCTTTCCTGACATGACATCAAATCAGTAAGGCTACAAGTGTTGTGCCCACTTTTTGGAAGCCTCTGTGGCAATACCACCACATATCAACTCAGACTAAGATGTGTATCCAACAAGCAGCAGTGGCTTCGGTCCTTTTGTAGAACTCTGAAACCTGGGCCACCACAGAAACACAAATGTGCCAGCTGGACGCTATTGACATGAAATAGCAATGATGTATTGAAGGCATATGGTGATTTCATCACGTTACAACAAGGTTGTCCGACACAGGACCAATCAGCCTCTTACGTCTTCCCACGTTATTAACCTCACCTGCTCAACCTTAATATAGAGCAGGCAGGTCAGGCTTTCTGGAAACAGGTGATCCAAAGTGTGCACTATGTGCTCCACAAGCAGGAGAATTAATGAATGAATTTGTGTTTCTCACTTCATTTGGAAAGGCTACTTGTTAACTGGAGGGAAAACCCCAAATATATTTGCAGACTGGATGAAAGCAAATCAGCATGTCCAGTTAAACCAACAGCAGGTTTTTTTAAAAAACACAAAAATAAACAAACAAGATTAAGAACCTTTTGTTACACATAAAAACCTTCAACTACTATTTTACCAAAAAGGGCATCTTTAAATCAGTTTGCTGTTCCCAGCACGGAACTTGCTGCTTGCAAGGTTGAAGTGAAAGATTAAAGATACTTCCACTTTCAGCTTCTTATTCACTAGCATAATGCTGCTATGTCTGGAGTTGAAGATACTTTATTGTAGCGGTTCTCAAACTCTGGGTTAAGACCCCAAAGTGGGTCACGACCCCATTTTAATGGGGTCGCTAAAGGTGGCATTAGACTTGCTCTATTAATATAAGGTTTTATAAATGTGTAACACAAGCCTGCTGTTTCAGTTTGGGCCTCATATAGGCAAATGCACCTGTAGACAAGTATCTAATGACCACTACAGAAGGTAAAGTGTTTCTATTAAACTAACAAGATACTTTGAGTAGATACTGTGCATGACAGCACATTTGCATGAAGGATATTAACTGAATCCAAACATGGAAGGTCACTTGAGCAAGCCCATACTAAAGACATGGCCTCCAAGTAATACAGACAATATACAAGATTGTATTTTCTGTCTTAGTTGGTAAGCCATCTCTCTCTTAAAAAAACAGAACAAAAATCAAGTGCATCACCACTGAGTACCATTAAGCAGCTGTCAGATATAAATCATGAGATGATCTGGGTTCTTTCAGTTAGCCCAAGACAAACAAACATAAGAGTCCCTCTATCTTGTCCTCTTTTCATACCTGACTGCCATAATGCGCACTGGCTGAGACCGCTGCACCTTCTGCCTTGGAGACATGGGCTGCAGAGAACTTGTTCCTGAGGTTGGCAGTTGGCTGCGATTAAGCTGGCCATTTTGAAGGAGGGGAGTGGTTTCTGACTGCATACCGCACACTGAGTACAAACTTTCAAATGAGGAGTTCATGTCATTTACCAAAGCTTCTAGATCCACATCATCATCTGAAAAACAAACAAAATAAAGATGGCATTACACATTTGAAGGCTAGAACTACTACAGAAATTTAGAAGGATAAAGACAATTTACAGAGCTTTACTAATAAGAGAGCACATATTTTCATATTATGAGCTCTCTTCACTGTCCATGTTTTTGTTATAGAAAGCTTTTTCCGAATCAGATGACAATTAAAAAAGGCAGAACACACTTTTGACAACCATTTGACTATTTAGAAATACGAAGACTGCTGTATCTACTGCTGGTAGTGAGTCTATTTTACCCTGCACTGTGGATGTAGTAGCAGTCCCTCATTCAGTGTCAATGTCAGTTACTAAGAGCAGTGAATTTTTATCTTTTCAGGTCTTTTCAATAAGATTAACTTGGATTTCTAAAACAGCATGCCTTGTATTGGAAGCATTACCTCACTTACTATAAGGACTGATATACACATTTTAAACTCAATGGCTTTTCAAATTTTCTCTGAACTTAAGAATTTTTGAGTATTCAGAGCATCAACAGATAGTATGACAAATGTTAAACTGTAAGATGCAAGAAACTAGACAGATTAAACCTTCTACAGAGGAGACTTAATAGGGGAAAAGAGAACCCGAGTTGGGCAAGTTGGAAAGCCACTGTGATGGTGTATCAAAATCTATCATTGGCTATCTGCCAATAGCCCTCCATCTCTTCAAATTTTTAGACTGCAGTGCTGACCAATGAAGGGAGTGGACGGGAGAGGGGAAATAAAACAAACACTTTTTTAAAATCCCTATTATGTTGTCCTCAATCTCTCCCAGTCCTCGAACTCTGAGTAGCCATGCAACCTACAGTAAATCTGCAATCTTTGCTCATTCATTCTTTGTTGGCTAGTTTAACTATGGGTACTTTGCGAGACAATAAACCCTGAGAGTCTTTTAAACTTAATACCCTCTAAATCCTCATTCTTAGAACACTTATTATAATAGATATTCCCTAGCAACAAGTTACCTCAACAATTACATAGCACTACCCAGTTAAAACAGGTTTCCTACCCCAAACAGCTTCCAATCTTGCTCCCCCACCCCCTCATTTTCTAGATAAACATCTATAAGTTTCCTTCAAGCCACTGTCAGTGGGTGTTCTGCCTGTGATACTTCAATAATCAGTTTTAAAGCAGTAGTGGAGACAGCTGCTGTTGAAGTCCTCATAATGTGTTGGTTTGACCACTGCACCTGAAATAGCGTTGCTGAATTTCTGTTCAACTACATATCTAATTAAACCGAAGCAGTGTTCAGGGCTCATTATAATGTCCAATGAACTAGTTTTGGACACTGCCACCCACAATTCATGATGTATATGACAAGCCAAGAACCTGCTCAAAACAAAACACCATAGAAATATCCAGGTATATTAAATACTGGGTCACATTTTCAAAAACAAAAGTAGTGACTTAGAACCTAAGTCCCATTTGAAGTCAATGGGACTTTCAACAGAGACTAAGTCACTTTAGTTTAATTGAAAGTGTTACCCAGGATATTTCTAGATTAAATATAGCCAATACAGAAGCAGCAAGTGCATTTGTTCCATTTTTGTATGGTTTTGTTTGTTCCTGGACCTTTATACCTTATGGCTGATTACCAATTGCTAAAGCACATCTTCACCAGACTAGACCGCCTCCTCTACTTTTTTTTGCCAGTTTACATATCCTTATGTAAGAGGATAAATTTAGTTATATCTAAACTTATCTACACCTTCCAAGTGTATCTTAAGTTTCACTCCCTCCCTCAGATTCTCCTCTTACCTGAGAAGCACATATCTGAAATAGGGTCACATTCCAGCTTTTCTGTCTCATCAGGGCAACAAGGAAGAGTTACAAGGCTCCTGAACTTAACCACTGAACTCTATATCACGGCATGGGAGGAGCTCCAGGCAGTGGGGCATCACCAGCATTATAAGAGGTAGAGCCAGATAGCGGTCAGGTGTTGCAGAAAAGGGATACCAAAACTGAGACACTAGGTATGTGTTAGGTGAATTAAGATCCATAACAACTGGTTAGCAAGCATAAAGCAGAACAGAGAGGAAGGTGTGTGTTTAGTGGAAATTAATGTGGCTTAGAGTCCCAGGGAGCTCTAATTTTATTAATCTTGACAAAGGTATTCATGTGTAACAAGATCATTAAACTTTCAGATTAACAAAACAGGGGGAAGATTAAGATTCACCTGTAGTTGATCAATAGGATACTTTTGATTAAGCAAATAGGCTCAGGGGTGCAATATGAACTTTAATGTGCATACAATAGTGCACTTCATTAAAAACACAGTCATATCAAGTACACTTGACACGGAGTTGAATTTGTTAGTGTTAGAAGGAGATCAACTCAACATTTAAATTCACTGTGCAGAGTGAAAAAAGACTGAGGATGCATTGGATAGACATGGTGAAGAATGACAGAACAAAAAGGTTTAAAGATGAACAAAGCTGTGAAGCTGGTACAAGATAGAAAGTGGTGGAAGGACTTCATTCGGCCCCATTGTCGCTGCTTTAAGAAAAAGTGTTTGAGGTGCTATATGTTTATATTAGTGAAGAACACCTTGCACTTGCATTGATGTTTGAGGGAGTTCTTAGATACTGTCGGAATTTGCTCCACAGTGTTTACCAGTTCCTGGACCCTGGTCATTAAGCACTTCGAAGATAAGAACTGATATCTTGAACTTCATGTAATATTCTATGGAGAGTCAACATACTGAGGTTATCACAGCTATGCCAGCATAGCTGTGCTGGCATAAGCCCCTAAATGTAGATACACCAACAGAAGGTGTTTCCCCACCCCTGTGATGTAGGAACATCACTTCCCTAAACAACAAACTCTGTGGACAGGAGAATTTTCTGTCAGCATAGCTGCATCTACACTGGGTTTTTTTGTCAGCATAGCTATGTAGCTAAGGGTTGTGGTTTTTTTCCCCATATTTCTGCCTGACACAGCTAGACTGGTATAAGTTTTAAGTGTGGAAGACCAGGCCTGAGTAGAGAGCAGATATGATGTGCTCATGATAATTCATGCTGCATTTTCTGATAACTGAAATTTCTTAAGGGATGATTGTTTGATGCTCAGATAGCTGACTGTATTGCTACAGTCCAGCCAGGAGATAACCTAACCTCCAAAATAAAAACCTGCGTTATCATCTGCCAGGACAAAACACAACCTCCTAGCCAACCACACAGTAGAAAACGTTACTTGTAACAAGAGCCTAGCTTAATCAAGGAGTTCAAAAGCACTCCAGACAGCCTTGACCATTTGTGGATGTGCAATTCAAAAGGGAATTTGCATCCACAGTGCAATCCCTCAAAGTGTTTTCCTCCACCAATCAACAATGCTGATCTTGCTCTAGGTTTAGGATTCAACAAGCTTAGGTTTAGGAGCAGCCAACTTTTCTTCATCCATGAACTGATCTTGACCAAGCACTGGGGTAGTTTGTTAACTATATTGTAGGGTTGCCACCTCTGAGGTACACCCGGGATGATTCTGAGCCCATAAAACTGGACAGCTCGCAGAAGGTACTGACCATCCTTACGGAGTCCCCAGTACAGCTACCTCAAAAAAGGAATGAGCCTGGGAAAACCTGGAGGAGAGGTTGCCACACTAGTATGTTGTATTTTGTGAAGGATATCAAGAGAGTTGTGTGTCATGTAAATCTGAATCACTGATGTTTCTCTGGTCCACTTAATGTCTGCATGTAAGTGTTGAAGATGACCAGAGAGAATTGATCCTCATAGGACTCTGTAAGCGAGGTCTTTGATTGCGAGGAGCAATCTCCAATCACTACCTTTTGGTCCCATCCTTCCACAGAGGACTCAAGCCATTTTAATAGATTCCCTTGTATACCTTCTTCAGATGGACAACAACATTCTGTGGCTGACTGTGGCAAATTCCGCAGCAAGGTCCAGGAGTATGAAGATGGATGCCTGGGTTTTATGTCTTTTCCTGAATTCAAGTTGTGTTGGGGCTAGGATATCTGCTTTTTCAAGATTTTTGCTCTGGCGCACGTGCACCCATGTTTGGAATTCATATATGGAGCATCACTAGAAGAAGAATCATCATCCTTTCCCTTTTAAATGTGTTAAAAAACATGAAATGCTAAGATTGCTGAGTCTTAATACACACCATAAAGATTTTTTGCAGTTCTGAACTACTCCTGAATCGGAGTCCTTACCAGATGTTGCTTAAGGGCATGAACAAGGCTCCACCGTACATCAACAGCAATATTTTTCGTAAAACTGAAGTGCGTGCTTTCAGCTACAAGACAAAATGCAAGGGTTCACTCGGGCTGGGGGCAAGGAGTACAAGAGATCATCATTGCACGTTCTATAGTGAATGTTGTCAGTAGCTACCGGTGTGGTGCTCTGCTTCTTGTTCGATGATGGTAACAGTCGGCTGTGTGCACGTTTCCTCTGTGTGCTGCCCCAGCTCTGCACAGATAGCTGACACAGCAGACCCCAAGAGAACCCCCAATGACCACAGACTCTAGAAAGGTACGAAGGAACCTGAGCCAGGTTTATTGTCAAACGAAGCACAGTAATAGTTTCCCGTAGACTCTACGAGACATACTACGAATTTGTGCCCCCTGGCAACGGATCGGCTCAGTCAGTGGCGGGACTTTCCACTGCCCCCTAGGCCAGACAAATATGCGCACCCCGGGACCTACTTTTATACAGTTACAGGACAGATTACTCGTCCCTACTAACATATTGAGGTACAGCCTCTTGGCTCTTTAGGGTGCTGTCTCCCCCT
This sequence comes from Chrysemys picta bellii, assembly GCF_011386835.1. Taxonomy (NCBI): domain Eukaryota; kingdom Metazoa; phylum Chordata; order Testudines; family Emydidae; genus Chrysemys; species Chrysemys picta. The sequence goes on from NC_088792.1 coordinate 107,382,547, forward strand.
TTGATCATGTTGTTTCAGACAAACAGACCTATCCATCATGCTGTACTTTCGACCCTGTCTTCAAGATACACCTGCCTGTTGCTTGTTATGTCTATGGAGTGTCCTTGTATCGGACTGTCCAGGTGCCATCTTGGCACAAGTTCCTCTTATTAGCACTTATATGTTAAGCACCTGCTTCTAACAACCTTCTTTTCACCAACTTCTGTGAGCGGGGCCTGCCTCTGGCTCACAGTCCAGCTTTTGCTTAGCAGTGCCTAGAAGTACTTTGGTTCAGGCTTCAGGCCTCAGACTGGGCCTCTGACACAAGAGCTTATGTTTCAGGGCCTCATCTTACTACAGTGAACAGCTGCTGAGTTAGATACTTCTGTCTTTTTCCACAGAAATAAAACAGCTTCATCAGAGCACCACCTAGTGTTTCTGTACATATTGTAATAAAGAAGGAGGTTATTATCAGGCCTGGAATACCTTAATCTACATCTAAAGCTTGGAGAGGTTTTTTTTGTTTAAGTAATTATTATGTGTAGTCCCCTATGCAGGACTGGATACATATGGAACAGAGTCCTATCTGTCCACTTTAACAACAAGTTTCTCCTGCTTTTTTAGTATTGATGTTAGTCCTGCAGCGACACCTCAGCTTGAGGGAGTGAACAATTCCCTCCCCTGTAACACAAAAGAATCTTTTACCAAGTTCCAATCAGCTCCACTTGTGCAAATCCCCTGAAGACAATAGGTTTTGCACAGCTGTCAGCAGGCCTATTACCCTGCAGAACTTTTATTACTCCCAATGTTGCATGGGGAAAGAATCCAGACTTTAGTGTAGAGATGGGGGTAGAGTTTTATTTTTCCCCCGAACTGGCAACCCTGTAAACTCAAACATCTTTATTCACGTGGACTGAGCACATTTCAGACGGCAAGAACAGTCCCCTAATGCCTTTGTTTGAAAATACTTTTTTTAAACTTAATCTGTACTTTAAGAGGGCTGCTTAAAGTGAATTAAGGCACATCAATTTTATTCTCATTTCCCCACCTGTACATTTCATTTTTCAACCCTCTTTCTTAGTTCGTTTCACATAAACTCTGTTTTGACCTCTGCTAGGGTAAGCACAGAAGATTAAGGACCATATATTGCTCTTCGGTCACCACTTGCAACTGATATTGCATAAATAGAAGACAGTATCAAACACTTACTCCCAAATACTGCCATAAAACAAAGCCAATTATCAGGGTAGCTGCTGTCCAAATAGATGGTGATCTTTCTTATAAGTACTGACACTAAGTTTCAGTACTGCATGAGCCAAATCCTGCTCAATGAGGCAAGGAGAATAAGAGTTCACGTAATGGCTAGCGAAATACAGGACAACGAGAGAATTTTTAAAGGCCTCCTTCATGTACATCAGTTAGCCCAAACGGGGATTGAGTCGTCTGGTAAAAACAACAGGAAGATAGTGCTGTATGCCTTTAGAACTCTGTGCCTGTTATGCAGTGAAAGTACTATGTTAGGGCTCTGCAAGTTCTATGCAACTGCATGGGGAATTAAATTGACATGAAAGGGATGTAGAGGTAATCTGCCAGGGTTTTTAAGAGAGTATGTTCTGTCTGAAACTCCTAACCCTAACTGGGGCTGATGTACTTCAAAGCTTCATGCTTGTCCATGTAGAGCTTACAAAATGCCATATGGGACTGCTCTCCAGTGGTAAGAAAGGCAGATCAGAAACCCAAGACTTGTCTCTGGAAAGGAGCATCAAGTTCAATTTAGGAAACCTGTGATCCTTGAGCACCAAAGTTCTGAGTGCGCTGGAATTCAACATATAAAGAAGTCTATGTGGAACTTTTAACACCTGTCATAGTCTTTGGGGAGCTTTGAAGTCACACATGCACCTATTCCAATTTCTGTAAGCCCAGCAGGAGGGTGGGAAGTCTTTAGCACAAAATTTATGCACATTAAACTTTATGTGCTGAAAAGAATTCAGTATATAAACACCTATGTACTTAAAACTTTATGGCTGGACTTGAGTCATGTTCTTAATATACACCCTATTTCTTTAAGTAAAATACATAGACAAACTAAGTTATTGCTGCTAGGTAACAACCATTAAAAAAAAAATAAGGCTACATACCAAGAATGTTACAGTTAATAAAACCCAAAGTGTTCAAGAGCACAGAAAGGATCAATTAAAGGTGGCTTGCAAAAGGCTTGCATCTGTGCCTGATTTGGAGTGTTCATGATGTATAAAACTAATTTTAAAAGTTTGTTGGGAAAAAAAGAGCGGGGAATGGTTGGTTGGTTGCTTTTTTCTGTAAGGATTAGAAATTCAGGATGGACTCTTATGGTGCCTTTCCTGGAAGACTGGGGATATGACAAGATAATGAAAACTGAGCAGGCTCAGAGAGGAAGGATTTTAGACTTACTGTTTAAAACCAAGGACGTTTTGTGATTTCTGTTAATGTTTATTTAATTACAATGACTACAGAACACTTTAGAGCAGGGGTGCCCAACCTACGGCCCTCCAGAGCATTTCATGAAGCCCGCAGCCTTTCAACACAATATACTGGCAGCTGATTCATTATGTCATCATGTCACATCATTTTAGTTTACACAAGTGTGTAAATAGACAATACTATGCATAGAAACAACTTAACTAAATACATATGAAACAAGCTGAACTTAAAATATAAATCAATCTAGGGGACTTTAAATCTTATTAAAATATGTAGAATCTGTTTGACTCACACAAGGTTGTGCTTAGATTTATGTGGCCCTCCTGTGTAAGAAGGTTGGGCCCCACTGTTTTAGAGAATGAATCTCCACCGAAGCCATCATAATAATCTGCCTTCCAATTAGGATGCCACTGTGCTCACAGTAAACATTCAAGAGCTCCTCCTCCATGGATCCTCCAGATAAAACAGGGAGGTCCTGACTGTACATCCCAGCTATTTCTAAGGTGAAAAACCTGCTCGGGTTCTGCCTATTTTAAAAAGAGACTTCTTGGCCCTTCTCTATACCTCAAAGTAGACAGAAGTGGTACAAATTTTATTCAATGAATACCTTTACTTTACACTAAACAGGTGAAAGTTCACACTGGATACCCCTAGGACAACCTCAGCTCTGAGCCACAAGACCTAGTAATCAAATATATCACTTCACTCTAGAGCATGAATTTAACTAAATCTTTAAATGCTTCCAACAAGAACAGACACTTAGATCCGAAGACAAAAATATCCGGAAGTTCCCAAGTCTGGATTAATAAGCCTATCAATTCCACTCCAGTTATAAAGAGATAGGGTGAAATAAGTAAATTAAGATCTGATTAACTTCCTGTGTGGAGGTATAACTGGGAAGAAGGGGAAGCTCAAGGACATTAGGATGCTCAGGTTTGGGTTGGAGTTCTTCCTGTATTTTTCGGATACATATAGCACCAGTGAATCTAATTATGGTGCTTGTGACAAGACAGTTGATAAGACACATGCAACACCTATTTCTTATATCCTCACTGTACACTGTATTTTAACCACCACAGCATTCAGACATTACTGAAACGAGTTTGTGTAATGGGCCAAATACTATGGGAATGGTCAAATCTTGTTCAGTATTAAACACTACACACATTTGCTTTATCAACCCTTGATTGTACAGCCCCTAGGGTCAGCAATTATTAAGATTCAATTTTTTTTCCTTAGGGTGATACTGTATAGGGAACACTGAAGCAAGACCATCCAAGGCAAAGTCTGAGTTTTTAAATAGACCACTGTGAAGTCCTCATTACCACTGTACTTTCTAAAAACAGAAAGCACATGAACTATAGGTTAAGATGGCTACTTAGAATTAAACATTAAAATGAAGGTGCGTTAAAAGTTTAAAAACCTTGTTTAGGACCCGGAAAACTGATGAAGAATGGGTAGGGTGACCAGATGTCCCGATTTTATAGGGACAGTCCTGATATTTGGGAATTTTTCTTATATAGGTACCTATTACCCCCCACCCCCGTCCCGATTTTTCACACTTTCTATCTGGTCACCCTAAGAATGGGCAGGAAGCACCAAACCTGCCCTCAACCTCCTTCTCTTTATGATAAGCAACTGGTTTGATGAAGTGGGTGCTCAGGTGTGACACACCTATATGTAGACCAACTGGTAAAGCTGAATATGCTGCCTGTCTCTAGGAAACAGGGCAGGAGAAGAGGCTGGTATCTAAATTGCAATGCCCATGATTGTAGAAAGGCTGCAACTCCTTCAAGGGTTGGGGTAGACTGGGCTTTCTCACTCAGTGAAATGGTGGATAGGGAAACAGCATTGTGCCTAGACTGTGCACATACAATAGAAATGCCATGCACTGTGCTCTCTTCTCTAGTGCAAATGTAGACAAGAGTGGCAAGTTGCTGGTCTAAACACTGAGGGCAAGGCAAGGCATTGGTCCGCAATGGGCAGCTATTTGAAGTACTGTTGGTAGGTCATATAGAAGATTGGCGGATTGCAACCCATGTTGGAAAGTCGTATTTTATGGGTAAATGGCTTTAAGAGGATTTCTGGTATACTGTATGAATTATATTCTGACAGAGCAAAGGTTGGCTTTGCTTGAATGCACCTTGAGATTATGCATTTACACTGAAGAGACAATGAACTGCTTTACAATATCCTATTACCTTTCCCTTAAAACTATGGAAACAAAAAGTTAGTGCAAGATGTATTAACTCCAATATTCCTTGATCCATACACATTAACTTTATACTTGCTATTTCATTGTGATGTTACAGTTTAATTTAAATCAATAAAGTTCTCTGAGTTATAAAGTAAAAAGATTAAGAGGCCACAAACTGAACACACACAGTACTACAGGGTAATTTAGGCTCAATGGAGCTCTGCCGCCTGACACTCAGCCCACTTTCCTTTACAAAATTTGCACTCCCCTTTCCTGATTAACTGCAATAATGCCAAGTAGAATAAGCAAACAACCTTTGCAAACGAAAACAAATACTATTTCATGGCTTGTCCTGCCAAGAAAGCACAAGCTTTATCCCAGCTCCAGGAAACTGAGTACATAACCTCATGACATGGCCCTCTGCTCAGCTAAAGCCAAGGCCTAAAATATCAAATTAGCTACTGAACCAGAGAATCTCCAGGACGACAAGGCAAGAATACTGCTGTATTATTGGTCAGGACAGACTATATACTCTCAGTTAAACGTTCAAGCAACAGCTCAGTTGGATCCAATTAAGTGTCAGACCACTTTCATTTCACACCTAAATCAGAGGTTATTTAAATAATGTTTTAAAATAGCAAACTAGTTACATTAACTTAAGGGAAAACGAATGGAATATTTTTTCCTTTATGAAACAGCAGATATGAATCCTAATAGCCAGTATTCACAGCAGTCAATTGTTAAATTCAGCATACACAGTTATTTGACACCTGATTTATCCTCAGTCTAATTTCACTGCTTTAGATCATGAGATTTTGAAGTCTCATTTGAGTAATTTTAGTCTATAGCTTTGAAAGTTTAATGTATTTCATTCAAGCTCCAAAAGTTAAATACAGCTGCTGGAAGTTAATTGTTAACTTTGCCCTTTAAATAACTTCAGTCAAACCAGTGTTTACACTGTATATGACTTATCTTGCTGTGACGTGTGTAGTTTAAAGGATACAAGAGGAACAGAGCTCACCTGAACATATTTCAAATGTCAGTTTAGTCAACAGAATTGAGGGATTATTAGCAATATGTATGGAGACACACAAAAAAATACCGTGTTGTCTTTTAATTTTGCAGTTATACTTCTGTGGAAGGTTTTTGTTTACTTTAATGAGTTGAATAAATATTTTAACACAAATTTATCATTTCGGCTCAGAAGGAAAGTTATGGGAAGGTTATGTAGTTTGGTCTTTTATAATCCAGTGTTCTAACACTATACTAAAAATTCACCTTTCCCCCCAGAAAAACCTACATTTATCCCCTTCATATCTGGCAACTGTATAAGCAAGGAAGAAGGAAATATATCCTTTTCCAAAATAGGCTACTTTCATACATGAAGCAAGTTGCGAGCGGATAGTGTGTTGCCCTTATGTGTTAACAAGGTGTGAGAGAAACATCTCCTACGTATTCTTCAATAAATCACAGGTATACATGCTTTTGGTATACAGATGACAAGTTGTCTCATCTAAATATTCTCTATCTTTCTTGATTTCACTGCATATGGAGGCTCAAATTTTACATCAGCCTGGTTTTGAATTTCATTTGAGAGTTAATCAAGTAATTCTTTACCAATTGTACAACTAGTAGCCCTCACCTGGCTCTACAATTAAAAACACATTTTAAAAACCAGCTACACTAATCAGTTTTGTAAGGTCTGCTGCTGTAATAAAATGTGTTCCTTTATTGTCACGTCACAAGGGAACTCAGAGCTGTCACATGTATTCACAGATTGCAGAACATATTGCTGAAATCACACTCCAAATGGCTACATGGATCAAATGTTGAATGCATCCATATTCTATCATGCAGATGTAAAAAACTAGAGGGTTTAAGATTATGAATATTGACAATTTAGACAATTCAACTAGTTTATTTATAAAAACTCTGCAGTACATCCATATACTCTAGCTATAACGTGAACACAGGGCTTCTCTTGTTAATTGACCTTTTAAAGGACTTTAGCAGATCTTGGAGCCAGGTGTACAACAGTTTTATCAAAATCAAATGTGTAGAGCAGAATCATCAGAAAGCTTCCTTGTTGATCCTTTGTTTTTCCTATATGGTACATTTGTGTCACAACTACATGTGAATTTACTCTCCGGTTGATGTTAAATTAGTAACAAACAAAAACCTGCTGAAGGCACACAATAACACCCAGGAAATAAATACACCTTATCATTAGAGCCTTGCACAATGATATTTGTGCAATTTATATCCGCATCCGAACTGCAAAAAAATGGTCGGCGGATATCTGCTTCTGCACTAGTGGATGCGGATATCTGCGGATATCCGCAGATTTGTAGGGCTCTATTTATCATTCACATCTCCACTGAAAGGTATACATACTAGTTTAATTTATCGATAGCTAATCAGTATTAGAAAAATGTTCATTTTTCTATAGTCTTACTGAACCAGATTTCTTTTCCAAATACATGTTCCTACAGTATTTTTTTTTAAATATACGCTAGAAGCACACTGCTACAATTAAGACTCAAATTAGGATTAGATCCACCAAAACAATGCCACCTGTTCCCTACGTGTATGCTTACTCCTAGCCATACTCCAAGTGGATTTCCCAATACTTTTTATATATAATTCCAATCCTTCCCATCAGGCATTTAAGGCTTGATTTTCAGAGGTGTAGTGCACCCTCAATTCTGGATGGCCTCAGTAGTAATTTAGAATGCTCCACTGTTGAAAAATCTGTCCACAATTTCTCATCATCTATCAAGGTCCCCACATCAACTGCTGGGTATCTATCCAAAAAATCCTGCCTACATTTACCCAATTCCAGACCCGTCAGATAATGCTAGAAGTCAAAAATGGAAGTTTTCCAATCTAGTTTTCTCTAGATGCCCAATGGCTGAGATAACAAGACTCCTACTTTCCCTTGATTTCCATACTCCTAAAAATTGCCAGTGGCACCACACCATTAATATCAGACTCTTTCTCATGAGTTCCATGTACTCTGAAACAGCTACAGACTTTATACTTCCGTCTGCCTAGATCAGAACATTAAGGGCATAAGGATAGTGTGTAAGGAAGCAGCCAAAGTAGGGACTAATGCACTGGGGGCGAGGGGGTAAAATGGGGCCCAGACAGAGCCACTCCCTCCAACCCCAGCACCCATCAGACCCAAAACTGGGGAGGGGAAAACTCTGTTCCCTACCAGAGGGAAACTAGGAGACCGGTGGTGTCACCTCCTGCACCAGCCCCGGCCTTGGGGAAAAACTACAGGAAGAACCAGCCAGATGCTCCAGCTGGTAAGAGGGGCTGCATAAGCAGCCAAAGCCTGGACCTTTGAACATCAGAGCCGTTTCTATGGTTCTGACTGGACTTCTTCTGCTAACTGGCTATTTGGGACAGTCAACCTCAGCTTCATTCCACATCTGCCTTTCTTACCTTCTTCTGCCCTGCCCTGCCCCCAACTCAACTTCCCTTTTCTTTCCAGCATAGCCCCTCCTAATTAAAGCCACCAAAAATAAAATAAAATAAAAATGGAGCTACTCACTGTCTTCACATTGTTCACACTTCTTGTGTGTTATACTCGTTCCCCTATCCTCTATCTTGTCTATTTAAGATAGTGAGCTCTTCAAGGCAGGAACCGTCTGGAGCTCTGTGTACAGAGAGTGCCTAACAATGAGGCCCCATTCTTGGTTGGTCCTTAGGCACTAACCTAATAAATATAATTATTAATTAAGTATGGATGTTTTCTTCTTCGCACCAGTAGAACACTTACAATCTACTTTCTATGCTCAATAGGATAGTATGTAAAAGGTGAGGGACAAAAGAACAACTTTCCCCCTCCCCAAAACACTAAATCTCTCAAGAGAGCTATGAGCAATAAGCAGAACATGTTAATAATACTCTTACAGTCTTGCCAAATAGATTATTGCTTTGATAGCATTGCAGAGTTAGATGAAGGAAATACAGCATGCATGGCATTATAATCTCTACCCCACCAATGAAATCTTATTCAAACTTCAGTCAGGTTTCCAATTAAAGCACATCCCTATCCAACCCAATCTGTAGAACCTTAAACAAAAAAATAAGCCATTTCAATAAAGGAAAAAGGGCCACAAGAGTAGTAATTTGTGATGACCCCCCATATATTATAGGCTATGAGGAGCTCTGAAATGTGGAACTTGTTCCAGGATTACGCTACCTCCAGCAGGTGGCACTGCTTACTTTTCAAAAACAGCATCTACTCTCGCATTTATATTTTACATAGCCTTGAGAGGTACAAGATAGCCTTGTAAAACTTATTTCTGTAGCTCTAACGCTTCCCCAGGCAAAATCACAGCCCACCACTCCATAGGAGTGCAAGAGCAAATTCTACCAAAAAATAGTTTTAAAAAATGCAATGAGAAGTCGTAAATCTGAGTCAATTTTTTTTTAATACTTAAAGTTATATTTCCAAACTTGTATTGATCCGGATACAAGGCAGCAATAGCCAGATACCAATTCTTTCAGAAGTGAAAAGTGATTTGCAGGTGCCCAAATTGAGACATTTTAAAAGGGCCCAATTTTCAGAAACTAGGTGGCTCAGCACTAGGGTGACCAGGTGTCTGGCTTTTGACTGGAACACCTGGTCGAAAAGGGATCCTGGCAGCTCTGGTCAGCACCACCGACCAGGCCGTTAAAAGTCCGGTCGGCGGTGCTGCAGCACTAAGGCAGGCTAGTCCCTACCTATCCTGACTGGCACCATGCTGCACCCCAGAAGCGGCCAGCAGGTCCGGGCTCCTAGGCAGGGGGCCACAGGGCTCCGTGCGCTGCCCCCCGCTGGCCAATGGGAGCTGGGGGGGGGGGGGTGCCTGCAGCCGAGAGCAGCATGTGGAGTCTCCTGGCCCCACTGCCTAGGACCCAGACCAGCTGGCTGCTTCCAGGGTAGGCAAGCAGCCTACCTTAGCCCCGCCACTGACTGGGAGCCCCTGGAGGTAAGCCTGCTCCCCAACCCCGAGGCCCCAACCCCCTGCCCCAGCCCTGAGCCCCCCCACAAACCCAGAGCACCCTCCTGCACCCCAAATGCCTCATCCCCGGTCTCATCCCCGGTCTCATCCCAGAGCCCACACCCCCAGCCCAGAGCCCTCACCCTCCCTGCACCGCAACTACCTGCCCCAGCCCAGAGCCCCCTCCCACATCCTGAAACCCTCATCCCTGGCCCCACCCCAGAGCCCGCATCCCCAGTTAGAGCCTTCACCCCTCCTGCACCTCAACCCCCTGCCCCAGCCCAGTGAAAGTGAGTGAGGGTGGGAGAGAGTGAGCCACCAAGGGAGGGGGAAATGTAGTGAGCGGGGGGGCAGGGCTTGGGGGAAGGGGCAGAGCTAGGTTGTTCTGTTTTGTGCGACGAAAAAGTTGTGCGACAAGAAAGTTGGCAACCCTACTCAGCACTTTCAGAAAGTCATCCCTTAGAAAGAACATCAAGCTCGGTACCTAAAAATTGAGACACATCTATGAACAAAGGAAGTTTCACAACCCACTCACCTGGTTCTGGTGCAGACCTGAAACTCCACCAGCATACTCATGGTTTGACCACAAACCATGCAAGACTGTTTATATATGGTTTAGACCTAGAAATAGGCAAAATCTGAACACAGAAGAATTTTGAGGCCTGTTGAAACATCTTTTTTTTTTTAAAAAAAAAGCTTGTATTACCAGTTTAATTTTTTTGCCAAATTCTATTCCTTGTTTAGAAATTTCATATTGCAGTAATTTAAATGAGAGTTCTTTTTGTAGTTGTCCCAATTAGTTTCAATAGCAAGTTCTTTATTCTTCTGTTTTCCGACTAGAAACCTGACTCCAATGCTTAATGGCGCTACAGAGATCTGTAGAGTGTGTTCTGTATTTACTATTTGTCTATGTTTTCTAGCATCTAGAATTCATCAAGTTCTCTTGAAGTGCATTATGGTTGACTTGCAAAAAAAAAAAAAAAGTGTCCTGAAGGCATGAGCTACGTAACTACATCATTTAGGCCTCAAACATTCGTCAGGTAAAAATAAAATAAGGGAAGGCTTAAATGACTGGACAAATGCCACTTATTGAGTCAGTGTTAGAAGTCAGGAGTCCTTAGTAACTAGGTCCATGATGTGATCATGTCAGCAACTGGGGGGGGGGGGGGGGGGAAATCTAGCTACAAAAATAGATTCTCACTTTGGCCAGATGGAAAGAAAAGATGCTTGATCTACAGAATTTTATTTGTACAAAAAAAGTCAGTACGTCCCAAAATGGTAGAACTGTGCAAGTTTCACTGAACTTAAGACAGACTGGATCTGTCTAGTCTAGGTGAAATGGATAAGGTAAGATTACTGTTGAGTATCAATGTGCTCACTGTCGTACAGTGGAGAGTCTATAAACTACTTGCTAACACTGCCAACCTAGGAAGTTTGACTGCTCTGGAACAATTATGAATCCAGTCAGTGCTGGCACAATGTACCATAATATTTCATTACTTCTAAGCCCATGTTCCACGTCTTATACCCTTGCACAAATAGCCTATGTTCTCGATTTGGATATAAAGGATCAAATCTGGGACTCATGTGTGTAGCTGTAACCCTGTTAACGTTAAGGGAGTTGCATGCTAATTATACCACAGTTTACTTTGACCCAGGGTACCCTACATCTGTTATTTATTTATTTACCCAGTAACTTGCCATTATGAGGCTCTTGTTTTAGCAACATCTTTAATGCTACATTTAGCTTTTCTTTGTCTTGCAAATGCTAAGATACACAGCATCTTTTGCTTCATTTCCAGCTGTTTTGCTCCAGTTTCCAGCTAGCTTACATTTAGCCAGAAAAAGCAAAATTTGTGGAAACTTATCCTTATAATTGTCACAATGGTGCTTAGATAAGTTACCATAAAGTCAGACCTCATCCAATCTAGGTATGTTTTGCTGGCATTGCTATCCCACCATCCCTCCTAGTATGGGCATCACTTATATATGCGCATACAAGTCTCTTTGCTGTTGTAAGTGTACCTACACTAGGGTTTACACTACCTTAGCTATATCAGTAAAAAAAAAATATAATCCTTCCCCCCCCATCAATTTAGCTATGCCGGTATAAATGTTAAGTATAGATGAGATAGGTCTCAGACTAGTCTCTTTGGAAGCTGGTTGGCTTTTGAAGATAATATACAAGCCTCCACACATTTGAAACACTTACTGTGATGTCTGTTAGTGGTGTGATTTTCAGTGACATTTCTATGCTGGCAAAAGCCCTAGCGTAGAAGAGTCCTTTTGCTAGTACAGCTTATTTTGCTCACCGAAACAGTACAAGCTATACTGAGAAAAGCAGTATTTTGCTGATGTAAGCTACACCTACACCAGAAGGATTTGCCAGTATAGCTAAACTACCAAAACTTCGTAGTGGAGACTAGGTCTTAATTAATTGTTGCTGTTGGTTTCCAGAGGGAGTCTGAAGTTGTGGTTGACATCCAATAAAGGTTTAAGTGACCTGAGAACTCCATAATTGGGAACCAGCCCCTTAGTATAAAACTACCACAGCCATGGTCAGCAGAGAGGATCCAGTTCAAGCACTTTCAGCATAAGAAAGGGAGCTGAAGTCCAGCAGGATGTTTTCTGTCAAAGGCCCTTTAACTGTGGGAACTGGTCCCGCCACTTAGTTCATAACAGTAAGTTTTCCCTGAAGTTCAACATTCTGCAAGGCCCAAGGCTCTTCAGGGCAAGGACTGACTTTTTGTTTGGTGGTTGTATAGTCCCTAGGCACTACTGCAAGACATACAAACAGTTTTTCTGGTGGAACTACAAAAGCGTGCACACTAGGGGAGAGATATTACTACATGCACATGTTTACTGTATTGGTGGATGTGTTGGCTGCATGAGCAATGGAAAGTTACTAGAAAACATCAATAATAAATCACACCTCATTCAGAGTTACACAAGCAGCTAGCATCACCTCCAGTAAAATACCAAAATACCCACAAGAAACTCCAAGGCTTCTCACACCATGCCCTACGCCTGGAGTTGTTTCTGTGAGCCAAATTCCCACTCCAGAAAGATTTCTTTTAGTATGTACTCCAAGGTCAACTTCCACAGCTGTTCTCTGTGCCTGACTTTGATCCTGGTAACACACATTAAATTTCAGCCTCCTCTCAGCTTAACTCACTGATGCCCTATTGTGAGCCAAGTCTTACGTACCTACTAGCCTTCTTACAAAAGAAAATTCAGCCTGAAAAAAATTGCATTATCTTTTTCCACAGCCAAGTTATACTGCATACAAAAAAGCCATGTTAAAAGAATGTTAATATTACAAAGTCAAGCACTCAAGAAGTTAGGAAAAGCCAGGATTCACGTTGCCTAAATCTTGTCCCCTTTACATCTATGTATTATGATTAAAGCTAAGAGATCGACTGAATTTTTTGGTTTCCGGCTGAAAAAAAATTGATTTGAAAATGTTGATTAAAAAAATTGACATTTCCCATTTTTTTCCACCATTTTTTTTCTGGCCAAAAGTATTCACCAGATTTGACACAAATTCCCAAATAGTTTGGGTGTTCCAAAAAGTAAATTTTTTTAGCAAGTACTATTCCCCGAAAAACTCTCTTATGTTAGTTATGATACAGCCTTTAACAACGTGATTATGTGAGAATTTTTCCAAAGGACCTCTACCTCATTCATAGCAGAGGCTAGATGTTACTCAGGAAATGAGATAGCTAGTTGATCTTTTTATACTCACGGATTAGAGTTGCCCCATCCACTATTAAATGCACACCATCCAAACTGAAATGAATATGGACTTATGACTCAGACAGTATCTGAGCCTTACACACATTAAATTAGTTCACTTTGCAATACCCCTGTGAGGTAGGAAGGAATTTTATGAAAGAGGAATTGTAGCAAAGGAAGATCAAGGCAGAAATATGCATTAGTCTCCATTAATTTGGGGTGCCTCAGTGACTGGGCAACCCGCTTGACACCATGGGTAAAAGAGCACTTTATAACATTCAAAACATTGCACACATATTGACTACATTACTTTCAACACCTACATTTAGTATGTGGTAATCCCATTTTGCTGACGGGAAAAAATGAGGCAGAGAGGCAAAGTGCTTTGCCAAAGGCCACATAGCAATCCATTGGCAGAGTCAGGATTTCTAGCCTCATGCTCATGCCTCTAGGCCATGATGCCTTATTGCCAGAGGTAGTGAGCATTTGCAGTTCCCTCTGACCTCAGATGGGGTTTAGGGTGCTCAGCCCTTCTGAAAACCAGGCTCCTTCAAAGTGGGCATTCAGAGAATGAGGATGCTGTAATTAGTGAACATCTTCAAAGATTTCTGTTTATGTGACTTGCTCAGAATCACAAAGAGCCAGAGATAGAACCCAGTTCTCCTGGGTGGCATTAAACTGCCTTAGGTAGGATCGTTTGGTGGTTCATTATCCACCTTCCAGAGCAAACGAAGGGGGAATCCTACAGACAGCAGCCTAATTTGCTACCCAACCAATTAGTACAATGAGCACTGTCTATCTTGTGCTTTGGATTAGGCACTAGTCTGTGTAGCTAGAGTGCAACTGTGCAATCAAACGCTGTATCATCAGTCACATGCAAGAGGGGGCAGAATTTAACGCTGCCTGTGTCAATTTTAATTCCAGCATTTCCTAACTTGAGTCCTTGACTTGCAATCATAACATTCTTTTAAACGTAGCTCTCTGTATGTAATTTCCTAGGTTTTTGGTTTTTTTTAAATACACAAAGAAAAAACCCAAATTGTTATGTGCAATTTTGCCAGTATGCAAAACCTATATTCACACTGGCCCAACTTCTCAGAAGTTTGCCAGTAGCGTATTGCAGTGACATCCAGTTACCTAATTCCGCCACAGCACATTAGTATACTATGACATAATAAATGTTAGGCTCCACTGATCAGAATTGATCAATGAGTACCCATTGTGACAGTTGGTTGTTTCATTTTTAAAAAAGGAATTATGTTTGCTTACTTGCAAATTCATAAAGTTCCATAGTCTGCAATGGTTTTCCAGTCATTTAGCACAAGTAGTTAGATTCTTTAGATGATTAAAAAGCTATTTGTAAGAAAAAATTCTGAGCTTTAACAATGTTTGAATTAGCAACTTCCTTATCAACCAGAAGATGTTTTGCACTCACAGTAAAGTGAGGGTATAACTGGTTGAAAGAACATTCTCAAAGAGTAGTTATCAGTGATTTGCTGTCAAAGAGGGGGATAGGTGGGAAATGTATCTAGTGCGGTTCTGCAGGGGTCTCTTCTGCATCCGGAACTATTCAATATTTTCATTAATGTTCTGGATAACGAGTGGAGAGTATATACTTATAAAATTTGCCTTGGGAGGGGCTGTTAGCTCTTTGGAGGACACGATTTGAAATGAAAAGGACCTTGACAAATTGGAGAGTTGATCTAAAACTAAACAGAGGCACTTAGAATCACAGAATATCAGGGTTGGAAGGGATCTCAGGAGGACATCTAGTCCAACCTCCTGCTCAAAGCAGGACCAATCCCCAGACAGATTTTTGCCCCAGATCCTGAAATGGCCCCCTCAAAGACTGAGCTCACAACCCTGGGTTTAGCAGGCCAATGCTCAAACCACTGAGTTATCCCTCCCCTCCCTCACTAAACCCAGGGTTATGAGTTCAAATCCATGAGGGGGTCATTTAGGGATCTGGGGCAAAAATCTGTCTGAGGGACAGTACTTGGTCCTGCTGTGAAGGCAGGGGACTAGACTCGATGACCTTTCAAGGTCCCTTCCAGTTCTACGAGATAGTATATCTCACTTTAGTAGAGACAAATGCAAAGTACTACATTTTAGCAAGGAAAAAAAATCAAAACACAACTGCAAAATGGGAAATAACTGGTAAGGCAGTAATCCTGCTGAAAAGAATCTAGAGGTTATAGTAAATGGAATATGAATCAACATGATGCAGCTACAAAAAAGGCTACTATTCTGGGGTGTATTAACAGAAGTGCCATATGTAAAACATGGGAGATAATTGTCCCACTCTACTTAGCACCGGTGAGACCTCAGCTGGAGCACTATGCCCAGTTCTGGGCATCACACTTTAGGCAAGGTGTGGGCAAATTGGAGAGAGTCCAGAGAAGAGCAACAAAAATGTTAAAAGATTTATCTGACCAATGAGGAAAGGTTAAAAAAAAAAAAGAAGTATGCATGTTCAGAACAAGACAAGATGACAGGGGCGGGGGGAAGACAGGGGCAAGAAGGAACCTAATAACAGTCTTCAAAATATATTAAGGGCGTTATAAAGAGGACAGTGATCAGTTGGCCACTAGAGGCAAGACAAGAAGTAATGGGCTTAATCTGCAGCAAGGAAATTTTTTTTAACTATAGTTAATCACTAGAATAGGCTTCCAAGGGATGTTGCTGAATCACTGTCTTTGACGGTTTTAAAGAATAGGTTAGACAAACACCTGTCAGGGGGAAGGGTGGTGTCTGGTATACTTGGTCATGCCTCAGCGCAAGGGGGCTGGACCTGTTGACCTTTCAAGATCCCTTCCAGCTCTACAGTTCTATGATTCTCTGATTAATTTGACACTTCTGGTCTTCGAGATTAAACTCCTAAAAAATTGTGCTATTATGTAGAAAAGAATATTAAGATCTTAAACTAATTCTATACTTTGCCAGACAGCTTAACCTACATTTTCTGTAATAGTGTCAGCCAATTTTTAAAACCCATTCAGTTACTAAGCACCAAACCAACATTTGTTTAGGATTTATGATCACTTCTGTAATTTAGATATGCAAGCAATTTAAGCAGCCAGTCAACCTAAAATGCTGAAACACTAAGAGGCCTGCAATGACTTGAAATGGAGCATATAATCACACAAAATTGTAAATTCACTGCATGGGATATCACACAGCTTTGTTCCCTAACACTCCAGTTATAGACCTCTCAATTGCTTTTTATTTTTATTTTTTAAAACAGGTAGCAACAAACACATCCCATTCAGTTGTATCCAGAAAGCTTTTGTTTAGGAGCTGGTTATAGAAATAATTTATTTTTTGTTCTACCTGGAGACAATGGAGGGCAAAAGATAAAATTATCCTAACAATTAATTCCTATCTTTATGGCAAACAATGGAAAGAAACCAAGGGCAGTGCAGACTGTTCTCCACCCTTCTGGCTATTTTGATAGAGACCAAGAATGTAACCCTGAAGGTCAAGAAAGATAAAAGGTCTACATGTAAGTGCTCAAATGAAGAAGTCAGTGGATTAGGACATCATTTGTTTCCACCTGTGACAGTCTTAGCTTGGGTGTGGGATACAGAGCACTAGCTAGCATTGTGAATATTCCGTTTCCATAACAAAACATCCTTAGCAGTTTTTTTTTTTTTTAAACACTGAACACCTGACAAGCTAAACTGTTTGCAGATGAGAGGGCTGCATAATGTCAGCTATTAGAAACTACCTGCCATCATCAGAGAGATCAAAGGTGTATAGCCGATCAGAGACAGAACACAAATCAGTACAGCCTTGTTTGAAAGGAGGTGGGAATGACTTATCTCTGTATCTAAAGATGGTCAGTGATTTTATTTGGGAGACAAATGAAGTTCTGGTATACAAATTACTAAAATTCACAGGAGGATTAGGAAACCTAAAAGGATACTGAGAATCTATAATTTAGTTAGTTTAAAGAATGAAAAAGTAGTAGTAGTAGTAATAGTTTCAGGCATGATACCTACCCTTGATTCTTCATGCCAATTTTTAATCAGTTACAACAACCAAGTTTTCTTTTGAAAGTATTTGTGTTCCCCTTGTGAAAGATCTACACTAAGAGGTTTGAAAGTACAGTTAAAGTTGGCACTTGATGGTATTTCAGTTTCATCGAAGTAAATCAACAGATTAAGAAGAAGATAGCGTCCTCCTCATACCACATACCACTACTAGTTAAAAATCAGACTTCTGTCTGAGCTATTTAAATTGACAGTAACCCTTTAAGTTGGAAAACTGATGTATAGGCAGAGTATCTGCATTTCTCCCAAGATGTTCATTTGTGAAAGAGCAAGGAGCTTGGCTTTGTGCAATTAGTAACCGGAGACTAGATTAGTGCTAGAATGCTTTGTCTGTAGTCAATATCAGATGATGGTTCTCTTGCCCATTTTAAGTATTCCCCCATGCAGCGACACTGTAATTTTCTCTTTTAAAATAAGGTTTAACAAAGCTGAGACGGGATTAAAAACTAAACAGCATAGCAAGCAATAAGATAGAGAAGTGCATTAAGAATTGTTACAAAATATAAATATACACTCTCTTACACCAAGACAACTGCCTTTCATATTTCATATTGAAGTTTTGCAGGTACCTCAATATCTGGAGTTGGGAAACAGGGCTAAAGAGGCAGACAGCAGGGTCTTGAATGAATAACCCCCTCCAGTAAAAGGTGAAAAGTCTACACAGAGCAGTGGCAGTGCGAACCCATTGCAGGCATTAAGCAGGAATCTTTGGGGGGGCCCGACCCACACAACACATACTAAAAAAAGAGAATAGGGAGCCCCCTGGAGTTGTTCAGGGCCCTAAGCAATTGCTTAGACTCCTTATACCTAGCGCCAGGTCTGACACAGAGAAACAACTTTCCAACTCTAAAAGTGATTTTAGTCCCAAGATAATTTAATTGCCCACAGCAGCATTCCTACATTTAATTATAGCACCTCCAAAAAGGCTCTCAAACCCCTGAAGTTACTTAAATATATCTGAGGTGTCAATCACTAAGGGTGAGTCTACGCTAGGAGATACTAGGTTTGCGCCACAGCTAGTGCTAGCTCTCATCCTGTTACAGTGCTAAAGACAGCTACATTCTATGGAACACAAGCAGGGGAAGGGTGGATGGGCTAGCCAGCCCACGTATGTATCTAAGGTCCCAGATAGGTTCTCGGGGAAGCAATCTATCTCCTCCCATAGCTCGCACTGCCATAGCTACATTCTATTTTTAGTGTACTAGCTCAGTGAGATCTAGTGGGAGTATGTCTCCTCAAGGTGGGAATCATGACCCCAGTTCAAAGGGAAGACATGCGCTTACTGGATGAAAATAAGCAGAGCCCCAGGAAGGACAGGTGGTGTGTGGCAGAGCAAATAATCCAGGGCACCTGACTCACAGTGTTGAGCCTTACCTATGAAGTGTAATATAAATGTTAGCAACAAGTCCCTGGCTGACCGTATTAATTTCCATTTGTCCACTGAGCTAGGGTCTTGACATTTGGCACAAATTCAGCATTGAAATGAGTGAAAAAAGGTTAACAACTGTCACAGAATCCTAATAACATTCTTCCAGCCAACTTGTGAGCCCATACCAAGAGCTCTTAATTAACTTAAATTGATTAAACTAAGGAGAGAAAGGTCAAATATTATGGTTTGCACAACTCAAGTTGAGGGCTGTTAACTCCATGAAGCAGAGAAGGGACAGTACAACTTGGAACCCCAATTCCTCCCCTAAGGCTAATTAAGTTTCTGCTGTCCAAGTAGTTCAAGTGCTATTGCACAAGAAGGAAAAGGATGATGCAGACTTCTAACTCATTACACAGGTAGTGGCGATACACCACCAGTAGTAGATTATGGATCAGTTCATTTACAGAGGAAACATCAAAGAGAACCTCAGTAAAGCTCAACTCAGGTAAAAGACATTTGATACTTGAGACTACTACTGGGGATGGCATGCTTGCTGAAGTGTTACCTTAGTGACAGTAAGTAGGGCCTGGTCTACACTGGGGGGTTGGGTGGGAGGAAATCGATCTAAGTTATGCAACTTCAGCTACGTTATTCACATAGCTGAAGTCAACGTACTTAGATCTACTTACCGCAGTGTCTTCACTGCGGTAAGTTGACTGCTGACGCTCCCCCATCAACTCCACCTGTGCCTCTCGCTTCGGTGGAGTACTGGAGTCAATGGGAGAGCGCTCGGCAGTCGATTTATTGCATCTTCACTAGACATGATAAAATCAACCCCTGCTGGATCAATCGCTCTGGAGGTAAGTGTAGACATGCCCTAGGAGACCAATACAACAGGCTAGAAAAAACAATATAAAACGTAGGCTATCAAACTCAGTTTTTCCTACTAGAGTGGATCAATTAGGTTTACAATTTAGGGGTTGATTTTACTAGCCAATAAACCATATTTTTATTTAATATTCTACTTTGGCAACACAAAAGCATCAGAATTTGATCCTCTTCAGGTTTTTACCATCAGCTTAATTTAAAGGCAGAACTATCTTCTTAATACCAGAGCAGCAAGATTAGCAAAGGTTCCATGGGGTGCTGAATTTACATGAGAAGTCTGAAGTTGGAGACTAAGGTGAAGAGCTTGACTCATCATCCATGACAAGATGTATTTTAAAGGCTGTAGAGAGTACTTGCTTTTGAGAGGTTTCCATAATGAGTGATATTTCAAAGACACGTATCTCCAGAGATTTCCCCTTGGGGATTGGAGGGAGGGAAGAAGTGAATCAGACACCACCTCTTAACTAATCTATGGTACCTACCCCTACACATGCCAAGTGCGATTTTTATTCTACTCCTCCCGTTACAAAACTAGGAAGACCAGTGGTGTTAGACCTGATTTTATATCTGACATATGAGGGAAATGGCTGTTCCAAGCAATGCAAGACTGGCATCACAACCAGAGCAGATGCACAAACATAAATTGCCAGTTCTGCTGTTGGGAATGGGTGTCACAGTCAGTGCAGAAGAGAGTTATAGTATCTATCAAAGTGCACCAATTGCATTGTTTAGATCATTAGGAGATATGCACTCATTGAATGGAATATCTATACGCCTAAATAAATGACTGATGCATTATGCACCTAGCAGCACCACACTCGACACCATTTAAATAAAACAAATTAAGTTGTGGTATTTCATTTGGCAGATGCATGTGTGATAACTAGAGGATGCGCTGAATCTAAAACACACACATACAGCTGTGTGACAACAGAAGGTACATTTGTATAGAGAGCACATACTTTGACAACCTATACATGGAGAGATGATGCAAGAGTATGACCAGAGTAAGAGTATTAGCTGCCCATACATGGAAATGGGAGTCAGGAAAAAAAACTAGGCAGCAAGATGTAAATGTTCAGTTACCTATGATCCCGAATTAAGAGATTCTCATTTGCTTCCCACTTGTATGATAAAGAGTTTGAAGGGACCCACTAGGGCAGGTTTGCCTAGGCCTAGAACGGTGGGAGGCGGCGCTGGCCAAGGGACCTTATGAACCTTAGTAGAGAAACTGGAGATAAAAATATATTCTTCAATCAACAGTTTGTCTCCCTTTGAGCCAAAACCTGCCATGACACACTTAAATACAAACTGATACTTTCTCAGCTGTCTTGAGTTTAAATAGTTCCAGCTTACTAAGGAGGTTGGTCCGAAGTTAAGTGGACCAGCTCCACCTCCTGTCTTCTTCACAAACATTGAGCATCAGAAGTCATTTCCCCTTCAATATGCCTCCAGGGTCCATTACAAATACGATGGTAGCTCTTAGAAGTTTTCAGAACCCGTTCTTTCTCTAGGTCATTGAATAAGACCCCTCCCTCTCCCCCCCCCTCTTACCCCCTCACTCTCTCTCTCTCTCACACACACACACAAAATTTTAGCACTTTCCAACTTTTGGCTCGTTTTAAAAGGGTGATTTAAAGATTATTTTTATTTACATTATTGAGTTGCCTAAAGGCACCCGCCCTTGTGCTAAGCTCTGTACAACCATGAAAGATGGTCTCTGCCCTAAAGACCTTACCCTTACCTCTTAATACAAACATAGAAATGTGGGGCTGGAACACAGATGACCTCTTGAGGTCCCTTCCCGGTCCTGAAGCAGGATTATAAAAATTCAGATTTAACACTGCTGGATTACAGTCAGATTTGGTTCTCTTGCCTGCAAACACTGAGCACACATGCTTCTTTACTTAAGTCACAAGAATTATGCATGTGCTGAAATGTTTGCAGGATGAGGATCACAGTTCTTATCATAAAGTTATGGGGGGGCTGATTCCCTCATGTTGAGAGTTTCCACTTAGTAAAAATGTATCTAGATAAGAACAGATGCCCAAAAGGATAGCTGGTCAGCTGGGGAAAATAAGTAAAAAAAACACCACCCACGTGCACACTAAATGGCTTCTGGTCTGTTTCTTCTCTTTTCAAATCACTAGCAGCCTTATGTACAGAATTTTCCAGTTAACTCAATTACTGGTCAATTTGTTCCTCCTGTAATTTGATTCAAACCTCTGAGACCAGATTTTTTTTCTCTAAACTAAAAATAGCACATTCTCTTTTTTGTTCAGTTCTTGTTTTAAGCAGATATCTCAGTCAATGGGTTTAGAAAGTGGCCATATAAACTAAGGAGAAGGCCAAACCTCCATGCAAGCTGTTATATACTGTACCCTGGAAATAATAAAGATAACAAGATTAGACACAAAGTAATAAGAACGGATTTATCTGAAATAAGGCGGAAGGTACTATAATAAGTTAGTTGGGAAGTAGAGGCTCACCTTCACATGCAATTACAGTAAACCTTTTTTGCACTGATGATAGTTGCAGTAAGTTATATAAATGCTGTTGGCATTGTGCAAAGACTCATGGAAATCTGGCTGCTTCTGGCATTGATTTCTTCAGTACCAATGTCTCCTACTGACCACTCAATTTATATACTGCTTTTTCATTCTACATTTTAAGTTCAGGACTTATTTGTACCTCCACAAAGCAGGCTTGAGTTCTGATAATAGCACATCCTGATGACACTGGTGTTTTCCCAGTACTGCAGTGAAAGACAATCCAGAGTGTTGATAATTACTAGGCACACTCATTGGCTGCCAAAGAAAAATATAGAAGTCACCACTGTGGGTAGCAAGTCAGAGATTTGTGGAAGTAAGCCAATCAAAGCTTGGGGGAGGAGGGACACACAAGGAATGGGCCATACTGGCATATGAGCCCTAACTAAAGCTATTTAGATTAAATTGGAATAGGAATGCTGGAGAAGGGGGATTAGCATGTACCACTCCGACTATGTCTATGCCAGTCATTAAAGCAGCACACAAAATAGTCAACTAGAGTGGATTTTACATAGTATGCGGGCAGGGGAGTTTTTGTTATCTCTAGACACTATTGAGCCTACAAAAGTCACATTTTTGCTATCAACTTGTGAATTTAAATTGGGAATCTGCCCTAAGAATAGAGTTCAATGACCGTCAGCGCTCTTTGGAAACCTAGAAAATTGATTGTTTATATGCTTAAAACCAGCATCTACATCACTTTAACTCAGGCAAGATCTCCTAATGTGAACAAGGCAGACCTATCATATCACACTCTGTTGTCTGCTAAAAAAACATAATGTGGCTAAGGCGTGAGGTATAGCACTGTTCATTCTAGTTTTGAATAGGAAAGTAAAGAACTCCTGTGACATACAGAATTTTAGACTTTACAGCAGAGCAGAACTAGTCTCTGAAGAGGAAAATTGTTTATGGGTGCTAAGAAAAAGGGGTTGTAATACATCTGTATAGGCAGCAAGAAGAATTTGACAGTTTGAACCTGAAGAACATGCTAGTAGTTTACTTAATATGTTATTTATTTATTTTTAAGAAGTTACAATCAAGTGCTGCTTATTTGCATTCAACTACTAAACACTGAATAGTAAGTAGTTGTGAGACCTCTCAAAAAAAGTAACTGGGAGGTATAAATACAATGCATTATAAAATGATAACCACCACCTTCAACTGTCCTGTAGTGATGGGTTTGACACTACTTAATGATTTTCTAGAAAAACAATTGAGCTTTCATAATGAGGCTGAAGTGCAAATAAAAGGGAACAGAAACAGTAGCGGCACAGGCTTAAGGGTTTAACCTTGCTGAAATTTGAAAGATTCATTCATTCAATTGATTTGTACTGGGAGCCTGCTGCACATTTCCATTATCTTCACATGGTGAGCCACCTCTCTTTGCTGGGCAGTATAGCTAAGCTTGATAAATAGCATTAATAACTTCATGAGCATCCTAGTGGGAAGGGTAGACTAACTTCTGCGGCACCCCTCTCTAGCAGCACAACCAGAGGGAGAGGGGAAACATCGGCTGGGCTATCTGGTCAGACTACTGGGGGGAACATGAGCATGAGGCTCCCTCCCACTACAACAACTCCCATGAGGCACAGCAGAGGCAGACAGCTATCTACCCAAAATATTTTGACATTTCCAAATCAATGCTTCTCAGAACTTTTTGTTCCACAAAAGGTTTTGCTGTTTTGACTTTTCACCCTCATTGGGGATCAAGACAAAAATGTCAAAATATAAAAATTTCTGGTGGGTTTAGTAAAAGACCCCATAAATGACATTGTGATGAGGTTTTCATCAAAGCACTCTTAGCTACAATTGCCCTTGCTCTCTCCTTCTGCACCCTTTGCTGCTGGGCAGTGTACAGACTGCTATCCTTCAGCACACATACCATACTATGCAAGTGAAAAATATTGAATATTGCTCTTATTTTTATGTGGAACTGAGATACGGTTAAGTGGCCTGCCGTTTTCTCAAATCTTCCTTTGACCATTTCCCCCGCTCCCCCCAAAAAAGTGCAACTTTAGTTGACCCAGTCTAATCATGCTATTACTTCCCCTTTTCTCTTCGTGGTTTTAAAGATGGTAAATAACTGTTGTGATATACTTTGTCACTTTCCTTAATAACCCTTCAATAAACACCATATAATTTCAATGCTTGGTTTTTTACCCCATCTTCTATTTTTGTTATGATTTCCCAGAACTGAATCATTTTTTCAAACAATATTCTGCTTCCTGAATACTGAAACAGAGCCTGAGCATTTCAGCCTTTTCCATGTCTTCAAATTTTACACCGTTTGTTGATGTCTCTTATTTCTTTATTCTCAATAGCTTCAATCTTACAAAATCTCTAAGGGCTATGGCACATCACACAACTTTTCAGAGGTACAGGAAGATACTCCCCAATTCATGTTGTCTGAGGACTGTACTTATATGCTTTACCTTTAAATGGAGGGATCATTCAGTATTAATATCAAACAATGGTTTCAGTCTAAAGTACTTGTTGCTCATGGAAGTGACTCATACCAGAAAAGTGTATTGGAAATAGCAAAAATACTATTTTTATAGCTATAGTAAAAATAATTGTATACAAGAACTGCAAGTTGCAAGACTCCTTACTTGAGGGCATGTACTCCCAATTCCCCTACCTCACCTTCAAATGTTTAGCCCTTTAAAAAAAAAAAATGGCTGTCTCTGTGGAAGGATGATTCGGCTGCAAACAAGTACTTGGAATGTCTGTAGTATGAAAGAGCTTATTTAGGTAGATACATTTGGCAAGGGTTTCTCAGCCCTCAGATAAAGCTCTCACTTGTGCCCGCTTTTTTCCAGCTTACAGAGAATAGAAGAGATTCAGATTTCTCAGCGGAGTCTAATCACTCTTGTACAGGCCATGGGAAGAAAGCATGATTTAGAACTGGAAGCACTTGAACCAAAGCTGTTCACTTATAAAAGAGAGGAGGGGTTGTAGTTTAAGAGCAGCTGGTAAACTAATGATTGATAGAAACTGTTAAGTCTGCTGCATTCAGAGAACCTAACTTTCATTGGGGTCAAACATGAAATGGCTATGAGTGGGCATATACAATAGCATAACAAATATGGGATGCTGAAAGTTCTGTTGTATATTAGTGGTCTAATTTTGTGAAATGCTGCACTATCTAAAATAGTACATCAGCTCTAAAGAGGCCAAATTCCTTCAGAACTTCTGCTCAGGTTAAAGAGTTGCTAAAGCGTGATTTCCCAAACTGTGGTACATGTACTGCTGGTGGTAGGTGAGAGAAGTTCAAGTACCTGGTGTGAATCAGGCAGAGTAGAGACCTGAAGCTAGGTCTCCCACATTGTAGTGAGTGCCTGTACCACCAAGCTCATGCTCTCTCTGGTTGTGGCCAGAAATTCCATCCTGGACCTAAGAAACCTTTCCTGATGAAAGCTGTCTCAAAACTGGTACATTCCCACGCAATATTTCAGTTTTCATAAGTGAGCATTTTGTGATACAAACATTTTGTCTAAGAATTCCAACCAGCTCAGAACCTGTTCAGTGTTGAAGGACTTTTGCTCTACAGTTACTGGAGAAGAGTGCACTTTCATAGGTTTGTAGAGTAGTGTATGAGCAGGTCATAATACCAGAGAAAACCAGCATGTAACTTGACATAGTAATTTAGCATTAACAGTTGTTTACATTTTCGTAGTGCTATAAAAGCATTAAGCTAGGTTATTTTCCCACTGTAAAAAGGGGGAGGAGCAGCAGAAGTTAAATGAAATGTCAGAGGCCACACAATCTGTGGGAGAGTCAGGATTAGAATGCTGACATTTCTGGTTCCTAGTCCTTTGCTCAGTCCATGCTCCCTATACAAACAGTATGATTACAATATGTATCCATGTTAGCATTCAAGTTCACTTGCAAACTAAATACCAGCTATATTTACCCTGATTATTTCAGTTTTAGCAGAAAACCTAGAAGTGGGTTTGAGACACGACTTGACAGTTTCTATTCATCTGCTGCAGAATAAGGAACACTTTGTTTTTGGGTCCAACAAAATTGGCCTTTACTTACTCATTGATAGCATATTATTAATTATATCAAATATTGGCCTTATTGTTCAAGTGTCCCTTAGAGCAGCCACTGACATTATGGAACACATTCCATTTAACCACAATTGTTAAATACGTCGGAGTAGTTTGCAGGACTCAAAGTAGTTCAGGCAGAGAAATATCAGATGCCAAATAAGTCTTCATGTGATTACTGAGAGTAACAAAGGATAGCTGGAATTACTGCAGAGTGTACCCAGAGATCTGAATCCTTAATTTGCTGGAGCACAATCAAGGTATATAACAATGACGAACACAAGTTACAGTTTATGGATATCTAAATAGAGTCCATGTATGGGCCTTTTCAGATAGCATAATGTCAAAGCAGAAATACTGAATACTTTTGCTGAACCACTCGCAGGCTTCCAACATACCAGTTATGTGGGACAAACTATTTCAAGTGCAGTCGCACGTAGAGAGCAGATCACTTTGAACAGGATTTCCAAGAAATCTCAGAAGGTTAAGGCCAAGGAGCGAGTGTACATTATGCATGGGCACACAGTGACGATGGTTCTGAGAATCATAATTAGTATCATGAAGGAAGGTGACTAAGCTATACCCAAGACAAATCAGGATTGATTTATTGATGGTACTCCCAATGTCATCACACTAGTGTTATACATTCACTTGAATTAGATTATATTAAATCCACATTAGGAAAACAGGAGTGGATGGGGGGTGGAGGGGAAAAAAGTTTATCTATTAAGAATATCAGGAGGCTTCTTGACCTAGGAAAAGGACTTCTGGCATCAGAAAGTGAGGCTTCCCAGGTCTTCAACATAATCAAGATCCTAACTCTATCTCAATGAGCACTATTAAGCATCAACAGGTTTACATTCTAATTCTGTGGCATGTGTCTGAGAAGACAGTAACTTTTTGGAAGAAGTCCTACATCTGGTTACAAAGAAGGAAATCTACTGATGGCTTTAAATCAAGTCTGTCAAGGGGTTTGGATGGGACAAGGAAGCTTTAGTTAGAGTGTGGGTAAGGCAGTCTGAGGTGAACGAAAAATGGAATGTTGCGTGCCTGCACAGTCATGCAGAAATACGAAGTGCATACAGTGTCCAGGATATCTGTTTGTGGGTAGGCTCAGATTGTAAGAGAATTCAAGATTGTAAACTACTTTTGAAAACTTAAGTAGTCTGGGAGGTTTGCAAATCATGGAATTCAAATCTTGCTGATCTTGACAAATAAACAGAGAAACTAAATTTCAAGCATTTTTTAGAAAAGTTAACTTAATCCTGGTGCACATTGTTAATGGTGCCTTATTATTGTATTGACTGTGTCAAGGTTAACGTCTGCATTAAACTAATGCAACTAATGTGAGCCCTTCCATAATTAATATATGGATACTGTTATAGAAAAAAATCCTACAGAATGTAAACTATCCTTTTTCTTGGAGTTTGAATCACTCCATAGGAAAAACAGTGTTTAAAGTGCTATAGAGATGTATAAAGTTTTTATAGAGCCCAACTGTCGGTGACAAGGTCTATGTATTTGTCTAAACCCTAACCCCATGGGGGCCCGATCCAGGTTATACTCCAGGAGCTCTCAAATGTCACAACTAACCTCATTAATAGGGACAAGAAATAAAGCGGTTATGGGACTTTTCATAAGCGAAATAATTACTCAAGCTATATGAAAAATTTCACTTTTGTTTAGGCATTATGACATGAATTCAGGGTTCTCTTTTTCCTGTAAGAGTTGATATATAACACGCAAAGCAGGTAAGGATGTCTCTCCTCTTGCCAATCTATATGTATCAACTCTTCCAGAAGAATGAGTACTCTGAAGCTAGGTCCTGACAAGGAATAGCTTTCAAACTCGATTTGTAATACAGTATTACAGGCCTTTTAGTACTTAAAAAACCTGTTTTGGTGAAAAAACTTACAGCAGCTGCACAAATGGAGAAACTATATTACTAAAGGATCTCCTGGTCATCTTCATTCATAGCTCACAAAGCAGTTTGCAAAGAAGAGGATATAAACAATTAAATGTTTTCAACTTTCACATTACCAGGTGCAGAAACAAATGTAGAAGTCAAATTACTTCAGAACATACACTTCTAGGGTTCCCTTCCCAGCATCTTGACCAGACCTAATTCCACCCCATTCCTTACCTTGGTGATTTAAAGAGATGCGATTAGATGGTTCTTGGAATCCTGGTTCCACCAGATCTCTCCGAGTGTGAGCTGAAGTCTGATCTACGTTATCCTAAAAACACAAACAGCAGAAAATCTGATCAAAATATGCATTTTGTATTCTCCATAATCTAAGATCCTGGGAGCTAAGGCAATTTGATATAAAAGAGCTGAAGAAAGTTTTCCTCATTGGGTTGCACTATAAAGTTCTTATAGATGACAAAGCTGTGAATCCTAATTCCAAGAACTGTGGTTTAGGATTTATAGTTCATTAACCAGAACAGTCCAGACAAACAGATTCAGTAGCAAACCCTAACGGAATAAGAGGTTCAGTTTAGATATTCATCCAAAAGTCCAGATATTATTCCAGTTCTCTATTTTGGCAAACTCACAAGATCAGGCTCGAAAAGCTTTAATGCTTTCACTGGGTCAAGAAATACCATAACTTCTTGTAAGCCTTCTGTACTTCTGCCTAAAACCAAGACTTGCAGGGAGCAGGAAAACGGGGGAATCAAAAAAACAGGATTAACTTTATTTGGTTTACTAAAGTCAGCATTTGAAGGGAAATTAGAGTAGATTCATATTTCGCCTGAACCATTTTATCAATGTGTAAACACCTAACATTTCTAATTTGTTGAAACATTCCAGATTGAGAGTTAATTTACATTCTAGTATTCCAGGGTGAGAATGGTCCATAGCTCATGACAAGAATTTAGTCCATGCCTCCTTAGAGGCTGTTTCTAACAGAGGCTGTTTCTAACTGAGTGCCAGTTAATATTAGAAAGTCTCAGACTTGCTGCTTGAAAGACTTAAAGTCAGTATGTATGAAATCTATCAATTCACAAGTTTATAGATGTTGACAACTCAAGAAATGCCAACGGCTTCATAGAATAGTTTTCTATTGAAGTTTTACATGTAAAAGTGAAGTTTTAAAATACCCCTATCTATCTAGTTGTATAATATTCCAAACCCTTCAAAATGATACAGTACACGTTAAGATCTTGACATCCACGCCTTCATACTGGCCATACATATACACCCAGACCCGCCATCTTTTCTGCTAATCTTCCCGTGACATTTCTTGTGTCACTTGTGCTACCTTATTTTGAATTCAAACTAGTTCTATCTTAGGGTACGGCTACACTACCCGCCGGATCAGCAGGTAGTGATCGATCTATCGAGGATCAATATATCGCGTGTAGTGTAGACGCAATAAATCGATCCCCGATCACTCTCCTGTCGACTGCTGAACTCCAGCTCGGCAAGAGGCAGAAGCAAAGTCGACGGGGCAGCGGCGGCTGTCGATCCCGTGCTGCAAGGACGCGAAGTAAGTGGTTCTAAGTTG
Source organism: Chrysemys picta bellii (assembly GCF_011386835.1). Taxonomy (NCBI): domain Eukaryota; kingdom Metazoa; phylum Chordata; order Testudines; family Emydidae; genus Chrysemys; species Chrysemys picta. The sequence continues at coordinate 107,412,334 of NC_088792.1, forward strand.
ATCTAAGATACGTCGACTTCAGCTACGCTATTCTCATAGCTGAAGTTGCGTATCTTAGATCGATCCCCCTCTCTCCCCAGTGTTGACCAGGCCATAGTCTCATCCTAAAACCACAAGAACTTTCCTGCTGACATGAAATCCTATTTACCCTTCTCTTTTCGGCACTTGTTAATCCTTCTATTTTAACACTTCAGTGTAATTAACCAATGTAATGTGTAGTGCTTTTAGAATGGTGGTGCTTTCACTGCAATGCATGTAGTTTTCCTTTCTACTTGTATGAAAGGAGAGATCATGGCTATTCCCAAAAAACCTTAGCATTGTGTCTTTGGGAGGTGGGGGGCTCTGAAGGTAGGGTAAGACAGACAAATTATCTTATATTAATGCAGAAACCCCTGAAGCTATCCTTAAAGGAGTTTGAGCCAAGAACTCAAACCTGAAATTAACTGCAACTCAGCTATTCCAAACCCAGTACTGGACAAGGCTTAAGCGCTAAGCATCTCAGACAGAGAATAAAGCAGAATGATCTTCCATACTGTGCAGTGTAATGACGGCCAGAACTCTAGTGTGTGTTCCACCCCACAGAATATCAGACTTCAATTTTCAGCTGGTGGCTAGATGCATATGTGACACTGTTGCCAACAGGCAAACCCATTACAATCAATACAACACTTTCACGGTATTTATCCATGAAGGGTAGCATGTGAGGTGTCTACTGAAAACTTGTAACTTACCAGTACTCCTAATCAATGTGTACATGGTTAATATTTAAGGAACATGTTACCATACTGAAAACTAACTCCAAGACCCTAAGTCAGGCATAGATACCAGGAAACCATAAGTCTTGGTGAGGGCCCATTCAAGTGGGAGGGAATTGTCACCACTCCCCAGTAAGGTAATGCAAGGCTCAATTGTCTACCCTTGCTCCATCCCAGTACATTCAATGGAAAACCATCAAAGACAGCTGCAAACAATCAGAATCACTTGGAGGTAAAAAGGAACATTATAACAGACAGGGGATCGCCCTGCCTGTGAATAAAGACAAAAGACTCATTTTCAGTATATCACGGGGTGGGGAGAGGCACTCTGCATCCATTCACTGAGGAGACAGCTTGTTGAGCGGGAGTGTTTCATGAAAAACTGGAGGTTCCTGGGAAGCCAGCCAGTTCTGCAACAGACTGAATTTTGGCGGTGGAAACCTGCTTTTATTGGATAGAAAAGATACCTATAAAAGTGTAGGCCCTAATTTGCATTTTATGATTTTGTTTTGTATTGCAACCATTTGTTTCCATCACATTCTCTTGTTTCTAATGGCTTCTCTAGTCTATTTTAAATAAACCTTCTTTGTGTTATAAGTGCTCATAAGTGTAGTGCCTTAAGGTCGAATTGGCAAACTGGGGTTCACTGCACCTTTGAGAGCAGAAGACCTGGGATTTCTGAGTAGACAAGTGTCACAGGCTGGATATCGCAGGGGAACACTTTAAAGGGACTCGGGGACTGGGATGCACTTTTTGTTAACCTGCAAGGCAAAGACAGGGCTGACATAACCCAGGAAAAACTGCATGACTGACTAACAGACTGATGGTGTTAGGAAGGTAACACCAAGCTTACCATGTGCAAGACTCCCTCTTATTGGGGCAGGGGATAAAAAGTGGCTCTCAGTCCTGGGTACCCTGATATCTGCCTCAGCATGGCAAGAACATAAAATATTGACAGATTAAAAGTCTTCTGAAATAGCAGAGGTCATGTTTCAAGAAGTACAAGGGTGCTAATTCTAGTTCCCATGCAACAATTTAAGTTCAGATGGCATATCTGCGTTTAGCCGCAGATAGTCTTCCCATCATGAAGCTCACATGCTTAACTAGTACAGCAGTTGAGAAACCAAACAAGGAAAGGTAGTTACACGAGAAGTCATTTTATTTGCAAGTACGCCTTAAAGTGTTTTTACTGTCCCACCAAAAACCAAGTAAAATGTCTGCTAGAAAGGAGACAAATACAATACGATGTGGTTACAAAATACAACAGCTGTACACAGAGGGTCTTTTTATCTTTGAATCCCCTACAGTACTAGATGGAAAAGTTTTACTGTAGAAGATCAAAAAGCTGTGGCCTGGGGTTGGCTGAAAGCCTGTAACTTAGCACTTAAATGAGCTTAAAAATAATTTCCACTGACTTAGAGAAAGAAATGCCATCCTCTCTGAGGCAACCTTTCAGTTCTTCAGGAAGGTGTTTAAACCACAAGCCTTCCTCATCGACTCCAACTTAAAGTTACAGTAAAATTTATCAGAGGTAGAGGTTTCAATCACTGGAGATGTACAGTGACTGTGTCTTTGCAGATGTCATAGTTTGCTTCAATACTGGACAATTCTACCTGTATCTTCTATAAAAACGTTGGTTCCACATTTTTCTCATGAAACTATGCCCTGGGCAAGGATTTCCTTAAGGTATTTAAAGCCAGGGCAACACACAGAAAAGTGACAGACTTTCATAAACCACACCACCTGTTAAAGCAATGCAGGCAGCAGAGAAAAGGTAACTACTGTGCCGTTTTTAAAAAGCTCATGATAGTTTCACATGACCCTCCAGGATCTATTTATGTAAACTGATCAAAGACAAACAATGGCATGTTGCCACCTGCAGTAAAAATCAGACTGGACACTGGAACAAGGTTAAAGGTTATATAATTGTTCCAAGTCACTGAACAGCCAAAGAAGTTTTATTGTTTTGTACAACCTATACACAAAGTTTGTCAGCAAGTTAGACACCTGCTTTCTTCCATCATTCCTTCCCCCCAGCTCAATCCACACTTACAATAAATCACATGTTTTCTACCTATTTTTATTCCTCTCCCCTCTACCAAGTAAGTGCTTTCATCCTGAAATTAAAATATGCTCTCTGACTTGACTTATTACAATATCAAACCACAATAGTATTTTTAGAAGCTAGCTTAGGCATCAGCCCCTATAAACTTACTTGCATGAGGTATTTTGCATGTCATACAGCATCTGTGACTCTAAGGTTGATTAATCAAGTGACTAGTGGGACTACTGGAAGTGTATGAAGCAATGTTTATTTTTAATAGTGTCTCCTACAGCAGTTAGCATTTTGTGAGGATAAACAAAACAGACTTAACAGATTAGATTTCGATGCCATTTTGCAAACTTCAATATTGCATGAAATAATGCAGTGCCTGTATCATACTTTAACAGGGCACAGTCAGAGGCAAAGACAATATTCTCTGTACATTAACAGCCAAAATCTGGGATTATCTGACAATCTAGAATTATCAAGTACTTTACGGCGTTATACCAGTTATCCAATTTTAAACTACTAAAATTACTAGCTATTTGGGCTAGCATGGCAACAATTTCTGTTATCAAAAGAAAAAAATTAAATCAGACATTTCAAACAGAGGATCAGTCAACCTTACTCATTACTAGCTGCGCTGTCTGCATACATTTTTTCTTTAAATCACTTTCTGTGGTTTCAGGTGTTACAGTTCCTATTCCATAATGAGTTAAATTGCAAATAACGATTGATATTAAGAGGCATCAGCTTTATTAAGCTAAAGAAAAGAAAAAATTACAGTTCCCTCCAGTTTATATTTTTGCATACTATAGTTTCCATGGAATAGCTATCCCGTTGTATGGTAGACTAGGTTATTTTCCCCCCATACTCCTTTCATAAAGCATTGCTAATCCCTTGGACTAATCCTATGATCAAATGGATTGGCAGAAAGGAGAAATAACCAATCCAAATAGCTTTGAAACCACCATATCTGCTCCCATACTCACCTTTGATGTAGTCCTATTACACTACTCTGGTGTGTCAATTAGGTAATAGACATATTATGTTAGCTTTAAAGACAAACAGAAATAGGGTCTTCTGAAGACCACTTTGTACTATTCTTTATTTTCCAAATCAAGGAGCTTCTGCATGCAAGTTGATGATGGACAGTGAACTGTGCGCAATGTTTACACTAACAAGAACAATTCATTTCTGCTGCGTGAAGTAGGTAAACAGGAGGAGTAAAAAACCCAACAAAAACCTTCCTCTTTAAGCCATCCCCACCAAATTAATTGTACAGCTAGACTTGTATGTTAAAATGTCAGATTTAAGGTGGGTCCAACTAAAGTTTCACATTCTATATTAACTTGCTCCTATCTGTTCATCTGTAGCTTTTGACCTTCACTGCTATCAAAGAGATTGACTGTCATATAGACGTGTGGTTAACCAAGTGAGAGCATATTTTCCTGTTGACTGCTCAGCGAGCTGGTGCTCCAATACCTGAACAATACAAAGAGCTATTGAATGTACTCAAGACTTAGCACTGTATTTCTATTTGGGGAGTTCAAGCCAGTTTCCCCACAATGAGGGTTATCATAAGCCGACCCAAACCTAAACCCAGTCCCAAATCAAAATCAAAGTTTGGGTCAGTGTTTGATTAACATGTTCCTTCCTGGAAAAGTTTTTAAAGCTATTGGAGAACATGCACAGCTGTTGAGGAGCCCAAGGCCCCTTACCAAGCACCAACTGGCAATCTGTTTAGCACAATATACTCTGGGCTTACCCAATAGCAGATGCCCTAGGCCATGAAAAACTATTAGAGTTCACAGGCAACAGGGATTCCCAAGAAAGGGTAGAACTGCTATTCAGAGATAGGGCTGTGGAGAAGGAAGGGGTCTGCCAAAGCTCAGGATCACAAAAACATCCAAATATATGGATTCTCATCTAGAGATTTCAGGTTTCTCTCTTCACAATTCATATTGCTTCACTCTCCTCCCTAGTTTCCGTTCCGGGCATCCATCAGCCTCATTTCTCCATGGCCCAGATCTTTGCATTTTATGAAAGATGGAATGCCAAGAAAAAAACTGACAGCTTTGCATACCCAGCAGATGATCCCAAGGTGGATTTTAGATTAATTGTAAGGAGCTCCCGCACTAGCTTAAAAATGCATTGCAAGACTAACCTTGCAACTCAATATCCTGTAAGTAGTTTTCCTGCCTCTAAACTGTTTTGTCGTCTGACTGAGAACCAACCGCAAGAGTGAGCATACTCGGTCAAATAAGCGAGGTTCAATGCAGAATTTTTACATTCTTGTTCAGAGTTTTGACACCCAATAACTTTAAAACCCCTTTTTAAAACTGCCAAAAGACAGACATTGTAATAAAATAAGCTCAAATCCCAGGAGACTGAAGTGGTCTGCCTTTATAGTACATACTATAATAATTGCTGGTCAGAACCCTAGAGGTCTGGGCCAAATAAACCAACACTGGATTGTTTAGTTAAAATAGCATTCGAGTGAAGCTCAAAGGATGGAAACCCCTTGACAGAAAAATTCAGTCCAGCAAGAGAGCTGGGGAGAAGGGTGTTGGACAAGCTCAAACCCTAAATCCTCACCTGCAATGGTGGCACCTGGATCCTATATATCCAAATGCCTTGAATAGTGTTACCATTCCTATCCCCCCACTCATGAAGCATTTCTTGGTAAGAGCATCCTATAGAAACTGAAAGTGACAATATGGTATCAGATTTATACTCTATACGGTTGAACTGAAAAGACCGATTTTCACCAGTGGCAAGAGGAAGAATCAGATTTGCTTTATGGAACATTAAGAAAGTTAAGTGATTTGTTTTCATTCTGGGACTAGGCTGAACTTTGACTGCTGCAGTGAGAGCACTCTTTTATCCCAGAAGGTACTACCAGGAACAGTAAATCTCTCTCATTTACAAAAAAGTTGTCTTTCAAATCAGTTTCTGGAAAAACTGTTCTAGTTAGAAGTGGATTAGAAAGTTTCTCAAGTATGCAGACTCTTAAATAATCTAGACTTCAGTAAGAGCAGTATGCTACAAATTGAAATACAGTTTTCCCTCAACTAACTCACAAGCGAATATACTGTAGCAGCTGAAAAATTTTACCTTTGTGCTTTGGAGGCACAAGTACAGTATCATTATAGATTCAGCTTTGTGGTATTTTTTGCAATAAAAGGCATCCAGCATTGTAACATCCCTAAAACTGAGTAGGATTACTCCAAATGGAACTCCTGTCAGTTAATCTGATCCACAAAAACCCAGCTGTCAAAGAATCAAGATGCCTTACAAGGCTACAAAAACAAGAAAACCACAAAACACCAACAAGCTAAATCAAATCTATAGTTTGTGCTTGGTGGCTGAGGCTACAGCATGCTATGGTAGAAGATACGTGACACCTCACGGTTACCATCTTTGAATAATTCTGTAAAGAGTACAACTGACAGACTTAGAAGTTTTAAAAGCCTCATTCTATATTTAACGAGTCTAAAAACCACAGTGGCTGCCCAGATTGAGACAGTTTAAAAGCAAAATAAAATTTTGCAATATAAAAAAAACTGAGTATGCAAGATGCTCCATGAAGATTAGTGTTTGCTAGAAATGACTCCAGGTAGGAGGCATTTATAGAAAGGAAGCACTGTTTATTTTCTGGTGCACCAGCTTTAACTCAGTAAGCTAGGGTCCATTCCATTTCTCACAAAAGGCAGTTGACTGGAGAAAAGTTCCATTATGAAACTCCATGGGTTTTGGTACATGTTGTTCAGTAAGTAGGAAAGTATGTGCCTAAATAGAAGTTTTGTTTCATGTTTGAGGAGGACCAACAGATCTTAGGAATGCTTTTTCAGACTCTACTTAGTTGCAAGTCAGACACAGGGATAGGCTCCATCTCCAAGAGCCTGCCAGTGAGGTAACTTCCAAAGCTATAAACTATTGCCAATTCTAAACTATTACAATTGGCTCTGGAAAAAAAAAAAAGTTACTGAAGAGAACCATTTCTCCCAGACAGAAAAGCTTGACAGCTAACCGGTCAACAGAATGGGGGAAATCTGAGCTTTGCTATTACAAGAAACATATCAGGTAAGCCAAGGTAGGTTTCCATAATATTCTGTTAAAAAGATCAGTCAAACTGTGGGATATTATTTGCAGTTGTCCATGAAAATGTACTGAGCGAAATTTCAAGTTTAATAGCATACAATTATTTGCAGGTTAGCTAAAAACAATACGCAGAATCACTAAAGTATTACCAACAGTAGTTACCCTCCCCATGTCAAATATTGCATTGGATGATGCCTGTGCAGTGACAGAACATGTACGAGTTTTATTACATTGCTGTTTTTCAAATTTCTCATTAAAATGTAGTATAGGGAAGTGCTGGGCCTTTGCTTAGAAAGCTTTGATATACAACAGATACAGCAAGTTTTTTCAAACTGTCCTGGCTTCTTAGGTAGTGTCAGACTTTAAGGATTCAATCCAGTTGGATTTCCTTCTGAGAGTGCAAGGGTTGCAGGTATGAAACGAGTCTCTTCTACCCTGACACCTGGGATGCAAATCAGCAACAAAATCAGCCTGCCAACACTCCGAGGCCTATGTACACTGGGGAAGTTTCTTCAAAAGTTGTAACTTGTGTTTTTTAAAAAAAGCTGGCACAATAAGCGGAGGGCAGATTTAAGAGACAATCTTTTATAGACTGGTTGGGTTAGGAACCTTGGAGCTATTGTGATGCAGAATGGGCTACTCAATCATCTCTCCACCGGCATCACTGCCAATAGTTCTGCAGTAAGACAGTGAGCAGAGGGCAGGTACTACGAATCTTGGATTTGGTGTACAGACTTTTAAAGTGTTCTCGCAGAAAGTATAAAAGGAAAAGCTCTACAACTTCCTTGTACGGAGTCTAGCTAGGTTCAGGCCAATGATGTACAAGATTAGCCTTCTTAGCAGGCTCAGTGCTTGACAAGATGACTTTGTGGACAAGGGCCCTTCATGTTGTTGGCTTTAACTTAATATGACTCTCCTGAGGAAAAGTTGCTGTATTTATTGTGGGAACCATCAATTCCCATATGGTGGGAATAGGTTTTCTGGTATCTAGACTTTAACACCATATTTCTCATAAATGAACAGAACAATATTCTCTCTTCCTGCCTAGGTTTGTGCTTGAAATCAAGAGTCCAAAGGGTTGATAAACAAGGATGACCTTTAAGGATTGGTGAAAGAGCCACTTGATGTTTGGTGAAGGCTATCGAGTTCATAGAGGTGCAACTAGAATAATTTCAGGTCAGCTGACAACAAAAGAATTCTCATATCCCCACTGCAGGAGATCCCACAGTCTCCATCTTGACCTTTATGTATCTCAGAGGTCTGTTGAGGAACTTCGCATCCAAAGCTTCTCTGTTGCCCCTCCCCACTTTAACTTTTACATGACAGGCAAAACATAACTTCCTGGGTAGGAGATATCCAGGCTTATCTATAGACTGATTTCCTCAATTGCAGCAATTCAGACTAAGCATCCATTCTTGTGGCTATCCCCTCCCCCAAGTGTTCCTGGGAGTTCGGTAAGTGATGAATTTGGTCCAAGAGTGGTTGCCTCACTTGATCAAACATTTGTTCCTAGTTATCTTGACAACTCATCTTTCCATGGAGATATGGAGCCTGTTAACTGCCAGCAGAGCAATCTGTCCTAAGGCCAATTCTTTACGTCAGGGATGCTTATAATTCAGGCACCTTGTTTGCAGTTCACTAATGACTGTTCGAAGTCAAAGCTCCTAATACACATGAACATTTTGTATCTTCTTATAAAGAAATCTTTGTGGGGAAGAGGAACAGTAAGAAGTTTAAGATCTCATAAATTTGCTGACCCCAAGCTCCAGAAAAAGTAATTGCATAACTCATTAAAAAACACACTAACACTTATCTACACTAAACTATTCCAGTTAATCCTTCCTATAAATAGCACTTGGATACAAACCATTGTACCATCTCTCAAACAGAGCATTGTACTCAGGCACTTGACAAATGGCTTGGTTCCAAGCTTCTAAACTGAATAACTGAGGCAAATTATGCAAAGAAAAAGGTGGAAGTTGTTAGCAAAGAAAGCAACATACATATACAGGTATATTTTTTAATTAATCCCTTGTGAAACCAACTGCATTGAGTTATTTTATGAGCAGACATAAAAACTTAAGTTCTTATGGTGCAACACTGTTTTATATATGCTAGAAATTTAGAACTACAAGGTTTTAAAAGTTTTCATCAGGCATTTTCTTCATCTTATTTAGCTTTCAATCCCATTTGGCCTTAGAGGGTTCAAAGCTGGGTTTGCTCTCCCATCTACCTCATTTTCCATTTCAAATTAGATCCATTCTGTACAGATTCAGTATGCTAAACTGAAGTTACTGATGCACCAAGTTCTAGGGCAGGGGTAGGTAACCTATGGCACATGAGCTGATTTTCAGTGGCAGTCACACTGCCCAGGTCCTGGCCACCAGTCCGGGGGTTAAAATTAAATTAAAATGAAGCTTCTTAAACGTTTTAAAAGCCTTATTTACTTTACATACAACAATAGTTTAGTTTAATATATATATATATATATATATATATATATATATATATATATTTTATAGACTTATAGAAAGAGACCTTCTAAAAACATTAAAATGTATTACTGGCACGCGAAACCTTAAATTAGAGTGAATAAATGAAGACTTGGCACACCACTTCTGAAAGGTTGTTCTAGGACAATAATTTTAGAACATGCTATGCCACACTAGCAACTAGAGAAAAATTCAAGATTTTACAGTGGTCTGCAGGAAAGCAAGTGTTCATCTTGTAAAAGAAGAATTGCCTATGCAGAATCTTACAGTTTTTACTAGAGATTTCAGATCATCCAAACAATATAAACATTTGTTAAGATGAATGAAAGCCACCATGTACTGTAATGTCTCCATTTCCTTTAATGGAATGGCAGAAGAGACTATAACTATAGGACTATTTACTATGATAAAGTCAGGCAAACACCTCAGCAAATATGCTTTTTTACAGTGTTTTTCTCAAATTCATTCGCTCTGCACATTTTTACTGTTTGCTTCTGGTCTTGGAAGAAACCAGACACGGAGCAGGAACTTCAGGGCATAGATTATTACATGCTTATGTTGCTGTCTTGTTACCTACAAGCAATTTCCTGTGGGGGGGGGGGAGGGAGGATAAAGGGGAGGGAGAGAAGAATGATTGTAGGCAGTTCTATCAAAGATTCTGCAGAAGGGAAATTAACCATTAATGATTATGATCTGTGAAAGTACTGTTCTCTGTAGCCAAAAATTCTCAGAAGCTCAATAATTTACATTTAAATAGTAACTGATTACACATAAGTTACAATTTGTGTCAGAAAAACCTTGTGAAAAACTAGAGACTTTTCCAACTGGCATCCTTACCTTTAGCAAGTAAAGTTTCCAATTGGCAATCATCTCTCAAGCTCATTGAAGTATTTTCTAGAATAGCATTCTGTTGTGAACAGCCATGGTCTATTGGACACCTTTGAAATAAGGGTACTGCAATACTTCAGATAGTAGATAATGTTAAATACATTCACCACTTGCGCAGAAGAAACTATTGTGATGTTGTACCCCATAATACTTTATGGGAATAAGCTTATGAATGTATATATGACCTAACTGGAATATGTTTTATGCTACATATGCCATGTAACATATCTCTGTAAAGGTTATGATCTACTGAATATATTCATCCTATTTGTATGCATATATCATTTTTGTATTTAAAGTTATGAATATTGGCTATTTACTTTTTAAATTTTAAGTAGCCTCAGTGAAGCAGTTAGTCAGCTTCCTGAGAAAAACTATTCTCAGTAAGAGCCCAATTAAGAAACACTTAAGCCAACAATGAACTTGGAGACCCCAATCCACATTTGAGCTTTCCCAGGAATGTGGCTTGGCAGGTAAGTTCTGAGTCATGCATGGACATGTGACTTGCCCATAGAACTCCAAAACTCCCTTTTGTAGCTGTAATTTTGCACAGATGGAGGGAGGGGTTTAGAACCACAAGGAGAAACTATATAAAGCCTGGGGAGACCCCCTCCATTTTGTCTTCAGCTGGCTCAAGAGGTAGCCTCTCCACCCCCAAAAGATACCTGAAAGAAACTGGGACAAAGAATGGTAACTACAGCGGGTGTGAGTGATTGCTTGACCCAGACTAGAAGGAGGCTAGTCTGTAAAAGAGGCTTATTGGGACATCTCTGAGGGTGAGATTTTAGCTGTATTCAGCTACTTACTGTATTAGGCATAGGCTTGTGTGTTTTATTTTATTTTGCTCGGTAATTCTTTGTTCTGTCTGTTATCACCTGGAACCGCTTAAATCCTACTTTCTGTATTTAATAAAATAACTTTTTACTTATTAATTAACCCAGAGTATGTATTAATACCGGGGGGCGGGGGCGCAAACAGCTGTGCATCTCTCTCTATCAGTGTTATAGAGGGTGAACAATTTATGAGTTTACCCTATATAAGCTTCATACAGGGTAAAACGGATTTATTTGGGGTTTGAACCCCACTGGGAGTTGGACATCTGAGTGTTAGAGACAGGAACACTTCTTAAGCTGCTTTCAGTTAAGCCTGCAGTTTGTGGAACATGGTTCAGACCTGGGTCTGTGTTTGTAGCCGGCAAGCGTATCTGGCACAAGCAGGCAGGGTTCTGGAGTCCTAAGCTGGCAGGGAAGGTAGGGGCAGAAGTAGTCTTGGCACATCACTGACAGCCCCAAGGGGGTTTCTATGATTCAACCCATCACAATTACAATAGGTCTTTGAATAATGTATAAACCCTCCAAAACACTAGGCTATGTTAAGTTTTCAACAGCTCAATGGACTACCATAGTTACTAGTATGTTTTTGGAGAGGACATATGGGCAGAGAGTCTTGCATGCCAAAAGATTACAAAATTGTTGTCCTACATTAAAAAAAAAAGGGGGGGGGAGGGGGGGGGTGTCTTCAACCAATGACTCAGACTTCAACTGGCGTGCAAAGCCCTGTCAGAAGACTGCCAAGCTTTTCAAGAAATACCAATGACATACACTAAGAAACTTCTAATTTCTTTTATAGCACATTTAATTTATTTGGTTGTACTAGCTATCACATTGCAGGAAAGTTTCTGTTGCCAGTACACCGCAAACTTTTGTCTAATGAATTTGCACCATGCCTGTTTGTAGGGAAGTCAGTGTTTATTATACTTCCTTTTCTTGACTTTGAGTTAAGCCTTCTGATAAAAGGTATAGGTTTGTGGAGTAAGACTACTGAAAACAGCTCCTGTTAAGATTATAAATCAGAAAACATGGAGGTCAAAAAGATTAGTTGAAGGGTGGACAAAATTGAGAAAAGGAAAGGGGCAATCCATCCATTGGATGTTACTGTACCAAAAATCTATGTTCTTCTTTTCTCTTTGCCAAAATTAAGTGTGGATATTTACCTGGGAGTTCACACGTGAGATGGATATTCAGATTCCACACTTCTGACCCATTCCTCTCCAACAAGGAAACACTACAATGTGGCCCAAGAAGACAGTGCCTATTAAGCTCCTGAGCTGCTAGTAAATCCTCCCACAGATACATGACCTACTGCCAGCAGGTAATCGTTTTATATGGGGATATACAAGAATCTAAGGAAAACAGATGGCAGGAGATGCCCTTTTAGGCATTTACTACTTTTGGCTATGGACCCAAAAAAAGTGTAAATACTGTTGGTTACTTTTTTCTGACACAAAGTCAAACCAGATTATTTCAGTTGTACTCACTTTGAAACCATCTATCATGTCAATTTCTACAGAAGTTACAGGTAAAACAATTCCTATGGTAAGTATATATTGACCCAGCACATTTAAAAAAAAAAAGCGGGGGGGAGGGGGGAGGGGGAAGAATAGCAATGTTTGATACAGACTAATATAGATTGCCAGTATTTGCTTGTTGGATAATGCTGGGGGGGAAAAAGTGTTAGATGCAAAAAACTTAGTTATGCTGCGAGGCATAGCTGTCTGATAAAGGAAGATGTACTTCCCCCCGAGCCACTTCTCTTTATATATACATTAAACTGTGCATATAATATTTGCATATACACAGGGCCGCCTGATGAAAGCAGCCATCATGCTGAAGTGTGCCACCGATAACTATTCTAGTTCAATTTAAGACTGCAAACCAAGGCCCAAGTCTGCAAGAGTAGTTAGGTGCCTAACTCCCATTGATTTCAATAGCCGTTAGGTACCTAAATACCTTAGAGGATCTGGGTCCAAGGACTCTGCCACCGCTGTTAAGTAATAAGATGAGAGTCTCAAAAGAGAGAGAGACTGGACACCATATTGTACAAGACTCCTTCCACATCCCTCTTCATAACTGATTCAGCCATTCCTGACTTTAGCAGAAGAAATAAAATAACAAAATACATCAAGTTAAATAGATTTAACATTTTGCTTCAAGAACATTTTGCAAAATGAAGTAATCAAATTCTGTTTACATGTAAAACTACTACATCCTTATCTAAGAAGTTTTTCTATCAAATCTATATTTAAAAAAAAAAATCTCATGAGGTCAGAGAGTTCTAAGAACTTTCATCCAACTTAACTCACTAAATGAATTTGAAACAGCAGGTGGCCCATCCAATTCATGTAGAAGGAACCCAATCAATGTGCAATGTTTTACACTGTCAAGTTCTAATTTTAGAATATTCTTTTAGCCAACAGGGAATTTGTTTACACTATCTCAGAACACACACTAAGGAAGGTTGTACATTCTATTTAGACTATCTCTGGCATCAGAGATCAATACTGATTCTTTTAATTCCTCCTCCAGTTTTCCCCTCCGTTTCTTCAATTGCAGCCCCTATTAGCAGACCTGTGAGGCTCAACATATTGGGAGGAGTATCCAAAGGTAATGCAATTCAATTCTTTCTTTAAAATTGCTCATTTTGTGCAAAAGTTGACAGTAGTCATGGCAGCATAAAAGAAAATTGATTACAAAGTTGCTATCTCTGCCTTTTAGTTTTCATGGCATGATCACCAATTGATCTTTATCTCATTTTGAGTGTCAAAAAACAAACTGCTCGGGAATCAAGCTTACGTTGAAGAGCTACCAAGAGACCCGGAACGTGGTACTTCCATTATTGATATGTTCAGATGACAATGGCATATGAAATCTCTCTCATCAAGGAATAAGTCAACAACTTTCTATTCTTTCATTTTAGAAAAAAAGTTGCATTCAGCAGCACATTTGATCTTGAGTCCAAGATTTACAGCTCACTTACTAAACATGTTTTCTTTATTTCAGTCCATTCCATTGTTTCATATGATTTCCTTCAGACTTAGTCATGATGAGTCAAATCCACACTCTTGTTTGATAAGTTACTAAAACACTAGATCATCAGCTCGCAGTATTTCCAAAACATTTAAGTTTGCCATTGTGTTCCAATTGTTCATTATGGGCCTGATCTGAAGTCTACTGAACACAAGAAGAGTCTTTCCATTGACTTCAATAGACTTTGGATCAGGCCTTACTTTGGGTTAAAATATATTCCTGTAAACTACACTCCTTTCTACAAGTAGGTGAATTTTAACAGTCAACTACCACAAAGGTACTAGTTTAGAGCATAACAGTTTATTTTTATTTTAAAAGCAGTCTCCTTATTTGCACTGTCTAAATCTGAAGCTGATTAATTCAAGATAGCCAGCCTGTATTTTCAAGTTTAAAAAGAAGCTGACTGGAAGCCTCACTTGAGAAGGTTAGGTGGTGATACTGGGGCATTCATCATAATTTCTCTTTTCCCCCCACCTCCTTGCCTTAAGTATCAGTTTTAGGAAAATCCACTGGAGTCTGACTACTTAATATATTAATAGCTTCAAGTACATTTTTCTAAAAAAGGTGCCAGCACCACTTTGTGTTTGAATCCCCCCAAACTGTGCAGAAGTGTTTAGTGTTCTGGGGTACTTGCCAAAATGACAGTATTTACTGTATGACTAATATGCATTAATGAAGCATAAATGGACAACTATTTACTTGTGCTAATAACTAAAGCGCTTTATTAGAGCAGGGGCCTCAAGCATGAAGGATTGCCAGATTTCCCCTACTTGCCAAAATTATGTTTAAAAAAAAAAAATTGGAGCCAACATCAAGGGCTACAGACAGCACTCAGTCTCATGTCATTGTTTAACGTGCAATATGTAAAGTACTAATAAACTCAAACTGCTTTCAGTTTACTATTTGTTTTTTCCTTCTAAAGTAAGGCAATTTTAATAGTTTACATTTTGGTCTGAACTGTACATAAAGCCAAAATTGTGTTACCGTAGCCTTTGCGTTATGTTAACCCAAAGATAGAAGGCTGAAATGGAAGGGGAAAAAAAGCCACAATGTTTTATTAAAATAGGATATCATCAGAATCTAGGCAAGAAAGAACTCAGCAACAGACCATCCCAGGCTACAGTTTGAAAAACTAACCCTTTGTATTATTCCCCATGCAGCTTCTTTCTGAAAATGGAACAAGCAACTTAAATGCATACATGCAAGAGGGCAGAATTAGCATTGAAGTGGGAAAAATTTTTTTGGGGGGAGGGGGGGGGTATTGGGGAAAAACCAAAAGTTCAGACTTGCAAACACACCTGCAAGGAATGGGAAAGGGATCACTCTACAGATGGTAAATAGAGGAAGGCTCTTTTAGCTATGACTGTTCAGTATCCCATGTGGAAGGGATGAGTTCATCTAATTCTTCCAGCGCAAGCGTTGAGATCACAATGGGTATTCTTATTGTGACACTCGGCACAGAAGTCAAGCGGTAGGTGCCCACAGTGATTAGGCTATCCTTTTATCTTGTGATTTAGTACCTCAAGGTCAGTACTGCAGTAACACCCAGCTTCCTTATTATTGCTATACTAAACAAACAGGGAAACAAATGTGCCTACCACAAGATGTTTCATTAGCAGTAAAGTCTGGAAGCTTCCACTTATAGTTTCCTGTTATCTGTAACTGGAAGACTTTAGTCTGCAGGACTGTCTGCATTTAACAAGCAAGTTCACTTAGAATTTAAGACATTTAATCTCATCCAATAAAGAGAAGATGAGAACAGAACCTATGAAATGTTTAGTTTCCTTCCTTTGGCCAAAAGGCATAAGTGATTGGTTTCTAGATAAGCTTATACTAATGCTGAGCATGGGCATGGCCTTTGGGAAATGGTATTTCCTATCAATAACTGATTAAAACAATCCCGCATCATTCCCTTGTTCCTTTCTAAATGGATATAATAATCCCATTTTAGACCGGTCATGAACAGCAGTATTATTTCAATATTAAACATGGCTTCTTTACGACGCCCTCTCTTTTCAAGAAAACGCATCTCCAAAAATATGGGAAGCAGGTCTTCCTTCGTAAAAGGCTTGCTCCAACAGTGGGCACATTTGTCAAGGTGTCAAGAGCATATGTTTTTTGTTGTTGTTTTTTTTTTTTTTTGTATGAGGATGATTCAGTTAGCAAGACTCATTTGTACTATAATATTTCCAACAGAGCTGTCCAACCAGAAGACTCACTATTAGATAAGAGTTGCATTCTCTTACGTCTCATGCTCTAAACCGGTTTGAACTGTGAAACTGTACTAGAATTAAGTCCTCCAACTTCTCTTCTCCATTAAGATGGCACAGTTACAGTGGAGGACTGCCAATATGACTACTCACATTGGCAGTCCTCCACTGTAATTATTCAGTAATCAGCTTGTTAGAAGTTTACTAATCTGGATAAGATCCTATTCAGAAGATAAGCAGATGGAAATACACAGGATTTAGTTAGAGTTTGTTGATCAGGTAATTAACAAGTATGGCATAATAGTCTCATGTGAAGTTTTGTGTACCTGACCACTGGGCAGGAATCAAGCAGTTTCCATCAACACTGGTGTTCTTAGAACAGGGACTGTCATCTTAAATTGTACACAGGAGCATCAGAATTAAAGAAAAATTCATTCCCTTTATTCCTGTGAAGAGAGTTTGCTCCAACCCTAGGAAAATCCTGAATAAGTTCTAAAATCCAACTGCAATTCTCATAGCAGTTTTCAAACTTAATGGGGTGAAATAGGAAACTTGAGACAAAAACAAAACAAAAACATTTGCTTAGAATTGTGTCTTGCAAGCATGAAAAGCAAGGAAATAAGATGACAAATGTTTGTGCCAGGACCATTTCTCAACTCACAAATCATCCTGATTTCATATGGAATTGACTGTACTTTACCTGGAGCCTGGCACCACAAGAAGTAACAGATTGTTCATGTTTCCCTGTAGACCCACTAAAAGGATCAAATGTCAACAGTCTGCTGGAAAAAGCAGTAATCTTGATAGGTCTGAAAGAGTACGTTAACTCAAATCTAACAGGCTACATCTCAGACACCTTTCCTATAAAATTAGTAAACAAGACTAAACAAGCCTTTCCAGTCTCCTGTTCAGCATTAACCATCCATCAAAAGAGCCACACAGATTTCGTCACCTGCAATTTCTCATGAGATCTGCAACTATGGATTCTTCCTGCTTCGTGACCCAAATCTTTCAGTCTCTTTTGTTGCAGCAAAGGAATGTATGATATGATGGCTAATGGGAACCTTAGGGACATTTCGTGGGTTGCACCAGAAAGGTTGAGAAACAGGGATCTAGACAAAGCTTCATACTTAAAGTAGTTATCTGTCGTCCCTTCACTTTGAATAAGTGTTAATATATTGCCAACCAGATGTCAGTCTAGATGAAACATACATCTGCTTTATAAGTCTGTTAGTGATACCAATTCTTAATTTGAACTGTTGACAAATCTTTAAACTAAATGTAGTAAAATCTGAACTGGGTATTCCTTAAATAGCCAGATTACTTCACACACAACCAATGATTTAGTCAGCTTCATGTAGAGTCACATCTCTCCAGATTTCTTTGAAACAAAACTGTTTACTGTAATACGATATTCAGATCAGACCCTTGGAGGAAAAGGGTATTCTTTAGTCACCTCTAAAACAGAAAAAGCACATCACTTAAATTTTAAGTGATTTTAAAATACAAGTTTAAGCATTGGAGGGAAGGTCCAGATCAGGCCTTTCACGAATTATACTGTAGTTGGGTGAGAAAGATGGAGTCTCTTCCATCAGAGGGAGGAAATCACTAATCGCTGGTAGGTGTACCCATAGCAAACTAATAAAGAGATCTGAAGTCTTTAGCGTTAGCAGATATAGTCTAGAACTACCAGAATGCTTACAGTATCTGGAGAATGTTGGCGCAGTTGTGCCCAGGCTGAAAAAAGTGTTTATTTGGCTTGGTAGCAGGTTCTAGCAGACTCTTTTCTACTGTGGTTAAGGATCGGCGGAACGGGGGCCAAACCTTAAAAGTTCTATTTCCGATGTCCCCATCCAAAAACCAGGCTGTGAGATAGAGTGAGCCTGGAGTGGGGTACTTGGTCTCTTCCCCCTCCCACCATAACTTGAGTTAGGAGATCTGAGAACTGGCTAATCCTGATTAGTGGGCAGGCAGACATTGTTCTGTGAACCAGAACTGTCTGGGCCAGGGAGGAGCTAGGAGAATAGATGTTGGCTCTGTCACGACATATCTTCCCTACGGCCTGTGGAAGCAGGAGAATAGGAGGAAAGGCATATCTGAAACGGTTAGTCCAAGATATCAGCAAACATGGCCTTGGGAGTTGCAAGCCATGGCTTCCCTGGAGTAACACAGAAAGAGCTTTCTGTTCATTTGGGACCCAAAGAGGTCCAATAGTGGAGTACCCCATTGCATAAATCTCTCTCAGGATGCTGTTATGAGTCTCCCACTCATGCTCTATTGAGACGCTTCCGCTTAATTTGTCTGCCAAGGAATTAGGATTACTGGGAAGGTATGTGGCTTGTATCATGATGCTGTTCTTGATGCACCAGTTCTAAAGCTTGATGGCTTCCTGATGGAGGGGATGAGCTCTTGCTCCTCCCTATCTGTTTATATAAACCACAGTGGTGATATTGTCCGACATTATCTGAATATGGAGTGAGTGTATAAGTGAAAGGAAGGCCTTGCATACAAGGCAGACAGCCCTCAGTTCCAGTAAGTTTACATGTAGTCTGGCCTCTCATAGGGTTCAGATACCTGAGCAATCATACTGCTCAGGGTAAGCACCAGGTCTCCATCCTGTCTTTTTGGGGAATTAGGAAATGCAGGGAGTAAAATCCTCTCTTGTGGCAATGAAGTGTGACATGCTCTATTGCCTTGACTTAAGAGGGATTCCATGTCTCGCTTAAGGATTACCTTATGAGAGTGGTCTCTGAAGGGGGACTAGGAACAGAGTTTGTGAGGTGAAAAGGAGAGAAAAAATCTGTGGAGTACCCCGGGTGGACAGTCTCCAGAACCCAACTGTCCATAGTGATCTTGTTCCAGTTGTGAGCATAGAGTGCAAAATGGTCCCTAAAGGTAACTAGGCCAAGGTGGTTGGGATCACTGGTGGTACATGGGTCTCAACCAATATGTCAAGAGTGATGGCTGAAAGCAAGTAGAGGTTTTGGCAGTAGCAGGGGCCTAGAAGCAGTCTTTGAATCTTCTGATGTTTGTGCAGTGACTCAGCCGTGTGCTGGTAATAAAGTGTCTATCGAGTTGCTTCTGGTGTTTCCTCCTGAGGGCCGGAGTATAAATCCCCAGGGAACACAGAGCTGATCAAGTCTTTTAGTGAGTGCAGAAACTCGTCCATTTTCTCATTACAGAGAGTCAACTCATCAAAAGGAAGGTCCTGGGTGATGTTTTGAGACTCCCTAGGAAACGCTGCCAATTGCAGCCAGGCATTTCTCCTCATGACTAGACCAGGGGCCACACTTCTGGAAGCCACATCTACCGCATCCATTGCAGCTTAGAGAGCTACCTTTGTCACTAGCAGCCCCTCATCTGAAAGACTGAAACTGGGTCTTGTCCTCTGTGGGAGGCTTGTCTATGAACTCCACAAGCCTGCAATAGGTATTATCTTGCTAACAATGCTTGGTAGTGAGTGACACAAAACTGCAGGACTGCAAAGGAGAAGCACTTCCTCCCCAGGAGGTCCAGTCTCTTAGAACCTTTGTGCTGGGATGGCCCTTTGGTAAGGAAGCCAAGCCCTTTCGGCTGCCACCTGTACCACTAATGAGTTGGGGGCAGGATGGGAGAACAAGAATTCAGCCCCTTTTGCAGGAATGAAATACCATCTCTTGGTCCTTTTTGGTCTTGGGGCACAGGATGATGTGTCATACTGCTCTAGCAAGTTCTAGTACGGCATCATTGCTTGTTAAAAGCCGCCCTACTCAGTCCGTGCGGTCACAAGATGTCCAGGAGTCGGTGTTGAGGGTCCTGGACCTCCTCTAATGGGATCTGTAGGTCACTGGCTACTCTGTGTAACAGCTTCTAGTACTGGCAATGGTCATCCAGTGGAGAAGAGGAAGAAGGAATGACTGTTTCATCCAGGAATGATGAAGATCCATCCATCGGAACCAGTGGTGTAGCCAGGTGGAGGGAAGAGGGGGAGGAAAAGGTGCCACCCGCTGCGGCGCTTTTACCGCCCCGGGTCTTCAGCGGCACCTCAGTGGCGGGACCTTCACTCGCTCCGCATGTGCAATGAAGCTTCAGTGCCTCCGAAGACACCTGAAGCGAGTGAAGGTCCCGCAGCCGAAGTGCCGCCCCGTCAGTAAAAGCGCCGCAGCAGGTGGTGCCATTTTTCTTTTTCCCCCGCTCCCAGGTGAGTAAAATTAAAAAGGCACCACTTGTGCTCAGTGGAGGAGCGACCGCTCCCCCCCCCCAGCTACACTACTGATCAGAACCATCAATAGCTGCAGATTCTTCTCGTACACCGACAGAACTGAGTGGCGAGAGAAACAGTACAACTAGTGAAAGGGGCCCAGGCATCTGCCATAAGGATCCCACAGATACTAATAAGGCTAGAAAGAGGGATTGATTGGTTGCAGGGACACAAAAGGAATTGGTACCTGCAATCCCTGGAGGATGAGTGCAGGTCATATCCAGTGGAATGGCAAGCATAACCTCTTGACTCTCTATCAGGACTCAATTGCCTCAGTGGAGATACCAGTGCAGCCATCTCCTCTGATTCATCAGAGTCCAAAAACTGCCCTGTTGATAGTGGTAGTGCCATTTGTACTCCTGCTGGATGGCTGGAGGTGAGACAGCTCCTGGGACAGTGACGTGGGCTCCTCCTCCAGAGTAAGGACATATCTTAGGAGAGTGAAGACAGAAATAAGTGGAGACTGGATACGGGAGGAACATATTCTCTGGTGTTATATAAAAAGTCTTGGTATGCTCGGGTGTCCAACGGATTTCCTCAGTTAAGTCTAATGGATCCGGTACATCAGCACAGCCAGATGGTCTTTAGATGGATGATACTGTACTGAAGATGGGTCCAGACCACCACTCTGGGACTGAACCAGTGAGGATGTATCCTTGTACTTCAGAATCAAGGTGACCGACGGAACCAGTGGATCTTTATTTTTATGTATCTTGCTCTCGGACCTGGGGGTCTTCATCGAAGCTGGTTCCTTAGGTTCCGCTCATGATGTCTCATCCAACCTGGACTCAGATCCTCATCCAACAGATCCTCAACAGGGATCTGTCCTTGTGCTCATGAGAAAGCTTATGTGTCCTCTACTCTAATGGGGAGCCCTGGAAGAAGAAGCCTTGGGCTTAGATGTTGATGGCTCTACTCCAAGGCACATGCTTGGAGGGGCACTGCTAGGCCAACATACAGGGGAGGCTCCCTGACCCAGATTGGAGAAGAGCCTCATAGCCTTCTCCCTCAGGTGCTTCTGTAGGCAAAGCTCCCAGGCCTCTCTGGGTGAAAAGGAACGCGAGAGACAGATGCTTCACTTGGCAGAGATATGCGCCTCACCCAGACAGTACAGGTAGTGTTGATGTTTGTCATGGATGGAGAAGAATCAAGGGCAAAAGATGTAATTCTTGAATCCAGGGACTCCAGGCATAGTTCCAGAGCTGGGAGAGGGGTGGGAAGGTATAGTATAGAGTATTTCTTTTAACTACTAACTATTAATCTAAGAATATAACTGTTTACAAATGTTTTTTTATATAGGTTATACAACAAAGTGAAGGCAGACACAATTCCGACTCCGGCCATGCCGCCCTAAGAAGGAACTGGAAAGGTGTTGATCTGTACTGCCTCTTATAACCTCAGTTGGGAGCACAATGAGAGCTACTGCACATGTACAAGCCAGTGTACACTGCTCTGACAAACTTCTGGACCCTGGCGCATGTGTACCCACATGTAGAATACACATAGGGACCATCACTCAAAGATGAAAAAGCTGCTTATCGACGCCACATTTGAGAAAGCTGACGACTTTTCCTGCACTGCCAAGAGTGCTATTTCAACATTATTGTTTGTTCATAATATATGTAGAAGAATGATGCAATTCAAATCCTCTGTTGTGTTTTCCATTCAGTGAGGCTCAAGCATAGTAAAGTGTACTTGTGCACGCTAGTTGCCACACATTATCTTTTTGTAGCATGAAAAGCTGAACTACATCCCAAGTTCTGTACAAGATTTTAGCTTATATTTAAGCCTGCAGAACATTAGGAAATCCAACAGTGTTTATTCAAATCTAAATTTAAAAGTGTGGAGAATATAGTTTGCCATAGTCTTGATATGACAACAACACGACCTACAAACAGCACAAATTTCAGCTGATATCAGACATAGGTCATGAGTGCCAAACATACATGCCTTCTCCTACAGCTCTGTGTACTTTGTTACAGTACAGTAGAAAGTTAGTGGCACTTTTAAACAATTTTTCAAAGGGTGTTTTTATTTAATATAGAAACAGTCAAACTTTTGTTTACTTTCATAACAAATTTGATTTCACTCTCACCACGTTTTCCACGTGCCACCATTTGGTGTTTTTCCAGTGTATAGATGGGATTATGTTGCATGGAGGCACTTGGAGTTTGATAGATGAGGCTTCTGGTATCTGATAAGGCAGAGGTCATTTTGTATTATGAATATAAGCAAATTGGATGTTTCTGCTAAAATTAACAGTTCATTGGAACACTCTCACCCCTGACAAACCAAACCTAGTCAATCCACAAATAAAATAAGTACAGCTAGGACAATAGCAGCAATTTTGGTATGACCCTTATAACCAAGAAAGAGCGGATACTTCACACTGCATTCTGAGAGATCTATGGCCAAATTCTCCCCTAGCTTAAGACAATGCAGCTTGGCAGGCTTCAGTAGAGCTGCATCCATTGATACCAGTGGTGAATTCTCTCCCTCCCTTCCTCCCTCTCTCCCTAGTTTAATGACTAGAGATAGACCAGGGTGGACCAATTTAAATCAAAGTAATTTAAGTCACTGATTTTAATCAAGATTTAAACCAGAAGTCAGGAAACTGATTTAAAATCAAAAGAAAATAATTAGGAGCATGTAGGGAAAGTAAGGAAGAAAGCTCAACATTTTTCCAAGCATTTGTATTCCATTTCATGTTGAATTAGTCATTGAAAATTGCTCAAACAAGTATTCCCTCTAATACGAATTAAGACAAATGGAAATAAACACTAATGTAGTTAGTAAAGAAGTTTGTCCCCCTCCTTTGCATTAGTATAGTGGTGAGTGGGGGGACTCTCAGAATCCTAGTTGTGTGTTTAGAATTTTAGATTCCAAAAACTGTGAGATCTTGAAAAAGGATGAAGATTCAAAAAGGTGAGGCCAGAAAGCATCCTTGTGGTCATATAGTCTGACCTCCTATATAAAACACAAGCCATAGGACTTCCCTACATTAGTTTGTTTGAACTAGAGCATACAGAAATAGATATTGGGAAAGTCACTGGAACTTGAACTATTTATGCAATCAACAGTTAAGAAATTAAATCTTTTCTAAAAGTTCAAGTCCCCGTGCATAAATGCTGCTGTAACTAGATTGCAAAAGAACGGAAACAAAGTCATCCCCTTTTTCTGAGAAATTCTGGAACTATGTTCTGAATTTCCAGGAACTGAAGACAAACGCTGCCAATTCTCACTGCTGGATTTTTACTGAAGAGTCAGAGAATTTGGAAAGGACCACTGAAAATCACTGAAAGGCAGTATTGAATTTTCCCCACAAGGCTTGAGAGAATTTCCTGGGGATTGCACTCAGACTTCCATGTAAGTTCCCAATACAGTAAAGAAAAAGCCTCATGTAAGCAGGATCTTAGAAACGGCTTCTAAAGCAGCAAACATTCTAAAATTTGCAAGGAAGTTGGTCAGAGACCTATAGCCTAATTTAAAAAAAATAAAGATCAGGTTCAATTATTGCTTCTGGTTGCCAATCTGACCAAGTAAAGGAACAAAGAGGTGGGAGAGGAGTTAGCTTAAAGGTTATGTCACGCTGTAGGTAAGAGGAGGTTATTACCTGTAACTAGAGGTTCTTCAAGATGTGTGGTCTCTATCTGTATTTCACTGCTGATTATGCATGTGCACCATGTGTCCAGAGCTGGAGAATTTGAAAGTAGCATTCGTTGGTCTGTGCATGAGCCCTGGCTCACCTCATGCCTCCGTCCAAGAGGATAAATGGCAGGGCAGACCAACTGCCTCTCCATTTCCTTCAGCACAACGAATCAGATAAACTCTGAGGGAGAGAGGAAGGAAGGTGGGTAGTGGAATACAGAAAAGGACCATACATCTCAAAGAACTTCCAGTTACAGGTAAGTAACTTCCTCTTCTTCTTTGAATCATGGTCCCTATTGCATTCCATTGTCAAGTGATTGTCAAGCAGTACTTAAGTAGGAGGAGGGTTCAAGATTCCAGAATCTATTGGTCAGTGGATGTGCGAAGACCAAGTAGCCCTGGGAAGGTGGATGGTATGCACGGATTGCCGCCAAGGACTCGCAAGGAGCTGATGGACAAGCCTGATGTCTTCAAAAGAGAGGTTGTAGTCCAATATGAGAGGAATATCTGCAGTTTCTGGGAGAATTCCTCTTTGATGTGCCCAAAAAAGAAAAACGCTTCCATTTAGGTAAGTAACATCTTCTAGTAGAGTCCTTTCTACTATGAATAAGGATGTCTCACACTTCTGTGAAGCATGAATATTAGAGGACGATGCCCATCCAAATTCCAAGCCCTGAGGTGGAGCTGAAGCGGATCAGGGTACTTGATCTTGCCATTTCACTGGGTCAGGAGCTTGGAAAACGTTGGGAGGATGATTGATAGTCAGGATGACATACGTAAGAGGCTGGGAAACCAAAAATGTCTATGTCAGAAGGGGAAGATCAGGATAACCAGTGCTCTGTCCTGCAAGGTTTTGTGTAAAACTTGTGGCAGCAGCGGTAGCAGATGGAAGGCATAAATGAATTGATCCAACCAAGGATGAAGCAGAGCATTGAGCTGGGAGGGGTGACCTAGGATTTCTCTGGAGCAATATGTGGTGCATATCCTGTTTGCTTGAAAGGTGAACAGGTTATGAGTCTTTGAAAGTTTTAGTTCTGACTTATGTTTTGTTTTAAAAGTCCACAGCAGATGTATAAACAAAGAAGACCACAACAACAGCACTTCACACCATAACTTAGAATTTATACCCTTCTTCTGGCCTTTAACCAAGACAAGGCTGGCTCAGCAGCCAATTTTGCAAGTCAAATTTAATCTGATCAAGTTTATTAGGAAGAGGGGGAGGGGGAGGAGAGGGGGAAACAGTTCCTCCCCCCCCCCAAAGCTAATTTAATTCCTCACAGCAGACACTTTAGTTGAGAGTGATTTTCCAAAGTCAGTCTTTGTAATAGGTTCAAGCACTCATTTCAAGAATGCTAGCACACAGTAAATATTTGTGCCAGGAAATACTGTGTAAAATTAAACAGGATACACTCTCTCACTCCTTCCTCTGAAGACCAGTTCGCCAGTAGATGCAGAGGATCCAACCCACAGCAGCGTTTACTATTCCTGCAGCCCTCATGCAATTGTTATGAAGCTTTTTAGTCAGCTGGTTTCCTAGAACAAAAGCAGAGTATCTACACATTTTGTGGGAAGAGAGGGAAGGACGTGGCATGTGGAAGTGTATAGCAGGCTACAGAAGGGGTGGATTATAATATACCAGTATTCTAACTCCAGGGATTTTTATCATGAGAGACTCACAATATTTGCTGTTTTTCTTAGAGCTCCAGTCCTGGAGTCAAGTGACTACAAGGGAATCTCAGCTTTCATTTTAGTTTCTAGTCCTAACGGTTGTCAAGAAAAGCTTAGAAGTGCATTCTAATAGCTCAAACCAAAATGCAAAGAAAAAACCTTCACCCAACCCTTGGACAAATTTGAGGATTTTTTGGAGGCCTTTTTGAATGCATGGTATTGGAAATACTGCAGAGGTCTGTTTAAATACAGTACCCAAGATGGACCGATAGACAGCTGAGCCAATGGAACGAAGACCCAAGCTTCCTGGAATGAGTGAACCTTCCCTCTCCACTGAAATATAAAATGTAAACTAACTCATTAAAACAATTTTAGGAGGAAGATTCCTAAGCAGCAAATGTGTAACCCACACGAGCATTTGTATTTGCCTCCGTCTTTTAGCTAGTCCACATGAGATAGGAGTCTGCTACAGCGGCAAGCTAAGGAAGTTTCTCCTTTTGCTCAAGCAGTATAAACACCTGGTTTTAGTACGGTTGGCCCATGAAGGGTCAGTTATATATGCCACTAGCTAAGTTCCACCACAAAGCAGGAACAACTAAAACTTGCGAAGAGAAGGAATTCAAATTGGTTTAACTGACTTGATGAGACCAAAATGGGGTAGATCTCGCTGAACAGAGGAGCTATTTTAGAGCTGTTTGTATGCTGCGTTGGGGGAGCTTGGGAGAGCCTTGGCCTTCAGCACTACTGGACTTTGCATCATGAGGAGGATAGTTTGATTTAATGGTAAAGATTTTCTAATCTGAAGTGACTGGATGTTATAATTACACATCAGTCATGGTCAGCTCACCACCTTCTCCAGTGTAGAGTCAGGGCTAATTTTGAGCCCACTGGATTGGAAAACTGTTTCACTGGTGAGCTAATGGAGATGAAACCCAGTCACATCTATCCAAGGTTTCTTCCAGAAAGGAACAGCCAGAGAGCCAGGTGAATAAAGTCAATGTCATGTCAAAAAGGAAGACATTTTACAGGACAGTCTTGATCGCTGTTGAAGACATCCATCATAGTTTTATCTGACCTCTGGAAGAGGTCAGAGAACTTTACGATTATTGGCTGATGACCTGTCAGTAGGAATCAATTAACTTTACCCTCTCCTATCATGAAGGAACAAGGTAGCACACCAATGAAATGACAGGAAAAAGGTTAATCCAATGCACCATCTGGAGAAAAAATGCTGTCTCACTGAAACTGTGGAGGTCACTGCTGAAAAAAATATGACTTGACACAGAGGACTAGACACTGTATGACTACTTTTATTTCATATGTATGTCTCTGGGCTTTTAGGCCCTGTAGTCAGATCCTGTTGCGCAAAGCACTGAACAAACACAGAGGAAAACACAGTCCTGGCTCTAGAGAACTAATCTGCAGTTATAATTACACTAGCTACAGTAAAAATGAGTCATATTATAAGATGGCCAGTAACTGTATAGGGACAGGAGCAAACAAAGAAAAAATACACACGTTTATGTTTAGTTCTCCGTTACAGGGTTTTACACCTTCTGCTGAAGCATCTAGCGCTGGCCACCGTTAGATACTGGACTAAATGGACTAGTGATCTCATCCAGTGTGGTAATCGCGGCACTTCCTGTTTCTATTTATTTAATATTCAGCAGACTCTGGTACTTTTTTTTGCTGGAACAGCTACTTAATCTTCAGTTTTACATCAGCACCACACACACACACACACACACACACACACACACACAGTTAAACACTTACTATCCGGTAAGGATGGTGTAAAAAGGAGTCTGGGCAGCCAGCTAAAGCCATTTGTTCTTCCAATTTTTCTTCAAATTACATCTACTGCGACACAGCACCTGCAGAGAACAAACAAACAGTCAGAAACCACACTGAAGGCCTGACAACTTATTATTGAAAAAACCTGTTTGAGACGGATGGAGCAGAGAAGAGTAATAAGAAGTGGCAAGTACACGCACCAACTTGGAGGAGCAAGTCTGCAGGTCAGGATTCTGAGGTAGTATTTTATAGCCTGGGAGAACAAGTCTACTTTTTCATTCAATACCAGATTAGACAGCCCCGATAAGAGAGCCAACTATTGTCAAGTTGAATCACTCCCAATCTACTCGCATGCCTCCGGTT
Organism: Chrysemys picta bellii; assembly: GCF_011386835.1. NCBI lineage: Eukaryota > Metazoa > Chordata > Testudines > Emydidae > Chrysemys > Chrysemys picta. Next base: position 107,440,406 of record NC_088792.1, read on the forward strand.
TAAGTAGTGTATGGAGGAACTCTCCTCACTTTGGAAGTAGATTCCTCATATACCTCAGATTTTACCTCATAGCTTCCTCTGAATTCCAGAAATAAATCAGAGCAAGATCCTTCTAAGACTAGATGGATCATCATAAATAAAGCCTTGTCCGTGCTTTCTTGAAAAAAAGTTACCAGTGTTAAATCAACATTTACCAAACAGTGGTCTCTGACAGGCTAGAAAAAAAGTCAATGACTTCAAGTAGGGCAGTTTAACTGCTGACAGAGTGCTAGCTAATGGTGGCAACTGTACCCTACTCAGAATTTTGACTAGATGCTAACCAGTGGTAAGAAGTTAGCAAAACCTAGTCCCCCACTCCCCCCAAATTATAGGATTCAAAAATTCACTCCTGATGGAAAGTATCAAAGCAGTTACAGCCATCTATATTTCCCCAGCTTGCATGATCCTGAAGCTGAATAAAGCGTACTTCTCCTCCCATAAGAATTCTATCAGTCTCCCTTTATTGCACAGTCTATGAATTAGAGTCTATATTTACATTTAGACTATAACTTTTAGCAAGACTAAACACCTACAAACTATTCCACACATTTAAAATTGGGGGCGCTATAACTCGAATTTAAAAAAAGTGTTCTAATTTTCCTTGAGAACGCCCATTTGAGTGTAAGCATTATATTTTTTTTTCACATCTTAGCTCATAAATTACACACAGTTTATTCCACATGACCCCCTTCTTCATTCAGAGTACGGTGTGGATGCATGAGTAGAGCACAATTAGGTTTGCATGGGCAACTATAAGACTGGTATTTCCTAAATTAAGCACTAATTGTCACCTAAACAGTGTTTTAATGCAGTGGTTCTCACTCAGGGGTATGTGTACCCCTGGGAGTATGCTGAGGTCTTCCCAGGGTACATCAACTCATCTAGATACTTGCCTAGTTTTACAACAGGCAACATAAAAAGCACTAGCGAAGTCAGTACAAACTAAAATTTCATACGGACAATGACTTGTTTATACTGCTCTACATATTATACACTGAAATTTAAGTTCAATATTTATATTCCAAATGATTTATTTTATAACTATATGGTAAAATTAGAAAGTAAGCAATTTTTGAGTAATAGTGTCCTGTGACACTTTTGTATTTTTTATGTATGATTGTGTAAGCAAGTAGTTTTTAAGTGAGATGAAACTTGGGGGTACATAAGACAAATCAGGCTCCTGAAAGGGGTACAGTAGTCTGGAAAGGTTGAGAGCCATTGTTTTAATGCAGTTCAAACAAACAGTTGATTTTTTTCCCCCTGTAGCTCTCTATCTACATGTTCAGAGGGCAGATTTTCCTCTTGTCATTATTTCATTGATAGAGAACTTAAGGCCAGCGGCGGCTCCAGGCACCAGCGCTCCAAGCGCATGCCTGGGGCGGCAAGCCGCAGGGGGCGCCCTGCCGGTCGCTGCAAGGGTGGCAGTCAGGCTGCCTTCGGCGACATGCCTGAGGGAGGTCCACCAGTCCCGCGGATTCAGCAGCAACTCGGCGGCAGGTACACCAAAGCTGCGGGACCGGGGACCGAAGGCAGCCTGCCTGCCGTGCTTGGGGCGGCAAAATACATAGAGCCGCCCCTGCTTAAGGCAAATAGAGCCACCTAGTCAGAGAAGAAGTTTGACAGGGGAGAATAACCAGACCAATTCAATGTGAAGAAAACAGTTGCCAGAACCTCCATGCATTACCACGAGTAACCTGCTTGTCTTGCCATTTCCCTTGGACACTTCTGGTTTCCTGCTTCCATGTCCCACAAAATACCCTGCACGTGTCGGAGATCATTCCTTTCCAATTGGATGCAGTCCAGGGGAAAGAGACTTCGGAAAACATGAAGCCAATAAACACTATCCCCCTGAAGAGCTTCTACCCTGTTCATTTTTATAGCAGCTTCAACTTCCTCTTTACAGAGGTGGCTGGTGGCCGAGTATTTTCAATGAGGGACATTTGTAATAGACTTCCAACCCCATCTCAAAAGAACACAAGTTTACAGACCTCCAATTCATTCCATTTGGGGGGACAGAGACCATTTTCTGTTCTAGGTTTGGCCCTGATCCGAGAATGGGGTTCTGAGCACGACTAATACAAATAATCACAGCCCACCCCTCCAGAAAAAGCAAGTTGGGATGATGCCTTTTTGGTGTGGGAGAAATTCTGGATATGAGCCAGTAGGTAAATAAATAGATTGCTCAGTCTCTAGGTACTGCAGTCTCTAGGTACTTACACAATTGCAAGACAGTTCGCCTTTGCCTAGAATATCACACACACACTTTTAGCCCCCTCCCCTCCCCAACCCAGTATAGCTTTTCAGAGTGATTCATGTTCCTGAACCTGCATGTTCTCAGTGAACTTTTGACCCTCCACTGTACAATGTAAATAGTTAATACATTACTAACCCTTAAGTTAAGAGACACCTAAGCCTGTGTTTGCAGTTCTGCCCCAGTAAAACCATGTTATTTTATGATAGTTGTAGAAAGAGCTTTGATAAATTGGGATTATTGCTGAGGCAGGCAGAGTCAAGGGAGAACCGTTGTTGTGTCTTCTTGTCCGAGACAGTACCGCTTTATTCCCTTTTAAAACTCCAAACCATGCCAGTTTAGAGCGCTGTCCTCACCCACAGTACACTTCCCAAATCTCATTCCCCACTGGTGTAGATGGGCATGGCAGCCAGTATAGTTTTTAATCAGAGTCATCAAGACCTCAGAGCAGGAGTGGACATGGTGGTTAGTGGGGTGGCAGTTTCTACACTAGCACTTTCCACTTTTGTCATCATATAGGGTTGCCAATCCTCCAGGATTGTCCTGGAGTCTTCAGGAATCAAAGATTATATCATGTGATGAAAACTCCAGGAATACTTCCAACCTAATCAATGGAGCTGCACTCCAAAAGATAATTTATTAGGGGACGGGGGGGGGGGGGGGGGGGAGAGGGGAAGAGAGAGAGAGAGAACCACATGGGAGGGAGGAAGAGGGAAACAGACTAGAGTAAAAACACTCCCTAAGGTAAAAAGCAACAGAGGGTCCTGTGGCACCTTTAAGACTAACAGAAGTATTGGGAGCATAAGCTTTCGTGGGTAAGAACCTCACTTCTTCAGATGCAAGTAATGGAAATTTCCAGAGGCAGGTATAAATCAGTATGGAGATGTTTAACTTTCACCCTGATCTGAGTGGAGTTGGGGTGAGTGTCAGGCTACAAATATGCATGTCCCACAGCACAAGGCAAAACTATTAACTGGCTTTTTCCTTGTAAGTTATCAACAGCGGAATAGCTAAATGACTTCTTGAAGAACTACTGTGACTCCTGAAGATTAAGTTATAGGAATCTCTGTGTTTTAGAAATCAACCTGAATGCAAACTGTGCAGCATTTTACAGTGTGAAGTCTTCAAACTAGGAATGCTAGATTTTTATTTCAATAAATAAAAGAGAGACACACGTAAATTGTATTACAATATGATAAAATGTGCTAAACTGCACGGAAACTACTTCGCACACAGACTTTGAACGCCATGTCCACCACAGCAAGAAATAGGATTATCGGCTCATTCAGAGATCTTTGAAAAGCTAAGTTGTGTCTGAACAGATAGGCCATAACAAAAAGAATCTAACAACCAGGATGCTGCCAAAATAAGAGTGCTCTCTAACAAACGTGCTGCTTCTGTGTAATAGGAGACATTCCATTGCATGGGCACTGTAACAGAGTCGGCACCCACCTCTCACGAGCGCCCCTTCTGGTTGAGTGAGTCTGTGTTCTTTCAGGAAGTAGTCCTGGCCCTGGTATGGGACTGTATCTTCCTACAGCCCTGCCAGGCTCAGTCCCGGCAGCCAGCCAGGAGCTCCCTCAATGCTCCCCTGGTCCCTGCCAGCAGATGGTCTTGGGCTCAGCCCTAGCAGCCAGCCAGGAGCCTCTCGCTCCCTGGTCCCTGCCAGCAGACTGTCTTTGGTCTAGCTGCTCTTCCAGCCAGGCATGCAGTCCTTTCTTCTCCAGCTCCAAGCAGCAACTAACTGCTGCTCTCTTCTGCAGCTCCTTCTATATGGCCCTCCTGGAACCCTGATTGGCCACTCCAGCAGCCCCTCTGATTGGTTGCTTCCTCATAACCACTCTAGGCCACTTAGAGGAGCTCTCCACTGCTCCTTTCCTTGAATAGGTGTGGCAGTACCCTGAGGTCTCCACCAGGGGACCTTGGGCCTAATCCACCCCATCACAGGCACCATCTAGAAAGGTGTCACTCACTCTTTCTGCAAGATAGGCTTGCTTTAGAGTGACAGCAAAAGGTTTTTTTAAAAAGTTAATTTATGGGTTTCAAAGGTACTTCAGTTACGCAAAACAATGGATCCTAACTACTTTACTTCTAGGAAAGGAATGGTATTTCTAATAAAGCCTTTGAAATAGCCTTAACAGCTCCTTAAGCAAATTGTTTGAGAGAGAGATTTCCTTATCCACAGTGAGCTTTGGCATCAGAGAACCAACAGCTACCTAAAATAAACACTACTGTTAATAAAAGTATTGGATTTGTACAGTATTACTTTGAGTTACATGGCATGCTGCTAGTTTATCTGCAAAAGATTAAAATGTAATACTTAAACCTTGCATTACTCATACTGGAAAAGACCATTTTAAGCATCTAACAAGGCTCTCTTTATTAGAATATGGCATGATGCCCTTTTAATACAGCTGCTAGGACACCCATATAGAATGTATCTTTAAACATGCAAACAATAGGCATGGCCAAGACCATCTAACATCCACCTGTCAAAAGTTTACATTCAGTTCTCACCAGGGCTGTTCTTGCAAGATTGGCAGAAGATAACTCCAAATTTTCTTTTTCAGTATACACTTTGCCTCAATTCTCAAACACATTTCAGAAGATTCATATTAATTTAGCTGACATGTGCCAAAGCTTCTATCTTGCACAGTATGAGTTTTGTAGGTACATCAAGAGCGAAATTGGCTAGAGTATGAAGGAGATAGTCTAAAGTTGCTATAGTGTAGTAGCAACACTGAAATTATTTTTATTGGCTTGAGCATTCAGATAGATCAGGAAGAGTGAGAAAGAGGGTGAAAGGAGAAGTGAGTTTTGTACCGCAACAATTTTAAGTTAATATTTAAAAAGTAACCTCTATAAAACATTGCCTTATTTCATAAAAAGGCATGATTGCTGTAATTTTTATTCAGTTCTAAACAAATTACAGGAATACAGCTTGGGAATTTCTTTATTTAAACGTTTCATTGATTCCCCAAGATAAATCCACTCTAACTAGTGTTCTAACAGAAGTATGGATTACTGCAAGAAATTTTAATGCATTTCCAGACAATACTAGACCAATATGTCGACTCTAGACTGTGCTTTAATTTCCACTACATCTCCATGACACCAGTGGAAGATCATAAAATTACTTCAAACCCGTTATTTTAGGCATGATTGCATAATTTATCAAGATTTATTTGTTTCACAGCAATATTCTTGAGTTTTCATCTGTGAACACTGCAATAAGGAGGAAAGCAATAATCTTCCAATGACATCATCCCCAGTCATACATCTGCACTGATTTAAGACCACATACCTCTCCTGTCTGTCTTAAAGTAGCTTACCAAAATATCCCTGCTACAGTAATATAAAGCATATTATTTCATCTTTGAAATATCAAACTCTAGTGTACCATACCATTAGAGAACAATAAATTTGAGGGGGAGGGGGGGAAGAACTTTACACCAATTCATGAGGGCAGTCTATGAAAGTTAGGAGTTAAAGTCATTATGCTAGCGAATTTAGTGTTTACCAGAACTAGCAATTTTACAAGCTTAGCCTAGCAAAATTTGGGATTATCGTCAAATAAAACAAACAAAGCAGCACCACCACTAAAATAATTCATCTCCTTTGGCCATGCTGTAAGTACAGTGCCCTGAACGTGTATACATACAAAGTCAAGGGCCACAAACAAAAACATAGGTATGATGTTTATGTAGTTAGAAGCACTGTTTTCTACTGCAATGTCTCAATTTACACAAACATTTAATCTTAAAACAAAATTTTACTATTCTGAAGAGCTTTTGGATTTTCTATTATTATATTATACACACACACACTTACTTATCTAGGGACCAATTTTAGAAGTTGTTGCATGCCCTCTAAGTAGTCTAGGCATTCAATAAAAGCTTTATAGAGTTTGTTCCAGCAGACCCAAATTCAGACTGGGGGTAAGGTTGAAGTTCTCTGCCTTTTTCCAAAACCGCCAGCATTCCCTAAAAAGCGGAGGGTATTACACGTAGGGAATAGGCCAAGTCTTTAGTCCACAGTCTGATAATATGTGAATGAATATTTCAAATGATTCCTTCTAATGTGCACTATTTTTAGGTCAACAATTTCATATGTAATTGTTTTGCCTGTTTACATAAGTTTGCTTGTTCCCTCTTAAGGGTAGTGTTTTACTATCTCAACTCACCTAGTCTCATGTCACCTAAATACTTTGCCACCTTGGGGCCTGCACTCCATATTCACATACTAATTCTAGTATGGTACCTGAAACACCCCACTGTGTCAAGTCATTCCCCAGCTTCTCACCTATTCACTAATTCAAAGTAGGACACAGTTGGGAACTCTTTCTGCATGCCCACTGCCTTGGTGTTCTGGCATCTTCAGTGTTCTTATAAAGCAGCCTGCTAGTCAGCCTTTCCATTTTGGGGAGAGGTATGTGTGTGGTGGGTGGGAGGTTGGTTAGTGTGTTGGATCCAAGTTTTGAGTTTGAGCTCATCAAAATACCTTCCGTGTTTTGGCTGTTTGAGTAAACCCCACTCACAAAAATAGCAATTCCTGTCTTAGTTTTTTTTAATTCTAGGATATTGCCATTTCAAATCATTGACTAGGATTTGGCAATACAGTAAAATCCCACATAGGGTTGGCGAATATCTACTGAGTTGATATTTAATGTTGAATTTGAGCAGCATGATCAACAGGAAGAGCAAAGGAATTTAATAGCAGGAAAGTAAGAGTCAGATTAAAGTATGACTTGGTGAATAGTACCATTACATAAAAAGGAAGACCAATGTTGAAATATATTCTCCCATCTTGTGATTCACATGCACTTAGACAAGAGCAAGACAATTTCAGTTAGGGGTAAAAGCGAGAAGTCTTACATCACACTTGTGCAACAGTAAATTGCCCATGTAATATTTGACTCAGTCAGGGCAGGAAGAAGTGGTGTATGCCAGAGATGTAGAGAACGTGTTTGAAATCACTTATAATACACAAATTCATGCACTGAAATAGTGATCAATCATGGTAGAATTGTACATTAATTAATACATTGTGTCTCAGATACAAACACCAAATACTAAAAGCTTGAGTAGCGACTATACAGGTGTATGTAATAACGTTAGATACTTTGCTCATTAACTGCACACATTTTTAAAGTTACAAATTTTAGTTACACTGCTTCATTTGTATTCTGCTAAGAATCTCAGAGATTAATAGACCTTTCTGTTTACCCTTGATAGGTAGGCAACAGCACTATTAAAATAATTTTCCATCTGAACTGTTGACAGAAAATTAGGTTACTGACAAAAAATTTTGCAAGAAGTGTCCAATGTATGTGAAAAATTTTGATGTTTTTTAGTTGAACAAAATCAATGCCCCAAAACAAACATTTCCTTTCGATATGCTGCCACAGTGCTTCATCGGAATTGTAGTCTGGTCACATTGTGTCCTCATTCTCCTCTACAGGTTGAGCTAAAAGTAGTTTGCTGGGAAAAGAAGTCTAGAGTTTCTATGGGAAACAGAGAATGATTTCTCTCACCTTCAGAGTTTTCTGCTGCAGAAGGAAAATATTTTTTCCAACCAATTCTAGTGAATACCAGCAACTATCTAAATAATCCTACTTATTTTCAGGTTTCTTTATGGAAGTTGATTGCATGAGTTAAAGTTTCAGTTTATTGTTTTTGTTTTTTTCCTTTTGCAAATGCTTTGACTGACAATATTAGTCCAGCCATTAGCTTATTTTGAACATTGTCATGAACTGAAGCAACAAAATATATGTCAGCTACTCAAATATTTTCTGTACTTCTAAAACAGATGATATTACTCAATCCATCTTAATATATTTTCAGATATTTAAACAGGTTCATTATATCACTACATCATTTTATGCTCTACTGTTTTTTAGAATACCTGCCTAAGAGACCTTAACTGTATGCAGTCTATGCTTGAAAGTTCTTTTGTTATAAGCTAAACAGCACAAATCACAAGGAGGTTTGCAAGAGCCAGGTTATTGCTCTGACACAGGCTTCATATCGGACTGGAGAAGAAGAATTCTAGAAGCTTGTGAAGACTGACAACAAAGTCACACGCTGTTACAAGTGTTAGCACATCCAAGAAATAAAAAGGATGGCTATCAGCATATATCAGCTCAAACAACATGTAAAAAGTCTAATGAAGGGTCAAGTACCATAATTCTGGAAGAGGCGTTTCTCGTCTAGGCCCCATGAAAGAGGTATAACCATCTCAGATCAGATTTCAGTGGCCATCAGAGACCCATGTTTTGTATGGCTCCCTACTAAGCAATAAATCTACACTTCAAAAACAGACTATAATCTCTCAGACTTTAGCATACCTTTTTGTGATCATGTAGAGAAAAAAAGTTCACACCCTGGGCTAATATAGGGATTTCCAGGTGTGCATCTTGAACATTTCTACAGTGTCTGAATCAGTTTCTCAACATTAGAGTGTGTGGATATAACTGATCCTAAGCACAAAAAGATTCCAACATTTACTATGCAATAGTGCAAGCTGCTACTTAATTACAGCCAGACACCAGCTCAGTCTTCTGGTGCATCACCTTTTTGTTTTATATTTGCTGGGGAAAAGGGTAAATTATGCACTTCAAGTGCAATACAGTCTCTGCCTCAGCTTACCACCATACAAGGCAATGGGAAGATTGCAATGGTATGGTCACTCTGCCAACACAGAGGCTTTTCCAAGTTTTATATGTTCCATCTGCCAGACAAAGGCTTTAAATCCAAGCAAAAAGCTGTACAAAGTAGTTAAGAGTAAAGAAGCAAAGATGGTAGCCTGCCAACATTTTAGAAGCAGAGTTAAAAGGCAACTTCCAGACAATTTTGAAAAGAGGGCTCATGCTTTTTCATGCTGCACAGAAGGCAGCATGGAAGGTTTTTGTCTGTTTGTTTTTAATACTTCAGACAAGCTTTGCCACATTTTCTCCCTGTTATAAGCCTTTATCTCAGTGTTTGTCAGGTTTTCACAATATACCACCACAGAAACTCTAGAAAAACCCTAGGGAGCAGTAATTTATTGAGCTCTTTAACAAAAGCTCTCTTTTCTCCAGCAGTATTACTCACTGAAGTCACAGTGGTGCTGACAAGACAGCCACCCCAAATTTTATGCAATTTTATTCCACCTCCACCATACATATCTTTTAGTTTTTTGCCATTCAGTGTCATCACTTCACTATTTTTCAAACTCTAGTGTCTTCCAGGGTAGAAAAAACTGAATTTTTGAACCAAAAAAACCTTTATAACGCTTTATAAAAAAGCAGCAGTGGGGAAAAAAAAAAAAAAAGGTAAGAGTACTAGCCCAGTACTGTCTCCTTTGCAAGTCACATTCAGTGAACTCCACTGTTTATTTCATAATTAAGTTTTCTGGAACCCAGTGTGGGAAACTATGCTGTATGTCCTAGACCACTAAAGAGGGGTGTGAAGGGATGGGAGAGGTACCTTTTTCTATCACTAGACAGAATGGGGCAGGAAGGATGGATCAGAAGATGTTCTGGGAACTTCTCTGCAGGTCTCAAGGAAGTCAGAGGGTGGAGGCCTTACCATAGTGGTAGCAGAGGAGTAGCTACACAGCTGCAAAAATATATATGACAAATCCAAACAGATGTATAGGACAAAAAACTTATGACAGGTTGTTAGGGCTTGTCCACTTGACAAAATTTAATTTATATATAGTTATTTATATATTTATAGGTACACTGGTATAACTCTAGGGTTGCCATCTTTCTACTTGCACAAAACTGAACACCCTTGCCCTGCCCCTGGCCCACCCCTTCTCTGAGGCCCTGTCCCAGCTCACGCCAACGCCCCCCTACCTCTCTTGCTCGCTTTTCACCCTCACCTCACTCATTTTCACCGGCTGGCTCAGGGTGAGGGAGGGGGTGAGGGCTCCAGCTGGGGGTGTGGGCTCCAGGGTGGAGCACGAAATGAGGAGTTGAGAGTGCGGGAGGGGGCTCTGGGTTAGGACAGTGGGGTTGGGATGTAGGAGGAGATGAGTTGAGGCTGGGGGTTTGGGCTCTGGGGTGGGGCCGGGGATGAGGGGTTTGGAGGTGTAGGAGGGGGTTCCAAGCTGGGGGTGTAGCTAAGGGGTTCAGAGTATGGGAGAGGGCTCCAGGCTGAGGGTTGGGGTGCAGGAGGGGGTACGGGCTCTGAGCTGAGAGTGCGGGTTCCAGGGTGGGGCCATAAATGGGGGGGTTCAGGGTGCAGGGGGGGCTCCAGGCTGGGAGTCCAGCTGGGGGTGTGGGCTCTGGGGTGGGGTTGGGAGATGAGGGATTTGGGGTGCAGGAGGGTGCTCTGGGCTGGGACGGAGGGGTTCAGAGGGCAGGAGGGGAAGCAGGGCTGGGCAGGGGGGCATCTCCCAGAAGCAGCAGCAGCACGTCCCCACTCTGGCTCCTATGTAGAGGCAGGGCCAGGCGCGCTGCCCCATCTGCAGGCCAAAGTGAGCTGCAGAGCTGGCGTTTGGGGTGGGGGCAGTGCGCGGAGCCGGAGGTGGGACATGCCACTGCTTCCAGGAGCTGCATGGAGCCAGGACAGGTAGGGAACCTGCCTTAGCCCCATTGCGCCGCCAACTGGACTTTTAACAGCCCGGTCAGTGGTGCTGACCGGAGCCGCCAGGGTCCCTTCTCAACCAGGCGTTCCAGTCAAAAACTGGACACTTGGCAACCCTATGTAACTCCCTGCATAGGCACTCTTATTCCAAAATAAGAGTGCACACACAAGGACTTATGCTGGTAAATTTTTCCCTGTGCTGACTGTAAGGGCTTATCTACAATCTCTTTGCAATCTGTATTAAGGGCTGGTCTACACTAGGGGGAGGGGGAGAAATCGATCCAAGATACACCACTTCAGCTACGCGAATAGTGTAGCTGAAGTCGAAGTATCTTGGATCAAATTACCTGGGGTCCACACGGCGCGGGATCAACAGCCACGGCTCCCCCGTCGACTGCGCTACCGCCGCTCACTCTGGTGGAGTTCCAGAGTCGACGGTGAGCGCGTTCGGCGATCGATATATTGCGTCTTAACGAGACATGATAGATCGATCCCGGATAAATAGATTGCTACCTGCCGACATGGCGGGTAGTGAAGACGTACCCTAAGTATGCATAGCTAATTTATGAGATTTAAGTGAAACATTTTCTCGGTTTGTAGAACTGGTATTAGGTGTAAACATTGGTGGCTTACAAGATGGAGAGAAAGCTGAGTACTGCTGGTCAGCAGGGAACTTTAAAATCTATAGATTACAGAACAGACATGTAGTTACAGTCCTTTATGGTCCGAACCACTCTCCGTGAAGTTACTACTTTATTTTGAAGTTACAGCAAGTGGTTGGTGTAACAAAGGACAATTCAATAGAGAAAAAGATTCCTTCTAATTAAGATAGTATAAGAATTTGGGTGATTGCTGGAGTCTAAATATCACAGAAGTGGGCGCACCAGAAGCACATGAATCTAGTAACACTCTCAGATAGGAATTTAAACTGATTAAGTATTTCTTTTCAGAGGAGTATGTATGTTCATATTTGGGTAGGAATGGGGAGGAATAAAGAGATTGTTTTGAAATTTACACCTTTCAATGCTTGACAAGATGCCTATTTCAGTAATTTTTTTTGGTCATCATACTCCTTTTACTTTTGCTCCCCAATATTCTAGCAGAGGAAAGAACTACTTTTCCATGCATTATCACAAAGTCCAGATTTCAGGGAGTATTTTCAAGAGTGTCCAAGTGACTTATGCACCAAAGTCTGATTTTCAAAAGCAACTCAGCCTCAGATGGATGTTCAGTGCCTTTCTTAAAAATTGTATCCTTCATCTGAAGTTGGAAATTTTGCATTTTTTAAATACAGAAAGTGACCGTGCCTTTGATTTTTGCAACACAGACCAAAAGAATGTTACAGAAAAGAAAAAGTGCAGATGATTCAAAGTTACGTTTGAATACCTAACTTGACAGTCACGTTTGTGTCTGATGATATTTAAGAATGCTTCCAGGTTTGCTTGTTCTCCTCCCGACTTAGACAAATTCACGATCTAAAGAAGTTACCCAATTTGCGGTACTCTGAGCACAGGTCTGAGTACAGTCTAGTGGAGTATCACTTAAGGTGTAATTTGAGTTACACAAAAGCATGTGATATCTTAAAAGAGAAAACAGGAGCTAAACAAACATAGATCAAAGAGGTTGATGCAGGTCCAGACACTTCCACAAATGAATGTGAAATTTCTTAAAAAGAATTCTGTTTCTCCCCCACCTCCCACCCTCCGCCATTATTAAGTGCAAATCTGTTAGTCTAAAACTCTAAAGGCTATACTTTGTAAAGGAACCCACATTTGGTACTGCAGGTTTGCTGCGAAGTGTAGTATCTTAGCAACAAGAGCTCATTTTTGACCCATGTACTTGGTCCAATATTCTTTTTTTTTTTTTTTTTTAAACGGAGCAGACATACATTTTAGAAGCAGAACAGAAAGACTGTCATCCACGTCAACTCCCACCAGCAAGAGTGTGTTTGTGAAGTTTTCAATGTTAATATTGGTATATTATATTGGCTCGCCAGCACCACTATAGTTTAAACATCTGTCTGAAGGTCGACTTTTCCAAGTCCTCTAAAATAGACATACTTAGTTGGGTTTGTTTGGAATTCAGTCTGCCGCAGGAAGGTGCAGGGTAGGGTCACAAATTTGGAGTTATTTGAGAGTGGAAATCCAGAGACATGAGCCCTGGAAAAAATAACCAAACTAGAAGCTTTTTTTTAAAAATGACTTATTTAGTTTTTGCTCACAGCTAGAGATCAAACTATTGGTTATTAGTGGATCAAAATGGTAGCAGTCTGTTGAGCGTTACCCAAGGTAGAGTGTGGCCCCTACTAAAATCTTTGAGGGACCCAAAACAAGAACAATATTTAAGAAAGTGTACCTTTTTTCCCCTACCATGCCTATGCCAATGCAGAAAAATTGCTAGAGGTTTTTCCATTCCTGCCATTTCACATGTTTTAAAGCTTGACTCCTGTAAGTGCTCTAATATGTGAACAGTTAATTAGATGGCTTTGAAATCTGGTGTGCCTCATGGGGGCATGGAATAGCGTTAGTGATCCAAATTTGGGGTCATTTGACTAATGAGCTAAATCTCCTTCTAACTAACTGTACAAGGCAGCAAGCTGACAGGTACTGATGACTGGAAGAATCACACACCTCCTTGAGTTTGAGGACTGTGAATGCATCCTTACTTATGTTAACAGAAAGCTACGTTAATCATAGGTGCTGAAACTAGGGGTTTGGTCGCACCCCCTGGCTTAAAGTGGTTTCCATCATATCCACGGTTTATAATTTGGTTCAATGACTCTCAGCACCCCCACTATACAAATTGTTCCCCCTCCTCCCCCCCCCCCCGACATTAATCATGATCCCCCAACTAAGACCCTGCCAGAGGTTTGGATTGAGCAGCTGGACACTGCTACAATTTGCATTATGAGTGGCAGTTTTATATGGGGGGGGGAGGGGGGAAATGTAACCAATCTTTGGGGGGAAAAGATAAAGATGTGAATGCTTCCTGGGAAGGAAGGGATGGGAGACTAGGAGGAAGAAAAGGGGATGGGTGGTAGGGGAGAGGAGAAGTCGGGGGCTCAGGGGAGTGAACAAGTGGGACAGCAGAAAGGGGGATATGGGGGGAGGGGGCTGAGTGACAGGGAGAGTAGGGGCTGGGACACCTGTCAGCCCCATTCTCCCATCCAGTGTGTAGGCCCAGATCTGGGAAGCTCTTGTCCCTCTAGAGGGTCTGAGCCCCCTCTCATATGATCTGGGATACAGGGGCCTTTCCCATCTGGAGGTGCCTGAATCCCCCTCTCACTGCCCTCCTGGTGTACACCAGGATTGGGGGGGGGGCGGAAGAGACTGTGTCCAGCTACAGAGGTTGAACCCCCCCATTCCTCATGTGAGCTGGGTTCTCGGGGGGAGGGGGGGGGGAAGGGAAAAAGAGGACACTTCCCCTTTTGGCCTGGTCTGAGGCCCCCACCTTGCCCCCATACAAGTCAGGATCTGGGGAAGCCCTACCCCTTTGAGTGGGGAGCTGAGAACAGATATACTTCATGCATATCACAGGCCCTAAAGCACTCAGGAGAGTGGAGGGGTACATCCCCTGGAGTGATAGAGTAGTTCACCCATGTCAGAGCTATGCTTTCTGGTTGTACTCATCTCCATGGGGTGTCCTCATTTTCAGTTGGGAACATGACACCTCACACCTTTCAGAGCCTCCTATACTGTAGACGGATAGGTAGAGGAGCCCCACTCCCCCCCCCCCCCCCAAACAAACATCATTCTAGCCTTCCTGTTTAAAGGCTGAAGCTTCGGAGTGCTCTAAAATCCACAGGCTTGCAAGTTCTTATCATTCAATAGCATTAAGATGGAATCCTGTGGTGAGTGAATGGGTTGTAAAAGGGAGGTGAACTGTGGGACAGACAGAATAAAATGTATCAGTGTTCATGGGGCACACTGGGGCATTGCTGAATGAGAACAGAGTTAAGGTTGCCAGGGGAACCTTCACTCTGCCTCTCCTGGTTTTCTGAACTTTGAATTTTGCTCAGCTGCATGTTCTGCAGCAGGATGACCTATCACCACGCAACTTTAACTCTGCATTACTGTAGTTTTTTGCCACTGAATAATGCTATCCACAAAGGTGGTCTCTCTTAGTCATCATACTGCACTTCTAAACTCAGGCTTTCACATGTACCTTTTGCTTCTAAGGTCAGTATGTCCAGAGAGGTGCTCTTTCAGTTCAGTTATCTAAAATCATCTTCACTAAAGAGTCAGATGGAGAAGCTCTGCCCACCATGAGAGAGAGAGAGAGAGAGAGGTTTATTCACTCCAACCCAAGCCATTTTATTGGGGTCATCTGAGTTCCGTCATCTGTAAGCAGAAGACACCTAGCTCTGCTTCTGTTTCCTTGGACTCAGTTTAGTCATCTCGTACAGAGTACCTGACTGGCAATCAGACTGAGACAAGAGCAAGCTGGCTAAAATTCAATCCCACTAACAAGTGTGCTTGTAAGCTGGGACAGAAGACTACACAAGGAAGCCAGAGGCAGTATCTGCTCTCTTGGCTGAATAGGGACATCTACCTTTTCTCACTCTGGTTTTCAACCTGAAGTGCTAAAGTAGTCTCATTCACTTTTAGATGGGTGCGTGTGTGTTGTGTTTTTTTATATATAAATAAAAAAAACCCCACACACACACACACACACTCTACAATCTGCATATCAAGTCAGGAGCATTTGTTATCAAAACCTCTTACTAATTTGACTTTCCATTATATGTCCAGCTAACCTTTCAATTATGGAAGGTTCAGTCTTTCAGGATTGCTGCTGGTGACTGATGTCTTGCTTAAGATTGTTTAGTTAAAGGGAAACTGATAACTCCTTCAAACAGACAGAAGCCTAAGACTATATATACAGCTCTTAATTTATGTTGTGTGATCATTACTAAGATTGCTGAAGCTCTTAGAATTTACTTAAGGGGGAATAAAAAGTGATTTTTTTTTTATGAGATGCATTATTTAAAGATAATGGGAATTGAGCATTTTTCAAATACAGACTGAAATCCAATTAAGGGAAACTGGGAAAACCAAAAAAATCTCTTGTAATTCAATGGGATATGGGCATATGACATCCTTAGGGTCCCTTGAAAATCCAGCAGGGGAATGTACACTGTGCCATATTCCAGACATTCAAATTTACTTGGAGGTCAACAATGAAGAGAAGAAGAAATTTATCTGTAATTAAGTAGCTGTTTTCAAGTGTTGAGTTGGATTAAGTTTTTCAGAATGCCGAACACTTACTGTCATTCTGTGATGTAGAATGCAGGCTGAGATTTTTGGTTTCAGGAAGGGAAGCATGCTTAAGAGAGTCTCAACGGGTATCATCTCCTACTTCTTAGGCTTGAGGGATTGGGCCTATGGGCAGCCCAGCCTACTCAAGCAAGTACCATGACCTACAGAGAAAACCACTTGCACATTGCCACACAACAAACTGGCAGGTAGGACATGTTAGGCCTAGAGTCTTAATCTTTTCCAAACAGAGTACACACTGAACAAAAATAACTCATGAATGAGTTAAATTTTATAGAAATGTTTAATCTGTGTGTTAATGTTCAATTGAAGTGTGGCCGTCTGATCGCATTCCTTGTGTTTGTTAGTGTAAATTTGTTTGTTATTGACTTACTCCTGCAGAGATGAAGCCTACAAGTAGAAAAGGAACCCTATCTCCTTCTTTGATCCTTACTGTCAACTAGCTCAATAAATTCATGGTTAAATTAACCATAAGAGTAATTAACCACTGGAACAACTTACCAAGGGTTGTGGTGGCCATCATTGACCATTTTTAAAATCAAGATTGGATGTCTTTTTAAACAGATATACTCTAGTTCAAAAGGAATTATTATAGGGAAATTCTGTGTAAGTTTGCCAGGTGTCCTGTTTTCAACCGGAACGCCCACTTGAAAAGGGACCCTGCTGGCTCCAGTCAGCACCGCTGACTGGGCCGTAAGAAGTATGGTCAGTGGCACAGTGGGGCTAAGGCAGGCTCCCGGTCTTCCCTGGCTCTGCGCAGCTCCCAAAAGCGACCGGCATGTCCCGGCAGCCCCTAGGCACAGATGCAATCAGGAAGCTCTGTGCGTTGCCCCCACCCTGAGCACTGCCTCTGCAGCTCCATTGGCCGGAAACTGTGGCCAGTGGGAACTGTGGGGGCGGTGCCTGTGGACGCAGCAGCAGGCACCATGCAGACCTGCCACCTAAAGGCTGGATATGCCGGCTGCTTCTGGGAACAGCAGAGCCAGGGCAGGCATGGAGCCTGCCTTAGTCCCACTGCGCCACCAACCGGGAGCCACCTGAGGTAAGCGCCGCCCCGCTGGAGCCCACACCCCTCACCCCCTGCTGGAGCCCTCACCCCCTGCCACATCCCAATCCCCTGCCCCAGCCCAGTGAAAGTGAGTCAGGGTGGGGGCTGGAATGAGCAGGGGCGGGGCCTCAAAGAAGTAGCAGGGAAGGGCAAAGGTGTTCAGTTTTGTGCAATTAGAAAGTTGGCAAACCTAGTTCTATGGTCCATGTTCTACAGGAGGTCAGACTAGATGTTCACACTGGTCCCTTTTGCCCTTGGAATCTATGAAAAAGAAAGCCAAAGCCTTTGTGTTTCCTCAAATAGACCCTTTAAAATGGGAGAGTTGGAAAAAAAAATGAGAGATTTAAGTAGCCTATAAAGACTATCAATTTAACTAGAATGGTACTTGGCAGCACCCAAATGGTACATATCTAAAGCAGAGTAGGAGGGCCAAATGCCAAATCCTTGACTTGAATGATGACATTTTGCCAACTAATCTACATTAGAAGAAGCTACTTTCCTGTTCTTTCAGGAGGACTCAAATTCTGCCAGGCCAACCTTTCAGTTTTTATATAGATATAGATGGCTAATATCAAATGTTTATTTAAGCCTTATTTATTTTTATTTAAATTTTCAAAAAGTTGTGGGAAATTATGAGGGGAGGTCAGACAAACTAATTACAGACACTGAAAATCAAAAAGTTAAAGCTTTATAACCATTAAGAACACCAATTGGCAACTTTACATTTCAAAATATACAAAGTAAATTTCCTTAAATCCAAGTCTAATAAGTTCTCAAGCAGCACTTTTTTCTTTGCCTACCTAAATTTCAATTATTGAGGGAAATGTTTTTTCCATCAGTGTGTGTGTCTACAGTGAAAGATTCCATTTATAAAATAAAATAAAAAAATGATCCTTTGGGGATATTTAAAGGGGACCTGGTTGGAACCTCATCATTTCTGGCAGCCTGAGAGTCAGCACAACTATATATTAGCAGATGCATGTATTCTTAGCTACCAAGATTTGTAGGAAGCCGTTTCAACTGCAGTTAACCTAAATATGTTATTCAGATGCATTTGAAGTTGAAAGTTCTCATGGGTATGGAACAAATAGCACCAGTTACAGTCACAGTCACCAGGTGGGGAGGTGCTTGCATCTCTATTCAAACCTGCAATACCTGCTATTCCAATCCTGGGATCAACAAACAAGCTGCATCTAAAGACTTTAGTAACTTTCCCACTGTTAGTCAAGCTCCAGTGGTGAAAGTGTTTGCATACACATTTTACAACCATTGTTTAGGCCAGGCCTGCACAACTCGTAAAACGGCAAGGGCCATATTACTCCAAAGAAAACAACTGAGGGCCGTAACCCCCTGAGCGCCGCCAACCCCCCAACCCCCAGCACCGCCCGCCCCACGGAAACAAACCCTCCTTCCCCAGCGCCGCCCCACCGAAACAGCAGTATTGAACCTCGGTAATATGATATAGCGGGCCCCTAAGGTAGTATAATTAAGGTAAAAGAAAAATGTCTTTTTGCTAGAAGTAGACTAAGATCTTCCCCCCACTTTGTAATTAATTGCCCTGTTGAATGAATGAGGAAGGTGTGGAAGGCAGGCACCTCCAGACAGCTGCAACCCTTGGAGAGGGCAGGGCCGGCTCTAGGATTTTTGCCGCCCCAAGCAAAAAATTTTTTGGCCACCTCCCATTTCTTTTTCATGCCCCTCTGCCCCTGGCCTCACCCCAACTCCACCCTTCCAAACTTCTTCCCCAAATCCCCAGCACCACCTCCTCCCCCGGCGTGCCACATTTCACCCCTCCCATTGCTTCCTGCGGGCCCCCCACAACCTCCCGCCGTAGCTCCCCTAGGTGCGCCACCGCTCCGCTTCTCCCCCCTCCCTCTCAGGCGAGGGAGGGTGGAGAAGTGGAGCAGCGGCGTGTTCAGGGGAGCCGGTGGAGCAGAGGTGAGCTAGGGTGAGGGGGAGCAGGAAGTAACGGGGGGGGGGGGGTAGAGGAACCGCTCCCCGGTCCAGCTCACCTCCGCTCTACCACCACCGCCTCCCCCGAGCGCCCACCGCTCGGCTTCTCCTCCCTCCCAGCCTTGCTGCGCGAAATAGCGGTTTCGCACGTGGCAAGCCTGGGAGGGAGGGGGGAGAAGCGGAGCGGCGGCGGTGCACTCAGGGGAGCAGTCAGGAGCAGGCAACAGCAGAGCGGAGGCGAGCTGGGGCGGCGAGGGCACTTTTTCCCCATGCCCCAGAGTCGGCACCTATGATGGCCGGCGCCAGAATGCCGCACCTAGAAATGTGCCGCCCCAAGCACCTGCTTGTTTTGCTGGTGCCTGGAGCCGGCCCTGGGAAAGGGGATGGGAGCCAGACCAGATCAGTAGAACAGGTCAGCCACCGACTCACCCCTGGCCTCCTCAGCCCCCCTCCCCCGGCTCGCTTACTCACCCTCCGCCACTGCCTGCTCGCTCACCTCCTCAGCCCCCCGTCCCTCACCCACCACTTGCCTACTCACCCCCCCCCCCCACAGGCCACACAGTGAGCCCATCTACTCAACCCCCGCAGGCCGTACAGTGAGCCCACACGGGCTGCATGCGGCCCCCGGGCCGCATATTGTGCAGGCCTGGTTTAGGCCATTGGTAACAATTGCTAAAGCACCTCACTGTAGAGAAGGCTGCAGATATTACTCATTGTGGAACAGTTGCATGTTGGAGGCAAGGTCCCATGTCCTTTGCTTAACATTAGACTTTACGTTAATGCACTCTCCTGAAATAGCTTTGTCAATAGCATTGTGTTGGCAGAACTTTTACTGGGACAACTTTCTAGTGTAGATAAGGTCGCAGAACCTAATAGAGCATAGCACCCCAAGCCCTATCACTGCCACCTCCCTTGCAGTCTAGAAAAGCCAGTAGATCTGTTGAACAAAACAATCAGTTTCAGGCTGCCTCCAGATTTTAAGATGGATTTGCTGCTCGTTTTGCATTGAAAATTGCATTTTAGAAGTTGTTGGGAGAAGCTGAAGGTGCATCAGGTGCAGACTGTCCATGTTCACCATGTCATATTAAATAGCTGAAATGCCTGAACAACAGCAGTGATTAGTGAAGAAATAATATTCCATTCAGTTGATACTTATTCATGCACACTAAATTCCATGTCTCACCAGCTCATGTACAGAAGAGTTCCCTCTTCCCTGGACTTCTCTGCCGGAGGAAATATTCTAACCTCTCCTCACAGAAATACAGTAAAGAGGTTCTCCAAGAAGTATAACGTATATAAATCAGAGACTTCCTTGCTAAAGAAAACCAAAAGTGTTGTCCTCCTGACAAATTCTCTCTGCTTTACCTAAAGTCTCATTCACAGAAGAGTCTCAATTGTAGAGAAGCTGAATTTTTTAACTGCTACTAATGGGTCATGAAACAATAATGCAAATAAGTTTGTTTTTTCCTGATCCTTTAATTTTAGACATACTTAAAGTTTAAACAGCACTAATAGCATAAAAGAAAGTGGAATGAAAAATCCAAGTTATATTAGCCTGCAAGTCTTCCATTAGTGATTTTTTCAGTACTACCTCATATTAACCAGGCTTACAGAGAGACGTCCTCATGCACAGATTTCTGTTTTGGATTAGAGTGGATAGCATACAGTGTCTACAAAAGGAGCAGCACACTTAGATGTAGCCCAGGAGTAGAATTGCTAATGTTCTACTCGCACAAAACCAAACACCCTTGCCCTACCCCTTCTCTGAGGCCGCACCCCCCACTCACTCCATCCCCCTCCACCTCCAGGTGGCTCACTCTCCCCACCCTCACTCATTTTCACTGGGCTAGGGCAGAGGATTAGGGTGCAAGGGGAGGAGGGGCAAGGGCTCCGGCTGGGGGGGTCCAGGCTCTAGTGTGGCGCTAGGGATCAAGGGTTTGGGGTGTAAGAGGATGCTCCAGGCTGGGACCGAGGGGTTCGGAGGGTAGGAGGGGGAATCAGGGCTGATGCAGGAGGTTGAGGCGTAGGAGGAGATCAGAGGTGCAGACTCCAGGCAGTATTTACCTCAAGCAGCTCCCGGAAGCAGCAGCATGTCCCCCCCTCCGGCTCCTACGCAGAGGCACGGCCAGGCGGCTCCACGCACTGCCCTGTCCACAAGCACTGCCCCCGCAGCTCCCATTGGCCACGGTTCCTGGCCAATGGGGGCTGCAGAGCCAGCACTTGGGGTGGGGGCAATGCGCAGAACCGCCTGGCCATGTCTCCACATAGGAGCTGGAGGGGGGACATGCCACTGCTTCTGGGAGTTGCAGGCAGCCTGCCTTAGCCCTGCTGTGCCACTGGCTGGACTTTTAACAACCCAGTCAGCGGTGCTGACCGGAGCCACCATGGTCCCTTTTCGTCTGGGCATTCCGGTCAAAAACCAGACACCTAGCAACCCTACCCAAGATAAGGGAACTGTGTGTCTCTAAGCCCTGAAGGAGTGGTCTTTGTTTTAGCAACCCGTCCCTAGCTGTCTATGGGCAACAACACAGGCCAGACTCACTGTGGTGCTATATATTGTGCCCCATTCCTTTACCCTTCCAGCAGACCCATGCTATCCCCACCTCTAACTTATTGCTTGCAACGTGACCTGTGTTTGGCTATTAATGCAGCCTTATGCAATACCTGCATCAGACAGCTGGCCAGAGAGAATTTAAGTGGGTTTTTTGTTCCCTTTATGATGCTGCAGAAGGAGAATCCCTCCTAGAAACTAGAGATAGAAAATCCAGCAAAATTTTACTACTGGTTCTCATTTATCTTTCTCATTTCTAACTCAAATTCCATCTCTCACCTTTACTATTAGGGAGGCATAATAGAATAGCAAGAGATTTTCCATTTCCTTAATCTGGAAAAGAAGTCGGAACCATGGCAGCACACACACACACACACACACACCCCTTGCAAGAGGAGTTTGATAAGTCTACTTGCTAGTGGTGAACACAAGACCATCTCTCGGCTATCCCAGACAGGCCTAATCCATGAGTGTGTGTGTGAAGGCTAAGATGTAGTTTTAAGTGAGTTAATCTTCCATATATAAGCCTATGCAGTGCTCTCTTCCCAAGGATGCAGAGAAACAGGTGCAATGCTTCCGCTGTGCAGAGATTTCCCTAAGAGCAGTGTATTCCACAATACACCAGTAAATTGCATACAGCCATTCAGAACCCTCCAGTTACACTGGTCTACAATTTTTGAGAAATCGTCTGCTTCAGAGATAAAATGCACTATTTATTATGTATTTTGATGTGCTGAATTCAAATATGACAATTAAAACAACTGATTGGCTATTGTTTCTAAGATATTTAAGTTTTTACATTTTACGTCTATGTATATTGTGTAGATGGTAGAGTTTTAATCATAAATTGTAAACCTAGGTCTTTTCATGTGTTTATGGTTGCTTTACATGATAATATTTCACCGGTCCTGTTTATGTAACACTTTAAAAATCAGCAAAAGGGTTATATAAATAAAATTTATTATGAAACAAAAGGCAAAAAAACCTATTATGTACATAGTTTAGTCCTATTCAGGGTCTACTCGGCGCATCTTGGCTTGTCTCTTGTATTCATTAAATGGAGCATCTCTTGTCACTGTCCAGCAATAGTATGCAAGCATTGATGGGCTCCATTTGCCCTGACAGCATTTCTCCATTGTTGCAATGTCCTGGTGAAATCGCTCGCCATGCCTGTCGCTCACTGCTCCACAGTTTGGTGGAAAAAAGTCTAGATGAGAGTGCAAAAAATGTATCTTTAGTGACATGTTGCAACCAAGGCTTTTGTATGCCTTGAGGAGGTTTTCCACCAACAACCTGTAGTTGTCTGCCTGGTTGTTTCCGAGAAAATTTATTGCCACGAACAGGAAGGCTTTCCATGCCATCTTTTCCTTGCCACGCAGTGCATGGTCAAATGCATCATCTCGAAGAAGTTCACGACTCTGGAGGACCAACAAAGACACCTTCCTTTATCTTAGCTTCACTTAACCTTGGAAATTTTCCACGGAGGTACTTGAAAGCTGCTTGTGTTTTGTCAATGGCCTTGACAGAGTTCTTCATCAGACCCAGCTTGATGTGTAAGGGTGGTAACACAATCTTCCTTGATTCAACAAGTGGTGGATGCTGAACACTTTTCCTCCCAGGCTCCAATGACTGTCGGAGTGGACAATCTTTCTTGATGTAGTGGGAATCTCTTGCACGACTATCACATTCGCAGAGAAAACAGCAGTACTTTGTTTATCCAGTCTGCAGACCAAGCAAGAGAGCAACAACCTTCAAATCGCCACAAAGCTGCCACTGATGTTGGTCATAGTTTATGCACCTCAAAAGTTGTTTCATGTTGTCATAGGTTTCCTTCAGATGGACTGCATGACCAACTGGAATTGATGGCAAAACATTGCCATTATGCAGTAAAACAGCTTTAAGACTAGTCTTCGATGAATCAATGAACAGGTTTACTAATGCAGGCTTTTATCTAGTCTTCAAGCAGCTTGAAATAATGATGTACAAAATGTCCCATCCATCGCAACAGTGGGTCAATTCAGGCTCAGGCTGGATAAAAATCAATGGATTTTTTTTTAAGATAGGTTTTTTCCTCAAAGCATTTTATCAAAAATATCCGATTTAAATAAAAACAATCTAAAGATAGTTTTAATTAAGATACATTATAGCTCAAAGATATCTCATCATGGAATAAGGATTATAACTTCTAATTCTATAGTATGAGACAATATATTCATGTAATGTTTAAGAAAAGTTTTGTAAATGAGTTCCAATAGTTCATGGATTAGGGACCCAAACTTATGGGGTTCCACAGGCTTTTGTATAGAAAGATTTATCTAAATAATCTATCTACTCAATGGGACTCAGTGCTCAATCTAGAAGATACCATTGGAGATGCTTAGTTTTGCAGTTCTCAAACTATGGATTTGTCTCCCCAGAGGTAACATGCTTGTTAACAGCAAAAATGTTTTTAAACAAACATATAGAGGTGAGAAATAACAGATCTCAACCTTATTGTCCTTCAAATTTGTATACACAGAGTCAATCCCTTACCTCTCTCTAAAAGTGCAAAGTTTCCAAAAGTTCAATGAATATAGAAGATTGTTAGGGATGGAATAGATCTGGACAAGGAGAAGAAGTCTGGAGATAATGTGAAAAGCGAGGGACATATGCTTGTCGTGTTAAAATATTGTATGTTGATATACATAGAGAGAGAGAGAAAGAAAATCCAAAATACCTAACGTTATTTTAGTTACATAAAACATTTTAAAATGTCTGTCTGGTGATGTTCTCCTCCTAATACATTGTGGCAAGAAAATCCTCCAAATATTAACGATTAACCTGTTGAATTGGAAATAGTTCACCTTCCAATGACTTCATAAATATCTGCTTCAATTACCTTTGGTAAATGAAATAACAAATCATTCATTTTCTGATATAGCCGTAAAACTAATCTGAAACGTTTTCAAAATAAAGCACTGTTTAAAAATGTATAGTGTGTACCTTCTAAAAATGAAACCTACATCTCTGAGTTGTGAAGAATATGTATTAAGGTTATAACAACCAACAAGAATGCACTTTTATGTAGAAAACCATGATTAAATCGAGTCTTCCTGACTAGTGATTTAAATCATGATTTAAATGAAATCCACCCTGTTCAGGCTGTAGCATTAAGAAGCTAAGTGTTAAGTTTCAAAGGGCAATACTAAGTTTCATAAACAAGTTACCCACATCATGGAAAATCCCAAATGGGCGTAGCCTCCTTGCAGATCAAGTGCCTGCTGGATCGATCTTGGCTAGGTCCTTAAGACAGTTTGGCTAGATGTTCAGTCTGTGTCAGTAGCTGGCAATCTTATCGTATCACCAAAGCTTTTGGGGCCCCACGAGATCACTGACCATGTAGCAGGATTCTTTGGTAAGAGAGTTTTGTAAAACGTGCTGATCTTAGTAGGTCTATACCAAGAAAGCCAATACAAGCTCAATACAGAACACTTAATTTGTCGAACTTTTACTCTAAAAAATTTGCTTCCGTGACTTCATTCTGCTACAACCTGCTTCTAGACCAGGGGTGGGCAAACTTTTTGGCCCAAGGGCCACATCTGGGAAAAGAAATTGTATGGCAGGCCATGAATGCTCACAAAATTGGGGTTGGGGTGTGGGACCAGAAATGAGGAGTTCAGGGGGCGGGAGGGGGCTCCAGGCTGGGGAGTGGGGTGCAGGGGGGGGTGAGGACTCCTGCTGGGGGTGCAGGCTCTGGGGTGGGGTTAGGGATGAGAAGTTTTAGGCGTAGAAGGGTGCTCCAGGCGGGGACCAAGGGCAGGATGAGGAATCAGGGCTGGGGTAGGGGCATAGGGAGAGGCTTAGGGGGTGCCTCAAGCGGCTCCCAGAAGCCGCAACATGGCCCCGCTCCAGCTCTTATGCATAGGGGCAGCCAGGAGGCTCTGCTCTGCACGCTGCCCCATCCCCAAGCGTCGCCCTTGCAGCTCCCATTGGCCGCAGTTCCCAGGCAGTGGGAGCTGCGGGGGCAGCGCTTGGGGAAGGGGCAGCATGCAGAGCAGAACCCCCGGCTGCCCCATGCATAAGAGCTGGAGCGGGGCCATGCCGCTGCTTCCGGGAGCCACATGGAGCAGCTTCCCGACCCTGCTCCCCGGCTGCAGCACCAGAGCGCAGGAGCAGGGGAAGCCCCAGAGTCTGGTCCCCAGCGGGAGCTCGAGAGTCAAATTAAAACGGCTAGCGAGCCGTAATTTGCCCACCCCGTTCTAGACATTTATTTAAGACTTCTACCTCACGTTACTGGGACTTCAAAGGGGGACCCTATGTTCAGAGGAGAGAAAGCAATAACCTGAATATGGGGAAGGAAGACCCACTAGCCTAGAGGAAGAGGCCCAGAAGTCAATTTAACAGGGACATTGGAGAGCATCTTCATGATGATGGCCGACTGGGACCTACAGGCTAGAATGCAGACATGGTGACATGGCCAAAACAGACCTGGCAGTTTTAAGCCAAGATGCAGACCACACGCTAGTCATTCTCATCCGTCCTTTTTCTCCCCACCAAACCTCACCCACCCCAAAACTTTTTGATGGCTGGGGAGCAAGAGGTAAAGGAGTGAAGTGGAGCCGCCCAGGGATTCTTGTACTTCCATAACACTAACACCCGCAATTAAGTTAGTCTGAGGTCAGTTGGTCAAGTTTAAAGTCTATGGTGTTTAAAGCCAATCCAAGAGCCAGGCATTATTCTGGCTGGTGCTACTGATATTTATTGTAAAGCACTATGTATCTTTATCCCAGTTATACAGATAGGAAAACAGAGGCACAGGCACGTGACTTGCCCAAGGTCCCTCAGCAGGCCAGTGTCAGAGCCAGGAACAGCTCTAGGCCTCACTGCTTCAGTTCCACAGGGCTGCACCTTTAACAGTTAGATATGGACCTGTAACTACAGTTAATTGGCACCAGATATGAAAATTCAACAGCAATTCTTGTATGCTGCAGCAGTACGGGCAGCGTACAACTTGTGTTCTCTGGATTGCTGGACAGACAAGCACAGGACAAGAGCTGCCCTCCTCCTTCTCCCGCCACCGTCCCCCTGGTCCCTCCCAGGTATAACCCAAACTATTTAACATAATCCATACCCAGGGTGTCTTCCACACTCCATTCCCATGAGAGTTCACCAGGTACAAGTTTTAACATGCTTTAGATGTCAGTGCAGACCACTGAAAACACTGTGTAAGATAAAGATCAAAGAAGATTCTTTTTTACTTTTCTACATTAGGCTGGGCAACTAGAAAAGGAAAACTGAAAATCTTAGGTTTTAAAGAATACCAGACTTTGTGCACAAAGCTGTGTAAGAGCCTCATTAAAATGAGACCATTGCATATAGAAGCTTTCAAACTTCAGAAATCTATTTGCTCTTTGCTTTATTTTATTAATTGAAAGTCCATGCTACAATGTGTCATCCCCAACTCCCCACCAACTTTTGATCTTGTAATAAAACTGATGCTAGTTTCAAGAAAGCATTTCGACTTCTATACCAACAGACCCAAGGTATTTCAAACATTCAAATTACTAGGATAGAGGAGTCAACAAAAATAGCTATAGAGAACTTATTCAATCATGCATCTCTGAAACAGTAAGACGAAAAATTTGGCCCAAGTTAAGTCTGAAGACTGTTTAGAATTTTTTTAAGGCAAATAATCAAGTGCAAGGTGACTGTTCACTTTAAAGATAGGAGGAATCATGTGCTAGGTTTTGAAATTCTGTTTTTTCCTTAGGTAGCAAAATTGCTCAAGTTTGAGAGCTATATGCTTTACTACAGTGGTTCTCAAAGTCGGTCCGCCACTTGTTCAGGGAAAGCCCCTGGCGGGCCGGGCTGGTTTGTTTACCTGCCGCGTCCGCAGGTTCGGCCAATTGCGGCTCCCACTGGCCGTGGTTCACCGCTCCAGGCCAATGGGGGCGGTGGGAAGTGGCGGCCAGCACATCCCTCGGCCCCGCACCGCTTCCAGCAGCCCCCATTGGCCCAGAGCGGCGAACCGCAGCCAGTGGGAGCCGCGATCGGCCGAACCTGCGGACGCGGCAAGTAAACAAACCGGCCCGGCCCGCCAGGGGCTTTCCCTGAACAAGCAGCAGACCAACTTTGAGAATCACTGCTTTACTATGATTGTCAAGTGACCTAACGGGTGCTGAAGCAATGTCACAAAAAACAACAACGGCTGAAATCACTGCAAAAACTGCCTACTGCCAACAGCTTAAATGTGCAAAAATTATTTGGACTGCAGAACCTGAACACACAGCTATGAAAGAAAACCATGTTTCAGTAACTTCAATCACTGTCCCCCTGGTTTGCTGCAGGTGGGGGAAGCCAGGGAAGTTGCCTTCTCCTCCAGCAGCCTGTTCCTTGGCTCCACACACAGATGCAGACACGTGCGCGCGCACACACGTTCAACAATTTAGGTCATTGCCCTTCTTCCATTGTACTGTGACCTGGATTATTTGCTACTTGTAACAGAGGACTTAAGGCGGCTTCTTCATCCCCCTTCCACACACTGCCTTCTAGGAATTTTACAAGTCACCGCAGGAGGATTTAGAAGCCGTAATGCTATTACACGCTGCATATTGAAGTATGAAATGAAGAGCACAGTTGCTTTTACAAAAAGGAGAACCCTCTATCTGTGAAGAGGTTTCTAAGAATGCATTGAGGTAGTCACAGCAAAACTGGCAAAGGAGTAGGCAAAACATTTTGAACAGAACAGTTTATTTGCACTTTGTCATACGTCAGCCTACTGCTTCAGATTACTGACTGGAGAGCTACAGGTTATTCTCTTCCTAACTGGGTCCCTGTCTAAAATAGTCATGTTATTTTTAGTATGGTACTTAAGTATCTGGACTGTGGCCTGTACAACAGAAGCTGGCCTGTGTCACCGGCCATACCAGAAATTCCAATATTAAACATGAATGCACATGCCACATATCTGGGCCAACTTTTGTTTTTCCTCCATTGTGTTTAGTGACAGATTTTCGAGATTTAACACACTAACCAACATGCCAAAAAGTTACACAGGCTTACCAATTGTATATACTGCTGCTAACGCATGTAGTGTTTACAGCCTTGTCAATAGCCACAGCATGACATGAGAATCGCCAATGAAGCCTCAGGAGAAGGTTTCTTAATTAAAATAGAAAGCAAATTTTCCCATGGCAGAATGTAACAGTATTAGTATTATATCTTATGTAGATGCTGTGGACGACACAATAATGGGCTCTAAAAGGGAATTAGCAAATTGCTTTAAATGGGTTTTTCAATCCCATGGTCTCCCATTAAAAAAAAAAATGTACACAACATCTTAATTTGAAATTCCGCACGGCTAGGAAGTGGCATGTTTCAAACCTAACTTAGTGTAGGAAATAAAAATGTTTAGCTGCTTAGTCCGATTCACATAGTGTCAGATGCTACTTGCATCGGAGTTCTGACCCCAAAAAGCAGACAGCTTCTTAGCTAGTCCCAGTTCGAAAGTTTTGGTGTTGCGACTAGCACCTCTTCCACTGGAGCTCCAATTTAGATCCTTCCATAGCCAATAAAAGCAACTTTGTTTGGTCTAGAAGTTTAACCATTTGCGGATGGAAGTAAAGTCAGCTTTCTAATGTAAGCATAAGGAAGTTTAACAGCTTGAAGGAAGAGACTTTCAGAAACAAGGAACAAAGCACTAATATCTATTAAATGAATTCAAGGTTTGAAAGTAAGGAACACAGCTTAGATTACAAGTATTCTTCTAAAAACAACAAGTACTCCTCATTGTTTTTGCTGATACAGACTAACACAGTGACCACTCTGAAAAGTATTCTTATGTAAATTCTACTAACCAGTGATCGGATTCACCACTGCCTTGCATCTTCTCTAGTCATTTCTGTCTGTGCGAAGCGGTTGTATGTTGCTACCAGATCAGAATGATCGCATCACTCCTAGTTTGCATATAGATCTAACTACACAAGTTCCAAGGCATTAGAGAATCTCAACCCAATTTAGTCTCTGGATTCTACCCTATAACTCAATTCTCAGTTTTTGGGTTGCAACTGGTATGAGGAAAAAGAGGTATGAACAGAATGCTGGGGACAGAACTATTTTTTCATTCCAAGAGAAGATAAAACTCTGCCTAGATAAGCAAGACGCTAGTGTCACATTGAAGAAATGCAGAGCCGACCAAAAGTCTCCCTTGCACATATCTAAGAGGAGTCTTCCCCATTCTCCATCAATGAATTGGCAACATTTGAGACGACTCTAATATTTGGGTCAGAAACAGGAGGGTGAGGTCTTGAGCAACAAGTAAGCTGTGCTGATACTTAGCATCCCTCTCTCTCTGGGTTTGTTGGAGCCATCTGTTGGATCTCATATTGTACTTAGATTGTAAATTCAAAGCAAGGGCTATCTTTGTTAAGAGAGGAAAGTTGAGTCTTCACAGAAGACTTGCTTTGTGTAATCTGGAGAAAGGAAGCCAATGTCTTGCTTCAAACCTGTCCCCAAGGTTCTTGCATGGATTTTCAGGGAAGCTGGGGCAAGATCCCAGGCTAGATCTTCTGGAAGGGGAAAAAAAGGATTGTGCAGACAAAGCTTGTTAATATAATACCTGTGCCCTGCCCCCAGAACTGGTCTTCTTGAAGTGGATTATGGAATACTGAGTCCTCTTTCAAAAAGGGTTCCATTACTTTGCAGCACTCCTGTCTTTGCTAGTTGTCTCCACTCTGTATAGATCCTTTTCTCCAAGGCATTTCTAGGTCTGGATACAGAGTACGGCCCAGGATTATAAAATGAAGGATTGACAAAATCCCTTCATGTACATTACTCCTGACCCCCACACCCCCTTTTTACATGATTCTGCATTCAGTGGGTTTAGACAATTAACAGACAGACATACCACACACAAAACCCCATTATTCCTCAATTATTGCTGAGCTGATCAGAACCACTGAGCACCACTTAGAGAAACTTTCAACCCAAATCTCACCAGAGTGGCTCAGGGAAGCAGCCCATTATTTTGGTACCACCCATTATTAGTTTCAGCAGATTGAACGCTGCTCTTATAGAGGAAAGCACATGGGTACAGCAGTGTTTGACCAGAACTCACCCTTTGAACATTGGTGTCTTTTCTTCCAGTCTCCTTTCAAAAGTATTCACTATTATCATAAGCCATTTTTGGCTATTTTTAACTCAGCTATTGCCTGCTTGTGAGCAAGAGTGAGGCCTTGTCTACACTACAAAGGCAGCTTTTGTCAACAAAATAGTGAATGGGTACACACTGCAATGTGACTTTTGGTGGCAAAAATGCCCTGTTTTGGCAACAAAATAAAACTACCCCAACAAGAGACATAAGGATTTTTGCACAAAATTTTTGTTGACAAAGTGCCAGTGCAGACACCATGCTTGATTTTAATTGCTTTAATTGGCCTCCAGGAGGTGTCCCACAATGCCCATTCTGACTGTTCTGGTCAGCAGTTTGAACTCCACTGCCCAGCAGCCAGCTACACAACCATCCGCCCCTCCCCGTTAGGAGCCCTGGGAATTTTTGAAATTCCATTTCCTATTCGCTCAGTGTGGAGAGGTCTCGTTGCATCTTCCCTGGTGCCCATGGTGGCCTATCATACCCTACCTCCAACTTGGACCACTGCAGAGCTGCTG
Source organism: Chrysemys picta bellii (assembly GCF_011386835.1). Taxonomy (NCBI): domain Eukaryota; kingdom Metazoa; phylum Chordata; order Testudines; family Emydidae; genus Chrysemys; species Chrysemys picta. The sequence goes on from NC_088792.1 coordinate 107,471,742, forward strand.
GAACTGATCAGTATATATAGAGAGGAGGCTGTGCAGTCCCAGTTGCGCTTGAGCCATAGGAATTTTGATTCCTATGGGCAGATTTCTCAAGGCTTGTGTGATGAGGGCTATAATTGGGACATGCTGCAGTGCAGAGTGAAGATAAAGGAGCTGAGGCAGGCATACCATAAGGCAAGGGAGGCAAATCGCCGCTCCGGTGCTGCACCCGAGACCTGCCAGTTCTATAAGGAGCTGGATGCTATCCGTGGTGGCAACCCCACCTTCAAGCGTCCCGTGGTTACTTTGGAGCGCCCGGAGGTGACAGAAAAAGGACCTAACCTGGAGGATGAAGACATTGATGACGAGGTGGAGTTAGACAACGATGTGTAGCTCCCGGCAGGGTCACCAGGCACTGTTCACCACTCCGGAGATGTCTAGCCAGTCTCAGCAGTGGCGCTCCAGCGAGCAAGAAGCAGGAGAAGAGACGCCTAGTAAGTGGCTGTAGTTTGTGTAGTGTGGAGATGGGTTCAGGGTATAGAAATGTTCAAGGCTGGCTGTGTTTGTGTGCTGAACACTGCCCTGTGTAGCTAATCAGTACGTCGGAACAGAGTGTTGATGAACGCCGAGATCAGACAGGAATCCTCCAGAGAGAGATCTCTAGGAAAGTTTCCTGGAGGTACCCGGCAATCCTCTGCCAAAGGTTCCTTGACAGAGCTGCTTTGTTCCTTTCCCCATTGTAGTAAACTTTCCCGCGCGATTTGCCAATCACTTATGCAGGGACCAAAGCAGCACACAAACGAGCAGCACAGGGACCAGGGCGAAAGCCACAAGCGTGTAGTAGATGTACCCTCGCTTCCTTGCTTACCCTCAGCAGTGACTCAGGTATCTACTACAATGACCCCCGCCTGTGGAAAAGTGTGGGAGAATTTTAGAATTTTTTCCCCTAGTCAGCTGCACCGCAACCTTTGCAGAGTGCTCTTTTCCCTCATGTAGAGTCCCCCTTCCCCCAGCCAACACTCACCATACTTTGGGTGTTCGCGGAGATGTGTGCTTGCCAAGAGTCAGTGAGAAAGTGATTGTTATGTTACAAAAGGTGTATTTTACTGAAATGTTTCAATGCTGTGCGTGAACTTAATAATCATCCTTCTGCAGGGTGGATAAAAATCAATGATTTATTTATTTATTAATAAATTGCTTTTTTTCTCAAAAAGCATTTTATCAAAAAATGTGATTTAAATAAAAAATATTTAAAGATAGCTTTAATTAAGATAAGATATCTTTGAGCTATAAAGTATCATGGAATAGGAATTATAAATTCTAATTCTATAGTATGGGGCAATATATTCATGTAATGTTTAAGAAAAGTTTTATAAATGAGTTCCAATAGATTATGGATTAGGGACTCAATCTTATGGAGTTCCAGGGGCTTCTGTATAGATTATTTAGGTTAATCTTTCTATCTAACCAATGGGACTCAGTGCTCAGTCTAGAAGATACCAGCAGAGATGCTTAGTTTTGCAGTTCTCACACTGTGGAGTTGTGTCTCCAGAGATAACATGCTTGTTAACAGCAAAATTGTTTTTAAATAAATAAATAAATAATATATAGAGGTGAGAAATAACAGATCTCAATCCCATTGTCCCTCTTCAAATTTGTGAACACAGAGTCAACCCCTTACCTCTCTCTAAAAGTGCAAAGTTTCAAAAAGTTCAATGAACAGAAGATTGTTGGGGGTGGAATAGATCTGGACAAGGAGAAGTAGTCTGGAGATAAATGTGAGAAGGGAGGGACAGGCAGTAGAAACACAAGTGAAACTGTTTGAGCAGCATATTCCAGAAGTCTTGAGGTCTGAGTGTAGCCTTCATTGATTTGAGATCTACCATATCATTCTCTCACTAAAAGGGAAAACCTGTAATGGCAGTAGGCTGTAAGAGAGACCCAGTTTGGGAATAAGAACCACTCAAGAAATATATGTTTGCTGCTGATGTTTTAAAGAAAGTCACACCAATGAACTGGAGGAAGTCACTTAAGCACTTGGATTCAGAAACTATTGAAGTGATAATCTCACTTCTAACAGCAGTAGCATCTTCTGCCAGTGTAGAAAGAATATTTTCTTCTTTTGGATTAATTCATTCCAAATTGAGAAATCATTAGGGACTTGAAAAAGCAGGAAAGCATGTTTCTCTTTCCCAGATTATGAACAAACAGGAAAATGAAGGTAAAGATGACTGAGTTAGCTGCAGAAGCCAATATTTTAAGTTCCTCTGGCTGACAGTCGATTTAATTTTTTGTTTTTTTAAATATTTCATTTAACTAAAATAGTTAAAACAATTTTAACAAAAACAAACCTGATTTTAAAAACCTTTAATGTTTAACTAAACTCAAAAATTCACATGCTTGTTTTGTTATATTATAATATGTTTGCTGTTGAAGAAAATAAAATCCAGTTGTTTTAGTTAAATAAAACAATTTAAATGTCTGTCTGGTGATGCTCTCCTCCTAATACAGCATGGTAAGAAAATCCTCCAAATATTAAATGATTAACCTGTTGAATTGGAGATAGTTCACCTCCTAATGACTTCATAAATACCTTTGGTAAATGAAATAACCAAACAATCATTCATTTTCTGATATAGCTGTAAAACTAATCTGAAAAGTTTTCAAAATAAACCACTGTTTAAAAATATATAACGTGTACCTTCTAAAAACGAAACCTACATCTATCTCTGAATTGTGAAGAATATGTATTAAAGTTATAACAACCAATAAGAAGGCACTTTTATGTAAAAATCCATGATTAAATAGGGTCTTCCTGACTAGGGATTTAAATCAATTTGATTTAAATCAAATCCACCCTGTCCTTCTGTGCATTTTTCCCTCTGTTTCGGCAGATATGGCCTTGAGGGACACGCCACACACGCCGGCCGAGCATCTCTACCAGATAAGAAAACACCCAAGATGGAGCAAAGACGATGTGTTCCAGGAGATACTGCACTTCTCCAATGCAGAGAAAAGGGAGCACAAGGAGTGGAGGGAAGCTGAAAGGCTGGACAGAAAGAAAAAAAATCAAGTATTTGTTAAGGATGCTACTGAGCAGATGTCACTGGGGAGCACACGCAGATGCTGAAGTCCTTAATAATGCCGCAGACTGAGCAGATGCATGCCTGCCCTCCCCTGCAGCACATTCAGTACCCTTTTCTGTACCCCTCCGCCCAAAAAAAAAAAAAACACACCTCTGTCCGTATAGTCCTTTCCACTTTCCAGGACTTCTCGGTTTCCTCTTCACTCCAGCCCCTCAGACAACTTTCACAAGGATAGCTGGGACCTACACACAGCTCTGAAAGTCTGCCCTTCCCTGCTACCTCCTTTTCCACCCAAGCGTGTGTGTGTGTGTGTGTGTGTGTGTGTGTGTGTGTGTGTGTTTTGTTTCTTGTGTAATAAAAGCAGAGTTTTTGAACGGTAACTCATCTTTATTTGTTTCCTACAAATTGAGATAGCAGGCACTACCAATACATACACAGGCAGTTTAATCATTTGCTTACTGGAACGTAAGGCCCCAAATGTCACCATTGCTTCCTAGGAAAACTACATGTAATGCAACATTGCAGCATCAAATCACAAAGATATACATTAAATAATTTTTTTAATTAATGGAGATAGGATATCTCCTAGAACTGGAAGAAACCTCGAAAGGTCATCGAGTCCAGCCCCCTGCCTTTGCTAGCAGGACCAAATACTGATTTTGCCCCAGATCCCTAAGTGGCCCCCTCAAGGACTGAGCTCACAACCCTGGGTTCAGTAGGCCAATGCTCAAACCACTGAGCTATCCCTCCCCCCGAACATTACTGGTTCTCCTTTTCAAAGGGTTGCCTCAAAGCCTCCCTGATTAGAATTTCCCCACTCTGGGTCCCTCTGATATCTCTGGTATCTGGCTGCTCAAAAATCAACAGCCAAGTGGTCTGCCTCAACACTCCACCCCTCAGCAAACCTTTCACCCTTAGCTTCACAAAGATTATGCAATGTTCAACGTGTGGCTATGACCATGGATTATTATCCTCATTGAGGTCTAACCTGCCATAAATGCATCGCCAGCGCACCTTGAATCTGCCAAAGGCACATTCCACTGTCATCCGGCATCTACTCAGCCTGTTGAACCGGTCCTTTCTGCTATTCAGGTTTCCCGTGGAAGGTTTCCATGAGCCATGGCTGTAAGGGGTACACCACGTCTCCCAGGATCACTATGGGCATTTCAACATATTGGACTGTGTGCACCTCTACAGTTAGGGAAACCCATTTCTACAAAGCCATCCGCTGTTTCACGCACATTTCCCAGAGTCACAGTCCTTCGTAGCGGGATGCAATTAACTGCCCTGCACACTTGCATTAACGCAGCCCCAACAGTCGACTTCCCGACTCCAAATTAATTTGCGACCAACTGGTAACAATCTGGAGTCATCAGCTTCCACACAGCATTTGCCACACGCTTCTCTACCGATGGACACCAGAATGAGAGCTGCCCTTGTGCCAAAGTGCTGGGGTGAGCTCCACACACCGTTCCAAGAAAGTGGTTTTCCGCATCCGAAAGTTCTGTAGCCACTATTCGTCATCCCACACCTGCATGACAATACGATCCTACCATTCAGTGCTTGTTTCCCAAGCCCAAAAGCAACGATCCACCCTCTGCAGCTGTTCCGTATGTGCCAAAAGCAATCTAAAGTTGCTCCCATCCATATCACACAGCATGTCAGGCAACTGGGAGGCTTCTTGACAGTTATCAGAGCATAGGAGAGCAGTGCGGAATCCACCCCTTCTCACAAAAAATGCCAAGGTGCACAGCAAACAAGGACCACTGAAAGATACCACGAAAAAAAAGCTGGAAGCCTATGGAATGCTGAGACAGAAAACAATGCATCAAGGAACACTGAGCCCAGTCCCAAGATGCGCCGCAATCTGCTCCGCGTTCCCACAAGACCTAGCGGCAGAAGGTGTCGAGCTGGATTGTGGGATAGGTACCCACAGTGCACTGCTTACACTGTCAATGCTAGTGCCCCAAGTGTGGACACGCTCTGCTGACAGGGAGTGCATGAGAACATGCAATACCAATTTTTATTATAGCGCTTTGAGTGTCAACATAACTTTTGGTCAACAGAACTCTGTATTGTAGACAAGGCCTGAGTAGTTTACTACAATTATTTCCCTCACCAATAACCAAGCAACTGTAAAGCTCAAACAAAACCTATCTGTCAAGACATTTGCACCAAGATGCGGTATTGAAAAAGTTAGCAGCTTTAGGCTGAAACGGGTGAGTGATTAAAGAGAGAGGTTTATAGTGAAAGTAAGTTTGCAACCTTCACTATACGTTTCCCATCTCCTACATACAGTTATCTGATGACAGAGTATTGTTATAGCAACATACCCATCAGCCAATGCCCCTCAAGCGTCAGATTTTTTAAGGGTAGCTCTGTGCTTAAAGAGGAGATGGCACTTTTGAAAATCCCACTAGGCACCTAAATATTTTTTAAAAACTGGTCCCAAGTGCTTAACTTCTACTTGGATTCCTCTACTCAGACTTGACAGAAAACAGAAGTTCCAGGCCTAAACTTTAGAAAGTGAGCAATTTTTGCAACTGTGCAATAGAGCCACCATTTGAAGCCAGAGAATCAATGAATCTATGTCCCAAGTTAGAGCCTGCAAGTCTTGCAAATTCAGTATTCCTCAATACAAGACTTTAGTTCAGCCTTCAATTATGGAACTGGAAGTTATTTAACTCGCTTTGGTTAGTTTAAGGGAAGCCTTATGATCACATCTAACTTAAAATTAATTCTGAAACTCTATAATGTAAGTCAACAATTTGCCATCTTCTACTATTGGAACATGCCAAAATCAATTAAGATACCATTTTGGGAGGGGGGGGGGGGGGAAGAGGGCACACAAACAAAAAATCCAGCAAATTTGTTTCCAACGATACTTAATGCAGTTTTTCCTCCAAGAACTAAATTGCTTTCATGGCGCTAAGATCTAGATATCATTATATAACCATTAGAGCCTCAACAGCACAAAATGTTTCTGCTCTCGGATCAAGAGTCCAATGATGTACTGAGCTAGCATACACAAGACTGAGGCTAGTGGCAGACTCCATACAGTAGTACTGAAGCCTAGAAGAAAGCGCTACAGCCTTTCACTATCTAGTAACAAGCTTTTGAATTAAGCAAGACTAAAGGCTTGTCTACACTGGCAATTTACAGCGCTGCAACTTTCTCACTCAGGGGTATGAAAAAACACCCCCCGGAACACAGCAAGTTTCAGTGCTGTAGAGCACCAGTATAGACAGTGCCCCAGCACTGGGAGCCATGCTGCCAGCGCTGGTAGCTACGCCCCTCAAGGAGGCACTGTGACCACACAAGCCACGTTAAAGCGCTGCTGTGGCAGCGTTTTAGCATTGCCAGTGTAGACTAGCCCTTAGGCACTGTTCTCTGCTCTGTCACTCACCATGTGACCATGGACAATGTGATTTGAGGGATAAGCCTTGGTGAAGTAACTTGAAAACCTATGGATGCCAGTCACTATTATTTCTAGTGGTGTCAATCTATCTGAAAATGTGTTGAGCCAGTCACAACAGGTTTTTCCATTTCACGGAGTTTACATTTTTCCACCTTTTTGTGCAGGTTAGACATTTTTGTTTATCCATCACATTGCGTGGCAACCCTGGAATTCCCTGCTGATCAAAATGCCACCATAGCGCAGGACATGACAAACAAACATTTATTCCAAAGTGAAACCTGTGGTTTAGAAGTGATTGAACTAAAGCCAAGTCTTAGATGTGAATTAGTTACCTGCCTCACAAGTAGGATGTTTACCATATGTGCGGTCTGAATGCTTGTCTTTTTAACTTGATACTTATACATTTCTAATATTTCCTAAATATTTAAGAGGATATGAGGCAACAGCCGCCTTGAGGAAGTTAACTTCCACAAATCAGAACAGGATTTCAAGCAGTTCATGAGACAAAAAGAGACTCCAGAAGTCAAATGGAGACACTACTCAGACAAAAACAAGGGGACAGTATTTGGCACCTTATTTTTCTGAAGAGATCTGCTCTGTGTGTTTTCTGAGTCAAGATCTACATATCTTCTGGTTACCCCACCATCACCACCATACCCCCGAACAATACTTTCATTACTTCTTAGCCCTATTTCACACTGTAGAGTCAAGTTTGTTCTTCTACCAGTGATGGAAGATAATCTAAGTCCGTTTCGTAACAGAAATTTAAGTGTTCCCTTTCTCTCACTGTCCCCCAAGCCTCTTCCCATTTTTCTCTTGCTGCTGCAAGAGCCCACATGACCAGGGGAGACAGCGAAGGTAGTTGCACAAAGCTGTCAAAATGCACAAAACTGATTCTAAGGGAAAGTCTCTAGTCTATCCAGTCACCTTAGATGTTATAACAGGCAAAATAAAATCAGAGAGAAGTGTAATTTTAAATCAGTGCTCATTTAAATTACAACTCCAGGCTCAAATTCAGTTTCATATCTTCAGCGTACCCATGCTACAACCCTGAGCTAATAGTAAAGCAGTGATCTGGCCTGCAGCATACTTTCTACTGGAAATAAGGCAAGGAGAAAACTTGGGAGACTTAGCAGTTCTGGAATTTGAAGATGGCCATCTTTACTTACAATATAAGAAAGATTAATCAGAGAATGGCACATTGACCATAACCATCCATCAGCCCTTATTAGAACTTCATTTTCAGTTTATTATAGTAGGGCACAAATCTATAGCTGGGGATCAGTTCCTGGACGTAGAACCTCAAGACTGCTATGCATCAGTTGCTACAATCAAGGTCTCTTTACTACCTGAAAACAATTCTAAACACAAACTGAAGAGACTGTATTGAGAAGCTACTCCTGTGGCATAGTCTGTATTTGAAACATCAGCATCTTCCATAGAGGTGATAAAGGAATCAACAGAAGGATACAGCTTGGAGAAAAAAAATGTATTCAAGAACTTTCAATGACTTCCGTGTTGCCATAAGTTGAAACTGCATGTCCGCTCTGACTTGAAGTACTATATATAGTCAACCTTTCTGTATGGATGTGAGCAGGACTCTTATTATAAAAAAGGGACATAGATAACTCAGAACATTCAAATTTTGAAATTACAGAAGAACGTTAAAAATTAGCTGGATAACCCAAACCATAAATGATGAGGTGAAAAGGATGAACATTGAGAACACAACTTTCTGCTGACCTATTGCTCGTGGATTGCAGAGCAACTTGATTCCAGCACTTTTACTATCAGGCAAGATCACAGGCAAGTCAGAAAGAGGGAAAGAGTCAGCTACATCAAACATCATCAGATGGACTAGTATCCACAGGAGAGTGAATGATTTAGAATTCTGCCACGAATGTGGGCGATGTGGACTGCAACCTTCCAACCTCCATAATAGAGGCCTCACTTGAGCAGAGTGTATCCTCCATGCAACAGACTTTCCTGCTGCAATGTGACTATATTACTATTCCTTTAAGTCAAAACTAGCTGAATCCCCCCCAACTAACTTTTTAAAGGTAAAGCACATTAGACGCAAGTTAACTATCTTTGAAATGTTCTCTCGTTAGATACCACTGGTACACCCTGGTTTGCTAGAGATCTGATAATGCATTGTTACGATACTAAAAAATACAGCTTGCATTAAGGGTTCTGGTACTTCACAATAATGCCTTCTGGGAACAGCCCGGAAGGGGGGGGGGGGGGGGAGAAACTGTTCAGACAAATAATTCTAACTCCCATTTTTCTCCCTGCAAGCTTCCAACACACAATTATTCTGAGGGCCCATTCAGCATTACTTTACTGGACATGTGTCATGGGTTGCATATACCCCATGCTGGCTCAGAAACCAAGGGGTTAATGCAGGTACTGCGGGTCCAATGCTGACTGGCAGCCTCACAGTGGCTGGGAAGACAAAAGGGTTGGGAATCAGAGGCGTGGGGCCACTGCCAGAGGAGTAAGTAGGCTGGAGAAGGGAACCTGCTCAAAGGCAGCACTCTGAGAAGAAATGACTGGACCAACAGGCTGAAAAGCCTATAGAAACCAGGGGAGGTCGGAAAGAGCTCAGGGCATAGCTGGAGTCATTGAGTCCTGAATCTGCCTGTCTGGCTTCATGGCCCTGATTTGGACCCCAGTTGGAGGTGGCAGGCCTGGGTTCCCCTACCAATCTCCAGAGAAACTTATGAATTGAGTGGGTTTCCAAACCCCCTGGACACCAGGACCAGCTGACCCCATCAGAAATAAGGAGGAAACCCACACACCCCAGTGGGAGTCAGGCAAGGGGAGCAGACTACCCCAGCAGACTGAGTGAACTCTGGTGCAATGTTCTGCCTGGCCAGAGGGGGTGCTGTAGTATTGACTGACCAGCCCACAGCATAGTTATATTTGGGCTTAAACATTCCAGCCCAAGTGTCTATACAGGCATGCACACAGAAAGGGGAGCTATGCAGTATATGAGTGTGAGTGACTGGGAATTGAAAGGCAGTTACCTAATGGTACCATTGGTCTTTACAGAGCATGGCGTATGCACCAATGAATTCGATGGCTGCAGAGTTCAAAGCCGGAGTGACAGTCCCCATAGGTAGGGCACACCCATGTACTAGCAATGCTCTGAATCCGAGAAGCAAATTCTTTCCTCCTCTGATGCCAGCCATCAAAACACTTGATCCAGTCTACCTCACAAAGCCTCGCTCCATCTACAAAAGCTGACTGCCAACCAGAGCAGTATTCTGCACTCCTTCCCCCCGCCACATCATCTTCAGAGATTCCAAAGGATACTAAATCATCTTTGCAAGCATCCTGAAATTTGTGCAGCAATCTGCCTCTTTTTTCTAGACCCTTCGCGAGCTTCCGAGCACAACACTGTAATCCAGCATTCGCTTGACATGTCCAAGCCACCCGAGGCTTTTCTTACTAATCACTATTCCCATGAATACCAGCACGATTTAACACTTCCACATTTCTCACCCTGTCATCTTATTTGAAGAATTTTACAAGAGCATTTGATATGAAAACTGTTCAGTCTTTTGGTATGTTGGTGTAAGTCATCCATGTTTCTGAGCCATACAGAAGGGTGGCTAAAACATATCGAATACAGATTTCTACTTTAGTTTACAATTTTTTGTTGTCCCAGGCTCTGTGTTGCAAAAGACAGAATTTTCTGGCTGCTTTGCTACTAATAAGCTCAGCATCAAGATCTACATTGCTGGTAACAGTAGAGTCCAGGTAGCAAAATTTGTCAGCATCCAGACAAAATACCATCTAAGGGGATATCTGGAATTGGTTCCGAAGAGCCTCGGTACATGATAAGTCTTCTTCAAGTTTACTGCTAGCCCAAAGATTTTGCATGAATCAGAAAACTTGTTAAGCTGTTGTAGGGCATCAACGCTATGACCCACAAAGGCTGCATCATCTGCAAACAATAGGTCCCTTGTGATGGACTTTCCTTCACCTTCGTTTTAGCTCTGAACCTTGCAACATTAAAGGAACCTCCATCATGTCTAGTGCTAAGATAGACACTTCTCAAATATCACGGAACACATGTTGAACCAGGAATAGGAGGTAAATATTAAAATGTAGGAGCCAGTACGCAGCCCTGCTTCACTCCATTGCTGATGTTAAACGAATCAGACTCTTGGTTTTCATACATTACAGTTGCCTTCATGTCATTGTGTAAGAATCTCACAAGGTTTAGCAATATACATGGACAATCAAGCTTCTTCCAGACAACGTAAAGCCCTGACCGCCTAACCATGTCAAAAGGCTTTTGTTAAATCTATAAAATACTGCTAGGGGAATTCTGTGCCACTGCGCATGCACAGACTTTATATCCCCCACAGATTTCTTTGCTTCCTGCACCCATTGCTCCTCAACTGCAGGGGGAGGAATCACTATGCAGGGAGCTGCTCCCTCATCTGCCCAACCCCTGTGCATCCAGAACCCCCACCCCCGACAAGCCCCACTCCCCCGCACCACCTCAATAAGCCACCTGCACCCAGATCCCCACCCTACCGAGCCCAACCAGCTGCACCTGGATCTCCACCTCACTGAGCCCCACTCCCCCAGCAACAGGACCCCCCACTGAGCTCGCCACACCCAGATACCCTGCCAAGCTCTATCCACCCACACCCAGATCCCCGCTGCTGAGCCCCAACCACCTTCACCTGGACCCGCCCCCCTGCAGAGTCCCATTACCCTTGTACCCAGAGCCCCTCACCCCCCCCCAAGCCCCTGTGCATCCAGATTCCCCCACCACCACCCCAGGGTCCCCAACTGAGCTCCCCCACACTGAACCTTCTCAACCCAAACCTGGACCACCCACTAAGTCCCTCCACACTTGGATCCTGCTTTGCTGAACCTGCCTGCCCGCACCTGGCACGGAGGGGCAGGGCACTGGGCTGTTTCTGGGACAGGCTCGTTCATTGCGCTGTGCCAGGGTTGGGTGCAGCCTCACTACTGAGTCCATGTCCTAGGGGAAAAGGGGCTGCACAGTGATCTCCCACCTCTGTGCAGCCGGTGACCTGTGCTCCCCAATGGCAAGCTGGAGCCTCCACATTTAGAAGACAATTAAAATTTGCAGAATTTTAAAATATTGTGCACAGAATTTTTTGGTACAGAATGCCCTCGGAAGTAATAAAAGCCAGGTACAGTGGAATATGCTTCTCTCTACACTTTTCCTGTAGGTGTCTTACAGAGAAGACCATGTCTATAATGGCCCTTCCCAAGCAGAAGCCACACTGGCTGTCAGGATAGCTTCTCTCAGTTAAAGTTTGAAGTCTTACGCTGTATTCTTTTACTTGGATTTTTCCCACGATTTTAAGAGGAGATATCCCTCTGTGGTTATTATAATCACTTCTGTCTCCTTTGTTTGTTTTTTTGATAGAGTTGGATGAAAAACCATCCTTAAAAACTTGCAGAACAATTTTTTTCCCCCCTTCTAGAGTAGCAATATCTCACGCAATCTTTGCAGCAAGTCTTGTTTGTGCATTTGTAGATTTCAGCAGGTGAACAGTCAGACCTGAAGCTTTGCTGTTGAGAATCTTTTTGATGCTTTGTTCAAGTTCCTCTAGTGTAGGTTTGACATCCAGCGAAGTCATAACTTGAAATCCAGGCAATTCATACAACACACGTTGGTCTACTACAGACTCCCTTGAGTATATATCATTTCACAGTGCTCAACCCACCTCTCCAGTTACTTCCCTTTACAAGTTATAATATTGCCATCCAGATCTTTCAGTGAAGCGGTCTTGTTTTCTATAATGCCCTCACACAACCGCCTACCGTCCCCTGCATCAGCCACCTTTGGATGCTGTCCCAGAGACCCAGCCAAAATTCTTGAGCACACCTCCTGGAATCTATTTGAACAATCTTATGAGCTTCTCTTAGGCTGTTGAGTGAATCATTAGTCACTAAGGATGCAGTAATCTTTAGCTCATTCAAGGATTTATATTCCCCCATCTGTAGTAAGATCAGTTTTTTCTGCCACCTTTCCCCCCCATTGCTCCTCCCCCTCTCCATGTAGCACGTCCAGTGGTCAGTTTTATGTACAGCTTACTTATAAGATCCCTATTGAGTTATGATTTACTAATTAGTTCATTATTGATCATTACAGTCCTTCCAGAGCAGGTCTCCATGGGTTTACAATCCCAGAAACTGTCTACTTCAGATACATATTTGAAACTACAAGAGTCAGGTTTGAGTTACTGTTTAAAAAAAAAAAAAAATTCAAAGTATGCAGGATACTTTGGTTGTATTATAAATGTAAATTTCTAGTCTTGATATCTTATAAAGCTTCTGTCCCCTCCAAAAAGCCACATATTTGAAGTTACTGAAGACAGACAAGTAGTATTTTCTTCTACCTTCTGTTGAAGTGTGGATAACTTCATAACACCAGCTTAGAAATAAAAATAAAGAAATACTCTTCAACAATTCTTGGTATGAAGAAAGAAATTGTTCCAGCTTTCTGTTAGTCCCTTACAGAATATTACACCAGTGCTTCTGTGGTGGCAATCAGCTTCTGCTAGGGCACTCTTTAGGTATATTTGAGATCAGAGGAATAAAAGGAACAATTAAGGCAGATGTTTGCCATCTATGATTCTCAAGTCATTGAGAGTTCCCAGTAAGCCAGAGCTACTAGACAGCAACATCAGGACTTTCTGGGATCGATTCCAAAAAAACAGATGTGCTAGAGCCTTCCCTGCCACCTGGTATTGATCCTGCTCCCTCACCAAGTATTACACCGGTGCTCTTGTCTAGCACCACAACTCAATAGAGGAATGCAAAATGGATGGGGGAAAGTCGCAAAACCATGGTCTATTGCAGACTGCTACAATTCTTTGGCGAACCCATGTTGGCTCTGACAGTTTATTTTACTCCCTTTTACCACTGTCAACTAGTGTATTAGGTCGGAAGTAACTTTACTGCCAACACAAAGAAAAAAAATCCCTATGCTATTTAACGTTTAAGTAGTGTCTTGTCTCTTCACACTTCATATGATGTTTTATGAAAAGTAAGTTTATTAAAAAGCCTGTGATTCACTTAGCAATTGAGAGCAGTATTTTGGTGATTTGTGGGAAGGGGTGAGAGTCTTGATACATACATATTTGTAGATACTGTATGCTTTTGGATAGCTTTGTACAAGACAGGTCTACATAAAGGTTTCCATAAACAGCATTAATAGAATTGTCAAATGTTAGTTCACAAATGATACATGTGTATGAAAGATTGATATTGAACTTTGCATTAAATGGAGGGAGATTTACCTGATTGGAAAGACTGAGCTCGTTACACAGCAACAGGTGGTCAAAGCTCTCTCACCAGCTGGTGCTGAACTAGCAGATAAGCTGGCTAAAAGTTTCTGAAGAGATGTGCTGTTCACGTTTTCTTATAACCAACATTCCAGGAAGCCTGAATTGCAGGTCTTCACTGCTTGTCTGTGCACTTGCCCTTGCTTTGTTTTACCCAAGTAATAATTTGACAACTCAAGTCAAAAGTAATTCTGCATTTAAGGGAAAGAAGACTGACATTTGCTGACTTTAATGGAAGGGATGGTGACTAAAGAACCATGGCTGTTTTCACACTCATTTCAGTAACAATAGTCCTAACCCAACCAGGAGGGGCTGTATAATAGTACCTGGAAACAGTCTGTCCTACAACCTCTGAAAGGGCAGGAGAGCTAGAGGATGGGGCATGAAGATGAGATGGTGTCCAACTATAGCAGCTGGTAGGTCCCAATTTGCTAAGTGATGCAACAAACATTTGTGCTTTTATTTGATGCTACCTATTACAAGGTAACTCCTGGATGTGAACCATTTTCCTGAACAGCAGTGGTGCCTCTTTCAAGCAAACCTAGAACCACAACCCTTTTCCACCCACGTGAAGGAAAAATTTTCATGAGGAACCCATTTCCCTTTCAATCAGCCAAGGGGGTTAAAATAAGCGGGTTAGTGGTAGGAAGGTATGGTGCAAATAAGTCAAATTTCAGTGTCTTAAAGAAAAACATATATACTTACGCCAACATTATTCTAGTTACCTACTGTTACTTACATTACTAGAAGCACTAGGACTGTTACCTTCTATGAAGTTCTGACGCATCAAGAGTTTTAGTCTAGAATTCTGACAGGATTCAGCAAAGTACCATCTGCAAAAGGTGGGGAGGGGGGGGGGGGAGCCTGAGCCATAGCTATGGTAATCTTACTATAAAGATAAAACTTGCACGACTGAGTTGCATGTCAAAGTGAGCTAGAGAAAAAAAATTTTTTTTTTTTAGCCTGGTTGGTAGGAGGACAGGTAGTCCTGCTCCGGGAAATAATGGCAGCAGACAATGCATCCAACTTGATCTTCAGTTTTCGAACTGGATTCCTGGAGTTCAGAATGCAAATATTAATTCTTGTGTCTACAATGGATTCCTAAATGCTTAGACATCGAAACCTGTCTTTAATTAACTTTAGGAACGAGTGTGCAAAATGAGGCCTAGCCAGATTTCTATTGCAATGGATTAGCCTGCATATTACTCCGCAGAGGCCTGCTAGCCCACCAACAGCATCAGAAAAGCTTGAGAATTCCGCTTGGGTCTCCCAGCCAAGATAAAGCCTTAGCCAAGCTCCCGTATGCACAGACACTAAATTCTGTGGCCTGTCTGGGTTGACTCCAGCTTGTTTGACCCAGCAGCGTGGCATTAATAAAACATTTATTTTTTTCCTGGTGGTTTCCCTCTTAGACTTGTCATTTCTAGATATTTTTGCAGCGGACTTTTTTGCTCTGACACGCTGAGGCAGAACTGGCCTTAACCACTAGAGCTTGGACATAGACAAAAGTTCCTCTGGGGAACTTTACCAGCTTAATCACTTCCAAATCCACAAGCCATTCCATGTTAGCTAGAACTATATGCCATTTTAGCTTTGCAACAGAGCCTTTAAATCAGATTAAATTGCTCCTAGATACTGTAAGACAACATCACAAGATGCTCAATAAGGGAGGGTGAGATGACTGGACACAAAAGGCCTGAGAAATTCTAGTCTCTTCATGACCAGCTGGCTTTGTAATGACTGCCAGCAGTTTTTCCTCCATTTGTAGAAAGAGAAACAGTTGAATGATTTTATTGTAGGCCACAATTATATGCATGTCCAACTTATCCAAGACTAAAAGATTAGTACCGTACCACATTCTTCAATCCTGCTGATGAAGCAATTGGCAGAACCAGCACTATCTTATAATGTGATGAGAAAGTTACCTGAACCACAACCCTGTTGTACTTTGCAAGTTTCATCATACTAAATATTTGATCTCTACCTACCATAAAGGCTGCACACCTCTAGTATCAGCTGTGCTATTCTTTGGAATTGCTCCTTTGACTTTAAAACTTTGACATCATACTTTTTTTAATCCACCTTGATAGCAAGGATTTCAAAGCATTTTCTGATCAGAATACAGAACAAGTGCAATTCTCTTCCTGTAATATTCAGCCCAGTTTCAGTATCTCTATAAGGATTTTACTTTAGGAGCCTAAAATTAAGCTCCTTTTTTGGGGAAGTCTTGACTTTGTGGTTTTTTCCTTACTGTTCTTCCTATATAGTCACACAAAGTGACCATTTGATTTATCTGGAGTGCTTTGGTATCAGAAGGAGGACGGAAGAACTATTTCCCTGTAAACAGTGTTGATATTTAGGCGTTATACCACACACACAAAACTCAAGTCTGCTGCTTGCTTGAAGCCTTCTATGATATTCTGCCCCCCAAGGAAGCAGCACACTTGATAGGATCTGAACTGCCTCTACACAGGAAAGAGAAGGGGTGTTAGGAAGACAAGCAGGAAGGGGGCTAAAAATTAGAATATGTACGTTACGCACCTTTCAGAAGACCTGGACAAACTGCCCATTAACAACTCCCACTAAGGCCGATCCCGTCTAAACTGCCACCTGTACCACACTAGAGAGGGTGTAAGCAGCAAGTAGCATTTGATCTCTTCTGTTGCTACAGCTGAGTTTTTAGCCCTCCTTCTCAACTCTCATGACGCTTTCAAGCAAACAAAATGGGGCTCAAGTGAGGTATTGCTTAACCGTCAAGGGCTGTTGTCTATAGCAGTTTGTTAGAACATCCCGCTAAATAAACAGCGAAAGCCTTTGATTCATGTAAGTCAAATACAATCATCACTGTCCTATTGTTTCTGATCAGTTTGAAAAGCCAGGTAGTTTCCCCCCCAGAAAGGCCATGACTATGGACAGGTCTAGACTTCAGCTAGAAGCTTACTTCCCAGAAGAGCTAGACATCCGCTAGCTCTGCTTGGAGCTAGTATTCTAAAAATAGCACCTTAGTCAGGGGCAGCACAGGAAGCAGGTTGAGACAGCCTCCCAGTACACACCCAGGGCATCCGGGTGGGTTGATACTTGGGCGGCTAGCCTGAGCCCCCCACCTGTGGAACCCCAAGCTTACACTGCTATTTTTAGCATGCCAGCTCAAGCAGAGCTAGCACGTCTACCTGCTTTGGGAACCATGCTTCTAGCTGTAGTGTCACCATTTTCAGACAACTAGAAGTCGAACAACCAGAAAGCTGAGTAAAATTCAGAACTAAGGGCAAATCAGCCTCAACTTTTTTAAATCTACTTATTTGTCTGTTTCATGACTCCCTGGTGCTAAGAAGTTCGGTACCTTTAATAGAAGCCAAAAGACAAATCCAAGTTGACACTATAGTTCATGAGTTTTTGCAGGGAGGGTTTCTTAAAGCCACTCTTCATAAAGAGATTGAGACAGATCCTCCATCAAGACAGTGTGCAACGGCAGGTCTCGTGTAGTTTAGGCCCCGCAGGCAAGATCTGGGTGTGTCAATCTGGTAGATAAGCTCAAAGGCTGTCTAACTCCTCACAAAACAGCCTGGGGGAGGAAGCATAAAGATCCTTCACAGCCTTTAGCCTAATGGTTAGGGTGCTCAGCCAGGATATGAGAGACCCTGGTTCAACTCCTCCCAGTGAGAAGAAGGGATTTGAACAGGGATCTACCAACCTTAGAGATGAGCACCCAACCCACTGAACTACAGAATATTCTGATATAGGTCTGTCTCCATCACTCTTATTGAAAAGTAGAATATTAACTCATTAAATTGAGCCAGAGAAAATGAGAATCACTCTATAGTCCAGTGGGTGGAGCACCCACCTGAGAGATGGGAGACTCCAGTTGAAATTCCTCCTCATCAGGCAGAGGAGGAAACTGAACTGGGGCCTCCCACATCCTGGGTGAGTATCCTAACCCCTGGACTAAAAGTTATGAAGGACGCCCTCCTCCATCACCATTTTGTACAGAGTTAGGTGCCTAAGCTACCTGACTCCAGGAAAGGGGTTCCCAGCTGTGGACTGCAAGTAGAGATAGCATTGAACTCCACGAGAAGGGTGGCGTAAGGACACATCCTTTTCATCAGCATCTCCTATTGGCTAACGTAGGCAGAGCCTCACCTAGCATGTTGCCTTTTGGGGATCACATTCTAAGGTGCCTGTTTCTCCCTAATCTTTGTAGAGGGAGCCTAGGCACATAACTCAGGCTTTGCAGATCCCATTGATTTTCCAGGCATCGAGAAGTTAAGCATTGCAACACCCCTTGTCATCAGACCATCATCTCTCCTCATAGTTATGCTGCATCCAAATCCTGTCATTGGGAAATCTGTGTTCAAATGTTACGTTCACTGGCAATATGCAAAGTGAATGCAAAACACCACAGAGTTACAGCGGGGGGGAGAAGAGGGGAATAAAGCAGTCTGACCCACTGAGAAGTCGCTTATTGATACAAGAACAATTGCTCTATAAAGTAGAAAGTCTTGAGTTATGACAAAGGAATACTTTCACTTCTCAGGCGATGTTGGTAATATTAATAGTAATGCAGAAGAATCACTCAGTGCACAAGGCACTTCTAGTTTGATAGGAGATAGCAGTATAACATACAGTAAAAAGCAGTTAGCACCAAGACCCTCCTAAATGGATTTTATTAGCAGCATACAGTTGAGCTAGAGAACAAAGTACCCAGTGATACTTTCCTGAAAGGCAGTAATCATAAGGCTAAGACATCAGGAGTTCCCCTTTCACAGTGTACTAAGCTTCTGAAATTTTAGCTTTTTACAGGTTTATATCTATGCATGTATTTTGACATAAAGGAACTACTGATTCCTCTTCTGGAATAATGTTCAAGAAACTAAAATGTTACCAGTATAGTAAGTGACACCATCAGAGTATTTAGCCTCAGTCCCCATTCCCTTTTCCCCTTCCCAAAGTTTTAGTTAGGAGTGAAGGGTAGTTTTGGTGTGTGAATCTTAAAGTTCAATAGCTCGGTTGAGATGAGTGTCTGAACATTTTAGAGATGAAGTCAATAAGTTGCCTGAATTCTGACTTTTGCCCTTCACCTCTGGGATGTTTCAGAAACCAGTAACACTGACATTTTTAGGAGGATAGCTAAAAGTTAAACATTTTATATGCACCAAGGAAAGCATAAGAGAAAGGAGAGAGTTAAGTCATCCATCTGGTAAGGTTAAGGGGGAAAAAAGGGACTTCAAAGGTAGAGCAGGAGTGGAATGATGAGGCTTTGAAGCACCCAATTCTTTGCCAGCAATCAAAGGGTTTTCATATATGAAATATTCGAGCAAGCTGTAAGGCAGATTTCTGGAGACTCCATGTGATTCAGTCCAATTGCCACTTCCCACACATTTAAGTTTTGAAGTTAGGCAAAAAGTCATTTTAATTGCTCCAGGAGCGAATATTCTCTCTCTCACACACACCTAGGCTCAAGGTAAGAGTTTCAGGTTTTTGTATAGTGATAGCAATCAGCACTTAAAAATTGTTTGAAAGCTATTTAATGGGTTGATTTTTTTTTTGAAAGCGCCACTAAATTATGTGTGTTGTGAAACAATGAAGAAAATTATGAGTACCACTCTTAAAAGTACCAAGGCTGCAGCTAAGATAGCAAAAAAAAAAAAAAAGGAAAGAGTCCCTAGATTATGGGCAATAGAGACCCTATTAGATTACCAAACAGCACTGCATTTTCTCATCATGGTGATGTAATGGAAAGTGATATTGCAGAAGACTGCAGCATCATTCACTCCTGACTCAGTTATAGCCCTCAACAACCACAAGCTCATATTCATAACATATCCTCATCACTACCCATCTTTACATTAGTCTTTTAACATTTGTGTCCATGACGCCTACAGGACAGGAGTACTTTGGTCAGTCTATTCAGCAAATCGGTTGAAGTATGACAACCACAACTGTTGGTCTGTAAGACAGTTTCATCCAAGTCTGTCAGAGCTTTGGATCTCAGTCTCCTTTTGCTCTCACTGGACGGATGAGCATTTCCTCCACAGCATGCTCAATACAGCCTGCCAGAAAAGTTTGATTTCCTATTTTTTCCCTGCTGAGAGCTAGTAGAAACTGGCATTGATTTAGGTTGGGAAGAATCAGATGCCAGTTTACCAGTAGTTTAAGTAAACATATGTTTACAATTACCTCGTTCATCATGACCTACTTGTGTGGAGTTGCCTTTTTGGAACTAGTTCATGTTTACTGACTCTGGTCTCTGAACAAAGCTGAAACATTAAAATTTACTGTAACTGAGAGCCATTGTATCAGCACCCTGCTTGAAAAGTTAGGGCCATAGGATTCTGAGGGTATGTCTTCACTACCCGCCGTATCGGCGGATAGCAATCGATTTATCCAGGATCGATATATCACGTCTCGTTAAGACACGATATATCGATCCCCGAACGCGCTCACCGTCCACTCCGGAACTCCACCAGAGCGAGCGGCGGTAGCGCAGTCGACAGGGAGCCGCGGCCTTCGATCCCGCGCCGTCTGGACCCCAGGTAATTCGATCCAAGATACGCAACTTCAGCTACGCGAATAGCGTAGCTGAAGTTGAAGTATCTTGGATCGATCCTCCCCCCCCCCCCAGTGTAGACCAGCCCTTAGACATGAATTGATACACAATCCTAAGACAAACACTACACTGGGTTTCTCGGGGAAAGCTGCACTCTGAGTAGAGCCACAGTGTCTCCTGGCCCATGGTTAACCCTGGATAAGCAAGCATAAGCAATATAAATGACCCTCCGACATCACCACAAAAAAAGTTCTCTTCAAACAGAAAGGAGGTGCAGATTGTGTTGTGTGCCAGCTGGTCCTTTGGAGAGCTGTATCTGCTCGGACTTGTCCCCAGCAGTCAAGAGGGAACATCTCATCCTACATTTTAAGCTACCTAAAGAGTAAGCATGAAGCAAGCTACAGCAAAGACCACAATAATAAGACATTTCATAGGGTCAGACAGCTCAAATTTCAAAAGAATAGTTTCTTTGCTTTTCCTAGCTTAAGCGCTGATGGGAAAGAAATTCATATGGGAAAAAAAACTATTTTTTACATTGAAAATCAGTCCATGCATCCCTAGTAATAAATTAACATAGAGGGATAGAATGGAAATGCCAAGAAGTTAATACAGCAACACTACCACAACCCATTAAGTTATAGAACATTACCAAATGGTCTTTAAATGTTTACCCAGTCTAACTTCAAGCAAACATTTTAAAGTAAAGAAATCAAGTTTACAGCAGTTTTTACTAATCCAGTGATAGCTTTACCTAGACAAGTCAAATGATTGAGTACATCCAGAGTCCTACAAGTTCAAGTTAGTACAACCCCTTAAAGCCCTCCGGTATTACATTCCCTTGTATGACTGGCAAGGGGGCTTTGCAACTCTCCATTCAGTTAGGGACAACCACCTCAATATATACATATCTAGATTATTTGTGGTATCTAAGGGGAAAGCCTCAGTGAAGCTGGTTGTGGCTCCCAGCCTAGAGCTGCTCTGCAGTATACCAGCTGCTAACAGTCTCCAATTGGACATCTGCTTGCTGGGGATTGTCAGATAACATCCTCCCCCTCCCTACCAGTGTTGCAAGGGCTGCTGGAAGAGATGGCACATGGCCTAGCTATACCATCTCTATGCCAGCTGGCGACTCCCCATCTTGGAAGAAACCTTCAGCTAAGGAGATCCAGCTACTTTTAGCCTTTACACGCCAGTGGACTGCAATTCAGGATCTGGCCCACATTTCACAGGAAGACTTGTAGCAATTCTTGTTAGATTCAAAGTCATTTAAGTATGTATGACACAGGGTTGCAAATGTTTGCTCTACATATGATTATACCAGCTGTGTTCTATGAACAGAACAGAACTACAGATATCCATTTTACATTTAGGTAATGCTTTCAAAATAAATACAAAAACACCACTGAAAGCAAGTCACGCCTGGGTTAGAGGTTGAAAGCCAACATGCACAACAGTAGGGGAGAGGATATTTTGACTGACAAAAACCAAGGAAACTCACTAGAACATCCAGCCAGAGCAAACAAGATCTACTTTAAGAACAAAGAGTGAAAATGAAGTACAATATTAGCAGGCGGGGAGAAGGGAGGAAACAATAAACTTCTGGCAAGTGTAGGGGTCTGCTTCCATACATTATCATTCAGAACAGATGTTACCAAACATTACTTTTTAGTCTGTTTGCTGTGAGTTGTGTTGCATATTTAAAAACTAAATTGAGCCAAGCAAGTTTTGATATCAAAGATTAAGTTTATTCATTAGACTACAACTGTGTATCTTGAGACCAAAGGCAAGAGAAAGAGAGGAATATGCTTCTTGAACAGCCACATCTCTTCCATTCAGACCTTGCTAGGGAATTTACGGGTATGTTCTGAGCATTCTGGATGTCCCTTCACTCCTCTTCCCCCTATCTAAATGAACTCGACTGAAGCAGCAGTCCAGGCTGTTATTTACACCATTTAATGTTTCAGGCACACTTCTCTCTTCCACTCAGATTGTCTAATCTCCATACTTTTTTTTTTTTTTTTTTAAACCTGTCCTCATAACTCACTCCTTTTAATCCTCGGATTAGCCTTGTTGCCCTCCTCTGTACCTTTGAGTGCTGTAAGTGCAACTGGCCCATGAATTTAAGAATAAGTCAAACTGAAATCTTATAACTGCTTACTGATCTCATCTCCTACAGAAGCTTTGTTCAAAAGATCATTCAAGCACCTCTGTGAAGTGATACAATTTCACTTGACTATTAAGTTCAATTTTAGAAATGTAACATTCCACTCCCACCCTCTCCACTGTGCCAATTGTTGTTTCTCACTTTACATGAGTAAAATCATGAACAAGCACAGAATTGCTCTGTGAACCTTGATCAGTACCACTTTGACATACCGGCAACATATGTTCCCAGTTCAACAAATCAAAACATTTTACACAAAACACCACTGCAGATAGAGTGGTGCTCCCAAGTGCTGAATCAGCACGTTCCATACTACTTCTAAAATAAAATGTTATGTTGATTTTAAGGGGGAGGAAGGGGAAGGGAAGGGGGGGGGCTGGCAGTTTAAATCCGTAGCAAAAGAGATTTTGCAATAGTGCATCTGCCGACCCAATTAACTGCAGACTTTCTTTTATAAAATGATAGTTTAGGTCCCAGTTTGCAAAATGGCAAACAATGTATAAAAGGGGAGTCCATGTGGAACAGTTTTCTGCTGCTCTACCTCCAATCATGAGTCTGAAGTGGGGGAGGACAAGAGGGAAGAAGGTAAAAACCTCTCCCTCCAACCCAAGTCTTATTTTACACATAACAGGTTACAATAAGCTACCCAATATTACCCAGAAGCCAACAAAATGCTGTCCCACACCAGTGTTCAAATATTCCCCTTACTCCCCAATACTTGCTTTTGCAGCTACCATCACAGATTTACAAAACAGAAAAGAAGGAAGGTGGCAGCACCCAGGAGTGGCACTTTTGTGAACTGTCCTTTGCCTCAGTCTTCTTGCCGAAAGAGAAAAAAAATGCAAGGAATAGGATTTCAGACCTAAACTTCTAATACCTCTAGGAAAAGCAGAGCAAAAGAAACAGTTTAGCTTTCCTCAGACCCTGTAAAAGCAGCTGCAATTCCAGATAAATACTTAGAAAGTGCAGGCTAGTAAGTACAGCACCCCCCAGATCTGGTGCAAATGGAAAATCAGTCTGGGAGAAGAACCATGTTCACAGATGGATTAAGAATAGGACTTATTCTGTGGCTCAAGATCCCCTCTGATCGCTGCAACCCAGCCTCCCCCCAACGCGCTTTTCTTTAGAGCTTGAAAGGATCTCACGTCTGACAACGAAGTGGTTCAAATACGTGCACAGGCTCAATGACTCCCCCAAGGGGCTAATAAAGGTCCAAACGAGGAGAGAAAAGAGAACACAGCAAATTACTAACAACTGATTCGCAGCATTAAACTCGCCTGAAGTCTTGTCACTCGGGAGGGGAAATGGAAAGTGGTTCCAGTTTTCCAGCCCGGTTTAATTGGGAAGTTTTGAAAGTGACCAACTAAATCCGAAGCCAGAGAAAGAATTGCACACTCCTCCCCACCTCCCTCAGCTCTAATCTCGGCTACTAAGGACCCAGCACACAAGCTCCCTAGCAGTTCTATATATACGCACAGGCGCGCTGTCCCCTTGCAATTTAGCCCCATTGCCTCTGGCGTCCTCCCTCACCCCAGCCTGTTCTGGGGCGGAGAGGGAGCGCCTAAGCCAGTGCATTTTGCATTTGCAGTCTTGGACCTTTCTCAACAGTTTGCTCCTTCAGACTGTCCAACCCCCCGCAAGATTCCTCCTCTTTCCCCCTTGCAAGAGACGCATGCAGGATGTTACATGCCCACCCCAAAGTGGCTGGGGTAAGCAATAGACCTTCGCCCCCCGATTCTCTTACCTGCTGCCTGCGGTTCCTCTTTCGCCCTCGTGGCCTCCCTCCCGCTGCTCGGGACACCAGCGCTGCCCCCTCCCCCTCTTGAGAGCTTCTCTGTGCGTCTGGCTCCTTCTGTCTCGCACGCTCCGATCAAGTTTTGTTGCTGTTGTTCTGGTGGGGCCGGGAGTAGAGCAGGCAGCGGGGGATGCAATGGGGAGACGGGGTATCTTCGTAGTGTGGCGTGGGAGAGGTGGAAAGTTAAACTCCCAGCGCACACGCCAAAAAACTATACGGTGCGGGGGGGAATTTGCAAAGAAAACTTCTGCCCGTGCTGCTGCTGCTGCTGCGCCTGAACCGCTGCTGCGGATCCTGCTCCCGCTCCCTCCTCCAGGTTCCTGGTATTAACACGGGGCTACGTGCCCCTGCCACCGAGATCTTGCTTCGTACTCAGCTGACTCTCCAGCTTAAGATGCATCATCTCCACCGTCCCCCTCCCCCTTTAATAGGCTTTAAACCCACCTCCCACCCCGGCACCGCCTCCGCTGGCTCCACGCAGCCGCAGCCCGAGCCATTCCACGCCCCAGCCCAGCCGCCTCCCCGCCCAGCCGGCCGCGGGCCGGGGAAGGGCAGCGAGCTGCTCCAGTGCGTCCCGCTGGAGTTCTCCCAGCCCGGTCCGGGGTTTGTTTTCCAGCCTCGCTGCTCCCTGCGCCAATCGGCTGCCAGCGTTCCTCGAGCCCGGCTGCAGACGGAGCTCCTGTTCCTGGCTAGTCGCTGTGCGGACACAAACGCGCCCTAGGTTTGCCCGAGCTCAGACACTTGAGCCCCTGCCCCCAGGCCCGCTCACAGTCGCGCCGCTCTGGTACGCAACAGACACGTGTGTGTACACGCTGAGCTGCAGCCTGCACCCGCCACTAACGCCGTCCACACACAGACACGCACCGAGCCCAGGCTCACTTGCATTCCGCCACACACTGTTTCAGACTCACACTCACCCACCCAGCGCAGCCTCTCACACTTCTGTCACACTCAGACACTCACTTGGCTATGGCAAACCCACAGCTATGCATTGCTGCCAGTCATCCTCCATACACTGACTTTGCACACGCATGCACTGTGCTCACCCACACTCTCACCATCAACCCTTGTACACTCACTGTTCACTCTCACCATCCCTGCTTACACACACACACACACCTTTCTCATGTATATTGTGCTGACAGAAATATTCACACTCACTGGGATGAGGCTTGCCCAATGGATGGTAATGCTGTTTCACATTTAGACCAGGTAGAATGAATGCAAAAACAGGATAGTTAGATTTGTGCTCGGCAAGAAACTGAGTGTTGTTATTAATGAAAAAGGAGGTTGAAGTGCTGCTGTGCAAACAAAAAAGCCAAAAAAAATGCACCAGTAACAGCCAGAGTGGCTGCACCAGCTGGGATTAAACGGACCAGGCCACACTTCTTAGCGTATATGCAAAATTATCCTAATTAATGACAATAAAATATTGAGAAGGGATATTAAATCTTGTATTTCAGCCCCTAGAAAAGTCATGTTTTCTTTTTTAAGATTATATTATGATTTTGGTCTGACGTGATTTTTGAACTCTCATTTCCCACCTTTACTGGATGTTAAATTCATTTTTGCCAATGCTTCAAAATTTATAAAGGTGATTTTTGCCCCCACTGCAAAAGCTTTCACCCCCACATCTACCCATCACCTGCCCAGCAATTAATTCTGCCCCCTGATGCCCATCAATTTTGCCCCCACAGGAGTTTTGCCCCCCGCCGCCTCACCTCTGTTCCTTC
The DNA here is from genome assembly GCF_011386835.1 of Chrysemys picta bellii. Lineage (NCBI taxonomy): Eukaryota > Metazoa > Chordata > Testudines > Emydidae > Chrysemys > Chrysemys picta. The sequence goes on from NC_088792.1 coordinate 107,497,804, forward strand.
TGTATTTCCTGCAGCTCTTCATCCACCTCTCCCAGGATCAAAGCAGAGGGCTGCAGCTAGGTCCCCTTCTCCTCTTTCCAGGGTTGAGGGGAACAGCTTCAGGAGTTCTTCATCACTCCTGCCCCTTTGTAAGTCAGGTGTTATAGGGAGGCAGGCAAAGAAGAGCCAGCCCATAGAAGGGGAGGGAGAAGTGGAGATACCTTAAGTGGCTAGCTTCTTTCTGCTCCTTCTCCCTCCCACCTGTGACAAATGGGGTGGCCTCCTGGGAGGGGGGGGAGGTCTGCTTGCTGCTGCTCTGAGTTGCTCTTCCCCAGGAGGTGGGACAACCAGCCAATCAGAGGGGGTTCCTCCAAGGAGGGCTCACATTAGCCCTGTCATTGCAAAGCTGCAATCCAAGCCAAGCTCTAGTAAAAATGGGCAGAGTTAAAGACTGCAATTTTTAACTGTTAGAGATCAGAGTGAGTCCTATGTAGCGGCTGATTGTGCAACATACACCAACAGTAGGGTTCTTGTCACCTTCCGAAGCATCTAGTTCTGGCTACTATCAGAGACAGGATACTGCACCAGAGGGATTACTGATCTGGTACAGTATGGCAATTCTTACGTTCTTGAGGTCTTGGAGCCTGGACACTACAAGGGTGTTGGAGAGGCCCTGCAAGGACTCACCGCCATGGTTGGATCTTTATATTTTGCCAGTTGGTCTTGGCCACCTGTAACAACCCACTCAAAGCACAAGCAGAACCTCAGGTCAGCAGGTCTCAGCACTACAAGGGGCAGAAGTCCTACTTCCTGTGGGCTGGCTCCACCAGAGGGTTATTACTAGCTGCCTGATCAGCAGAGAGCTTTTTTGAGGTGCAGGGGGAGGTGAGAGCAGCAGCAGCTAGAGGAAATGTGAAATGTTTGTAAGATGGCATGCCTGGGGTTGGGGTGTGACTTGGATGGATGGTTACAGGAGACAGGAGGTCTTTAAAGGAGCAGAATGATGGGTGAGTAGGGAGGGTTGGACAGTGATAGGGGACAGGGATCTGGAAAGAGATTCTAGTGTGTTAGAAATACACATGTAAACACACTTTGTACATATTGTAGGACATACTTCCAAACATGATGTATGCATAACAAGTAACTAACTACACGACACCTTTTTTCCCCAACCTTCTCTGCCCATCCTGTTTTCATTCTGTATTCTCACTTCTTTCATCAACACCACCATTTATGCCACAGAGAATGTGCCTGTCTATCTGATCTGTGAGACACATAGCATGCTGTGTGGCCTTGGAACAATTCATGGTAACAGAGACTGCAGGGGAGCCTTTATAAACTGGGCAGCCCCTCCACTCTCTTGGATTCTCAAGCACTCCCCAGGGATCTCACACACTTGTAATACTTATAACTCTTCAGCAGCAGGGGTCCTTGTGCATTTCAACTTCACCTATTACCAGGGCTACACTGGCAGCTCCATGCAATCCAAAGAATATTTTTAAGTGGCTCACATGCTGATAAGTAATTTGTGGAACTGAGAAACGGCTCTTTCAAGGAATCCAGGGGTATCCCCCCCTAAGGAAACTTTAAACGTGTGTGTGCACGCGCATGCCATTTGGTGTAATCTAGTGCATTCTAAAGGTGGGAGGGGCAGAGAGCATTCTATAAACCATGCCTAGAAACACCCACTTGTAGAAAAATATCTGCTTTATCTATAGAAGAAGCTGAATGCCACTGGAAGCAGGGAAATTCCCAGTGCTCCACATTATTATTAGAAACCACTATTGGCATGTATTAATTATAGTATTGTCATTCAACTTTCTATTAAACACCTTTTAAAAAGTAACTTACTATTTCTACATTGCTTTTGTTCTTCCTTCTTTCTTCATTTTCAATTCCTTTAGTCCCCTGTACAGTATATGTTGGTGTCTTTTCACAGCTGTCCCTTCATTTCACCTTCCTCTTTCTGTACATGTGTCGTGTCCTTCCCTGTGTTCTTTCATCTCTCCATCCCTCAGTCGCTCCCTCATATCATCTCTCCAGTCTCTCACACATATCAAATAGCCTCTCACAGATACACATGTGACCCAGCCATATGCTTACTATTCACCCATCATATACACACTCAGTGTCTCTAACCCCAGCAGAGGACTAGGTGTGGGAAGCCACTTCTGCCACCAATGCTAGGAAGTAGGGGGCAGATCTGCCTGCTGGACAGGATGGTGTAAGCAGGGACCTCTCCCCACACCACAGGGCCTCCTTTGCCAGAGCTACTGGGTCTTCTCCTACAAGGGCCCTCTGCTTCACTTTGAGATTAGGACTCAGTAAACTGCATAGCCATAGTAATGGAGGAAGCCATGGAGGCCCCCACAGGAGCAGCAGCAAAGAGTGACAATAGAGCCTCTTGTTCTGGCCCTTTGTTTCAGGGGTGTAGGCGCTGGGCCCTCCTACAGCATCGTTTGTTCTAGTGAGGGTCTGTGGAGCTGAGCTCTCCTATCACAAGACACTCTGTTGTGGAGGAGAAGGAGGCTGTGAAAAGCTGCTGAAGAGGAAGGTGTCTCTTGGGTCAGCCCGAGGAGAATAGCAGTAATATTCTCCCTGGCCTCCAGGAAAGTGGAATTGTGAGACAAACCCCTTCCCGCACACACACCCTCAGTTGCCACAAAAGAGAAGATACTGGTGATTGAACTAACCACTTTGGTGAGGTTGACAAGCCAGGCCTTCCCATTGCCCTTACCCCATGCCCATCTGCATTTCTACTTGAGATCCCAATCTACTAGTATGGCGAGGGGACGAATGGAAAGCCTCTCCCCTTCTTCACTAGCTGTGAGTAGAGAGGCAGCTGACACAGTTCCTCCTTCGCATGGAGCATGCTGTCCATGCAGGAAGTTTTCTCCTCCTACCTGGAAAGTGTGTGATGACATTACCGTAACATCCCATGATCCTGGAGCTAGGCCCAGCCCTATTGTGCTTATTGGTTAATCATATTCAACACATGCTTCTTTAGTGTGGTGATGACATAGTTATACTTTGCAATTCTATAGCATTTTTCACCCTAAGAGATCAGTGTGCATTACAAATGTTATGTTTCACCCTATCTAAAGAGGGGGAAACTAAAACACAAAGGGGTAAAGTGATTTGTCCAAGGTCACAAAGCAAGTTAGAATTATATCTCATGAATTCCCGGTTTCCAAATTATTCTACCTCTTCAGCCAGAGTACCACCAAATATTTCAGATTGACTATTAAAAATAGATAACAGTGTTAGAAATACACAAATGTTATATACAATACAAAAGGTATGTCGGGGGTCTTTCTTGAACCATCATTTCTGGAGCTTAACTGGCTTTCTTCCAATAAGTGTGCTCTCACTATATAACACTGCTGATCCATCAGTTTATCATGAAATAACTTTAATATTTTACAAGTGTGAGAACATGTCTATTTGCCATTACACATGATTTTTAAAGGATTAAAATGTATACACTGTGTGTCATTATGTTACATTTTACAGACAATAAAATTATTTGTACTGGAGCCAAACTTGTTGATAGATTCCTTTACAAGTGCTTATGACAAAGAAAAAGAGTGTCCAGTTGAATGGTGATTAAATGAGTGTCTGAGCATAAATTTCCTTATATAAAAATAAACCATTTTACTAGAAGATCGTTGAAGTGTTCATCTATATAATATTTATTTGTTTCATCATGGCAGTAAAACAAAAAAGCAAAAACACTAGTGTGTGAGGAATATTTCCTGTACATTCTGACAAGTATATATAGTAGGCAAGACATGTTTAGTTTCCTGGACTACAGCTGTGTTGTTTGAAACTAAACTATACTGTCATAAAACAATTAAAATGGTTAACTATAGCTGTAGAACTAGATCCCTGTAACTGCAGGGAAGAGCAGATTTATGAGATAGTTAGCTTCTTTTCCCTGAACTAACAAATCTCTGAAAAAGTTACAGTATACTATATCATGGAAATAATGTAAAACAGCCTTCAAGATAACATACACCAACTGTAGGGTTCTTGTCACCTTCAGAAGCATTTAGTTCAAGATAACCCAATATTTTCCAGGAAAATAAGTTGTACTCTACTGCAGGGAAAATATGCAAGAATCGGTGGTGACAATGCCATTTTGTCTGTGTATCAGTATTATTTCCACTCAAAGACAGTCACAGAAGTAGGGGTAAATTACAGAGACTCAAGTTCCTAAAATGTTTCTATGCAAATGAATTGGTCAGTGGCATTACACCAGAGATGAGTTTGGCCTAAGAACATCACTGTCTTCTCTTCCTCATAATAGTTAATATAAGTGGTAGATAAGAGCCCACACTTAATTCTGGTATAACTTCATTGACTTCAGTGGAGTTAATTCTGATTTACCCTAGTGAAATGAGATCAGACTCAAGCTTCCCTGTACTTGAAATTCCTTGCTGGCAGAAGCATGGTTATATTAGGGCATGAGCACTATAAGCTCATACCTAGGGCCCCAGTCTAATGGATAGGGCCCTACCAAATTCACAGTCCATTTTGGTCAATTTCACGGTCATAGGATTTTTAAAATTGTACATTTCATTATTTCAGCTATTTAAATCTGAAATGTCATGGTATTGTAATTGTAGGGGTCTTGACCCAAAAAGGAGTTGGGGGGGGGGTTTGCAAGGTTATTGTGTGTGGGGGGTGGTATTGCTACCCTTACTTCTGTGCTGCTACTGGTAGCAATGCTGTCTTCAGAGCTGGGCAGCTGGAGAGCGGCAGCTGCTGCTGGCTGGGATCCCAGCTCTGAAGGCAGAGCCGCCGCCAGCAGCAGCACAGAAGTAAGGATGCCATAGTATGGTATTGCCACACTTACCTCTGCGCTGCTGCCTGCAGAGCTGGGCCCTCAGTCAGCAGTCACCACTCTCCAGCTGCTCACCTCTGAGGGCAGCAGAGCAGAAGTCAGAATGGCATAGTATGGTATTGCCACCCTTCCTTCTGTGCTGCTGCTGGCGGGGTGCTGCCTTCAGAGCTGGGTGCCCAGCTAACAGCCGCTGCTCTCTGGCCACCCAGCTCTCAAGGCAGCACAGAAGTAAGGGTGGCTGGTCTCCCCTGTGAAATCTGTATAGTATACAGGGCCATCCAGACGATTCAGGGGGCCTGGGGCAAAGCAATTTTGGGGTCCCCTTCCATAAAAAAAGTTGCAATACTATAGAATACTATATTCTCATGGGGGCCCCTCTGAGGCCAGGGGCCTGGGGCAAATTGCCCCACTTCCCCCCACCCTCTGGGCGGCCCTGATAGTATAGGGTAAAAGCACACAAAAAAACAGATTTCATGGGGGGGGGGGCAGATTTCAAGGTCCGTGATGCATTTTTCATGGCCACAAATTTGGTAGGGCCCTACTCATGGAGTCATGTGATTACATCAGAGTCTCGTCTTTCATTTTAAAATAAAGTATGTTTCTAGGCCTTATGGGTGCAAAAAATCCTGAAAATGTGAATGCGGTGTAACTGATGCAGTGATGTCTTCAGGCTGTCCTGTCTGCAGATTCATGCAACAATAGCTCTGAGAAATGTGAATTGCCCCATACATGGGGAGTTAATCTCAAGACTCACTGCTCTTGGAGCCCCACCAACACCACCCCACTAGAGGACACTTAAGTACAGCAGGCCCAATCCACCCATCTAAACAACCTTGCTTGTTGGTGTTAGTACTCAGGGACCTCTGGCTGCCACCCTAGCTGCTCCTGTGGGGAGAATGTCCCCTGCTGTCATTCGTGGGTGGCAGCTATCTTGTCTTTCTGGGTGGGTGTGGGGGGGGGGCTTCCACTGCCATACAGAGTAAGGTTCAGAGCTATAGTGTGGACCTGTCTTGCAGCGTGCCTAGGGTGCTAGATTGCCTTATGATTTATATTATCGTAGCCCAGCGTGAAGACTCCATTTACTTTGGCAACTGTTGAAATTATTATGTCATGGTAGGATAAGCTTAAATATTGCAGGTCCCATTCTTCAGTTCTTAGTCTAGAAAAGCTTTGATTCAATGGGAGGTTTGCTGAGTAAGCACTGCAGGTCCAGGTCCTAAAAATATAAGTGAAATACAGATGTTCTGCACTTGCTTAGCATGGAATAAAGCCTTGATACTTAAATAGAAGAACACATGGTGTCAAATTCTCCCCCTGTGTAATGTCACTGGACTGGACTCTCAGTTTGCTCTGCACAGATGTTTAGCAACATAAAATGACTGTTCCTCATTCAGATCTTACCCTGTGACACATTTTAACTTTCAGCATTCAGTCATTTTTGAGTTGTGTATAAAAAAAGTCTACTACTTTCAAAGCAGAGAAAAATGAAAAAAAAATGTTCATCTCTCATTTCACTCAGAAACAGATGAAGATGTTTTCCTTAAAATTTCCAGAAAAATTCATCTTTATTCTGAGACCAAGCATGAGAAGACCAATTCTCTTCTCACTTACACAGGAGTAAAACAGAAGTAACTCCACTGAAGGCAATGGAGTTACACCAGTGTACAATCTGTGCAAGAGAGGTTGAAATCAAGGCAGACAATTCAGTCCCAAATGGCACATTCTTGAGAAAGTTATATGAAAGAGGATGCTGAGTACCAACTTTATCACAAATGGTGTAATTAAAGATTTCAGCAGTTGAAAAGCATCAACATAGTCATATTAGCTGATGAACGTACTGCAGAAAAATTGCTGAGAAACCTTTAAAATGAGCTTTGCTTGGCACAAAGAAACTTTGGACGGAGAAGAAGTCTAGCACAGTGGTTCTCAAACTTATTTGATCATGCCCCCCTTCTTTGTGTCTGTAGTAGTTTATCCCCACACACACACACAAGTACATATATCGATTTAAAAACATCAACATGCAACTCTCGCTAAATATTAAAAACAGTAAGGCATTGATTCAAACAGAGCCATTGGAATAAGAACAAAAGCAAAACTGCAATTGTGGTTCATGCTTACAATTAAATGCACACGTCGCATTGTAGCAAACGGATTAACATACAGATTGCAGCGACTTTGTATAATGTTCTGCAAGCTTAACAGAAATCTGTCAAAATGTACAGCACCACCTAGAGTTAAATGCACAGCGCCATCTAAGGACCTGATATATCTGGAGGAATCAGCTTTGCTAGTTATTCATTGTTGCGGATAAAATGTGCACAGTACTTTTTTTCCCCCTAAAGCTTCTCACACACACCCAGAGTACATTCCAGGCCCCCCAGTTACAGAACCTCTGTTTTAACAGATTATAATTTCCATGAATATTAATGTCATATCTAGAAAAAAATATTCTTTTACTAGAATTGGTTGAAGAATTTAGAATTTTTTTAATAATAAAAAATGGTCTTTCCTAAAGTGTTTTTGCTATTAATTTTTTTTTACAATATTGAAAATGGGAAAAAAAATAGCCTTTTTTTGTGTCCCCCGCCTCCTTTCTCCTTTTCCCCCTTCTTTTCTTCCCTTCTTTACATGTTTTCCATTTTGCCACTAAATGCAACAGAACAAAGGCAGTCCCAGGTGGTTTTATTTTATGTTATTTTTATTTTTTCACTTTTTCTTTTTGCTCATTCTAGAAATTTTCTCCACTTCACTGTAAACTCAAGTTAGCAAAAGCAAAAATGAAAAAGAAAGAACATAATTTAATCTATCTATTTAGTGGTGAAATGAGGTGGGGTAAGGGGACTAAAAGGAAAACCTGGTTAATTTTGAAAATATTTTAAAATTTCACATTTTTAACAGATAAATTCTGCTTCCATTTCAAAACTCACATAACAAAAGTGACTGAATTTTTCCAAAAATTTTCACTAATTCTTTTTCATCATTCAACTAACTCTATACTTTTTACCTTATCCTGCAGAATATTTTATCAATTACATTAAATAGTAAAGTTTAGATATTTCACCTTCTGCCAAGTTGCACGAACGGAGTACTTTTTTAAGATCAGATGAGTATGTGAAAGGATTTTTTTAAGTAGGTATTTGCTACTTTCTGTCACATAAAGGATTTTTTAAAGTAGGTATTTGCTACTTTCTGTCACATAAATATATTTAAAATAGACTATATTCACTGCTGAGGGTATATCATAGATGTTTCACTGTAGACTATAAAGATTTACTTTCTGTGGCTAGTTAATTTGCATCTCTCTTTTTACATTTCCTTAAAAGGCTGCACAGATTATAGTAGTTGGGGACACACTGTAACCGGAGATAGCATTATAAGCCCTAGCAGAAGATATTTGTTCCTTCTTGCTGGTATGAGGTAGAACAGTTATACAAGTTTGTAAAAAGGAGAATGGCATTCTAAAAGGGGGAAGGGGACTGTACAAAAAGAAAGCACATGAGAAAAACCTTTTGAATCCATTTGGTCCACAGTTGTATGAAAGCGCAACATCTAGTCCAAATTTTATCCTTACAATTAACATCTCAATGAATCCCATTAATTAGGACATTATATCATCATCATCATCATCCAGAAACTGATAAAGGAGAAAATGGCATATTTTTGAGGATCCAAGAGGATTTAATGTATATTGACATAAAATATAAGGTTTTCACTATTTCCAAAGGCTGTGTCTATTACTTGATCCACAAAAAGGATTTCTGGAAGCACAAAAACTGGAGCAAGGTGCCAGATAATGCTATGTAAAAAGGCAGTAAAAAAAAAAAAAAAAAAAAAAAAAAGGACGTCTCTCCCTCCATCTGCCATAAGATTAGAGTCAGCTCAAGTTATACATTATTTCTCACGTTCATCAATAGAAACTAGGATTTTATCCGTAAACATATAAGCCTCATTCATGGCCACATGCCCAGAATAAGGGGCAGCACAATGTAATGTCCAGATGCAGCCCAGGAGGGAGACTGACTCTGAAAGTGAAATCCTGGCAGAATTAAAGTCAATGGCAAAACTTCCATTGACTTCAGTATGGTCAGGATTTCACCCTGAGTCTTTCTCCCAGTTCTCCTGCTTCTCCAGGAAGGGAACAAACAAAGCTGTACCCAGTGCAGAGTAAATGTCTATGTTGGTCTGCATGATGTGAAAGCAGAGCCAAGGCTACATCTGATCTCCACCTTCTTCCATCCCCTCCCATCCATGTGCACAAGGGGGGACAGGAGGTACGTTTACACTGCAGTCAGGGGTGTGATTGGCAGGAACACTGCTACACAGCTGGCAATCACTTGTGTGCCAAAAACTTCAATGGTGCAATAAGCTTGTCAGTAATGGACATAAGCTGAATGTACAGGCAGACCACCTTAAGGACCTAGCCAGAGATCTATTCGGGTGGCACTTGACTTGCAAGCATGCCGCTTCCCTTTGGGATTTGCCATGATGATGCTGAATGTACCCACACTTGCTTTCATCTGGCTGGCTTGCTAAAAATATCAGTGAGGATGTGGTGCCACATTCTTTAGCCCAGGCTGCACAAGCCAATACATACCCAGGGGGGCAAGGCAGGCTCACAGAGCCTGCACTGTGACATGCTCACTGATATTTTTAGTGAGCTAACTCAGTTAGTGCTAGCGTGGCTACATCTACACGAGCTGCGAATTGCATTCCTGTTTGCAGTTCAGCTGTACCTACAGTGCAGAGCTTGCCTCTCCTCCCACACTACTGCCCTTGATGCAGGTAGCCAATTCAGAGGTGTAATGGATTCTTGTGGCCTTGCTAGCACAATAGCACAGTTTGGCCCCAGCTGCTCCTCAGCATCTATCAGGGGTTGAAGAGACCCCCGTCCTCTCCAACTGCAGGTTGGGGGTAGGTCAGTTGTTCAGATATAACCCAAGTCTTAATCCAGTCTTATCTCCTCTATTTCCCACAGCAGTGCAGCATAAGAGAGTATTACGGTCCTGTGGGCCTAATAATTTCAGTACCTCACTCGGCGCCACAGGGAAAGGGAACAAAGAGTAGTAGTACTGCTTAATAGGCTGACAGAGCTCAAGGTCCCCACCTTTGAAAAGCTTCATAACTACTTGGTGTTGAGCAGGTGTGTTCTTAAAAATGTGCCTTCATGCACTTGGCCAAGCTGAATAGGTCAGCCTTGTATAGAACCAGCATATGTGGCCATGTGTGATTTGGAAAGCCATTATCTTATCTACTCAGTAGGATTCTCTAGAACTTCTAACATTCTAGGCCAGGTCAACTCTTTTCTCATCCATTCTTCTCTCAAAATATGATAGTGGCAAGTTATTTTATATTATGGTAGTGGCTAAAGGGATCCAACAGGACCAGGGCCCTGTTGTGCTAGGTACTTTTTAAACACAGGCTTGGGTTCGAGTTGAACAACTGCCCTACCACAAAGGCATGGCTTCTGCACCCAAAGAATTTATGTTCTAAGGGAACAAGTGACATGTTCATTCTGGTCTTACCCTGAGTGGTTTTGAGGATTTTTAGATTCCCTGGTTCCTGTCCTCTGGTTATTGTCTGTGAAGCATTTGAATTGACCTTTGTTTCACCTATGCTTCTGTGATGAGATCATTTAGAAAGTATCATATAAAAAAAAAAAGCACTTAAGTCTGTGAACCCGAATGGAGTGAAGATACAACAAGGATATTTATGGCAAATCAATGTATCCATCTAATTGCTGTCTTCCAAATTTACAGGATTTATTTTTACCATAGAAGGAATACTATTGGTAGTTTGTTCCTCCCTGAGAGCTACAGTACTTGAAACCAATAGCTGGATTTGTCGTATAGTGAAAAAGTGAGAGAAAATTCATCACATTAGGCACCACAAAGCAATTGGAATCAAGCCAAAAGCAGATGGTAACTCAAAAAGCAATCCTCTTTCTTCTGTAGAAGTAATATTAATACTTTGCACTTCTGTAGTGGTACCCATCTAAGGATCTCAGTATGTTTTACAAACATTAATGAACTTACCCTCACACCACTCTTGTAGCTAGGTGAGTATAATTATCTTCTGTTTATACCTGGGCAGACTGAGGCATATACACGTTAATGATAAAATCTCTCTCTCTCTCTCTCTCTCACCTGAACAATTTTCATTCTGGTAGGGGCATGGGGTCCATAAACTCAGTAGTGAAGGGTTCTTCAATCCCCACACTGTAGTAGGCAGTCCCCACTAATGAGCCCTTCTAGAGTGTCACTTCCAAAGATAATAGCTATCATATCTGAATCAACGTTAACAACAACAGGTAATACTGCCCAACACTAAGAAATATTAACTGTCCAACCTGTGGAAAACAAACAAGGGCCATAGATTAAATGTAAAAACAGTTTTCTACCAGCTTTCCCTAAAAAAGGAAAAAAACAATTCAATGCTATTTAAAATTAACCTCCCATAAGCAGGAGATGAAAAGTACAGTACCCACCCCACCCCTACCAGAATGAAATTTTTTTTATGAGAGACAAATTTTCTCATTCTCCCTGTGGGGGATGGGTCCATACATTCAGTAGTGATTGAATTTTTGTAGCAGTACTCTCCTCTGCACCCATTACTATCAATTGTTGGCTGTGCTAAGAGAGAGATATGGCTTGCAGAACCCTCCTCCTGAAGGCTGCTTCACTCGACGGAAGTCTATCAGTTTTATAGAATTTTGTGAACATAAGCAAGGATGCCCAAGTTGGCACCCTGCAAATTTGTCCATATTGTGCACTGGATCCGCCACCCCATGAAGCTGCCATTGGCCTCATGGAATTGGATAGGAGAGTTTTCTCCTTGGCTTTGTATGTCTCAGAAGTGCCTCACCTAGTATATCTTGCTATGGAGGCCCTCTGTCCCCTAACCCTGTGGTGCATTAGCTCTCTTAATAAAGATCTTAATTGCCCTCCAGACATCTAAAGCGTGCCATACTTGTTCTTTTGGATGGGCTGGATTTAGGCAAAAGGAGATGGACAAAAATCTCCTGGGTCTGGTGAAAGGAAGGTAGTAGTTCTGCCCTATCATTATGGAAAACACAATTTTGAGGGAGTTACATAGAGGACTCCCAACCCAGAGACCCTTTGGACAGATGTTATTGCCACTATAAAGTGAATTTAGCTGTCTGGAAATTTGGAGACGCTTTGGACATGGATTTAAAAGGTAGATCCAAGAGTGAATTCAGTACTAGGGAAAGATCCCATGGGGCTACTTTGTGATTAGGAGGAGGCCTGATTAGGGAACTAGCTTTGGGGAATTTTTTTGACATGGGGATAAGGAAGATCAATCCCTGTCTTCCAGAATAGAGGCTATAACAGATGCTTGAGTTCTAAGTGTGTTGTATTGTAGCCTCATAGACAGACCTGCCTGTAAGAATTCTAGGAGCAATTTGACCAAAGCTGATTCTGCCATGCATCCTTTCGGTGTGCACCAGGAATAAAATATTCTCCATATTCGTGTTTACTAAGAGTTGGTGGAAAACTTTCTGGACTTCAATAACGTTGAGATCCCCATCTTGGAGTATCCTAATTTATTTTAATGTGACTTCTCAATAACCAGGCAGTCAGGTTCAGAGATACCAGGTTGTGGTGGAACATATGGCCCTGAAATAGTACATCCAGAGTATATTGGAGAGGTAATAGAAGGTGTGATGGTTCTCGAGGTATCCAGGACTGAGAGTCCTCTTGTTCGGCCTCTGCCTCCAGCAACTGGGAGACTTACTGGGGTTTAACTGAGTGTCAGCTCTCTCATGACACCAGCCTGTTAGCCACTCAAACAATCTCCTCTGGGCTATGCCAGCCCTTAGTTTGCCTTGCAGGTTAACAATGGGTGTTATCACCCCTTAGCTCCTTTGAAACATTCCCCTGTAGTGTCTCATAGACTTAAAGTCTATGAGTCTATGACACCAGCCTGGTAGCCACCCAAACAATCTCCTCTGGGCTATGCTAACCCTTAGTTTGACTTGCAAGTTAACAATAGGTGTTATCACCCCTGAGCTCCTTTGAAACATTCCCCTGTCGTGTCTAGCTCCTTATCCACTGAACACTCACAGAAGTACCAGGTCTACTGTCCCCAAAGGAACAGTATACGCACCAGCTTGAATGATTAAACTCAGCATCAGCTCCTTGTATAATACTACAGCACTGAAATATATTTATAGTGGGAAAAAATGATATGTTTATTATCAATGCTTTGAAATTCAAGAAAAAAAATGAGCACAGTTAATGAAAACAAAAGGGTTAAATATAAAACAAAATCACAACACAATTTTTAGAGCTGAAACTTAACAGGCTAACCTTCTGTCTAAAGAAGTGTACCTCACCCCCAAGCCCTTTGCAGCATGTTAACCAAGTCTGGCTGAGGTCTTGTTTTCATGAATACAAACATGCTGCCAGTTTACTTGTTAGGTGCAGGACTTCTACTTATATCCCCAAAGTTCATCCTCTGTCCTCAGGGACTGTAAAACCCCCTGTGGCTTGCTTTTCCTTGGTTCTGCTTCATCCTCACTGAATTCTCTTCCCGCTGTTGATTTCATACGTAAATGGGGCTTCCACTGTGTTGGCTTACAATGCTTAATTTTTATGCTGACAGAGATAGGTGAATAAATATCTTTTGTCTGGCAGAAAACCTGTTTGTCAACTCTGCCTTAATACTGACTTCAGGAACATATTTTTGGTATATGTACGTAAGTCCTCACATAGTATCTGTACATGCATTTCACAACCAATATTGATGACCAGCATAACCCTGGATTTCCTTTAAGACCTACATGATATTCTTTGGTGAACCAGAATGTACATCCTAGGATCAGGATATTCTTGTAATCCCCTTGCCAATCAGCATTGAGGGGTTCATGGGTCACAGAGGGGTCTCAGACATCTCCACGAAGTTTGAAAATCAGGGACATCTGGGCCAGTGTGGTACAATCAGAGACACTGTAGCCTATTGTCTCTGTATGTGTTGGATAGTTCATGTTATCACAGGAAAATGAGGGAATGCATATAGGAGAGCCCTTGGCCATACCTGGGTGATGATCTTTTTTCCTGGCCTAGAAGTTGTTCATTTTGGCATTGGAGCTGGATACAGAGATCCCCTGTTGGTTTCTCAGACGTTAGGACTATGTGGTCAAGTTTTTGGTAAGACACCACTGCCCCGTCTGCAATTTTGTGGCTTGGCAAATTTGCCACAGCAATCAGTTTTTCTTTGACAGGCATGGCTCAGACTGACAGAACATTTCTCTCGTCCTACCTGAAGAAGGTTGTGGCTTCTGCTTGTAACAAGCTCAACCAGGTGTCCCCCCTATCCCCAGGTGTCTGTTTATGTATGCCATGGCAGTAGTGTTGTCTGTGAATACAAGTATGTGTCTGGAGTTACGGTAGGGAGGAGTGCCTGAAGAACTAGGTGGATCACTCGCAGTTCCAAACGGCTTATGGTGTAGTGAGATTCCATCTGTGACCATTGATTTTGTACCATGTGTTGAGTTGCATAAGTTCCCCATCCCTCCAAGTTGGCATCCATCATTATGATGTCTGTCTGCAGTTCTGCCAATTGGCTACTGTCCATGAATCTTGTCAAATCTAACCATCATCTGAGGGATCTTTTTTACTGTGAAGGGAAGTCTTACAGTGTGAGTTGGAATTGCAAACGCGATTAGGGAAATTCAGCAGGTAGTTCTGAAAACCCTTGAGGTGAACCTTTGCCCAGATGAGTAGGTGTATGCAGGACATAAGCATGCCTATTAAATGTAGCAAGTTGTTCCTGTATGAGTGTGGACTGTGAAGAATCTTGTAAGCTTGCTCCAGAAACTGTACTTGCATGTTTCTGGAGAGGCAGGCTCTCTGGAGTGAAGTGTCCAACCAAGCCCCCAGCTGTTCTATTGTCTGTGTAGGGACTAGCTGGCTTTTCTCCAGACTGATTATAAACCCATGCCATTGAAGGGCGTGTACTGTCAGTTGCATGTCTCTGGCTGACTTCAGGGAGTAGGGAGGGGATTCTTATCAGAATGTCATTGAGAAAAGGGTACCCGTGTATCCCTTTTGGATGTTGGGATGCCATTGTTAGCACCAGCCCTTTGTGAATACCAGGGAGACAATGGCAATGTAAAAAGGAAGTGCTTTGTATTGCATGTGCAGAGTGCTTTATACAAATTGTGAATGGGAAAGATGGGAATGTGAGATATGCCTCCTTCAGGTCCACAGAGCGTAGGAAATCCCCAAGTGATAGTTGACACAGTAGACCGCGTCTCCATTTTGAACATGCAGGAACTGATCTCTCTTGTTGAGAGTCTTTAAATCCAGTACTGCCCTGTTCTCTCCATTTCTTTGGACAGATTCTATTGCCCTTCTTTGGAGAAGGTGATCAGATTTTGGCTTCAGTCCCGAGCCCCAGCAAGTCTAACACCAGCCCTGGTGATCCCATTAAAATGAGGTCACAACCCACTCTGGGGTTCTGACCCACAGTTTGAGAACTGCTGGACTACATTAATGTAGTTACAGCAGTACAAATTTCCCTTATCTAGAGACGTCCTAAGGTATTTCTTAATGCCTATTGTTGAGTATCTTACTCCCTCTCTCCTGTCTGTCTTTCTAGTTACATCCCAATCCTGCAAACACCTGCACCTGTACTTAACGTTGGATAAGAGAGTATTCCTATTGAAGTCAACATGGCTACTCATAGGCATAAAAGTTAGCCACTTGTGTAAGTGTTTTCAGGATCTGGAAGCTCCTTGGGACTGGAACTGTCCCTTACTAAATGTTTGTACAGGGCCTAGCACAATGGGGCCTTGATCTCTGTTGGAGTAATAAACGAGCGCTCTTCTCTATAGACCTGTTCCTAGGTTTTGTTTAGTTGCATTAAGTCTTGTTTGATCACTGTTCTCAAAGGTAGGGGTGGTTTAAGTATGAAGGCCCAGTGGGTGAAGAAACAGGAGGATAAAGGATGAAGGGGTACAGTGATAGAGCCTGAAGTGGGCAATAAACACCTCTCAGGAAAACAGTGATTCCTCTTTTTCCACACAAATTTTGTTTGGGAAACATGAAGCAACAGTCTGCCCAAGGCAAAATACCAAACCTAGAGCTGAGGTAGAAGTAAAATAAATGCTTTAAAATTTCAGCATAAGGCATCATAGCTCCTAGTGCAACAGACACTGATCTACTAAGGTGCCATAAATCTGTCCTTGGCAGACTATCCCCTCATACATTCATGCCACTCCTACACCACTCTATCTCCTTAAGAAAAATAGCAGAGCTTTATTAATATTACTCCACTTTCCCAATACTTTCACTAACCCCCTCTACTATATTCTGTCTCCTTAAAGCATCTAAATTCTTCACAATGAACCTATCTTTCCTGGGAACGCTCCCTACATTCCCATATCAGGTGATCAACTCGTTCTTTAACCTTACATGTGTTATCTAACCCAGCTTTGTGCCTACTGACTAAATATAAATTGTTATTCAGACCACAGGGAGCAGTTAACAGACTAAATATGAGTACTTCACTGATCCTTTCATGACATTGGAGTAGCAGGTTATTCTCTATTTTGGGGCATACTTCATAGAATCTTCTTCCTCTTTCTCCTTGGTTCATAATTCTTGCCATTCCTTTTTTAATCCTTTTTTTAACTAAATGTTTAAATTCCTGTTTACTTAAAGGAGTCTTTATATCATTTCCTCCATTTTTAAAGCATTTTTTGCTTCCTTATCTGTCACTTCATTGCCAGATATCCCAGCATGTGCTGGAATCCATGCTAGTACTATGGTCATGCTGGAGCATACTAACCCTGTTATCAAAAACAATATTTCATTTATTAGCTCACCTCTGCTTTCTCAGGTACCCCCCTTTAAGTGCCAGCATACCTGATCATGAATCTGAAAAGATAACAGCTATGGTAAGCTGTATGTCCCTTATTTATAATGGTAACATTATTCCCACCAAGTCAGCTGTCATAATGGCTACAAAATTAGATATTCTTTTAGATTTATTAACTCCCATCTCAGGGATGCACAAGGTTGCACCCACACTATGTGTTTTTTTATATTTAGATCCATCCATTTATATTCGAGAATGATGACTCCATTTACCGTATATAAACTTTATCTGTCATATAGGACAACTCTTTCCCTTTATTTTATAATCCAATTCTAAATCCTCATCCAGAGAGACATTTTTTCAGGTATAATTGACTGCCCCATAACTATAGATTTAAATCTCTTCTAGTCCTTCCTTTCCACTTAACTCCTTTACCCACATTTTAACCCCAAAACCATAAGGGAGTTTATTGTGTTGGGCTACAATTCATCCACGTAATTCCCAACATTCCTCATATATTTTTTCCAGTATTCTTATCTGCACTATTTCCCTTGACTTTAGCCCAAAATGTCAGCTCTAACATTTTCTTTCTTAAATAGATAGGCATTTCATCTGTAGTTACCTGCATTATACACAGTGGCATCGTAAGAAATGTAATACATGCAGTTCATAGCCCTTGATCTTGAATTGATGCTAACTTTTAAAGCTCTGATACAAATGCAAAAGTGCAGGCTTGACACGCATACTCCATGACTGATTTTATTAACTCTCTATCTAGCATCATCAGCACTTTCTTATCTGCTCCCCAATTAATCCCAGCAGTTCTTTTAAACAGATTAATCCTGCCTTAACATTTATTTCTAATACTTCCAGTATGGCCCTTCCAAGTAAGTTAATTATCAAACAGTACATCCACATTTAAAACTGTTAACTACATGCACCTGTTCACCATAAAGTTATAAATTGCCCATATCTCTAATTTTTCTCCCACTAAAGATCATTCCCTTTGTTTTAGCAATTGAAAATTTAAATATCCAAGCAGGTCTGAGACCTCCCTGAGTGTTTCATTGATTGTCTCTCTCCAGCCAGACTAATTCTCCAGTGTTTAACCCATAGAGCACAATCATCCACAGATAGGGTAATACCTATTCTTGCCCTCAGACTTTTTGGGAGATCATTTATCATAACATTAAATAAAGTAGGGCTGACAACACCCCCCTGAGGAGTGCCATTGGCAATACTATAGATACCTGATAAGAATTTCCCTACTCTAACCTGTATGGTCCTCTTACTCAAAAAATCACTTATCCATCAGAACATTCATCCTTTCAATCCTACCATTGTCTATTTATATAACAAACAATTCCTCCCCATAGGGTATCATATGCTTTTTCAATGTCCAAAAAAACAGTTATCATATACTGTTCATTTCTCATACTATTTTGTATTTCTGTTTCTAATCTTACAGTATGATCAAATGTGCCTCTCCCCTTCTTAAAACCGTTTTGCACATTTTGCACCCTACTGAGTGGAGTTCCCTCCTTTTAACTCCTCCTCCTCCAGTCCTGGCACGATTTGCAGGGGCAGAGGGGCAAGGTTACTCAAGCCCATAGCAGCTCCTCAACCCCTTCCATGCTGTTGCTGTGACAATGCGGTTCTGGCGGAACCCAACTGAGAGTGCCAACTCAGGACAAATTGCTCAAATAGGGCAGTTACAGCCCAAGGCTGGGGTTTTTTCCACCTCTAAGGCAAACCAAACCAGCCAGACTAAGAGGACTTCAGTCTCACCCCACTGGCTAACCGCAAGTCTCACAAGCAATCTCCTTAGACACTCCAGTTTCCCAGTATTACCACCAGTACCACTCGTTATGGGGACAAATGGTTATGAAAACCAATACCCCAGTAAAAGAAAAAGGTTCTCCTGATCCCAAAGGACCAAGCCCCAGACCCAGGTCAATATACAAGTCAGATCTTACCCACAAATCATGCTGTTGCCAATCCTTTAGAATCTAAAATCTAAAGGTTTATTCATAAAAGGAAAAAGATAGAGATGAGAGTTAGAATTGGTTAAATGGAATCAATTACATACAGTAATGGCAAAGTTCTTGGTTCAGGCTTGCAGCAGCGATGGAATAAACTGCAGGTTCAAATCAAGTCTCTGGAATACATCCCCCGCTGGGATGGGTCCTCAGTCCTTTGTTCAAAGCTTCAGCTTGTAGCAAAGTTCCTCCAGAGGTATGAAGCAGGATTGAAGACCAGATGGAGATGAGGCATCAGCCTTATATAGTCTTTTCCAGGTGTAAGAACACCTCTTTGTTCTTACTGTGGAAAATTACAGCAAAATGGAGTCTGGAGTCACATGGGCCAGTCCCTGCATACTTTGCTGAGTTACAAGGCGTATCTGCCTTCTCTCAATGGGTCCATTGTATAGCTGATGGTCCTTAATGGGCCATCAAGCAGGCTAGGCAGAGCTAACACCAGTTTGTCTGGGATGTCACCCAGCAGCATAGCATAAGTTTGAAATACAGACAGTATAGAGCCAATATTCATAACTTCAACTACAAAAGTGATACACACATATAGACAGCATAATCATAACCAGTAAACCATAACCTTGTCTTAGACACCCCATTTGACCCCCTTTATACAAGATTTGCGTGCCACTACAGGACCTTGGTTGCAACAATGATCTATATGGTCCCAGATTATATCAATAACGTCACAGTTGCGTGTTTGTATACCCCATCACACAGGGACTGAACCAGAGAGCTCAACACACAAGCCTCTACAACTTGAGCTAGAACATGTCTACACTAGGAGTGCTTTGTCGGTGTAGGTATACCAGAGCACTATAATGGCAAAAGTGCACTTTACTGCTGAAGTTTATACTACACCTCATACCACCATCATCCCAAGAGAAATAAGCCATACTGGCAAAACTGCCAGTATAACTGTGTCTACACTTGAGCTTTTGCCATCAAAGGTCTGTTGACCAGGGATCACACTTCTTCACACCCCTGACTGACATAGCTCTGCTGGCAGAAGTCTGTAGTTGGCAAACCGAGTTGGACTGGTCATAGAAGGGGATATTTAACATACATTGTCCTGGTGGTTATGCTGGTGCCATTTTTAGAATCTGCACTTTTTTGTGATCCCTTGATGGTTATGCTGTACAGAAAACTTACAGAAGGAATGAGGCGGGGTGGGAAGAGACGGGGCTGGAGCAGGGAAGGGGCGGGCTGGGGGTGGAGCAGGGTAGGGGCTCTGGGGTAGGGGTGGAGTGGGGGCAGCGCAGGGGCGGAGCAGGGGTGGGAAGAGGCGGGGCAGGGGCTAGAGGAGCACACAGCTGCATACACAGCTGAGTACTTTGTGTATGGGTAGGGACAGCCCTGGTTCCCGCCCCACACAGTATACAATCTAAGTAGTTCAAGTATTGGGTAAATGCAATGTTGTATCATGCCAGTATATCAAATCCCTCTGTCAAATTCCCCATTCACCAGTGAGTTTTGTGATGGTTACTTAGGGATAGATCCTTGGAGAACTACTGAACTCAATGGCGTTATGCTGATCAGCAGTGGTTCAGGATCTGGCCCTTCAACTACGTCAATAACTTTTAGTTCCATTTCTCTATGTTTCCATTTCTCTCTGTTTCCAACTATCTCACTTACTATTCTGAGAATGTTACGGCCAAATACAGCAAAGAGCAACTATTGGCAGACTTCTGTCTCCCTTACGCCCGCTAAAACTTTCCATGAATGCCAGTAGGAGTCTGAGGTGTGGAAGTATAACAGGATTGGGCCTGTACGAGGTGGTTGTCATTTATAAATATTGACTTGACTCTTTATTTCATGTAGTTGCTTGTAAAATTCTTTTAGGCTGAAGCAGAAGGCACAGTGCAGATGGCAAGGATATTTTTCACAGTTTTCATGGTGGATAACAATATACTTGACATTTTGCTCATTAAATGTGAGCTCTGGTATGTGAGTAAATATGCCAGGCATCTGTGCTCTAAAATTACCAATATGAAAACGAACAACTCAAGTGTTTCAGTCAATAAATGTACAGCACACAATCAACATTCAGCAATTTTATGGATATTGTGTGCAAGGAAAGCCCTGATTACAAGATTGCAGGGAAAGTTCCTATATTGGCAGACAGCTGGTCATATTGATCTAATACTCCCCTGCCCTCTATATTTTATATTGTATAGGCCTGATCCAAAGGTCACTGAAGTCAATGGAAAGACTCATGTTGGCTTCAATGAGCAGTGGATCACACCCAATGAATCTATGTTTTTAGTGGAAATAACACCTGCACTGCTGATCCTGGCAAGATAAAGGCATGGAGAAAAGAAGGGGAGATGACCAGGATAGGGGAGGAAAAAATGGGAGAAAACCAACATAGGCAAAAATGGAGGAACGGATGAGCTAGACTGCAGAAGTTTGGGGAGGGAAAGAGAAGGGCCATTGGGGAGGAAATGGGATACGGGTAGGGTTGGACAAGAAGAAATAGCAAAATGGTTGAGCAGCAGTAGTAATGGATGAACAAGGGCAGAGAAAAGAGACTGGATAGTGGAAAATGTGGGGAAAAATACATCAAAGAAAGAACAACGGGAAAGGAAAAAGTGCTCCAGTTTAGGAAAAAAGAAGAGTATAATTTCACAAAGAAAGAAAAGAGAGGGGAATATAATGTACATGGAAAGAAAAAGCAGAAAGAAAAGACACCTGTTGGTGAATGTTATTTATTTGTGTTCCACATTTTCTAGAGACATTATTTTGAGATGGCTGCATTACTCATCAGCAGTGAAATTAAAAAAGTAACTAGAGAAAAAGCCAAATAAGGTGTTTTGCTTCAGGATCGCATTCCAACCTGACCAAATTCAAGCCCTTCTCCAAGTCAAGATTATGGAGGCACAGGTAGCAGCTCTGTATTTAATGTTCAACTGACATTTGGACTTAAAGCCAGACTAAAATGCTTCTTGTTCCTGGTTAAATTAATTTATTTTGTTTCCATATAGGGTGACCAGACGTCCTGATAAAATTGGGACCATCCCAATTTTGAGCTGTTTGTCCTGCGTCCCGACCAATCTCTGGTCGGGACGCAATTTTTGTCCTGATATTTTGTGCCGCTGGGATCACTCGGCTTTTTTTTTTTTTTGCCCCCCCCGCCCGGTGTCCCAATAATTTCTTCATCTCATCTGGTCACCCTATTTCCATATGTGGTACAATTTCTACTCAGAGAACAACTAATTTTTATTTATTTATTTTTATTAAAAGGGTTCTGATAAAAGAGTGACATTTCATGTAAAATTTCAAAAAAAAAAAAAAAAAGAGATTTTTAAGCTGTTAATATTCAATTCAAAATACTAGTTCCTGGGTTCAGCTTGTCATAACCTTATAGTGATACATAAAAAGGAAAGATTTAAGAGCCCAAATGAAATGAAAACCCTGGTCCATTCCTAACCATGGTGCTGATAGTGCTTCATAACACTAAAGGGCTTGAACCTATATACCTATTTACCCCAGTGATAAAAGTCTCATAGATTTCAGTGGAAACAGGATTAGATAATGATGCAACGACTGGAAAACAGATTGGCAAAGATGCACGTCAGTTCTTCCTGATCTTGCTCCCTACAAGACCTTTTTATCCCTGGCCCTATTTATTTCTTTCTCAGAGAGCGGCTCAAACATATTTATGCCCTGTGTCCACCTGTTTCAAGTTGATTTGTACTCAGCATGGATAAGCCATGCTTCCACTGCCTTTGCCAGTGTTATCATGTCTACACTACTATTTATATCTATGCTATCTCAATGAGAACTAGCACATGTATGTGTACATGAGCGGGGAATTACACCCCCAGCTCACAGTACAGAAGTAGATTAGAATCATAGAATCATAGAATATCAGCGTTGGAAGGGACCTCAGGAGGTCATCTAGTCCAACCCCCTGCTCAAAGCAGGACCAATTCCCAACTAAATCATCCTAGCCAGGGCTTTGTCAAGCCTGACCTTAAAAACCTCTAAGGAAGGAGATTTCACCACCTCCATAGGTAACCCATTCCAGTGCTTCACCACCCTCCTAGTGAATTTTTTCCCCCTAATATCCTACCTAAACCTCCCCCACTGCAAGTTGAGACCATTACTCCTTGTTCTGTCATCTGGTACCACTGAGAACAGTCTAGATCCATCCTCTTTGGAACCCCCTTTCAGGTAGTTGAAAGCAGCTATCAAATCCCCCCTCATTCTTCTCTTCTGCAGACTATGATTCTATGATTCTATGGGTGGTGTAGGTAGAATACTAGACTTGATGGATGAGAGGTCAGGATACTAGGGTGAGTCAGCTGTATAGCTCTGCATATTGATCTGTGCAAGGTCCTAGAACCTGTCATCTTGTCCAATCATCTTATCAGAGAGGAAAACAGGAAAGGAGGTAGTTGCAAAAGTGAAGAAGTGCTGGGAAAGAAATAATAAACAATCTAGCAATAAATTTAAGAGAAAACTGGTTTGATACCTTACATACTAAACCAAACAATAATGCAGTCATACATTGATGAATATGACAAGGAAGCATTTCCTTACACAATACTGAAAACCAGAAAGATGCTAATTTTGTTGTACTTTTAAAAACAGAATAAAAATCGATACACCACATTGAACTTAATAGGAGTTTTTCCATTAACTTCACGAGTTTTGGATCAGGTCCCACGAAAACTGGAGCATGTACAAGTCTTTATGATATCAAAGCAAGTATTGTGCTAATTCAGAGCTATTTTGGAGATTAGTATGGGCTCAGTTGTGCATTCCTTTGCACCTAAAACTCCTACTGAAGTTATTGAGAGCTCTGGGTGTGCAAGAAATGTAGGGTTGGGTTCTATATTTGTAAAGAATTTACTTTATGCCACTGCTGCTTCATTGAGTAATGTCTTGCTCCTCAAATAGCCCCAAGGGGCTCTAGATTTGATGGCCACCACATCAGGACTACTTAAGGGGTAGGGGGACTATTCAGCATGAGGGAAGATGGCAGAATCTAGCTGCCTGAAAGTCTGCAAACACTGTCCTTTTTCCTGCAAATGTCCATAACCAGCTTATTATTCTAAAAGTCTATTCCACCCATAGATACTCTCTCAGGCCATAAATCCTATTTAAAGTGAAGAATTGTAAGTCCGCATATTCAATATTAATATATTCTTTTGCTACCACCAGACTATTCAGTGCATAAGACATTTACTCTAGACAGATAATGAGATATTTCCAATTATTTATGATATATATTTTATAATTTAGAAGAAGCTGTGAGTAGTAAGATGCTGCATCTGCTTTGCATTTGTTAAAAATAGAGAAATCCTGGATATTTTAAAAGAACTGCAAAGGTTTTGCTGTTACCATCTGGTTTGTAAGATTCCTAAAGAGGAAAGCTGTTTTAAAAATACAATTAGCGCCGAATTTTAAAAAATGTGTAGCATTAATCACCTGCCTAAGATCTTGAGAAATCAGAGCTGTTGACTTCCTGTTGTCCCTGATAGGGTATGTGACATTATGACTACCATAAACAGAGGATGGAAAGAGCAACTCCATTCTAACCCCATCAGCCAGCCACCATTTGATGCAGTATTAGGCCCTGGACTTTGTCTGGCCTTGACCTGGCTAAGGATACTGCAGGACTGAGTTTTATGCATCTGGTTCCAGGCAGATATTTGATGCAGCAGAAGACAAGTGGGAATTGTCAAGCAAGGGGTGTAGCTGTGTTTACATGCAAAATAAAGACTAGATGTTTCCAAAATTAGATCTGATAATATCACTATTTGTATGCAAGCCCTGTGTGCAACTATCCTAATTATTATAATAATAGAGCCCGTGTAACATGCTGGGTGCTTCAGATAAATTAACAATATTTAATACAAAACTCAACATCAATGTCATCCTTATAGGACTGCGAGTGCTCTACAACTGAATGAGGCCAGCAGACAGGCCTAGGGATAAAAACTCCAGAGGAAAGCCACTGTATTCCTAACCCACCTCCTCCCTGCACGACTGATAACAAATTTGCTAGCAGGGGAAAGGGCCCAAGGGTGTGAGTGAAAGCTTTACAAACACACCAGTAATTACAATGTAATAAAAAGGATGAATTACTCATTGGGGTGGAGTAAGGAAAAGCTGAGGGAACATAAAAGTTTCTGTGGGGGTGACAGTGTGGGAGGAGAGTGAGAAGCTGAGGTGGCCAGGTGTGGATGAAGCATGCTGAGGACTGTAGCAAATCAGAGTCCACAGATCAATATGTTGTCCGATTATAAGATTTGTGGGTCAATAGCCATACAGTGTCCCTGGCTTTTTATTGGCTTCATAAAATTATATTTAATTATATGTTTATTTCTCAATTATGCAAATCCCTGCACTTGAGAGGCTGAAGGGTTCTGCTTTAGATAATGATTGAACTGTGGTTTCTCCAATAGCTGTACAGCATTCCAATCCCTGCGCTCTGCCTGGCGCATGCTAGTGTTTCACAAGGGCTGTGCTGCTATAGCATTATAGTAGCACCTGGAAACTCCAGCTAAGAACAGAGCTCTGGTGTTCTTGGTGTACAGACACATAGTGAGAGACAGTCCCTGAACTGAAAGGGTGGGTGGGGGAACATTGGCACAGAGACATGAGGGCCCTGATCCTCACAGATATTGAAATCGATGGAAGTTAGGAGCCTAAACACCTGGCCACCTTAAGGGTATGTCTACACTACGTGATTACTCCGATTTTACAAAATTCGATTATTGGCAACAGAGTGTATAAACTCGAGTGCATGCGGCCACATTAAGCACATTAATTCGGCGGTGTGCGTCCATGTACCGAGGCTAACGTCGACTTCCGGAGTGTTGCACTGTGGGTAGCTATCCCATAGCTATCCCCTACTTCCCGCAGTCTCCCCCACCCATTGGAATTCTTGGTTGAGATCCCAATGCCTGATGGGGCAAAAAACATTGTCACGGGTGGTTCTGGGTACATTGTAAACACCTCGCGCATTATCGTGAAGTTTATGCTGAACCAGAATCTGAGGAGGAGGTGGCAATGGCAGCGCGGCGACGAGAGTGATGAGGACATGGACACAGAATTCTCTCAAACCGTGGCCCCGGAGCTTTGGAGATCATGGTGTTACTGGGGCAGGTTCTAGCTGTGGAACGCCGATTCTGGGCCCGGGAAACAAGCACAGACTGGTGGAGCTGCATAGTGTTGCAGGTGTGGGACGATTCCCAGTGGCTGCGAAACTTTCGCATGCGTAAGGGCACTTTCATGGAACTTTGTGACTTGCTTTCCCCTGCCCTGAAGTGCCAGAATACCAAGATGAGAGCAGCCCTCACAGTTGAGAAGCGAGCGGTGATAGCCCTGTGGAAGCTTGCAACGCCAGACAGCTACCAGTCAGTCAGGAATCAATTTGGAGTGGACAAATCTACTGTGGGGGCTGCTGTGATGCAAATAGCCAAAGCAATCACTGAGCTGCTGCTACCAAAGGTAGTGACTCTAGGAAATGTGCAGGTCATAGTAGATGGCTTTGCTGCAATGGGATTCCCTAACTGTGGTGTGGCGATAGATGGAACCCATATCCCTATCTTGGCACAGGAGCACCAGAGCAGCCAGTACATAAACCGCAAGGGGTACTTTTCAATGGTGCTGTAAGCACTGGTGGATCACAAGGGACGATTCACCAACATCAACGTGGGATGGCCAGGAAGGGTTCATGACACTCACGTCTTCAGGAAAACTAGTCTGTTTAAACGGCTGCAGCAAGGGATTTACTTCCCAGACCAGAAAATAACCATTGGGGATGTTGACATGCCTATAGTTATCCTTGGGGACCCAGCCTACCCCTTAATGCCATGGCTCATGGCCATACACAGGCAGCCTGGACAGTAGTCAGGAGCTGTTCAACTACAGGCTGAGCAAGTGCAGAATGGTGGTAGAATGTGCATTTGGATGTTTAAAGGGTCGTTGGCGCACTTTACTGACTCGCTCAGACCTCAGCCAAACCAATATTCCCATTGTTATTGCTGCTTGCTGTGTGCTCCACAATCTCTGTGAGAGTAAGGGGGAGACCTTTATGGCAGGGTGGGAGGTTGAGGCAAATCCCTTGGCTGCTGATTACGCGCAGCCAGACACCAGGGCGATTAGAAGAGCACACCAGGAAGCGCTGCACATCAGAGAAGCTTTGAAAACCAATTTCATGACTGGCCAGGCTATGGTGTGAAAGTTCTGTTTGTTTCTCCTTGCTGAAAACCCGCCCCCTTGATTGACTCATTCCCTGTATGCAACCCACCCTCCCCCCTTCGATCACAGCTTGCTTTTAAAGGAAATAAAGTCACTATCGTTTACAAATCATGTATTCTTTATTAATTGATTATAAACATAGTGAGAGAACTGACAAGGTAGCCTGGGTGGGGTTTGGGAGGAGGGGAGGAGAGAAGGAAAAGGCCACTTCAAAAGTTGTTGAATGACAGCCTTTTGCTTGGGCTGTCCACTGGGGTGGAGTGGCAGGGTGCTCGGAGCCTCCCCCACTGCGTTCTTGGGCATCTGGGTGAGGAGGCTATGGAACTTGGGGAGGGACTGCAGCGGCACTCTGTGATCCTGCTGCCATTCCTGAAGCTCCACCAGACACCAGAGCATGTCCGTTTGATCACGCAGCAGCCCCAGCATTGCATCCTGCCTCCTCTGATCTTCCTGCTGCCTTCTCTGATCTTCCTGCCAACACCTCTGATCTCGAGCATCCCTCCTGTCCTCACGTTCATCCCTCCTGTCCTCTCGTTCATTGGCAGCTTTCTTGTACTTTGATACTGTGTCCTTCCACTCATTCAGATGAGCTCTTTCATTGCGGGTTGACTGCATGGTCTCAGAGAACATTTCGTATCACTTGCGTTTTTTTTGCCGCCTTACCTGAGATAGCCTTCAGGACGGTGGAGGGAGGCTTGAAAAATTTGCAGCTGCGGGAGGGAAAAAAGGGAGAGAAGTATTTAAAAAAATACGTTTTACAGAACAATGCTTATATTCTTTCACAGTGAACAACACTATTCACATTATATAGCACATGTGATTTCGGTACAAGGTCACATTTTGCATCGTAATATTGAGTGCCTGCGGTTTTGGTGTTAGAGATCACAGACGCAGGGCCAGGCAACAGAATTCGGCTTTCATGCGGCCATGGTAAGCCATTGTCTTTCGGCTTCTGCAACCTTCATAAAAGCAGCGCCCTCCTTTCCCATAGCAGGCAAAGCCCGTTGAGTGCTGCGGTTTTTGTGTTATTGTGCAGCAGCTGCAGCAGAAACCAAACTAACACCCCCCCATCCAATTCTCTGGGATGATGGCTTTACCCCTTCTCCCACCGCGTGGCTGGTATCAGGGAAGATCCCTGCTAGCCAAACGCGAACAGCTCAGCACCAATGGCCACCCCCCAACCACTTGGCTAACTACAGGGAAGGATTTCTTTTCAGCCACAGGCAAACAGCTCAGTAGGAATGGCCACCTCTGTCCCCTTAATTAAATTCCTGTATTTCAACCAGGTTACCATGAACGATATCACTCTCCTGAGGATAACAAAGTGAGATAAAGACGTTGCTTGAATGCCAGCAAACACCAGGACCATACGCTGCCAGGCTTTGTCATGCAATGACACCAGATTACTTGCTATTAGCATGGCGTGGTAAAGTGTCCTACCATGGAGGATGGAACAAGGCTGCCCTGCCCAGAAACCTTGTGGAAAGGCTTTCAGAGTACCTCCAGGAGAGCTTCATGGAGATGTTCCTGGAGGATTTCCACTCCGTCCCCAGACACGTTAACAGACTTCTCCAGTAGTTGTACTGGCCACAAATGCATCCCAAGTCCTCAGGGCAAATTAATCATTAAAAAACACTTGCTTTTAAACCATATTTTATATTTACAAAGGTACACTCACCAGAGTTCCCATCTATGGCTTAATGGTCTGGGATATTGCCTTGGGAGGGTTGGGAGGCTACTTCAGTCAGGCTGAGAAAAAGATCCTGGCTGTTGCAGAGAACGGTGTGCTGTGTGCTCTCCACAAGCTCGTCCACCTCCTCCTCCTCCTCATCTTCCCCGTCCGCAAAATCCTCAGGCATGGCTGAGAGTAACCCCTTATCGGAAGCCACGGTCAGGGCTGGAGTAGTGGTGGCGGCCCCCCCTAGAATTGCATGCAGCTCAGCGTAGAAGCGGCATGTCTGCGGCTCTGCCCCGGACCTTCCATTTGCTTCTTTGGTTTTCTTGTATGCTTGTCTGAGCTCCTTAACTTTCACGCAGCACTGATATGAGTCCCTATTGTGGCCTCTCTCCATCATGCCCTTGGAGATTTTTTCAAATGTTTTGGCATTATGTCTTTTGGAACGTAGTTCTGCTAGCACGGAATCATCTCCCCATACAGTGATCAGATCCAGTACCTCCCATATGGTCCATGCTAGAGCTCTTTTTCAATTCTCGGACTGCATGATTACCTGTGCTGATGAGTTCTGCATCTCCATGCTGGGCAAACAGGAAATGAAATTCAAAAGTTCGCGGGGCTTTTCCTGTCTACCTGGCCAGTGCATCCGAGTTCAGATTGCTGTCCAGAGCGGTCACAACAGTGCACTGTGGGATAGCTCAAGGAGGCCAATACCGTCGAATTGCGTCCACACTAACCCTAATTCAAACCAGCAATGTCGATTTCGCCACTACTCCCCTCATCGGGAGCCATTTATGTTGAAGTAAATGGCTTCGTTGTGTGGACGGGTGCAGGGTTAATTCGATTTAAAGCTGCTAAATTCGACCTAAACTCGTAGTGTAAGTCTCACCCTGTTATCACAGATGGCCACTGCTCCTTTCAGCCTACTCCCAACTCCCACTCCCTTAATGATCCTGAGGAATCCGAGACACACAATGAGCCATTTCTTCCTACTTATTTTAAATGCTCCCATTCCTGCCTGTGTCTGAGCATCAGTAATAGTGGTGTTGGAGAAAAGACCAAGCTCACCTCCTGCTTACTCAGATTTCAAACTGTTTTGCATGTCAAACATACTGGTTTTTGAGATGAGGAGAGAGACAATAGTGGGAGCTATAAAATAAACAGAGCCAGATTTTGGCTGGCCCCATTGTGGATGTGCACATGGATGAGGAGAGTGCAAGAAAGCTCTGGACGCTTTGTGGCCAGTGGTGCTGATGACAATACAGTTCTGTGCTCTTCTAAATGGCACCCTAAAATGTGTGAGAAGGAGGCATGTCCATGGACCCACTTCCTCACCTCTGCATCAGTGGATATGGCCAGTCAGCTGCTAAGGAAGCTCTGTGAAACATTGTGCACAATTAGTAGTCAAGGACAAAAAATATTTATACACTCCTACTGAAACAATATAGAGTGGTTAAAAAATATTCTCTCGCAGAGCCCTCTCAACGCCCTCCAGTTCCACGAGTTTCTCAGGGAGGGCCCTCAGAACAGGTCTTCTGTCCATACAGAAGAGACTGGTCCTCACCTCAAGCCACAGGAGGTAATGATCAGTTCATGACATGGGAATAATAGCTAACCCTCCAATCTCTCATCCTAACTCAAACATCAAATCCAGAGTATGGATTGAGCCTTCAGTCACCTTAGATAACCCCATAGGGTGACCATGAAGTCTTGAGCCAATCCAAAAGTCTTATCGCCTATGTGGAAGCCAAATTCAATAAGCAAAATCAGCCTTGGTGCCTCCCAGACCACAGCAGAGAGAAACTTCATCAACTCATGCAGGGACTTTGCACTGCAACAAAGCAATCTTAGGGTTACCATTCGTCCGGATTCCCCCGGACATGTCCGGCTTTTTTGAGTTAAAAATAGCATCCGGGGGGAATTTGTCAATGTCCGGATTTCCCCCCCATGCAGAGCGTGCGCGGCTTACAGGGCAGCCGGCCGGATCGTGCCACTCGCACGGGGCTCCGGCAGCCTGAGCCCTTCCTGCACTTCCCCCCTCCTCTCCCCTGCAACTTGAGACCACTCCCCTCCTCTCTCTCCACCCCTCTCCCCCCCTGCATTCGCAGATCGCCGGCCGGCCGTTCGCCTCGGGCCTCCGGCAGTCTGGAGCTCCGATCCTGCTCCTGCTCCCCCTCCCCCTGCTGCTGAGCGCGCTGCTCAGCAGCATGGTAAGGGGGCCGGGGACCAGAGAAGCGGCAGGGAGGTTCTGGAGGGGGTAGTCAAGAGACAGGGAGCAGGGGGAGGGTTGGATGGGTCAGGAGTTCGGGGGGGGGGCTGTCTGGGGGTTGGGGGTGTAAGGTTTTGGGCAGTCAGAGTACAGGTGGGGGGGGTCTCAGGAGAGGGCAGTTAGGGGACAAGGAAGGGAGGCTTAGGTAGGGGGTGGGGTTCTGGAGGGCAGTTAGGAGCAGGGGACCCAGGAGGGGGCAGTCAGGGGACAGGGAGCAGAGGGGTTTAGATGGGTCAGGAGTTCTGGGGGGGCTGTCAGGGGGTGTGGGTGTGGATAAGGGTTGGGGCAGTCAGGGGACAGGTAGGGGGTAGGGTCCTAGGGGGCCAGTTAGGATGTGGGGAAGGTCTCAGGAGGGGGCAGTCAGGGGACAAGGAGCAGGGAGGCTTAGGTAGGGGGTGGAGTCCTGGGGGGCAGTTAGGGGCAGGGGTCCCAGGAGGGGGCAGTCAGGGGACAAGGAGTGGGGGGGAGGGTTGGGGGTTCTGAGGGGGTGGGAAGTGGGAGGGAGTGGAAGGGGCAGGGGCGGGGCTAGGGCAGGACGGGGGCGGGGCTAGGGCGGGGCTCCTCCCGTCCTCTTTTTTGATTGTTGAAATATGGTAACCCTAAGCAATCTATACGAGCATTAATTGCATTTTAACATTATTATATAGTGTGGATAAAGCACTTAGCTGGGTGTTTAAGGGCCTGGTTTTAGTCCTGGCTCTATCTGCTAGGTGACCTTGGGCAAGTCACTTTGGCCTAGATCCTCAAAGGTATTAGGCTCCTAACTTCCATTGTTTTCATTACCAGTGAAGATTGGGGCCTTCATCTCTGTGTGTCTATATTCCCCCTCTAGGTGCTACTATACTACTTTATCAGTACAGCCCTTCTGAAACACTAGCAGGAAGAGGCCATGTGGGTAGCACTGTTACTCAGAAGCCTATTTAGCATTGGTTTTCAAACTGCCTCTCTTTTACACTTCTACAACTTGGCCACCAGTAAAGGCTGGTGACACGTATTCCAGTAGTATTCTAGATAGCCTAGATCCTTCAAGAGATTGGGCCCCACATGAGGGAAACACTTTTGTTATAGAGTAAGTCCTTCAGGCAGTGTAGAGATGCTACACTTCCAGTACAGGCCTCATGAAGATTTTCGTTCCCCAATGACACAATTCCTGCTTGGGAGCAGAGATAAAGCTGCCCAGGACAGGGCAATGACAGGCTGCAGCTACACAGAGTAGGGTTACCATATCTCATAAATAAAAAAAGAGGACCCTCCACGAGCCCTGGCCCCGCCCATTTCACCACCCCCTAGCCCCGCCCAACTCCGCCCCTTCCCCGCCCTAACTCCGCCCCCTCCTCCCTCCCACTCCCAGCCACGCGAAAAGGGCTGCCTCAGCACTACCGACTTCAGGGTTTGCTGGGCAGCCCCCAGACCCTGCGCCCCCAGCCAGCGCTTCCCCAGCACAGCTGGAGCCCGGGAGGGGAAGCGCCCAGCCGGAGGCGCAGGGTCTGGAGGCTGCCCGGCAAACTGTGAAGCCGGTAGCGCTCAGGCTTTGGGCAGCCCCTATGCCTCCGGACCCTGCGCCCCCAGCCGGGCACTTCCCCTCCCGGGCTCCGGTGGCGCAGGGTCCGGAGGCATGGGGGCTGCCCGAAGCCGGTAGCTCTTGGGCAGCCTGGCTCTTAAACGGAGCCGAAGAGGAGCAGAGCCTCCAGCCGCGGCGGCTCTGCTCCTCCCCGACTCTTCAGCTCTGTTTAAGAGCCGGGCTGCCCGAGCGCTACCGGCTTCGGGCAGCCCCCATACCTCCGGACCCTGCGCCGCCGAAGCCCGGGAGGGGAAGTGCCCGGCTGGGGGCGCAGGGTCTGGAGGCACAGAGCCGCCATTTTCCCGGACATGTTTGGCTTTTTGGCAATTCCCCCCAAATGGGGGTTTGACTGCCGAAAAGCCGGACATGTCCGGGAAAAAGAGGACGTATGGTAACCCTAACACAGAGCAGCAGGACGGTTTGTTACCTCATTGCTATACATAGTCCCTGTTCAGAATAAAGGGTTTACCAGGACATTGTGAGATCTTGGCAGTGAGATACTGCATGGTACCAGGAGTGGAAGGCACAGCATGCCAGCAGACCCTGTGAGAGATCAGACTGAAATTGCTGATACAGAGCTTGTGCACCTCAGAGTAACTCCCCCACCAACCCTAGGAATCAGGGGAAGTGCTGAATGTGCCTGGAAACTGTCCAAATAGCAATTTGAGCTGTATATGAAAGCCACTGGGGCAAATAAAGTGGAGGCTGAGCAAAAGATTTTTTTGCACTTAATACTAGCAGACACATGTGAACAATGCAGTCTATAAAGATAGGGAAAAAGAAGAAAGCATTGCAAAAATAATGAAAATGTTTGAGGATCATTGTGTCTCTAGAAAAAAAGTTACTTATGAAAGGTGTGTGTTCAGGATGAGAAGACAGAATTAAAGGGAAACAAAAGAGGAGTTTTCCCACACTTTAAACTAAAAGGTCAATCCTGTGAATATGGAATATTAAAGACTCTCTCATTAAAAAACAGATTGTCCTGGGATGTAACAATTAAAAAAAGTCTGTGAACAGTAACTAAGGGAGATGGATCTGATACTAGAAAGGGCAATATGTATATGCTAAGCAGCAGAACAAACAGAAACACAAATAAAAAGCCTAGGGAAAGGCTCTAGTATATGACTGAGAGTACCTTAGTTAAAACAGTAAGGGAAAAATTCACAGAAACTAAATTGACCAAGTACAGAAACATGGAAAGCAGGAATAATGCCAGTGATGTGGCAACCAGCATAAATATAGGAAATGCTCAGGATTTGGGCAAGTATGTAGAATCTATAACACACCCCATTATTATGCTAAAATGGGAAGAGAAATCAGGAAAGTGCATGTATTAAGTGCAGATAGGAATTCCTTAAGTGAAGAGAGAGCTGATCTTAAATAGAATAATGGCAGAGGTTGAAAACTTAAAGATTGGCTAATTAAAATGTGCACAAATGGCACGTACGTGACATATAAGATAGACACTGGGGCACAGGTACATGTGATGACAGAAACCGAAATAGAGAGATGTAAGGAGCACATAGAAATGGCAGAGTCAAAAAGAACCTGTGAAAGACTACAGTGGAGGAACAATTCCTGTGTTGGGAGACTGCACACTGGCACTTAAATACAAAGGGAAAACAATAAAACAAGAGTTTGTGGTAGTACACAGAGGCAAGCAACCAGTCTTGAGCCTACACATGTATGACGTGTGTGGTCTCATTAAGAGGATGTCTGACAGAGAGAGACAGAAAGACAACATAGAACCAGATATGAAAGTATAATAGCAACATTTCAAGATATATTCACAGGAAATGGGGGCCTCTTAGTAACATACATGATGCAGTTAAGAGAAGATGCAGAACATGAAAAGTTCCACTAGTCTTAGAGGGTAGAAGAAGAGTTGCAACACCTGACAGCAAATGGTATCATTTGGAGAATAGAAGAACCAACAGACTGGGTTCACTCCTTAGTAATTGAAGAGAGGAAATGAGGGGGACTATGTCTGTGTATGGTCCCCAAGGAGTTGAACAAAAACATAAAAAGAGAACACTACCACTTGCCAACAAGAAGTAAATTATTATCTGAGATGGCAGAAGCCAAATTCTTCAGCAAATTAGATGCACTGGCAGGATTTTGGCAGATCCCCTTGGACACTGAGAGCTCCACGATCTGTACTTTCAACACAGCATTTGGCAGCTACTACTGCTTCTTCAGACTGTCTTTTCAGAATACATTCGGCTCCAGAATTATGTCACTGTACAATGAGCCAAATGCTAGAGGGTCTAGCAGGTGTGAGAGTGTACATAATAAGTCCAAATGTCAATTTCAAACAGAAATAACATACTAGGGAGAGACAGACAGACTGCAAAGGGAATCTTGTCCAATGAATCAAAGATTCAGGCAATGCTGAACATGCCGAGATATGAAGATAAAAAGGGAAGTCAAAGGCTGCTAGGTATGCTGATCAGCTCACACAACTCACCTAAGACATCTTCTCCACAAGGTCACAGAATGGGCACTAATGCCAGAGCATGAAGAGAGTTCAATGATTCAAAGCACATTCTGACATCAGCTCTGGTGCTGCAATTTTTTGAACCACTGAAAGAGATAATACTCTCCACAGATGCCTTGAAAGGAAGGCTGGGAGCAGTACTATTACAGCATGGAACTGGTGGGTTGTCACTCTTAAATGCATCTACACATAGGCGCCAATTTCCCCGCTTTCCAGTGGGTGCTCGATGCCTGCTCTGCCCTCGGCCCCGCCTCCACTCCACCCCTTCCATGAGGCCCTGCCACTGCCCCTTCCTACCCCCGCCCCGCCCCATTCCAATCCCTTCCTCAAAGTCCCTGCCCCAACTATGCCCCCTCCCTGCCCCTATTCCAACTCCTTCCCCAAATCCCCAGCCCCGCCTCTTCCCCTGAGCATGCCACATTCCCGCTCCTCCCCCTCCTTCCTGGAGCATGCTAATGCCGCCAAAGCTGCTGTTTGGTGGCGGCCAGGGGAAGCGCTGGGAGGTAGGCAGAGGAGCGGGGAGGCGGCACGCTCAGAGGAGGGGTAGGAGGTGGGATGGGAGGGGAGGGGAGCTTGGCTGCCAGTGGGTGCAGAGCACCCACTAATTTTTCCCCATACGTGCTCAAGCCCCGGAGCATGCATGGAGTCAGTGCCTATGCATCTATATGCAGAGCAGATGTATGCACAAATTGAAAAAGAGATACTAGGTTTCGCATATGAGATTTCAAGACTTTTTCTAGGGTTGTAGCTTCAAAGCAGAAACTGATCACAAACCACTGATTGTAATACACAGAAAAAGGACTTGGGGAAGTACCACCAAAGATACAGCAACTACTTTTGAAAATACAAAAAAAAAAAAAAAGATGTGACCCTGGAGTTCCAATCTGGACATCACTTAGTAATGGCAGACAGACTCTCAAGAACATGTGCTCTTTCTGACAGCACACAACTTTATGATCTGGAACAAGCAGTAAACCTACAAGTGAACATGATAAAAGCATCATGTGCTATGTCTCCAGGCATATGAGATGAACTGAAGACAGAAACAGCTAAATATGAAGTGCTGCAAGCAGTGATACGAACTATAAGTAATGGGAGGGTGGGGGTGGGGAATCAACCCTTCCACCTGCCTATTTCCACTATAAAAATGAGCTTTCAGTGATCTCAGCAATGCTCTCAAATGTAGATTGAGGTTCCCACAATAACGACAAGGAAAATATTGGAACTAGGGTGACCAGACAGCAAATGTGAAAAATCGGGACGGGGGTGGGGGGTAATAGGAGCCTATATAAGAAAAAGCCCCAAATATCGGGACTGTCCCTATAAAATCGGGACATCTGGTCACCCTAATTGGAACAAATACACTCAGGACACCTGGGAATGACCAAATCGAAAAGGAGAGCTAGAGAAGTTCTATGCTTGCCCCAGATGGATAGTGACATTAAAGAAATGGTGAGCAGGTGTGGAAGTGCTCCAGGAAGTGCAGACTTCACTTCTTCATGCAGGCTTTGGTTTTCTGGGACACATTTCCTGCTGTGGGCAGAAATAAAGAGGCCTAGGACAGGGCAGTCTCAGGCTGCAGCTACACAGAGTCGTAGGAAGTTTTGGTACCTCATTTCTATACGTAGTTCTGTTCATAATAATGTGTTTATCTGTACATCACAGTGACATGCAACAACACCCATCTCCACCTGGTTTGTGGATCACATTCAGGCTTTGGTAGGAGATAGGTGAGTGGGCACCTGCCTGAGACAGCAGTGCACATGCTCAGAAGCATAAATTTAGGTGCCGAGGGTACTTTTACAGAAAAAAATTAGGTGCTGAGTAAATTTAGGTGCCTAACTGGTTAGGTGGCAGCTGAGCAGGTTTTGTGGATCTCAGTAGCACCTAAATCCCTTTGTAGATCTGGGCCGATGTGTTTTAGAGAAAAGTCACAAGACATATTTCTATATCCTTGACTGATATCATGCGGGGCTTATCACTCAGCGGAATATATTAAAAGGCTCTGTAACACTTTAAGCAGCAACGTAACCAGTTTGCTTAGAGGTTTCCAGTCAGAATTCACTTTGATTATTTGTTTTCCTCTGCACGGAAGGAAAATATTTCCAGGGTGCAGAGCTGTGAGATTTAGTACATGATAGACTTTAGCAAACTAATCTTCTGTTTATTATTGTAGTATGTGACCGTGTTTGCCACTTGACTTGTTCTAGTTATCTATTTTCAGTGTCCTTGACCAGAGTAGTGCTGCAAAGGGACCTCCTAAAGACCTCTTGATGTACTATTGTATGTGGCACGATGATTAGGCACTTTAATAAATTATGGGTCCTATAAAATCAATTCTGAGATATGTGTGTCATTCAGAGACACCCCCAAAAGGTTTTTTTGGGTTTATCTGAATAACTGAGGGGGTCTACTTTACACTGCCCAGAACTAAATTAGTACATGGATAAGTTCTCCCTGTTCTCAGCATCTAGCTCTTAATTTCAGGTGCTGCAAGAAGACAGACCTTTCCAGTCAACCTCAGCGAGAAAGGGGATAAGGGGAGGGAAGATAGGGGATGAAGAGAATAAGAGTACCAGTTCTTGGAAGTCATGATATCATATACACCGGAGACAGGAAAGGCTTGGAGCTCCATGTTTCCCTTTCTGTGAGAGGAGAAGAATCTGCACCTACACAAGGAGATCATTCTTCTTGAGCAACATGCTCCTCCTTCCTTCTGAGGAAGCCCTACGGTTGGTTCCCAGCATTGTGACGTGAGGGGGTGAGGAGGCATCTGGGCTCTTTCCATAGGTTTGGCGTGGGGTCAGAACCCGGGACACAGTGCGAGTTAATAAAGGTGTGTTAACTTGTGATATTGCCCCTCCATGTTGTTGAATGCACAGTAAGGGAGTTACACGGTAGCGAGCATAGAAGGAGCATTCTGAAGCATGTCTCCGGCAGGACCCATGCTATTCAGGGACTGGTGGGAGATGGCGGGGTGGGGCAGTAGAGCAGAGGCAAGGAGTATCCATATGGATATTCCCCCAGGCTC
Source organism: Chrysemys picta bellii (assembly GCF_011386835.1). Taxonomy (NCBI): domain Eukaryota; kingdom Metazoa; phylum Chordata; order Testudines; family Emydidae; genus Chrysemys; species Chrysemys picta. The sequence continues at coordinate 107,535,756 of NC_088792.1, forward strand.
TCCATGTGTGAGTTAAAACGTGTTCCCTGACAGATGAATGTGTAGGAAACTCCATGAATTTGCTCTCTACTACATGGATTACCACCTCACAAGGCAGAATAGGGCCTTTAATTGGATTAGATTTAATCTAATCCATCTCCTTGCCAATGCAAAATTTCTCCCCTCAAATCCTCCAGTGACATATAAAGAGTATGGGCCCAATCTTTCTCCCATTAGATTCAAAAGGAGAGTTATCTTTGACTTAAGTGGGAGTTACATCAGACACTAAATGCAGAAAATAGTGGGCCCAATCCTCAGCTGGTATAACCTGACATAGCTGCATTGACTTCAGTGGAGCTACAACAATTTACAACAGGTGAGGATCTGACTCTGTATTTTATTATATTTTTAAACAATCTGTCATTCAAGAAAACAAATCATGGTTGTGTTTGTCTATTGTGTAGGTCTTTTATTCAGTTCTCTTTTACTAGCCATCACAGATCACACAGAGGGCATTGTTAGTTACACTTTGCAAGAGAGAGGAAACCATTAAATTATGGTTTGGGAAAATAAAACTCTTACCCCGAGGTAGTATGAGGCACGCAATCCTTCAGTACTGCAACGCAGCATGCACAATGATGCATTTTAACTGGATTCCAGGCCATATAAATACTTGTGATTCTCTATCCTAAATTATGCCTGTGTCCAATATCTTGGATTTTCATATAATTTGAACATAAAACTGTCACAGTGTAGATTTCAGGTCTAAATTATGTAGAGCTGATATTTTATTGCATAGAATTTGTTTCACATCTCGGTGGAAACCTGACAGCTGCATGACTACATTGCATAAATCCAACGGGGCATAGAAAATGCAAAGCAGAGCAAATGCTCCAGCAGAACCAGCTATATACACTTTGTTCTCTAATTATTTTTTAATCTTGAAAAAATTGCATGTGTAAGTCAAAGGCGACCTTAGGCACTTTTTAAATGTATGGAACATCAGCATGATAATATTTTCTAAGGGACAGATCTGGTTATGCTCCTGAAGGGAGGAGCAAGAGGGCAAAAGGAGCTTACTTATTCCTTTGTGTAAGCCACTTGCACACAAGTAGCAGATAGTAGTACCCAGTGGTGGCTGTTCTCTCTCTCATACACATGTTGGCAGGGAATGGAAATGAGTGGACCCTTGACTCCATCTACCAGTGTAGCTGAGCCAGCACAGATTGGAAAAGAAGCGGTGCGAGGTAAAGGGCTGGTGTCGCTTCCTTCTTTCATGGAGCAAGGGGGGAGAAGAGACTGAATTGTGACTCAGCAAGTTACAATGCGGACTGGGGTCTGCCCCTTGGGCAGCATAATTATGTGCTGCCCCTTACATATAGTGGGTTGAAAGGTTACAGTCTAGACCAGTGGTTTTCAACCTCTTTTCATTTGCAGACCCCTAAAAAATTTCAAATGGAGGTGCGGACCTCTTTGGAAATCTTAGACATAGTCTGCGGGCCCGCAGGGGTCCGTGGACCACAGGTTGAAAACCACTGATCTAGCCCTTAAGATAAACTCTTCTCTTGAATAGTTATTGATGCAAATTTACTTTCTTTTAGTATGATGTACTGTACTTTGTGTCTTCCACTTCTGGCTTTTGAGCTGGCAATAGGGTGACCAGATACCAAAGATGAAATATCGGGACGCCGGGGGGGGGGGGGGGGGCGGAGCAAAAAAAAAAAAAAGCTGCCAGAGCCCCGCCCCCGCCCCAACCCTCTGGAGCTGCTCGCTGCCCCCCGGCTCTGCAATCAGAGATGCAGCGCTCGGCTGCTCCTCTGCCCTAAAAACCAGCCTCCCTCCCGGCACGGGCTTGTCCTGCCTCTGCACTCAAAGGCTGGTGCAGGAGGCAAAGTCCCGGGGGGTGGAGTCGGGAAGGCCGCAGGAGCAGGGGGCAGCGAGAACCCACCCGGGGCCGAGAGAGCCCCGCAAAGGAGGCACAGACCCCCACTTCCCCACCCTGTAGCTGCCATAAGCTCCAGTGAATAAACGCTTGGGGGGAGCGCTCCCCCCTTGGTGTGTGTGGGACTGCCGAGCTGAGCCGCTTCCTTCTTCCCCCGCCGCCTCCGCTCCACTCACGGGCGGGAGGTTTCGGGTTACAGCGCCCGCACCCCAGACCCCCCACAGCCGCCGCGCCAAGAGAGAGGCGCAGACTTGGAGCAACTGCCCGACCCCCCCCTCCTTCCATCCCCCCTCCACACATCCCTCCTCCGCTGGCCTCCAGGCGCAGCTGCTGCACCGCACCACTCTCTTAATCTTGATGGCGGCCGCGCCACACACGCTGGTGTCCGGCCTCCCTCCAGCGCTTGCGCCGCCGCCATACAGCTGATCAGCGTGCAAGCGGTGTGCGTGGGGAAGAGGCGGGGCCAGGGGAGCTATCCAATCGGGGAAGGAGGGGGCGGAGTCGGGGCGGGGGGGGGGGGGCGCGAGCCGGAGTGGAGGGCAAAAATTGCTTCTTTGTCCAGTGTCCCGACCAAACATCAGTCGGGACGCGGGACAAACAAGTAAATATCGGGACAGTCCCGATAAAATCGGGACGTCTGGTCACCCTAGCTGGCAATATCATGGTCAACACACAGTTAGATAGGGCATTACTTATGTGGTGTGAAGGCTTTGCACTGGGGTAATTTTCACCTCTTTACATCTGTGTCCTGTGTAAAGTGAAGAGCAGCTGACAAAATTCTACAAGATTAGGCTAAATGGGGCTCTGCAAAAATGTTTTGCAGATCCCTATATAGAAAAATGGTCACATCAAAAAGACCCATCACATAGTTCTGTGCTCCTTCTGGAATTCCTGAGGCTAATATTGGAGAACCACCTCTTTTCTAGACTCAAGTGTTTGGTGATTATCTCCTTGCTTCCTTGATAACTCTATTTCTATAGAGCATATTTTAGACACCAATCTGCCCTCCAAAAGCTCACCAAGGGCTTGAATGGCTCTACTATTATATGGGGGTGTGGTCTGAAGATAAGACTTTAAGCCAAACTCAGCCCAGCTCCAACTCCGCCTCTCTCTGTGGCCTTTGACAAATCACTTAAAGGATTTTTTTTCAATTGGGTGCCAAAAGGAAAGCAACTAAATCCACATTTAAGAATCTACATTACATAAGTGGCCTAAATTTTAGAAGGGATGAGCACCTACATGTCTCATGTATTTCAGTGAATGATTCAGGTGTTCACTGTCTCCAAAAAGCGGGTGATTTATTTAGGGGTCTAAATATGAATTTTAGTGTCTAAATTTGGAAACTAAGGGCTAGATTCACAAAAGAACTTAGGTGCCTAGATCCCAGAATCAGGCCCTTCTGGGTTTCACAAAACCAACAATCAGCTGCCCCCCAGATCCTGTAGGCACAGTACAAGTTCCATAGGCATCTACATTTCTGCTTCTGTGCATGCATACTGCAGCCCCGCACCAGCCTCCGGTATGACTGAGCCCCACAACAATGCATGAACTAGGGGAAGACAGGCATTCCTCTGCCTAGCTAACCTGCGGGGCCCAGTCCAGTAAGTATGCTCAGAGTTCGCCTACCACATTGGGTACTTGAAAGTTAGGTGTGGTGATGTGCAGCATCACCATGCCTCAGTTTCTTTGTGAATCTAGCTCTTAACTGGAACAAAAATTGGCTTCAGTGTCTGTGTCTCCATTTCTCCATCTGTAAAATGGGGATATTAATATTTATCTAGACCACAGGGGCACTGTAAATTTTTATGTCAGCATTAACATAGTTAACATTGGTAAAGCATTTTGAAGCTATGAAATGCGGTATGCCGTAAAGCCACAACAAGCACTCCCCTAGTACCCAAGCACTTCGCAATCATCAACAGATTTTATCCTTGAAACACTCCTCTGAAGTAAGGAAATATTATTATCCCCATTTTACAGATTGGGAACTGAGGCCAGGGTAGATTAAGTGACTTGTAAAATGTCTCACAAGTTGACCGTAGCTGAACTAGAAATTGAACTCATGCTTCTTGAGTCCCAGTCCAGTGCCCTGTCTATTACTTCTTATACCCAGGACCGGCTCCAGGCACCAGCTGAGCAAGCTCGTGCTTAGGGCGGCAGATTCTACGGGGCAGCATTCCGCCCAGTCCTACGGCGGCACGGCCGCTTTTTAATTTTTTTTTTTTGTTCGTCGATCCAGCCACCCTGTAGGCAGCAGCAGCGCAGAGGAGGGGAGCGCCCAGCTGGGAGCGGGCTGCGCGCTCCGTCTGCCCCAGCCAGTGCCAGGTCTGTAGCAAGCCCGGTAGGGCAGTCCGCGTCCTTCCCTCCCCGCCGACCGGAGCGGCGTGGAACCCTCCCGGCAGGCGGCGCGGCGGTTGGGGCCGCGTGGTGAGCACCCCGCTGAAGCCCTGGCCACCCCCCTTCTCTCTCTCCCCCCACTCCCTTTTTTTTGCTTTGCTGTTCTGGTCGCCCTGATTTTTTTTTTTTTTTTTTTTTGGGGTGGCAAAAAAGCCAGAGCCGGCCCTGCTCATACCAAACCAAACCAGACTTCTACTGAAGTTGATCATTCTACTCACATGCTTAATGTTAAGCAGATGCTTAAGTGCTCTGCTGGATGGGGGTGCTAAATACAAACCTGAGAATAGATTGCAGCACTTTGCAACATGTGATTTCCCTCTGAGTGAAGTGCAAACCTTTTGGTTTTGGCTGTTCTATGTCACAGCTGAATAACTATCTTGTTGATAGACTCATATATTACTCAGAGACATGCCACAAGTAAACAGAATGCTGCAACCCCCACTGCAAACTGCTGCAGCATGTATTGGTCTAGTATACAATATTGCCAGACTGAATGCCATTCTTGATTGCAACCCTACTAAAGAGACTCAGTGAAATGGAAGCAGATACTATGTACCTCTTATTGCGTTTCCTGCTCATACACATGTGGAGGAGCTATTTGGACAGTGCACTTTAAGCCAAGATTGTTTATTTCTCCTACAGTGCTTATCTCAGTCAGTTACTATTCTTGTACATGTTGTGTCTGGTAAAGAAAAAGCTAGAAGGCTTGCCCTGGGTAGCTGGGACAATGCACATGGAGGCAGTGCTTAATTTGTAATGAAAGAGGTGCCGGGGCTCAAGCAATGATTAATTTTTAATTTTAAACTTGTTATGACTTTGAATGTGTGTTATTATTGGATGCGACAGTATTATTGTCATTACCAATGTATTATATTATTAAGGAACATTGTTAATAGAAATCAACAAATTATATTTTTGATATGGACGGAACACATGTAACCAAACTTAAAAAAAAGATATAAGATTTTTCCTTACCCTAATCCTGCAGTGCTTGAGAGAGCTGGTACCAGATATAACGTTATGCTTTACTTCTCCAGAAAAGTCCATAAAATAGCCATATTTGCCTGGCTATCTTCCAGTTTTCTCTCCTTGCTTCTTGTGTCATCGGCTCCTTTGCATCCTCTGCATCATCCGGGCACCCAGCTCTGAAGGCTGCGCAGAAGTAAGGGTGGCATGCTATGGTGCATTGCCACCCTTACTTCTGTGCTGCTGCTGGCGCTGCCTTCAGACCTGAGCACCTGGAGAGCAGTGGCTGCTGGCTGGGCACCCAGCTCTAAAGGCAGCACCGCCGCCAGCAGCACAGAAGTAAGGATGGCATGGTATGTTAACAAGACCCATGGGATCCCAGTCCTGCTGCAGGGCTCTACTACCCCTACTTTTCCACCCCCCCACATCTTTTCCATACCCTCCCCCCCACCCCGGGTTTTGCATGGTGGGTGGCAGCCTCACTTGCCCCACCCTGGTTATGGCCCTCCTGGGTATAACTGTGTTGAGAATTTTAAGAAAAACACGTTTCAGAGCAAAAAATAGAGATCTTTTTTAAACTTTCATAAGTGATGCAGGAAGCCTTGAGGTGCCGGGGCTCTGAACTGCCAAGCCTAGACGGGCTCAGCCCTGGCAAGCCCTGGCACAAATTAAGCACTGCTGAATAGTAATATTGAGGATAGCTAGAAGTGAAGGTACCCTCAATTACACAAATAGGCTGTTAAAAGCTTTGTCAACATACCAAATCCTAAGAGTTTGGGATTCTATAGAAATATCCTTACTTAATCCCTTCCACAGAATCATAGAATCATAGAATATCAGAGTTGGAAGGGACCTCAAGAGGTCATCTAGTCCAACCCCCTGCTCAAAGCAGGACCAATTCCCAGCTAGGCCCTAGGATCCCCCAAACCATCTCTTAGTTGTCGTTTGAGGATCTATTGGCCTGACTCTTTCCTGCCCTTGCCAATAACCTGCTCTACCAATCCTTCAGTTTCACTGGGCATTTGCTTCCCTCATTCTCTACTTACCCTTCTCCCATTTCAAAGTCCCACAAGAGTTTTGAGGGGAAAGAAATCATCCTGACCCTCTAACAGCTTCTACTGCACCAAGGCAGCCCCTGGCACATTGTTACTGGAGAAGAAACACTAGCTTATCTCACTATAGTATCCCTAGTGCAGAGCTGCACCTAAGTGCTTCCCTGCTTCTGCAGTCCTATACCTCCGCCTCTCTCTCTCCACAGGGGGCTGCAACCCATTTGATTGTGGCTATGGGCTTGCACATTGCACCTTCTTCAGGGAAGGTACAGAAGGCATGCTTCCCTGCACACTGGGGAACTACAGGAGGTTTGAACCTTTGTTCTGTGGATTTAAAAGTGGATCCCTGTGTCTTCATACACAAAATCCACATTCAGATAGATAGAAAGCCACTCACGCCTGATCTTCAGCTACTGTAAATCAGCACAGCTCTGTTGACTTTACTGGAGCTATATCAGTGTACACAAGGTGAGGATCTGGGCCCTTATGTTTTGGATTGCTTTTAGAAAGAGAATTATACACCCAGTGCACCAGTAGTTGTACCAGATATAAAGGGAAAACAAGTGTGTAAATAAAAACAAAAAAAGCCCCCCCCCCCCCCTCACTTAGCTTTCATTTTATACAGGGCATATACTTATAGCAAATGCTTTTGTGAAACAGAAACCCTCACTAAAGAAACAGCTTTTGAAAGATTGCCTTAGGGTTTTTTTTTTTAAACAAAATAGGGTGCATAGCTTAAATATTCTCCAACCACTTTTACCTCTCTTTCTCTCTCTTTTTTTTTTGGTTAGAGTGTATGTGCATTTCTTTTCAAAGTGAGCTAATAAACCTAAGAAACTGATGATACTGGTGCTTGGACAGCCATCAGAGGAAAGGAATAAAGGTATTAGTGCAGGAAGAGAATTGAAACACTTCCAGAACTCCATTAACAGAATGAGAAAGTGGTTTCAGAGAAGATGAGCTTCTATATTAGGAAAGCTTTACTTATTTCCTCTGAGATTCTGCCAGTCTCAAGAGGAGGGAGGGGATGGGGAAGAGGCAGCAAGATGGACATGAATAGGTGGATGATGTAGGGAAGAAAGGTTTGATTCTTCATTATATGGAGAAAACTGTTGAAATTAGATAGTCTATTCTTGAGTTAGATGGGGCTTGATCCAGTATCACTGAGTTTTGCCTTTGACTTCAGGACTGGGACCATGAGTCATCAGTGATGTAGAGGGAAGAGGAAATGGCACATAACACAAACCTAATACACACACAGTAAGACAAAGGTGCAACCACATAAACAGAGCTGTGAAGCAGGAGTGAAAATGCATGAGTCCTGCAACCAGTTTGAGGAAGAACATCAACAGAACAGTAAAAAGTCAATGGGGCTATGTTCCTTCAGTAACTGTGCCTCTGTAGCAAGAACAGATAGAAATGAACGTTAAAGAGACAGCACCAAATTAAAAATATAGATTTCTGTTGGTAAAATATATTGTCACAAACATCTACATTTACTGTGATTGAAAAAATTTAGGGGAAAATCTCTACTTTTTCCAGTTTACTGTGTGCATTTGACAGCTCTTTTGTGTCTTGCAACTTGTAAGAGAAAAGCATTTTGAAAGATAAGAAAATATGATTGCAAGGCCACAAAAAATATCAAGGAGACTCAGGGGCTGGGTGGTACCTAAAACTACTTTAAATTCATAAAAAAAAATTATATTTCAACTTGGTGTCGTTTGAAGATAGATAGATATTCAAGTGTCTTTACACAAAAGCAAGAGGCATGGGGAAGAAACAAGAACAAAGTGAATTAATACTGTAATAAACCAGAGGGACTAGGATTTTCTGGATAATCAAAAGATGGTGATGTAATTAACACCTCTGCAACATGAGAACCAATATTTACAGTCAACCTGATTCTCAACTGCCCTGTACCTTGAGTATCCTGAGTGTTAAGGAGGCAGGCACAGAGAGATGCTATTCTGATTCAGTACGATTCTACCCCCAATTTGCACCAGTCTAAATAACTGTGTGAAGAAAAAGGCAGTGAGAATCAGGCCTAAGGTTTACATAGAAAGGAAAGGAGAGAAAAGAGAAAACGTGTGGAAGGTGGTAGTTCTGTGTATGTATGCATAATGAAATACCTAAGAAGGAAAAACATAATCGAGAGTATATTGCAGGTGGTCTCTGATGCCATCCAATCACTAGGCTGGAGAGATTCTCAGCAGATAGCTCCTTTGTTGCTGTAGCTCCTATACACCAGCTAAGTATCTGGTCCTAGATCTCTGGGAGCCGCAACCTCAGATAATCCTGATGAGGATCAATGGAGGAGGTGGATCTGTACCGACGGTGACCTCATCTGAGAGTTTCATATATAATACAATAAAAACAACTCTCTGAAATAAATAAACAAAAATTAAGACAGAGGGAGAAGGTAATAAATATGGGTCTAACTGTGTTCATACTGAAAATAAGTCAGGAGAGATGGAATGACATGGGCATTAAGGGCAGCTAGTTCTAGGGCCCAGCTCAGTAAAAGCGTGATTGTGCATCAGCCACATCCCTTAAGGGAAGTTCTGCCCTATACACAGTACAAGTTTACCAGTTCTGCTTCAGGGCAGATGTCCGAGGAATGCATTTGATATCATCTAGAATAAAGAGTCCAGTAGCTTCTTCATGTACCATCTCAGTTATTCATCTCCTGGGGTGGGGAGCGGGGGTCATAAATATCTGGTATGATGTGGTCCTCGTCTTTTTTTATTCTGAATCCTCACATGATAACTTCTTAGATCTTCTAACTCAAACAGCTTTAATGTTTCCAGCCCTCAGCAAACTCACCTCAGAATCAAAGGTCTCATTCTCTCCCCCTCTCCCCCCCGCCCAACCCTCAGCTTGACAGCTTAGCTCCTAAACAACTGGAGAGCTAAGAGTTCCAACTTTCCCAGGACTATTTATAGTTTATTATAAGCTTTCTGTGAAGAAACTATGTAGCACAACATAGAAGTGATACTCCCCTAGGCATGGGGAACAGCTGTTGGACCCTACACTTGACATTTTAGTCATTATCTTTTGTTTATAGTCCAGTTTGGTCCTCAAATTCCATCAGGAAGAGGCTATCAAGGTAGTGTGTCAGCTTTTAGATGCTTCTTCCCAGAGTTTCCCCCTCCCATATGGTGTGGGAAGACCCTTTCTTCAGGGGCCTATTTCATTTGTATCCACCAGGAAAGCCTTCCCCGTCCTTTCTCTGCCATCGTAACCCTGTCTTAAGCTGTCTGACCTTTGTTTTCAAGCATCATTCACAAGCATGTTCTTTCGATGTTCAATAAAAATCATTTTCTCCTCACCCTTCCTCTAGCTAGAAGAGAGTGCAAATCACGGGCCTTTCGGACTGTGCAGCAGAAGAAAGATGCCTCCAAAAGTCTCTAGTTCCAAGAAGAGATAGTCACAGATTGTTTCCTTCAACAGAGTTCTACTTACTTCTTTATTTTTCACCTTGACTTGATTCATATCCAGTAGGAATTTATGTGCTGACAGAATGACTCAGCAGAAAAGAAAAACAGCCACAGAGAAGCAGTCTTTTCTTTCTGGGATAACAAGAAAGTAAATTAAGCGAACATAAGAAGAGAAAGAAACAAAAACTCCCCGTATGGGAGGTTTAACACAGTCCTGTGACCACAGGTCTAGAAGCCCAGCATCCTGTAAGCATTCTTTCCCCCAAACAGTCAAAGTATAGCTTTTTGGAGCACCTGGGAAAGAGGAAGAGGGAAAGTTAACCCATTATTCGCTGGGAACCAGGTGGTGGTGCCCTTTCCCCACCCCAATCACATGATGTTACACAAATGGGTTGTCAAAAGAATCCTTTGTTTTATTTAAAAATGTATTGCTTCCTTGTAGCTTTGTGCATTATGGACCCAAACCTGCCCTCATTAAAATGCATGAGACAGCGTATGGCAGCTTGGCTCTTATGTAGTTTACATAAACAAACCTAAAGGCTCCCTTATGTCCAAGCACTACACTTTGAGCCAATTGCTGACTTCATTTCAACTAGACTGTCTTCTGCTGGATAGAAAGCAACACGAGAGATTCTCTTCATTAATTTATTTGAGTAGCTTAAAATGATACGTTGCAGAGAGCTCACGGAAAGTGAAAATGTAGTCGTCTTGTTGGTGAACTCTGTCTTACCACATAAGCAAGATTATGATGAACAGAAAGTTGAATACTGTCCAATTTATTTCAAAGTCTCCATTTTGCAAGTCTGCATGTGTATTCTGCATTGTCAATTAGGAGAAGTAAAAATTAATTATCCTTTTTATTAGCTGTGCAAAGCTATTAAGACACTACTGACCAGATCCTGGGCCGCAGCAGGCTGATGAGCATGTGATACTAAGGTGGCTTTAAAGCCTATCCTCCCTCCTACACTAGTCCATTGCTACAAAGCTGCTTTAAACTGTGCTGGCTATCCCCAGACCCAAAGGGATTGCTTTGCAGAGATTGCCAGGGCACAGGGAAGTTTTATTTATTCCTTCTAAAAACACAAGAACTTGGGGTCGCCAAATGAAATGAATAGGCAGCAGGTTTAAAACAAACAAAAGGAAGTATTTCTTCACACAACACACAGTCAACCTGTGGAACTCTTTGCCAGAGGACGTTGTAAAGGCCAAGACTATAACAAGGTTCAAAAAAGAACTAGATAAATTCATGGAGGATAGGTCCATCAATGGCTATTAGCCAGGATGGGCAGGGATGGTGTCCCTAGCCTCTGTTTGCCAGAAGCTGGGAATGGGCAACAGGGGGTGGATCACTTGATTACCTGTTCTGTTCATTCTCTCTAAGCACGTGGCATTGGCCACTGTCAGAAGACAGGATACTGGGCTAGATGGACCTTTCGTCTGACCCAGTATGGCCGTTCTTTCTGCATTATATGGTGTATATATAGAAGCCAGTTCATCCCTGCTGTAACTCCATTGATTTCAGTAGAGTATTTGACCCATGTAGCTGAATCTGGACATTTTTAACTCCCATTAGGCCACTGCATTGGAGCCTGCACAGTCATTCCCAGCTGTGCACAGGGAATGCAAAGTGGGATTAAAGTACTACCAACTCAGAACTGTCCACTCATTTTACCCCCACTTTGCACACGTCTAAATGACTACACAAGGAGGAGGGCAGTGGACAAGCAGACCCATTGACTTCAAAGGGAGAGGCGCTCCTTATATACCATGGAAAATTGGGAGTAATTTATTTTCATGTTAGCAGTTAAAGAAAGGTGGCTAGTAAATTCTTTTGATGACTCACACCACTAATCAGAAAATTAAAAGAAAAATAGTCTTTCCAGTGTCATTTCTTCATCTTTTTGTTTGATTTTGAGAGATGAAAATATAAAAAGATGCTGTTTGCAATAACTCATTTCAAATTATGAATTTCCAGTAATTTCTTCTCTTTGAAGATGTTGCATACAACAAACAGGTATACAATCCAATCCTGGAAGCCTTTATGAAACTAAATGCACCAGAGTACTTTCATTGTATTCAATAGGGTTAGTCATGGACTGTTCTTGTGTTCACATGCTTAAATGCTTTGAAGGATCAGTATCATAGCCATGGACAGGGGCGGCTCCAGGCACCAGTGCAACAAGCGCGTGCCTGAGGCGGCAAGCCGCGGGGGGCAGCCTGCCGGTTGCCGTGAGGGTGGCAGTCAGGCAGCCTTCGGCGGCATGCCTGTGGGAGGTCCACCGGTCCCGCGCTTTCAGCGGCGGGGACGCTGAAGGCGCGGCACCGGCGGACTTCCCGCAGGCATGCTGCCGAATCTCTGTGACCAGCAGACCGCCTGCAGGCGTGCCCTGGCCATGGGGCTTGCTTTCATTAGAAGATTGTGTTGTGTTTGAACATAATGATGAAAAGTCCAGTTAGCTGATGCTGACCGTGTTTGGCTGGTGAGTGTAGACCAGGACAAAAAAAAAAATCACATTTAGTGTTGTGATAACTAATTTGGAATAAATCTGGGTCTCACCCAGGTGGGTAATTGGGAATGGATATTTTGAGGTTAAAAAGGAAACCACATAAAACACACCAATGAGAATCAAATGAACTTAAGTCTGATATTACAAACCCTTTCTTGAAACCAGCCCTGGAAGGTTCTGAAGGAGAGGTGTGATGCATAGGAAGAGAAAAGGCATTCCAGGCATAAAGGGAGCATAAAAAAAGGCAGAAATGCATGAATTGGAGAGTGGGAGCAACAAGAAGAGTAAGGCAAGGGTAGATAATATGGCATAAAATGGGAAGCAGGGAGAAACAAAGGCAGAGATGTGGGTAGTGACAGTTATGCAGAACCTCAAAGTCAAGACAAGGAATTTGACCTGCGTGGAGTGTGAGCCAGTGACAAGAGTCGAAGGTGGAGTAGTGACGTTCTAATTAGAACATATTGAATAGACCAAAAAGAGGTGAGAACCATGGAGCTGAAGAGGGGGAGATAACTTAGTCCAAAAAGGAGAAAAACCATGGCATGAAACTAAATTTTGGAGAGGATGCAGAGCTAGTGGCCAGACTCCTCCACACAAAAGAATGCCTCAAATGCAAAGCTCTGTTGTGGCTCTGCAGCTTGGAAGGAGTACCCCAATACAAGGAACATTTTCTCAAGCTTGACACAGGATTTGGTCCCGGTGTATTGACCTTCTGGAATCTCTTTGTTTTCTCTTTCTTCAGCCAGGCCTTTACCCCAGGCACTGCAAGAAAGGGATTATTGTGAAAAGTGATCATCATCACTGCCTGACATCACTGTGGATGCCATCTTCTCCAAGATATCCAAAGATAGCTTCTCAGCATCTTTATTGAAGGGGCAACTGGGGGATAGAAAAGTGAAGTGTGCACTGAAAAAACAAAATGGTTTTTCTTGCCCTTAAAGCAGGGGTGGGCAAACTTTTTGGCCCAAGGGCTACAACTGGAAATAGAAATTGTATGGCGGGCCATGAATGCTCAGAAAATTGGGGTTGGGGTGTGGGAGGGAGTGAGAGCTCTGGTTGTGGGTGCAGGCTCTGGGGTGGGGCTGGGGATGAGGTGTTTGGGGTGCAGAAGGGTGCTCCGAGCTGGGATCAAGGAGTTCAGAGGGCAGGAGGGGGATCAGGGCTGGAGGTTGGGGCACGGGGAGAGACTCAGGGGTGCAGGCTCCGGCTGGCGCTTACCTCAAGTGGCTCCCAGAAGCAGCATCCATGTCCCCACTCCGGCTCCTATGTGGGAGCCACGGCCAGGCGGCTCTGTGTACTGCCCCATCTGCAGGCGCCGCCCCGCAGCTCCTAGCCAATGGGAGCTGAGGGGCGGTGCTTAGGATGGAGGTGGTGTACAGAGTGGAGCCCCCTGGCTGCCCCTACACGTAGAAGCCAGAGCGGGGCCATGCCGCTGCTTCCGGAAGCAGTGTGGAGAGGCCCCCGACCCTGCTCCCCAGCTGGAGCGGTGGAGTGGGGCCATGCTGCTGCTTCTGGGAGCCACGTGGAGTGGCCCACGACCCTGCTCCCTGGTTGGTGCGCCGGAGCAAAGCAAGCCCCAGACCCTGCTCCCCAACGGGAGCTTGAGGGTTGGCTTAAAATGGCTGGTGGGCCGGATCTGGCCCGTGGGCTGTAGTTTGCCCACCCCTGCATTAAAGGATATGTTCATCCTCCTCTTCCCTGCAATTCATATGCCCAATCTAGAAACAAACTACTGCTACATGCACCAACAGCAGTAAAGAATCATAGGACTGGAAGGGACCTCGAGAGGTCATCTAGTCCAGTCCCCTCCACTCATGGTAGGAGGACTAAGTATTATTGGCAGAACTAATGTATTAAAGAATATTCACAATAAAAATAAAGAAAGAAAATGAGCTACTTTAAAAAGGTCAAAACAGCCACTTAAAAAGATGAATTAGTTGCAGTTGCAGTTGTGAGGAGCTTCCAAGTCCATTCAAAAGGAGAAAGAAATACTCCACTGCCTTGCCTCTTGGGGAGCCGTTACACAGGTAGAGGCGATTCATGCCAAGGGAGTTTTGGGGAATCACTTCTCAAGCGATGGTCAGAACTTTTAGCTAATCTAATCCAATTTGCCATGAACCAGATGCACTATATCCACAAAGTGAAGGTCTGTTGACTAGGTATCTTTAGAGAAATATACTAGGAAAACACACAGATTAATGTAATGAGCATGCATGGTCTAATACTGCTCCTTACTAAGAAAAGGGATTTTGCTATTGACGTCCATGTGAGCAAAAGCAGGTCTACAATTAGGACTGCAGCATTTATACATGCTATAGATATTCTGATCCTAATCAAATACTAACAAAAATGACTTGCAGTGTTATTGATCTCTAAATGCTTTCCCAGTTGTTAATACTGAATGAGAGTATTCAGTATGTTGAGTCTAGTTCTTCACTCTCACACACCAGGCTAAGTCAGAAGTAATTCCACTGAAGTGGAATTACTGAAGTGTAAAACCCATGTTATCTGAGTGGAAAATCAAGCCCGCAATATTTTACTTCTGCTTTGCTCTTCTCTAAATGAGAAACTAAAGCAAACATTTTAGCTACCCAAGAGAGGAGTTGTGAAATATCTACCATATTTTAATATGTAATCACACACTGTTTTCATAAATAGGATTTGAAATAATTATAAATACATCATTTTAACTATGACTCATCCTTAGGTTGTCTCCCTAAGTAGACTGCACATTTAATAATTAATGCCTTATACTTTAGCATCACTTATCACATTAGATATATCCCATGTTCAGTCCATTCTCTAGGAGCAAAATATATTGCCACTACACAGCAAAAACCAGACTACAGCCAGAATGGTATCCATATGAGAATATGATCATGAATTCCCTTGTCACACAATCCATGCAATGCACCCAGTCATTTTTGCATCAAATTCATATCTTCTTTTTGAGCAATAGCATATCTTATGGAAAGACGTTCAGTCTCAATGTAAAGACTGCAAGT
Organism: Chrysemys picta bellii; assembly: GCF_011386835.1. Classification (NCBI taxonomy): domain Eukaryota; kingdom Metazoa; phylum Chordata; order Testudines; family Emydidae; genus Chrysemys; species Chrysemys picta. Next base: position 107,551,041 of record NC_088792.1, read on the forward strand.
GATACAGAATCCACCACTTCCCTAGGTAAGTTGTTCCAATGGTTAGTTACCCACACTGTTACTAATTTGTGCCTTATTTCTAGTCTGACTGTGTCCAGCTTCAGCTTCCTGCCAGGGAGTGTGTTATACCTTTTTTCCCCCCTACTGGATGAAAGAGATGTCTACAGTCAGAAATGTCTTCCCTAGGTATAGGCCATGATCAAATCACCTCCTAAGCTTCTCTTGGATAAACTAAATAGATTGAATTCCTTCATTCTTTCACTAGAAGATGTTTTCCAAACTCTGAATCATTCTTGTTGCTCTTTTATGAACCATTTCCAATGTCGTTTTTGAAATGTGGACACCAGAATTGGATACAGTATTCTAGTAATAATCTCCCTAATACATTTTACAGAGGTAATGCCACCTTCCCGCTCTTACTTGGTATTCCCCTGCTTATGTATCCAACAATTGCTTTTACTCTCTTAGCGCCTAGTGTAATCAGGGCCGGTGCAAGGAAGTTTCCTTCCCTAGGCAAAACTTCCACCTTGCGCCCCACCCCCCCAGCCCTGCAGCAGCTCCCCACCCCCCTCCGCTCTGAGGCACCCCCCCCCGCAGCAGCCCCCTCCCTCTGCCCTGAGGCACCCCCCCCCCCCACGCGGAGCTCCTCACCCCAGCTCACCTCTGCTCCGCCTCCTCCCCGAGCACACCACCCCTGCTCTAATTCTCTTCCCCTCCCAGGCTTGTGGCGCCAAACAGCTGATTGGCGCTGCAAGCCTGGGAAGTGGGAGAAGTGGAGCAGCAACGGTGTGCTTGGGGAGGGGACGTAGCAGAGGTGAGCTGGGGTGGGGAGCCTTGCGGCAGCTCCCCCCCGCCCTGAGGCACCCCTGCGGCAGCTCCCCACCCCCCCGGCCCGGGGAGTCATGCGGCAGCTCCCCACCCCAGCTCACCTCTGCTCTGCCTCCTCCCCGAGCATGCCGCCCCTGCTCTAATTCTCCTCCCCTCCCAGGCTTGCGGCGCCAAACAGCTGATTGGCGCTGCAAGCCTGGGAGGCGGGAGAAGTGGAGCGGTGACAGCACACTCGGGGAGGGGGCCTAGGAACGCTGTAAAAAAAATTGGGGATACCGCTTTTTGGCACCCCCAAATCTTGGCGCCCTAGGCAACCGCCTAGTTTGCCTAAATGGTAGCACCGGCCCTGAGTGTAATGCTGTAACTCACATTAAAGGTTTATCTACTGTACTATTATCCCATAGTCCTTTTCAGTGTCACTGAATTCCAAGATACTCCCATCTTGTAAGTATGATCTACATTCTTTGTTCCCAGATCTAGGATTGCATTTGCCTGTGTTAAAATGCATGCTACTCAAATGAGTCCACCTTACCAAATGAGGAGGCTGAGACAGCAGCCAGTGGCAGAAGCAGAGATAGTCCTGAATCTTTACACTGCATATCTGAAGCATGGGTAATAAGACACTCCAGGAATGATAGACACTATATGCAATCTGTTTGCAGTATCCATGGCACACTTCTGGGACAGCAATAGAGGCAGGTGAACTGTGGAAGAAAAGCAAGGCAGAGGTGAGCCAGCAAAGCTAAACTTTGTCAGGACCAAAAGCCATGGTGGCAGGTCTGGACTTTATGGAGCCTTCATCTCTGTGTGCAGTCTAGACTCTCACAGAGGTGAAGATGCTGCCATCACTCAGCACAGCCAGGCTTTCTGCCGGATGACCTAGCTGACAAATTACCACCAGCTGCACAGCACAGTTTGTAGACTCTTTGCTAACAATTTCTGATTGTGTTTCTTTCACACATCAGAAAGGACCTGCTGACTTCTGGATAGCACTAATAAAGAAAGGAGTAAGTACAACACATTCGGCACACTTGAGAATCTGCCTGAAGCTAGCATGCCATACAGCACTGGAATCAGAACACAATATTCTCTGTGCAAGTAAATTGCCACTTATTGCCCACCTGAATTTCCAAAATATCCATAGATTTTTAGATGCAAAAGTCAACATGTTTTGTGAACACTTCCACAGTGAACTTGTAATGAATGTATTCTCCTTTCTGACTACAGGGAGTAAGAAAACAACATAATGTGGGCCTGAATGGCTACAGTGAGATGTATAGGACACACTTAATAAGTACTGTACAACATGGAATACACATGCTCTTCATAGGTAGCCTCTCCTCTCATTCACAGTCATTTCTTCTACCAGAAGAGAGTGAAAATCCCTGACTGACCAGAGATCATCTATTGAAATGGACCTGGAATACTCATAGTGGAAATCTCTACCATGATATTTTAATCCATTTGGAAGAATGACCTGAAAATCAAGAACAATACATTCAGAGCGTTCAAGTTGGCATTAGAATTACTATTTGCCTCAGCACACACTATGCTGTTCAGTCACAAATACTGGAGACTCCCAGGACAACCAAGTTATGTTTTCAGTATACAATGCTCATCTTTAAAAGCTTTTTATTTGCTTAATTATTATTAATTATTATTATTAAGTTGTCCATCAACAGTATTCCTTAATAAGTTTACCTGTATTTTGTGCCCCTCTTGTACCAAATGTTTACAAATCTATATATATTCTGCAATATGTTGAGTATCTAAATATCTGAGACAACTCAGTGTCTGTAGATCAGACAGAAGAAAGTATGTGTGATTTTGTCTGAGTAAAGAGGGAGTCGTGGAGGCAAGTAGCAGTTCTGAGTGAAAATTTTATTAGAGTTAACTCTTAGGTTAAAATGTTAACATTGTTTAAATACATTTTAAAATAATCCATGACCTTTCAAATGATATTCCAGGCTCCAGTAAAAGAAACTCCAACGCACGTGACAAGCAGTGACATGCCAAAACAGTTGCAAGAGAAAAATGTGTGTCCAGTGTACCATTCGTTTGGTATGTCAGGATGAATGTATTTCCTGCCAGAAATGCCATCCATGCACACTGGTATCCAAAGTGTGGCAAACAAAATTCTCTAATACACATGTGAAAATGAAAGCAAAAGCATGTACAAGAAGAACCCTTCACATGCATACATGCACAGAGAGTGAGAGAGCGTATATAATAATTTTTGCTATAGATTGTGAGATTTACAGCTTTGCAACGCCTTCCAAACCCTCTTTGGAAAAAAATCACAATGTTTTTTCCATCAGACCAGTTCACCTTGGTTTCCAGGCCAAAAAAAAAAAAAAAACACAAGTCGGGAAAAATGGTTGAACCTCACTGTAAACTTGTAGGCAAGTGATGAGTTTCTCCATGTACATGTATGTTTGTGATGGTTTGTCGGTGTGCCAGAACCTAAAACAGGGCTAGGGACTATTCAGATGAGCCTGAGCCACAAAGTGCAGATCCATTCATATGGTAAGGACGTATGTGTTTCAAACACATAGACAGGACGGAGTATGCTTTGTATATGTTAAATATATACGTGTGTGAGTATGTGTAGAAGTTATCATATATAAAATCAGCCAATTCATATTAGTTCATATAAAAGTTAACATATCCTACCCAAGTCCAACACATACCACATGTGATTCTTATGTAGGGTCAGACTTTACTTCTCTTGGTCATGCTGAGTAGTATCATACTCAGAATTCCCCACTGAAATTGGCGGGCTACACAAAGTAAGTATTGCATCACGTAAATAAAGGTGGCAAAAATTGGCTCATTGCATTCACATAAGGGCTAACTTGTGACTTGGACTACAAACCCCTACAGGGGAGTAGAAATCACTGAAACCTCATCTGAGGGCTATCTGGACCTAGGATCTGGGAATGCAGGAGTATTCCATCCTGGAGCAGGTGGGCGTGGAATAGGTAGAGCCTTAGCTCCACCCTTCTACATTCCAGCTGGTGCAGCTAAACCCAAATAGAACTGGCATAATTTGTTGCTGGCCTAGGCCAACAGCAAATTACTTCCTACCCATAAGAAGACAGTAGTAGGTGAGGAATTGGGATTCAGGCGTTCTCTGGTTGTCCTGCACTAATGCAAGTTATGTTAGCTTCACTCCTCAGGGCTGGGCTTAAACACACAACCTAACTTATATAAAACTATGGGGCCTATTTCTATCACCCTATAATTCAGTAATACCTTCTTGCATGAGTGAGGTACTACTGAATGTAAGGGTGGCAAATCTGGGCTATGCATTTATGTTTCATATGGGATCACCCTGAAGTACAAGGGTGTTCAGATCCAAAGTTTGGGTTAAGGTCCAGCACTAATGGTCATACTGGAAGGGGAGAGGACTATTAAGGAGGCAAGGCAGAATCCTTTGAGAGCCTGAAGCAGATAATTGTCAGCAGTGTGTGCTACTGACTCCTTCATATCACTCCCTCTTTTACCTCAGAGCCAATGTAATATTTCTTGCTCATGCAGACCAAGAAAAATTAAATGGGGAAACTTAGTTTGAAAGGAAAGTCATTGTTTACTTCACTTCCGCAGCACTCTCGGTTTTCATACCGAGTGACAGCTTAAGACAGCTTTGGTTTCCGTATGATAATTATTTTTGAAAGATTACCTGCTCTTTCGGTTTGGTTTCAGTAGGAGTGAAGTAGCCATTTTATCTTGTTTATACATACACTAATACATGGGCATTCTCCCATCCACCTGTAGAAAGATGACATTTATCCATTAAAAGAAGTGCGAACATAAAAATCTTCCATAACAGAAAATATAGGCAGATACTGGGAACACAAATTGTAATAAGCTTTTAAGTTAATATTGTACACAGATTAGCGCTCCATAAGAGTATTACCTGTGTGTAATATCTTCGTTTTCAAGTGGATTTTTTATGTATGTTTGGACTAGTCCACCTTTACAAGATTTTTCTTTTTTTTTGCTAAAAGAAAAAAAAAAGCAGTTAAGAAATATTGCTGAAATCCTTATTTCTGCATTGATTTTGCGGAATGACTTTCTGGGAGTCCTTTAAAGTGGAATATTTTAAGAGATTAATAGGAAGAAGTACTGTGCTCCTAAATCTGTCTCTCCTTCACCCTCCCCCACTCCTTTTTTTTAAGACACTATTTGATAGGCAATTATTTGTATTAGCTTCCTGTGTAACAGAATTGCATACTAAGCATTACAAACTGACCGCCTCATTCATTATGCTAAAACACACAGCTGTTTCCCCCTGGCTGATGAAATAAAGCACAATAGCATACTAGCCTATGACTCTGCCTGCCAGAGTCAAAGAAAGACAGAAAAAAGTTTGACCTCTACTCTAGTTCAAAGATTTTTACACACACACACACACACACACACACACACACACACACACACACACACACACACACACACACACACACTGCTGACATTGAATCAGGAGAGTTTTCCCTTGCAAAACTACAACATTAGTATATGATCCCATGAGGCAAAAATTATAGCTTGAGCAATAGTGACAACTTTAGTTAAGGTTGCTAAGGTCCTTTCAAAAGACTTCTTTTCTATTATTGATGGAATTCAGGCAGAGAACCTACTTTTATCTGTGATATCCTCTGCCTTTAAAAAGAACTTCACCACAGCTGACAATAAGTATTTCTTCAATAACTAACAGCTATGCATTCAAACAAAACAAAAAAGGACATCTACAATGACACCATCTAGTGATACTCAATAATGTTACAACATTTTTAAAATTAGGGATAGATTCTGCCACTCCTACTTACTTTCAGTACTCCCTTACTCCTCAAGTAGTCCCTTTAATTTCAGTGGGACTTCTTATAGAAGAAGATACTTCTTACTAATGTGGAGGACTATAATTAGTTATACATTACAACCCCATTGGAGGGAGGTCATTATTATCCACGTTTTACAGATGAGGAAACTGAGGCTCAAAGGCCTTATGAGTTACCTAAATTCATGGCAAATAGGAAATAGAACTCAGGAGTTCTGCCTTTCAGTCTCTTGCCGTAATTACTGAACACCTTACCTCTGTAGAACTATTCTTCAAAAAGTGTTTTAACCTCCTGTGAAAAGTAGGAAGGAGTTTCTCTCTCTTTTTAAACATCAATGAAAGAAGAGACCCTTGTTTCCCTCACTTTTGCATAGAAGCATCCTATCTCTCAGAGGCAAATCATTTGATATTTTAGGGCTTGATTTTTGTCAGCTTCACTCATGCAGCTAGTATAGCCTTCCATGGGATTTCTCCCAGAGCAAGGTACTACTCAAACTTAGTAAAAATAGCACAATTGGGCTTTTACACATTATTAATGACCTTTTAAAGAATTCTAAAACACAGCAATATCCTGCTATCTAGAACATCCACATGAAGAAAACAATACATCAGAATAGAACATGTGAATATAAATGATACTAGAGTTCTTTAAGTGAAAGAAGAACATTTCTGGACCTGGCTTTTAAATGTCTCTAAGATTAAGAGGACAGTTTTCCTTTTTGGCCTTCTGCCATTCTGTTAGCAATGTCTCAGTGAGCAGTGTTTATATTTCACATTGTTAAGGGTAATCCTGAAGACATATACAATATACCATGCCTACAGCTGGATCACTGGGAAAATGGAGGAGGATGAAAGTGTAGAGGAGGCTGAGGTCCAGCACTTTTATTTCAAGCTTTTCTTTCCCTTTCAGCCAAGTTAATCAGCAAAGTCATAAATTAAAGGTTTATTCCTAGACATCACATGACTTACTCAGAAATCATCATAATCACAAGTTTCTTATTTATTGGTTCCACATATAGTGGAAAAAAATGCTCAAGGAATTGTTTGCTGTATCAGTACTTAGTCACCATTTGTGGGCTTTCCAGATAAGTATTGTAATATGGTCTGCTTTCTTATCATCTATTATCTGAAGTTAGACACAACTGAACTAGATTATTGCTGCTATGTTTTATTTGTTTACATTTTTCAGCAAGGAAGCCACAGAGCAGTTGCATAAAACTCAACTCCATATACTTCCTTCTTTCTTCCAAACCATACAAACCCCCACTGGGTCAAAGATTAAATAAGTTTATTTTGATATGTTTATTCAAGAATTTGGGCAGTAAATGTGATACTGAGCATGTGGAAGAAGACAATTCCTTCCTTTCATTCCCCATTGCAGTATAATACAACACTGGTATGTGCTCTTTATTAATTTCCTAAATGACTTTGGTAAACTGAGACAGTGGTTCATTTTATTAATATAACTTTGTTTATGGGGGGAAAAAAATGAAGTCCCTAGAGAGGCTGGTATGCTCTGGCAGATAGACACTTCATAGCCTCCCATTCTCTTTTAAGGTTAAGTTCAGCAATACATACACTCACAAACAGGGTCTATATAATTTTACCAGCGTAGCTGTCCTCAAAATGTGTTGTAAAATAATATTTTTGTACCAAAAATTAGATGAAGTTCTGCCCTTCTTTGGTTTGCGACTCATTCATGGACCCTTTCATGATTTCTGCAAATCCATTCATTATTAGGAAGAATTTCCTAAATACAATGGGTGAATATTTTTCTGCCTATATGTACTTGCAAATTGTTACTGTGATTATTCACTGTTTTTGGAGTGATTGCTCATGTGATATTTCTGATCCCTGATGAGATGATTGAAATAGTGCAACATGAGAACAATGAATAACAGCAAGTAGTATACGTTTATTAAAAATTGTGAAATTTTGGATTTTCACAAGCATTTTTGTAACTACCCAACAGTCATCTGAACACACTGAAATGAAAAACACTGACCCCAGAAATAACAGTGAATTAAAGTCAAGTCACTAATTCACAAATCAAGTCTTCATTATTCAGCCAACTCTTGTTATAGCATCAACTGCCTTTAACCACCTCTCCTGCATTCTGCCCACTGATGCAACTTCTTATAACAGATCAAACCTCTGATCAGCTTTGAACAGCTGCCATAGTTTAAAAATAAAATAAAACAAAACCAAACCACAAATGCTGCCCAGAAAATATTTCCTTCTTACCCCTGAATTGTGGAATTCCTGGTTTCCAACCAGTCATACTGGTCTGAGTCCCAGGACAAGCAACATTCAGTCATGGACCAGAGACAATTATGAGCTCCAATATAACACGATCCACCAGGGCCATAAATGAGAACTCTATACTTTCAGAAAGCCAGGAATCCCTCTCCTAACAGCCTAGGGAATTTGTTTCTAGTCCTGGTAAATTAGAGATAGCAGACTATGCATGGAAAAGCTACTTCTGGAAGTTTTTAAAATTTATTACATATAATTTTTCTCTTCCTCCAAAGTCTGTACAGTTGGACTCATGGCACTAAAGCAGCCTAACTTCATTACAGGTAGAGTGAACTGAAAAATAATACTAATATTAATAAAAAGCCCTGAAACAATACTAATACTGGTATTTTTCTTCTGTGAAATATTTGCTTTGTAGAGAATACACGATGATGTGGAAAGATAGATAGGTTTTATTGACATTTGCTTGAGATAACCTGCATAACTCACTCATGGTTTTGTTAATGATGATAATGTGGCCATCTCAAAGTCATGCTAGTAAAACTTTTATACCACAACAGCTTGTGTCAACTATGGGCCAAATCCTCATCCCACTGAAAAGAATCAAATTTTATCTAATGAGTTGAAAGGGACGAGGATATGTCCCTTTGCCCCACAGCTACTGGAAAGCATCGAAAACCCTGAAAATTGTTTTTCAGTGGCTTCTGGGGTTTCAAGCCCAGACCAGATAAGTTTTGATTTGGGGCCCGCTCACTTACTCAATGATGGCCCTAGGTATATACAGGGTTTTCATATATACAATTCTGTATAAAAGCAGACAGGCTTGAATAAAATAAGGATCAGCCTGAATCTTAGCCCAAAACTCAAAGGGAAAAACAACATTTACTCATTTGTTTAAGATAAACATATATTCTCTGCAGTTCTTCAGTTCAGTAAGGGCAGGAAGCAGAAGTACTGAAACACCCTGGGCAAAGGCTATTCTTGTAAATTTCCTACTTTTGCTGAAACTGGGAAGGACTAAAAACCTCACAAGAAAGCCTGGACTCTTGAGACTTCCAGTCTGAGTCTGAGACTTCTGGAGACTTATCCACAATGAACAAAAACACCAAGGGCCAAATTCAAAGCCAGGCTGGGAAATCTACAAGAACAGCCTTTATCATGGTATTTCTACTGCTTCCTGTCCTGACTGAAATCAGGAAGTGTAGAGAATGTGTTTCTTTAAACAAGGTTTTCTCAACCACATAAAGGTTCTGGTTTTGTCTGCTTTGAGTCTAAAGGTCAAGATCCAGGCAGCAAAGTTAATGGGATTGTGTGGGATGCAAGTTAGTGATGGAATTTGACCCATTGTTCCTCTAATGTCTCTAGTACTGTGATTTAGCCAAGAGGCCTCAAGTCCATTTCCATTTCTCCTGCAGACTGAAGCAAGTTGCTTAAACTCTTTATGCCTCAATTTTTTCACCTCTTAAAATGGAATAATAACCCTTTCCTACTTTACTGGGATATATTCAATTGATTGTTGACAAGTGCCTTGAGATCATCTGGCATAAAGCACCATAAAGGTGATGAGTATTATTCTAATATTCTGTCACTGAAGAACATGGTAATATGTTGTATTTCAGCTGTGCCAAAAGGAAGGACTGTACTGACAAAATCAAATTGCCATGTGATTTTCTTATAATGTTCAATTCTGCATACACTCGATCACTCTATTAACATCAAGTTGAACTGTAATAAGATGTACCAGAACATTAGTATAATAAAACTATTACAGCTCATTTCTATGTCACTGATGTTAATATTTAATGGACAGTGAGACAGGTGCCCCATTTTATGAGGCAATAATATGTTTCCTGACTGGATAAACTATGAATGCTGAAGGGCTGAACAGTTTGTCCCTAGAAGGGAACCAGATTATTGCTGAGGGAAATGGGACATCTATTGTAATGTCCAATGTTGTCCTGATTTAGAAAAAGGCAAAACTTCTTTTATTTCTCCCATGCTGCCTGACACTGTTTATTGCTGTGTTTAGCTGTTAGCTTCCATGCTGTGTTGGTTCAGAAACCAACCAGGGAGACTTCAGTTCCTTACCAGTGGAACAATGCGTGACTTACAGAACTGGAGGAGAAAGGGAAACGTTTTTTATGGTAGTTTGCATTTCTTAAAATCAGACTTAAACCACAGACTGGGGGAGGGATGACAGAGTGGAGATGGTTTATTTTTGTTAATTAAAAAGAGATAGTTGGACTCTAAAGGGCAGATTCTCAGCTGGTAGCCTTATTGTCAGGCCATGGCAATGTCTACACTACACAGCTTTTAGCGACATGGCTGTGTTGCTACAGCCGTGTTGCTAAAAGACGCGCAGTGTAGCTGTTTATTGGCTCTCCTGCTGACAAAAAACTTCCACCCCAATGAGTGGCATTACCATTGTCAGCAGGAGAGCACTCCTGCCAACAAAGAGTTGTTCACACAGGTACCTGTCATCGGCAAAACTTTTGTCTTTCGGGGTGTGTCTGTTTTTTTAATACCTCTGAAAGATAAAAGTTTTGTCATTCAATTATTAGAGTAGACATAGCCTCAGTCAATAGAGCCCATACTCCAGTGCTGGGATGTGACTCACAGAGGACAGCCTGACCACATGAAGGAGACTCAAAGGCTGCCATAGCATGAACTGCAAAAACACCAAGATGATCCTGTGATGTAGAACCGAACCTGACTGACTTCCATTAGCAGGGTCCCTTTTATCCTTTGGCCATGGAATTTACACCTTGCAGAGGAATTATCCTTCAGAATCAAAGCATTCATAAAAAAAAAAAAAAAAAAACAGGAGAGCCCCTACGGTTGCAGAGAATACACTCTGGTCACTTTTTTGAGGTTACCTCTGCAGAGTTGTGGGCATGGGTCTGCAGAGAGCCTGACACAATAGCGCTAACAGCTGTGAATTCCTGCTCCAAGTATCTCAGTCAAGGACCCATGCACCCAATGATTCTGCAGCAGTGGAACCTGACATTTTTACAACATTCTACAGAATTCAACATTTTGATGCAGCTAGATGCTTCAAATTTAGTTCTTGGGTTGTCACTTGCTCTCCAGCTTTCCCAACAAGGGAGAGGTAATTAGAGTACAGTGCATGCTTCCTGGACTATTCCAGGAAGCCAGGCAAAAGTAGGGGCCTAGGGAAGCCAGAGCCGGAGTCCTGCTTGCAGGCAGGGAGAGTGGTAAAGTATAAGCTAAGTAACTATGATGGAGGGGGATGGGAATGAAGGCTATTTACTTAGATTTCGATTTCTCTGAGGCAAAGGGTTGTCTTTTTGATCTCTGTTTGTACAGTACCTAGCACAGTGGCATTCCTAGAAGTTACTGCAATACAAATAAGAAAATAATATTTCCTGGGAAAACAATATATTAATGTCAGCACAGATTTTAGAGGTTGTTGCCATGGAATTTGTTCCAATTTTGCCATGGGATACACAGGGTCTTCTCCACGATGTAGGTAGTAGCCAAGAAGTGCTCTACACTCTAGGAACACATTAGTAAGTGAAAGGAAAAGGGCAACCACTCCGTCCTGTGGCCAAGCCCTCTCTTGCCCATTACATTCTGACACTGGAGCCTGGGCTCCATAGAATTACTGCCAGGCTGTGAGGACATATTTATCCATGCACCAATGTAAGCAGGTTGAGTTCAGGGTTTTCCAGCCTTTTCAGTGAGAACCCAGATCAGTAGCCAAACCCCAACGGGTTTACCTGGCCCTACTTAAAATGGAGATTATGGAAAGAAAGTGACTAGCTAGGCAACTGTGACTGAGAGAGTCACATTACCGGGGGGTGATGTGGTTCAGCACAGATGGGTCCTTTTATTGAGAAATAATAATACCATAGCAGTTCTGCTGGAATTTTCATTCATAGCATAATTACCTTATTATTTAAAGGGACCTATGTGGGTGGTCCCAGCAGGAAACAAGCAACTGGGTCTAAGTGCCTCTGTGGGTGGTCCAAACAGGAGGCGGGATAGCCAGGTCTTCAGATTCAAGCTTCCATCTCTGGGGGAAGAAGGTTTTGTGGGTGAAGAAGCAGAGAGAAACATTGCTGAATGGTGGGGAAACAGGAGACATGGGGGAGAGGCAGGACAAATAGAAAGTAGATTGAGAAAATGAAAATAAGGATGAAGTCATAACTGTAGATCCTTCCCAAAGTTCAGGGGTGGTCGGACCCAGGATTTCTACATTATGCCTTTCATTTGAATAGTAATGAGTTATGCATAACTGAAATAAAGCATAACTTTTTAACAGTGAGGGTAATTATATTTTGGAGCAACTTAACAAGGGTTGTAGTGGATTTTCCATCACTGGCATTTTTTAAAAATCAAGGTTGTTTCTAAAAGATGTGCTCTAGTTCAAACAGGAATCAATTCCGGGAAGTCCTCAACCTGTGTTATACAGGAGGTCAGAGATGATCACAATGGTTCTTATTGGCTTTATAATCTCTGAATCTGGAAGCATCACAATCCCCTGAGGTGCAGTAGCCAGGTACAATTACACCATTTACTAATGAGTAAACTGAGGCACAGAAAGGTTGCATAACAAGTCGTTGGCAGCACCAGAAATAAAACAAAAGGGGGCTCTGGTCTCCTAAAGGGTTACCAGGACCTGGGGTGGATCTGAAAGTGAGCTCCCAGTCTTTATAAAATATTCCATATGGCCAGTGTGACAAAGCCTCTAACAACCAAATTCATACCACTTGCATTCTTGTGGCACAGGTGGTGCAGACAAAAAAGTTGGCATATGAAAGGCAAATGTCTGATACCTTAAAACCAGGCTGCTCTGGTGGGGCCCTTTAGCCATGGGCGGCAACTTACCTGTGAAAAGAAAAACTCCAAATTAAACGCTCTCGAGATGGGAGAAAATGATGGGTTTAGAGTACTGAGCAGCAGCAGTAATTTTATGGAGCTCTGGAGAGACAAGTGGAAACTGCATATATACTCCTGAGAACCAACTGGATGGCATGGTATCCCATTAAGGGGGGAAATGGCTGCCAGCCCACAGACTTGTCAGACCTTGCCAGCTGGGGACCTAGATCACGGTGTAAGGTGACGTGCTGGATCTTAGCTCTTTTTCAGCTTGCACTTAAAGGGTGGGAGTAGTTATCGGTTTTAAGGAGTAGCTAGTGCAGCCTACATATTGTCCTGCCAGGGACTCTTGCAAATGGTGGGAGGGCTGTTTAACCCTAGACCACAAGTTCACCTGCCTCAAGCCTTGGCCAATAGGATTCCCGGTAGCCAGCGTCTGGTTGTCTCCTCAGAGTCATGGAGAATAACCCGAAAGATGAATCTCTAGCTGAAAATTCAGACTTGTGAAACAAAGGTCTAACAAAACTTTGCAAGTTGCTACTCTTGATGTGTCATCTTTAAACAGGTAAAAGCATAGAATTGGCCAAGATGATGGTCCAAAGAAACATCAATATACTTTGCATGCAGGAGTCCAGTTATTCAGGAACTGTAACCCAAGAACTGGGTGTGGGCTGTATGTGGCATTATATAGGTTGTAGTGGAAGGAGAAATGGTGTAGGAGTGGTAGTTTGTGAAAACTTTGTAAAACTATTTGGGAAATCATCAGGGTGAATGACAGTTTAATAGCTGTCCATATACAAATGAAGGCATGTGAGTTATTTGTGGTATTGGTATATGCCGCACAACAAGGCTGATCTGAGGAAGAGGTTAGGCAGAGCCTGCAGAACCTAGTAGATATGGCTGGACCTGATGAATTACTGCTAATTCAGGGAGATTTCAGTGCTCATACAGGCTCAAGTGGATCAGGCATTGAGCGGATACTGGGATGGTATCTAATGGGATCTCAGAACTTAAAGGGTGCTGCACTGCTTGACATGTATTTAAGCAATCAGTGGACAATTGCTAACACTTTGTTTAAGAAAAGAGAAAATCAACTTTACATATACTGAAGCAAGCACGCAAATAGATTTCTTGCTAATGCCAGTGAACCAGAGGGAATAGTTAATTATTATAAGGTTATCCCAAGCGAAATGGCCACACCCCAACACAAACCATGGTTTTGACTAGCAAATGGACCCAGCATGAGATTTGCTCCAACAAGACATGCATCAGAATGGGGAGACTGCGCAGCACAACTACAAACAAGTTTAAGGAGCTGGTCGCAAGATTTGAGCCAAGAGAGACACAAATTGTAACAGCAGAAAAGGAGTGGTGTTTCTTCAAAAATGTATTGACCCAAGAAGCTGAGATGCTATGTGAACATGCTAAGCAGGGTAGAATAGTGTTGTAACACAGAGGTGCAGAAAGCAATGAGAAATGAGAGAAGACTGAAAGGTGATGGAAAATAACCCTTCAGAAGCAGTTGTTGCCTGTAGAGCTTCCAAGAGAGCAGCAAAGCAAGCAGTCCAAAAAGCAAGAAACCTAGCTTCTGACAAGCTGTGTAAAAGAGTTGAACCAGTGCCCTCACCTTGGCAGAAAGAAAATATATGTGATTGCATGGACAAGAAACAAAAAGAAGATACAGTGAACACACCATTCAGAAAGGATGCAGGACTGCTTGTAAAAGGAGACAGTACATAACTGATAGCAAGAATACTATGAGAGGCTGCTTAATGAGGAGAACCCTTTATATGTTCTTTACACTACTATCATGTGAACCAATAATTATGGATGTTGCTGACCTGTCAGAGGCAGACGTCAAAGCTGCACTGCTAAAGAAGGTACTTGGAAAAGCAATAGGTCCAGACGAAGTCATGAAAGAAAGGACCGAAGCCTTGGGAGAGGCCGGTATACATTGGTTCATTCATGTAGTTTGGAAAGAGAAGAAAAGCCCAAGAAAATAGAAAAAGTCTATACGTACTGATACACAAAACAAAAAGGTGACAAACAACTGTTCAAAGTACTGAGGAATTAAGCTGCTGTCTCACTGCATGAAACTGTTAGAGAGACTCACAGATAGTTGTATTTGTTGAATAGTGAAATCCATTTTAGAAAAATTGCAGTTTGGTTTTAGAAAAGGAGAAGGGACACCAGATGGTACGTTCATCACTAGATGGTGGAAAAAAATGTTGGAGGGGAATGTTGAGCATGTTTGGGTTTTCCTTGAATTGGAAAAACATTCAACAGAGTGCCTAAGCAAGTGCTGGTGTCTCTGCTTCGATTCTGCGGGGTACCAGAGAACCTTGTCCCGATGGTGATGGTCTTGTTTGAACAGTTCTATGACAAAAGTTTGGGCGGCTATCAGTGTAATGGAGGGTTTTGAGTCAAAGGTTAGGCTCTACCAGGGCACGTTACTATTTATTATTGTGATGGACTTCATTAATAAGCAAATACAAATGGAAGGTGGTACAAAGTTGATCTATGCAGATAACATTACACTAATCGCTAATAGTAAGGCAGATTTGGTCTAGGTAATCAATGCCTGGAACAGAGAACTAACAAAAGTATGGCCTCAACATGAGTAAAGAAAAGACTGAGGAAAATGACTATACAAGGTACAGGGCAATGGAGAATCAATGCCACAGCCTCTTCATGCATAAAAAAAGTTGGGCACGTATTCTCAAGTTACTTAAAATTCCTGTTTGTAAATTGGCAATGAATTTAAGTGTGTCCCTCATGAGCATCAGTTCTATTTAATGGTATTTTATGCCACTTTGAAATGGAAAATGGATTTTAGTTTCTAGGGAAGTTTTTACTGGCTCCAGTTATACTGTTTAGATGATGTGGTTAGATGATGAATAGTAACTATAGGATGTCAGGCAGCAGAACACAGTTATGTCATGCTGAAGAGAGGAGTGCCCTAGATCAGTGGTTCTCAAGCAGGGGTCTGTGGCCCCCTGGGGGGCCATGAGCAGGTTTCAGGGGGGCCACCAAGCAGAGCCAGCATTACACTCACTGGGGCCCAGGGCAGAAAGCCAAAGCCGCACCGCACGGGGCTGAAGCTTGGGGCCCTGAGCCCCGCCACCTGAGGTTGAAGCTGAAGCCTGAGCAAGGGGCTCCTGTGGCGTGGGGCCCCAGACAGTTGCCCTGTTTGCTGCCCCCTAATGCCGGTCCTGGCCTTTATATGCAGAAAACCAGTAGTTGTGGCACAGGTGGGCCGTGGAGTTTTTATAGCAAGTTGGGGGAGGGGTCTCAGAAAGAAAAAGGTTGAGAACTCCTGCCCTAGATCAGAATTTTTAGATTTCAGACAGTTTATAAACTGTCTGGTCATTCCTTTGATTTAAATCTTTATCACCACATTTCAAACACATCCTTTTTGTGAGCAGCTGGTCACAGAATAGGTCAGCAATTTATAACCCAACCTCCCTCTCTCTCTCTCTCTCTCTCTCTCTCTTTGCTTTATATTGAGGTGTAACTTGCGGTAGCCTGAGTAATTTAATTCTCATCCAACAGTGAAGCTCCAAAAAGGTGAAGTCGGTTCCAGTCCATTAAGTTTAAATGGGCTACCACCTTATTTACTTACTTACTTTTGGGCTGCTGTACAAAAGCGTCTCTTAAATTCCATGTCTTCATTTCATTTCCAGTTCTGTCTCGCTTTTGAAGAGTGCTATTTTCCACCTAAGTGCAGATTGGAAAAAAAAAAAAAAAAGGAAACCCCCACAGAATTATAGTACTAAAGAAAGGAGAATGCTCTCAGTGCAAAATCATTTTGTAATTAAATTGTTTCTCTTTGATAAAAGGTGTCTGAGCTGTTCTTGCAGGATACTGTGGAAGCAGAGAAAGAACTGACAGGAAGGGATTGCAATGCATGACAGTTCTTTCTCTGCTTCCACAACACATTAGTTTTATATGCTGGATTATGGAGATGTTTGTGCAGATTTTCTTTATGTTGCAGAATTGATGAAAGAGTATTTAAATACAGCAACTGTTAGCAGACATTCCCCTTTTATTAGGTGCATCTGAAAGCCTTTTAGACCATGGCAGACTGCACTTCCCTACGCTATTAGTTATTACCAGCAGTGTAGCCAAATGCTTATCATATATAACTAAAGGACCTGACTCCATAAAGTGCTGAGTGCCCTCAATCCCCAACAGAATCCCATGGAGTGGATTATACTCAGCACCTTTCAGGATCAGGCTCTTAGGTAGGTTGAATATTTAACTATGAACAGCAGTAAATTTTTAATCTGGAATTCAAGTGACCTTTAAGATAGGAATCAGTTCTCATCACATGCAAAGTTTGCGCCTTGTCCCACTGAAATCAGTCTCCACAGGCCTCTGATTTTCCATAGCCACAAAGGCTAGTGGCAATTCTCAGCTTTGCATCCTTCTCTTCAGCTGTCATGGACACACCAATAAGCATTTCGTATCGTCCGACTCTGCCCAGGTACAATAGGACTTTTAGAATGGTATTGGGGTATGGCATAAGGAGCATAAGCACCATGGTACTGTGGGAACTCAATGCTCAATCAAATGTGGAATCGGAGTTCAGATCCTGAGCTTGGTTTCTAAGCCAACAAGCAGCCCCTGGATGGGAGGGAAACTGCTCATGCTGATCTTTAGGGACTCCCCCTGGCTGACATAAAGAGCAACATTAGTAGGTTCCAGAGGCTATCACATCCAGCCGTCCTCTTTTGGAGAGAAGGTCACAATGACATGGAGTATTGGATGGGGAAGTAATGATGTGCCCTCCTGATGTGCCCTCATTCAACTAAAGGAGGTTCAAAGCCATCACCCTTCCTACCTGCCCCAGTTCCTGTTTTGCTCCTTTTCTGTGCTGCTCGCCTTAGCTCTGATGTAGCATGGTTCATTCTCTGAAGCATCTGGAGCTGGTGCTTCAGAGATCAGGATGCTAAGGGCTTTTCACACTGCTGCTGCTGCCAGCATGAGAAAAGGGGAGCAGCTTTGCAAGGAACCAATACAGGAACCCAGAGGTGGTGGGAGGAAAGGAGACCCATCATGTAGTGTCTGTGGTGTAGAGGTACATACACTGGTATATATGTGTGTGTTTATTTGGGATTGATTTTGTCAAGCCCACTGTAGCTACACAAAGGGAACGTGAAAGGAGCCTTCTTTCACCCTGAGGCCAGGCACAATCATAGTCCTCGTGTTTTCCCACTGATGGCAGCAGCAATTGTATTTGGCAGCCTGGTTGGGGATACATGTTGCATCTTACCAAACTTCAGCCTTACAATACATCCTGGTGAAGATGGACTAGCGGGCAGAGTGCAGGTGAGGTGATCAATGGTGCATGATAAATTCAGTTTGTCACATGATTCTGCAGTTTAATTTACCAATTTGTATTTCGATACACACACACACAAAATGGGCCAGATCCTCAGATGAGGTAATTCAGCATAGCTCTATTGAAGCCTCTAGCTGAGGATTTGGTTCCATGTGTTTTGGCGGTAACTCAGTATTATTTTTTTCAAGTCTGACTCAGTTCTATTGTCTCATCAATGTCACAACAACTCACAAGTTATTAAAAATTCATGGCATTCTCTTCCCTTCTACAGCATTTCTTAATATTCCAAGTGCTTTGAATTCTCCACAGATGGCCTTTAAGACAGTTGCAGCCAAGGGTGTAGCACAGGGTATACAGGCTATGGCTGTGTTTTATTTTTGGAGGCAGGACTATGCCCACATTTTAGCAGCTGTGAATGCTGGCATATGCTGGGGAAGAAAAGGTTTACATTGCATAGATTCCAATAGACTGCTTTAGGACAACTGATTTTGAAGCAGTTGGGCTGATAAACCACCATGATTGATCCCCGATGAAGGGTGCTGTTTGAAGACTATTGTCAAATCTTCTGTTTTAGCTTCAGGAAAACTGATTCTTAAAACCCTCAAACTCTTCTTCTCCTGGTCCTTCTCTGTCATGCTCCCAGTCCCTGACAGGCAAAGGACAATGCCACATTTTACAGATGCATTCTTATTGCTTATTTTTGGCAGGGTTATAGCAGCTTTTTGCTAAAAGTTTGAGAACTTCTGCAGCGCGGATAATGCTGTCAAACCCACTTTTAATGCAAGAACTTGGATAATCAGAGAGGTACAGTGTAACAGGCTAGGGTGCTGATGGAGAGGTGATTTATGGTTTGTTTTCATTAAGGTCAATGTCCCTAGTCCACTGCTAAACAATGGATGATTAATTTCTGTCACTTTTTGGAATGTCAATTGGCCTGTAAAACATTTTTGCCAACGTCAGTGACCCAACCAGAGATATGATGCAGTAATTAGTAATCAAATTAGTAATCAAAACCCTGATCATCTTATTTAATGACTGCAGTCATGACAGCTACAGCAAGAGAGCTCACCCTTTGTAGGCATTAGTTTCTTAATTACGTAATACACCTCATGCTTTAAAGTATCCTTGCATTTGTAATAAATTAAACACAATTCAATAAATTAAACATTGTTTAGAGTGACATGCTGCAAGTGTGGAGGGACACTCAGCCCATGTCAGAAACAGAAGTTGAAAATCCCAAGGCTATATGTAAAGCTATGCTTTTGATTACTCTTGCCTGTAGTGCTGGGTGAGAGTTATTGTAAGGCCTCCTAATAACCTGTCCTAATCTGACCTGCAAAGCATCATCTCAGGCCAATGTGGTTTGGATTCTTCTCATTATTCAAGCTCTCTCCATTGTACAATTGGCAATAGATTCATGTCCTGAAATCACAGCCCACAACAAATCGAGGTGGGACAGTGCATCTCCAAGAAATGTAAGTAAGTCAATTGCTGCAACACCATTTTTGTAGAACATTGATGTAACTGATAACTGGCAGCATTACAGTGTGCTGCATGTGACTCATTCTGTGACATCAGAGAATTCCTCTTTTGAGACAGAAAAAAGGAATCTACAATTCACTTTTTTTTTCTAATACAGATCCTGATTCTCTCTTCCACCATGGTCCCTTTATTCCATGCCCAGTGGTGTAAATGGGGCAGAATTGGCCCCCAGGGAATACATCTGTGATCAGTGGGTTCCCTGGCTAGGGTAAAGCTAACAGAACAGTTCCAGGCTGGCCCCCACCTGGCCCCTGATATAGAGGGGCATGTCAGGAGTGGTGTGGGTCATTGTCAGAGAGCTCCTGCAATCCAGCTCTTCTCAGTTGGCAAATGGCTCTTTGAGAGGCAGTATAGTCAGAGTGCAAATTAGAGTAGCCTCAACTCCTCCCTAATTTATGCTGAAGGCCCCAGCACAGCCAAGAATTTGAGAGGAGTAAAAGTAGTGTAATGCCACTTTTGTCTCTGCACCCACACAGTTCCCTTGATGAGCACAGCAGTGAAGAAACAGGGAAATGGGGCCATAATGTAGTAGCATCTCAGCCTTCTTTTCACATACTACTGGCTACAAGGAATGGTGTAGTGCTCGCCAGCCATTTCAGCCTGCTACAGAAATTCCGACTCGAAGGGTCAGACAGGCTCCAGGTGAATCCAGTTATCCTGCCTGACTGTTATGAAGGTGCTTGCCTGAAGAGATTAATCATACTTTGTTGCATGAAGGTTGCAACACTTGTGCTCAACCGGATCTCTGAATGAAGCCACCTTCACCCCCGGTTCCTGTGAAGTATGCCCTGAGCTCCATCAATTGAAGCCTTCTTGTTCATTGCAGCTGCCACTCTCGGACCCACAGAAGATGTCTCTGAGACAGACAGAGAATGGCATATTTAGGAATTTGAAAATGGACCCATAACTAATGGGGCCTGCCCTGCTTTTCAAGTGGGCTACTGCATGTTGTATCAGCTGCAGTGAAACATGAGACTTTTCTGGTCAGCCTCAGATAGGTTGCATAATAATAGTCAAGCTTGGAAGTGATGACAGTGGACAGTTTGCTGCTACCTATAGATGGAAGAAGGCTTTTTGAGTCACTCCCATTCTAGTGGAGTCTAGGAGCAGCAGCAATGTTTGACAGTTGGGTGGCAGCTACCTTCACTTGACAATGCATTTATAGTTCATGCCACGTTTTCAATGCACTTTTCTCTGCTAATCAGAATTACCACTATTTTGCTCAGATTGAGCCAAAGTCAGTTGTTTTAAAGAGCTATGTCCCTGGGACCTCTGCCTTGCAGCATGGTGGTGGGGTAGGGGCTTCTGACCAGTGGGGAAGGGCATCTTGGGGCTTCAGCCCTGTGGGGTGTACTTGCAGCCCTGAGCCCTGATAGGTGCCTCCTGTTGGGCTGAAGCCCCAAGCCCCGGCAGGTGTGCCCCTGGTCTCGAACTTCTGAAGATTGTCGTATGCGGCTCAGAGGGTCAGTAAGTTTGGCCACACCTGTCATATAGATTTGACAAGGAAGGGTCAGACTCTACCAGTGAAGGCCTTCAAAGGGGATGAAGAGCACCCTTTGGAAAGACTGCATCCAGTTTAACAGAACTCCATCTACCCTCACCACGTGGGTAAATCAGCTTCCTTGGTTCACAGTGCCAATAGTCTAACAGTATTTGTATGGGCATTTCACCTTTCTGAAAGCCAGAAGATTGTCCTTCAGTGAAACCAGAACATTCTCTGTGCCTGGTCTGGACCCTGGATTCAGGAAGAAGTCAGATGCTGTAGGAGATTCCAGTAACCTTCTACATGGAAGAGACCTTTGAGAAAAGAATGTCATGGGTGAGATCACTGATGTTTAATGGGTGTTTTTTGTTCTGTTTTTGAGCACAGACTAGACCTTAGCATGTTTAAAGGCTATTTGTAGCTTGTCCTATTCAAGCCACAAGGGCATAGCTCCTACAGTGTGGGTTTGTGTGCATGTGTGTGTGTGATGTATTATATCACATCTATCTAGATTGTAAACTCTTTGAGGAAGAGCTGTCTGTGTCTTTGTGTCTTGGACGGCACTCAGCACGTCGTCAGAAATAAGCATATAAATAAATTATGTCTATGTTTATACTTACGGGTGTACAAATGTCTAATTCTAATACTGGACTGAACATTGAATAACTGAAAATGGGTTGATGCCAAAATCCAAGCTAGAAGATAAGTAATGGATAAAACACTAAATAATTCAGCCACATTAATTATATCTTATGATTTTGTGCTAGTAATATAAAATACTTACATTCATCTTTGCTACCCCTCAGAACATAAATTATATTACTTTTCCTATTATAATTTGGTTAATAACTTGCTATAGTCATAACACGTTGTTTAAAAAAGGACAGTAGATGTTTTATCGAAAATAAATGGTACAAGTGCGGCAGGTTTTACGTATACCCTTATTCATAATTAAATGTTATCATTCCCATATTCTATAAATATATTTGGGCAGTTACACGAATTCCACAGAGAACAACTAAAAATTAAAGTCAACGGGGGGCCACTTAGGGATCTGGGGCAAAGTCAGTACTTGGTCCTGCTAGTGAAGGCAGGGGGCTGGACTTGATGAAGGGTAGGATGGGGCAGGGATTGGGGGAAACCAATTGGGGGGCAGGGGAAAGCTCTCCCCAAGGACAGCAGTATAGATGCTGCCTTCACCCTCAGAGCAGGGAGCTTGTTGACAGGGAGAAGGAAGCCAGAGTGCTGAGCTTCTGCTGGGAAGGACAGAATTGGTGGCTTTGCGAAGCAGAGTCTGGGGCAGAATGAGCAGTGTGTGTGGTAGAAGAGTGGCAGATGAGTATGAACTATTGTGTAGCTATGATGGGGTTTTATGTTTGTGACATCGAGGACTATTCTGCACCGCTTTCAGCTGCTAACCCAGCCCCAGGCAATGGTTGGTGATGATCCTGACAAATACTGTGGGGAGTTCCTAAGGGGCCCTGAAGAGGGGGAGCAAAGGGAGGGTTCTGCAGAAGTATCTCTGCCCATGAGCTCAGTAAATGACACCCCATAACAATAACCTATATCTAAGCTGTGCAATTCACTGCCCCAACATATTATTGAGGCCAAGCATTTAGCAGGATTCCAAAAAGCACTAAGACATGAATAATAAGAACATCCCTAGTTACAGTGGATGGGATAACAAACTTATAAGGGATATAAGCCTTCATGCTTTGGGTCATAACTAACAACTAATGGTCCAGGGGTACAGAAGCAACTTTCTTTATCGGCAGGTGATTCCAAATTGTCCTCTATAGGATTTCTTGCACCTTGTTCTGAAGCATCTGGTATTGGTCACTGTTTGAGCCAGGACACTAGATTTCAATGGACCTTTCGTTTGATACTGTATGGCATGTCTTATGTACAATATAGAATCTTCAGTCATTCAAAAGTGTTTGGTGATAGTCATCCAAGGGGCATCTCTCTTAAAAACACTACAGCAGTGGCTGAAAACCCTGCTGTAACACTAGTGTTTAGGAGCATTATTTTAGTATTTATATAATGGTTAAATTGCCTGGTGGATGTGAGATGATTTTTTTAGTAAATCAGGCTGATATTCTCAAAACAAACTCTGTGCTAAGATTATTGTATTTGTGTTGTACCTATTTTGTTCACTCCATCTGACCAATTGATTTATAGCTTGGATAAATATATGTTGCTTTATTTGACACATCAGAAAGTTTAAGTTCGAGCTGGTTAGACCCTGTGATAAATGAAAGGGGGGGGGGGTAGCTCCCTTTTATGAACAGCCAGCCAACCAGTTAGCTACAAAATCCCTTTTAGTAGCTGTTCTCTACTTGCTTTACCTGTAAAGGGTTTAAAAAGTCCATAGATAAAAGGAAGAGAGTGGGCACATGGCCAAAAGAGTTAAAGCAAGGGCTAGAACTTTTTAAAAGTGGGGAAAAAACTTCCCCTTTGTCAGTCTGTGGTGTTCTCCCGGAGAGGAAAGACAGGGCTGAACCTATGCTGTAAAAAGCTTTGAGCCAGGTATGAAAAATCATCAGATCATACCTGGAAACTACTCATTTGAAACCCCAGATATGTAAGTAGATCAGGAAATGTCTAGGAAGACGCGGTGAGGTTTATTTCTTTTATTTCTTTATGGCTCGTGGACTCCTCTGTGCTAACCTTGTTACCCGAAATTGGGCCAGCTAGTAAGCTTAGCGAGAACTAATGATCCACCAGAGTTTGGCAGAAAGCAGCACATTTATTATACTGATAGCTAAGCTCAAAAGAAAGGGGGGGGTCACACTCACACTCTCATACTCATGCTCCCAGGACAGGCACGGCACTGGAGATGTTAGGATCCTTGAAGGTAAGTGTCCATCACACTGTCCATCACTGTGCTCTGGAAGGTAAGTCTTCCCAAGGTACGATGGAATGCAATGTGGCAAACCACTGGCCAGGCGGTCCGGGCGAAGGGCCTTCATGGGAGGTACAAGCTTGTGAGTGCACTGCTGAGCACATGGCCCGTTCCCCTTTTAAGGACCTGCTCCTCATGGCCTGCGACCAGAGATGACTTGGCCGCATCTGGTTGGTCACACTCCACCTCGGGCAGTGTCCATGCATTGGGTGTGTGAGCGCTGCCTAATTAGAGTCCCAGACACCTTGTCTACCTGGTAGCTCTTCTGATCTTCCAGCTGTTCAACCAGCCCATTCATCCCACAAGCATTCCAGGAGGGAGGGGGAAAGCCACTTCATAGGTATTCAAAGAGGGAGAGGAGACATGGGTGGTGGTGGGGGGAGAAAGTGTAACAGACCTCTTGAGCATACAGGTTATACATAGCATACAGATCACTGGTGCTCCTACAACAAATTCCAGGTGCTTGTTTTGCTTGTAACCTTTAAGCTGGACCTCAAGAAAGTTATTTTGATGCTTAATCCTTATAAGTGGTTCTTTTTAAATCTAGCAATAGTCTGAGTTTTTAGATGTATTTTTTTCTTTTTGTTTTTAATATTTACCTTTTTTAAGAACAGGATTGGATTTGTGTGTCCTAAGAGGTTTTTGCATATGTTGTTTAATTAGCTGGTGGCAACTGCTGATTTCCTTTATTTTCTTTCTCAGCCCTTCCCCAGAGCGGGCTTGTGGGCACCCCACAGGAAGGAATTCCCAAGCGTGCCTTCCTGGGTTCTCAAAGGGGTGTTTTTTGTTTGGGGGGGGGATTGTTTTGTTTTTCCACTTGGGGGGTGGCAGCATCTACCCATCCAAGGTCAGAGAAAAGCTGTAACCTTGGAGTTTTAGCCCACGAAAGCTTATGCTCAAATAAATTCGTTAGTCTCTAAGGTGCCACACCATTAAATTAGGCTTGAATAAAGACTGGGAGTAGATCGTCATTACACAAAGTAAAACCTATTTCCCCATGCTAACTTTTTTCACCCTACTGTTACTCACACCTTCTTGCCATCCTGATTATCACTAAAGTTTTTTTCCCTCCTGCTGATAATTGCTCACCTTAATTGATTACTCTCATTACAGTTGGTATGGCAACACCCATTTTTTCATGTTCTCTCTGTGTGTATATATTCATCTTCCTACTGTATTTTCCACTGCATGCATCTGATGAAGTGGGTGTTAGCCCACGAAAGCTTATGCTCAAATAAATGTTAGTCTCTAGGGTGCCACAAGTACGCCTGTTCTTTTTGCTGATTCAGACTAACACGGCTACCACTCTGAAACCTGTTTCTAGGCAATTTGTTACACTGTTAAGTAGTTACGGAGCAGCATACTTACAGGCATGGGAATGTAGAGTTATGTTCAAGAAACAGGAATGGCCCTAGCAAAAATTGTCACTGTCTCAAATAAAAATACACTATCAAGGTGTTTTTACTATTTGCATTTCCTGGTTGCCATTTTGAATGCCATGCGGTGGAAAGAAGGAGGGGGATGGGACACCAAGGGGCTAGCGTACAATCTGCCATTAGTGGATACACACTACTAGCTGGGGCTGCTAATAACTTTTGCATTGGTTCATAGAACAGAAATTCTCCCCATTCCTGTATTAATATCCATTACAATGGATCCAGAAGCGTATCAGGCTCGTGGTGGCTTCTGTCCCTTTTTGTGTGTGCTTCGGGCTCTGCAGTAGGCCGCTCCTCAGGAGGACATCCTACAAGTGTGAGCCCAGATGGGGGTGGTGCTGCTGCTCCTGCACCAAAACCTCCTTTGGGATCAGTTGCAGCAACAGTCACTTCACTGTCCTTGCTTGGCACCTGCTGTTGGCTCCAATGCTGGATTTTGGGGCCAGCATGGTCATCATGCACCACAGTTGGCTCCATACGCAGCACCCGGTCAAACTCCTCATAAAACAGGCATGATGTTTGTGAGTTGCCTGAGATGTGGATCTGGTCCCAGCTTTTCCTGTACACAGTCTTGAGCCACTTAATCCACTCCCTGCACTGTTCACCAGCCTGGTAAATTTGCAGTCCTGCCAACTTCATCGCTATTTGCCGCTATGTGTGATCATTCCTGGTACTTTTTACTGAAGTCCACTGTTTTGCTGGTCTCGCCCTAGAGAGTCACCGAATTCGAGCTGTGCTCCCATGACCATGAAGCAGTGTGCTTCGCAAAAGGCTTGCTCTGGTCAGTCTCCTTTGCAAACACAGAAAGCTCTCTGATGGGATGCTTGGTGTTCAGAAGACAATAGAAGGGTTAATGCTGGTGTACAGCTGACCACCGAGCTGCTGCTGTATGCCAAGCAGGATTGCTTCCATTTTCCTGGAGTCGACTGGAGATTCTTGGGATAGAGAGGACAAAGGAAGATGGCCCATGCGATTGTGGGAATGGGATGGTGGGATACTTTTTTGGCAGACTACCAGGATTCAAGTCAGGGGGCTCTGCGTCTGCACTGCAAAGCAATAGGGCTCAAACCCTGGGTCCTGGCTTCACTTTGGCTTGAACCCTCCAGACCTGCAGGGTCCTAGGATTGAGCCCAAGTCTGAGAAATTTGTGAGTAAACAGAAGTGGGGTTTGGACTCAAGCTTGAGTCTGAGCCCAGACTTTCATGGCAATGTAGACATATCCTTAGAGATAGTGTTAGAGTCAAGATGGATATAAATTGAATCAAGGCTTTCAGATATAGTCTCTCTAAAGAATATTCTTCTCTGCCTCTCTGGCAGGCTTCCTAGTAGAGCACAAGCTAACGTTATGGCACAGAGGGAGCTCTACAAAGACATTTTGTGTTTTCTAATGCTAAGGCTTAGCCTTATCCATACTCAGTAATAGAGAGAGGCCTAGACTGCAACTTTGTGTCCAACTAATCTTTCCCTTTGGGAATATGCAAATAGAAAGTCAGATCTGAAACTTCGTATCCGTATAATGGGCCGCACCAAAACACTGAATCTAAGCACCGCTCTATGGAGACTTGAATCTGAAACTCCATAGCTTAGGCCCATTGCTACTCGTTAGTAGTTATCTGACTCCTCCCCCCCCCTTTGCCACTAGAGAAACATAGGGTGCAAAAAGCCATACACCGGTGTTAGAAGGGCTCTCTCTAAAAAAGTTAATTATTGGCTTCATGTTGTTTTTCTTCTAAAAGATTCTACTTGAGCAACAATTATGTCTTCTCTCGCCCTCCCCACCCCACCCCCCACAACCCTCTACTTCCTCACTAATGTTCATTCTTTCCTTAAGCTCCCCTTTCCACCAGGCCCTGTGTTGCAGTGAGCAGTTTCCAGCCCAGGAAGACTGAAGCCAGCTCGTCAATACACTTGAACCTGACTTCCAAGTTAAGACAAATACATGTTTCTTCATAGGCCCCTCCTTTATACTTCCCAGCCCTGTTACCCCTGTCACTGAAAGCCCAGTGCCAGGCACTGAAGGAAAATCTTTCCCACAGCAGTGCAGCTGCTCTACCACCCAGCTCCTGAGCATGCCTGTTGAAATCACATTAGATTCACATGGGTCAGGGGAGGTTCATTTTATTTTCTTTGGACTCAGTCTTGACTTGTCCCTGGGATACCATCTGGGTAAGGATGGAGGGTGTGCTACTGGATTTGGCCCTAGAATTTGAATCCTCTTCAGACCGCAGGATCAATAGTTGTGTCACAGCACAAGGGAGTGGATGCTGTGGACAAAGGAGGCTAGAAACAACATGTCAGGCCATATTGCTCCCTTCTTAATAGTCTTAACATGGCCACCTCTCTGTGTATAGACCATTTATCTTTCCCTTGCGGAACAACCAAATTATTGAATATCTAAAGATGTTCTTACTTCCATTTATGGCTGCATCTGACAGGTCCTGGACAGGCTGATCAGCCCTACCCCAGAGAGAGATTGAATTCACTCTTAATGTGTCTTTTAAAGAACATAAGACCACTAATACTGTCCACACTGGCTTGGACCACTGCTTCCCTAGAAATAAATGCATCAGAATGCCGAGCGTGTCATCTTAGGAAATGTTTATTAACCTGTTAGGTAAGGGTTATGCCTCATCAGTTAGCATTCGGCAGGATTTGTTAATAAAGCAATGCTCTGTTGCACAGTATGTTCATAGTGTGAAGAAACCCTGTTCTCCATAAAGAAAAATAAGGTGAAAACTTCTTTTGTTTTCATCATACATTTTAAGCAAAGGAACTGCAAAGGTCACTGATAGACCTGTCTAAATTACTTGACTCATAATTTTGCACTGAGGCAATGCAGCAGTTGTTCTCAGCCATTTCCATACCATGACCCTGTTTTCCATACCAGCACCTTGATCTAGTTGAGACTCACCCCACACCCTCCCATTTAGCAGTATGGGAAGGACTGAGTGGTCATCGATTCATGCTGAGAACTGTTGCAACATAGTGCTTTCGTAGTACAGTAGAACCTCAGAGTTACTAACGGACCGGTCAACCACACACCTCATTTGGAACCCGAAGTATGCAATCAGGCAGCAGCAGAGACACCGCCTCTTCCCCCACCCCACCCCCCCGCCGCCAAAAAAAAAGGTAATTACAGTACAGTACAATGCTAAACGTAAATTACCGGGGGGTGGGAAGGAGGAGGGAGAGTTGTCAATTTTTTTTTTAAAGGTAAGGAAACTGTCCCTGCTTGTTTCATTTAAATTAAGATGGTTAAAAGCAGCATTTTTCTTCTGTATAGTAAAGTTTCAAAGCTGTATTAAGTCAATGTTCAGTTGCAAACTTTTGGAAGAACAACCATAACGTTTTATTCAGAGTTATGAACATTTCAGAGTTATGAACAGCCTCCACTGTAGTATAATAGGTGCCTGCTGCTGAAACCTTGAACCAAGTTCTCCATGGGAAATATGCAGGCACAAACATTTTCTTTTGTGTACGCAACACCCTATCAGCTGTTAGCTCATGCACAGACGTAATTTGTATGCATAAGGCAGAAGTCTATTTTTAAACATTTGGCCAGGTACATATTTGAGTACAAACTTGATTTAAATGACTAGAATGTTTAGCAAGGGATTTTTGTTTTTGTTTTTTTTTAAATAACATTTCTGAGTCCCCACATGCATCTTTATCAGCTTTTCTTGATTATTGTAACACAAATGATGCCAAATAGTTCTGATGACTTTATTCAGCTGGATTCTTCTCAGGATGTGATGGCTGCTCACATCTACTTAGTCCTTGACAGGATAGTTAGGTCAGCATGATCCAACCTTCATTCGGTGACTCAAGATATCAAGAAAGCGGAAGAAAAATAGATCCTTGAGACCAAAGGTACAATGTGATTGTAGTGGTAAATGATGTAATGGATCAAATCTACACAACTTCAGAGGATCACAGATAGAATTTATGGTACTTGACAATGAGACTCTGCTCTCACACAGACAACTGGGCATCCATCCCAAGGCTGTTTAATTTGGCCTGCTAAATAAAGTCCATAAATCCACTGCTATTTTTCTGTGGAAGGAATTCCAGAAATTCATTCAAGATGAGAGTAAAAGCTTGGGGCTGTGGTTTTACTGGCTGTTTCCTTTATAGAGGTTCCCAACTCCCTCTCTCTTTAACAGATTTTGGGTAACCAAAGTGGAGCCTGGTGTGTGCTGTGGGGGGGATGGAGTACAGAAAGCTCTCCTCTCCAACAACAGAACTGAATTTTGTAGGTTTCTCTGGATCAGTTCCTTTCTCTCCATTGCCCTTTTTAAATTGTTGATACATAGTAATTATTTATTAGTATAGCACTGATGACAACCTGTACTCTGCAAAGAGGAAGTCCTTGCCAAATGGACCATACAATCTAACATAGGAAGACAAGTCACATAATACCACACACCATCCAGAGACCATTCAGGCTCAAAATAGGCACAATTTAAACAAAACTTTCTGTTGCTTGTTGAATTATTCATTGCAAATCAATTATCTAAAATGTATCCCTAGCTTGTCTGGAAACTGATCCTGATTTCATCCTCTAGCTTGTTAGCAAGCTTTTCACTTTGACAATTTGCTATTCTTCATTTGTGGCATGTGATTTGCTCAGCCAAATGACACGATCTTGTTTCTGTTCCCTTGTTGCAGAGACAGGATGGCTGAAACTTTTAAAAGAGAAGAATAACAAATAGCAACGCATAAAAAGCGAATAACGAATTCTCGTTTGCACGTTAATGCCTGGCTGAATGTCCTGTCTGATATGAAGACCAGACATTTGTGTGAACAAAAAGCCTGTCCTGAACTGAAATGGTTGTTTGCGAACACTGTTTTTGTCATACCCAGTCATCTGTTGCTGGAGGCTTCACAGAAATGGGTTTCAAGGAGCAATTTAAATGGAACCAGGGGGGTTGTTTGGATCATAAAGAAGGAAGGCTGTTCCAAGAATGAGAAACAGTATGGAAAATGGGCTAAACACAACATAACATAAATTCACACTTTCAGGAATTGTTCCATTACTTCTCTGACAATAGAGATTGTATATTGTTTGCCCACTGGGAAATTTCACACTCAAATTCCGGAGGGGTGGGGGGGAGGCTGAGGTTTTGCAAGTTAGATATGAGGATGATAGATATTGTAATGAACAGGCTGGTGTGTATGTGTACCACTGCCCTCTACTTGTGTAGAATCAAATTGCTCATCTCTGTGTCATAGACCCTATGCTGGTAATAGTTAAAGGCGATCTTTAGGTCCTCACTGTCACCATAAAGATTTGAGTGGCCATGCTGTTCTGCCGAATGATAACTATGAAGTTCCTAGATGGTCACAGATTTGTTACAGTGTGTACACACACACCTCTCTCTCTTGAAAGGGCCCACTGACAATAGTAACTTTATAGACCTGTTCCTCTGTTTTGTTTTGTTTTTTTCTAAAGTTTGGTTTTTTTAACCCCCCAAATTCCTATTGCCCTATCATAGTAAAAGGATGTTTGGGAGTTATTTACATTATTTCAAGTTCTGCAAAGGACATGATGTCACTGTGCGTTTAATCTTTTCAGTAAACTTAAATTTGTAATAGTTTTAAATCTCTGTAGGCCTGTACTTTATGCCTACCCTATATATACAATACGGAAAGGCTGAGTTTTCTCCAAATGCAGTGATACAGACAGGTTGCTATAGTCACTCTGGGGTCAGTTCTTATTCTGGAAAGCAACAGTTCAAAGCTAGAGAATAGTAGATTTACTCTCTAAAGCCCCCAATAATGACATTTATTGCATGTGGACACATCCTGCACTGAAGTAGACCAGGCTTCAGGGATCGGTCTGAATGCATCCATTTGCAGGATCTAGCCTTAAGTGCCTCCTGAGAGGAGCTGAGGACACTCTATTCCCATTGACTTCATTGATACTTCCTACAGGATCAGTACCTTGCAGGAGATGCTCAGTGTCTTGCAACATTGGACCCTTAATGTGTCATGTGTATGCTGTTCTCTCTGGACCCAGTATGTCCCATTAGTCAACCAGATAGATATTACATTAGCGAGGCCCCAAAATGTACCTCTATATAGATGGAGTTTGAGGCCTCCTAACTCTTATACTTAAAAATCTTTGAGACTATAATTGTACTTTTTTTTTTTTGACTGAGCCAAATAGGGGGACATTCTCTATACTTGATTGGAAAGTTTAGTTTTTGTGAATACATATGAGGTAGGCACAATAAACAGGGAAGAAATAGTTAGCTTTCCTGCTGGTTACCATACCCCTCATGCTGGTTTAGACACCTATCGAAATGAACCCTAATTGTCTGGACTGGAGGACTAATGTTTAATATTGGGATTTGTTTCCAGTTTTAGGGAACTTGAATTGCAAAGGATTTAAATTCTTTTAGAGTTCATTCAAGTGGGTATTGTGTGACTTTCCTGCAAAGTAAAACCTCAAATGTGAGTATGTGTCCTAATCCTGAATTAAATTATTCCATGATTTTAATGGTGACATAGTGGTAAAAAAGAAAAGTAGGTAACCTAACCTAACCTAAACTCTATATTCTTCAGTGAGAAATGGGTAAACTTACTTGTATTTACCTTTGATTACACCAATGATTTCTAATAATGTAGGGATAGACTGTTTAGGCTGTGTAGTACAATCTAGTCATTCATCAGCATATACAGTAAATGTGACCTTTTGTTCTTTATTACTTATCTTATTTATCTTTATTACTTATCAGCACATTTTGATGATATCTTGTGTTGGGTTGATTATCAATTTATATATCATCAGGAAGAGGAGACATCCTTGCCTGGTACTTCCCCAGATAGCATTTACTTACCAAGACTGAGTCTTAAAGGACTGAATAGAATGTCAGTCTTCGCAATAACTTTAAATATGTGTGTAACACCGATAGACCCCGGTCGTCGGTGGGCAGGACTGAACCTGGGGCCTCTGGAGCTTAGTGCATGCAGGGCCGGCTCCAGGCACCAGCTAAGGAAGCAGGTGCTTGGGGCGGCCAATACAAAGGGGCGGCACGTCCAGGTCTTCGGCGGAAATTCAGCGGCGGGTCCTCAGTCCCTCTCTTCCTCTTTGAGCTTCCGCCAAAGAGGAAGGGAGGGAGTGAAGGACCCGCCGCCGAACTGCTGCCGAAGAATGGAGCGGAGCAATTGAGCTGCCGCCGAAGTGCCGTCAATCGGCTATATATATATATATATATTTTTTTTTGGATTTCTTTTTTCTTTTCTTTTTTTTCCGCCACTTGGGGCGGCAGAAAACCTGAAGCCGGCCCTGAGTGCATGAGCTAAAAGCCATATAGCTAAGGCTGTAGAGCAGACTCATTAACTCTCTCTAAGTGGTCTTGGTGCCACTAGATGGGACAGAACACCACACCCAGGAGCTGTGTGGGTTACATGTGCACTATCCAATAATCAAAACTTTCCCTTGGCCAAATTTAGCTATCCTTGACTCAGAAATTGCTGCTCTACTTGGTTAAATGCCTTCTAGATATAGACATAAGTACCTAAAATATTCATGAACTATGCCAAAATAGGTATTGTGATAGGGTACATGAGCCCAGTTGGGGAAGGAGCTAAGTGATGACTATAAAGAAAAGTCTGGAGCAAAAAGGGCCTGCAGGGAGAAATGCTGCAATCACTCTCTGGAACTAGAGAATAGAGAGACCAGGCAGATCAAGGAGGAGGCCCAAGGGGATAGTTGGTCCTGGGATCCTCTACTCAGTAGAGAAGTCTGGCTGGAGCCCAGGAAAGACATGGAGCAGCCACCACTGGTGAGCCTTGATAATAAGGTGGGAATTGGACTTCTAAGGAAAGAACCCTGGGAGGCCTTCAAATGAGGAAACAAGATTGATGAAAGGTCAACTGCAAAGAGAGCAGAAGTAGGGTTAAATTATGCTTTCGGTTTGAGATTTATTGGGGCTTCGCAAGTCCTGGCCTTGAAAGAAGGGTGAACTTAGGTGGTGGGAAAGCCCAAACGATAGGTCATGGTAGGAAGAGGTCTAGGGAGCCAGCAGAAAGGCGTCTGATGGAGTAGATCTTGGCTGCTGATTATAGAATCCCTGAACTGGAACCCATAGTATTGTGAGAGCCTTGGTTCCCCTACCAGCCCCTGCAAAGGGGACAAAGGTGACTGAGAGCCCTGAAAAAACGGTGTTGGGAGCACAGAGACCAGAGTCAAGGCCGAAGACCTTTTGTAAGGGCATTAGACTGTTATTTATTGGACTTTCTGTTACCCCAGGAGGGGTGGGACTAAAGTATGACATGGCCTTCCGGGCAGGTCACAAGAAAAGGCAGATCCCACTGCAGGATTGGAGCAACCATTGGGAGGCGGTGCTAGAAGACAAAAGCCTGCTATGCCATAGCCAATCACAAAGGGTAGTGAGTATTCTTCCACAGTATCCAGCCACATTTTGGCAAATATGCTGATGTTTGGCTTTGTCCACATAGTTTTTTATATGTTTCTTTTGAAGATAAATAGCTAAAAGCAGGTATTCTCCTTCCATACCTCCTCCAGCATCAGAAATCCCTCACCCATGCTTCTGCTCAGGAGAGAATTCAGGCAGGATGAACAGAGCATGATTAAGGGCCTTGATCCTCAGTTTGTGTAAATCCAGTGTAGCTCCATTGATTCACACTGATTTACACTAGCTGAGGATCTGGCCCAAGGTGTCTATCAACTGTCAGGAAACTGTTTGTCGTCTTGTTTGTTGTTGTAATCTGTATTTTAAAAATTAACATTTTGTCAGTATCAGCAAACTTGTCTTAAAAAGAGGGCAATATGATCATAATGCAAGTTTACTTATCTTAATCCTCAACGGTATGGAGAAAAAAAGGGTTCAGACTTTAACCTTTCCCATGTATACCTATACCTATCTCATAGAGCTGGAAGGGACCCCGAAAGTCCAGTGTATTTTATCTCTCTGTCATGTCACCACTTATTTTTCTTCTCTCTGAAGAATGGCCTTATATTTGTTTTCTTCTCTCCCTATATATACACATATACATGCATACACACACACACACACATATTATATATATATATATATATACACACACACTCTCTCTCTCTCTCTCTCTCATTTGAACATTAGTACCAGAGGTACTTTATTCACTAGTCTTTGTCTGTCATTTGTTAGTGACGACATCTATGTTACGAAAATGCCTCATCCAAGCAAGGAAAATCATTAAGGTGAATGCATGGTTTTGATAAACAACAACAAAAGTTACAAAACAACAACAAAAGGTCCCAGTTAAGAGGAGAATATATATGCAGCCAGTTCATGGCTCTCTGCCCCAGCACTGTCTGCCAGAGCTGTCATGATGGGAAAATATAGTGTTCCACCATGGATTATCCTTGACAGTACTTAACAAAAATAGTATTTGTCTTCAGATTCCTCTCCTTCCCACATGCTCTACCAGGAGCTCAGTTTCCATCCCAGCTGCTGTTTCCTCCTTTTCCACTTCTCCTAGCCCCACTCAGCCACAGAACGCCTCCTCCCCGCCCTCAAGACCTGACTGCAGTGATGGCTGATGCCCAAAATGACTGCACACAAGCTGCCTCCTTCCGCCCCACTCTCCTACCCTCCTTTTCAGGTTGATCAGATTTTCAAATTGGAAAAATGAGAACACTCTCAGGGTATGCGTGTCACTGATGGGGAATTATTTGGGTGGGAGATAGATGGGAGACTTGTGGGGTCAGAAGAAGAAAGCGGCATCCTCTTCCCCTTCCAGAAGGGAATGTGGGGACACTTTACAGTAAAGGGCAGGGGGAAGAAAAGGGTATTTATCCCAGTGACCCCTTTACTGTCCTCTGCTAGGCCCAAGCTTTCCCCCTCCAGTCTAGCTCTTCTTATCCTCTCATAGTCCTCTAGGGACTCTTCCCTCCCCTTCTCCCACCCACTCCATTCCATTCTCAAGTCCAACTGACTCCATTTCCCTCGGCCCTCAACTCTGCCAATCCAAACCATCCTCTCCAATATCAGAGCCTCACCAAGCCTCCTTAGCTCTTCTCATACAAACACCCACGTGCACAGAAACCTCCGCCCCACACACCTATCCCCTAAGCTTTTCCTACTTGATGTATGTAGAACTCAGAACCACCCTTCAGCTCTGACCCTTCTCCCACTGGACACCCCAGGCTCACACCCTGCCCCTATACACACAACCCTCCAGCATCAGAAAACCCACCCTTAGCCTCAGTACTCTTCCCTTTCCTGGTTAACATTCACCATCACGAAGCTAAGCAGCTGCCCCACCCATGTCACAACATTACCCTTCCTGTTGCTGTGCTTGAAGAAGTAGGAGCAGGGAAGGACTATGGTTACAGAGAGTCCTGTACTGTGAATTATGCCACAGAAGCCTGTACTCCCTGCTCTGTGTCTCTTTCCTCTGCTGCTTGCAGTCTATATGCATCAGTTCCAGTCCTCCAGGAGTACCCTAGTGGTAGTTAGGTGTACTGCGGCCTCTCTGAATTGAGCAATTCCAGTCCAACCAAAGAGTCCTCTACAATATATCAGCTATGCTTAATATTAAGGTACAGCAAACATTCTTTAGCCTATAAAGCTGCAACAGTTTAGGCACTTGCTACTAAATGGGCCAAATTTTATCCTGATTTACAACCTGTGCAGTGCTATCGAAGTCAAGGGGAGTCAGTGTTGGCAGGTTGATAATCAGCACCATTGGAAAAAAAAAATCACACCATTTTTAGATAAGTGTGGATTTAGGTGCCTCACCTTAGACACTCAGGTTTGAAAAAGCTTGGCCTAAAGTGACTTGCCCGAAGTCAGAGTCATGTCAATGGAACAGGAGTTCCTGGCTCCCAGTTCTGTGATCATACCACCTCTTCGTTGGAAACTATTGGTCTTACAGACAGAGTCGAGTGGGTGGAAGCATCCCCATCCTTCATTATTCCTGACTGCATTTGAGTACTGTTAGATTTGCACTTTCAGGAGCACTATGATTCACTGAATAATTTAAAAACCTCTGTATTTATGATGTGGGTATGCAGCCACTTGAACGTAAAACACTATACTCCCTTAAACAGAAAACATCCAGGGATACTGGCTTAAAGTTGTGTCTGGGATACTAAGTAGTCTGAGGTGTTTGTTGTCTCATGATGCTATTCCGAGTCTCAATATTTGGTGTCTCTCTTAAAGCCCTAGCTCCAGGAGTCAAGTGAGGATGTTTGAATCTCAGTTTTCATTTCAGGAAAAGTAAATTTCTATCCCTCATGGCAATGGAGAAAAGTCTGAAAATGTGAACTGAGTGCACCTTAAAGACTTAAGCTAGAAGGCAAAAAAACAACAAAACATTTTTTTAAAACAGTCATCATTTTTAACCCAAACTCAATTTTTAAATACCTTGGTTGGGCAATGTTGGGTATACCTTGACCTCTCACTTAGGGTATGTCTACATTGGATTAAAACAGCCATGGCTGGCTCATGTCAGCTGACTCTAGCTCGTGGGGCTTGGATTGCAGGGCTATAGAATTGCAGTGTAGACATTCAGGCCCAGGCTAGAGTCTGGGCTTTGAGACACTACAAAGGGGGAGGGTCCCAGAATCCAGATGAAGCCTGAACATCTACACTGCAATTTTATAGCCCTGGAACCTAGGCCCAAGTCAGCTGAAATGGGCCAGCCACAGGTGTTTCATTGCAGTGTAAACATAACCTGTGGGTACATGTACACTGTAAATTAAAGTGTGATTGTAGTGCAGGTGGCATACCAGCTCTAGCTTTATTCTAGCTAGCACAGGTAACAATAGCAGTGAGGACATGATGGCATAGGCCTTTGTGCAGGCTAGCCACTTGAGTACATACCCTCGGTCCCTGGCATGCTTGAACTGGGGAGAAGCCTGTGCCACCACCTCATGCAGAAGCCTGTGCCACCACCTCTGCACTGCTATTTTTACCCACGCTAGCTAGAGGTCTACCACCGCTAAAATCACATCTTAATTTGCAGTGTCTCAAAACACTCCTCTGACCTACCTGAACCAAGCAAGAAAAACATAATGTGGAGTTTGAGCTTCTCCTAGCAAACTTGAATGAAAACTGGAGACCTGTTCTGGAGAGGACTTTGTGGTAATGGGTACTTATCTTTTTTCTTTAAAAAAGAATAGCAGGAAACCAGGGAGGAGGGGAGTTGGGAAAGTTCTAGGCAGAAGCTTTAAAGAAGAAAGCTAATAAAGAAGAAAGATGGAACAGCTTTGGCCATAATACTGTATGCCTTAGTCTTATAAAGTTTCTTGTTCAGTGTTAGAAGATAGTGGCTTTCTTTGTGATTGTCACACGAGACTCTTTGGGTAAATTAAGCCTTTCTGGGCAATGTCAAACACATCATGACAAGTAGTACAGGAAGGGGTTCAGGCCTGTAGTGTGGTCAGGCCAGGCTCAGGGAGGCTCTGTGTGGTGACAGAGGCCATGTTTATTCTGGAAGTTAGAGAGGAAGAACTACAGGGTCTGTCTCAGCTGAAGTCTCTAGAAACACATGACAGATGTTAGTCATGATGATTAGTGCACTACAGGAAGGAGTTCGAATAATACCATGATGAGCATGGTATAAGAATTGATATTAGGTACTATAAGGGTTACTGGAGGCCCATCTCTAGTTCTGAGACTATCCAGACAGCCAAAAGAGATGTTTTATAATGAGTGTAAGATCAATCTTTTTCTAGGTAGTAGCAACAAGTTAACAGCAGCAAGAAAAGGAAAGGCACCACATCTGTGAAGCAAAGAAGTTCCTCAAAAACTAAGGCATTCAATGTCTTAATATCCCCAACCAACCTTCATATCACTTGGAACAAGGTGGGGGTGGGGGGAGGGGAAGGGAAGAGAGAGACTTATTTAATTCCCCTGAGGAGGTCACAGAGTTTATCATGGCCAAAGGCTTACAGCCTGGTACTAATTCTACTGAAAACAGCAGGTACTGTTTTAGAAAATGATGTATCCTTTCTCCTTCTCTCAGGACTTTGCTTCTGCCTAATCAGATAAGAATGCTATCTAAATCAGTATATTTAAAGGTGACCTACAAAGAAAAAAAATAGATTAGTGCCCAGTTTTGGTTCTTTAAGGTCTATAAATAAAGTGTGAAAGAGGGTCACTACCTCTCCCTGAACTCTACCCCCTTAAAAAAAGTTTTTTGTACTTGTTTTACCTTAGAAATTCAAGTCTTAGATTCATAGATTCATAGATTCTAGGACTGGAAGGGACCTCGAGAGGTCATCGAGTCCAGTCCCCTGCCCGCATGGCAGGACCAAATACTGTCTAGACCATCTTCTCTATTTTGTTTTTTGTTGAATGACTCTGACTTAGATTTTCAAGAATGCTCAGTGCTGGCCTAACTCTGCTCCCACTGAAATCAATGTCAGCATGAGCGCTTTTGAAAAGTCTCACACTGTATGGACTACTGGGGAACTGGGACACTTAATATCACAGAAACTATCAGGCAAGTGAAACCTGATTAAACAGGGAGAGGAAAAGTTTCTTATTCAGACTTGTTTTGTTTATATCTATTTGACTCAAATAGTTGGGAAAACAGCTTCTTAAGTCATCATCCTGCTCTAGGGTGACCAGATGAGAGATGTGAAATATCGGGACATGGGGGGTGGGGCGGGGCGGGGAGAGGGGGCAGCGGAGCGCAAAAAAAAAAAATACCCAAGAGCTGGCGGCAGAGTAAAAAACAAAAACAAAAGCAAAAAGCAAAAAACAAAAAACAAAAAAACCCACAAGCATAGGAAAAATTGGTGGGAACTGAGCACCCACCGGCAGCTCCATGCCCTGCACCAGCTCGCCTTCACTCCGCCTCCACCTCCCCTGAGCTGGGTGCTTCGTCCTGCTTTTCCCCCCTCCCTCCAGCGCTTGCACCGCCATACAGCTGATTAGCGCAAGCCTGGGAGGGAGGGAGGGGGGAGGAGGAGGAGGAATGTGGCGTGCTTCAGGAAGAGGCGGGAATGTGGGGAGGGATCCAATGGGGTGGGGAGGCGGCAGAGTCGGGGCGGGGCCGGGGCGGAGGACACGAGCTCCCTCCGCCTGTGTGCCAGAGGGCAAAATATCGGGACAATTCGCGTCCCAACTGAACATCGGTCAGGACGCAGGACAAACAAGTAAATATCGGGACATCTGGTCACCCTACCCTGCTCCTTTGATAAAGGATTGAGAAAACTTCCACTCCACATCTCTGAATTATCCCAGAAATCCTCCACTAAAAGCAGTAATAATAAAACATTCCCAATATTCCTAAACAAAACAAACTCCTCCCCACCACACAGTTTTTTTAAAAATAAAATCATCTCTCAAGCCTTTTTCAAACATTTAAAAACAATCAAAAAGGGAACAAAGCTATTTTTTTTTTTAATTTCAGCTTCGACTCTTGGCTGCAGACATCACAGCTTCTGAGACTGGACTAAATGTAATGCAATTTTTTTTTAAATCAGATCCAGAAGGCCACCTAGAACCCACTGCTTATTCAGCATGGAGCTGCTCACCAGCAGGATAGGGCAAATCAACAAGAGCATTTCACACCCATGCTCCACACTCTACAATGGCTTCCTAGCCACTTTCAGGCCCATTTCAGAATCCTGGCATTTGGCTTCATAGTTGAAAAGGGGCTAAGGCAGTGCTACTCAGACCTTAGTGGTCCAGGAGCCAAATTAGTGATCACCATTACCCAAGAGCCACAGTCATATGGATTCATTGTTTCATTTATTAATTATATATTTTACACACACACACACACACACACACACAGCAAAATGACTGACCAAGTATTTTATCAACTACAATTGGTTAATAACATAATAAAAGCACCCTGATTTGTTAATAATTTTAATTGGTTAATAATTAAATCACAGAGTGTTTTAATATCATGTGCTGTAAAGAGCTGCAGGAGACACATTAAAGAGCCATTTGTGGCTTGTGAGCCTCAGTCGGAGTATCACTGGGCTGAGGCATAGGGGTCAGTGACACCACCTCTTGCTCACCACCCCCACTCCATCATCTGGTTCTGATGGGGACATTGAGGCTAATGGTTCAAACTTTATGGGGACAGAGTGATCTTAGTGGCAGGTCCTCAGCTGTGGAATTCACTGCAGCTGAGGAGAAAGTTCATCCAGAGTCTTTCTACCTCTACAGCCTTATTATTAATTTTCAGAAGCACCCATTATAGGTGAGGCTCTTCCCAAACACTTAAATAGGGCAGTCTCTGCTCTGAGGAGCTCACAGTCTGATGCAGGGCTGGATTAATCTTTTCTGGGCCCTGATACCTGGACCGTGGCTGTGGCCGTGGCCCTGCCCCCGCCCCCGTGCTGAGGCTTTGCCCACAGCTCGCCCCAGGAGAGCAGCGAACAGAGGGGAGGTGGGGGGAGTGAGTGAGTGGGGGCGAGACCTGAGCAGGGGTGGTGCCTTGGGGCAGCGTGCAGGCAGCTTGGGACCACAGCCTGGGCACTGACAGTGGGCCTGGTGCCCTAGCACCATTGTAAACCCAGTACTGGTCTAATGCAAACAGGTAGACCAGGGGTTGGCAACCTTTCAGAGGTGGTGTGCCAAGTCTTCATTTATTCACTCTGATTTAAAGTTTTGTGTGCCAGTACTACATTTTAACATTTTTAGAAGGTCTCTTTCTATAAGTCTATAATATATAACTAAACTATTGTTGTATGTAAAGTAAATAAGGTTTTTAAAATGTTTAAGAAGCTTCATTTAAAATTAAATTAAAATGACTTGTGGCCAGGACCTGGGCAGTGTGAGTGCCACTGAAAATCAGCTCGCGTGCCGCCTTTGGCACACAGGCCATAGGTTGCCTACCCCTGAGGTAAACCATGATCAGAGGACAGGGAAATCACAATAGCAATTTATGTAGAGTTTATTTACAGATAAAGCACAATGCAGGGTGCTCTTTTGACAAGCCTTCTTCTAAGATCAGTGAGACAAATTGTAGATCCCACTACAATTGCTCTGCCATCCAAAGTAACTATACTGGGTGTTTAGTCAGCAAGGAAAAAGCGGGGGATCCATCAGTGCAGGGGGAATCCCTGAGTTGATTACTGCTCCCATGCTAATCCTGGGGCTGTGTCCAGATGAAAGGAAATGTGATCTGGACATCACGGTTCCCCATTGGTTGTCAGATGTTAAAGTTACCTCATATGGCCATATGCAGTAGGGAGTAATTACTCCAAAGATTAGCCCAGTTCCTAGCTGGCCCCAGGATTGTGAGTGTGAATGTGGCTTAAAGCTACCACTGATCAACCCTCTTTCTGAGCTATGCCAAAAGCAGCTCATTTGAAGCCCAAGACTGGAGCCTGAGTTACCAAAGAGGCCCCAGACGTGCACTAGGGAATATATTATATGGGTCTGATTTCTCTGAAAGGGAAACCCCCACTTGGATGGTTTTAATTTGAGAGTCATCTTGGCTCATATCAAAACCAATGATGGGGGGATTTTTCCAGAAAGGTAAAATTTGGTTGTTGCTTGGAGAGGCTGCCATTAGCTGTGACAGGGGGAAAAAACCCACCCCTGAGTGTCTCATATCCTGCCCATACCCCAAGCAAGTCAACCTCATCCTCCCAGTATGAAATATTCTGTTGGCTTCCACCTCCAGGATTCACTCAAGCATCAGGAAACATCTCCAGAAAGCCTGGGCCACACAGGCAGCTGGCCACCCTTAGGAGGAAGAAAGCCAGGACCAGTCATTTTGCAGGAGGGGCTGGGGAACCAGTGCTGCCCTGGCAGCTGACCTGATTGCTTGCCAAGAACAGCAGGGGAAAGTGGGAAGGAAGCTCCCAAGGAAAACCTAGCTTTTTAGCAGATTGTTGGCTTAAGAAGGGAGGGGCTAGGCAACAGTGCTGGAAAGCAGGGATGAGGTCAGGCTGGGAGGGTAATTGAGATTCAAGGTCTGGCTGACAGGGAGATATTTACCAATGCTTGAGTGACATTTGCAGGCGAGAGGGGGAGCTGTGGAATGTTCTATGCTGGGAAGGGCAGCATGTGAGAGTGGATGCAGTTGCCAGCATTTTTTAAATGTTTCTAACGACAGCTCTCCGTTAGCCTGGGTTCTGGGGACAGCAGGCTCCCAACTGAGGAGGGGCTACATCTGCGTTCTGGAGAATGACAGATTATCTTTGGCTATGACTCTTAATTACACAGGCCTCTAAAGGTTTGGGGTTCAGGTAAGCATCCCAAAGTTAGAGCCTATAGAGCCCTTAGGTGAACCTGTGGAGGTCTCTTATTCTTCAGCCCCTAAACAATCCCTCCTTCCTCAACTGACTCCCATTACCTGCAGCTATATTTGTCTGGGAGGAGGCCTGGTGGGCTGCAGCTCACCACATCTTCAGAACAGGACATACGGCATGTCCCTCTCATCCGGCATATTCAGGGCAGGATAACAAGTCTGCCCCACCCCCATGGGCATCACAACAGGTCTCTTCTCCCTTTTGACCTCTTCAGGGGGCATATCCCTTGCTTCCTCATATCCATGGGAGGGATGTGTGTGTGAGAGATAACTTTCATGGTCTCTTCACCGTGGTTAATTTAGATACCAGACACACCAAAGTTTGTTTATTTAAGTTTTTAGAATAAAACGGTGTGTGTCTATTTCATAAATTAATCACCACATAAACAAAGACCTGCCCATAAATAGAGGAAAAACAATGGGAACATGAAGAGAGAATGCAATATCTTGACTCAATAGAGCTCTGTGCTTAGCATCTCCCTCTATGGAAATCTTTTTTGTTAGCCTGTGCGTTCACTTTAGTCAAGCCCATGGACTCCAAGCTCTTGTTATTAAAGATTGCATTGTTTCTTTGTTACTTGCAGCAGTAACAATATATCGGAGGTGAGGGGGAGGAAGGGAAACCCTATTTCCATCATGAATAATTTTCTGGAGTCTCTGTGGTGTGTGGCCCTGAGGATTGCTGTG
Source organism: Chrysemys picta bellii (assembly GCF_011386835.1). Lineage (NCBI taxonomy): Eukaryota > Metazoa > Chordata > Testudines > Emydidae > Chrysemys > Chrysemys picta. The sequence continues at coordinate 107,594,442 of NC_088792.1, forward strand.
ATCCGGCTACTGCTTGTGGTCTTAGAGGAGAAATTAAAATCTGAAAGGCCCTCAGATCGCCTCCAAGCAGTGGCTCTCTATGGCTGCTTCACAGTCACCGGGCCCCACTCTTCATCTTACCACCACATGTGGTATTGGAGCTGATTGAGTGATGCTTGGGATGAGGCACATTGTGGGGAGGGGGCCCTTCAGCTGAATGACAGGAGGGGAGATGGTGAAGGGGTAGAGTGACCTGCAGAGACACTGGAGCCAGAGGATAGTTCCAAACTAAGCTGTTATTGAGGGACAATGAGCCTAATGGAGGTGGAGACATCTTCCCAGGGCAACTGGCAAGCAAAGGGCAGGGAGGGGAGGCACAGCCTACTGAGTTTCTCCCAAAGTGCTTTTGTCCCCTCCCGCCATCTCCAGTCTCTTCTTAGTCTCATAGAAGCTCTGTATGGCTGTCTGTAGCCCTAATCTCCACAGAAGAGCTGGACAGAATCTAATGTGGGCAAATCTGGGAGATATGGAGCCAGTAGGTTAATTTCTATGAGCCCTCTGCTAACTTCAGCAATTCTGCAGGTTCTGACCATGCAGCTCAGCATTCTCTGTGTTCACGTTGGCATCTGACTAACCATCCTCAGAACTGGTGAGGCCATTGCAGCAGCACTATGGAGTAAGGCAGAAATACATCCATTAATCCTATTTAAGAGAGATACAGGATTTGGTCTGGTGTGCTGGCACATTTTTTTTCTAGCACAGCCTTATGCCTGAATCACGTAGGCTTATTTGTGGATTTATAGGCAAACTGGTCTTTTGGCCAAAATGATAATACCAAGCTGACACTAGTGTGTATTGCATTTTGCATGCCAAATTTGTGAACATCCCTTTCAGAAACCACTCTCTGATTAAGGGCCTCAGCCTGCTCCAGCTATAGTCAGAGTCTGTCATTGAACTAGACAAAGGAAGCATCGGGTCCAAACATGTATACCTAAGGTAACGGTTTCCAAGATTTTCATGCAATATTACTTAGCCCTTTTCAAACGTTACTAATTAACCCTCATAACCTCTTGATGATTAAGTAATTACTATTATCTAAGGCAGCGAGGTTCAGTTGCCCAAATGTTGTTTGTGTGTATTACAGTAGCATCTAGAAGCCTCAAGCAGCATTAGGGCATCATTGTGCTAAGTGCTGTCCAAAATTCAGTAGTATAGACACAGTCTCTGCCTCAAATAGTTTACATTCCAAAATTATGGAAGGGTAAGGGTAAGAGAAAGGGGTACAGTGTATAAGCAGAAGATCAGGAACTGAGGCACACAGAAATTAAGTAACTTGCCCCACATCACACATTAAGTTTGTGACAGTGTCAAGAATTTAACCCAGAACTCCTGAGTCCCAGGACAGCTTCTTAACCACAAGCTCAGAGGGAATCCATGTCAGGAATTCCTTTGGGACTTTTTAGGTCCCAATCCTATACTCAGATCACATTCCCGTTTACCGGCCATTACCCTAACCCATGTTGGAACTTGGGGTGCTCCTCTTGATTGAAGGGAGAAACTACATTGTGGATTGCAATACAAAACAAACAGCAGACAGTAACTGTGCACTGGCGCTCAGCACACCAGTGCATCTTCTATTAGTCTTACTGTAGCCCTCTTGGAAACCAGTTATGCACCAGGACCTCCTTCTGCTAGGCACTGTACAAACACAGAACAAAAAGACAGTACCTGGCCCAAAGAGCTTACAAATTAAGTATAAGATAAGAGACAAGACCTACTGACAGGGGAGTACAAGGAAATAATGGGATAATATTGGTCAGTATGACATGCGGTCCACTCACCACAAGTGGAACCTCCTTCTGGTCAATCTGGGGAATCAGCTTTCACCAGGTAAAAGGCCTTCTTCTGCTTCTCACTGCAGGTGCCATTGCCATTTTCTCTCTCTGCAACTCCATCTTTGTGACTTGGCCCTGCGGCCAGGTCACTGCATGGATTTGCCCCTTTGGGGGTATCAAAGTCTTTCCTCTCTATGTCTTAAGCAGTCTTCCCATTCACTGCCCCACAGTGCCACTCCCTTAGTAGTTGTCAGGGAAAGCCAGGACTCCAGGGTCAAGGACCCTCTAGTCAGCAGCCAAAGTCTGTTCCCTTCTGGACCTTACAGTCTTTCCCTGAGCCCTTTCCTTACCATCTGGCTTTCCCCACCTCCCTGGGTTTGCTAGCTTCACAACACCCTCCTCCCAGGGAGTAACTATAGGCTACTTGCCTCTGTAGCCTCAAACACACCTCCCTTCTCCCGCGGAATAACTACAGACTACCTCTGCAGAACACAGTTGCTCTCAGCTACTGGGCTTTACACAGGTCCCTTGTGTTCTGTCCAGCTGAGGCTCATTTAATCAGTCCCTGCGCCTTGGTTCCTCCTCCAGGTGCAGTCTGGGGAGTTAATTGGCACAGTTAGCCACCTTAACCCTTTCAGGGTTTGTCTGAGGTGGATGCTCCATCACACAACATGACAGTCAGTATTCTCTGCACACTAGCAGCCTCACCACTGCCAAATTGAACATAGAAAGGTGAGTCTAGAGTGCCAGTCACATACAGGGAAGTACCAGCACAGGTACACATCCCTGTGGTTTGGAACTACTGCTTTAGCAGGTCCCTGAAAAACTTAGGAAAGTCTTTAATCCCTGTGACTGACCTGTCTCCCCTTTGACATGAATCAGTTACATTTGTTCAGCTGATATGAACCTCTTAAATGCTTTTTTCCCTTGCCATATTGCCCACCCATTACCTTATAAAAATGAGATGAAATACCATGCGGGAACATAATGATTAAAATATGAGACTGCACTTTTTATCTTGAAATGAAATATGGAGGCAAAGCAGACAGAAGTACAGCCTTTTGTGTTTGGTTGGGTGCATGTATTATTTATGATGTGGAATGAGTGAATGATTGCCTTGAATTTTGATATGTGAGAGAAATGAAATGTTATTAGTACTTTTAATGCACTGCTACAGGAAAAAGGGTTCCTTTAAGCCTCTGAGCTGAGAAGAGCAGGATTATGGCACATTTCACATGTATAAATTATAACTGAATATGTAGAGCTTATTTAGCAACACTGAGCTATCTTCACCTATGTGTAAACTCCATTACATTTAGTAGGTTACACCAGGGATGAATCTGCCCTGTATTTGTCAATTAAAACGGCATACAATGGCAACCTGGTTCTTGGCAGAGTATTGACCTTCACCCCAGTAACTTAGTTTCAAAGGCCACAGAGCTTTGCGGCTGAATAATAGACTTGTGTCTGTAGAAGACTCGAGTCATAAAAATCAGGCTTCTGTTCTGACATTGTGATTTCCCCACAATAGCCATCAGGAGAGAAGATGAATTAATCCCTCTTCTGAGTGCCAAAATGACCTTTGAATTATTAAAGTTAAAGAGACGAAGCTATACATTCTTATACAACTGGAAGAGACTGGGTCAGGAGTCTGGATGCTGTTATCAATAATACTATATTCTTCAGGAGACGATTCATCATCAAAGAATAGCAAAAGATGATTGTGTCAGGAGCATGTGTTTAAAAGCCATTTGGACCCTATTTTCAAAGCTTGTTACCCCTTTTAACTCAAAAACCAAGAGCCTGATTCCATTTTCAGTGTAACTAAAGGTCACCAGACAATATCCTTCCTTTTCTTACCACATATGAATCCTAACAGCAGTTGTGCGACTATTTTCCAACCACTGCTATGCACAAGACTCCCATTTTCCAGCTGCATCTATCCATTTAGTGAATTCTGTCTATTCTTCTCATTAACTTTATATACAGTACATATAAAAAGAGACCAAACACCCATAAAAATACTCACACACACATACATTCCATAGTGGCATCAGTTTAAATCTAATTAATGTTTGGAAAGCATTTTAAGATGAAAAGCTTTGTATACATACTGAGTATCATGATTATTCACATTCTATTTTTCCTTATCCTATCATAAATGTAAGAGACTATGTCAACAGACCAGAATGTTCTCACAAGGTAATGGCTCCCTGCTGCTACAGAAGTGCTAAGGCAAACTGGAGGCATTTATGGAAAATCACTGTTGAGGCAAAGGAAAGGTGCTCATTTTGAAAGCAGAAGACATTGATTCAGTGACAATGTTTCATCACAGCAGCTTTATTCTTATTGTAAAAAATAAACGGATGTAGATTTAGTCATTTTATATCTCATAGCTGTAGCTGTATGAAGGGTGGCACTTGCTCACTATAATAAATTAGAGAATCTATTCCAATCTACCTAGTCTCTCTGTTGTTTCTAGGTACTCATAAAACCTTTAGCCACAGATCAATTTAAATGTAACCCTTCTGCCAGGTGAAGCCGGCAGCAACCAGGGCTGGGTTCAGTATCTAAGGGTTCCTTTTCAACAATACAACACAGAACCGGCTCGCGCCCCCACCCAGTAACCTGGGAAAATTACACATCACCTCTGCATGCTTCTGAGAGGCAATACTTCTCCAATTGCAAGCACAGAGTCTTTTAATAAAAGGAGGGAAGTCACCCAACAATTAGGGAACATGTCACAAGCAGAATTCATAATCGTAAAACTCTGAGCAGGACACCCACCCCAGAGTGTGTGGGGCAGTGCCTTCTGCCTCAAGTTCTTGAGTTCTACAACCAACAGTTCCTTTTCTATGCCCCTCCCCCCCCCCTGCTCCCTCACAAGACCCCACTCACAGTGATTGTCCTTGGTCAGTGAGGACCCAGGGTTCAGAGGTGCATCTGTATGAGTTCACCTCCCACCTGGGGAAAAAGGCACCTTGCTTGCTCCGCCATCTGCACACTTGCTCTGGTTGGCCACTCCGCCAGGGTTCCTCTTCGCTGGCCGCCTGGCCAGCCACAGTTCCTCTCTGCTTGCCACCTCGTCAGCCACTCATTCACCAGTTGACTGTCAGTTACCTTCTACTGCCACCTGCCTCTCTGCTGTGGCCTCTGCACATCAGTTTCTTAGTAATTTTCAGCTCTTTGCAGGCTGGGCAGAAACACTGCTCCACCACAAATGATTTCAGCTCTCATTTGAGCACTTTAACAAAAAGCTCCTAATGAAGCCTATTTAGCTCTATCTTTGAACAGTGAGGAGGAACAGGTTAAACCAGACCGGGGACTCTTGGGGAGAGTCCACACCTCCTGGCTAAAACACCTATCCCCACCCCTCTTACTTTCACAGGGCGCTGGCATCCGAGCCCCTGGCTTTGTGAGGTCCTTTCAGCTGAGGGTGACCCCTTAATCGGGACAAGCTCAGCACAGTTTTGCTCTGCTTTAGTCATACAATGAAGATAATAACATTTCACAACCCCTGCATTCAATATTTAAAAATTTCATTAAAGCTAATGTTAAAATTATATAATACACAGGTTGAGAAAAGCGTGTCTGTACATCTCGGTATAGTGCTTAGATTATCCACAAATACAAAGTTTGATTTTAAAAGTCATATGATACATATAGCACATAATCAGCAATAATCCAAATTTAGGTGAATAAATTTAACAATACAGTTTAGATATTAGCATCCAAGAATTTGGGTACATCACTCATAAAAAGGTATAAAGATATTTGGCTGTGGAAACCAAAATATATCAACGAGTGAAGATTTAATGGAGAATTTAGGGTAAGTTGTCCATTTAGAAAATAAAATCCATCAGGGAAGTATTTCAGTTACTTTCCTTACTGCACTTCTCATCGGCACTCCAGCTCATCCCTCCTGGTATTGCCAATGTCCGGTGATGTGTTCTAGATAGATGTCCCTCAATCACCTGATGACGTCCGACACCATAAGTTGCCGCATCAGCCGAGCGTAGCACTGACGGATTCCACATTCTCTCAATGCTCGCTTGTTACTGCGTCCAGAGCTTCGACAATCAGTGTGTGTCTGAACCTGGTAACCCCTAGGTCTCAAGGTGTCGGCCAGAGGGGCATATTTCTCCACCTTTTGAGCTTGGGCATCGCGGAAAACTGGGGTCCTATTTGCGAAGGGCACTGTAACATCCACCACCAAGATCTTCTTCCGATCCTTGTTGGTGATGATAATGTCCGGTCGTAGTTCACTGTCAGTTCCGGGGATGGCGGAGTTCACAGCCTCCTTCCCTACTGGTGGTGGGATGGCTCTGACTAGGCAATCTTGGGTGTCGTTGTGTCGCAGCTGCCAGGCTCTGGAATGGGGCTTACAGCTACACAGGATGTGGGATAGTGTCTCATTGGAATAGCCGCACTTCCTACATGGCTTGTTCTGATTCCCATGGCGGATGGCTCCGTTCAGTGTACGCAGTTGATCTGGGCCTTTTGGATAAACCTCCAGTTGGCAAATTGGGTGGAAGCTGCCCCCGGTAGGAAGTGGTTGCTGGTGTCCCACTTGCATATCACCTCAAATGCCTTGCCCTGGTCTGGATTCTGCTTCAGGTTTTCCACATACTGGCAGTGGATAGCATCCTTCAGGGTCCTCTCCACATTGGTTCCAGCTTTCGGAGTGAGGATTGTGTGGTCCATGTAATTCACCTGTGGCACCAGGATTCCCACCAGGACTCGCACCACATCCAGCGGCAGCCAAAACACTTCTCCAGTCGTCGCATAGCATGCGGGCACGAGTCCAGAGTGAAGCAAAGTCTCCCCCCTCTCTTCCAAATTCACCTTCCAGCCAGCTACTCAGGTAGGTGGTGACATCTTGGCTGGAGGGGGTCCTGGTGATTTGCTTCTTGATGACATCCTGCAAAGCACTTTCTGCGATATTCCTCATCAAGGCATCCAAGCACGTCAGAAGGCATAAGGCATGAATGATCACTGCAACATTGCACCGATCATCCATATGAGAGACATTAGTGCTGCCCTGCCTGTGCGAGATATACACTGGTTCATTGATGGCTCTCTAGGGAAAAAACCTCCACGTCTACAATAGCTGCCTGATGGTATTCTCTGCCTTGTTCAGAGATACCTTTACCACGGCAGATCCCCTCAGGATGAATGAGATACAGGGGATCAGGAAGGTGTTCAAGGCGTTGATCTTCTGCCATGGTGCCAGTAGGGAGGAGTCGATCCTGGCCACATCTCGTAGGATCTCCATGATGGATCCTCAGATGTTTGCTGGACATGGAAACCCTTGGGCTTGCTGAGATGTTGGTATGCTTGCCCGTCCTCAAGGAAGATCATAAGTTCACCTTGGATCTGAAAAGGTGTCGCCTGGACCGAGTCCCTTCTACTGCCATCAATATGCAGGGATGTGCACTTCCTAACATTTGAAGCAGAGTCCCATCCAGTTGGGAGCCTGGCAGATGGTGTCGAGTATTTGTTTGAGACACTCGGAGTTGTCTGCAATCAGGACCAGATCATCTGCGTAGGCCAGGATATTCACGCTGTTGCCATACAGGTTGAAACCACCTAGCCAACTGGAGATGGCTCGAATGAGCGACTCCATAGCTAAATTGTAAACGATGGGGCTGAGGGGTTGCTTCACACCGCTATGCATAGGAATTTCAGGCATCTCTCCTTCTATGTAGCAGATGATGGTGGTGCAGCCTTCATAAAGTTCAAGGATCAGTTGGAGAAAGTTTTCAGGCATCCCGAACTCTCACCATGTGTCAAAAATATGCTGGTGGGGCATCGTTCCAAAAGCATTAACTAGGCCGAGCCACACTATGACACATTGCCTTTGTGCCCTCCTGGCCATGTGGCTGGCAGTCTGAAAAAAAAAGTTGTGTTCATAACAGCCTTTGCATGACATGAAGCCTTTCTGGATGGAGCTGATGGCTCCTCCGTTCACAGACCAGTCTGTTATCCTAGCTGTGAGGCAGCTGGCATACAGTTTGTACGTGGTGGAGCACAAAGAGATGGGTCTCCTGTTACTGGGGTCATCTCACTCACCTTTCTTGTAGGCGAGCATCATCATAGTTTTCTTCCAGGAGCTGGGAATATGGCAGAATTGTTTGCATTTGTTGAAAATGGCAACTAATACCAGATAGCCATCGTCTCATTTTTTCAGGATTTTGTAGCGAATGCCATCTTTTCCCTGGGCTGTGTTTTTGGTCTTGGTAAGTCTGGTCATTACTTCCCATGATGTAAGTCTTGTTCCAGGTCTCCTACACATTCAACGCGGGGTAGAGGATGAAGGCATCCTGGACACTGCATGTTGTTCTGAGCTAAGCGGTCGAGCACATCCTTGAAGTACGAGAATAGTTTCTCTGATGGAATTGTGCAGTAAGATGAGGGCCCATCGAGGATCTCTCTCATAGCCTTAGGAAGGTTTGACCGGTAGAGCTTCTGGATCCTGGATGCTGCTGCTGGGTCATAGTGGTGATTGATGTTCCTTCTCCTGGCTTCCCTCATGTTGTTCTTGTTATGTCTCTATGCAGGAGTTCTGTGAGCAGTCAGTGTGTTCTCCTGAGTTACCTTCCTCCCAGATACAATTTCTGCAGACAGGTCTTTAGTGAGTCTATCTACAGGGAGGTCAAAATTATCGAATGAGGCTGTCCTCGCCAACTCCTCTATCCAAGCGGCTTGCCACAGTGTGACGGCCCTCCCTGAAGGCTGCTGCTCTTCTGGGTGCTCAATCTCACCAGGCTTAGGCTGGAAATTTGCTGTGCAATTAGCCTGTTGCCTATTTTCCTTCCCATGTTCAGTATTTTGTTTGGCTGGATCTTGAGGCATGATCTCCAAAATGAGGGCAATGTCTTCCTTTACAGATTTTAGGGAACCACTTGTCCTTTTAGGAAGGACAGTTTCAGAGACAACAGCACTGGCCCTTTTAGGGATGCAGTCTTGCTTGGGAGTTTCCAGAGTGACGCTGCTCCTTCTGTGGATGAGTTCTTGTCCCCTTGATGCTGTTCATCTGCGATGTCCTGGAAGTGCCGAGGGTCTTCTTAGAGGCTGTTTCCCGATGGGCGTTCCATGGAGCAGCAGTGGTCCTAGCAGCAGTTGAAGATTTCCGTGGAATCTGCAAGGGAGTGATCATCTTCTCGGTCTGTCCTGGAGTCACTGAAGCAGCATGAAGATCTTGTTTTGAAGGAGCAGCAGTAGAATCCATCTTCAAAATCTTCTACAGGATAGCAGGTCAAGTCTTCTAGAAGGTGTAGTTTCTGCCTCAGTAATTAAACTGATAAGAACAGATTTAAAAATTTTATTAAAGCTAATGTTAAAAAATATATCATACATAGGTTGAGAAAAGAGTGTCTGTACATCTGGGTATTGTACTTAGATTATACACAAATACAAAGTTTGTTTTTAAAGTCATAAGATACATATAGTGCATAATCAGCAATAACCCAAATTTAGGTGAATGAATTTAAGAATACAGTTTAGATATTTAGCATCCAAGCATGTGGGTACATTACTCATGAAAAATGTTATACAGAAAGTTGGTGACAGAAAGCAAAATATATCAATGAGTGAAGATTGTCTCTCAGTAACTGAGAATTTAGGATAGGTTTTCCATTTAGAGAAAAAAACAGTCCATCAGGAAAGTGTTAGTTACTTTCCTTACTGTGCTTCTCATCAGCACTCCAGCTCATTCCTCCTGATATTGCCGATGTCCAGTGATGTGTTCTATGTAGATGTCCCTGGACCACCTGGTGGCGTCCAACATCATGAGTTGCCGCATCAGCTGAGCGTAGCATTGACTGACTACACATTCTCTCCGCACTCGCTCATTACCGGGGTTCCATGTGCCCAGGGCTCCAACGATCAGTGTGTGAGTTTGGACCTCATATCCCCTAGCTCTAAGGGTGTTGGCCAGAGGGGTGTGTTTCTCCAGCTTTTGAGATTGGGCATCGTGGAAAGCTGGGTTCCTGTTTTTGAAGGGCATTGCGACATCCACCATCAAGATCTTCTTCCGGTCCTTGTTGGTGATGGCGATGTCTGGTCGCAGTTAGCTGTCTGTTCTGGGGATGGCAGAGTTCACGGCTACCATCTCCACAGGTGGTGGGATGGCTCTGACCAGGCAATCTTGGATGGCGTTGTGTCGCAGCTGCCAGACTCTGGAATGGGGCTTGTAGCTACACAGAATGTGGGGTAGTGTCTCATTGACATAGCCACACTTCCTGCATCGTTTGTCCCGATTCCCATGGCGGACGGCTCCGTTCAGTGGGACGCAGTTGATCCGGGCCCTGTGGATGAACCTGCAGTCGGCAAATTGGGTGAAGCTGCCCCCAGGGAGGAAGTGTTTGCCCACTGCATGTCACCTTGAAAGCCTTGATTTCATTTCAGGTTTTCCATGTATTGGCAGTGGGTGGCATCCTTCAGGATCCTCTTCAGTTTGGTTCTGGCTCTCGGAGTGATGATGGTGCGCTCCATGTTCATCTGTGGCACCAGGACTCCCATCTAGCATTGTGGGCATGAGTCCAGAGGAAAGCAAAGTATCCCCTCTCTCTTTCAAATTTGCCTTCCAGTGAGCTGCTCAGGTATGTGACGACCTCTTGGTTGGATGGGGTCCTGGCGATTCACTTCTTGATGGCATCCTGCAGAGCACTCTCTGCGATGTTTCTTGCCGTGGCATCCAGGCATGTCAGAGGGCATAAGCCGTGAGTGATCATGGCAATGTTGCACAGATCACCCATTTGAGGGACGTTGGTGCCACCCTGCCTGTGTGAGATGTACACCAGTTCATTGCTGGCTCTCTGGGGAAGAAACATGCATTTCTTCACCAGCTGCCTGATGGTGTTCTCTGCCTTGTTCAGAGGTACCTTTGCCATGGCCGATCCCCTCAGGATGAATGAGATATGGAGGATCAGGAAGGTGTTCAAGGTGTTGATCTTCTGCCACAGTGAAAGTAGGGAGGAGTTGATCCTGGCCACAGCTCATAGGATCTCTGCGATGGTATCCTCAGGTGTCAGCTGGATGCGGAAACCCTCGGGCCTGCTGAGATGTTGGTATGCTTGCCAGTCCTTGAGAAAGATCATGGGCAACATAGACTGGTAGAGTTGAACTCTTCCAGTTTGAGATGTTTTTTGCAGGTGACTCGTTGAGACTTACATTTCTTCTGTGTCTCGAAAGGCAGGTCGCAGAAGGCAAACTGGAAGGCGATCCACTTGCTATGGATTCTCTTGAGGTGTTTGCTGAGACCGCCAATATACTGGAATCCTCGGACCAGATAGCAAAAGTATGTCCGTAGGGAGGGGATACTGGAGATAGATGCATTCATTCTCCTTTTCTTCTCCCTCTGTTAGATGGGCTTCAGTCATATCAGCCGATTCACTAGATGGTTCTCGTTGATCTGGGAGAGTAATATGGAGAGGTTCAGCTGTACAGGCATCTAGTGAGGTGTTGAGGCCCCCCTGGGTGGTTTCTGAGGAGAGGCTGGTGTTTCCGGTTGGAGTACCCTCCAGCACAGCAGGACAATGACCAGCTTCAGGATCCTGGGCAGTAGAGAAGATGGAAGAAGTTCTCCTTGTAGCATCCTTATCCTGAAGAGTGGGCGAGATGATGTTTCTCCTGGCTGTGATGTCCTGGAAGACCATCCTTGAGGTGCAAGATCTCCCTGAAGCAGTGTCTCCAAGGGTTTTCTTCATAGAAGTGCTGCTTTTCCCATTGATATTGCTCATCTGTGATGTCCTAGAAGCACTAAGGGTCTTCTTAGAGGCTGTTCCCCCATAGGCATTCATGGAGCAGCAGCGGTCTGAGCAGCAGTTGAAGGTTTCTGTGGAATTGGCAAGGGAGCGATCATCTTCTCGGTCTGTCCTGGAATCTCTGAAGGAACATGAAGATTTTCTTTTGAAGCAGTAGCAGTAGAATCCATCTTCAAAGCAGTAGTCTTCTTCAGGAAAGCAAGTTGAGTGTTCTAGAAGGTGTATTTTCTGCCTCAGTAATTAAACTGGTAAGAACAGAGACTACACTTGATCTTAGCTGAGAAGCCTATATGGGACTATTTGAGAAGTAAAATACTATTCAGCATGACTTAGACTAGCAGATTCTGGCTCAAAATGAAAAGCGTTGGTTGATTGGTTTTATATATATATGAAAAAGCAGGGTCTGATTGAATTAGCCCCTGACAGCTAGTTCAGGATGGGGAGAGACTTCAGGAGCAAACTGTATTTACATGAACACACCTACCCTCCGTAGGGTCTAGCAGACAGGAGTCGTGTAGCTCCAAGTGATCAGCTTTGGCTGGTGTTGGGTTACAAAGACAAAGGAACCCTAAGATAAGTCTCTGAAGAAGGGACCTTCTGGGGTAAGAGACAATAGTCCGTAACTGCATAAAAAAAGAGGAGTGGGGACAAGATTTTATCCTTCACCTAGGAGACAAGCTGACAGCATGCTTGTCTCATGAAAAAGGGATCACAGACTGCCTGTCTGGAAAGTGCTGGTAAGCAATACTTTAGACATGAGAGTATCTTGTTAATTAAGTCTAGGCTCTAGAATGTGTGTTATGATTTTATGATATATGTAACCATTTGTTTCCAGTACTTTTACAGGCTATTAGTCAAGTCTCTATATTTTGTTAAATAGACTTTTACTTGTTTAAACTATCAACCTATCTAAGTGCCATGTGTTAAGTGCAGCAGTGATCTGAGGTGTAACTGGTAAATGTTGGTGCAGCGAATCTGTGAATACTGCAAGTGTCCAGTGGACCAGGGGCTGGGCACTCCACGGTCACACTTGGAGCACTTGGGAGTTGGAGTATGCCTATTGCTAACCCGTAGAGAGAAAACAGGGCCTGCATAGGCCTAGAAGGGAGTGCTTGTGTTGTTTGTGGCTGGTGGAGTTTGGGAGCTGGTCCCTGGCAGACGCAGACAAGACTTCCTCAAACTAAGGGCAGGTGATAGTGAGATGTGTCAAAATCTGGGGTACTCCCAGGAAGCCTCATAGTAGTTATACTGATGCTTAGTTATAGTGGTATAGCTATTCCTGCCCAAGAAATGGAATAAGCTATTTGAGTATCAGGCACCTTTATACCAGTATAACTGTGTTCCCACTAGGGGATGTACAGGTATAACTATTTTGGTTAAAAAGTCCCACCCTTCACTGAAGTAGTTATCCTGGTATCTGTGTGTAGAGACGGCCTGAGTATGGGTTGCAAATTCAGGCCCATTTTTCCGAAATACTGTTTTACAGTATTTTAATGAGAAAGCTGGTTTCTGACTGGCTGGAATTCTTTTCAACATGAATCGGTAAATAAGTGTCAAACATCCAGTAATCTAATTGGCTGGCAGAGGCTTCATTTTATATAAGAAAAATATTCTGAAGAAAAAAAAAACAGCTAATGTCTTTTCCACCTACTTTACTGGGGCTTGTTATGTTTTCCTACACATAAAGAGTGATCAGATGTCTTTAGTCTGAATGATTGAGTGAGAGAAAGCAATTAAACAAAAAAAACAAACAAATGTAAAGTCTCCATGATAGTGCACAGTTTGGGTGCCTCCGTTGTAACACATGCTACATCAATGGTCTCAGAAAATGGCAGCGGCCTTTGGAGGCAGCAAAATCCCAAAAGTTTAGAAGTGCAGAATGCAGAAAACAAAATCATTACAGTTACTTAGCTACATACAACATGGGTTTTCTTTTTTTGTTTTCTTCCCTCTTGAAATGATTAAAATGGTTAAAGAACAGTGAAACATGCTGATAGATAGTGAAACACGCAAAGCTTAGAAAGCAATTTTGGAGTTCACATGTGCTCAGATTGATTATGCAGTAACCTGATGGTATCAACCTTTTCATTTTCCCAAGCTAGGGAAAAAAAAACCCTTTAATATGACTGCTGGCAGATTGTCCTTTTCCAGATGCAGCCTTTTCTAAACAATAGAACAAATGCCACAAACTGGAGCACCATGTTTTCCCCCATTCCCTATACTGCACACACTGCTTCTTCTGTTAGCTAGCTGCATTAACCATAACACTAATGCATTTGTGATCTTCATCCTATAAGATTCCAATGTGTTGTGCAATTTTTGAGCCCCATGCTTCCCTCCATTCCGCACCACAAAGGGGAATGGGGGAGGTGGGAGGGATTCAAGAAGGAATAAGAAGGCCTCAGAACTCATAGAGGAGTTCTATGGGAATACCCTATCCCTCCCCAGGGCCCAAAAACCTTCATTCTGCAGAGTTGGGACTCCATGGGGCTTGGAAGAGGCAGAGCTTTTGTTCTGCGCAACTATATCTCCTTCAGCCATCAGAGTAAATCCCAGGGAGAATGCACATGGTAGCAAACTCTGGTTAAACCAGCATTAATTCCTCTCCCTGGCTTCTGAGGAACAAAGTGTAGGCACACCAGGAGCTAGCGTGGGAGCCACGGAGCCAGAAGGAGGCCAGGAAGCTTTGTGTGGAGGGGCTGACCCGCTAATCTAATCTCTCCCTTGGTTCTTATATGACCCCCTCCCTCTGGTAGCTGAATGCAATCCAAGTATTTAAAAACAGAAACAACAATAACCTTTATCTGAAGCCTGGCTCAGTGTCAGCTGGGATGGAGCATAGTTTCTCCATGAAGGTTACAGCGTTGTAGGATTTCCAAGCATTGGTCTGTGCACTTTGGTGCCGCACCCCCCAAAAGAATCTCCAAGCAGTTTGAAGGGAGCAAGCCAAGAAATCGCAGTGAGGTGATTCTCATGGAATTTCCTGCTTACTTTGCCCCTTCTGCAGTTCCCCTCGCCCGTACAAGAACAAGTAGAGTCACATATAGAGGAATCCTTCCTTCACCACTAAAGCACAGCTACCAGTATGGTAGCACACAGCAGATATTTAAAGGCCTGATCCAGTGCCTACTGAAGTCTTTTGAAAGCTCCCATTAGCTTCAATGGGCATTTCCCCCCCCTTCTCATTAAAGCAATGAGAGCATGCAGGTAACAACTTTATTGTTATTTAACAATTACATAACTCTAACACAACAGAAACCAGCCTGCTACTGTCTGAAGCCCGCAACTCACTGTTTGTCCTTGCAGTCCAGGGCCCTGCTTTGGAGGGCACCCTCTTTGATCTCCACAGCTGTACCCAATATCTTTACAGAACAGCTGCTCCACACAGGCATTGGGTCAAGCCCTAAGTGTGAACAACACTCCTTCGCATTGGTTTGAGACAGGAAATATCCCATTGCAATAAGGTGTATTGAAATGATCCAATTGTATAATACAATTTATTTGCCTCATCTATTTCATTTAAAAATCTGTTCTTCAACCCAAACAGGTCCAGATACCAAGTTTTGAAATATATATATATATATATATATATTTAAATCCAGGTTTACTGATTTCCTTAGTTGTCTTGCTGGCAGGTTCTGCTGTTGGAGTTTCAGCTGGATTGCAGCTGTGGAAAAGAATGCGAGACAGCATTGGGAGATTCTCAGCTGAAAAGTTATCTTGCCCTTCTAGGAACTAGGTTTTCTTTGACTTACCTTTGATAATAAAGAATTTGTTGCCTGCCATACAATGTATGTGCGGAAATTATCTTATGTAGTTTTGTCCCTTGAGATGCTTGTTCCAGGCTTCCCTTTGGTTAAAGAAAACCGAGTTCCCTCCAGGAAAACATACAGCAAAGGCTCTGGTTTAAATTACTTTACAAGCCGTATTGAAAGTGGGCCCTGAGTAATGAAACATGAGATCAGCCTCCTGAGGAAAAACAAGAAATCCTCACCCTTTGTTCCCAATTTGGGAACATACAGCACGTTGCTATCTTGGGTTGGAGTATGTGAAATGTATTTAGAGCCAGCACAAATCTTCTTACTACACAGAGCGGGGTTCTGCATCTTGCTGGAGACCACACAAATCTAAGAATGGTTGTGATTCAATGCAGAAAAGAAAGAAAGTACAGGCTGTCCCCAAACCATTTCAGAGCTTTTGCATTTGCTGTGTGCTCACCATGTTTTTACTTGCTATAGAATCAGGATTAAAATCCAGTCTCTCCACTGTGATTTTTTAAAAATAGATTTTAACCTTGTGTTGACAAATCTTTTCCATGAGAACAGCACTTGTATTGGGTCAGTTGACAGTAGCTTTGCTAGTCTGAAATAGTCCTCATCACATCCAAAGCAAAGTCTGTAACACAGGATCTCTTTTTATAGAAAGAGCCCCAGTGATGTAGATCATTTAAACATTTGAATAATTAAAAAACATCCGTGTCCTATCAAGAAAATAGCTTAGGAAAACCATGGAACTGAATACCTACTTTTTATGAATGCGGCTCCATCTCCTCCTTGCATTTTGTAACAAACCTGTGGACACCTATGTGACGGGTTGGATCACAGAAACCCCCTTGGGAGCTGCCACCCGATGTGCAAAGACTACCCCTGCTTCTGTTTTCCCTGCCAGCTCAGGACTCCAGCACCCTGTCCTGCTGAGCCAGACACTCCCGTCTGGCTCCAGACACAGACCCAGGGTCTGAATCTCCTGTCCCAAAGCTGCAAGTTACCTGAAAACAGCGTACAGAAGTGCGCTTGTCTTTAGCACTCAGATGCCCAACTCCCAGTGGGGTCTAAACCCAGATAAATCCGTTTTACCCTGCATAAAGTTTATGCAGGGCAAACTCATAAATTGTTCGCCCTCTATAACACTGATAGAGAGATATGCACAGTTGTTTGCTCCCCCAGGTATTAATACATACTCTGAGTGAATTACTAAATAGAAAGTGATTTTATTAAATACAGACAGTAGGATTTAAGTGGTTCAAAGTAGTAACAGACAGAACAAAGTAAGTCACCAAGCAAAATAAAATAAAATGCGCAAATCTATGCCTAATCAAACTAAATACAGATAATCTCACCCTCAGAGATGCTTCAGTAAGTTTTTTCTCAGACTGGACACCTTCCAGGCCTGGGCACAATTCTTTCCCCTGGTACAGCTCTTGTTGCAGCTCAGGTGATGGCTAGGGGATTCTTCATGATGGCTCTCCCCTCTCTGTTCTCTTCCCCCCCTTTATATATCTTTTGCATAAGGCGGGAACTCTTTGTCTCTCTGGGTTTCCACCCCCCCTCACTGGAAAAGCACCAGGTTAAAGATGGATTCCAGTTCAGGTGACATGATCACATGTCACTGCAAGACTTCATTACTCACTTGCCAGCACACACATATACAGGAAGACTCACAGGTAAATACAGCCATCTGCAGACAATGGGAGTCATCAAGATTCCAAACCATCATTAATGGTCCACACTTTACACAATTACAATAGTCCCTCAGAGTTACATTTTATATTTCTAGTTTTAGATACAAGAGTGGTACATTTATACAAATCAGATGATCACACTCAGTAGATTATAAGCTTTGTAATGATACCTTACAAGAGACCTTTTGCGTGAGGCATATCCCAGTTACTTACATTCACTTATTACCGTATTTTCTCTAAAACTATCTCAGTTACATTATATTGACTTATTATCAAGTTTTTATAAAACCATATAGACTGCACAACGTCACACCCTCCTCCTGAACTTACTGCCAGAGACTTGGACACTGACCATGGCGGAGGCAGTATACCTAAAATTCATTTTTGGGCTCCCCTATGGGGCAGACACTCCTGTGTCCCCCAAAAGGGAAAGAGACCCTGATCCAGCTGTAGGCTCACAGCTTCCAGCTATGAGGGACCTTTCGCTGGCCAGCCAAATCCCCCCCCTTTCACTCAGGTTGGGTTTGCTTCCAGCTAGAGTTCTTGGGGTTTGTTCCCACCGCAGCAGTCACCAGGACCCCAACTTCCAGCTCCAGGATACATGTCTCTGTGCACCTCTTCCACTCCATTACAGCCAGGTCATGCTTCTGGGTCTTAATTGCTTTGTCTCTTAAGTCCAGGCTGGTGGGCAGCCTTTTCTTTTTCCAGGTCAGGCTTTCCCCAGGCAAATTGTACATCAATTTCCATTTGTCTTCCCTTGAGACCATCACTTGATGAGCTGGGATACCACAGAGAACACCCTCCTGCCAGAACAGGCACCCCTCCACTCCTGTCTTGCTAAATTAGACACCCCAGTCAGCTTCAGCACAGACAGAGGTTGGGCCACACCCATCTGCAGTTCACTGAAACTGAGATGCACTCAGCTCAGGGGCTTCTTAGTTAACAGAGACATTCCCAGCGCCCATTGTTCAGTCTTTCTGGGCAATTTGCAGCTTGTGTAGTTTTAACTTCTTTTGATCTTCATTCTTACTTATTTTGCTTCTTTTTCTGTCCCTACTTCCCTTTCCCGAAATAAGCAAACAGAAAATAACAAACCAGTAACCACTTTGTCTGTTCTCCAGCCACCACACTTAAAACTCACTTAAAATCACTACCAGTATCTCAAAGCAATCAGCTGTGCACAGATCCTGCTCGACTACGCCACTGTGACGGGTTGGATCACAGAAACCCCCTTGGGAGCTGCCACCAGATGTGCAAAGACTACCCCTGCTTCTGCTTTCCCTGCCAGCTCAGGACTCCAGCACCCTGTCCTGCTGAGCCAGACACTCCCGTCTGGCTCCAGACACAGACCCAGGGTCTGAATCTCCTGTCCCAAAGCTGCAAGTTACCTGAAAACAGTGTACAGAAGTGCGCTTGTCTTTAGCACTCAGATGCCCAACTCCCAGTGGGGTCTAAACCCAGATAAATCCGTTTTACCCTGCATAAAGTTTATGCAGGGCAAACTCATAAATTGTTCGCCCTCTATAACACTGATAGAGAGATATGCACAGTTGTTTGCTCCCCCAGGTATTAATACATACTCTGAGTGAATTACTAAATAGAAAGTGATTTTATTAAATACAGACAGTAGGATTTAAGTGGTTCAAAGTAGTAACAGACAGAACAAAGTAAGTCACCAAGCAAAATAAAATAAAATGCGCAAATCTATGCCTAATCAAACTAAATACAGATAATCTCACCCTCAGAGATGCTTCAGTAAGTTTTTTCTCAGACTGGACACCTTCCAGGCCTGGGCACAATTCTTTCCCCTGGTACAGCTCTTGTTGCAGCTCAGGTGATGGCTAGGGGATTCTTCATGATGGCTCTCCCCTCTCTGTTCTCTTCCCCCCCTTTATATATCTTTTGCATAAGGCGGGAACTCTTTGTCTCTCTGGGTTTCCACCCCCCCTCACTGGAAAAGCACCAGGTTAAAGATGGATTCCAGTTCAGGTGACATGATCACATGTCACTGCAAGACTTCATTACTCACTTGCCAGCACACACATATACAGGAAGACTCACAGGTAAATACAGCCATCTGCAGACAATGGGAGTCATCAAGATTCCAAACCATCATTAATGGTCCACACTTTACACAATTACAATAGTCCCTCAGAGTTACATTTTATATTTCTAGTTTTAGATACAAGAGTGGTACATTTATACAAATCAGATGATCACACTCAGTAGATTATAAGCTTTGTAATGATACCTTACAAGAGACCTTTTGCGTGAGGCATATCCCAGTTACTTACATTCACTTATTACCGTATTTTCTCTAAAACTATCTCAGTTACATTATATTGACTTATTATCAAGTTTTTATAAAACCATATAGACTGCACAACGTCACAGCGGCTCCATCTCCTCCTTGCATTTTGTAACAAACCTGTGGACACCTATTTTGGGAACTTTATGGTTAATACTATACTACACATTATGGCCACTGCAACTGCAAGGAAAGAACAAGATTCTTTTTCTCCAAAACTTTAAAAGACAAATTCTTTTGATACTCTCCATTAGCTGCTAGTAGTACAGGTACCAGGCCATACTGAGTACTTCTGATTCCATCCACTAAAGGATAATGGAATACATACATATTAGTCAAGTCAATACACCATAAACTCCTTGCTACATCATTGTTTAAATCCATATCTCAAACATTCAGATTCTAATCATTCCCATGGGTGCCAATTTAGCTCCCAGCCATCTCATCCTAGCATCAACAAGAAGAGCAAAAGGAGATCTAGATAAATAGATGCAAATATTCACCAAGAAATCTACCCTATGCCATTTTTTCCTCTGAGAATGTAGATGTCTTTTGAAGCATGACACTTGAAAACAAGCTATCCTGTCATGAAGAAATAATGGGCCAGATTCACCAATATGCTCTGGCTGCTTTTTGCAGGATCAGACCCACACAACTCCAAATCCAAGAAGTTTTTGAGTGGCAGTCTCTATCTCCTAGAATCACATCTGATTACAAAAGGCTTTTTAAAGGTGTTGTTTTTTTCCTATAATTCCTTAAGTGTTTCAGGCCTTCTTCCTTTAGTAACTAGCTGTAATATTGGGACCATTGTGAACATCTGAGGCTTTCGCTCTAACGGCCCTCTGATTGGGGGCAGGGGTAGCATCTGAGCAGCTCAGTGATGGGCCCTGGAATTCACTTCTCATCTTGAGTCGCATGACCCTGGACTAGATGATTTCCAGGACACAGTGTCAGACTTGCACTTTGGAGGCAAGATGGTCTTGGTGATTAAAGCAGCGGACAGGGACTCAGGAGGGGTGGGTTCAGATCTTGGCTCTGCCACAGAGTTAACTCCAGGATCAATACCTTAGATTGTACACTCTTAGGGCAGAGACTGCCTGTTATGATGTGCTTGTACAGCAGCAAGCTCAACAGATCTTTGTTGGGCTATCAAGGGCATGTCTGCACAGTCTACGGCAGCAAACCTCTCAGCCCAGAGGCACGGACTTGGGTTTGCAAGGCTCATGCTAGCACTCTAAGGCCTGGTCTACACTGGGTGTGTGTGGGGGATCAATCTAAGATATGCAACTTCAGCTACGAGACTAGCGTAGCTGAAATCGACGTATCTTAGATCGACTTAGAATCACTTACTTCGCATCCTTGCGGCACGGGATTGATGGCCGCCGCTCCCCCGTCGACTTTGCTTCTGCCTCTCACCGAGCTGGAATTCAGCAGTCAACGGGAGAGTGATCGGGGAATCGATTTATTGCATCTACACTACACGTGATAAATCTATCCCCAATAGATCGATCGCTACCCGCCGATCTGGCGGGTAGTGTAGACATACCCTAGAAGTAGCTGTGCAGACAGCACCTTGTCGTTGTGGCTCAGGCTCTGAAAACCCCCCCTCCCCTGGCCTCCAAGGCTACAGATCCCACACCTCAACTTTGAAGCGCTGTCTACACAGCTATATTTAGGCCTAGTCTTCACTTACCGGCTGGTCCGGCGGCACGCCATCGATGTTCTGGGATCGATTTATCGCGTCTGGTTAAGACGCGATAAATCGATCCCGGATCGATCCCGGAAGTGCTCACAGTCGGCGCCGGTACTCCAGCTCGCCGAGAGGAGTACGCGGCATCGACGGGGGGAGACTTCCTGCCGCGTCTGGACCGCGGTAAGTTCGGACTAAGGTACTTCGAATTCAGCTACGTTATTAACATAGCTGAATTTGCGTACCTTAGTCCGATTTGGGGACTTAGTGGGGACCAGGCCTGTGAGTGCTAGTGTTAGCCCTGCTAGCCCAAGTCTGTCGGTCCAGGCTGTTGGGAGGAGGCGGGGGGCGGGAGCTCGCTGCTGTGGGCTGCGTAGACATACGCTTAGGTGCTACCGTAACAATAACCTTTTCACCTAGGCTTTCTCTGAGGAAGAAGAGTGAGTAGGGCTTGGGGAGGCAGAGCTGGATGCCACAATGGAGAAGTATATTTATAATCAGGAAGGTGTTACTCTGTTGAAAGCCTGCTTTAAATTTAGTAGCTGTATTCGCATTTGTAAATTTTGGTGGTTCTGCTGGAAATATGTCTAGTTTAGATACTTGATGCTGGAAATGCATTTAGCTAAAAAGATGAAAGAAATACATAATATCTATTTGGGAGGATTTAAAAACAGAGTTGGAAGCAGCAGTTTGGTACAGTTTGGCTTGAGAATGGCTGGCTAGCCGAACAGCTGTTTTCGCTGGAGTTCTGAAACAGACGCTACACCTGGGGATTGTGTTTTCCTGCTGCACAATCTGTCTGTGTTCGATGTTCTCACGTGAATGATGTACACACTTGGAAGCAGCATGGTTCAGCGGATAGGGGACGAATTATAAATCAAGAGATTTGGCTTCCAATCCTGTCTCTGCCACTGACTTACTGTGATACCTTGGGCAAGTCTCTGTGCTTCTGTTTCTTCCCGTATCTTTAGTCTATTTTGTTGTAAAAGTCTTTGGGGCAGGGATTGTCTATATGTTTGTACAGCACCACGCACAAGGAGGCCCTGATCTCAATTGGGTGCTATAGGCACAACTTACTATAAGACAAATCAATAATAATAATATATATGAAAAGAAACAAGGAAAGAGGGCTCTTGACTTTTTGTCACTCAGCTCTCTCACCGAACTAAGAATTAACCCATTCCAGAAGTCTAACCTCTTCTTGACTGCTTGGGTGGCAGGATAATATGAATAAAACATGCTATCCTCTACTTTTAAAAGTATTTACATAAAATGTACTGCTATATTTTACTGCATTTTCATGTTATGCAAGCCCACCTTTAGGTGGTAAGATTTACAGCAGGCTAAGATTTATTGACCTAGTTCAGCATGGAAATGGCTGCTAAGATTGACTTGTCAGCAGTTTTTAATTTAATTGCTCTTTGATCCTTCAGCCTTGAAGATATTTGCATTTTCAGCTTAGCATCTCTTGGCAACACTTGTAGAATACAGCAGCAGCAGCTGAGACCCAGAGCCCTACAACCTGTTAATTGCTCCATTTCTAGACGTGTCCTGGTGTTGAATTACAATAAAGTTTCAACCTCTCTCTTTCCCTATAAGTATGCTTTCTAGTGGGAATAATACTGCTATTTGTTTTCATTCCCTAATATTTTAATCCTAGTTGGATCACAGAAAATATACAGTCTCAAAGGGACATTTTTCAACTGGAAACCAAAAATGGATACATCCTTGTGGCCAAACTGCCTGTTCTTTGCTCAGATAAGTGCACAGGAGTGATCCTCACGGTGGGGGAACAAAACCTACCGCTGCTAAACATGGTTGTGAGGCAATGGCTTGTCACCGTAGTATAAAATAGGTGTCTATTTAAGATGACTCATTTTAATGGTCTTTAGATAGGGGACGGGGGGGGGGGCGGGAATATCACGCATCACATCCTTCTCTGTTCACAAAAGCAGCATTAATCAACAGGTGCTTCTCAGGGCAAAAGTGGCTACTTGGATAATAGGCAGGACCATTAAGGGGAAGCAGAGTGAGAAAAGAGAATCAACAGCTCCAGGAATAAGAGAACAGCCCTGGCTCATGAATGAAACCTTGAGTAATTCTATGAAATACCAGAGGTAGGAAGCTTTAACGTATAGATATGGAGCTTAGAAAGAAATTTCACACAAACACTGACCTGAGCAGCAGCAAAGCAGTGCTCTTACATGGGGTGGGATAACTGTTGCTAAAAGATTAATACAGAAATAAAAAACAATACTTTCTATAGCACCTTCCATCTGAACACTGCGGTGGACAGTTTCCCACTTGAATTCTAGTCTGAAGGCTTGGGACAATAAGAGTGGGTCTGGTGCCAGGAGGAAAAACGTGACTGTCCTTTGACAAAATGGACTGAATCCTCTGAACTGGCATGTGCAGGAAACCCAGTACTGGCCAGCATAGAGGCACCAGGCACTGCTGAGGTCAGGGGTATGGAGGACACCACTCAATGAATCAGGCAGATCAAAAGGATGAGGTGTTAACCAGGGAGATGCTCGGCACCTTTCTGGGGTCCC
Organism: Chrysemys picta bellii; assembly: GCF_011386835.1. Taxonomy (NCBI): domain Eukaryota; kingdom Metazoa; phylum Chordata; order Testudines; family Emydidae; genus Chrysemys; species Chrysemys picta. The sequence continues at coordinate 107,618,034 of NC_088792.1, forward strand.
TGGATCTCTCTGAGGAATCCCTGGATCCAGATGTAGCAGCAGAGTTGGTAGCCAAACTGGTTAGGCAGGAGGGTGTCCTCTGCATAGAACTTTGCAGTGTAACATGTACCAATGGAGGCTCATTTTACAGTCTGGTGGGCAGGGAGAAGAGTTTTCTCAGTTTCCTGGTTCATATGAATGTCAGCATCAGCATTTTTTAAAGGGCAGATATAGCCTCAGGAAGAAACATCCTTCTCTCCCCCTGACCTCTACCATTACCCCTTCCTCCACCTCCTAAGCAAAGTGCAGGCTGCAGAGCCCCCCCCCCCCCAGCTGCCTAGTTCACTTCCTGTCATACCCCAAGGTCAGAATCACCCTCAGTAACCTCTCCCCCTGCTTTGGCTATATGGCCCGCTGTTCCCAGTCAGAGTGCACATGCCTGCTCTGCATGTACAATGTCTGTCTGAATCACACCATGTACATGGATTCAAAATGGCTGACCCTTGAGAGGGAAAACAAGTGATACAACAAAGTCTATGGTGATGCCAAGAATAGAAGCCAAGAGTCTTGATTTCCAATCCTGGACTCTAAGCTCAGGAAAGCACAGACCCAAACCTGCTTTATGGAAGACTCCTTTTTCTTTGAACTGGCACATTATGACCAATGTAAAACAAATCCCATTCATATTTGCACTGTGTCCACTGCATTCATATTACAGGAAGTGTGGGTGACAATGGTGCATATGATGATATCCCACAATCTTGTTCTTGTGCTAGGATTTTCTGCCTCTCAGCTCCTGGGTCATAAAGCACCTAGCAGTCATTGGCACCTGAATAGTGTCCGTTTCCCCCCCATCACGTGCAACAGCACCAGCATCTCAGTTTGTCTAATTAGAAACTTTTCAGGACTGTGAGCATAACAGTATCAGTATCAGGATCATAAAAAGGTCAGAGAAGAGATGTGGCATATGTAAGCTTTTAATTCAACCCATACAAATCAAACAGAGGCCAGGAGGAAAAATAGGAGAAAAAAGAAGCTGAAGTTTCGAGGCAACCTGCTGCCTTCAGATTTGGCTGAAGACTACAGCAATTTCTGGAGTTGGATTTGACTCTGCCGCTACCAGTGTTTGAGTAATCGTTCTGAATACATATGCCCTGATTTCTTACTGGTTCCTATTTTGCCAGGTTCAGAAGCTACAGTTAATTTTGCAAAAAGGTTTCCATGATAATCTCCTGTTCTTAGCTGTACATAACAACTTCATGAAAAGTTGTCTTCGGGGGATGAAACATCCTGTGATTTGGCCTCGCCTGAAGGCTTTTCTTGAATTTCTTGAGTGAAAAATAAATTGGTAGATGGATACAGGGAGCAAAACTTCTGCATCATAAACAGCACTTGTCAGTGCTTAAATAAATAGTAAATAACAATGTTCAGTTAATAATAAATAATACTTTTTTTTCCTCTTTAGGAAGGTACAGTCATGCCAGTGTAAACCAATGCACTTTGCTAAGAAGTGAGACACACAGTAACCTTTTCCAGGCAAATGAAGACAGCAGCAGTAAAGGGTACTCACAATTCTATTAACTGCAATGAAGTGAGAACTTCTGAGCCTAGTTGTGATCATTCACATGCTGACCTTAACCATTCTCTTTTTCTTCAGTTTTCTTTTAAAAAGAAGATATTAAATGCAAACATTGTTAAGGCAACATTAGTGTTATACAGTTTTTTTTAAATCAAGAAATAAAAAAATTAAGGTTGCTATAGCAACATCAATTTAAACACATTGTACATGTATATGTTATGGCCCAAACTTAGCAACACACACACACATATATATAACAAAAATATATTAAACAAGAATAGGAATAAAAATAAATTGTATATTATGTTGTTAAAAACCTTAAAGTATCAGAGGCAAATCATCCTGGGGCAAATAATCACTTATTGAAAAATCAATGGAAATTTTTCTGTGAGTAATGTGAGCAAGTTTTGGTCCTTATTATATTAATAAATAACCTATACACATGCAATTTGTTTAAGTGAATGTTGTTGCAGAAACCTATTCTTAAAGTTGCTGCAACAAAGGGGCAGACTCTGAGGTCTTACTCTTTATACAGTCATTCAGACAAACATCCACTGCAGGCAAAATTTTGTCCTGATTATTAATTATTAGTATTATTTTTGCATTAAGCATGTGTTTAACTCTAGAGCAGCTGGTGGAGTGTTTCATTCTGTTCTAGAAAGATTAGCACATGAATTGCCTGTGGTAGGTGCATCTATTTCCTAAGCTTGAAAATTCATCTGTGTCGCAGTGACAAGCTGATGCTGGCCACATTTTTGCCTTTGATCAATGTGGTGTAAAGTGTGCAAATCACATCTGTGGGGTGAAGAAGGTGAATTCTTCCCTGCTTGAAACCCAGGCGATTGATGTACACTTCAAAAGATATTTTTGTCCAGTGCTGTGTAGCCAATATTTGCAGCCTACTACTGAACATGGAAAAGAAGAATCCCAGAAAAAACAAAGCTATATTACCGAAGTCAAATATTTTGTGCATATAACCAGTATTATTTAAAATTAAAAATGGAAAGACACCTTTAAGAACTGTTTTCATGATCAAGTGATATACTCTGAGCTGAGGAAATAGTTATAAAACAATGTAAAAAGTGAATGAAACCAGCACATTCTCTATTGTAGCCTTGGGACCCAATTCTCTCCTACTTTACACCAGGTGTAATCACTTACACCTATGCAAAGTGTAGACACTACCATATCTGAATTCTCCATTCCCTTATGCTGGTGGTAGTGTTTTCACTCCCTCTTTGAACAGGTATAAATGATGATGATAGGGCAGGGGATGCAGCGAATTGGAGGGGGTAGTAATCAGGCCCCATGGAATTGCCTTGTAAAATTGATATGAGGTGGATAAGTCTGTATACAATTCAACGAGAGGTGGAAGAATCAGTTGATGAAAAACCTTCCTGCCTCCCTGATCATACACATTACAAGTAAGCATATTCAAAATAAATTCCTTGCTAGCAATGACTATTTCCCACGTTCTTTTCTTCACCACTTGCCATGTGCTGCTCCTTCCTCAGGCCAAATTCTGGTTAAGTGCATGCTAGAAAAATCTTGGCCAGCAGATGTATGATGGAGCGGTTGATGGTCCGTATTTTGGCTCTTCCATGAGAGCACCCACTTTGCTGGCTTTCCACAACAGGAACCATGTAGGGACACTACAGGGACTAACCGAGAAGTAAGTGGGTATCTTCCACGGGGTTATGCATGTATGCTCCCTTATCTGGCCATGGTCTCTAGGAAACAGTGCCCCACAGAGATGAATCCTACTTTTAGTGGGAAGAGATTGTATAAGGGGGCTACACACTTAGTTAGTATTGCCTTGAATATAGGTGCAAATTTACTCTCCCATTTGTTGGGTTCATTGTGGCCTATTTCCAGGCAGCCACCAGAATTTGGCTCCTCATGTAAGTAGAAGCTGTAGTTGTAGTGAAGAGAGGAACAGGAATAGTGTACTCATTTTCCAGCAGTGATGGTGCAAGAAGTTGGACTCCCCATTGGCCTCAAGGCAACTTTAACTTGCTCTGTGACCCCTGAAGTGGACTTTCAATCATCTTTTTTGTGTCACAGTGAATTTGACATTTTGTACCACAGATGTTCTTACTCTTATAATTGCTTTATGCTTTGGATTTTGATAACTGGAGGTTTTTCCAAGGATAACTTTTAAAAAATTTAGCTCTGTATCATTAATGCCAGCCTTATGGCTGAGGATGGTTGTATGGCTTGAATCTTAAGGCATATAATATACAGAATATCATTCTCGTGGGATCCAATTTTGCAGCTCTTGTTCCACTGAGTAGCATTTACTCATGCATAGTCTCATTGAATTCAATAGGAGTAGTCACATAAGCACCAAGGGGTACAGAATCGGTGAGCACTAAGGAGTTTCACTCTCATATCAAGAGAACAATATACTCCTATGAGCCCAGTCTCGCAACTCCTTATCTGTAGGAGCTGCACTTGTCTTCAGTGGAATTATTTGTATGAGTAAGAATGACTCCTTTGAGTAACAATTGTCAGGATTAGTTCCAATGTGTGTAAATCCATTTTTATGGTGGTACCTCTAGTTTTCTGCTGTAGGATAAATTGGTAAGATTCTAGGGCCAAGATGACCACTATGTAACTAGACCAGGGGTCGGCAACCTTTCAGAAGTGGAGTGCTGAATCTTCATTTATTCACTCTAATTTAAGGTTTCGCGTGCCAGTAATACATGTTAACATTTTTAGAAGGTCTCTTTCTATAAGTCTATAATATATAACTAAACCATTGTTGTATGTAAAGTAAATAAGGGTTTTAAAATGTTTAAGAAGCTTCATTTAAAATTAAATTAAAATGCAGAGCCCCCGGGACTGGTGGCCAGGACCCGGGCAGTGTAAGCGCCACTGAAAATCAGTTCGCGTGCCACCTTCAGCACACGTGCCATAGGTTGCTTACCTCTGAACCACGCCAACCAGCTCAAACAAAACCTTAACTTATTATCATGGGTTATAAAACAACAAGTGGCTTTGTGACTCTACATAATTCCAAAATGAGGAGATAATCTTTCTCCATAAGTGTTGCACTAATATCAGGATTTATATCAATTTGGTTCCTTGGTTCCATTTGTCAGTTTTTAATAGCATTCCCATCAGATCAGCTGTGAGCCTTTTTCTGGTTTGAAACAGTTTACTTGAAGACTTTGAGAACTGAAACACGACATGCTGCTGTATTACCTTTTCATCCCTCTCGAGTTCCCAGTTTGTTCTGTAACTGTAAAGGGCAAGGCAAAGATTCTTGCAAATCTTGTACAATTTTTTTAATTGTGGCACTAACAGATGAATATTTTACAATATATAACATACATTCATATTAAGTACAGATGGCTAAACAGTGCTTCTCTTTTTTAACATTAGCAACACTACACAGCTATGTTTTTAAATTCCAGCTCTGAAACCCTCCCCCCCAAATATATCCATGCTGGGCTGTGTATAGTACTAAAATGATTATAAAAAAATTAAAATATACAAACTCTTACTTCCTCAGATTCATTACAATATAGTAAATATGAAAAAATGTTGACTGATCTGTCCTTCCGAAGTTATCATTTCAATTTAACGAAATATTTTCAAAATATATGTCAACTACCAAAGTAGTTAATATTTGTAAAATAAGCTGCTATAAATAATGGTGAGAAAACACTAGAGCCATGATGAATTAGAAACAAGGGGCCAGATTATGTGAAATTTACACCAGATCAGGATCTGACCCATAGACTTGGTCCTGCTCTGACATATGTGAGCGGGCACACCTCCATTTCAGAGGGCAGGAATGAGTCCCAGATCCTGAAAGACTAAGCAGTGTTTTGAAACGTTACATTAGAGACTGTGAAGGCTTTAAGTAAGTAAAGGTCCCTTTTATTTCACATCTCACAACACTTTCACAGTGTCATGAATGGGTCCAGTATATCTCATGTTCACTGTTGATTACCTGCTTAGTGAGAGTTCTAGAGATATAAAACTCACCTAATTATATAACATAACAGCATATAGCAAATTAGGCATTTCAGAATCTGCCATAACTTATTTCTTGTGATTAAAATTGATGGATCTTTATTCTATTTGCTTTTTTTCTTATTGGTTCTAGCTCTTTTGTCCAAATCAAAGGGTAAGAAACAAGTAAATTGTTTGAAACATTTGCATATTTTAAACAACTTAAGACTGAATGAATGTTATTGTTCACACAGATAGCAAAAATCTTTATTTTCCCCGTATACACAATTAAGTGTTAACACAGGACTACACAGTGTTTATATTTTTATTAACCTGCCAACAATAGTTTATTGGCAATCTTAAATATTTAGAGGCAAAACACATGTCCTTGGCACAGAAACTGTGCAGCAAAGCATCATATTTTTCCCTTAGAACCATTTTGCAGGTACACTCAATTGCAACTTATTTTGGCCCGTAGACAGGAGAATAAACTAAACTTCTTGATGTTCTTTGCCACTTCAGTCTTTGAATGATGATTATGCGTGTGTGTGAAGTTAGATTTTCCAATTACCTGTTCTTTAGACATGATTCAAACTAGGAGAGGGACCTATAATAAAAGAAAAGCACATGATCATTCAATATGTTGTTAAACCTCCAACTGCTGACATTACTAGCCAAACATTCTCTTGTGGGGTCATTTTATTGTTATTTTTATATCACCATTTTTTACTAGCAAATAATTTGCACTCAGTGAATTTAGTGTCTTTTCTTTCTTGCAGACTGTCTGTGGACAGACAGATGAAAATTTCTTTCTGTTATGTGATTGGTCACATAAATTACTTGGTGGTTTGTTTTTGTGTGCGTGTTCCCCGGTGGGAGGAGGGGGAAACGCATAGGCCTGGATTCAGGAAAGCACTTAAGCACATACTTAACTTCACCCCCATTCATGAAAACACCTAAGAATGTGCTTAATTTAAGCTTAACTTTAAGCACGTGCTTAAGTGCACATGCTTATGTGTCCTTCCAAAATAGGGATGCTTTGCAGAGTCAAGGCCAGAATGAGGAGAAGAACTTGAAAAGCCATCGGGCTTTGACTCACTCGGGAGGAGAGAGGATTTTAGGATCACATAAAAGTAAAATAGATTAGCAAATTTTTGATAATTTTAAACCTTTTCCTTTCTTGGCCATAAAGGCGTTGGCAGAAGCACGGTTCCTTGAAAAATTAGTCTGATTAGTCTGCATGATTTATTAGCTAGGAGAGGAATTGAAATTTATTTTTGTCTTTTCACATTCACACAAAGTAACAGTGTGCAAGTGAATGCTTCTAACTGTGAAGGAGATGGTCAGATCACTGTCTGGCTCATTTAACCTGTGCGCCAGAGCTTGGCCAAAGGCTTTTGAGGGAAACTTCTGCCCCATTTCTGTGCTAAGCAGCCAGCACACTATTTCACAATTTCATTTGTCCCATTTGATCAAACTGCACTCTCCACATATGCAACCCACCTCCTGCACCAGAATGCCAGCTCTCCCCTCCCCCCCACTATCCAAAATAAAATGCATGGGTGTAACTCCCAACTAAAATAATGGGATTTGTATAGATGTGAGAACAAAATTTGCCCAGTGGTAGTTGCAACTGTGTAACTGAGAGGAGAATTGGGTCCATCCTATATTTCCATTTTATAGGGCAGACATTGGCTGCAATTGTGCTCACAGCTAGACGTATAATTGGTCATTCACATATGGAATAACTGTGATTCCTTGTATAATGATGGTAAATCCATGTGCAAATTACACACATATATACACATGCAGAGGTATACATAATTTTAGAAATCTGACCCATATATTCTCATACTATCTCTGAGATAAAAGGAAATGAAAGTAAACATAAATAAAAGGAAATGAGTATAGCCAAACTGATATAAAAGCCACATGGTACAATATTTTGAATACATTATATCACTATTGAAACTAAAGCCAAACGTATGCAGCTCCATTAGTAGAGTTTTGTCTCTTAATACCACCAGAGAATTTGGGCCTAGATAGGCAGTAAATCTTTTATTCTTCCCTATATCATCCCATTCATCCTCTTGCCTTAGTGCTTTTGTCTGATACTATCCAGTCACCACTGCTTTCAGTGAAAGCCAGGAATTAAATATCTCGTGTGCTCTTGTCCACAGTCTGTTAGTAGCTAAGAACCCAGGGCATTGAAACCCACTGCAGCCAAAGCAAAGGGAGACCAGATAAGGGCTCCTGTTGATGATTAACTGCCCTTAGGCTATGGTAACCCATAAAACCCCCTTACATACTCACATATACTATCTAACATAATGACCATGCACTTCTCACAGGTGGCCCCAGCAACACACCTGCAGCTGGATACATGATAGGCCTTATCTATGGTTTGCCGTCAGACCTTGGAAGTGTGAACACCACACCGTGTTCCTGGATAGGCCACTATTTCATTAATACTGAAACTAAAGACCTTCTCTTTATGTTCATGGTCCCCACCTCTTTCAAGTGATAGGCATGAGCCTCCACTTCTCTCTGGGATGGGACCCTGTGATCCAACCACTCTTAAAATGAGTCTTTGTGTTACACCCTCCTGGCTGCCAATCATGATATAGAGCAGGCCCAACAAACCTGGACCCTGAAAGTGTTTTTCATTGAGAGTCTCTGGACAGTAACAGTATGCAGTGACACAAATGCCACTTCAAAACTAAGTACGATTTATTTGCCAAGAGGTGCAGAGCATTCAGATAAATGGATTAAAAACAACAACATAGTGTCTTGCCTACAATTGGCATTCCCCTCAAGCCCCAAGGTATTTAAGACAGCCTGGGTGCCCCTGTTTTCTTCGGGACCAAATTCCCCCGACTGTCAGTCAGTCTGTATCAGCCTGCAGCAGCTGATAATTTCCCCTCTCTCTTTCCATAGGGCAGTTCTTTAAATGATCAGTGTCTTTTGATCTCTAGGAACTCAGCCCTGGCAAAACAGCTGTGTAACCCCGGTTGGAGCCAAGGAGTTGCCTCTTCACAGCTATTAATTTGGCCATTGTTTGAGTGTTTGTTGGGATGTTCCTTATCTAGGCCATTGTGTTGCCTTTCCTGCCTGGTTCCTGAGACAGCTCCATCTGGTCTAACACCAAGGCAAGTAACCCATCACAAATGAAAATACAAATGCATGCATGTTATTCATAATAAGAACAGATATTTCCTGGTTCTCCCAACTATGCACTAACCAAATTACTTCACTGTCAGAAGCTCTTGTTTCCAGAAAACTTCAAGAGGACAATGGAAGAGAAATCCACACAACTGAAAGACCACTTGTTGACAATCTGTAACCAACATCTAATAGAAAACATTGACAAAGGAGTTTCAAAATGAGCCCTGCCCTCATGCCTCCCACACATGCCACTGTGGTTCTCTGATGAATGACGCAAAATGAAGCAAGACAGAAGTCTGCACTGCCTGTGGCACAAAATCCCCTCACATCCACTGTCCATGAACAACTCAAGGCTCACCAGCAAGGCTCATGCTGCAGCCATAAAGGAAGCAAAACATGACTCTCCCTCAAACATATAATCAGCCAAATAATGGCCAGCAGAACTATTCCATGCTATGAACCTGCTAATCAACCCAGAGTGTCTATCTCCATACAATATATAAACACAAAAGCCTAAATCCTATCTACTCTGAATAGTTCTCATCTTGCTTTGAGTGGGCCTCACTGAGACAGGGATACTACCTAGGAAACATCTCCCATCCCATCTGCCTTAATGGAATTTGAACCATTTTCCCAAATAGAAGTCCTGGAGGATTCAAAGAAGTTCCAGCCCACCAACTATACATCTGAATGCCCCAGTCCTCATGCAAGTCTAGTGACGAACACCTAGCCCCACCACAATAACTGGGATTATCAATGTCTCCTTCAAAGTCAGCAAGCCATCAGCTGCCCTGAACAATACAAGAAGAAACCTACACTTCATGCTATCCAACTACTGACCACTTTCCAGCCCTCCCTTTTTCTGGAGGACATTGAAAGGGTGGTGGCATTCCACCTTCAGCAGTACTCGTCCTCCGCTTACATCCTGGGTGCCTCACCCTCTAGATCCAGAGGAAGGCACAACAAAAAAAAAAAACCAACAACGATCTGGCTAATGTTGATGCATGACCTTCTGGCACTGGACAGAAAACAAACCTCTCTGCTAATACTGTTAGATCTCTCTCTGACCTCTGACACCATCATTCTTACAGTGCTAACGATATGCATGCCAGAAGCTGTCGGGGCAAATGCAGCAGCATTCAGCTGGACGCACTCATTCCTAGTAGACAAAACTCAGAGAGCTGTGATGCAGAGCCCTGCAAGGCTCACTACTCCTTTCTCCTCCACTTTAATTTGTACAGGGGACTGTCTGGAGAAATTATGAGGTGCCCCAGATTCATCTACCACCAATATGCAGATAACATGTATCCCCCTCCACCAATGCAGCCTCTGCCTAGGTGTCCTAATGCCAGAAAGAAATAAGCATCTGGCTCTAGCTTAACCCAGGAAAGACAGGAGTAATATTTGTAGAAACTGGGGGAAACTCTTTGAGGAATCTGTCAATACTCTAATATTGCCAATGAGGGCATTGGGTGTCAGATTGTCAAATTAATGTGGAGCTCTAGGGCCACACAGGACTTATTATTCAATTGCTCCTTTTCATCTTGGCAAAAGCCATAGGTGAGGTCCTCTTTGGTCTCCTCCATGTTAGCAGGGCCGGCTCTAGGATTTTTGCCGCCCCAAGCAAAAAAAAAATTTGGCCGCCCCCCCCTTTTTTTTCATGTTCCCCCGCCCCCAGCCCTGCCCCAACTCCACCCCTTCCGAACTCCTTCCCCAAATCCCCAGCCCCGCCTCCTCCCCCGGGTGTGCCGCATTCCCCCCCCATTGCTTCCTGCGGGCCCCCCCGCGACCTTCCGCCCCACGACCTCCCCCCCGCAACCTCAGGCAAGGGAGGGGGGAGAAGTGGAGCAGTGGCGTGTTCAGGGGAGCAGGCAGAGCAGAGGTGAGCTCGGGTGGGGGTCGCAGGAAGTAACGGGGGGTAGAGGAACCACTCCCTGCTCCAGATCACCTCCGCTCCACCACCGCCGCCTCCCCCGAGCGCCCGCTGCTCAGCTTCTCCTCCCTCCCTCCCTCCCAGCCTTGCTGCGCGAAACAGCTGTTTTGCACCTGGCAAGCCTGGGAGGGAAGGGGGAGAAGCAGAGTGGCGGCGGCGAGCTCAGGGGAGCAGGCGGAGCGGAGGCAAGCTGGGGCAGTGGGGGCACTTTTTCCCCATGCCCCGGAGTCGGCGCCTATGATGGCTGGCGCCAGAATGCCGCCCCAAGAAATGTGCCACCCCAAGCACCTGCTTGTTTTGCTGGTGCCTGGAGCCGGCCCTGCACGTTAGAACTACAGGAAACTCATCTACCCTCAGAATGCAACCACCAGGACAAACATGAAATTGCCACAGTACTTAGCTGCATGCCTTCTAAACAACAAAGGCCAACGTAAATGTATCACATCTGCCTTCATGGACTCCGCTGGCTCTCCATTCACTTCAGAACAGGTTTCAAAGTCCTGATCCTGATCTATAAAGCTTTAGTGGATGCGGGCCTGTAGGGTTACCATATTTATACATTAAGAAAGAGGACACTCCACGGGGCCCTGGCCCCACCCCTTCCCCGCCCCAACTCTGCCCCCGCCCCTGAGCACCTTGCATTCTCCCTCCTCCCTCCCAGCCACGCGAAACAGCTGCCCGAGCGCTACCGGCTTCACGGTTTGCCGGGCAGCCCCCAGACCTCCAGACACTGCCCCCCCGGCCGGGCGCTTCCCCTCCCGGGCTCTGGCTGTGCTGGGGAAGCGCCCAGCTGGGGGCGCAGGGTCCGGAGGTCTGGGCGCTGCCCGGCAAACCGTGAAGCCGGTAGCGCTCGGGCAGCTCGGCTCTTCAGCTACACAAAGCTGAGGTGTCTGGGGGGAGCAACAGCAGCCGCCACCGTGGGTGAATCCACCTGCAGCTCGCAGCCTGCCAGAGCCGCTCTAAGGTAAGCAGGGGACTGGGGCAGGGATGCCGGAAAAACAAAGCTGGGAGTATTTTCCTGGACATGTTCGGCTTTTTGGCAATTCCCCCCGGACGGGGATTTGAGGACCAAAAAGCCGGACATGTCCGGGAAAATCCAGACGTATGATAACCAGAGGGGCCTGACTATTTCTGAGACCACCACCACCACTAGCCCTTGCACCCCGCAAGACAGCTAACCTCCACAGGGATAATGTAGCTGGAGGGATCTATGTTTAGACTATCGGACACTTTGGGAAGACCTGGGACTCAGAAGCAGGACCATGGCTGTTGAACTCCTTGATGAAAGAGTTCAGATTGAACCCAATCCTGATTGCACCGATGTGTAAAACCCACTGTTGCTAGAAACCATTTCTTCAGGAATAGCATGGATAAATAAACATACAATAATACATAAAATATACCTGAAGATCTAAATCAACATTTTTCTGTAACAGGTGGAACGGAGAGAGAAAGCATCATTTGTTCTGAAGTCTTTTGCTTCTTCATAACATTGTTAGATGGTTTACACCGAAGTGATAGGTGCCTTATACATACCCAAGAGAGCATATTATGTGTAATTTTACACATGCAAAATAACTGCACAAATTGGTTTATTTTAGCATGCTGAAGCTGGACCCTTAGAGGTTCCCTGAAACACTGACTTGTTCGTGTAATGAGTAATAACTCTAAAAAGTTGTACTTTATAAGAAATTAGAACTTTTATAGCTATAGTATCAATTGGTTGATAATATTGCTCAGTTTGTTTTATAAAGGGAAAATGGACAAGGCTAAATCATATTTATATGTTTATGGTTTGCATCAGCGGCGTCCCAAGGTGGGAAAACTCCATCTGTGCTTGCAAATACCCAAAAGTCCATGGGCTAAAGTCCATTCTCAGTTACTGAATGAATTCTGGAATAAAGCCACTGAAGCCAATGGGCCTGAATCTGTTCTCACCATCATTTGTGTAAACCAGGAGTAACTCAGTTTGACAATAGAATCTGGCTCAAAGAGTTTAATACAGTGACTCCAAAATACACCAGTATAACTCAGAGCAATATTTGGCCCATTGGGAGTTGCAGCCATACAACTAAAACCAGAATAAACCCCACAGGGCCTGAAACTTATCTCAGATGAACTTTGTACTGGTATAATTCTATTAACTTCAGAGAAGTTATTCCTGATTCATACCAGAGTATGAAAGTCTGGAAATTACCATGTGCGCTGCGTGCACATACTTGCATACTGGGTGGTTAAGTTTCATTTTCTTCACAAGGTTTATGTAGAACCACAATTTAGGAGAGATATGGAATGTATTAGTAAAAATCTGGCATATCATAAAAGGGACACTGTCAGGAATATTAGGCCTCACAATTTGATCCAGAGTCAGCCTTGAGGGTGGCTGACTGGGCGCATGCATTGGGTCCCAAAACCTATGATACGCTATTGGAATTAAAGGTGAATATGTATCCCTAAATTGCTTAGGTGCAAGTTTTTTGGAAAGGGCTAAGAGGAAAGATAGATGGGCCTAATTCTGGCTTATCCTAGGTCCTGTTTGTTCAGAGGTCAACTGACTATCTGACTATTATTAGTTTGTCAGAATTTAATGGAAGAGGTCATCCAAATTCTATGATTTTTTAAAATTAATGATCTTAACATTCCTCTTCAAAAGAACATATGTATGCAAATTTTATTCTTACATGAAGAAAACCACACGTGAGGCGATGTGCTCTAATGTCCAAAGACTTGAGATGCAGCACTAATCTTTCCACTGCAGTTAAAGAAAACATGGTACGTATCTCTTTAAGTTGGCAAAAAGAAAAAAAAAAAAAAACATAGCTAGCACAACTTGCAAACTGCTCCCAGAGCAGCACTGCATCCTCAGCTTGTTTCAGCGAAAAAGCTGATAACATAGATGAGCACGTTTACCTTTCTTAACCTTGCTGCTCCAGCGCCAGAGCGAATAGCCTCCATTAGGGCCTCCCTTGCCTCCCCAGGGTTACTTGTAGCAGTGACAGGAAATTTAGGAGCTGTCATTGACTTGTGGCTGGGAGGAGGTGGTGGCGGCGGCAGGACAGGTGGAGGCGGGATCCAAAGTTGCTCTGCCTGACAGGCTTCTTTATTTTGCAAGGACAGTTCTGCATTTCTAAAGCTCTGCAGCTCTTCAGAGGCCGATGATGAGATCTACCAACAAGACAGTTGAACGTGAATAGTTAATATCTGGGATAACACTAAATTGTAATTATTTGACACTTGATGCACACTTTTATTTCACCACTCCCAACTTCAGTTTGCTCAACTGATATAAAACACGTAGAACTTTTGTTTGCTCATTGGTTTAAACATCTGTTACTACTCTCTCACATCACTCAACTGGGCTGATTACCAGGACCAAGGACTTGGCATTGACTGTGTCTCAGAAATTCAATCTTTACTTACTGTGAACTCTAGCATCCTGTAACTCTTGGAGTGTAAGGTAAAAGGCTGACAGTTGGACTTGGTGTGAGTTTGGGTTACTTTGGAATTCCTTAACCTAAAATTGCTGCATGAATTATATGTGCAGAAGCCTGCTCTAATATAAACAACCTGGTGGGAAGCTTGCTTGTGCTTTTTTCAACAGCCTTTTGTCTTAAACAATAGCTATTAATAACAATGATAATGTCATAAATGTCAAGAATTTATTTATCCTCAAAGTGTTTGGCAAACATTAACAAATTTATCCTCACAGGACAAATGTGGGGATACAAAGTAAATATTATTATCCCCATTTCACAGATGGGCAAATTGAGGCAGAGAGTGGCATGTGAATTATCTAAGGCCAAAGAGGGAGCCAATAGCAGAACAAGAACTCGGGAGCGCTTGTACTCCATTCCTGTACTCTGTCCACTACAATACATATGCATTGCATTAATTAACACAGGCCACATTGTGTGAAAAAGTGATGGATGGTTCCTAAAAAATATTCTTAAAAATAATTTAAAAAGCCACTCATTTACTGGAGAAAAGAATTTGAAAGAGTCTCTCTGATGATACAACAACAATTTATTTTCAGAACTTCCTTCACACGGATTCTCAGCTATGCCCAAGCAATATACCGTGCAGTTCAGTAGCGTGTGCGCGCGCAAACATGGCCTTTGCCTTCCTCAGTCTTGGAATGGCTGTGTGCCAGACTGCTCTTTCTCTGCCTCTGGTAACATACTGTGTTGTGGGATGTCAGTATCAGAGGAAGCTGTCTATTCTATCTGCCCCAAGAGTAATGAGGCATTCACAGTTGCTTTGAGGATAATGGAGTCACATAGGGAACAACAGGGACATTATGTGGTTGGTAGACATCCAGTGATCCCCAGCTGTGTGGATAGTTGGCAATGGTTTGAGTCACTGCATCAGGGAGATGGGACACTTCTTGCCCAATACACTTCCTTGGCTGGGCCAGTGAACTGAGTGAAGGTTCATGTTAGAGCAATTCAGACTCTGGCTATTAAAAATAAGAGATGCCTTAATGGTTAGATAAATTCTTCCAACAGAAGGCGTCATCTAACTGTGGGGAAATAAGTCAGATTTGTAGTTAGTTGCATACAATTGCATGTATACATTGCATGCATCTAACTAATGTCCATAAACAGAGTGTGCATGTGGAAATCAAGTATTTGCATGCACATATGTCCAGTAGGTAGATTTGTGGGGTATGTTGACACATAAGTTAGGTGGGGTGCAAACTGCATATTCCTACCATGAAAAGCTTATCCATAATGTCTAAGCCTGTGCAAATGCCGAACTGAAGATTGTTGGGTTAAGTATCTGGATTGTTGGGTTAAGTGCAGTCTCATATTAAACTAATTTGGGTTTACCTTGATTTAATGTTAGCCATCACATTAAAAATGTTTTGCCCTCCGCTACCAGTGTACAATTCTAATGAAGTCAATGAAGTTCTATAGCTGAGTGCAGAATTTGGCCCATCATGTAAACATTACAGTCCTGTCCTTTGTTGTCATAATTTTTTCTAAGGTCTTCTTGTTGCAATACAAATTATTTTGCATCACTCTAGGTTATTGTTCACCCAGCACATTCAGTAGGAACAACCAATGAGAAGAGCACTGATCCTATTTATCTATTTCTTACCTTTTTTAGGCTTGAGGTGCCACTGTGGCCTCTGATTGCTGCCAGCAGGGCTGAATGCTCATTCTCTGGCTCGGCATATGAGGATTTCTTCTGACTTCCATTTATCATGCTGTCTGAACTCTAGAGTATGAACAAAATAGACACCATCAAGTTTTTACTAGATATTTACTTAAAGGTAATTTGAAAATACTTTATTAAAATTGTTCGGAGCACATATCTGTATTTTAAGCTCTGTGGGCAAGGTAGCTTTGCTTCCTTTGGGCCTGATTCTGCAGCCCTTATTCATAATGCATACTACTTACTCAAGCAAGTGGTCCCACTGAGTTAAATTTTGCTCAGGAATGCAGAATCAAGCCCTCTGTGTACTGTACAGAACACCAAACACAGTATCAGCAGTTAACAAATAATAAATCTTGCTGATATAAAGTAATTGTATATCTTTCATTGACGTGTAGCTAAATGTTTCCTATTTACTACACATTCCAATGTTTATATAACTTTCAGGAATACTGGTTAGGCTTTTAGGTTAACCTCTGTTACATCTTTCTTTATACTGTACAGCTGTATTCCTCTGGTTATTCTAACTAGTGCAAGTGGCTATGCTGTTGCATAACAATATATAGTACGTGCGGAATAACCAGTGGCCTGGTTCTGAATTTTGCTATTATAAATGTTTTAAATATTACGTGTACTACAGCTCATCAACAAGAGTACCAGTTATAAAATAGCCTGCTGTCTACTCCAGTGAATACAGGCTTTCTCCAGTTTCAATAGCCTAAATGAAGTCTCCACTTTACCTTTCGGAGTTTCTCCTTTCCTCCTGCAGTCTGAATGGCTTCCATTAAAGTGCTGTGCAGAGATGTATCTTTCGGAACTGATTTCTGGATAATGGGTTTAAACTTCTTCTTTGGCCCAAAGATATTGGTCTGTACAGTGACATCAGATTTATTTATACTGTCAGGCTTCTCGTCCCTTTGAGAAATGACGTGGTTATTCACAGGCATAATATTTAGCTCTGACAATGCTCCTGAAGAATTAGTTTGTATATTGTTAGCAGGATGCCATTTAGTGGACCTCAACAATGAGCTGGAAGAGGATGTAGGTGTTGGGAGATCAGGTGATGGGAACGATGAGAAAGAATTAGTATGGTCCATCTTCTCATATGTCTGATCAGACAAAGGATGTGTGTTTTTATCAACTATACTATGTTTGCTGTTAAAACTGTGATCGCCTTCTGCAGTCCTGTTATCCTTTGAAGAAGATTTAGTTGGTACACTGATACTCCGTTTATAGAAACCTACAGGGGTTGTCTGATTCAGTAACCTGATGTTCACTGCTTTGTTTTTCACAGCAGAATTATCACCAAGCATCAACCTGCTATTTGATGCTTTGTGACTGCAAGTAAAAATATTTGAATAAGAGTCTCTCATTTCTGCTGGTTTTATTTCCATAGGGCTGGTTTTGGCCATAATAATGCATCCTTTGGGGAGAGGTTCTGCTCCAGTTTTTATCAATTTTTCTTCATGATTATTCTCCTCTTTATCATGCTTCTCTGTCAAATCAGTCTTAAATGTAAGTGGATCTAGGCGTTTTGCAATGGCAGAGGCAACATAATGGCTTGAAGTTCTTTTATAAGGCTTTAGAAATGGGAACTCTGTCTTGTCCTTGGTAATTGTTGGGGACACTGATGTTTTTACCTGAGACTGTGTGGCTGGCACAGGTGGTTTGATTCTTTCAAGCTCAAAATGCCTTTCAGCCACATTTGAAGTAACTGGTTGCGATGGTATAGGTTTTGGATCTGTTAGAGAGATAGGTTTGCTTTCAAATGTTGAATTAAAGGGTTTGGAGCTCACAGTGACTATTGACTTTTTAGAATTATGTTCTATAGACTTGTCAGATTGTTTTCCTGAAGAGTTTGACCTCCAGAATTCCTTTACTCTCCCAATAAGAGGTTCTTCAGTTTCATTGGAAGAAATATCTGACGTGTTCTTGTTGCCAGCATTTGGAATCATCAAGTTGCCTAGGTCATCTATCTTAATGGCACCAGTGGAGAAAGAATTACCTCTATCGAAGTATTTTATTTCAGGTTTGGGAGGGACAACTTTAAAGGTTGTCAGACCTACTTTAGGTTCATAGCTTGTTACAGAACTAGGGGCACGATGACCCCACAGAGGTGGTGACAGGATATCTTCTTTCTCCTCAGTTGTTTTGGTTGATGGGGGCTTGAATTCCAATTCTGTTTTCATTTTGTTCAAGAATCTTTCCTGACTATTTTGTTCATTACATGGATTTGTTTTCTCTCTTGCTATGTGGATTTGAGTCTTAGGCTTGAGGTGAGAAGAAATCAGAATGGGTTTGCATTCCTCAGAACTAACACCGTTTTTATAGGTGTTTTCCAGTCGCAGGTTGTTTTCATTTCTCTTTTCAAACAAGGATGAAAGAGATTCAAACATCTCTCGCCTCTGTTCTACAGGCAGGGTTTTAGATACATCGTCAGAAGACTGCTGGTGAATTAAGTCCATGGATATGCTCAGAGATCCACCATCTACATGTTTCTTATCAAAAGACCCTGCACTGTTATTATTTGTAAAGTTCCCTAAATTAATGGAATCAGCTGATATATCTTCATCATCTGCATTAGGGAGTAATGCATTCTCTTCATCTTCAATTGGACCTACTGTGTTAATATCCAGAATCTCATCTATAATTGTTACTGGAACAACAAAGGCAGCATCTTGAGCAGTTTCTGCATCGCTGAAATGCGGGCTAGACGCCCCATTTGTGTGGTTTGATACAGAGTCATTATCTGCTTCATAATGTATACCTTCCATTGCTGCAAAAATATAAACAAAAACTTTCACAAATTGGTCAGATTCGTGCAACATCGCTGTCAATTACTCAAAGATGGGTTAGACAATCAACAAATCAGGATTTTGATCACACTTACATAACTTACGACATACCGGTTCACAAGTTTCCATACGTGTTCCTGTTGTAAGAAAAAGCAGTATCTGCATACATTTTACTGTCTGGTTGATGATTACCATCAGCCTATTGTGCGTGCACACCTCCTGATGTGGCCAATGGGAATCTCATATGTGTAGATGAGGGTAGAATTTAGTCTGTTGTTTATACCTTAACTTTCACTAACGTCTCAGTGACAAATACTTCACCGCAATATTCCAAAGGAGCATTTCAGAAAAATGGCAAATATCTCTCAATTATGATTTTCAAACCTGGTTAATAAAAACAATCTGTCTGAGGGACCACCTGAAGCAAGCCAACAAAGAAACTGAACTTACATTTCCTTTTCTACCATCCCGCCCTCCCATCATCATCCAGGAATGTAACAATTTCACTGTGAAAGGAGCTATTGGGTTTATTTCTTCTTTCAATTACTTTGGTGTAAATCAAGAGTGACTACACTCAACTTAATGGACTTGCAATGGTATAAAACTCCCATAAGTGAGATCATAATCAGGCCCACTGCATTCTAAGATGCTGCAAAATTATGAGGTTTAAAGAAGGGTTCACATAATTTTGCATCAAAAATAATTGTGTGATATTTTGATTGATCACAGGTGATTAGGAAGCAGGGTATTTCTTTGTGATGATATTTAGTCTCTTTTTATCTATTCTGGTCAGGATTTTAGAGTTCTAACTTTAAACTACATGTAGGAATGCAGTTGAAATATCACACAGAAAACATCCCCCCTTCTCCATTTGATCCTGATGAAATATACGCAGTTTGTGTGGTATAAACTGAGAGGATCCTGCTACAAAGTTGCAAACTACATATAGCACATTGATCACAAACATAGTGCCAAATTCTCTACTTCCACTGAAGTCAGTGAAAATATGCCAGCAGAAAATGTGGCCCATAAAGTGCTACCTTTCTGGTAGCAGGCACTCATATGCAGTGATGTCCATATAAATATCTGGATAAATAGATAATAGCAGTCTAAGGATACTGATTTGATCTAGCAGCAAAACAATATGGGTTGGCGTAGCAGAAATGTATAGTGTGGGTCAAGTTTTGCTCACAGATATATGTGTAGCTCCCAGTGACTTCCATGAAAACCTTGCACATGCACAGGGCAGAAACTGACTCCGAATATTTCTGCCATGCCTTATAACTTCTGTAGCTGACACAGTTCCCTACCTTCTAAATCTTCATCCAGTTCAGCCAAAGTCTGTTGGAGTCGTGCCGCAACGACTACATCCTCATTGTCATTCTTAGCTGCAGTCGTTTCTTCATCTCGGCTACTAATTGAAAGAGAAAAATGGTGGGGTTATTTTTGCATTGTCACTCTGAAATCCATTCTCATTTCAACCCCTTTGGTTTCATTGTAGATGTGCAGCACATACCTCCAAAGAACAAAACCCTTGCAGAGCTACAGGCACACACCATACTGATACAACCATGTCTCTTATTAAAATACCTTTGCACTGTGGGATCTTTGTGGTTTCTCAGTGTGCTGGTGATCAAAAGATTAGGATTAATAAAGCTTGTCACAAAGAAATGGCGCGGTTTCACTGTGAAGTCAAAGGAGAGTGCCCAAATGGAAATTGTTTGCATATCTGTGTCATTTTGAAGCAGGCTGCTACATGTATTGTGCACACAATGTACATACATATGAATTGCAATTAAAAATAAATACAATTAAGGTCTGTTAAACATCCATTTTTCATTCTGAGGGGAGGAAAAGGGAGTAACTAATCTCTTTGGAGACAGTTCTAATCATATTTATTATAAGCCTGATTATTCTCTCAAATATAACAGTGTAATCAACAGTAACACCTCTGGTTTCAATGAAGTTATGCAATGGTTTAAAATCAGTGTGAAATCAGAATCAGGTCTCTCATATTTTCTTCAATTGTCTTTTTTAACAAAAAAATACCAGTGATATTTGTGTGACAACAAGATCTTTGTTCTTAGAGGTGGAATCCTGACCCCATTGAAGTCAGTGGGAATTTTGCCACTGACATCAGTGGACCCAGGATTTCACCCTAGGACAGGTGTGGCCAACCTGTGGCTCTGGAGCCACATGCGGCTCCTTGTATAGGCACCGACTCCAGGGCTAGAGCTACAAGCGCCAACTTTCCAATGGGCCAGGGGGTGCTCACTGCTCAACCTCTGGCTCTGCCACAGGCCTTGCCCCCACTCCACCCCTTCCTGTCCCCTCCCCTGAGCCTGCCATGCCCTCGCTCCTCTCCCCATCCCCAGAGCCTCCTGCATGCCAGGAAACAGCTGATCAGGAGGTGCGGGGAGAGAGGGGGAGGCGATGATTGGCAGGGCTGCCAGTGGGTAGGAGGCGCTGGGAGTGGCGGGGGACGGGCGGAGCTGATGGGGGCTGCTGACGTATTACTGTGGCTCTTTGACAATGTACATTGGTAAATTCTGGCTCCTCCTCAGGCTCAGGTTGGCCTCCCCTGCGCTAGGAGTTTGTTTATTTGTTCTCCTTATTCCTCACTTTAAGTCATAATTTGCTAATCTGTGACATTCCAGTTAGGATTTGTCCTTGTGCTTAGGCTACCGGCAAAATAATTTCCTGCTCCAGCCACTCTCAAATCCTTTCACTAGCTTCCCTTTGCCTGTCAAACTTCTTATCCTCACCCAGGCACTGTACAACTAGCTCCTGTCCACATCTGCTCGGTTTCCATTTGCTCCCCCACCCACTACCTACGCTCCTCCAAAGCCTCTTTCCTGTATGTTCAATTTATACTATTCTCCTCTTCCATCTTTGTGCCATCTTCCATGCCCCAGTCTTTCCCTTTCCTTCTGTCCCTAATGGTGTGATCCTTCTCATTCAAATCCATCCTTGAACATGCTTCCTTCTGAGAGGCCCTCATATTAAAAATACAATAAAATGTACTGCTTCAAGTAAAACTGTTCAGCAAATCATAGAAGTCTGAATGTTGTTGTCTGTGTTCAAGTCAGACTGCAGAGGCCCAATCCTGCAGGGGCCCAATCCTGCAGAGTACTGCTGAGTGCCAAGCAACCTCAACTGCAATTATAATTAATAGGCACTCAGCACTTCCTTAAAACAGGCCTTCTGAGTTTCAGTGGGTTCTAAATTAGCTGTTATCACTCAAGAGAGAGATCTGGGCGTCACCATGGATAGTTCTCTGAAAAGTTCAGCGCAGTCTGCAGCCGTGGTCAAAAAGGATAACAGAATGTTAGGAACCATTCAGAAGAGATAGAAAATAAGACATAAAATATTATAATGCCACTATGTAAATCCAGGGTGCACCCACACCTCTAATACTGTGTCCAGTTGTGGTCACTCCTTCTCAAAAAGAATACAGTGGAAATGGAAAAGGGAGAAGGGCAACAAAGAAGATTAAGGGTATGGAACAACTTCCATACAACAATAGACTAAAACAATTAGGACTCTTCAGCTTAGAAAAGAGACGACTGACGGGGGGATGTGATAGAGGTCTATAAAATCATAAATGGTGCAGGAAAAGTGAATAGAGAAGTGTTATTTACCCTTTTTCACAATACAAAAGCCCAGAGTCGCCCAGTGAAATTAACAGATAGCAGGTTTAATACAAACAAGTGTGAAAAAGTATTTCCTCAACTAACTTGTGGAACTCATCGCCATGTGATGTTGTGAAGGCCAAAAATATAACTGAGTTTTTAAAAAGAACGGGATAAGTTCATGGAGGGTAGGTCCATCAATGGCTACTAACCCAGATGGTCAGGGATGCAATCCCATGTTTGGGGTGACCCTAAATCTCTGACTACCAGAATTTGGGAGTGGAAGACAGGGTTTGATCACTCCATAATTGCCTTGTTCTGTATATTCTCCATGAAGCTCTGATATGGGCTAGTGTTCAAGACAGGCTACTGGGCAAGATGGATCATGGTCTGACCCTAAGATCTTATGTCCTTATGAGAATGTACCTGAAGCCATTTTGTTTTTGTTTATTGAACTTGGGCTGCAATAAGTCCTCTTGCTATTGCCCTTTGAAATAGACCTCCAAATTAAGTTTTTGGGTTGTTTCTCCTGTTTCTGTTGTTGACTTAATTAACCTATTACACCACATTTTACTTTCTATGCCATTTTGTTATATAAGTTTCTCCTACTGACTGCAGAATGAACTGAATAAAAATAGCACATCCATAGAATCAATGTCTTTTAAAGTTCATCTCTATTTTCTCGCTTCACTGTGTTGGCATTCCTGCAGCTCTGTGCTTAAATGCACAGATAAATTCCTTGAGCCTGACTCTCCTCTCACTTACACCAGCATAAATCAGAAGTAACTCCCCTGAAGTTATATAAGTAAATTGGTATAAGTGAGATCAGAATCAAGCCCCCAGTCTATGCCAATACATAAATAAATAAGCCCCAGAACATTTTTCAGATGTTTGCCACTGACAAAGACACCACCTCAGCAAGGCATTTGACGATGTGCTGAATAATAATCGAGTTATAACGTAGCACTTTAACACCTGCTTAACTTTAAGCAAGCAGGCATGTAAGCCCACCTGAAAGCAATGTTTAAGTGCCATACTGAATTGGGATTAAATCCAGTAACCAAAATCTATTGTTTAAATACAGAGAGAAAGAACTGACAAACCAAAATGTTATATAGAAAACAGACTGCAAACAGTATATATACATTGCTTCAACAACACAATGGGCCAGACCTTAGGAAGTGCTGATCATCCACCGAAGCCAATGGGAGTTGAAGATGCTCAACACCATCTGGGATCAGGCCCTACATGTGTTAATCATCAGTCACATTGCAATGCTTATGTTAACCTGAGTTTTCTTGTCAACAGACCTATGGAAAGGCAAGGGAGCAAGAAAAGACAGGTTCATCCTCATCTGATCTACAGGCTGAAGAAGTGAAGGTTTCAGTGCAGAAGCCAGAGGATGCAAGGCCCCAATCTTACAAAAAACATGAAGTAAATGGAATTAATTATTTGAGAAAAGTTACCGCACTATCTAAGCTCTTTGTTGGACCAGGCCTAAGCAAGGAGCCGTTATCCAGACTCAGTGCAGAGTTCTATTATGTGTAGGTTCTCATACTGTGCTCATCACCGTAGTATCTAAGCAAATTCCAGCAGTGCACTAAACCTCATGATTAATACCTGTCATGTGCTGTTTGTTCTCTCATCCTCTTGACCCCAGAGTCCAAACTATTCCTTCCCGTTTTATGTATAATCCCTCCCTGCTGCCCCAAAAACCTTATTACTCCTGGGGGAATTCTATGCCACTGCCCAATGAAGAATTTTGCAGAAATTAATGTTGTGCAGGCAGAATTTCCTTCCCCCACAGAAATGGGCTGCAGTGCTGCTGGCAGCCATTGGGGCCGCTGGACCGGGCAGAGCCCAGCTCACACCTAAGGGTAGGTCTACACTTACCTCTGGGTCCGGCGGTAAGCAATCGATCTTCTGGGATCGATTTATCGTGTCTTGTCTAGACGCGATAAATTGATCCCGGATCGATCCCGGAAGTGCTTGCCGTCGATGCTGGTACTCCAGCTCGGCGAGAGGAGTACGCAGCATCAGCGGGAGAGTCTGCCTGCCGCGTCTGGACCCACAGTAAGTTTGAACTAAGGTACTTCAAATTCAGCTACGTTATTAACGTAGTTGAATTTGCGTACCTTAGTTCGAAGTGGGGGGCTAGTGTGGGCCAGGCTTAAGAGACACTGCAGAGGGGAGGGGGAGGGAGCTAAAGGGTTTTTGACAACTGCAGTTCTCAGCACACCCTGAGGGAAGGAGAGGACAGTGCACAGGAAACTCTGTGCAAGCCTGGGACCGAGCATCAGACTTGGCTTGGGGAGGGTGCGGATATCTGGGCCGGGGGAGGGGGTTTAGCTATATTGGCTGGGGGTAGGGACCATGGCTGCTCTCTGGGAGGGAGGGGTTGTGGGTGTCTAGCCTCCTGGCTAGGCTCAGGGGAAGGGGGAAGGGGGCAGAGAAACAAGAACTGGGCTGTCATAAGGTTTTTTTTAACTCTCTACTCCTGGGGGAATTTTTGTGTGTGTCTGTATTGTTACAGATATACTTGCTTACAGGTATTTTGAAATAAATTACCAAAATAATTGAAACTGGCATGATTATGTAGTGTTATTTTTAAAAATAAAATTTGCAGAATTTTAAAATATTGTACACAGATATTTTTTTCGGGGCACAGAATTTTAAGTTTTTGTTGCAGAATGCCCCTGGGAGTAACTTATGTTTTATTCTGACAGTCTTCATTCAGTCTCCTAAAATACATAGGAGAGTGGCATTACAAAGTCTAGTGGATTGTGCTCAGGGGCTAGGAACCAGAAAGTCTTGAGTTCCAATTCTAGCTGTAGTATGGACTCACTGTGTGGTCTCAGGGATGTTGTGTAGAATCCAATCCATCTCGCACTGAAAATCAGTAAGAGCCTTTCCAAGATGCTGGATTTGGCCCTTACAGCTAAATTATTACTTCCCCTTAATAGGCACAGAATGGGCAGGGATTTCTTCCCAATTTCTCTGTGCACTTGTGCAGTGACAGAGTATTATCTGCTTCCTAATCTCTGTGCCTCAATTTCCCTAGCTGTAAAACTGAGATAACAATACCTAATTCATAGGAATGTTACAAAGAAAATTAGTTGCTTGTACAGTGCTTTGGAAATGAAAGTACTATTATTATTTTTCTCTTAAGCATAAGGCTTTAGGGAAGGTGCAATTTTTTGTGCATTTCTTAATTTTAATAAAATTAATTCTCCTTCCCGCCCCCCAAAACCTTGCAGTGTCCATATACAAATATTAGGGCTCGTCTCGAAATTATCATGGTTTCAAAATACAAGTGTGTGTGTCTTGGGTGAGGGGAAGATCTAGGGGTTTCCAGTAGCTCACGTGACATATAAATAGGCTTAAAACTACTTTTCACACGACAGTATTTAGCAAAAGAAAACAAAAGAGCCTTTAATTTCTTTTTAAACCCTCCCTCCCTACCCTTTAGCTTTTTCTTTTGTTGACAGTTCTGTTTTGGTTAGAATCCAAGACAAACATAAGATTTATTCTGATATTGTGTTTTACATGCTGGATAAACATTAGCAATGGCATTTTCTCACACACTTTTTTTCATTTGGGAAAGAACATGATAAACTTTAGGTTGCTTTTCTCATACAATACGAGGTGCTGAAAATTACAGCACTGCTGAGTTTTTAGCCAAGCTAGAAAGAGCAAACGTGCACAGCTCCAGGACGCTGCTCACTATGTTCCTTATGTAGATTAGCAGAGATCCATGCAAGAGCAAAGGATGGAGTGCAGCAACTGCTCACCTACTGACTTTAATGTTTCACTGAGCTAAGGCCACAGCATATAATTATTCCTCCGCAGTCACTCTCTCAGCTGGAGACAAAATGAAAGTTACAGCAGCATTTTGTCAAATTAGCACCACAGAAGAAGGACTTTTATGAGAAAGTTTAATTCAAAAGGGGAAGAGAAAAAGCTCAGATACATCTAGTCATAAATACTGCTTTACTTTTAAACAGTTAAAGGCACTATAATTGCCGTCAGAGACGCTGCCATTATATTATATTATATTATATTTAGAGCGACTTCTTTGGGTTTTAGTGCATGATCAAATTAACCCTATCCTGAATTAAGAGCATTTCCAAAGAGTTATGGAAAGCTTGATATATAGCATCAGATGTGGATGGCTGCAAAACAAGAACAGTGTAGCTGAAAAAACACAATGGGTAACAACACAGGGCTATGTGAACTGCCTTAAGAACAGTCATGCTGATTTTCTACCCCCATCCAGTAATATCAAAATATTAGTGGTTCCCAGATGTCCATTCTTGGCACAAGGCTCATCTATGCTAAATAATTGTGGACTCTATCTTGAAAGGTGCTGAGCACTGATGACTTCCACCGAGGGGGGCTACTTGAATGGGTGTTGAGAGCACTTGCCACCTCACAAGAG
The DNA here is from genome assembly GCF_011386835.1 of Chrysemys picta bellii. NCBI lineage: Eukaryota > Metazoa > Chordata > Testudines > Emydidae > Chrysemys > Chrysemys picta. The sequence continues at coordinate 107,644,675 of NC_088792.1, forward strand.
GCAGTCAGTAGGCTTGGAGGAACCAGCCTGACATTTGGTGTAGCAGGATGATCCTATGATTAAAACAACGGACAGGGACTCAAGAGACCTAGCTTCAATTCCCTTTTCTTCCACAGACTTTCTTGTGTGGTGTTGGGCAAAACACTTTCTCTCTCTGTGCCTCAATTGTTCATCTGTAAAATGGGACTAATGATCCTTCCCTATCTCACAGAAGTGACGTGAGAAGAAATGCTTGGAAGACACTCAGGTAGTACTATGGGAATGGGAGCTACATAACAAGATAGATATTGAATGCGTTAAGCTCCCCTGAGAACATGTTTTTGAAAGAGCATCCTTGTGAATAAGGCTTTCTATTTAAACTAAGTCACAGTGGGGACCCCAGACAACCTCCATGTATTGTATTGCCATTTGGACAGGCTTTTATAATTAATGTAGCTAAATGCTTTTTAATGGTGGAAGTAGCTGTTTTCAAAATTAGCCAACAGTCTTCCAAAACCTTTGAAAACATTTGTTTTCCTCTTCATCTTGTCAGAGGTGAAGGGGCTTTTTGATTTGCCATTTGAAAGAGAACGCAAAGGCTGAAAAACATCACAGTTAGGCAACCACATTCCCAGAGGGCAGCCTATAGTTTGACACCTCCAATTCTGACCCCTTCCCTCCGCCAAAAATGTTAGAAAATGATCTCCTTTCTCCCCAAGTCTACTCCCTCCTTTCTGAGGTGCAAGTGAACTTCAGTGTGAAAACTTTTAATGTTCCAGCTTCATATGACCAAAACCTGCAAACAGTGCCAAATTGTATGCTGTTAATGTATTGGAAAGTACATTCCATTTGGGACCGGTTAGATAATAAAGTCATCATTTGTCTTTAATGCAAGGTTTCTGAAAGTGACAGGCAAATAGAAGAAAAGAAAAAATATTAGGTCTGTATTCTGCCATTGTCTGAATGCCACATATCCCTGCTTTTCGTGTTGTTAAAGGAGAATAAAAGGCAAGCAGCACTCCCTTTTTGGACACAGGAGAGTTTGGTTATCAGGTTTATTGGAGTGTATTATATTTATAGGAGGGTAAAAGTGTGCAGAAAGGTTGAATACATCTAATTCCCATTCTCAAAGAGTAACTGGCTTGCCAAGATTAGGATATATGGGCCCAGTTCTGCCCTCAGATATATAAGCATTACCACCAATTGATTTTAATGGGAACTGCATGAGTATATTTGAGAGAAAAATTGGGTTGCTTCTTTGTAGCAAAAATAATGTGCATTCCTACTATAGGTCTCTCATGTTCACTGGTCAAAAAACACCACACTGAAATTAAAAATGTTGCTGCTTAATATATATTACTGCTTTGCATTTCTTAAGGCCTCCCATCTAATATTATCTGAGTGCTTTACATATAAACATTAATGAATCAACCCACAATATACCACTTTGGAGTGTAGAAATATTACCCCAGTTTTAAAGATGGGGAAACTGAGGTACTGTGAGGTTATAGTACTTGTCTATGGTTGAGCACCAAAAATCTGAGCCAGAATCTTGATCTCCTAACTCCCAGCACTGCAGCTTTATCAATACTACACTTCCTTACATGTGAAAGATTCTACAATTCCACAAGCACAAGACACTTTGCTTATGTATACATTTAATTAAAAGGCTAGCTTGGATTGTTACTCTAATGACCGTGAATGTCTATTACTTTAGAATAATAGTTTCATCATCATCTTCCCTCTATGTGCATCAGTCAGCAAAGAAATGCATGAACATGTCCAGATTTTTAAGATGGGGGGAGGGAGAGGAGGGGAGGAATGAAGGGAGGGGGAAGCCAGAGATAGAGAAGGAAAGGATGGAAATAAACCATATTTGTAGAATCTGAGGGTTGTGAACCTCTCAAACATTTACCGGGTCCATAAAAGTAATTTCCATTCCCCCAAATTCTCCCATTTTAATCTATTTCTTCCCTATAAGCACAATTCAGATAAAGTAAAATATCCTTTTTACCTCACTAAAATAAAACCTCTCCTATGTATTATGGATAGTACAGTCCAACATGACATTCTCATAAACAAACTAGGGAAATGAGATCTAGATTAAATTAGTACAGTATAAAGTGGGTGCAAAACTGGTTAAAAGACCATTCTCAAAGAGTCGTTATCAATGGATCACTACAAAATGGTGAGAGTGTGCCGGAACGTATCTAGTGAGGTTTCACAGGGGTCAATCCTGGGTCTGGTACTTTTCAATATTTTCATTAATGACTTAGATAATGGAGTGAAGAGCACGTTTATAAAATTTGCAGATGATGCCAATCTGGGAGGAGTTGCTAGCACTTTGGAGGATAGGATTAGAATTCCAAAAAAACCCAGGACAAATTGGAGAAAGGGCCTGAATTCAACAAGATGAAATTCAATAAAGACAAGTGCAAAGTACTACATTTAGGAATTAAAAAAAATCAAACACACAACTACAAAATAGGGAATAACTGTCTAAGCAGTACCACTGCTGAAAAGGATCTGAGAGTTATAGTGGATCACAAATTGAATATGAATCAACAATATGATGCAGTTACAAAAAAGGCTGATATCATTCTGGGATATATTAGTAGGAGTGTTGTATTGAAGACACATGATGTAATTTTCCTGCTCTATCCAGCACTGTGGGTGGGAGCCTCAGCTGGAGTACTATCTCCAGGTCTGTGCGCCACAATTTAAGAAAGATGTGGACAAATTGGACAGAATTCATAAGAGAGCAATTAAAATGATAAAAGCTTTAGAAAACCTGACCTATGAGAAAAGGTTAAAAAAAAACTGGGCATGTTTCATCTTGAGAAAAGAAGACTCAGGGAAGACCTGATGACAGTCTTCAAATATCTGAGGGCTGTTATAAAGACCAATGATCAGTTGGCCTCCATGTCCACTAAAGGTAGGACAACAAGTAATTTGCTTAATGTGCAGTAAAAAGATATTATGAAACACTGTCTAAGTATAAAGATACTTAAACTCTGGAATAGGCTTCTCAGGGTGGCTGTGGAATCCACAACATAGATTTTTAAGAAGAGGCTGGAGAAACACCTGTCAGGGGTGGTCTAGGTTTACTTGATCCTGCCCCAGGGCAGTTAGGCAGGACTAGATGACCTCTTCAGGCCCCTTTCCATCATTCTATAAAAACTCTCCCCTGTCCCAATGCTAGGCTGTCACAAGTGGCATAGATGTTCTATGTGGGATATTCATTTTTCATTAGAATTTCTATGTTCCTCTCTGCTCTTCCTCCACTAGTTTCTCTATATTTGTTTTTCACTCTGACCACTTTCTGCTTGAATTTCATCATTACATTTCCCCCCCTCTTCTCCCCGTTCCCATTTTCCCTAAGGAACACAAAGCTTGTATCATTCAAGTTTAAATGGGCTGAAAATTAAGCACAAGTTCACCCACCCCTACTCTTTTATCATCAGCCCATCAAAAACCAATCAGCTCTGTAACAACAGAACAACACTTTCTCAGATCGGTAATAAAAAGACCTTTCTCCTGCTGCTCACAATAGCCTCAGCTACTCGGATGAGAGTCAGGTGTTACAAACTCCCCAAGAAAGAGAGGAAATAGGCTCCTTAATTAGAATCCAGGTCATTAATTGATCCCAACAGATTTTTTTCATGCCCTCAATCAGCTTCACCTGGAGGAATTTGCCTCCACTTGTTACTGCTGAAACTATAACTCAGGCAAGGGAAAAATCCCCTTCCCATAGCCCATGGACAGTTATTAACTCATGGCTCAGCACTGTGTTGGGTTTACACATCTGGTCACAGGCTAAGAATGCTGCATTTTTTGGCTTTGTAATCTGCACATTCCTCTACTTTATAGTTTACAAATCTCTAGCTGGTTATTATTATTTATTATTATTATAGGTGGGGCTGGTAGCACTGCATGTTATTAAGGTTGCCTGACTTTTCCATTGTAAGACCCTGTTTTCAGTTGCATACATCTCTGTGGAACTTTAACTGTTTGGGCTGCAATTTTCAAGGCTGGGTGTTTGCCTCTGGCATTTTTGGGGAATTCGGCTGTTTCTGAGAATAAGGCCAGGGAAAAATATGCTGTTTTGCCATGCTAAAAAATTCTTGAGATCTCTTTGGAGCAAGGACTTGAAATTTGGAAGTGAGTGGCCTTTCTTAAGGGATGTGCCTTTTGCATTCCTGTGAAAATCTGCCCAAGCTAGAAGCCTTTGAAAAATCACAGTTTGCATATGCTCAACAGCAGCTAAAATCTCTGAAGTCTGCCCTCACTGAGCATGCTTGAGCCTCTCAGCTCCTAGTGATGACCCAGAGTATGCACCAAAGCCATTCCCACAGTGAGACTGAGTATACTCCAACCCAGGGTTACATGGGAGAACCCGGACCTTTCCTGTAATGGCTGCTCCCCCTGCCCCTCTGGACAAGGGTGGGGTCAGGCACTGGAAGTCAGACAAGGGAGCGTCTGTCCTCTGCTCTCAGTGACCACACTACTTGCGCCCAGGAACTGTGAGGGAGGAAGTAATCTGATTCAAATGCAAAGGGGATAAACGTGGGACATGAGGGAGAGAACAAGGAGTCTGGTGAGACTGGGGCTGGAGAAGGGAGAGAAACTGGGACAGGGAGTTGGAGTGGGGGATACTGGAACTAATTTGGTGGGAAAGCTGGGACAGGCGTCACAGAGAAAGAGGCTAATTGGTTGGGCAAAAGACTGGGAGCTGTGGGGGAAAGAATGAGACTGGAAACTGGTGAGAGACCAAGAGGGGGGACTGTAAGTCATTTGGCTGATGGAGGGGAAATCGAGTTTGGACACAGCTTGGGGGGAGACTGGGACTAGGAACCAGTGGAGGGAGATGGGAGGGATGAGACAGATCTGACAAGGAGCTAGGGTGCAGAGGGAGAACTGGGACAAAGAGCTAGGGTTGTGGGTGAGGGAGATTAGATGAGGAGCCTGGGAATGAAGACTGTGACTGGGAACTAGTGAGGTGAGGGAGAGAGTTTGGATGAGAAGCCAGGCAAGAGAAACTGGGACTGACTGGGCAAGGAGACTGGGGACAAGGAGCTGGGCATGAGGGTGGGGAACTGGGACTGGCTGGGTAAGTAGAGTTGGGTGAGACCGAGTTGTGGAATAAATTGAGACTCAGACAGTGAGTCTGGAGAGAGAGATCAGGACTGGCTGGCCAAAGAGACTGGGACTAAGACAAGAAGCCAGGTGTGCGAAAGAGACAAGGCAGACAGAGGTTGGAGAGGGTGGGGCAGAAGGGGTCAGGCTTATAGGAAATGGGCAGAACAGTCTGTCCCCACTAGACACACTGCCTTCCAGAGCCTGGAATGGAAGCCAAGATTCCTGAGTCTCCCCTTTTCTTTGCCATCAGCAAATATGTGCAAAAGTGAAACCCACTGGGAAAGTGTGTCTCTCATCCCCTTCTAGTGCTTGTCTACATACAGGATGGCAACCTACTAGTGCTATCATTTACTTTGTTAGCTCAAGTGGCAAAGGTCTGTGTGGTGGATCTTAAAATATTTTGGTCAACTGAAACCATTTCCCCCCCCCAAGTTTTTTGGTTCAATTTGGACAATTTTGGGTGGTTTTCATCTTTGTGTGTGTGTTTGTGTGTCTTAAAAAATTGGTCAGATTTCAAAATAGCATGACATTTCAAAATGAAAAAGCCCAAATGAAATGGTTCAAAACAGTCAAAGAAAAATGTTTGGACTTTTTTGATTTTCCCCCATAGTTCTTTGGCTGAAACTATTATTCAAATTTGACCCAAATCTGCAAATGGTTTTGGAGCCCCCCCCCCCCAAAGCATTTTTCAGCAAAAACGTTATTTGCTAAAAACATTTCACCCAGCGCTAATTCTGAGCACTCAGAATTGCAACTTCAAGGTCAGCAGGAGCTATATTTCAACACATTAAATGCTATATACTACTAAGTACTCTGAAAAATCAGGTCCTAGGAGTCTGAAATGGGAACCCAAAATTAGTGGACACTTTTGACCTTAATCTCTCTGTGTCTCAATTTCCCATGTATAAAATGGGGGTAATGCCAACCCCACACCTCACTGGGGGGCTGTGAAAATAAATTAATTAGTATTCAGGAAGTACTTGGATACAAGAGTGATGAGCACCATAGGTAAGCTCATGAGGAAATTAATAATTCTGACTTCAGAGCAGGGTTTGAATAAATAAGCAGTAAATAAGGCACAGGGCCCCAAACTGAGCAAAGAGGATAAAACAAAATATTGAATAGCTGCTCATTAAGTGAGCACTATCTATTCTGTGCACAGAATGGGGGTCCTGGAGAAAAATTAATATGTGATCATGTGATTAAAGACTATGTTGTAATACAAAAGCACCAGGGGGCCAAATGAAGGTTGCACTAGCGGAGCCTAACTTTTGACTGCTTGATTTTACAACCTGAATAATATTGTTTTAACACAGCATTTTGTGTGTAATTATTTATACAGTTCCACACAGTAGGTGTGCATGATGCTTTGCAGATATATAACACTGACCGATCCTTGCCCCAAGGAGCTGGCGTGCTGACACCAAACAAAGAATGGGAAAAGAAGGGGTATGGGAGGACAGGAGTTACAACTGTGAGAGATCATGAGATGTGTTTATTGCTATGTATGCAACATTTTAACTTCTCTGTGGTTTGCTTATTATTCATATAATACTATATATTAAAATTTTGTGAGCAGGTATGTGATAAGACGCTAACCAAAAGAAGTCAGTTGCAAAGAGGGATATTAAGGGAGAGAGTTAGGCTGAAAGGGTGTTCAGGGTCAATGCTTAATGATGCTTACAATCATTTTTTCTATTATGGTAGATCCTAAGGCCCCCAACTGAAACCAGGAGTACATTGTGCTAGGCACTGTGAAAACACTTAGGCATAGATGTACCCTCTAGCTCTGCTTGAGACGCCACCTAACAATAGCAGTGAGGCTATGGTAGTACGGTGGCAGTTTGGGCTAGCCAACTACGTACAACAGCCCAGACCCCTGGGTCTAGCCCGAGCCGGCACTCATGCTACACTGGCTGCACTCCTATTTTAAGCATACTAGCTCAAGCAGAGCTAGCACAGGTATGTCTACGTGAGCTGGGAATCACACCTCCCAGCTTCAGTGTAGCCATACCCATAGCAAGAAACAAGCTCTGCCCGTAAGAGTTTACAATTAAACCAGACAAATGGTGAAAAGGAAACCAGAGGCACAGAAAGGTGAAGTGACTTGCCCAAAGTCACACAGCAAGTTGATGGCAGAGCCCAGAATAGACTGGACTCCCAGTGCAGTGCTCTTCTTAATCCCAAAACAGACATGATATCAGTGAGCTATTCCTTTTGAAAAAGAACAAAGCTGATAAAAAAAAAGAAATATTTTGTTCAGACATTTTTGAAAATAAATGTTTTGGTTCAAAACCAATTTTTGTTTAGAAATGTCCTTTAATTTTATTGAAAACACGTTAAAATGCTTGAAATCAAAACAAAATCCTTTTTTTTCCCCATTCACCAGAAATGTCAAAATACTTCATTTTTGGGTTGATCCAAAAATGTCTCCCCCTTCTCCCCTGCCAATTTTTTGGAATCACCAGTGAAACAAAAAATCCATTATTTGCACAGCTCTAGCATTCTGGTCACCTGCTGGAGCAGCTTGCAGGATTTGGGGTCTTACTCTGAAATCTCTCTGCCCTGCGTATTATGGGTAGTAAGTACCCTATAAGGCCTTCTACTTGAGAAAACTTTGTTGGAGATACAATTGCTGTAGTCATTGTCAGTTCTGAAAGTGTGAAGATAGTTGTACATGTCATTTCATATCTGAGCACAGATTTATGCTTGCAAACACATACAAGTCTACTGCATACTAAGAGCCAGATTTTGCCTTTGAATGCACACATGGTTTTCACTGACTTACATAGCATTTGATGGTCAGACTCGGATTGTAATTCTCTCAAGTGATTTTCAAAGGCTGGCATGTATTTCAGTTGCACTTTCTCAGAGTTTAGTCATACATCCCTTACGATAATAAATAATAAATAAACTTTTAATTTTTAAAGCCACCCATGCCTGAAGGCCCCTGGAAGCCTGAACAAAATGAATTAAAAAATATAATTTGCCAAAAGTAGGCAACATCGTAGAATACCTCCTGGAGCATGAGCTAAGCATTATGTGGGACTCATTAGCTTATGTAAACACTTTGGACCTGATTTTCACTTACTCATAGGCTCTTTACTGCACTGACAGTGCAGACGGGCCTTAAAGTGTGTGAATGTAATTTACTCCCACTGCCAGAACTCTGTAAAGTGTCTTCAGTGCAAATGAGACTCAGACCTTTTCTTTCTGTAATAGGTCTGTTTTCCTAGAAACTATTTTGTAAAGTAACTAAAGCCTAGCGTTTAGTCAACTTTATAATGATTAGTAAAAATAATACAAAATGTTTAGAATCTTCTGTAACAGCCTTTACAATCAGTTTTCAAATACTGGGCCAAACTAGTCCCTGGTGTAACTGCACTGGGCTCAATGGAGTTCAGAACCAGAGATGACTCTGTCCCATTCTTGCTAACTGGTACACTTTCATATAACGCAAAACTAATTGGCTCCTGGATTATTAAAGTGAATCAAGACAACAGCATTTTACATCACATATTACTTGTCCTTTATAACAGTTACATGCTTTCCAGTTTATTTTATTTTAAAGTTGATCTAGAGCCTAATATCTGGAACTGGTAGAAATTTAGCAAGAATTCATGAATTTCATGCATTGTTTTCTACTGGAGCTCCAATGCTTAAGGAACAGAAATATAAGAAAGTATAATTTATTGTAAACTGTTCATACAAAACTCTACTTTGACTTCACGGGAGTTCAGCTCCCAGATGGAGGAGAGGGGATTGTGTAGAAGGCTCAGTTCTACAGTCCCTGCTCATCTAAGGAACAACATAGAATCCCAAAGTCTTCAGCTGACTTTACTACATAGGCAGTGGATCTGCTATGACATAGAAGCTTTGAAAGTGACATGCTCTAAATTTTCCTGCTAAATTTTTAAAACTGACTCAAATTCAGATAATGAACCTAAGATTTTAATACAAACAGGTATTTAAAAAATAAACAAACATTTATTTTCTTTCCCAATAAGTGGTTTTTTGAAGACTTAAGGAGTTGACCTCAAGGGGAGTAAAAATGGCATTGTTTTCAATACTAGTTTGTTTGCAAACAGGTTAGGAGCGGAGTTGGAATTCACACACTGTAGGAGAGAACACATCAGTTTAAAAGATTTTGCTATCAGCATCTCTGGTACTGCAGCATCAGCTGCTGTTGCCGTAGTACTAAAACCAGTTACAGATTTTAAGCTCCCACAGGTCCCTAACGTTGATCTGAAGTGCTTTCATACTCACAGGAAGTGAATTAAAAAAAATAAAAGGTAATACGTGCAAAAAACACCCACAATTTGCTAATTCAACATGAGGATTGAGATTTTTACATGGACAAAAGTTAGCAAATTTTAAGTGATATTTCCCACATGATCCATAACTTAGATCTCTAGCTTATGTGTAACATTTCCTAAAATTTTCTATAATCATAATTTTATTGTCTTCTTTGTGTGGATCAGAGGCAAAGCTGAATCCAAAACGAGAGATGTTTTTGCCTTGCAGCGAAGTGAAAATTAAGGCAGATGTTGACTTTTAAGCTGTGGTATGTGACATTTTAATGGTATGCGATAGGTCTTTCACTTTATTGGGAAGCATGAAACATGCCATCAAATGCTGCAAAATACTTTGCACTGATTAGGAATGCTATATTACTGGGCTATGCTGTGGTGTATTTTGTGCTTCAAAGTCACAATTATGATATGAAATTTGGGGATGAGTAAGGAGTGCTTGTGGTAGTGAAGATTGTAGTAACTTTTGGGCAGTGTATACAACAGCCTGGACATGCATATTTGATCTAATCAGTTTGGGCCTTGCTGTTTCAAGTGAAGACTGATTATTCCTCTCATGAGGCCTGTACAAAGCCTATTGAAATCAGTGGGAGTCTTTCCACTGACTTCAATGGGGTTTAGATCAAGCAGTTAGTGCTAATCATACTTATTGTGCTAGTCTATGTCATCCTCCATAAAGAAATTATTAGGGGATCTATAGTGGATTATACAGCAAGGAAAAGTCACATGGAAGACAGAGTTAAAAAGACATCCGAAGGAGTCTTGACCCTGTACCTGTTGACATCAATGGGAATAGGATTAGGCCCATGGTCAGATTTAGGGATTAATTATTGACTGCAGGCCAATTTATCCCCTACTTCAAGTTCCCCCCCCAGAAATGTGTGGAAGGAGATAATTAGGCCAATGCTACATGCTCTTTTGAAGGTACAGTAGATTAGATACTAAACAGAGGGAGCAGGGGCTTTGAGTCGAACAAGAAGTAACAGGTTTTTTTTCCCTCTTGAATCTTGCAGTATCACAAAGAGTGGGTGCCCTTCTGTGTGTCGTCTTGGACCAACCTCTTTGCTGATGGCATAGCTCCCCTTGATTTCCGGTTTGCATCTGCAGAGCACTAAGAACTGAGTTTTCTTTCCAGTTCCACCATTGACTCACTATGTGACTTTTGGCAAATAAAAAGAAAAGTCAGTTTCACTTGTGTTCGCAATCAGTTTCTAGGTTCTCATGTATTAGCTGAATGCTGCGATATTTGGGCTGAAGAAACTGCAGGAAAATATTTATTTGTCTAATAAACACTATTTCCTTGGTTGGCAGTGTTGCTGTAGATATGCCGATCTGCAATAAAATTACAGCCCTTCCCCCATACATTACCGCTGCTGCAGAATTAACGAAACTATGAAACAGAATTATTTTAGCCTTCATGAAGAAATCAGCCCTGAAGAGCAGCAGAATTTTGCAAGAAATTACAAATTAAAACAAAAAAGTTACTTCTGCCAGTTGTTACAAGCACATGATCTTAGGGCGTTTTGGCACTAAATATTTTCATTAGGATGAGCCCTTAGGTGTTTATTTGGCATTGGGTTATGAAATAGCAACAAAAAGTAGAAGCTGGCTTTGCTAAATGCTTTCCTAGAAGAAAGGCAAATGAGATTTTTTTAGATTATTTTACAAGTGGGACTTACCTCTGGTGAGCATTTCCAGAATCATTGCTATCGCAGGAGGTATTCCTCACAGAGCACAACTCTGCTGCACAAGTTCCATCCCTTTCAGCAGAGTCCTCCTGACCATTCACTGGCTTGTCTTTCAATTTCATATTGTCATTTTGTGAATCCAAAGATACAACATCAGATGGAGAACTCACAACACCTGAGTCTTCAGTGGTGTCTTCTGATGCAAAACAGCTGCTTACTGATGTTGTCTCTTCTACCTCTGATAGTTCCAAAACCATATCATCCACAACATAAATATTATCATGTGCGAGCTGCAGGCTCTCTGAATGAAATACAGTAAAGATAGTTAGCTAAAAATCACTGCTCATGCTTAGATAACTGAAAGAACATAGGGTGAAATCCTGGATATACTGAAGTTAATGGGAGTTTTGCCACTGACTTCAATGGGTCCTGGTTTTCATCCTTGATCTAAATACTAGTTTGACTGGAAATGAATGGAAATGCCACCAGAAACAGCAGACCAGAAATAGCAGACATTTGATAAAGATGACCTACAAAAGGAAAAAAAAAAAAAGGGGGGGGGGACTTTGCCTATCTTTGCTTCCTGAAAGGTGGTTCTCCTCTTGCATATCCCCCTGCACATTTTTTTCCTTACCATTTTTTCCTTTAAAAATGTCAGCAAACTCAAGTCTGTCTCCGTTTACTTTGAAGAACTTCTTGGAGGATTATAGGAGTGAAAGCTTTCTGCTCCTTCAAACAAAGGGGCAGAGCTATGTTAATCTTTAACAAAGAGAACTACATAAGAGCTAGGTATTATTAATTATTATTAAGAACAGAAAACCCCAACATTTCAGTTTTATAAAGAAGCAACAGGGAACACACACAATATTTTTCCTTTTGCAAGTCAAACTTTAACCTTGTAAAAGATGTAAGTGATGAGACTTTTAACAGACACAGTATAATTGTTAACTCAATACTTCAATTAATTTCCTATGCTTTTCCCCCCTTCTTTAAGCGAAATATACAATTTTTGATTCCTCCAAAGATATATACAAATTTGGGCAATTTATTCATGTAAGGGGAACTCCCACTGATGTCAACAGTTTTGATGATGGGTTGGAGGCAGATTCGAACAGATTTCTTTCAACAAAAGGAATTAATATTATATTTATAGATTAGATAAAAATATCTGCTATGACCTGATCCTACAAATATTTATGATTGCGCTGAACTTTAATTATGTGAATACTCCCACTGGTGCCAATGGGTCTACAATGATGGGTAAGATCAAGCACACGCTTAAGTGTTTTCAGGATCAGGGCCAAAGACTTAGAAATAATACATGATCCGCAAATCAGTAAGAGGAATACAGACAAACAACTATTTCATCTGTTTCGTTACATTTTGAGCTGTAGTATATTATTCCTGAGGCTTTTAAAATATCTATTAGTCAACTGAGGACCACTTTGTGTAGAAAAAAAAGATGTATCATAGAAATGGAGCTTTAAGTAAAATATTTATTTTTAAAAGATTTATCTTAGCAATGAAGCTTCAAATAACATTTAAATCAAATCAAACCAAAATTCTCTTTGGCTGAGTTACACAATGCCATTAAATACTGAAATTGATTTCTGACAGCAGAAACAATAAAATCCATAGGGTTACAAATCATGATTAAAGCGATAAGTGCTGTCAAAACATATTTACGACTGAGGCTGCTGCGAAAATTCTACTGCAAGTTTGAGGGGGATGTTACTCAGTTTTGTTAACCTTATTTTCTAGGATGCTAGCTCTTGTTTTTCACATTTAATCAAAGATTTTATTCTATTTAAAAATCCTGTTAAAATATTCTTAAAAAATAAATAAGAGGCAGTACATTGATTATGGTATGGTCATGGTATAGGAAAGTGGTTAGAAGAGCATCAACACATGCACAGATCTGAGAATAACCATAGTACATAATCACCAACACTGAAAAAGGATAACATGACCAGAAAATACACTATAAACAAACACCACCATACTGTTTGTGCTGCTTGGTTTTCAATTACATTGAAAAATACAATTATTAAAGCTATAGTAAGAGAAGAACAGATCACAGTGGAATACATTATAGTGAAGTAAGAAAGCAATTTAAAGAATGAAGCAAACAGAGTGGCCTTTGGTTTAGAAGCAATGCACAATGCAATATACCTTGATGCATGAAGTTCTGTATGTGACAATAAAATGGCTATATCTATTGCCACAAACATGCCATAAATAAGTCTGATCTGCTGCTGCCAGAGCTGTGCGTGCTCAGTTTGCTGCTTTAGCGCAGCTGGCTGGAGTGATCCCATCCCACCCCTGCAATATGTGTCTGCCTGTGGAATTCTCCCCTTCCTCCTCTGTGTCTCCCAGCAACCCCACCTTTCCCCCCACCCAGCAAATGTCTCCTGATGTGGAGAAATGGGTCTGAGACCTCCACTTGCCAATATCATCCAGCAAATTGCCCAGTTAAGGGAAATGTCTTGAGATCCCCAAAGCTCCCACCCCATACACTGAAAAACAAAATAAATAACCCTCTCCCAAACCCCTAGGCCCAAGTGAGAATTGAAACCAGTGTGTAAGCCTTTGACTCCTGCAGGCACACGACTCAATGTGAGGACTTCCCCATGGTCATTAAACTGCAGTTCTACTCTGAAAAGTGACAGTGTAAAATGGCACCTCCCTATTCAACAAGGAAGGAGTAAAGGTATGATTGAAGTTGCTTCTAAAAGAAAAAAACCCAGATGCTTGTTCCGTTCTTCCTCTTATCACACCACTCCCAACGAAACAGCAAATATACGGCCACATCCTGACATCCTTACTCAGTGGAAACTGCCACTCAAGTCACAATTATAGACTGAGTAAGGACTTCAAGATTTGGTCCATAGATAATAATTACTACAGATAAATTAACGTTCTGAAACACTGCTGCACTTTGGAAGGCTGTCTATACTAATAACTATACAACGGGGCCAAACTCTGCTCTCAGTGACATCCAGCTTCTCCCCGAACTTCATTTGGGTTGTACCAGTGAAACATAGTGTAGAATTAGGCCTGCAGTTGATAAATAAGCATTAACATTTCCTATTGTGTGCCATGTCTTTTCTAAATGGAATTAGACGGTGCCCAGCAATTCACAGCACACTTTCTCACCTACCAGGTTACGGACTCTGGAAAGCCCAAATGTGTCTTGTAACACAGATCTGCCCTGCCTAGCAATAAAATGCCCTGCCACTGCACAATTAGGTCAGTCACAAGTTACCAACTTTTTTTTGTTTTGGTTTGGTTTTTTGTTTTGTTTTTAAGACTGTTTCCTGTGATCATCTAGAGGCAAAGAGGAGAGTAGCTCATCAGTCAGGAATGTGAGCTCTTGCTTAACACAAAAGGAACCTTGTCACTCTAATCTCAATACCCTGTAAGTAATTAAGATAACACTAAACTCTGAGCTGAGGAGAATCAGATAGTATACCTATAAATGAATGTATTTTGATATTGCATGTATATATATATATATACACATTATACACACATACAATATATAAAATACATACAGTGTCTACATATGGGACAGGCATCACTTTCAGTTCTATCCTGCCTGATTTACATTTTCCACAATTTCAAACTGATTATTAAATTTAATATTTTATGAGTGACAGGGGATATATCCTGTTCCTAGTTACATTGATGTAAGCCTGGAGTATCTCCACTGCATTCAAATGAGGTCAGATTCAGGCTCCAAGACTTTAAAACAAGCATATCCTAAGAGTATGAGCCTGCACTCACTGAAGCCAATCACAAAACTCTCTCAATGGCTTCAGGTTAAGCTGCTTTATTTTCCAAATTACGTCTTCTGTTTTTATGACATTGCTGGTTTACTGCCATATCCAGCAATGATAGAAACAGCAAATCAAAATGCATTTTAAAAGAGGAAATTGTTGCTTTAACCCCTGTCTAGTGAATAATCAGGGCTCTGTAATAGATTTACAAATGAAACGTTCCTTTAATTCTTCTCAGTACTTGCTCTCTGTGCTAACAGGGCAACCATTATTTTCAGATTTCTTTCAACTGCTTGTTTCACTGCCAAATTTTCTCTTTTCACAGGATGAAATCGTTTTGCTGTACTGCAAATGGTTCATTACAGTATTTTTGTGAGTAATAATAATAAAAAAATTACCATATGTTAAACAACACCGAATTCTTATAATAGCCCAAATATTACAACATACTTATTTTAGTGACAGTGCTCAAAACCTCTAGTAAGAGATTCACACTATTGAAGAACAGTTGCTCTAATTATTAGCAATAGTCATAAAAAGCTGGACATGGGTCACACAAAAAAGCAATATTTGAAAAAATTTCAGTAGTATATTGTCAAGAAAGAAAATGTACCTTTATAAGAGGCAGGGCAGGTGACACATCAAAAATATAGTCTATAATTAATTTTTATAATGATTACAAGAGATTATGAAAATAGGTAATACAAGGATCACTGTAGCAATTTTCATACAAGATAGACATTTTCTAGAAAAATTATTTTGTTTTTAACAATGGACTAAAAACTTAATGCAAATATAATTGGGAAACCAGTAGCTCTCCCTAAGCAGAATTAGCAAAAAAAAGTATAAGACAAGATGGACCAAATTCTCCCTTGAATTATGCCAGTCCAGGCCCATTTACTTCAGTCAGGTTGCCTAATGTAACTGAGGGGAGAATTCAACTGATGGGTATCTCTACACTCTACACTTTGGGTATGTCCAGACTACCCGCCGAATCGGCGGGTAGTAATCAATCCATCGGGGATCGATAAATCGTGTCTCATCTAGACGCGATATATCGATCCCCAAACGCGCTCCCGTGGACTCCAGAACTCCACCAGGGCGAGCAGCGGTAGCGGAGTCGACGGGGGAGCCGCAGCCGTCGATCCCGCGCCGGGAGGACCCGAGGTAAATCGAAATAAGATACGTCGACTTCAGTTACGCATTCCCATAGCTGAAGTTGCGTATCTTACATCGACTCCCCCCCCCCCCCCGCCGCAGTGTAGACCAGCCCTCAGAGTGACAGATGTGATTCCCAGCTTGAGGAGACATACCCACAATAGCTCTGATTGCAGCAGTGTGAACGGCAGAAGGGGCTAGCTGCCCTGAATATTTACCTGTCTGAGATGCTAGGCACATACTGGGGGGCGGGGGGTGGGCAAGCCCCTCCCACCACTCTTGCTGCCATAGCTGTGCTCTATTTTTAACATGCTAACTCAGTCAGAGATAGTATGGGTATGTCTCCTCAAGCTGGGAATCAAGCCCTCAGCTTGAAGTGTAGATATACGTGTGTGTGTGTGTGTGTGTGTGTAATTGAAAGCCTTGCAGAACTCAGTCGGTTTGACAGCTCTTCTCAGTAACCACAATATATAGTTATGGTCATTCAAATGGGCATCAACAGAAGGAACCCAGATCCAGCTCTGAGGCTTTACCTCTCCTTGTGGTTGCTCTGCAAGGACTGGGGTCCATGGGCCAGGAGCAGGTACAGATGGTTGCTCTTCGCTAGGGTGACCAGACAGCAAGTTTGAAAATTTGGGACAGAAGGTGGGGGGTAATAGGCACCTATATAAGACAAAGCCCCCCAAAAATCGGTACTTTCCCTATAAAATCGGGACATCTGGGAACCCTACTCTTCACAGTGCAGTCCCCCTTCCTACTCCAGAGCATCCTAGTGTAGCATAATGCTGGCCTAGTCAGGATTAGTCTGCATGTTGTGCATGGTCATCTCCGCACGCTTTGAGAGCTGGGGCTCAGGGACACCAGCCAGAATCAGAGTCCATGGGAGTGCAACTTCTGCAGCTGCGATTATGATCCGGAGGCCTCCACATGAAAGGCTTTAACCTCTGCAGAGTGTCATATACTTCTGTACCCGAAATGGACTAGTTACAGAGTTTGCTTACATGCACCAGATGTGTTCATCATAAGATCCTTTGATGCTATGCCAGGTATGGCTGAGGTTCATTTAAATAAAGTATTTTACACATTGCAACCTAGTGACTGAACAGTACAATACAGTTTAGCATTCCATTACATCTTCCTCTTTAAGTTCTACAATCCTACCATTTTACAATATGTACACTATCACGCGGTCTTTGAAGTTTAATCCGTTAAGCATCTCTGAATTGTGCTGGTTTTCTAATTACACAACCCCAACATGTAACAACTTGATCATCTGGCTGTCCATTAGTTGCAACAGCTGGCTGTGGTCATCAGTTTGGAATCCTTGAGTCTTCTTGTTTTGCATCTGCCATCTGAACAGTTTGCTCTGTTGATTGTTCTTTCTGAGGAACAAACTATAGATGTTGACGGTTTCTGTTGAATGCTCAACCACATATGACCTGGGCACTGGATTCTTTTTCTTTACGACAGCTGGAGTTGTTCATCCTTTTTCTCCACCCAATTTGACATGAACACAGTCACCAGGTTCTAGATCTGTCAGTTCTCTGAGTGATGTCTGTTGTAAAAGTGTTCATAAGCTTTTTTAGTCTTTTTGTCCAATTTGGCTACTCTCTTCATGTCTGGCCAGTTTGGAGATAGATTCTTTTCCAATGTTGGAACAGTAGTTCTGAATTGTCTTCCCATCAGCAGTTGTGCTGGACTATATGCAGTAGCCGCTACTGGTATTGATCTGTAGCTTAGAAGAGCAAGGAATGGATCTTCATGCTATAGGATTTTCTTGGCTGTCTGTACAGCTCTCTCATCCTCTCCATTTGCTTGCAGGTAATGTGGGCTGCTAGTAATATGATCAAAATCATATTTTCTTCAGAAGAACTTAAATTCTGCTGCAGTGAATTGGGATCCATTGTCTGTCACTGGTTGTTCTGGAATACCAAAATGAGGAAAAGTGCACTTCAGTTTCTCAATAACACTGAAGCATGTTATGTCTTTCAAGTACATTATTTCTATATATATGGGAAAATAGTTCATGATGACCAGGTAATGATGCCCACTGAATTCGTATAAATCTGCAGCTAGTCACTTCCAACATCTGTCTGGCAGAGGCATCTTTATTAAAGGTTCTTTGTGTTGTGTTGGTCCGTTAGTTCTTCAATGTTCACATGCAGATACTTATTCTTTATGTCCTTGCTGATGCCCAGCCACCACACTGACTGGTTGGGCCATTTACGACATCTAGTTAATCCTTGATATCCTTCATGGATGAGGTTTAAGATTTCTCCTCTCATTTTGTTTAGAATTACAAGGTAATTGCCTTTAATCATGACTCCATTTGACTTGCTTAATTGTCCACGTACTACAAAGTGGTCTCTTGTCACTTTCTTAGCCCTGGTCTACACTATGAGTTTAGGTCGAATTTAGCAGTGTTAGATCGATTTAACTCTGCACCCGTCCACATGATGAAGCCGTTTTTGTCGACTTAAAGGACTCTTAAAATCCATTTCTGTACTCCTCCCCGACGAGGGGATTAGCGCTGAAATCGACCCTGCTGGGTCGAATTTGGGGTAGTGTGGCGCAATTCGACGGTATTGGCCATCCCAGAGTTCTCCATTGTGACCGCTCTGGACAGCACTCTCAACTCAGATGCACTGGCCAGATAGACAGGAAAAGCCCCGCAAACTTTTGAATTTCATTTCCTGTTTGGCCAGCGTAGCGAGCTGATCAGCACAGGTGACCATGCAGAGCTCATCAGCACAGGTAACCATGGAGTCCCAGAATTGCAAAAGAGCTCCAGCATGGACCGAATGGGAGGTACAGCATCTGATCGCTGTTTGGGGAGACGAATCCGTGCTATCTGAACTCCGTTCCAAAAGACGAAATGCTGGAATATTTGAAAAAATCTCCCAGGGCATGAAGGACAGAGGTTATAACAGGGACCCGCAGCAGTCCCGTGTGAAGCCTACCAAAGAAGAGAGGCAAACGGCCGCTCCGGGTCAGAGCCCCAGACATGCCGCTTCTATGATGAGCTGCATGCCATTCTAGGGGGATCCCCTACAACTACCCCACCCCTGTACTTCCCTTCTCCCCAACCCCTCCGGGGCTACCTTGGCACTTATCCCCCCATTTGTGTGACAAATTAATAGAGAATGAATGAATTTGAAACAACAATGACTTTATTGCCTCTGCAAGTGGAGATCAAAGGGGGGAGGGGAGGGCGGTTGGCTTACAGGGAAGTAGAGTGACCCAAGGGGGCGGGTTTTCATCAAGGACAAACAAACAGAACTTTCACATCGTAGCCTGGCCAGTCATGAAACTGGTTTTCAAAGCTTCTCTGATGTACAGCATGCCCTGCTGTGCTCTTCTAACCGCCCTGGTGTCTGGCTGCGCGTAATCAGCGGCCAGACGATTTGCCTCAACCTCCCACCCCGCCATAAACGTCTCCCCCTTACTCTCACATATAATAACGATGGGAATATTGGTTTCGCTGAGGTCTAACCGAGTCAGTAAACTGCTCCAGCGAGCTTTTAAACGTCCAAAGGCACATTCTACCACCATTATGCACTTGCTCAGCCTATAGTTGAACTGCTCCTTACTACTGTCCAGGCTTCATGAGCCATGGGAGCAAGGGGTAGGCTGGGGTAGGTGCAACTGCACGGTGCTGCCGACTGGGGGAGCACCCTGAAGCAAAAGCCTCCAGCTGGCATGATATTCCAGGCAGGACTGAATCTCCATTAGACAAAACTTAAAGAAGAGAATGACCTGGAGTCATTCGCATTTTTGTCCAGGTGCCCCCAACCGACCTCACCGAGGCCGGCCAGGAGCACCCATGTCTGCCCAGGCACCTCCAACCAACCTAACCAAGGTCAGCCAGGAGCACCCACGGGATGACGACGACGGCTAGCAGTCGTATTGCACCATCTGCCGTCCGCAAGGCAAGGCAAGGCAAGGCAAGGGGATGCTGCTGTATAGCACTGCAGTACTGCGTCTGCCAGCAGCACCCAGGAGACATACGTTGACAGTGAGCTGAGCGGGCTCCATGCTTGCCGTGGTATGTCGTCTGCACGGGTAACCCAGGAAAAAAGGTTTCAGAGTAGCAGCCGTGTTAGTCTGTATCCGCAAAAAGAACAGGAGTACTTGTGGCACCTTAGAGACTAACAAATTTATTAGAGCATAAGCTTTCGTGGGCTACTGTCCACTTCTTCGGATGCATGTATAGGCAGTAGCCCACGAAAGTTTATGCTCTAATAAATTTGTTAGTCTCTAAGGTGCCACAAGTACTCCTATTCTTTTTCCAGGAAAAAAGGCGAGAAACCATTTTTTGCTGTTGCTTTCAAAGAGGGAGGGAGGGAAGGGGGCCGGACGACATGTACCCAGAACCACCTGCGACAGTGTTTTTGCCCCATCAGGCATTGGGAGCTCAACCCAGAATTCCAATGGGCGGCGGAGACGCAGGAGCTGTGGGATAGCTACCACAGTGCAGTACTCTGAAAGTCGACGCTAGACTCGGTACTGTGGATGCACACCGCCGACTTAATGCGCTTAGTGGGGACACACACAATTGACTGTATCAAATCGATTTCTAAAAAATCGACTTCTATTAAATCGAACGAATTTCGTAGTGTAGACATACCCTTTAGATACTTGGGCCAGCCACCCCAATGTAACTTAGAACTTCCTGAAGTTGAGTGTCTGTGAGGTTGCTTTTTGAAGGTGGTGTGGTGTCTTTTCTGACAATGCTCTGCATGCATTCATACCATCCATGAACACCTTTATGTCATCTTAGAGTTCACAGGTAACTGAGTGTGATGTTGGGCTTCATGTGAGTGTCTGCTTCTGTAAAAGTTCTCACAGGCCCATACTCTTACCAGGCACACCTATTCAATCTGTGCATACTGTTTTTCTGCTACCGTGAGTGTGCAAGAACAAAATGCAACTGGCTTCCACTCAGAGCCATGTTGTTGCAACAACACACCACTTACGCCATAGCTGCTTGCATCCGCAATGACCCTTGTGGATTTGTTCACATTATAGTACTTGAGAACTGCCGCTGTTGAGATCATTTCTTTTATCTTTTTGAAGGCAATTTCTTGATTTGGCCCTCATAGTCAATAAGTGTTGGAATTTAACAGTTCATTCAGTGGTTTTGTCACTGTAGAATTATCTTGTAGGTATTGACCAAGGTAATTTACCATCCTCAGTATATGTCTCTATTCTGGTACATTAGTTGGTGCATTCAATTCTCAAATTGCGTTTACGTTCTCAGGGTTACGTTCCCATCTTTGTTTATTGTTTTTCCCAAAAACTCAATTTGGGGTAAGTGGAAAATGCATTTGTCCTTGATTAGCTTCAGTCCAGAAGGTCTGATTAGGTTTAGGACTTCATTGAGGGTCTTGTTGTTTTCTTCCATCTAAGATCACACATGAAAACTACCACAGTATGCCAACATTTTTATGGCTGACTTAGAACAACGCTTCCTCAGCTCTCATCCCCTAATGCCCCTACTCTACTTGCGCTACATTGATGACATCTTCATCATCTGGACCCCTGGAAAAGAAGCCCTTGAGGAATTCCACCAGGATTTCAACAATTTCCATCCCACCATCAACCTCAGCCTGGACCAGTCCACACAAGAGATCCATTTCCTGGACACTACAGTGCTAATAAGCGATGGTCACATAAACACCACCCTATACCGGAAACCTACTGACCGCTATACTTACCTACATGCCTCCAGCTTCATCCAGATCACATCACACGATCCATTGTCTACAGCCAACCTCTAAGATACAACCGCATTTGCTCCAATCCCTCAGACAGAGACAAACACCTACAAGATCTCTATCAAGCATTCTTAAAACTACAGTACCCACCTGCTGAAGTGAAGAAACAAATTGAGACGAGTACCCAGAAGTCACCTACTACAGGACGGGCCCAACAAAGAAAGTAACAGAATGCCATTAACCATCACATTCAGCCCTCAACTAAAACCTCTCCAGCGCATCATCAAGGATCTACAACCTATCCTGAAGGATGATCCCTCACTCTCACAGACGCTGGGAGACAGGTCAGTTCTCGCTTACAGACAGCCCCCCCAACCTGAAGCAAATACTTACCAGCAACCACACACCACACAACAAAAACACTAATCCAGGAACCTATCCTTGCAACAAAGTCCATTGCCAACTTTGTCCACATATCTATTCAAGGGACACCATCATAGGACCTAATCACATCAGCCACACTATCAGAGACTCGTTCACCTGGACATCTACCAATGTGATATATGCCATCATGTGCCAGCAACCCCCCTCTGCCATGTACATTGAGCAAACTGGACAGTCTCTATGCAAAAGAATAAATGGACACAAATCAGATGTCAAGAATTATAACATTCAAAAACCAGTCAGAGAACACTTCTACCTCCCTGGACACTCAATTACAGACCTAAAAGTCACAATTCTTCAACAAAAAAACTTCAAAAACAGACTTAAACAACAAACTGCAGAACTGGAATTAATTTGCAAACTGGACACCATTAAATTAGGCTTGAACAAAGACTGGGAGTGGATGGGTCATTACACAAACTCAAAACTATTTCCCCATGCTAATTTCCCCCCCTACTGTTACTCACACCTTCTTGTCAACTGTTTGAAATGAGCCATCCTGATTATCACTACACAAGTTTTTTTTCCTCCTGCTGATAATAGCCCTCCTTAATTGATTTGTCTGGTTAGAGTTGGTATGGCAACCCCCATCTTTTCATATTCTGTGTACCTATATATATATATATATATATATATATATATATATATTCCTACTGTATTTTCCACTCTATGCATCTGATGAAGTGGGTGCCCAAATAAATTTGTTAGTCTCTAAGGTGCCACAAGTATTCCTTGTTCTTTTTGCTGATACAGACTAACACGGCTACCACTCTGAAACTCCATTTGTGTTTGTTAACTGTTCTGCTATCTTTCTTTGGAAAATTTCAGGTGTATTGGTAATCCCAAAAAGTAGTCTTTGAAAGAGATGTGATAAATTAGGATGTGATAAATTTAGTCAATTTAGCACTGTTTTTGGCTAAAGGAATTTGCCAGAATCCACTCAAGGCATCCAGTTTGGATAATACAGTAGTGCCTTTCACTCTGGGGAGAAAATATTCTTCTCTCTCAACTGCTTCATTAAGTCTTTTAAGATCCACAAAGATTCATATTTTTCCATTTTTCTTTATAACATGCTGGTGGCTCAGAGATTTTCTCACTTATGGAAACTGAGTTAAAAAGAATGGAGCAGATGGGCATTTTATGAGGTATTGGCATAGTAATCCTGCACGGTGTGTGTACCTGTAAGATTCAGCATTGTCTCTTAAGATTATTTGTTCTGGACTGCCTTTCAAAAATCCAATATTACCAGATATTCACCACTGAGTTCTTCTACCTTTCTCATTAGGCCCATCATGGCTGCCTCACTGAGGCTGAGAAGGCTGTTGGTCTGTGGCCATTTGATCACATACACTCTGAATGCATAGCTTTTTTCTTGGTAAGCTGATTCTGTGGTGAACTGGCCCATGCAGTTCAGAATACCTCCAGGGCTAGTCAGAGCTATGTCAAGTGACTTCAGCTCTGGGAGGGATTGAAGGTAATTGTAAGTCCCTTCTGAGATGACTGTGACATCAGCTCCTGAGTCATTTTTTAAGTAAATAGTCTTGTCGTGAATATTCAGTTTCACTCTCCAGCCAGGCTCTATCTCATCACAAGAAACAGATCCCAGAAACTATGGCTCTTGAAGGTCTATAGTATGAGTGGAATCCCTGACTGCTTTGGTGCGGCAAACAGCTGAAAATTGTCCATATTTCATGCATTTATTATACTCTATGCTTCTGGTTGGACATGTATTATCTCTTGGGATATGACTTTTTCCACACATTGTGCATGTAGGCTGGAATTTGTCCCTGTTAGCCTGTAATTTCTTTCTGCTTGCCTCAGGGATTTTATGATAACGACTTTTAACACTCAAGTGTCTCTTTATAGTTTCTAAGCTACTTTCAGGTTTTTCAAGTTTGTCAAGGTTTTGCTGCCTCATCAACTCAGACTCCTTTGCTCTCTGTATAGCTGTGGCTAGGGTTAAATCTCTCTTCAGTTGTAGCTGCTGTGAAAGGTTTTTATCTGTTAATCCAATATCAAGCCTCCATCTTACATTTTCATATTTTGCATTCCCAAAATCATAGTTTTCAGCCAACATATGCAGAACTCTTATAAAACATTCAGCATTTTCTCCTGGTTCTGGAATTCTCGGATGGAAACATACTCTTTCATAAACCATAATTCTTTGAGGTATACAGTATGCATCAAACATAGTCAGAATCCTTTCATAGTCATCTTTGTGACTGTCTTCAGTAAAGTCAAAGGATTTAAAGATATTGCTCTTCTTGTTTTCCCAAAGCATATGTTAAAGAAGATACCTGTATATCACAGTTTTCTTTGTGGAATTTGTTTGCAGTTTGAAATCTTGCAAAATACTACTTCCAGTCGTCCATTGTGAAGGTTTGTCAAAGGTGAAGTTCTCTGGAGCATTCAAGAGTGGCATGTTGATGAGACCCTCCAACCTTTGTTGCTTTGTTCCTTCCGTCTGCAACCTTTGTTGGTGTTTTCCTTCTGTTTCTGTTATTAGTTTACTCCTGACATCATGTCATGTACTTCTGTGCCAGATATGGACTGGCTACAAAGCTTACTTATCATACCAAATATGTTCATCATAAAATCCTTTAATGCTCTGCCTGGTATGACTGAGGTTAGTTTAAAGTAGTTTTCACACTGTGCCACCTAGTGGCTGAACAGGATAATACAGTTTAGCCTTCCATTACAGCTCTGTCCCAGGAAACAAGTGGGTTTATAGTGCTGAAGCCTCAGTTGGTTTCGTGGGATGAGGAATGGGGGCTATCTTTGCCGCAGATGTGGCACGTGCAGGGAAAGTCCACAGGGCTTAATCCTAGATTGCAGCTACAGTTCTGGTGTAATGGAATCAGTTACACCATTCCGATTGAATGGTGGTGTGTGTCAGATAGCCACAAATGCAGATACACAGGTAATGGGAGAAAGACACTCCAACCATAACCCAATTCCCATCCCTCTCTTCATTCTCTTGTGTTTACAGCAGCCCAGGAGCTACAATAGTCCCTGAACAGATCTGGTCACTGCTATTCAGGGAATCTGGAGAGCAGCATGAGATGAAGAAAGTCAGTTGGCTTTGTTCAAAATAGACATAAGCAGTTCCTAACTAATGTGCAGAATAAATTGGCAGAGAAAAATGGCACTTAGGGAAAAAAAATCTCACTTTCATGGCACAAGCTACAGTGAAATTCCTCCAAACAGGGCCGGCTCTGCCTTTTTGGCCGCCCCAAGCAAAAAAAAAAAAAAAAAAAAAAACGGGGCGACCAGAATGGCAAAGAAAAAAAGCATATGCAGGGGGACCGGCTGGGGGGGGGGGGGGAGGGGAGGGCAGGAGAGAGAGAGAAGGGGGCGGCCAGGGCTACAGCAGGGGCGCTGCCGGAGCGGAACAAAAAAAAAAAAAAGCGGCCGTGCCGCCCTAGGATTGGGCAGAATGCCGCCTTGAACAATCTGCCGCCCCAAGCACCAGCTTGCTCAGCTGGTGCCTGGAGCCGGCCCTGCCTCCAAATCTATGGTACAAGACTCAGCATTTGCCTACAAAATGATCCTTCCCGACTCCAAACATTACTGGCTGAATATTGGAGGAGCTCACCTTAATAAACAATAATCTGCTTCAGATAGTGTAGCCACTTCCCCCCCTTTCCTACATCTCCTGCCTGCACAAATCCTCAATGGCTTTTGGACACTACACACATTCACATTTCCTATGCAAATAGGTTCTATGAGGACAATCTCTCCATATTGCACAAAAGTGAACCTACCACAAATCCACCATCTCTGTGCCAGGAAAGCATGAAAAGGGACAAGTCTCACCTGGGACATCAGCAGAAAGGCAGACATGGAGTATAAATATATTTGAAAATGTAGAAAAACATCCAAAAATATTTAATAAATTTCAGTTGGTATTCAATTAACAGTGCAATTAAAACTGCGATGAATTGTGATTAATTTTTTTTAGTTAATCGTGTGAATTAACTGCGATTAATAAACAGTCCTAGTGGAAATTATTATTATATGGCTAAATTTCTACTATAAAATGGTACTCTAAAATTTATTTACCAGGTCTTTGAGCAGTCTTAGAGGAAACAATAAAGTCCCAATTGAAAGTAGTTGTTATTCCTTCCCATTTCTTATACTTATTTTCACCACAAGCCATCAAACAGAAAAAAGGCAGATTTAAGAGGGAATGGAGAATTAATCTACATGAGCAAAATCACCTCTTTCCCTTGCCTTGATCCCCTCTCACCTCAACTACTGTAGCCTCTTTCTCTCTGATCTCCCATCTTTCCACAGTTCAGCTGATCTAAAGTGCCATTTTTTCCTTTTCACTCACTACCCATACCTATGACCCTGAGTCCCTTTGCTGGTTCCCTGACTTTTATTGTATCAAGATAGAGTTCCTTGACTTCACCCTCAGTGCAGAGTAGCTCTGACTTGAGGGCTCTCTCTGTACTCAGAGATTCCCCCCCCCCCCCCCCCCGCTCTGTGGACAGTAACAAGTAGGGGATGTCCTGGGGCTGAGAAGTACATGGAGTAGCTACTCACACTGGGTACCCCGCCTGCCTTACCTGGCCCTATGTAGGATGGGGTTTAAGTTATAATAGTCAACAGATTATGAAAAGGAAGGAGACAACACAGATCAGGATAACATGGGAATACAGTCAAGAATATTTAGCAGATTTCTTCAGACTTCCACTTCATAAATCATCCCAAGTAGTTCTAGTAATATGCAGTGATTGATAAAGGAGATTCCGGCAAGTCTCAGTGAGACAGAAGGAAAACTAGATCTAAAAACAGAAACTGCCCTATATAATAAGGGTTGGTTGAGAAATATGCTGCTAGCCACATTTTGCTGGCAACTGTTAGTCTTGAGTGGTAGTTTTTGGCAAACTGCATCCTTTACAGAGGTGGTCTGCTGCAATCCAAGCATGCTTCAGGATCTGAACAAATCGACTGTGAAGGTGATTTTCAGTAGCCACCTTGGAGAACAAAGACTTAAACATGTATAAAATTGCATGAAAAACACATGCAGTATCGTGGTTAAAAGTAAAAACGATTAATGCACCTCTGCTACAAACCGACATTTTATTAGGTGATTTTAAAAACCACAGAAAAGAGCCCATTTTCTAAACCTTTTTCTTTTAAACTTCACCATGAGTTCCCCTGTGCATTCTGGTTTATTCAATTCATCCTTTTTCTTACTGATGTTTTCCATTGCTAAGAAGTCCATAAAATCCCTATGACAGATTCATATTTCTAGGATAATCCAGAGAAAGAACATAAAACACATTTGTGCTGTACTTATGCCTTCCTTCCCATTGGACTAGCTGCCAGCAAAGTCAGCAAGAGGAGACAAATATTTTGTACAGTTAAAAAAAACTGGGGCAAATTCTCTTCCCATGGGCCTGATTCTCCTCACTATTACAATGGTGTAACTCCATTCACTTAAAAACACAGTTATTACTGATTTGCACTGATCTAACTGTAAGAAACAGACTCACTTATGCTTAACTCTTATTGAAGTCAGTGGGAATTGCACTCAACTGTCTGAGCACAGGTTTTGGACATCAGTTTTATATTTATGTGGTCAAATCCTGTTCGCCTTACCCATATAAATAGTAACCTTGCAGCAAATGGGACTACTGCATGAATAAGGCAACTAGTATTTAGCCCCATGTCAGCAATGTGAATTATTTTATGGGTAATTATAATCACAGGAAGTCCAGAAGTTGCCATCAGCCCATGGTAAGCCATCACTAATATTTTTCACCTATGCTAATGGTTGAAAGTAAAACCAAGACTGGAGCTGTGCCTAATGGGAAGGAATTTTATCATTCTGTCCATTTTTGTGTGTCAAACTTTCTATTTATCTCATACAGACATAGCCCATTATAAATTGTGACATCATTCTCTAGCTCCACAGTCAGCTCATTCATTGTTTCCCCTTACTTCTTTATTTCTATACACATATAGAATAGTATCTGTAACCATCCAAAGTCAACAGTTAGAACATCCAGAAAATTAAATGTTTCACATAGAACTCCCATGTCTAATTAGTTAGGTGACCCAAAATAACTTCACTTTATTGGCCAGAAACACGTACCTCAGCTAAAACCACCAATAACAAATATGCTCATAGAAGATTTTCAACAGCTAGCTTCCAAATATAGCTCTATTTTATGCATTCTTTCAGACATCTACATTGCCTAAAGACTCTGAGCTCTACTCTGGTCTCTTTTGATTTATGTGAACTAACCTTTTTGATAGAACAAGCCTGCTTGTTTTCCTGTTCAAAGAACAATGCACCACCAACTTTCAGGTGTAGTTTGGCTAGTGGTTTATTTTCGGCTATTATATTTATAAGGATATTTTAAATATGGGGAAGGCAATTCTTTTTGTTGAGCATGTGTGTGATCCTTGTAGATCTTAATGGACAGTATACACTGTAAGGGTCTGATCTTGCAGTACTCCTATACTTAGACGGCTCTTTGGGGCAAGGTCTGTCTTTGTGTTGTGTTTGTACAGCACCTAGCACAGTGGAGTCTGGTCCATGACTGGGGCTCTTAGGTTCTATTGTAAGTCAAATAAATAATAATCACATATGTGATACACAGTGTGGCACCCGATTTAGCGTTCATGAATGCTTTGCTGGATCAAGGCTATATCTGGAGTTTGAGGTTTTCGTGTACGTTTCCCCATAAAAGACAGGATGGCTCAAGGAAATCGTTTAGTGACATGAAGCCTTGCAACTGGGCTAGTGGTCTTAGACCAGGTTAGGGATGGCTGAGAAAAATCATTTTCCCTATCCCACCCCATGGGGAATTTCAAAAAGATTTTGGTGAAAAATGTTTGACAAAGGGGGGCAAGAACAGAGGAACAGAAGAGGGAGAGAAGGGGAAAATACCAAAACCCCAACCCATTTGGTTGTGTGTTTTTTTAAACAAAAAGATTTCATTTTCAGTGTTTTTCCCTCCCCTTTCTCTCCCAACACCCCCATTTCTCCCTTTCCTCTTCTCTTTTCAAATGCCATTTTTTGGTTCTGTTTTACTTACAAATCATTTTTTTTCCTGACGAAAAGCTATTTTCTTTCCATTTGGTTGGAAAATTCTCTACGAGCTCTAGGGAGAACATAGAGATCCACTGGTCCTGATAAAACTCATCTTCATGACTGGAAATCTTGCTTACAGTTTCAGCAAAGAGGCCATGCACTGAATAAGAGTGACCTCTTCAGAAGAAGATTTAGTCATGCTGGTGGGATGGTGATTAGTTATCAGTGTCTGTGCTGTACTTAGAGTGAGGGCTTTAGTGTCCAGTGCAATCAATATGGTAACTTTTCTACAGGTACTAAATTCACTCAGAAGGAAAACACATCATAGGCACGTGTACTGTATGCATGCTATCTTATTGTATGTATGCTATTGACATCATATTGTCAAAGCTGTGTATTACAGATTTTTATTTCATGCACAATCAAAGTGAAGAGAAGTTACTTTATTTCTTTTTCTGGAGAGTATTTTGAGAGTGTGACAAAGTGAATGTGATTGGTGATTTCATTTGAGGAATATCTGAATCACATTTTTTAGCTTTGGTGTACATAGCACAGGAAAGTTGCCAGGTACAGAGGAAGCTGGGCATGTCCACAAGGGAGTGGAGCAAACAAGCAAATTACAGCGTATGCATTCTTTTTAACCAAATGTTTTCATCGGGAAAACTTGGGTACTTAAATGAAAGCTACCCCCAAGCTTCTTTTACGCACATGGCCAATGCTTAATCAGCAGATTGCGCTAGTTCTTCACAGACTCTCATCTTGAATAGTTTTCAATGGATTAAGTTTTTCTCTGAAAACACACTTGCAGCTTTTTTCTTTGAGAGGTAAGTGGGACAGGTTTTACCAGTACCCTGTTAAAAGGGAACTGTATGGCTCCAGATGGTGGATTTAACATGGCTGTAGGACTGTTAGTGAACCAAAACCAAAGTGGTTTAAATATAAGCCTAACATACCTCGCTCAAAATAATCAATATGTTCTTGCATTTCATCCCAAAGCTTCCAGCTCCTACCTTCAATAAGACCTTGAAGTGACACAGGCTGGCCTTTTCAGAGGCTTCAGTAAACCATGTTGGTGCAGAGAGCATCTCTGTTTCTGGGGCAATTCTACTAGCTTTTATATTCAGTAAAACTCCCAGAATTCTCTCTCTCAAAGGGGCCATACTCTTTATTTCATCCAGCATACACAAACTAAACTCAAATAAAGAAAATATTGTTTTTGGATTTAAAGTTATGTCAATAGATGACTACCTGTTACATTTGCTACACTCAGGTCCTGATTGTGACACACATATCTCATAAGTAGAGTTAGTTTAATATTTTTTCCCCTCAACAATTTTTTGGGGGGTTAAAAAAGCCTTTATAAGACAAAAAAAAATTTTTTTCTCAAAATTTTTCATTTTTCTATAATCCCAAAATGATTTTTTCCCTTTTTCTCCCTTTTGTTTATTTATCCTTTTTTGGTGGCAAAATAGAAGAAGGGGGAAAAGGAATAAAAGGAAGGAAAGAAGGAAAAAATCTCAAAACCTAAACATTTTCAAAACCAAACTTTTTCAATCAAATATTTCAAATAAAAATGATTGTTTTTAGAAACCTGTGGAATAATTTTTTTCAAAATTTTCAATTTCTTAGTTTTCACACACACCATTTTTCTACCAGTTCTATTCATAATGAGCTATTCTGGCAACCATGAAAGGGAAAATGACTGTGACAGCCATAGCTCTCCTGCTCCTCATGATCATCTCTTTGTGTTGTGTCCATCCAACCATCATTTTAGGTCTTGCCCTCCACTATGTCCCACCTTTAGCTTACGGTACAATAGGTTGGGAAGTATGTCCTTAATACAAGCCAAGAACCAATTACTGCATTCCCCAAAGGAACTGACACAGCAGTCTCTGACTCTCACCTCAATCCCTTGCTCCCCAGTATTCTAAATCCAGAAGTGAATGTACATGGGCAGAATTCTCTAGTTTTTAGAACGAAAAATAAGAAAGAACACAGAAAGAGAGCATTTTAGCCAGTATTTACAGATAGAGAAGCTGTCTGTCCTATCACATAGGATAAGAAGTGAGCATCTGAGGAGGGGCAAGCACTAAGCTATGGGCATTATGAGCTACCTGAGGCAGAGAATCAGAAAACTCCCAACCACTCACTACTGGGAGCCTTCACTCCCAAGCTCCCTTTTAAATCTTTGAGGATTTGGTTTGGCCCATTATAGATATAGGAGGCCCTGAAATTCAGATCCAGCTTGAGATTCCAAAAGAATACACACATACACAAGTAACATGGGAGAGGTGCTCAGTGCAGCTCTGCTAGTGATAGAGTACAAGACTGTTTATATTTGGGTGTGTAGGAGAGCCTCCAAATTCAAATGGCAATTGAGCATGTTTTCAGTGCTTTCCAATCAGTAAGGGTTTGCTAAGGAGGCAGGTAAGGGTACATTTTCCTTATTTTGAGAAGGGAGGGGCAAGCCTTAAAAATATAGAGTTCAGTTCATAGGATAAGCACTCATACAACTTTAGCCGCATTATCCTTGTGTGTGTGAGACTGGGCTGAAAATCTCACAAGAACAGAGTTCCATGAAAGAGTCCTGGTACTTCCTGCTTCCAGTTAGGCTGGAAAGTGTGAAATGTAGGTTTGTTCCACACTTCATAAATTAATCACACAGCCAGAGTCAAAGAGTCAAAATCAGTTTTGGCAAAAGCATGCAAAATTTCATAGAGTACAATGGAATTGTGCCCTCTTATGCCAGGGCTGATTTTGACCCAGATCCTCCAGAGTTATATCTATTATCTTTAATGCCATAGTAGTGGAACAGATGTACAAATAATGGAATATACAGGGGCCATTCAGAAGGGTGGCTTTTTTCCTAAGCATTTCATTCTCTGCAGAATTTTCTTAAACTGGGAAAGTGAAAGGATTTGTGATCAAATTTTAGGAACTGCTGACTGGATTAGAGTATTTAGAACAGGATAGGTTGCTATGTCATCTTTTACATTTAAGGTGCATCAGAGTGCTATAGGGGATTCATTAGTCTTTGTGCATACTTCAAAGATGTAAAGTTCTGTATGGACTTAAGTATTGTTATGGGCCTGATGCTAAGCACTTTCAACACCCACTGACATTGCAGGATCATTCCCCTTATTATATCAGCAGAGTATACTGAAAGCAAGTGGTAAAGCAATCTCTCCTGGGTTGTGGATATAAAGACAGAGGACAATATCTTCCGAACAGTGAGTGGGGGATGTGTACACTATCCCCAGTTTTTAGAGAGGTTACTGGAATAGGAAGGGTATTGTGCATATTTTCTTGTATAGTATTTCTCCAATACCAAATTATGTCACTAGCTGTAATTTTCAATGGTGGATTTATATAGCCAGACAGGTGTTCTTGCTCTGCTATATGAGACATTTGCATAAGAAGTGGGTAAACTGTGGCAGTAGGTTTGGCTCTCTGTCCTGGAGCGGGGAGTTCACAGCTTTGTGATAAGCTTAGAAAACAGTAGTAACAACATGGAATAAGTTATGTTCTATCTTTTAAAATAACATGTATTTTAGTATGGAAAGTTAAATGGAGCCTATTGCATGTACTAAATATACGTTGAGAGTCATGGCAGTGATCTGAAGCCAAGTTAGAAAGGGAGCACTACTGTCTTATATACACACACACAGGGACTGATTCTCATTTAAACTAAGGCCCTTTTATACTGCTTTGGCAGTGTAAAGGGTCCTTAATGAGCTCTTCAATCTAGCAGAGAAAGGCATACCACAATTCAATGGCTGGAAGCTGAAGCTAGACAAATTCTGACTGGAAATAAGGTGTACATTTTTGACAGTGAGGGTAAATTAACCACTGGAACAATTTACCAAAGGTCATGGTGGATTCTCCATCACTGGTAATTTTTAAATCAAGACTGCCAGTTTTTCTAAAATATCTGCTCTAGGAATTATTGTGGGGAAGTTCTATGGCCTGTGTTAATACAGGAGGTCAGACTAAATGATTACAATGGTTCCTTCTGACCTTGGAATCTATGGAGAGTAGGTGTCAATGTAATTAATGGGCACATCAGAATCAGGCCCACAGATTTAATTTTACATTCTCACCGCCCTCCCCATATATGGGGAGGTGATAGGCATATGAAAAAGGGCACGGGCATATGTTACATAAATAAATATATCATATGCCTGTGCAATTTATCACAAACTAGGACTGGATCACATACCCAGTAGTCCAGCTCCTCTGGTACTTATTCTAACTTTCCAAACCCATGACCAGCTTCAAACAGTTGCCAAAATAAATAAAATCAAGTATCAATCTACCAGAGAGGTTTCCTCCTCCTTCTTGCAAATAGGAAATTGGAATTTTCTCCCCAAATTATACCTGCTTGAGGCCCAGGATGAGTAAGATTCAGTTCTGGACTGGAATAGATTTTCTACACATAATAATATGATGAATGTAAGGATTGGTACCTTGTAGCCCTACCACTGAAAAGGGATAATCTCTAGCTTCTCAAAGGGAAACACAGCTATCATTTCAATCTTTAGAAAGGTCTAAGAGAATGGACCTTAAAACTATGACATTATTATGTATAAAATATATTTTAGTGGTTTATAAAACCTGTTACTTTTTTCTCTTCCTTTGATCCTTGAGCAAATGAACTGATGGTTCACAGATTCATAGAATATAAAGCCAGATGGGATCACTGTGATCATCCTATCTGACCTCTTGCGTAATACAGGCTATCGAACTTCCCTGAATTAATTCCTCTTTGAACTAGAATCTATCTTTTAGAAAAAAAACAACCAATTTAATTTAAAAACTAAAAATTGATGACGGAGAATCCACCACAACCCTTGGTAACTGTTCCAGTGGTTAATTACCCTCTCTAGTAACAAAGACACCAGCTTTTACAAGTGGAGGGATACTAAAATAATCTTTGAAGACATTTGAAAAGTTCTGCAAAACTCATGCTGATAAAAATCTTTCCACCACAGCACGTCATCATGTATCACAACTCTCTTGAACACTAGGCTGAAAACCTGTCCTGTTCCTGTGCAGTTGTGCTTGCGGATCACAGGGAAGCCCTTGCACCCTCTCCGATACTTAGAGTACAGGGCAATGCAGAATTTGGTTAGCTATCATATGTATAATAACACAACACACATATACACACATTCCAACACAAAAAAATACTATGAGAGACTTGGTAGCAATCTGGGTTTGGTGCCCTGACATAATCATTACAGTAACATCACGTACAAAATATATTTCTCATAGTTTCTCTATAAGAATTTATAGACAATATCTAGAAAGAGTCTATTTCCTTTACCTTTGAAAAAGAATCCCTCCCCCCCCAGTAAACTATTTCTGATTGTTATGGAATTTTGAAAACATGGAAATTGTGGTATAACTCAATATTCATTTTTTTAAATTAACTTTGTATTATCTTCTTCACTAGGTACCTATTGCATCCAAGGGACAACATGGGCTCCCTCTGGTGGTTACAGTAACACTGGACAATTCCTATGGTGGTTCACCAAAGCCTAATCTGGAGTAGAAATGAATGCCTACAACTCTACTGAACGCAATACAAGTTGAATGGCACTTAGCATATCTCAAAACTGGATCCATCATGATTTAAGCATCTCCCTATGGTCATTTTGGCACTGACTTTTCATATGTACTGGAATTCAAATCACTGAGTTGTATTTTGATTTATAAACTATCCACATATTTCTCCCCTCCCTCCGTCAAATGAGTCATTACATTTTCAAACAGTTCTTTTTACCATCCGAAATTATTTGGCGCTGAAGGAAAATATCTGGCCAACCCTATTTGGTGCAGAAACAAAATGCGGAGTAAATTAAATCCACACCATTTCCCATTCATTCTTCAGCTTAGTATGAGCTGACAAACACACTTTGTTGGAATTCAATAGTCCTTATAGTCAATTTGGTATTAGCTTGCCCATGTAATTCTCATTATGTTTCTCCTGCCCTCATGGAATAATATGGGCAGCAAAACCAACCAATGTACACTTCCATCAATGCTAACCTAAGACACTACCCTAGTGAATAAAGGGCCTGCTCCTGCTCCCAGTGAAGTCAACTGGCAAGCTCCCGTTAACATCAATGGTTCAAGATAAAGGCCAAAGTAGCTGTCATATGTTTCAAAGACACTGGGCTAAATTCTTGTTTTTAGCCAAAACTTTTTTAGTTTACTGTTGAAAACTTTTTGTTTTTTGGAAGTTTGGCTGGAAACAGAAAAGCTTTTAGTCAAAAAACCAAAAGTCTTCCACTGGAGATTTTTGTTTTTCAGGGTTCCAATTTTCCAACCCAAAAAAACCCCGATTTTTTTTTTTTTTGAAGAATGCAGACACTTTCCAGGAAAAATTTTCTTTAGTTGAAAACCTAATTTTCCATTGAACAAAAATGTTGATGCAAAGTTTTTGACCAACCCTACTTAAAACATACCAGGCCCAACTCACGACTGCATTACTCTGGTTTTATACCAGTGGAACTCCAGGGATTTTAATGTAGTTACAAGCAGTGTAAAACTGCAGTAACAGAAACTGATTAGCCCAACATTTTGTGAACATTTACAAAGTTTTAAAGAAAGGAGAATTACAATGAAACCTGCACAAAAGTCTCTTTTCTTAAGAGACTTCCCCAAAGTACCTTACAATATATTGAGTAAAATTTTGCTCTATTTTTTTTTAAGAAGACTCTGCAGTATGTGTTGATTCCTTGAGTGGGTTCTTAAAACAGGTATAACTGCACACATAATATTCACTTTATCCTTAAGACCTGTCAAAACTGTTTCTCATCATATTCCACTCTCTTTGTAGGAATACTCTGCTTTCTTTCTCCTCTTTTTGCATACATGGAAAGGATCCAAAAGGCATATGATTTTGCTCAGGGTAGACTAAGAATTTTGTGTGATGTAAGTAAGAGTCACATTCTGCATCACACTCATTTAAATAACAAACATCTTAAATACCTGTTACCTATGAAGGCAGAATAGGGTTTTGGGTGTGTGCGCTGTTTCAGCTCATAAAACCCATGGTTGTGATCCAGAATGAGTAAAAAAATGTGCTGGGGAGTCATTTGCATGAACAAGTGTCCTCAGTGCAAAGAGTTTTAGGTGGGTGTGATCCTACCAACAGTTCATATTTTAACTATAATCATCTGCATATTCCTTTTGTAAATGAAAAATGAAGACCTGCAGAATTAGATTTATCTCGAGCAAACAATGTTTTGAATCTTGTTACAGAAATATGACAAATACTTTAGTTTCCATACTGTGTTTGTAGAATCAAGAAGAAATTAATCAAAGTAAGCATTAGTATGAAAAGTAAAAGTAAAGGCTATGAATTAATGTACTTGGTACTTATCCTCAGTTTTCTGTTTAGGCCCATTATAGGTCTGACAGACCTTTAAGGTTTCTATTTTTAACTCAGTAACTTGATCAGTGGCCAAGATATGAAAGGAATCTTGGACTTTAGGCCATGCTCACTTTCAGGTCTATTTAGATGGCACAAAATAGCTGCAATAAGGGAAACCATAAAATGCTTGGGAAAATGCAGAATGCGAGGCCTAGCCTTATAGAAAAATGAGCAATTGTACTAGAATCTTTTCAATAAATTTGTAAAACAGGGTTGCATGTAAGGAAAAAAAAAAGTGAAACGCCGAATCAAATTAAATACTGACCCAAAGCAACAAGAATAATTTGTAAAGAAACAGACATATGAATGGGGAATCTTTTTGATGGTGATACGTATCTGTATAACACAGGGTTCAGTACTGGAGAATACACTTAACGAATGAGTGTGAAACAAAGCCAAACATATCAATATTAATTAAATGAAGGTGTGCAAGTTCAAAAAGAAAGGAAGCCAAGGTTTCAGTCAGATAAAAGGAGCTCTTCTAGCAGGAAAGGAAGAAAGGCAACGGAAGAGTCAGGGTAGCAGAGGCAACGGGAGGCGTCAGAGGTATGAAGGTCATAGGATGAGGCAAGTTCTGTCAGACGTGCTTGGTGTGTGAAGGGAATGATGCACAACAATAAACTGTTGGGAAAAAAGTAAATGATAAAACATATAAACATAAGTGAAGGCAAAAATGAAAGAATGGCTAGCATGCAAACTAACCTTCAGGGTTAGATTTTTAAAAGAGCCAAATCCCACTGAAATTCAATGGCATTTGGGTATGTAACTCCCATAGGCTCCTTTGAAAATCCTAGCCTGGATTCGTGGGGCCAAATTCATCACTGAAAAAGCAGGCTCAATTCCTCTGTAGTCAATGTAACAACATGCATAGATGCTCAAGGTGCACGTGACCTCTATTTTCCTGGAGTGAAAATTAATGCCCATGGAAGGTGCTAGGTTGACAGTCTGGGAGCTCAAAGTTCTTTATTTAGTCACAGGACAGGCATGGCAGGAGGAGTGGCCAGACAAGCTTCCCTACACTACCCTTTCAATGCACCTTAACTACATTCTAGGGACCACCTCTAAGCAGTGAGAGGGTAGCTCACTCTCTATGCTCACATAAATCTTAGCATCTATGCCGAGAAAAAAAACTGGGACATTGATTATTTGCAACTGTTGTGATGTATATGTGATGTCAACACCTCCCTGACTAGCAAAACAGCCCACAGAGTAGCTCAAACATGTACTCGAATCTTTACATCTGTGAAAAGATGGCTTCCCCACTATGGATGTCTCCTGTTATTTTTATTTAAAATGAACAAACTTCAGTCTTTAGAAACTGTCCTTAAAGGGCTGACAATACCAGATACCTCCACTTTAAGTTACTGAATGGAGGTGCTGAAGATGTTTGTAGAACGGTTCACTCTCACATCTGTTGTCATTTATGGTTATATGAGCTATGCCACACAAGGTTTTCATTACAAAAACAACACACGGGGTGGGAGGAAGGAGGCACCTTATCAACTCCCTGTTCTCCTCAAACAGAATTGCATTACCAGTCAGCTAAAAATATACATCTCAGTATGTTATCCATCTAATAAAACTGGAAAATAGGCTTGCAAAAAAACCCCCAAATGTTATGGTAATGGAGGATATTTGACTATTGTACGGTACTTTATTTTTGCATACAATGCAAGTTTTGTGTCAAATTAGAATTTCAGTTTACGGGCTAGGTGCCTACAGTTACATTTTAGAAATTTAATACTGAACCCGGCCCTTATTGCTGCTGGCTCCACCTGGCATAAGGGTTACAACTACATCAATTAATCATCCTTACTCAGTAAAAACTCTTATTGACTTCACTGGTACTCCAGCCTGCGTAAGAGGGAAGAATGGATTTCAGGATCTGACCCAATAAGAAGGTGAAATATTTATCCATTTTAAACTAACTTTTTAGTTCTCTATTGTATTTTTATTTTGTGGTCCATAACATGACAAAATAAAAAGGTACCATATAAAGGACACAGGAGTAAGGCTGCTATTCAAATGGCCTGTTTCAAACCATTTTAAGAAAACATACTGTAGTATCAGCTCTAAGTACAGCATCCTCTACATGGCGTAATAGATAGCTTGTTAACAGCTCATTCATTAAGAACATACAAATTATGGGGCAAAATCAAACTCCATGCAACAGATGTAACAGAGTCTCCATTTGTGAACTACAGTCAAAACTCAACCAAACTCAGAATAACAGGTCCCAAAACAACCTGATTAATAAGTTAAGGGAGGAAAAAGGATCCCACAAATATATCATTTTAGACATGCATACAAAACATATAATCTGTGTCTAGTGGTGCAAATATTAACAAGAAAGCTCAGTTAATGACAATAAGATTAAAAAGGAAAAATCATGTAGAACAATTGTACTGTTGTTTGCGGAAAACACTCTTACCATTACAGCAGAAAAGCTCAAATATCTCACGAAAGGCCCTATTCATGAATGACTTACGCTTCACATAAGTTTGGGAAACTGTGAAGAGCGATTTCCCCCCAGCCCCCATCTAACGCCTATGAAATGGCTATTCTTCAATATAGGCTTCTTGGAGCACAATGGGACAACTGTCTGGTTGGCGGGGGGAATGAAGAAAGGGATGTAGTGCCTGATAAAGAGGTGGCAGAGAATAAGGGATAGCAATGTAACTTGCCACAAATGATCACAGAGTTTGAGCTCTGAAACAGCAATCATGAGAAGACAGATTGAGGTGGTAATTTGTCTGGTCAACATTAGAAGGATATGATCTTCACCAGCGGGAATTCTTTTGTCATTTAAGAACAAACATACTTTCCATTAATATCAGGCATCAATAACTTATTCTTCTTCCCACATTTTTTATGAGAAAACACTTTTATTGTCTAAATCTAAATCTACGCTCTTTGAATCGTCTGCGTAGGTCCTATCTGCAGTGTACAAAGCATTGTCAGGCAACAGGATGTCATTGCAAACTCATGTGTGGTTCTAACCCACCCAAACCCCCAATCTTCTCATTTCCTGTTTTTAAGGCCAACTTTCTCAAGCTTAGGTGCCTAATTTTAGGCACTTAAATAAAAGTGGCCTGACCTTCAAAGGCTCTGAGCACCCATAACTTTCACTGAAGTTACACTTAGATGCCTACACTTGAAAATTTGGACCTAGTACTCTGCTACATATAGCAGTTTTTAGTGACCTTTTAAATGAGTATTTCCATTTTTGGAAAAAGCTGATTTTCTTCATCTTTGCAACATGTGCAAAGCCCCCTTGGCCTGCAGTGTCTATTAACATGCCAGGGCAGCCACAGCAAAGGATGGCAAGAGAGCATGGGTGAAATCCTGGCTCCATTGAATTCAATGGCAAAATTCCTATTCACCCCATTGCTTATGAATTCAGAAGTGGCAGTATCAGAAGACAAAGCAGGAGCACAGAGTAGAAATGTACTTCCTCCCACTCAATGCTCTGAAACGCTCCCTGCTCCACCAATAGAGAGGATAGTTTATTTGTTGAGATTTGCAGAGTTATCGGATATCACCATCAGAAAAAGGGAATTTCCTCGTAAAATAGCTGAGATCTGTGTTGTTGTGCATGGCCTACGAGGCATCACCATTTACTTCTATTCAGGTTCTTATTCTGCATCTTTCACTGTGGCATCTGAGCAACTTTCAGATGTGCACTAAACATATAGCAGTTTTTAGTGCACACTAAGCAATGTGGTGCTTTCTTTCTCCTTTTCTCTCCCCAGGGATAAGGTTGTGCGGGAACTGCAGAAATTGATCAAGAGCATATAAAGTATGTATGTGTATATTTCTAGGGGAGTACAGAGTATAAATATTAAGGTGCAATAGGTGCAGATTTGCCCAGGTCCAATATTGAATAAGAGTCTTTAAAAGATGTACTAAGCTCTGCTTCCTTGATTTGGATGAGCTGAGGATACTAAAAGTTCATGGAATGTTTCCATGTAAAAGCTTAAATCAAAGGCATTTAGCTGGGATATCACATTTGTTTAAGAACAAATGATCCGGTGGATAAAAATCAGAGGAGAATTGATTAAAATGCATTTGATTGCCAGAGTGGAGCAGAGGAGCATTGCAAAATATCGTAATGATAGGAAGTCAGTTGAAGCACAAACATTGATTAAAACAAGTCCAGAACAGATCTTTAAGAAGAGAACCACTGTGTACAAGCCGATGGTATTGAACCAAAAATCAAATTACAACAAGAATTTTGTTCATACATTGGTAGGAATAAAATAGGTTAATCCACATTAACAGTTGTGTTTTCTAGTAGCAGAACTCCTTGACATAGAGACTTTTTCCTCCTCCCCTCCTTTATAAAACTTGACATTCTACATCTCTTTACCTAAGATTTAAACACTAATGCATTGGGTTTAGCTAGTGGGCAACAACCCTCGCCCAACATTTATACATTAGGTGGAGATAGGGTTGCCAGCCCTCCAGGATTGGCCCTCCAGGAATTAAAGATTAATCTTTAATTAAAGATTATGTCATGTGATTAAATCTCCAGGAATACATCCAACCAAAATTGGCAACCCTAGGTGGAGAGCTACTTAGAGTATAATCTTTGCAATGAAAGCTTTCCAGAGAAGGATCTCAGTGGGATTAGCAGAGATACACTACCCTTCATGTGGTTACCAAATAGGCTCTGATGCTGCAAGTTATTGCACCTGAGAGGACCTTGCACCTGGGTAGAACCCTGCTGACTTTCAGGTGTGTGTGTGTGTGTGTGTGTGTGTGTGTGAGAAGGGGGGCTTACCCATATGGAGTCATTTGCAGGATCTGAGTCTTAGATCATGTACCAAGATTTGAAAACAGTCAAGTCTATATGGTAACTCTGAAAATACAACCATGTTTCACACAAATAAGGAAGAATGCCACAACTATCACATTGCATTGTCTGATAAGATTTCCCAAGTGAGAGAGTGCACCTAGAGCTAGCCAGGTGGGCATGGAAAATATACATATTAAGATGAGTAGGCCTTTAACAGTACATGGTGGGTGTGATTGATTTTCATGAAAGGGGATTTCAGTTTGCAAAAGCTTGGGAAATACTAGTCTGATAGATTACAGTGGTTGCTCAATAGTTTATTGCACCTATATGTCTTTGGATGGAGGGGGAGAATGCTTATGCAGAAACAAATCGAATACTAAACCACACATTTCTGCTTTGAAATGCATGAAACTGCATGTTTTTGATAGTCATATTTACACATCTCTATATAAGAGCTAAGCAGCTGTAGCAATATTATCTATAAGCAAATGTTTCATTCACCTCATATTAATTAATCATATGGATATAATGCATTGAGCATTTCTAAAGAAGAGGCTGGAAAAGAAAAACATGTATGTCTGGAGAACAGAGAGGAAAGTCTGGAAAAGCTATCCTTGACAGTAACCGCTAAAAGAAATGAAAAGCAAATACATAGATGTTTAAACATACGTTTAGGTACCAGGTTTGTTGGTGCTGTAACATCTGGTGCTTCACTGTAATAGTCAGTTGGATCCATAATGTCTGTATCAGGAGGAGGGTAAGGTGGGGGTGGGGGAATCACTAACTGGGGTGGACCACGTGTGTTGCCTCTAGGAGGCTTTTGTGGCACCTGTCGTCCATTACCTACAGGAGGATCAATTAGCTAGTTACTTTATTGTCAAGTCAATTATTTGTATGTTTCTTTTAAAACACACAGAAGTGTGTGTATTCACCTGCTCCCCCCCCCAACCATCCACTCTGTCTGGGTCTGATTCTGCTCTCACTCACACCAATGTAAACCAGGAGAAAGTTGACAGATATATGCTGGTGTTAAATTTAGCTACACGAGATAAGAATCAGGCCCAATATATACTTGTATGTCACAATCTATACACATCAATCAGCATAAATCTCAATTGCTGTTTTGGCAGATAGTAAAACACACTAATTTAAAAACACTGTACAGAAAATATCTTCCTGAAGGTGGGTTTTTTTTTTAAATTTGTTTCTCCCTTAGACACATAGACTTTAAAGTCAGAAGGGACCATCATGATCATCTAGTCTGACCTCCTGCACACTGCAGGCCCACAGAACCTCACCCACCCATTCCTGTAATAGACCCCTAACCTCTGGCTGAGTTACTGAACTCCTCAAATCATGATTTAAAGACGTCAAGTTACAGAGAATCCACCATTTACATTAGTTTAAACCTGCAAGTGACCCATGCCCCATGCTGCAGAGGAAGGCAAAACCCCCCAGGGTCTCTTGGTCCCTTGGTCTGACACAGCCCACATCTGTTGACCTATAGGATACTATGCAAAACTATTTCCCTCACTCTTTGAGGAGGTAGGGGAATGGTGAAAGTTGGTATTTCTGAATGGATGTGCTATTTGGGCTTTCATTTTCTTTTTATAGCTTTTTCTTTTTGGCTTTGACAGTGGGCAAAGGCTGCTGGTTTTGCTGCTGTTTGTACGATGGAGTTTCCAACCTGTGTCGGAAATGCTTAGAGCCTCAGAACAGAACTTAATTTAGTATCATGCATACTAAATGGGATAAATGGGTGTCCTTTACATTATTAAACATATTAATAAATATCAGCAGTGTCACACCCTGATTGCAGTTGATGGTGGGTAAACCCTGGAGATGTTTGGTCTTGATAGAAGCCAGATCTCTCTCTTCTTTTGGAGTAAGACAAAGAGACATGTGATAATTCATAGGTCTGAAGAACATGTTCTCCATTTGTGATAGTGCTGGAGTCATACTCAGCTACCACTGACATTCTCTTGAAATCCAGCAGGCCCCTGTGCCTTCTGACCGTATCTCAAACTTTCT
This sequence comes from Chrysemys picta bellii, assembly GCF_011386835.1. NCBI lineage: Eukaryota > Metazoa > Chordata > Testudines > Emydidae > Chrysemys > Chrysemys picta. The sequence continues at coordinate 107,688,210 of NC_088792.1, forward strand.
TCTGTGTTTATGGGAAGGCTCCAGTTTAACCAAACCTTAAGTGGAATTATTGAACCACTAGGAATAGCTCTGAGCTATCAATCAGCCAACTTCACCCAACTCTCCCCAAAGGATTTAATTTTGGCACTGTGGGATGGATAAATCTTTAGACTTCTTCTTACACGGGCTTCAAAGCATGGTCTTGCATGCATTAGTGCAGCAGTGTAGTGGGAGCAAGAAGGTTGGAAAAGATTTAACTGAATAGGGTTTTCATAGGCTACATCCAGCTGATTAAGGTTCAAGGAACAATTTAATGCCCATAAGTATGCTGAACCCCAGTGACGTTTTTGACTGCTTTAAGAGAATTAGGCACAGCACTTTGGGGTCAGTATAAGTAATTTGGTGTTAAATATTTGATCTGACCCGTTTGCCAGTTTAAGAGTGTTTTTTCCATGATTTTTACATTCCGATTAGTATGGTCAGGGTGGGAGGAGGTATTTTAATCTGCCCCATCATGCTGCTGTCTATTTCCTGTAGCAATTTTTCTCTATACAGTCTTGCTTTGTTAGCTCCTTCCTTTTTGCTTCCTGACACATCTGTGCTGTCTCATGGTTTCATGGTTAGTGCCCCAAAGAGAAGCTGTTTTACCAAGCTTCCCTCATTATAACATTGTGTGTTTATAATTATAGTAATCTAAGACTGCAGCAGAAAATGAAAAATATATAGGGGATTATTATGCGACATATCCTTAAATCAGCAAAGCTCCAGTAAAGTCAATTGAGCTGTGCCGATTTACAACAACTAAGGGTCTGGCCAAAAGACACCTATTTATATAGCTGTGGATAGAAATGAGCGGGTCTGTTCTGTTTTATTTCATCTGTAACCTTTCAAGCAGTGTCATAAAATAAAGTTAACATTAACATCAAGTTAAAACACCAAATGTTATCAGTAATGACTTGTGGTTTTCAAGGGGAGGCATTGGGAACGACAGATCGTGACATCCGCAATAGTTAACAGGCAGCCAATTTTCTGAAAATGATTGTGTTATATTGCACAGCGATAGCATTCTCCTTTGAGAGTTTAAATAAGAGATGTCAATAGAGTCAAATATGTTACAGGATAATGGACTCCTGCTGCTACATAAATGCTGACGCATTAAATGTGAGGCATTTACTGAAAATAAATGTTGAAACAAAGCTAAGAGGTTTCTTTCTAAAGTGTGAAGCATTTGTAATGTTAGCAATTATACATGACAGGGTGTTCATTTATGGTATCATATATGCAGTCTTCAGTGCTATGTGAAAATGCTGAGGTCGAAGGTGCAACCTGGAGTGTACCAAGTCTACTGTAGCACATTTTAAATGATTCCCTTAATGTACTGGATAATGAGTTCCAATGCGAGGGGTTATTAACTCATATCTTTCAGAAATCAGTTTCTTATCTAAGGGAATAATCTTGCAGTCCTCACACAGACAAAACTCCCAGTGACCTGAAATATCTGGAGGGCTTTTTCTCAGTCTCTCTTTCTATCTGTGTGTGAGTAAATGAGTTATATTGCATAAAACTGAAAACTATAATTTTCTTTATTTTCTTGAGGTATGTATTAAATTTATTGCAGAACCTATCTGTTCTTTTCTTGCACTGATTAGCTAAAGACTCTATTAATGCAGATTCATCTCAAACAGGACCGAAGACAAGAACAAAACTTTATGGAACATACTCCACTGACGTAAAACCATCATGGGACAACGGAAAAAGTGTATTCAACAGCAGCAAGGGCGATGGCTTTGAAAACAGTGGGACAGACCTTCAGCTGGTGCACATTGTCATAGGTGCATTGAAGAGAATGGAGCTATAACAACTGAAGTGTAAGAACATAAGAACAGCCATACTGGGTCAGACCAAAGGTCCATCTAGCTCAGTATCCTGTCTTCCGACAGTGGCCAGTGCCAGGTGCCCCAGAGGGAATGAACAGAACAGGTAATCACCAAGTGATACATTCTCTGTCGCCCATTCCCAGCTTCTGGGAATTTTTTTTTTTTTGGTGGTATGTCAATTTACATCAGCTGAGAATCTCCCTCTCTCCACAGAAGTCACCCCTTACGTCCAAACTCCATTCAACTGGGGCAGGGGAATGGGCAGGGAGGTCATCTTCAGAAGGGCATAGTGTTGGCCTAACTCTGTTTCCATTTAACTCACTGATGAAACTGACTTCAATGGGAGAAGAGTTGATCAAAAGTGGAGCGGGATTTTCCAAAGCACCTTTAAGTGCCATGCAAAAACATTCTACTCACTCAAGCAATATTATTCACCTTTCAAAACTCTCTGAACCTCAAACACTTAATTACCAGACTTTCATTCTTTAGGATAAATATTTTTCAAGATTACATAGTTTCCAATGCAAGGGGCCATTTTGGGGAATCTTCAAACAGCAAGCAGTGCCACATAAAGCACATGCATTGGATTCGAGGAAGCAGAGAAGAGAAGCGCTTACCCACTGTGCTCTTCCTCTTGTCTTCCTTTTCTTCTGTTCTGTTTGGCATGACAGGAACAGGAGGAGTCGGTGGTGGAGGGGCACGTCTCTTTTTTTTCTGTAAATCATTCTGTGATGCCCCTTGTGGAATCTAGCAAAACACAAATGGTAAAATCCACATGGTGAAGGATGTAATTTTAGGTTTCCTGCATTATCAGTAACAAAAATGTACAGCAGGTCACAGAATTTGTTTCTTACATAAATGTACTTCAGCTCAGAATATTGCCATGATACTTTGTAATGAAACTCAGTCCTAAACTAAAAGGGACATTATAAGGTAAGATTGGAAGAGAAGGGATGATACAGCGACTCAGTAGGAGAAGGAGTTCCAGTCTGCAAAAGTGAAAGGCGGGTTTACAAGTATGTGTATTTGTTGATCTTGGGAATTAGTGGGCCAAATATTCTGAGATGCATGCTCCTGAAAGGTGTGTGCATAAAATACCCAATCCAAAGCTCATTGATATCTTTCTATTGGCGTCTATAGCCTTTGGATTATGGCTAACTACTCAACGTTGTTCATGTAGGGCCTGATTAGCTCCCATTTCCCTGATTTTCTTCTCACACTAGTGTAAATCAGGAGCAATACCAGTGAAACAAATGGAATTACACTGGTAGAAGTAGGAAAGGAATCAGACCCACGTTATGTGGCCAAGTGCCTATGTTGGACTGTTGGACTTTTCAAGTGAGCTTTTGAAGATCTGGCTGTATGAGGTGCTGAGGCTTCAAATAAAGGCAAAATGCTGAAGTTCGTCAGTCATGACTTAAAAGCTTACTAGATCCTTTTACAAAAAAACAATTAACACAAGTGACTAGAGTGTTGTTGGATGGCACAATGTTTTCTTCAGTTTATTGGAATACGGTTGTGTGTGTGCATGGCTCTATGTTATTGATGACCGTGAAAAAAATTTACTGGAAACAGGTTAGGCTGTTATATGTCCTCCATTTTGAATCTTTAAGTGAACAGAGTGTTTGTGAGGTACTAATAGCACGAGTCTGAGACAAACTTAATATAGACAGCAGCTGTGGAAGCCTCCCATACATGCAGCTCTGCCTATGCACCTCCGTCATCACTTGCAATACAGCTGGTATTCCTGTCCTGAAACTCTACTGAGCAGAAACTACCAAACATGCGGGGGTGGGGGTGGGGGGTCGGGAAGGTTATATTTTTTCCAGAAGCATTAATGAACACATATATTTATTGTGGAGGATGACAATATAGCAAACAATATCTTCACAATGCTAAAGGCTACTATCAAAGTTTCAGCTGAGCAATCGCATGTGAAAGCATCTTTCATAAGCATTCAGTGCATCCTGACAATATCTGGGATACATGACTGAGTTCCTAACAAGGTCTACGAAAGAGTAGTACCCAGTTTAAATCAATCTTGTTCCACAGTGCCAGCAAAATACTTCCATATCAGTTCAATCATTACTGTACTTTATGGTAAAGATCATGTGGTAAAAATATGAAATCTCCACACAGGTGCAACCAGACAAATAAATGCTAGTGAAAACATCTCCTAACAATACAAGCTTTGGTGTCTGGAAAGACCAGTCCCAGGAATAGTGCATGGAAAATTAGTAGAAGGAAAAAGTTTCTCTACATTAGTACTTTGTCTGGGGATCATTTTCCTGATCCCTCTAGCAACTTTATTGCAGTGGAACACTATGCTCTATTAATTTAAAGTTCAAGAAATTTTACATTTCCCCCCTTGTCTACCATATTTAAATCTTGTTTCTAGATGCTAAGAAAAGTTTATATAAGCCAGTGAAGACTGGTAACAAATTGCATAGTTTAGAAGGATCTGCATAATAGCAAATGCTGTTACGCAATGGGAATCAGAGTGGTTTTTTTTAAACTATATTTAAAAATCTGTGAGCCAAACTCTGCAGACCTTAGGGCCCAATTCAGCAAAGCGTCCAAGCTCATGTTTAAAGTTAAGCATGTAGTGAAGTGCTTTGTTGAACTGGGACCTTAGTTCCTACTCTTTTTTTGAGGGGTGGGGAGGGAGAAGGAGGGGAAGACAACACATTAAAGTAAAAAGGAGCTTTTCCTGGAACACTCTTTGTGACTAGGGCTGTGGTGGAGGAGGTGCTGACAAAGCAAGTTCTACATCTGGGTGTAATGAAAGACATGCCAGGAGATGTTAAAAGGGCCATAGGGCAATGATGAATAGGGCCCAGTTTTCCTAACTACTGGTGCCTCAACTCAGCCTAAAATGTGAAAATGGTGCTGGGCTCCAGCTTCTTGGAACATCAGCAAAAATGAAGATTCTTCAGTTATAATTGAACTAGCAGTTTTGATGATCATGTATGAATCAGAGCTTAGACACATCTAGTGAACGAGGAGTGAGAGAGGGTGTCATTTTTATTTCGCCAGTGTTCTGAACACAACCCCAGTTTTTGGATGATTGCCATAAGCCCTGCTGAGAAATAAACTGCTGGGGTTTTTGTTCACAATTTGATAGTATAGATAATTACATCAAGGAAATATTTGGAAGCCATGCATTTATTAAATACTACATTTTTATGAGAAAATTAGTAATAAATTGCCTACTAGGCAGCAGTAAGTGATGAGCCACACAAATAAATCCAAAACAAATAGATACCAGACATATAGATATATTAGATACAAACTACATTGTTATATAAATTAGATATATTAGATATAAACTAGATTGACTGATTGATTTACAAAAATTTTAAACTTGGAATTAATAAGAAGTTTTCAGTTTGCCTGTCAACTCACTGATCACTTTGCACATGTGTTTTATCCCCATGTCCCACCTTCAATTTCTTTTAGTCTTTTTATATTGTGAACTATTTCAGAGAAGCACCATTTTTTCCTGAGAGTTCCACCTGGAATGCTACCACTGCATAAAGAAATCACCACTACCAAAGATCCTGAGCCAAAGAACTCCTGTCCTTGGTCCCAACCTAACTGAACCTGGGCAGTGAGAGACCACCCTACTCCAACGTTACTGCCAGTCAGTGACTGGTTATCACAGAAGTAGTGAAGGCCTAGCTTATAAAGGGCTCTGTCTACCAATACTACATTATTAATAAAACCGAGGCAAATATTTCTCTCTACCTGGGAGGTAAATGAATAATACTTTTAAAAGAATCAAGTATTGGAAATAAGCAAAGGGTATACATATTTTAGAGAAAACTCTGTGCTCTATCAACTCAGCATTTGAATATAAAACTGTTGCTGAAGCTTGAAACTGGTTCCAAATACAGGTTACTTGCCACTAAGGTAATTTGTTGAACGAATACATAGGTGCAGTAGGCTAGTTTTCTTCTGTATTCATAAGAAATTCATTTACAGTTGATGAAGCTATTTTGAGCTTTATACAATTCTACACAAAATAAAAAACAGAGTTAATAACTATTGCACTGTGTGGGTGTGAGGGCACATGTCTGTGAGCAGTGGTCCTTTATTTGGAGAGTATTATACCCTGTATGCACAGTGTGCCTGACTTGCATTCAGTTGACAAATAGCTATTTCATGACAAATAGAAACAGACAGGATCTAGAAGAGTTGTAATGAGTGGCTGTGAGACATCACAGTAAATGTACCCTAGATTGGAAACTATAGGTTGGAATTTTGGTGGAATAAGAAGGCCCTAAACTAACTGGTGTTACTGCTAAAGTGGCTACTGTATCTTTTTCAACATCTGCTATTCTGCAGCCCTCAAATTCGGAGCGTCCAGCATGGCACCTCCCAATACAAGGCAATTTCCAACATCAAAACAGAAAAGTGACAATGCATCAAGATAAAACAAAAAATAAAATAAGTTAAAAATAAATTCTTGCACTTACAGTGGCAAATTTACCATCTCTTTGCACTAATGTCAACTGAGTTACAGTTGAGGTACATTTACCACATTAGCACTATTCATCCAACGATCTCAAAGTGCTAAGTAGGTGGTTGACATTTTTACAAAGCAAACGTTCAGACTTCAAGTTACAGCTGTATCATCATAAGAAAGAACATAACCATAAGAGAGAGTGGTAAATTTGAAACATATATTGCCTGGGACTTATATTTACCAGTAATTCCATTATATTACATACAGTAAATATCTGTGCATATATACACTTCTATCTAAAGTTTAAGATACGGTGAAGTTAGCTATAATTAGAGGCCAAGATTTTCAAAAGTGACTAGTTATTTTGAGGACTCAATTTTTGGGTGCCTAATGTTGGACACTTGAAAGTGGTCTGATTTATAGAGACACTCAGCACTTAGAGGTGTCAAGTTGGGCATCCAAAAACAGAGGCAGCAAAATTCACTTGTCACTTTTGAAAATCAATGGAGTTATTCCAGATTTACACAGGGGTCACTGAGGTTAGAAGGGGTCACTGTCTCTAAAGAGCTGATTTCTTATCTTCTTTGTCATGAACTGACTGCAATTGATAGAAATTCAATAAAAGGCCAATCTCAAAGAAAGTTCCAATAAACCAATATATCTGATGGTTTTGAAGGGGCTAATGTACAGCAGACAGTCCAATCTTTAATTGAATGTGGGAAACTCTGTGTCCACTCTAGTATGCTCAACATGCTTTTGTTTTGCTGAAGGAGGAGCTAGATGGAGGACGACTAATGTTACATTTTCTTGTCCATGTCTGTTGTGTTTGTAGAGGAATTAAGCAGCAATCAGGCATTTAGAAGGAAATAAGTTACTTTATTCATGATTATTCACTTGCATCTGAAGAAGTGAGGTTCTGACCCACAAAAGCTTATGCTCCCAGTACTTCTGTTAGTCTCAAAGGTGCCACAGGACCCTCTGTTGCTTTTTACAGATTTAGACTAACACGGCTATCCCTCTGATACTTTATTCATTATGGCATTTTAGATCACTGCTAAGAGAAAATAAATGATCTCTGTAACTCCAACTTTCAGGATAATATCTTACAAAAAAGGGTCAAAATTAAAGGTGGGGCTGAGACCTGAAATTCAAATCTGAATCTGAAATGTCCCCAAATTCAGTAAGGTTTGGATCTGAGGACTCGGCTTGGCCATTATGAAGATAACCAGGAAAGCAGGATATGGATTTAAACTTTCTCAACATCTGAGGGTGGTTGGATGCAGGGTTTCTGTTTGGGATCATTTTTAATCATCACCTATTCCACAGGATGTTCTACCGGCATGTAACAGCTTCCATGTTCACTCTGTGTTCCCGCAGGCAAAGGAGCCATTTCCACTGCTTTGGAGAAAACTGGGCAGACTGGTGGAAGAGAGATAAAAGACTAGAAGTCTTGAGAACCAAAGGGGACAGTAGCATAACAGAATTTTCCTCTGTAAATGATAAAGATCCTTTGGCACTTGGTGAATAAGAACTCGCATGTGAAAGGCATTAGCTTGGTGCGTCAAATTCCTCAAAGATGTATTACTTCCTACTCTACCAAGAGGAAAGAGTCCTCTGCAGATAGCAGCTTATTTTCAGCTTGCATACTTATTTACAGTGATACTTGCTTTCAGGGCTGAGCTTAGATAGATGTGTAGAGACACAAACAATCTGAATATTACAGAAAAAGGAAAAAAAAATCAAATGCACCAACCACTTCAATAATGAAGGCTTAGTCAACTACACAAAAATATTGCTTCTCTTATCCTGTTGGCTAAGTGTGATGTACTCACAAACACATCATAAAGAAGATGAAAAGCTTGTTTAAAACTAGCAATGCTATACGTATGTAAAGAGTGTCTAGTTCAAGACTGGGTCATAAAAATTGTTGGAAGTGGTTCTTTAATGTCAACCTTGGTAAATCTATCTAGGAGGCTAAACATAAATGGCAAAAAACACAAAGAACATTGTGTTTCTTTTTCGCAATCGTATATACCAAAACAATAGAACTTGAAAATAATTTGTTATGGCTGGCTGCTTCTTTTATAAAGAAATCAAGCCTTAACAATATTATCTGAAGTAATTTCCCATCCAAACTTTGTTATAAGAGCCCCTTACTGAGTGGAATAGATTATTTTGCTGTTCTCAGCACTTGTGTTTCGCTTTTGTGGCGTTTTTAAGAAAGCTTGATGAGATGATTAGGTGAGTTTCTGGTTATGCAACAAATAAATTAAGAGCGATGTTAACTTCAGGACACGTTTTTTAAATGTTCTTTGAGTATGGGCTACTACCATAAAACTGAACTAAAATAGTCCTTTGTGACCTAAATCTGACAAATACTGTTCACCCCTTCTGCCTCCTTTATTGGTGAGGCCACACAAGCTGCAAAAGGCGATTTTCTATTAAATTCATGTCACTGGCTCATGTATTACTTTGGAAAATATTTACAGTATTACAGACAAAGCATTTGAGGAACATGGTGAGTGCATTTTACTTTTGTGAGAGTTCAAAACTTGAATTACATTTTTGGCCTAGAGATGAGATTTCGGTAGATACTAAAAACTAAAAGTGTATTACAAACAATGCCAAGAAAAAATGATGTGTCAAAGTGGTTGGGAAACGGAGTCCTATCTGGCTAAAACCTGAGAGTTTCATTCAATAGCATTCTAGTGGGCACATTATGGACATTAGCAATTGACAGGAACAGATTATGTAAATATGGTACAGAGGGACATATCCAGAGAGAATACGACCCGAAAGGGATAATGAACTTTTTCACACAAAATAAACAAAAAAAAGTTCAATCGTCAGAGGATTATCAAGTAAGCTTTCAACTCTAGCATTAGCTCTAACCCTTAAATGTTGCCCATGCTCTGCCTACAGGCCAGGCACTCCCATTGTGCTTGTCAATTTTTCACTGTCACTCTTTCCAATATATTCCCAATATTCCTGCCAACACTCACTATGCTGGTCTGCCCAATGCCAGCCACTCCTTATTCACAGGCCAAAGACCTGATTCTCTCCACACCTATCCTCAGTGAAGCCTTGAGCATGGAAAAAGGTGTCAGTAAGATGGGTGCCCAGAACATTGAGTATTGATCAGAACAGAGCACAACCTGACTTTTCCAGGGAACTTCTGAGGTGCTTTAAAGTAAACCCAAAAGATTCACGAGCAAGATTGTAACTCAGGATGAGACATGGGTTTCCCATTCAGCCTATTCACCAGATTTGGCTCCCTCAGGCTTCTACCTGCTCCCTAAGTTGAAGGAAGACCGTTGTGGGAAGAATTTCAGTGATGATGAGATGATTGCAGCAGTCCATGGGTTTCTAGACATACAGGACAAGGGTGTCTACAAGATAGACATAGTCAAGTTGCAGCGGTACTGGACCAAGTGCACTGATATCAAAGGGGACTTATTGAAAAATAAACAAATAACTGAATGCAAATTATGCTTTTTCCTTTGTCAGGCTAGAAACTTTCTGAATGCCACTTGTAGTCCGAACACACACATACAAGTTATCATCTTTAGGTCAATGTGTGATCGAGACCTTGCAGGGCAAGCGCTCGCTGGTGAGATGTTCTTGCCTTCCAGCTCTCACTCCCTCTCCTTTCCTCCTTTTCTGTAATGTTTCCTCCTTTATTCTTTGTTATTTTATTGACTGCTCTCATCTTTGTTGTTTTTTTTAGTTTTTAATTGTTTGTGTAGTGTACTACCCACCGTACTGGAGACGGTCCAGCGGGTGTTTGATAGATAACTATTTTTTGTATTTTACAGATTCATGTACTTGGACAAAAAGAAGAATGCACATTTACTAAATCATGTACTGACTATGGGCCGTATTCTGCCACCCTTACTTATGCTGAGCCATAACTGACAGAGTTGACATCTTCTCTAATTTCAGCCAACCAGACTTTGATACTCTTACTTGCATGTATTTCTATCAGCCTACTTGGGACAGTGGGAGTGGCTTTTTAAGTGGAGTCAGGGGCCAGCCTACCTGTGACAGACTCCTTTAAGGGAGAATGAGCCAACTCAGCCCTACCTGGAGGCAACTCAATCCTTACGTAATTGATTGGCAGTTGTTTAGCTAATGACTTAGATAAAAGATTACTAGGACTCAGCCAGGCCCAGGGAGAGAGGTAGTGTCTGAAGAGAGCAGCTCCCAAGAGTGTCTGAAGAGAGCAAGGAGCCGGGATGCTGTGCTCCCAGAGAGAACAGCTCCCTAGAGAGGACAGCAACAGAAGAAAAGTGGCTACAGGTGAGGGCTGCCATGGATTAAGGTAGAGACTGAACTGGAACAGACAACTGCAGGCCCCAAGGAGGAAGGCTGTGCACCGTTGAGCCCTGTCAAGAGGGGCCGCGACTAAGAAACTCAAGCCCCCAGTAAGAGGGGCCTGCAACTTCAGAACTCAGGGGGAGAGATTTTTTATATCTAATTTATTTACATTTAATAAAGTAAAACCCAAACAGGGGAATTTTGTTTTACACCCTTTTGGAATTCTTAGGAGACCCTGAGGCAGGGGAAACTGATGAACACAGTTCCTGTAGTGCCACTTAAGCCAGCAGGGAGCTCTACATGGAGCAAGGTCCTACAGAGTGTAAGGAGGAATGGCAGATCCTGGCCTGGTGAAAGCCTTCATAGTTAATATTCTAACTGGGCAAACAATTGTACCATCAGGGAATACATATCAGACCACCCAGTCTTTCTTCTCCTTCACAAGGAACACAAGCAGATCTTGAAATAGGAAGAATGAATTTACAGGAAGCCCTGCTCATAAAAGATATGATTTATCTGCCTTGTCAATTAGGTTCAAACTTTTGGTGTACCAACAACAATTCTACTGATGCTTCTGTAGCATTGTGTGGATTTTATATTGTAGAATGGTGGGATTTTTTTTTCTTTGTAAGGTTTTCACTGTGATTTTGTATATCACTTACTGCAGATGAGAAGAAAATGTTTTGAACCAAGTAGGAGCCATTTTAAAGAAATCAACAGCACAGAGATAAATTTTTAAGCTGCAGAAAGGAGATATAAATCTGTCTGTTCAGCTTGGTGATATAAAAGCTGCTCCATGCATTTTCACAGAACAGCAGACCCTTCACCCTGCCTAAATCTAACAGCCATAGGAAGTCCCAGTTTGACATTAATATGTCCTTCACACTATTTACTCACATGTCTAATACATTCAGGACAGGTCAGACATTATTAGACTTTCCTTTGGCATACATTGACTGAGAAACCAGATTTTGGGAGCCTCTCAAAGAAACAGCACTAAGGAATTTTATGAGGGCTGATCACACTAAGTTAAACTGTGTAGTGTTTCTGGCCAATGCTGAATTCGTCCCTTCCCACTCCATAGAATAATGTGACTAGAAATTGAATTTATGTGACTGAATTCCATATGTACTGTAAGCATAAAGTCAGTATGGTCTGATGTTTCTTTGAGTAGCTCCCAAAATATGGTCATTGTGTTACAGGAGATCATTTCATTGGTGGGGCATTTTAGTAGCGTTCTCTGATCCCTAATGTAACACAACAAAAATCATTACCTTGTGGTTCTATTGAGATATGCAGAAACATGGTACATGGAAACAGTTTTAGGCTGACTTTTGAACAGGATATTCTATAAAGTAGTTGTAATTTACTATGGACAATTATCCACAGATTTAATGCGGATTCTACTCTCATCGATGCCAGTACAGTCCCTTTGAATGGGCACTGTTAATTCTGCTGGCCCTACACTACTTAACATTTTTATGAATGACCTGGAAGAAAACACCAAATTATCACTGATACAGTTTGCAGATGACCCAAGAACCATGGGAGTTGTAAATAACGAAAAGGACAGGTCACTGATATAGAGCAATCTGGATCTCTGGGTAAACTGGGCCCAAGCAAATGAGATGAGTTAATGGAAATGTATACATCTCAGAACAAAAAATGCAGGCCTTATTTACAGGATGGGGGACTCGCATGTGGATGGCAGCTTGAACCAACATGTAAGAAAATCAAGCTTGCCTGTAAAGACTTCTCCAGCCATCCAAAGAAGACAGATACTTGAAAGAACATTCTAAGAACATCCTCTAAGTTTGGATAGGATTCTGAAGTCGATGGGCAAGGATCTACTGGTGATGGTTCATATCAGCTCTAATGACATTGTGCCATGGGATATCTTGCAGACAGTAGATGACTTCAGGGAATTCAAAAGTGTGCTGAGATCCTTCCTGTCCCAGGAGCGAAGGAAGACAAAAGGCAGAATATTCTGGAAGTGAACCACTGGTTAGGTAAGTGGTGTGGGGGGGATGGCTTTGTTTTTTTGGAACATCGGTCCACCTTCTATGAGGATAGGGGCATGTATAGTTTAGACAGCGTCCACCTCAGTAGAAGGGGGACCAATATCCTCAGGGACAGGCTGGCTAAAGTAGTCAGGAGAGAGTTAAACTAATAGCACAATGGGAGGATAAAAAGAGGGAAGACTGAGCACTCAGCACAAAATCAAGACATTTTGAGAACAAAATCAAGGAAGCATAGGACACGAAGAGAAGAAATTATTTAATTGCCTATACACTAATGCTAGAAGCCTAGGTAACAAACAAGAAAAAATTGAATTGCTCATTTATGAGCATAAATTCAATCTAGTTGGTATTATTGAAACCTGGTGAGATGATTTGCACAACTGGATTGTTAAAATATCAATGGTTATAACCTATTTAAGAAGGACTGAGTAGGCAAAAGTGGAAGGGAAGTAGAACTCTATGTCAAAAATGGCATTATCTGGTTCTGAGTCACTGATAACTTGGAAGAAAATGGTCTTGAATGCTTATGGATCAATGTCCTAACAGATGAAGCACAAGATGGGATATTATCTGGTGTCTGCTACAGACCACAAAATCACAGTGGAGAACAGAACAACTGCCTCCTTATTCACCTATCTACAATGTGTGTGTGTGTGCGTGTGTGTGTGTGTGGGGGAACCTGTGTAATCATGAGGGACTGCAATGAGAGTGACATATGCTGGAAGTCTCATGCTGCCAGTACTAAAACATCCTTGGAATTTCTAAATATCATAGATGACGATTTCCTAACTCAGAAAGCATTGCAGCTGACATGAGGGAATTCTGTATTAGACCTTGTCCTAACAGATAAAGGAGGAACTGATCACATAACTAAAAATTAATGGTAGCTTAGGTACATGTAATCATGACAGGATCACATTTATAATGTGCAAGCAGAATAAAGTCCAAACCACACACACACACCATCTGGTTTGGACTTTATTCTGCTTGCACATTATAAATGTGATCCTGTCATGATTACTTGTGCCTAAGCTACCATTAATTTTTAGTTTTTTATATATATATACAAATACACACACACACACACACACACACACACGGTGCTTCAACAATAGGGCCAATTTCACAAAACTGACAATAATTATGAGCCAAATCTGCGTAGTGGAAGAAAATAATCAGAAAAATGTGAATGATAATTGGGAATCATTTAGGAACACCTACTAGATGCCCAAAATGCCACAATCCCACAACTGAAGGAGAACGCTATGCTAGTTAATAAACGGATTTGATTTATAGGGGAAGTGACGGCAACTATAAAAAATAAAAACGTAAGATATAATAAATGGAAGAAAAGGGATGTTGATAGTAATGAATATAAATCAGAAGTTAGGAATTGTAGAAAAGTGATACAGAAAGCAAAAGTACACAAGGAGTTTTTAAAAACATATTTGGAATAAAATAATCCTGTTAATAGTATTGGTACATTACTACATGGAAACGATAGAATAATCAATAATAATGTAAAATAGGCAGAAGTGTTCAGTAACTATTTCCATTCTGTATTTGTGGAAAAAAATATACAGTCTCATCATATGGTGACAACAGATTTTTCATTCAACTAGTAACTTTGGAGGATGTTAAATAGAAGCTACTAAAATCAAAATTTTTTATACAGCAGGTCCAGATAACACTGCTCTACAGCCAAAATGCTTCTGAAATAAATGTAGTCAAACTTTACTAATTCTGGGTCACTGAGAATGAAAATGATGCTTAAAATTGTTGATTGGCTCTAGTTTTCAAGATATGCTATTGGTTCAGTATATACGACCCTTGACTTGGGAATGGCGGAGGATAAGTGAGTTCTAAAGGGAAGGGATCTCAATTTAAACCAGAAATGACTAAAATACATCTTTGACTGGATCTATGAATAAATCTATGACTGGGTTTGGACAGTACTTGCTTTTTAGGCAAAACAATGAATGATGCAATCTGAAGCTGGTATTGCGTCATACATGATATGAATTGCATCATGTTATTCCTAGAAGTCATGGATGATGCAATCATAATGAAGCTTACATCACTCTGCTGAACAAATTGCCCTATATCAGCTCTAGAAATCATACAGTGTCATGCTCTCTTATTTGTCAGTGTTTGTTTTTGCAAAGGGACACATTTCTGTTTAGCCAAAGTGAGCAGAGATGCCTTGTACTTGTGTGAACAGTGCAGATAACTTCTGCTATGTTTGTGGAGAAGTGACTTTTGCATCACAAAAGCGCAGTATAACCACTATGGTTAAGAAAGCCTATCACCTTTATTTTGGCTGCAAAATTGGAGATCAGGACAAGAGGTGGGCCCCACACATATGCTGCAACACTGGTACAACAAATCTTCGCCAGTGGTTGAACAGGAAAAGGAAATCTATGCCTTTTGCAGTGCCAATGATTTGGAGAGAACCAACAGATCTTACCAGCAATTGTTACTTCTGCATGGTGCCTCCAGTTGGGAAAGGTGTGTCAAAGAAGAAAAAGTGGACTGTGCATTATCCAAACATTCCATCAGCTATACGCCCAGTACCCCACGGAGAAGACTGCCTGATGCACCAGAATCATTCTCACTTGAGTCAGACGAGGAAGAGGAAGAGGATGAAACTTCTGGTCCTGAACCATCAATGTCACAGGACCCACATTTTCTCCCATCCTCCTCCTCTGAACCACACCTCATAACACAAGGTGAACTGAATGACCTTGTCAGGGATTTGGAACTACCCAAGAGTAAGGCAGAGCTGTTGGGCTCCAGATACAGCAGTGGAATCTCCTGGCAGGTGATGTTAGGGTTTCCATGTTCCATGACCGTCAAAAGGATCTTGTCCCATTCTTCTTCATGGAAGGTGATCTTGTAGCCTGCAACATCATCGATGGTGTGATGGCAGCCCTCAACATCGTTCACGATCCAGATGAGTGGAGACTGTTCATTGATTCATCGAAGACGAGTCTTAAAGCTGTTTTACTGCATAATGGCAATGTTTTGCAATCAATTCCAGTTGGTCATGCAGTCCATATGAAGGAAACCTATGAAAACATGAAACAACTTTTGAGGTGCATAAACTATGACCAACATCAGTGGCAGCTTTGTGGCGATTTGAAGGTTGTTGCTCTCTTGCTTGGTCTGCAGACTGGATACACAAAGTACTGCTGTTTTCTCTGCGAATGGGATAGTCGTGCAAGAGATTCCCACTACATCAAGAAAGATTGTCCACTCCGACAGTCATTGGAGCCTGGGAGGAAAAGTGTTCAGCATCCACCACTTGTTGAATCAAGGAAGATTTTGTTACCACCCTTACACATCAAGCTGGGTCTGATGAAGAACTTTGTCAAGGCCATTGACAAAACACAAGCAGCTTTCAAGTACCTTCGTGGAAAATTTCCAAGGTTAAGTGAAGCTAAGCTAAAGGAAGGTGTCTTTGTTGGTCCTCAGAGTCGTGAACTTCTTCGAGATGATGCATTTAACCATGCACTGCGTGGCAAGGAAAAGACGGCATGGAAAGCCTTCCAGTTAGTGACAATACATTTTCTCGGAAACAACAAGGCAGACAACTACAGGTTGTTGGTGGAAAACCTCCTCAAGGCATACAAAAGCCTTGGTTGCAACGTGTCACTAAAGATACATTTTTTGCACTCTCATCTAGATTTTTTTCCACCGAACTGTGGAGCAGTGAGCAACGAGGATGGCAAGCGATTTCACCAGGACATTGCAACAATGGAGAAATGCTATCAGGGCAAATGGAGCCCATCAATGCTTGCAGACTATTGCTGGACAGTGACAAGAGATGCTCCATTTAATGAATACAAGAGACAAGCCAAGAAGCGCCGAGTAGACACTGAATAGGACTAAGCTATGTACATAATAGTTTTTTGCCTTCTGTTTCATAATAAATTTTATTTATATAACCCTTTTGCTGATTTTTAAAGTGTTACATAAACAGGACAGGTGAAATAGTATCATGTAAAGCAACCATAAACACATGAAAAGACCTAGGTTTACAATTTATGATTAAAACTCTACTATCTACACAATATACATAGACATAAAATGTAAAAACTTAAATATCTTAGAAACAATAGCCAATCAGTTGTTTTAATTGTCATATTTGAATTCCGCACATCAAAATACATAATAAATAGCACATTTTATCTCTGAAGCAGACGACTTCTCAAAAAATTGTAGACCAGTGTAACTTGCATCCAAGAGTTTTAAAAGAGCTGGCCGAGAAGCTGGACCTTAATACTGATTTTCAATAACTCTTGGAGCACTGGGGAGGTTCTAGAAGATTGGTAGAAAGCTCATGTTGTGCCAATGTTTTAAAAGGGTAAATGGGATGATCCGTGTAATTATATGCCTGTCAGCCTGACATCAATCCTGGGCAAGATAATGGAGAAGTTAATATGGGACTCAGTTAATAAAAAAATTAAAGAATGGTAATGTATTGGGATTCTCTCCAAGACCTTTTTCTTACTTGGCTTCCCAAAAACTCACTTGATCAGACTCAAGCATAGGCGGTGGGAACCACACATCTACATTTACACAGCAAACTTTTTTATAGAAATATTTAAACATTACATTGCATTTACTATACATTGCATTACACATTTGGGGATTGGCTTGGTTACTTTATAGGAACCAACACCTGTACAACATGCTTTGCCCATGCACAGTCCACACACAAGTTACTTTTTAACCTCATCATATGTTTCAGGCTTATTTTGTCCATTGTAAATAGTTCCTGGGGTGTTCCCTGTTATTTTAGCTAGTACAAACATTCTGTCTTTTAGCTTACTGACACATTTACTTATCTTAGTTAGCACAGACTTTCTGTTTCAAGCCTGCTGATTAATTTACCTTCCTAGTCCTGAATCCCCAAAATGGAGCCTGCCTCACCGTGCCCAATTACTCATGTCAAGCCAGTCATGCATAATGTAATTAATGCAAATCAACATGGGTTATGGAAAATAGATCCTGTCAAACTAAAATGATTTTTTTAAATGAGATTACGAGTTTAGAAGATAAAGGTAATAGTGTTGATGTAACATGCATAGACTTCAGTAAGGCATTTGACTTGGTATTGCACATTTTGATTAAAAACTAGAACAATGTATTTTTTTTTATTAATGGAGATATCCCATCTCCTAGAGCTGGAACAGACCTTGAAAGGTCATCAAATCCAGCCCCCTGCCTTCACTAGCAGGACCACGTACTGATTTTGCCCCAGATCCCCAAGTGGCCCCCTCAAGGATTGAACTCACAACCTTGGGTGTAACAGGCCAATGCTCAAACCACTGAGCTATCCCTAAAACTAACAAGGCACACATTAAATAGAATAAAAACTGACTAAATGGTAGGTCACAAAATTTAAGGGTAAACGGAGCATAGTAATCAATTGGGTGTGTTTCCAGTGGGGCCCCACAGGGATCAGTTCTTGGTCCTATGCTATTTAACATTTTCATCAATGACGTGGAAGAAAACAAAATTATCACTGATAAAATTTACACAAGACACAAAATTTGGGGTAGTGGTAAATAATGAAGAGGGCAGTTCACTGATTCAGAGTGATCTGGATTGCTTGGTAAACTGGGTGCAAGCAAACAATATGCTTTATGTTTTAATACAGCTAAATGTATACATTTAGGAATAAAGACTATAGGCCATACTTACAAAACAAAGGACTCTATCCTGGGAAGCAGTGACTCTGAAGAGATTTGGAAGTTGTAGTGGATAATCAGCTGAACATGAGCTCCCAGTGAGATGCTGGGGCCAAAAGAGTTAATGCAATTCTGGGATGCAAAGAATCATAGAACTGGAGAAGTCATCTAGTCCAGTCCCCTGCACTCAAGGCAGGACTAAGTATTATAGACCATCCCTGACAGGTGTTTGTCCAACCTGCTCTTAAAAATTCCCAATGATGGAGATTCCACAACCTCCCTAGGCAATTTATTCCAGTGCTTAACCACTCTGACAATTAGGAAGTTCTTCCTAATGTCCAACCTAAACTGCTCTTGCTGCAATTTAAGCCCATTGCTTCTTGTCCTATTCTCAGAAATTAAGAACAATTTTTCTCCCTCCTCCTTGTAACAACCTTTTATGTACTTGAAAACTGTTATCATGTCCCCTCTCAGTCTTCTCTTCTCCAGACTAAACAAACCCAATTTTTTCAATCTTCCCTCATAGGTCATGTTTTCTAGACCTTTAATCATTTTTGTTGCTCTTTTCTGGACTTTCTCCAATTTGTCCACATCTTTCCTGAAATGTGGCACCCAGAACTGGACACAATACTCCAGTTGAGGCCTAATCAGCACGGAGTAGAGTGGAAGAATTACTTCTTGTGTCCTGCTTACAATACTCCTGCTAATACATCCCAGAATGGTGTTTGCTTTTTTTGCAACAGCGTTACACTGTTGACTCATATTTAGCTTGTGATCCACTATGACCCCCAGATCCCTTTCCGCAGTACTACTTCCTAGGCAGTCATTTCCCATTGTGTATGTGTGCAACTGTTTGTTCCTTCCTAAGTGGAGTACTTTGCATTTGTTCTTATTGAATTTCATCCTATTTTCTTCAGACCATTTCTCCAGTTTGTCCACATCATTTTGAATTTTAATCCTATCTTCCAAAGCACTTGCAACCCCTCCCAGCTTGGCATCGTCCGCAAACTTTATAAGTGTACTCTCTATGTCATTATCTAAATCATTGATGAAGATATTGAACAGAACCAGACCCAGAACCGATCCCTGCAGGACCCCACTCGTTATGCCCTTCCAGGATGACTGTGAACCACTCATAACTACCGTATATACTCGTTCATAAGCCGAATATTTTTGGTAAAAAAGTGATGTATCAAAGAGCGGGGGTCAGCTTATAAACGGGTCTACAACAAAATTTGATGATTTTAAATTCTATGGAATCATTGAGTTGAATATCTAATACTTTGGCTGGGAACAGCGAACCGCGGTCACAGGGAGCTGAGGGGCTCCATGGTTGCAGACGCTCCAGGTAAACAAAACGTCCCGCCAACGGCTTATCCTGACAGACCGGGAGCCAAAGTTTGCCGACCCATTTATTGATGCCAATACTGCAGCCTTTTAAAGTTGAAAAGGCTTTGTTTAGTGGACTAGATTGGCTTGAAATGGACCTCATAAGTCTCGAGCCAATATGAAACTATAACGTGCAGAATCGATGGTATCTCTCATAAAATTGAAATAGCCTGTTATCCCTACAGACGTGCCAATCTACAGGGCTGCTTTGAAATAAAAAAAGAACAATGATAATTTGACAGTGATAAAGCAGGTGACATTCCTATATAAAGTCCTACAAAATCTATAACTATAATAATCTATTTTCATACTAGTATTTAAAATGAACAACGGTGAAATCAAAAGGAAAAGGTCTTCTTATCATGCAGCGTTCAAACTTAAAGTTGTTGAATATGCAGAAGCAAACAATAATTGCGCCGCTGCTCGTGAATTCTGTATCAATGAGAAGCACGTAAGAGAATGGCAAAAAAATAAAACAACACTAAGAGACATGCCAAGAAGCAAGAAAAAATGTCCAACGAGGTGTGCTTCATTTCCTGAGCTAGAGAAAGATCTCAA
Source organism: Chrysemys picta bellii (assembly GCF_011386835.1). Lineage (NCBI taxonomy): Eukaryota > Metazoa > Chordata > Testudines > Emydidae > Chrysemys > Chrysemys picta. The sequence continues at coordinate 107,708,515 of NC_088792.1, forward strand.
TAATTGGGTTGTTGAATGTCGACAAAATGGGTACATTGTCACTAGAACTGGAATTCGTCTGCGTGCTCTGCAAATGTCGAAAGATGACAAATACAATTCAGTAAAGCCGTCAATGTTTGTCGCATCAGTGGGTTGGTGTACTCGCTTCATGAACCGTCATGGTCTCTGTCTTCGTCAGCGGAAAAGCTGCCTAGAGATCTGGAAGAAAAAATCGAATCTTTCCAAAGATTTATTATAAAATATTGAAAGGAATATGCATTTGAACTGTCACAAATAGGAAATATGGACGAAACACCAATGACATTCAATCTCCCGAGCAACAGAACAGTAACCGATGTTGGTGAAAAAACAGTTTTAATTAAAACTACTGGCCATGAAAAAATCCATTTTACGGTGGTTTTATCATGTTTGGCAAATGGATCAAAGCTCCCTCCTGTTGTTATTTTTAAAAGAAAAACCTTGCCTAAAAACATGAAATTTCCTGCTGGTGTCATCGTACGTGCACACGAAAAGGGATGGATGGATGAAAGTGGGACTACTGAATGGCTGGAAAAAGTGTGGAATAAGAGACCAAGAGCACTTTTCAATAAACCTGCTATGCTCGTTTGGGACATGTTCAGGGCACACAAGACGGATGAGGTGAAAAATGTGGCCAAAAATATGAAAACTACTTTGGCTGTAATACCTGGAGGCTTAACTTCAGTTCTACAACCGCTTGATGTCTGCCTGAACAAACCCTTTAAAGACAGGCTACGCAAAATGTGGTCTGAATGGATGAGCTCAGGCTTGGCGAAGTTGACAAAAGGCGGGAATCTTATGAAGCCCAAAATCAATCTGGTCGCCCAGTGGATCAAGGACGCGTGGGTGTCCATTCCCTCGGAAATGGTAGAAAAATCATTTAGGAAATGCTGTCTCAGCAATGCACTCGATAGGTCAGAAGATGATGCCATATTTGATGATGACATAAGAGTGGCTGATGATGAGAAGGAATCTGACTCTGAAGACGACGCTGCCGACATCTACGATGACAATGCAGGTGCAGTTGTGACTAAAGTCGAGTTTAATGAACTGTCTGAATCAGTCTCTGATTCACCAGACTTTGAAGGATTTTAAGACTTTTTAAAGTCTCATATTGTTCTGTTACTTGTTTTAAATATCCATTTACTGATTTTAAATATTGACTATAATTTTGAAGGTGAATACATATTTGTTCAGTTATTATTATAACAACAACAGGTTTTTCGTTAGATTACATTAAAATAATTCTAGTAAAACTTTTGAGTGTTTCTTGTGATGCCAGCTTTTAAAATATAGCAGGGGTCGGCAAACTCTGGCTCCTGGCCCGTCAGGATAAGTCGCTGGCGGGTCAGGACGTTTTGTTTGCCGTTCCAGCTAATGGGAGCTGCGGGAAGTGGCGCCACTTCCCGCAGCTCCCATTGGCTGGGAACGGCAAACCGCGGACACTGGAAGCTGAGAGGCTCTGTGCCTGCAGACACTCCAAGTAAACAAAACGTTCCGACCCACCAGCGGCTTATCCTGACGGGCCGGGAGCTAAAGTTTGCCAACCCCTGAAATATAGGGTCAGTGTATGAAGGGGTCATACAGTTTTTGCTATTTTTACCTAACCATCTTGGGGGGGTCGGCTTATGAACGAACGGGCTAATGAACGAGTATATACAGTGCTCTCTGGGAATGATTTTCCAACAAGTTATGCACCCACCTTATAGTAGCTTCATCTAGGTTGTATTTCCCTAGTTTGTTTATGAGAAGGTCATGAGAGACAGTATCAAAAGCCTTACTAAAGTCAAGATATACCACATCTACCGCTTCCCCCCATCCAGAAGGCTTGTCACCCTGTCAAAGAAAGCTATCAGGTTGGTTTGACATGATTTGTTCTTGACAAATCCATGCTGACTGTTATTTATCACCTCATTATCTTCTAGGTGTTTGCAAATTGATTGCTTAATTATTTGCTCCATTATCTTTCCGGGTACAGAAGTTAAGCTGACTGGTTTGTAATTCCCCAGGTTGTCCTTATTTCCCTTTTTATAGATGGGCACTATATTTGCCCTTTTCTAGTCTTCTGGAATGTCTGCCGTCTTCCATGACTTTTCAAAGATAATTGCTAATGGCTCAGATATCTCCTCAGTCAGCTCCTTGAGTATTCTAGGGTGCATTTCATCAGGCCCTGGTGATTTGAAGACATCTAACTTGTCTAAGTAATTTTTGACTTGTTCTTTCCCTATTTTAGACTCTGATCCTACCTCATTTTCATGAGCATTCACTATTTTAGATGTCCCATCGCCACCAACCTTCTTGTCATTAAGCACCTCTGCCATTTCCACATTTTTTGTCATTGTCATTGTCTTTCCCCCCTCAGTGAGGCCTACTCTGTCCTTGGTCTTAAACAAGTGAATCTCGAGTACGAGTACAGACATCATTTTACCTCTGTATTTAGCACTGGTGTCAATACTGCTGGAATATTGTGTCCATTTCTGGTGCCCATGATTCAAGAAGGATGTTGATAAATTGGAGACGATTCAGAGAGGAGCCATTAGAATGATTAATGGATTAGAAAACTGCCCATATAGTGATTGAGCTCCATATATTTAGCTTAAGACACAGAAGGTTAAGGGGTGACTTGATTACAGTCTAAGTATCTACATGGGGAACAAATATTTAATAATGGCCTCTTCAATCTAGCAGAGAAAGGTATAACACAGTCCAGTGGCTGGAAGTTGAAGCTGGATAAATTCAGACTGGAAATAAAGCATAATCTTTGATTGAGAGTGTCATTAACCATTGGAACAATTTACCAAGGGTCATGGTTGATTCTCCATCACAGATAATTTTTAAAATCAAGATTGGATGATATTCTAAAAGATCGGCTTTAGGAATTATTTGAGGGCTATTCCATGGCCTGTGTTATACAGCAAGTCAGGCGAGATGATCGCAATAGTCCCTTTTGGCCGTGGAATCTATGAATCTATTATTTCCCAATTCTTCACTTTGGGATTTTGTAACCCAAATAGCATTCTTTTAACATACTTGTTTTGCATGTTATATAAGTAAAGGCTATCAAAAGACAATACTGCAGGCTTACTTTAGGCACGACACACTCTAAACTAACTGGACTATGCTTGACGAGGCTAAGGTATTATAAGTAGAGCTGGGCAGAAAATGCAGTTTTGGTTGATCTGAAACTTCACAAATTCATGTCAAGTTTGCTGAAGTCACAAAATGGCTGGAGAAGGTCCAAGTGGTCATGGTGGTGCCACCCTTCTTACAACTTTAGCCCAATCTTTAAGGCACTTGCCTGAGATCTGAGAGACCTAGATTCAATTCCCCTTCCCCTCCATCACGCAGAGGAGGACTCAAACCTGGTGGGTGTTAGCCCGGTGTACTAAAAGTTGGAAGAAAGGTGGCACCTCCTCCTCCTCCCCTGTCGGTTTTGTGAATCTAGTCCTCTTTTGCTTTTAATGCCGGAATCAAAACAAGCAATTTCAAGTTAGGCCAAATGAAACATTTGTTCCCAAATGAGTTCTGACTTTTTTGATTTGCCACAAATGCCTAAAAATGTCATTTTTGGTTTGACCTTTTTTTCAGAATTGCCAAGGAAACAAAATATCCATTATTTGTGCAGGTCTAATTAGAAATTCTGTGCTAAATTTTAAACCTAATTATAATAGACTATGAAAAATATTTTAAAGTAATAAAATTTCTAATCAACGTAGGCCAGGACTTTAAAAGAAGCCTTACAGAGTTAAGAGGAGAATATCCTATTGATTAGGGGGCTACTCAGGCACTGGGAAGATATTAGTTCAATTCCTTGCTATGGCACAGACTTCCTGGGTGAGGTTGGGTATAGTAATTACATTCTATGTTCCTCAGTTCCCCATATCTAAAATGGGGATAATTCTTCTCCCCCAGACAGAAGTGTCATGAGTATAAATCCATTAAACATTGTTAGCTGTTCAGATGCTATGGAAATGGGGCTACACTGTAAGCAGATAGGCTCAAATCTTATTAAAATTTAATGGGATTAAAACACCTACTCCCATTAGGCTCTTTTTAAAATCTCACCCTTATTTAATATTATTTTAAATACAATTCACAAAATATTTTAGAATTTGGCTATTTTATTGAAAATCTAAACCACACACTCTCTCTCTCTTTCTCCTCTCCCATTGAAATACATCCTGCAAGTTATCTGAAATACCAAATATAAAGTGAAGCCAATACAGATGTTGTTACACCAATTAGCTACAGTAACAGAAGTGGAGCTTAGTATTATACAGACTGACTAAAAGGATAAAAAATGGTTACGCTACCTTGATAATTTGATAAAAATTGTGACGACAGAAGTCAAAGATGGCCTTAGTTACTGAAATTAATAGAGACTATAAACCTATAATTGTTTATCGCAACGACATAAGAAAGCCAACTGAGGGTGAAGGGGCAAGCTCATTTTTCCATCTGTTTTTAATGAACTCACCCAATGTCACGGTCAGCGGCAGTTAAAATTAATATGTCTAATCATCTTCAAACATTAACTTGTTCAGCTGAATGTGTCAGACAGGAAGCTATCCATAAACAAATATGAGATGTTAAATTACTAAAATAGCTGCAGTTTCCTCCCTCTGAAAAATCTCATTATTAGCTTTGGTATTATTTCCACTCAAGGAAGTCACTCTACAACACCAAATATTTTCACATGCACTGAAATGTGTAGACTACACAAGTCCACGGATGTTTGTTTTGGCAAGAGAATTGAATTTCCTCCATTTCTCTGAATACAATGTAATCCTCTTCGTTGCTGTCTTCATTTAGAAAGAGGAAGAAACCCCAAACGCTCACAGATCATCTCTTTAAAAAAACAAACAAAAAAACCCGTTTGATCTGCTACTAAGGTGCACTCTTCTTCCTATAATATCTTAGATTGGGTGTGGGGTAGGGGATTGATTATTATAAAAAACCCTCAAAACGATGTATAACATTTTTCAGTTGTGCATTTTACATTTGCAGTCATTTGATTAGTTTGTGTGGACAATAATTTGGAAAACAAACAAAAATTTTTTTTCAACTAAGCAACTTTGATTCTGTCATCAGACAAGTACATAATGTGGAGGACTCTGACTTATTTTTTCTTCTAATAAATTGTGAATGAATGTAGTAGGGGCTAATTGTATTGGCTTGATCTAGGCATATAGTGCTATCAGGCAGATGTGTAAGGCAAGAGTGGAAACTATGGCATAAGGGTTATATTGCCTTTTTAGTGTTAGATTTTGGATTATGACTTTAAAAAAAAAAAAGAAAGAACAGGAGATTGTTGGGGGAAAGAAGTTAATTTGGCATATTCCGTTCTCCCTGGGAAAGGCTATCCCCACCCTTCCACAGAAGAACCCAAAGAAGGGGAAAGCCACCTGGAAAATCCAGGAGATTCATCTCATATAGTTTTCTCTCCTGTTCGTCCTCTGAGGGAGAATGTTTTCAATCTTGTGCTGGAGAAAATGAGTATGGCCTGTAAATCCTAAATTCTAGGGGGGAAACCAGACAGCAATCCTGTAAAGCTTGGGGCAGTCATGCAGGGAGCAGCCCCTTCCTGGTGCTCCTCAGTTCCTGCCCTTGGCAGAAAAAGGTCACTCTGGTGCTACGCTATCCATGCCTCCTTCAACCCCTCCTCTCCCACTGGGGAGGAAGACAAAATGAGTTACTATTGCTTGGAACAACCCTAAAAAGACCCAGATGGGATTTCTTCTCAGAAGTCTGCCAGGTTTGGAGGACAGCAGGCCTGGCCCCACACCAGCTCCATCACACCCTGCCCCTGAAACTTCCCCTCCCAGTCCGGGGAGCCACAGCTGCACAGAATGTTTATGAAGGAGCTGGCTTGGAACCGAGAGCGAGCCTGCAATGAAGCTAAATCACCTCCTTCCATTATTCCCTGGCTATTTCCTCCTTCCTTCCCCTAGTACAAAATGAAGGAGAGCAACAAGTCCCTACTTACAAGGTCTTTGGAAAATAAGAAAGGGTTAACAGACCACAATGAGATCCAATCAGAAAGTTGTGACTTATTACAAAATATGGTCCTATAAGTCTCTAGTGTACAGTGCATACCAGTAGTGTAAGGATAGCCTTTTCTAAAATGACACTTTCCCACACAGCCTTTGCTAGTGTATCCTACTATTGCTGTTCCGGTCCTGGGCATGTCTTAGACTTCCAACAGTATACTCTTATGCATAATTCTACAGTGTTTCTTTGTCAAGCTGCAATGTGTTTGAATGGTATGCACGAATTGCAACTAGGATGAGACCAGCTTATTTTCGCCTGTAACCTAAATGAAGCAATCTTTACAGAGGTGAAAGACTAATGCTATAACCACCCAAAGAGCCCAAAGTGTGGATTTTATTTTAAAGAAAAGAATGTGGATTAATTTAAATGAGAAACAATTCAGAGTTCTAACCAGCTTGAGAGCTCTGACTATTGGACTGCATTCATTTTGGTACGTTTTTCTTGCTTACTTACCAGTATTTAAATTACAAGCATGCCCCTATCTAGTTTAGTCTTCCAGAAAGTCACTCTTTGGTATATTTCTTTCCTTTTAAAAATCAAAATATTTACATCAGTGGAGTTAAGGATGAAAATTAGAGAGAAAATGGGGTTTCTTATAGAAATAAGCTTATATTTTATAAAACAGAGCAAGGACATAATCATTTTTCCCCATTTACTGGTTGCCACTTCTTACGAGCTTTCGCTGCTTAACATTATTTTATAGTTGTTCTATCTAATGCCCACAAATACTTTGCCCTCAGAGATTAATAATTATTTGACACATTTTCATTCTAATGAGAGTTTAAGCTGAACATGACATCAGCATATGCCATTTGTCTGTGTGACTGGCGAGCCAGATGAAATTTACTTTATTTACTAAATCCTGCAACCTTGCCAAATTGCAGGCTTGCACAGAACAGTATGTTCGGGTGCTGACTGTCTTGCCAGCTTTCAAGGAAGTACTTGACGGAGACCACATGTGGAGGTCAAGTGATTCTATCATGATATCACCAGATGGTAAATTATGGTATTATTCCCAAGACAGGTAGCATAGTTTGTTTTGAAACAGTTGGTAGTTGCTCCGTGAGCTCTCAGCCAGAAGCAATTTCACAATTGCAAAAGACTAGGAATGCTGTCGATGTTGGGGGGAATGCTTTCCCAAAGAGACTTCATACAAATAATTTGAATTCTAAACTTCCAATCTGTATGTTTTCTAGTAAATAAATAAAAGTGCTTTTATATTAACTCCTATTTCAAATCAGAGTCCTTCCTTTCAAAGCTCACTCTGAACAAATCCTGTATTCACACATGGTTTTTGATGACATGGGGTTAATTCTGCACTAGAGGTGTGCAGATAATAAAATAACAGTAACTACATCTTATATAGCACTTTTCATCGGTGCATCTCAAAGTGCTTAACAAAAGAGGTCACTATTATTATCCCTATTTTACATAATGTGAAAACTGAGGCACAGGGAAGTGAAATGACTTGCCCAAGGTCACCTAGTAGGCAAGCGGAACCAGATATTCTGAGCCCCAGTCCAGTGCTCTATTAATTAGGCCAGAGTCTTTGTATGTAAATTAAAACTGCATGTGTTTCTGTGATATATTGAAAGCCCCCAACTTCCACGGACTTCGCTGGGAGTTGAGACCTCCATCACATTCCAGGACTGAGTGGATTGGTGTGCTAGAACTATGTGATTGACCAGGTAGGAGCGGTACATAACCCAGCTTGCAGAAGCCAATAGAAAAGCTGCCGCCTGAGGGATCTTGCAGGGCCTTCAATACTCATCAACTTAATGTGAGATGAGGGCAGGGCACACAGCACTTTGCACAATCTAGCCCTAATTTATACCTGCTGTGCAACCTAAGCCACCACTGAATTCAGCTGACGTTGCCCATGTTTTTCTCGAATGGGTAGGTTAATGTTTTTTTTCTGGGCATATTTGGCAAATTGCACTAAACTCTTAATTTCAAAAATAAACATTTGTATAATAAAATGCTGTAAAAAACACAGGGAGGAACTTTTTTTATTTACCAGAAAACTTCCTTTCAGTTTTTATTATAAATGTCCGATTACTTTTTTAAAATCTAAAGCTAAGAAGTGGAACACAGTTTAAATAACCAATCATTGTGAACGGAGTGTTCAAAAGGTAAGTACCTGTGTTCATTTCCCAATACACTGAATGGGAGTTTGGGTTGAGACAGGGTTGCAAGACTGATCCACACAGGGCCATTGCACGTCTATGCAGTGATGCAGCTTGGGCCATAATCTAGCCCTAAATCTTCACTTGAACTCTCACAATAACATCCTCATTCACCCTTGCCAAATTTCAGAAGCAAATCAATGACCCTTAATTGCCTTGGGACAGAGGAAGTTGGGATTTTTTAATTGGCTCATCATATTGGGACATTTTAACCTATTTAAAACTATGGGACAAATGAGACCAAAAAAGTTACTAGGGACACAAAAGTTACTAGGGAAGGAAGCTGCCTGAATAAAATGGAAAATATTATTAGAACACTTTCTGCAATTTTGCTTTTATAAATTGGACACTCGCTGCTAGCAAATTACTCTGCAACAACACAAAGTTGAACAGCAGGAGATGAGGAAAGGATGGGTGGAAATTTGGATTCACACTGTGGAAACTCTTAAGATTTACAGAGAAGAGAATTATGCCATGTGTACTATTCAAGTGGAATATGTACTTAACTGACACTCTTAGAAGATGTTAAGAAAATATATTCACAAGCACTAGAGAGATTTAATATAAATCATTATGCTAGTAGCCTTTGATAACTTTTATTTTAAAGAGCTTATACATTTTAGCTTATGATTGAATATGCATGTAAAGGCCCAGAATTCATTATAGTTAGCGATCATTTTTTTCTTTTTTAAAAAATTGGGCCAAATCATTCCCTCTGCTAACAGTCCTGTCAACCCTCTGTACGTTTCCCAATCTAAATGTGACCACTCTCAGAAGTGCATTACATGTCTTTAGATGCCATGGCATTTTTTTCCCTTTTATTTTAATTTGGTGCTTGCATCATTAGCAGAATCACTGTGTAGTTGTCTAGTTAAATTATGCTTTATGAGTGTGTAGCAAATGTTAAGTCCTATCAGTTGATTTCATATTTACCACACGAACATTAACTTCTCAGACATGAATAGAACAAGCTTGTATCTTTCGGTACGTCTCGTTCGGCTATCTCTTTAAGGAGAGAGGAACAAATAAGTTTCAAATTAGAAATTAATTATTCTGTGTTCTAATTCCATAGCCATTACCTTAAGAGAATGCCCAAAAGACGTCATTGTAAGGACCTCAGTCCTCCTTTACTTCATGCTATTGTTTTCTACAAATGAGTTCTAGTACATTTTGATAATGGATTGTGTAATGGGGTCATTATAGTCCGGTACAAATCCAGCAGAAATATTAGGTAGATAAAACTTTCAGATTTATGATTGGTAACTGTTGCAAAATTTAGTTGATTTATTTCTTCCCACAATTTATTGGCTGATGAGGAAAACAAGTTTAAGACTAGCTTTTATAGCATAAGATTACTAGTAGCAACATTTGAAAAATCCTAGATAGTTATATTACAATTTTCAGCTTCAGAATCATTTCTCACCTGGTCATTTAGATTTTCTAGAATAAACCACTGTCCAACACTCTCACAGAACTGGTTTAATTCAGTCTAAACTCATCTCTAGTATAACTCCATTGAAGCCAGTGGAGTTTCACCAGGGATGAATTTGCCCCAGTGTATTCTGACAGGTTAGAAACATCATTCTTATTTGCTAAGCACCAGCAATCAGATCTGCACTGTACAAGTTCATCATGTCCTGAATAATGCAGTTCTAGTGCCAGGCAATTTACAGCTGCGCACCTATTAAGCAAGTTGCTTTAAATTGTTTGGTGTAAAAATTCACATTGGGGATACAGTTATTCCTTAAAGGACCATTTACACTTAACACAGAGCTTCACCTCGCAGAGTGCAAGTGTGGAGTTTTATGCTTTGAGCAGAGGACAAAAGCCAAAAAAATCCCTGATGAGCAGGACTAGGAATGCAAAGGTTCCTGATATTGCATTAATGAAAGTCTTGCTGCATGGCTGCCAAGCTGCTCCTGCCTAGTGAAACAAAGAACTAATGGGTCACTCCAGTGAAGTCAGTGGGAATGGTGCCACTGAGTAGTGCCAGTGGGTATGGGTTCAGATCCTATGAGAGGAATGTGTGGATAAGTGCCTCTGTAGCATTCTCCAACAGCATTAGACCCTATTTTTATTCTAACTTGCAGTCAGACAGGAGAATGGCGGGCTTGAAACTTACTACCACTGCGTGCTTCACTTTACTTGCTCCTAACAGCCTCAACTCAGACTTGTAGAGGAGTGCTACAGCCTTCCCCCATCGCCAACCTTGCTGCATGCCCCGCAAGGACTTGTGATAAGAGACCAAACTCCCTCCCTGAGAAAACAAGCAGAAAAAGTAGTGCAAATGTCTAACTAGGAATGATAGGTTGAATGCGGGGAATCTCCGTTATGGGCCTATTCTGGAATATCCTGTGGGCCTGAGTGCAAGGGGCTACTCTGAGTCCCTGCTGGTGCCGCAGCATTCACATTGCTAACCTTAGTGCCAAGCTCAAGCCAAGCTAGCATGAAATGTCTGTTTACCTGGGCTGGGAGGCACACTCTCCCAGTTGCAGTGTAGACATACCCATGAGGCTAGTGCCCAGGAGCCTAGTGGCAGAAGGTAGATTGAGAACAGAGTGGTGTATCCTGTAACCGGGTGGCTCAGCGGCTGCGTTCTTCCTGCCCTCCCAGGAGCTCTAAAAGGTGCTGTGTCTTTGACCCCCAGGGATGGACCTTATAAGCATTCAACCCCTAAAAACATATCCATATTACCCCAAACCATTTTAAAGCAGGGTTACAACTACGACTACTGGGCAGATTGCCAAGAAAATTCAAGGTGATACAGGTAATAGTGTTGGTGATTAGATGGCACTCAAAGAATAAGTATTGGAATAAATTCCTCAGCAAAGTTACAGTGTTGCCAAAAGTGTCATGTTTTGGTTGAAACCCAGTCCTCAGCCTGTCAATAAGAGTACAGTAGCACTTTTATTTATTTATTTTTCTAAGAGTAAGATTTTTTCTGTTTGATGTTAATGACTTAATTTCAATGACTAATGAACATTTTGGAGAAAGGATGTCTTTGTTAAAGTTTCAACAGCCTTGTACTTTTAATTAAAATATCGATTCTCTGAGAGCTCCAACAAGTCCTACAGTAAAATCAGGGAACACCGGAGGTTGACATTCCTGATATTCCTAAAGTAAAAACAAAGGCAAAAGAACTTTTAAAAAGAAAACAAACCCACTTCTTTATACACCATAGAGAAGAAGAAGAAAAAAGAAAGGACAGGAACCAGATTTTTAACTTTCTTTGAAAGTCACCTTTAAGAAAAGAAGTCATGTGCTCTTTTCTCTTTGGGAACCAATTTTGTTTTCCTGTCCCTAGGGAATGTATAAAAGCTGGAAACTAATCTAGAAGATTCAGGGAAAGACATATTCTGAAAAACAGCTTTTTCCTATTGCAGAACCTGATTCACTGCATCCTGCCTCAGAAAATGAAATGTCTTCTGGATGCTCCACAAAAAAACATTCACAACCCGCTGAAAGAAGAAAGGAAATGTGTCATGAGACAAAGGTTGAGAAGACCTGACCCACAAAACCTCAAAGTCAAAAGAAACCTCCCTTCCTCAAGGGAGATAAAAACATACGCCCGCATTTTGATAACTTGTGATGATGTTTTTGACTTAGGTGTAACCTACAAAGGGAAGATAATTGATTGGAATCCACCCATCCCTTTTGTTGAATTAAGGGCTCCTTGGTAACATGGGATACAACTGGAATCTGTTTCCAACACTGAACTATTCATGACCTTGATCCAAAGCAGAAAATTACACAGAAGTACAGAATAAGGTAGAAAATGAAGGGAAAAAACACTCACGACATAAACCCTACACTCCCATAGCATAGCAAAACAAAGACTAATCAAATATCATCACTGTTGTCATTTGAGGAGATTTAAAATTGACCACCAGCTTGATCCTAAAGAGACTGGAAATTCCTTCATGCTAAATATGGTTCTAAAGATTGTCCAAGGGAAACTTACGACACTGTGTGCTGCATACAGCAGAAAACAGACTGCGTTTTACTCTACACTCTTGCACTAGAGAGCAGAACACATGTTAATTGAACAGGTGGGATAGCACTGGTGCATAGCGAATGCCAACTGTGCCACGTGTCTACACTAGCCATTCCCATTCAGTTGCAATTTTGCCCCCTGTCCACACTTGTCCTGTTCTACGACACTACAGCTGCACCTCCCTCTGGGTATTTCCCATACATCTTTCTGAAGCAATGGTTTCTGGGAGCCCAATAAAATTGTGGGGAAAGAGGTCAAATCCTGCAACCCAGTTCCCATCTCCAAAGAGAAGCTAGGATCAATGCTCTGCTGTTGCTCAGCAAGCAAGGCTTTTGCTGAACCTTTTGAAAAACAGTTGTGAGGCCTCAGCGTGGGCTGGAGCAAGATAGCAGCTGGTGCTCTACGAATGCCCGTGGGGAATAGCAGAAGGTGCTCTAATGGTATGTCTACACTTAGAGCTGGGGGTGAAATTCCCAGCTCAATGACACATACCCATGTTAGCGCTCATCGAGCAAGCCCACTAAAAATAGATGGATATATACTTGGTGGCTAGCCACAGGTACACTCTGAGACGCTAGGCACCTACTCAGGCAGCTAAACTCTCCCGCCACTCACGCTGCCGGAGCTACACTCTATTTTTACCACTCTAGCTGGCTCAGAGCTAGTGCGGATAAGTCTCCTTGAGCTGGGAATCACAACCCCTCTCCAAGCGTAGATGTACCCTGAGAGTATTTGTGAGGAATGGAGAACAAGACCAGTAGTAGCTGGAGATTGTGGAAATGGTTTTCTCCCTATGAGTAGCTGGCTCTGTGCAGTACAATGGGATGGTGTTCATCAGCTGGAACACTGCTCCCGGGTTCAGGCTGTGACCACAGACTAGTGGACACAAGTCATTCTGAAGCCCGGGCATGGTCAGCAGTGGCTGCATATTTTCAGACTGAGGAACAGACTTGTCTGTACCTCCGTGGTCAGCTAGCCATGACCTCATAGTGCCAGTCCAGGAGGATGAGAACTCAAAGTGGAAGAGTGGCAATTGATCTGTGGAAGCAAGCTATGAGACAGGTCACCTCTGTAGTGACTGGTGCACTATGGGGGCACTAATGGGAAGACTGTTTGCACTGGTGAGGCTATTACACCTGTGAGTTCCATCTACACTAACACTGTCCCAGTAGAGACTGACATAGAGAAGAATGATAGGATAGTTAAATAAAGCTGGCCTAATTTTTAGAGGTGTTGCGCAAGAGGCTTCAATGGGAGCAAAGGAACATTTGTAAATGAAGCCTTTCAATAGTTGCCTAATTATGGACTGGATAGCCTAACTTTAGGCACCCATTTTTTAAAATCTTGGCCCATGTTTTTAACTATGTAACTAGTAATTCATAAGGCAGAGATGATGGGCAAATTTTCAAGTGGCTCCTAAATTAGTGCAGGCAAAAGCAACATTTGTGCATACAAGCCAACGTGCACAAATGTGCATTTGTATGGGAAATTCGGGGAATGCAAATTTAGAGTCCATTTCTGAAAATCTGGTTCAATGTATAAAACACTAATGCTTCCAATGGTTCTTTCTTACACGTGCTAGTTCTCATTGCTAGCATACCTTATTCATGTCTCTCCCATCCCATTTCTTTTCCTGTTATTATTTTAATAACATTAAAATATTTAAAACAAAACACTTAAATCTTAATTTGTTCTGTGGTTGACAAAATTGACTTTTTTGTGTGAATAGCACGCAGCTGGCTTGCTAAGCATGCACCCAACGCTAGGATAATTGTCCCATATTCACTTGAGAGGGCAGTAACTTCCAAGTCCTAATTGTAGCCATTTAAGTGCACTATTAAACAACAAGACAGAATACAAACAAACAAAACCCAACACCCATTGGCCCAGAGCATCCCCTACCACAGTAATATTTGTTTAAAGGTGTCCTAATTGGGGAGGAAACATTTCCTTTTGCCCCTTCCCCCAAATTGTTCTGGTCCCACAACCATTGGCACTTTCAGAATTCAGAGGATCCTATGGCACCATAAAAGACAAGGCGCATCCACCCATGACCACAGAGGCCCTATGCACCGACTCCAGCTCTAGTGTCCCAGCTCTGCCCCCAGCAGCTTGGCTCCAGTGGAGCTGTGCTACCAGTGCCTCCTCTGGCCACAGCTGCAGTTGGGATCCCCTGCGATGTGGAGAGCAATGGTAGAGGAAATAAAGCCTGGAGCTATGTTTCCTTAGTAATCTGTATGGAGCTGCTGAGGGGGTTGATGTGACCTTCCAACTCAGGGCCTTCCTCTGCCCCTGCCGCTGTGCAGGTCCCGGATGCCAATCCAGCAGCTGTACTTCTTCAGGGTCATAGAATGGGATGAATTTGGCCTATGGTCTCCAGTACAGGAAGGGGATACCTAGAAGGAGTACCAATAGGGAACAGCCCCCACAAGTGTGGGGCTTGGGAGATTCCTTGGGCCAGCAGTGGTGGTATTTCATTTTGTGCCACAGCTGCCCTAGATTTGTGTGCAGAATAGTCACTGGTGTCCTCAGAAAATGTTGGCCCTTTCCCTAGATTGTACATATAAAAATAAAGAACATGGGCTTATCCCTCGGATCTCATCTCCAGTCAGACCAGGGCCCCAAGTCGGAAGAGGCAAAGGGGACTTTATGTCCCCTGATCCAAGGCTGGCCATTTTCAATGTACATTAAAACATCCTTAGAGTAGCTCTAACTTGGACCCATCTTCACTGGCCCCCAAAGTACCATTCTGGCAGCAGGCAATCACTTCTGCTTTTAGTCATGCCCACAAGGCTGTGCACCAGAGGGTGGCCAAAGATCTGGCCCCATGCACTGGTATTTATTTGTACTGATTTTTTAAAAACAGAAAATGGATGCTTCTGTTGTGGATAAACTGGCTTTTTACAAGTTAGGGTGATAAGGCCACCGAGCATTGACTGTTTAACCAGGCAGCTCACTATCTCAGCAGCATTGATATCACACACTAGTGATGACAGTGAAACTTCTGCTAGTAGAAAATGGGCTGGAAATACCATATACTTAAAAAGCTATCTGTCTCCACCAGCTTTAAAAAAAAACTCACATAAGTCAGTGTTAGGAACTTGCCAATTGGCTTAGATAACTAAATAGTGTTCCCTCAGTATTTCCAGTATTCTTTGCACTTCTACATCCCACTATTTATTGAAAGGTGTACAGCAAATATTGAGGTACACTAATCTAGGTCTCTACGAGAAAGCCAGCACCATTTTTTTTTTAAAAGGGCAGCCACTTTACTTCCTTGTGAAAAGATTTTTACAAAGGTCTGATATACATTTGTTTACACAACACTAATCTCAGGACTAACCTTTCCTTTAGGGCATAAAAACAGGGGAAAATAAAACTTTCCACCAATACTGTGAATAAGTTGGTTCTCTATGACCTGGATCCTTCAAACACTTACAAATATACAACTTTACTCCCACTGCAGTCAACAGGAATACTCATGTGAGCATGCACCTAAGTGTCTGAGGGATTGGGGCCTAATATTCTGCCCCTAAGGATCTGATCCTGCTGCCATATAATTCAGAGGCAAAACTCCCACTGACTTCAGTATTGCCTGATTAAGCCCTAAGTGAGATGCAGGCGAGGAACTGAAGTAGTAAGGCAAAACCCACATCTACATCAATTCACCTCTAACAGCAGCAATCTCAAAACATTCCTGGGAACGTAGGTAAAAATAGCAAAATCTGTTTAAAGCAAGGGAACACTGTGGAATATGGAGTCAACAATGCTATTCCGATATACACCAACTCAGGAGCTGACCCTAATTTAGAATAAAATTAAAGATGCTCTGAAATGAACACTGGAATGCCAATTGCTCTGTTATGTTGCCTCATCTGTCTGTCTCCTTAAGGGAGCCATAACTGGCTAATAACAAACCTCAGATACCAACCCACAACAGATTAAAAAAAAAAAGGAAAATAAAATAAGATTTTTTTAAACATCCACAGCAAGAGAACCAGCATGTGGCTCCTATAGCACATTCCACAGAAATTGCATTTGTGGCTTTTGGGGTTGACATTAGGTCTATTGTGTAGATGAGGGTGGCTGAAGAGTCCCTTTTTGTTTTTGATGTTGTTTCCTGAAACATTAAGATGTCATGTTAAATAAACTATCTACATACTGGAAAAAGGCTCTTAGCCAAAGCCCTCAGTGCCTTGTTTACAGTCTTTTCCTGCTCCCACCTCTGTATTTTTCCCATCCCCTACACACAGAATGCTCCTCTTACCTTAGTTTGCCAGTTCACTATTCTCCCTGCCTTCAAGTTCCTCCTAAAGACTCATTTCTCTTGCAATGCCCACATAAAACAAACTCCACCAAATATTTTTTTAAAAAATAGATCTTCTGATTAAGACACTAGACGGGGATGCAGGAGCTCTGGGTTCAATTCCCAGCTCTGCCAGACTTCCTTGACAAGTCACTCAGGGTACGTCTAGCACAACAGCTGGGAGGTGTAATCCCCAGCATGGGCAGATGTACACATGCTCGTTCTGCTTGAGCTAGCACCTAAAACAACAATGCGGTCGGGCCAGAGGCTGAGGCTAACCACCCCAAGTACTTACCCCTGGGGTCGGGTGGGACTGTACTTGGGCAGCTACCCTGAGTGCATTAGTTCAAGCAAAGCTAGTGCATGTACGTCTACCCTCACTGGGAATTACATCTCCCAGATGTTGTGTAGACATACCCTCACGTCTCGCTGTGTCTTAGTTCCTCACTTATACAGTGGGATAATAGTACTACCTTTCTCCTATCCTTTGTTTGTCTTGTCTATTTAGACTGTACAGTCTTTGGAGCAGGGACTGTATTTGCAGAGTGCTTAGCATAAGGGAACCCCAGTCATAGTTGGCTCCTCTGGATTTCCCTGTGTGTCCAGTTTCCCCCACTTCTCTTCTACTGTAAGCTCTCTGGGGCATGGAGATTTTTCATTTTGCATTTAGCTCAGCACTTAGAACATTTTTGGCTCTGAGTCAATAACAAATAAAATAATATTCCCTAATTGGTAGAGCTGGTCAAAACAAAAGGGCTTGAATATTTGTCACTGAAATTTCAAAAATTCCACCATTGAACGTTTCCACCATCACTATTAACGGGATCACTAAGGTCTCTGGAGGGTGTACAGGAATTGCTGGAAAAAAGGGTTCACCTTTTGCTGAGCCCTCACAGAATGCCTTTTGCATGAATTGGCAAACTAATCTCAATGGTCTGTGAACTCAATATCAGATCTGAAGATGGGGAAGATTCCCCTGCTTCTGAGGCAGCCTATTCCACCCTCTATATGCCCTGCCGGGACAGGTATTTTATCCCTGGCTCACGATGATACTTATGAAGAATATTTTTTGTGGACTTTGCATTATAATAAATCGCATCAAAAGGCAGATGCTTTAAAAAAAATGTCTTGAGGGAAGAGACAACTGGCTTCCCTTCTTGGGCTTTATCCTCCCTCCCTACTGTAAATTACTGAGTGGAAACTCTGCACAGTCTGGAACATTGTTTAATTGTGCTCTGAATATAAATGAATACTTTCTAGTAGGGGTTTTTTAATGGGACTAGGAGAAAATACTATCCGTGAGCAAGTCTTGGGAGGCAAAGGTTTAGCAGGTCATTCCAGCGGTCTTTCCCTCATAGAGATCAACTATCATTGTATGCCCCTCTGAGACGGCAGTTGAGATATCATTAGATTACATAGCAAGCAGTTATCTGACTAGCTGGAAAAAATGATTGAAGAAAATGTAACGAATTAATGAGGTATATTCCAATCTCATTGCATATGGCTGTTACAGATTACAATCACTGGGCACAGACATGAGAAATGCATCACTTACGATTTATCTACACTGCTATAAAAATCGAATGTCCTAGAGCTTAATAGTGGGTAAAAATAGTAGGAAAGAGGGTTAGGGTAAGTTTATTTGCTATGCCTCCAGTACTTACTTTTCTATACCGCTTTTAGGGAAACGGATTCAGTTTAAAGGTAAAAATCCTTTTCAAGTTCAGAACACTACCATTCTCATTTTCTAATAATCTGCTAGCCTCACTGAAAATAAACATGTTCTCCTTTTGCAGGATCTTCCTGTTAGTAACAGTTGCACATAAATAAAGTTTTCTAAACAAACATCTTATCTTTTTATGGAAGGAAGTCCATTAATAAGGAATTGACGTTCTTCCCTAAAAAAAATACATTTGTTAATTCTTTCCCATAAACTATAGAAATAAACTAACACCCTGAGATTTTTTATTCTATTTTCACAGCAAACTGGATAGTCTGCACGTAGATAAGGTTAGTACTGTTTGCGTTTCTGTATAAACAATGCTCTTGTTGCTACCTTACCATGCAACATCAAATAACTAATCTTTTTTCTCAGGTTTCAACTGCTTCGTGGAATTGTTGGTTCATTTCTGCTGGATTTCTTACATTTATGTTGGATCATCTTCTACAGTATAGGTTGTGAACAGCTTGCCAAACAAGGCACTTCAGAAGCACATTACCCATGTTTGCTGTCTTGAACTGCACAATTGTTTTCACAGAGATGTCCTTTCCCCATCAAAAATAGGACAAAGGAGCACTCAGATGAACTCAAACAATTGATCTGATAATCTGCAGTACTTCAACTTTATTGACTTTGTGAACTAGGCAAGACATTTCTAGTGTCCCAAATTAACACTATTATATGGAAAATATATGATCCCTATTCAATCACACAACTGTTTTCCTTCTACAAAATGTTGTTTTAAAGAAAAAAAATTGTAACAAATGATGTATTTTATGTCACTTTCAACAAACAGAAATATTTGTTCCCAGACAAACCAGAAAGCAGTACTTTTAGTGAAGTGAAAACAATACTGAAATTGGGAATGTTAGCATGCTAAAAAGGTTTCTGTGCTCCAAAATTAAAAATGTAAATGCCATGTTAAATGAAGATAAGCTTGAAACAGTGTAGCCTTTATATTGTAATTATACTTGTGTAAACGTCTTATAAAATGCCATAACATTTGTTCAGAAATATCCATGTTTCATAAACACAGTGAATGTTTAATTTTAGGAGCATCAATTTATTTATTAACATGGAAACCAAAAGGAATTAAAAATATACACAGTGCACCAAACGTTGCAACACAAGGTATGTTGCTGATGCAAAACGCATGGGAAGGGATGTTAGTAAAATACACCTATCCAAGTTCTAGAAGAAATCTTAATGTTATGTCATACATATCACATTTTTATCAGAAAAGCTACAATAATGGGAAATTTGGGACTCTCAGTCATAGGTATGAATCATGGAATGTCTGGGGTGTTAGTGTGTGTGTGTGTGAGAGAGAGAGAGAGAGAATGGAAGGGGAAGAGAATCAAAGGAAAGTGATGTCTGTGTGTGCATGGGCTAATCTACCCGAACTAACTTGAATCCACCTCGCCTGGGTAACAAGAGCAGTGAAGACAGTGCAGTGAGAGCTTTGCAGCATGATAGGGAGCCAAGTATGTACCCACAGTCAGTGCTGGACTTGTACTACTTGCACTGAAGCCCACGCTGCACTGATTTCACTGCTGTTGTTACTGGTGCTAGCTAGATTTAAGCTAGCTCAGGCAGGCTAGCCTATGCACAGCTTCTGCTGCGTAGACATGACCTTGGTATATCAACACTGTCTATACAGCCTTCTATCTGATAAGGCATTTAAAAGTACAATACTGTTATTTTCTGATCACCTGACCAGGAAGAAGTTACTTCAGTGGAAGGCAGAAAAAAGTAAGCCACTGTAAAAGAAATTTAACAAGATACACAGTCACTGGGTAAACTCCTGCAATAACTACTCACATCAGCTCATTCTTATCATTAAAATTAAAGGAAGAAATAAAAACAACAATAACATCAGCATAATAATTCAACTGTTCAGTCCCATTGTTTTTATGTTGAAAAATTTCCTCCTCCTCCTTTAGGTATTTATTGTCTATTCAGGGGTCAGTTGTGGCTTTGCCACAAGCCTCACAAATGGGGCAACAGGCACCTGTGCTGTCCTGGAAGCAAACTGGGAAACAGACTATTATTCAGACAATCTGCCTCCCATTTTGTTGGGGACATAACCTGGAACAGCATAAGTCTTCTAGCACACCAGTGCTGGCCTGTGCACTGGAGGCAGAACCAAGGCTCTGGATAACATCAGTTCTGGATAATTGTATTACAGGAGAGCAGCCCTTCGCTTTTTAGGATTCAGCCCAACAAAAAATAGCTCAATTAGAAGGGTGCTGACAGAGTTAGGAATGGAGCTTTAGGAAGGGGGGGCAGTTCTAGCCATTGAGGTGAGTGAGTACATTCAAAGCTCCAACAGCACTCAACAAGAGCCCTCACTGGAGTTATTGAAGAGTTTCACTGGCTGCAGGATTTACTGGCTGACCAAAGCATCCAATCAACAGGATTTATTTCTAACTCCATTATGGGTCGGTTCTAGTCAGTGCATTTAGCAACTTTGCATTTCCTTATGTCATTCTTACCTGCATTGTTGTCTTTGCCACTCCGCTTGTCTCCATACTTTGCAAATCGGGTGTTGCCACTGGCGGAGGAGGTGCTCTGCGTTTTTTAATTTCTGGGTTGGCGGTCATTCCTGAAATGTTGCCAAGAGATAGTGATGGACCCAGCGTAATGGAACGTGAATTCACTGAAGGTGAATTTGGAGCTGTTGCAAAGCCCTGTAAGTAGATGTACAACTTGGTCACAATCACTTTTTAAACACTATGGGGAAGAAGCAGAAAAAAACAATTACACCCAATTGCCCTTAAACTGAGACAATGTTCTGAGTGATTGTGTATGACCCTCTGTCAAACTTGCCGCATTGCAAACTGTACAATATATGGATATTTTTCCAAGATCAACTGACATGTAGTAACCCCATTCAGAAAGGGGTGAAAGTTGCAACAGATGAAACTTATATTAATATTTAAAAAGAAACAGTCAACCCTGTTCAATGACAGACCTGCGGATGGCTATATTACAACATAAAAACTTCAAAAACAGACTCCAACGAGAGACTGCTGAGCTGGAATTGATATGCAAACTAGACACAATCAACTCAGGATTGAATAAGGACTGGGAATGGCTGAGCCATTACAAACATTGATTCTATCTTCCCTTGTAAGTATTCTCACACTTCTTATCAAACTGTCTGTACTGGACTATCTTGATTATCACTTCAAAAGTTTTTTTTTTTCTCTTACTTAATTGGCCTCTCAGAGTTGGTAAGACAACTCCCACCTGTTTATGCTCTCTGTATGTGTGTATATATATTTCCTCAATATTTATTCCACTCTGTATGCATCCGAAGAAGTGGGCTGTAGTCCACGAAAGCTTATGCTCTAATAAATTTGTTAGTCTCTAAGGTGCCTCAAGTACTCCTGTTCTTTTTGCGGATACAGACTAACACGGCTGCTACTCTGAAACCTGTCAACCCTGGTACAACTTATTAGAACCGTTGTTGGGAACTTTATCAAAGCAGGAGGCTCCCACTTAATTAAAGAGACTTTCTTTTTATGCTTAGAATGTAAACTCTGTATCTTTGTGATCAGCCAAATATATTTTAAGCCACATTTAAAATATAAATAAGGAATATTTAGGGTTCCTGAGAACATATTTTACTCTAAATCAGAATTAAATATTTAACTGACCATACATCATGCTGCAAATTATATCTTGGGCCAAATTTTGCTGTCATTGTAAATCCAGAAGGCCTGATTCTCTATTTATCTATGCAGCTTTTACACAAGTGTAACTCCCTTTGACTTGTATGGAGTTATTTCTGAGTTACATAGGTGTAGGCAAGAACCAAATCAGATCCAGAATAAGTGCCACTGACTAAATGTACACAGGTTTAGATCAGAGCAGCACTTGGGCCTGTTTCTAAATGCATAGCATGAAAATGTTTACATGCAAGATGGCTTCTCTTAGGGATGGATCCAAAGCTCAGTGAAGTCAATGGAAAAATTCCCACTGGGTTGTGGATCAGGACTCTATTTCTATATATGGGAATGGGGGCTGTACACACACACACACACACACACACACACACACACACACACACACACACACGGTTATTCAAACAAAAATTCTTGAAAATGTTCATGAGTTTTGATGCATGAAATTTCATTTCATCCACTTTTCTAACTAGCTGTAATGCTGCTTGGAAAACATATTTTCCAAAACTTGACAATCATTTTTTCTGTTTTCATCTACGTGAAGTTTTGATGGTAAATAGTGAGGAAAATGCACAAAATTAAAAAAAAAAATTTTTTTGACCATCTCTTTTCCACCGTGAACTATGTGCAGCATGTTAACATGGCAATCCCTTATGATCTCAGATCTCAATCCCAGAGTATCGAAATATCACCTAAAACTCCAGAACGAGGATTATAGTCAGCAACTCCACTCCTCAGCACAATGGAAATTTCTACCATAAGTATAAGATCATTTGTGCAGGAGACAGGGCTTTCTTGGGGGCCGATCTGAGGTGATGGAACAAACACCAAGAGAGACTAAGGACCATCACAAACCTCACCACTCTCTGCTCCAAGTTCAAGGTGCACTTCTTCAACCTTTCCCTCTCAAACTCAAAAACATACATAGCATCATGGACATATTATGTTTTCTGAAAAAGCAAACTACCAAAGCACTGCACGGAACATACAATTTCCTCCCTGGGGTAAAGATAAGAGAGAAAATGAACAGCACATGACAGATATTAGTCACATTCTTTAACACAGTACTGGAAGGCTGCTTAGATACTACATTGATGAGGGTGGTAAAGAACCTAGATAGAATAAAATAGAATCCATTTCCTACTTGACATAGGTTCACATCACAAAGACTCTCACAAGCTGACAGTCTAAGCAACAAGGTCAAGGATGCAGAGATAATGAACTGTCTTCTCACACAAAAGAGATGCCCCCCCCCAGCTCAGGACTGATGCACATTAGCAACCTGGGGAAGCTCGCAATGCTGCTGCCCATGCTGTATCTATTCTGTGGATAGAGAACTACTCTTCTAAGGGGGTCATTCTGGCATCTTTCACCAGCACAACACTTACACTATTTTTAATTGCTTGGCTTGACAGCACATCTTCTTCCACAACAGTTGGGATGTCACAGAGAAGAGAGCACAAAAAAGGAAGAATAAATATACACAGCAGGTTCTGAGCAGAAATCACATCAAACAAAATACTGGCATATAGTGGCAGCTGATTCGGAAAAGGTTTCATCTCAGTTTCTTGGTTCCCTAATTAGACCATCCATACTTCCAGCCAAGAGTCTGTGTGTAAACATCACAGGTCAGATTCATCACTGGTGAAAATAAGTGAAATTTGGTTGCCATGGCATATCCTTCTGTGTTGAGAGCAGAATTCCTCTTCAAGATATGGAAACTGCAACAGCCCAATGCTAGTTTGTGTAGTTTTAAGGAGACCACCAGTGAAATGAAGAGCTGGATTGGATAGGAAAAAAAATGCAAGAAGAAACATGGTGCACATGTTTTTGACTGCTCAATAAAGTTCCATGTTCTACAGGCACCATAATAAAGTATGAAAGAGAACTCAGATGCTACTTGTACAGGATTAATTGATTTGAGTCTGATCCTGCATCTACTATTCACATGGTCCTAGCATGGACTTAAGTAGGAATTCTGGATGGACTGGCTGCAGGCCACTTTATTACTATGTAGATTGCTTGCTATACAGTCAACTTTCAGGCTGGACAAATATAGCTGGCACAGAAAGTCCCGGGTACTAGTATACCAGATAAGTGTTCTCTCGTGGACTATAACCGGCATTTAGAGGGGGGGTTAGATCATCATCTAATATATCTTTTTCATCTCTGATTTCTCTGAATGAGAAATAGGGTTTATGGTTTAGGGTTTAATAGGGTTTCTCAACCTTTGTACCTATTCAACAAAAACACAGCCTATAGTATGGGCTTCTAATAAATATGGTTTTGCTGCAACTTCTAGGCTATGTCTACACTGGCAATTGAATGACAAAACTTTTGTCTTTCAGAGGTGTTAACCTCCCCTCGAAAGACAAAAGTTTTACTGCGACAAGTGCCAGCGTGAACAGCGTGTTGTCCGCAGGAGCGCTCTCCTGTCGACAACTCAAATGCCGCTCCTTGGGGGTGGATGTTTTTTGTCTGCAGGAGAGCTAACAAACAGCGGCTACACTGCACAACTTTTAGCGGCATGGCTGTAGTGACACAGCTCTGTCGCTAAAAGCTGTGTAGTGAAGAGACAGCCTTAGAACTGAACATACTCTGTCCTTGGCTATATCTGCTAGGCAGCAGCAGATAGCTTGATCTCATCTGTAACCTGCAGGGTCCCTGTGTCCTTGGATACTGTGTCTGTTGTGTCTGGCTCTATATATTAGAGTATATGCTACCCTATGGACAGTAGAATATAAAGAAGTTCCCTTTTTTTGCATGCTTAGAGGAAGACTGAAGAAAACCAGTTTTAGCACTAATTTATGTTTTCTAAGTTTTTGCTGAATGTGTCAAAAGGTTGGGGAATCTTGTTAATAGGTTCACAGAAGTTAGAGATTAACATGACAATTCAGATCTTCAAGTCTATCTCCCCTGCAAGTACAGAATATTATCAGCAACAGAGGACTTATCCAGTATTAAACTGGCATTGCATTTGATCCAAGGTCATACTCTTGGTAAAGGGCCACCAGAATCTTTTTGTTGAACAGAGCACACTGGGAAGAAAATACATGAAAATATTTTTTTAGGATGGATTTTGTTTTAAACAAGTTAATATTTCTGAAGAGAAGTCAGGGGGGAAACACCGCAACATTAACATGTACCAACACACAATTAAGCTAAAACAAAACAGTAAGAAAAAAATAAGTAAGGAACTAGCCCAATACATTTCTGTGTGTTTCTGAGAGCCAAGTCTAAGAATAAATCCAACTGATGCTTGAGTGGGATTTTGAAAAGCATTCACTGCTGGCCTAACTCTGCTCAGATTGAAGTCAAACTTCCATTGTCTTCAAGGGGAGCAGAGTCTGGCAAATACTGGGGACTTTTGAAAATCCCACCCTTTGTCAAAAGAACTTTACACAAGTCTGGATAGAAAGATAATCTAGGGGCTGATCTTGTAGACCTCTATTCACTCAAGTACTCCTCACACAGGCAAGTCATAATTTCCATTGGCTTCTGTAGAACATATACCTTTATATGAGGAGGACTAATCACATGAGTAGGGCTGTGCCAGGACCAGACCCTTACTCTGGTTCTGATCTATTTCCCATTAAAGTAATCAGGAGTCTTTCTATTGATTTCAATGGGAACAGGATCAGGCCCTGTGTTAGATTCCTTTAGAAACAATAGATAGGGGACTTGATTTTCAGACAGTTTAGGTATGCAGTTACTGAGAATGTGTACGCGCACACACACACACGCACACACACACACTTGTAAAATTAACTATGTGCAAATACAATTATTTTATTTGCACACACATTTTGCCCAAATTATCTCTCACTTACTATTATTTTATGCTATTGTCACTACATTGACTTCATATGAATTATTTTTGATTTTCACCAGTGTAAGTGAAAGCAGAATCAATCTTCATAATTGCAACTGTCTTCCTTGGTTCTCAGAAAAAATCAGGCTGTTTATCCTCTATTTTTATTCCATTTAATAATACATTATTGATTTTGTGAACATGCTTTGAAAAGACAATCAAATTTAGTTCCTACAACCTTTGCATTTCCCTGCATTATAAAAGCCAGTACGGCTTCAGATATCAATGATGTACATTAATAAAGACATTTTAAAATATCTTCCAACTTTTACAGTCACAGACTGTGCCAGTGTGGGACTGTTATAGAGCTTTTGCTCATTGTTCAAAACAACAGTATATATTAAAGGGAAAATAAATCTTATATTTGAATACAGCCAGGGAACACTTACTGTTGGCACAAGCAGATACAAATGCCCTGATAGAGTTGTGCCAGCTTATGTCAGCAGTGAATTTAGGCCCCAATTCAGCAAAGTCCTTAAGCCTATGCTGAACTTTAAGAATGTATTTACATCCATTCCTATTCAGCCAGGGCCGCCCAGAGGATTCAGGAGGCCTGGGGCAAAGCAATTTCGGGGGCCCCTTCCATAAAAAAAAGTTGCAATACTATAGTAACATGTATTTGGAAATGTAAAAAATAACCAGTGAAATACATTCAAAAATTAATTTTTAATCATTTGAAAATACACTAAATACATTATTTAAAAATAATAAATGCTTTAATGGTATGTATACATTTGCAATTACATAATGGGCTGTTGCTGGGTGATGGTTGGTGCCAATGGGCTGTCGCTGCTTGGGGGTGGCGCTACTGTTGCCCAGGGCTGGGTGGGGAGCTGGGCTCTGGGTCGGGGGGTGCCCGGCTCAGAGGGGCTGGGCTCAGAGCTGGGGGTCAGGGCTGGGGAGGGATGGGGCCAGGGGGTGCCCGGCTCAGAGGGGCTTACCACGCCGCTTACTCCCACCTCCCCCCTCTCCCAGAGCCTCAGCGAGCCATGTCCAGGAGCTCCGGCCGCTCGGCCCGCTGGAGCTCACAGCCCCACCCCCTTGCCACACGGCTCCGAGCGTGAGGAGCTCAGGCTCTGCCCGGGCCACGCTGCTGCAGCGCTGTCCAGGGTTGCTTCTGGATGCGGCGCGCTGAGGCGCCGGGGGATGAGGGAAGGAGGAGGTGGGGGGAGCGTCCGACATTCTCGTGGGGGCCCCTGCGGGGCCCGGGGCAAATTGCCCAACTTCTCCCCCTTACCCCCGGGTGGCCCTGTATTCAGCAAAACACTTAAACACATGCTAAAAGTTAAATGACTGCCAGCTGCAATACTTACTATTCTTTTAAGTGTGGGCTGCCATAGGAACTTGTGATAAACACACACACTCTTCTGTGGACATTTAATTCAGTTTATTAACAACCGGAGAAAGTGTAGGCCAGTGTCTGTCACAAAGCTTTCCCTCGGTTTTTCTATCACTCTCTGATGTACCTCACAGGTTTCTCCAGTCCTAGGCAGGTGATTTTTTGGCTCACCAACCAAACTCTCTAATTGTGGTCCACCTCCTTTATTTTTCTGAAGAAAGGTCTGACCTTTGAAGGGTAGGGTTTAGGCTTAGGGTCCATCCCTCTCCTCAGCATATCTTATGGGCTAGCTAGCTCAGGCAGCTCCCTTCTCAGCCTGCTGGCTTCTGTGAATCCCATTCTTCGGTTGCGGACTCTCCCCATGCATTGTACAGGGAACCTAGGCACTTAACTCGAGGCAGTTTATTGCACTAGGCAGCAGGGCACCTAAATGTTACGCGTTGCAATGCTGAGTTTAAGTCCCCTTTGTGAATCTAGCCCTACGTGCCTAACTTTGGTTGACATCAGTGTGAGTTAGGTGCTTAGAAGCTCCTGAATATCTCACTAGGGGCCTAAACACTTTAATAAATCTGGCGCTAAGTCACTTTTGAAAATAGGAATTGGGTTCCTAAGTCATTTAGGTGCTTTAAAAATATTACCCTAATATATTAATACGATTAAAATTATATTAGATATAGATATAGTTAGGCTATAAAGCTGAAAGTCAATGAGGTTTTTTCCCCCCAAACAGCTTCCCTCACCACCCTCCGTTATTAGAGTTTCCTTGGCTTTCTCATGACACGAAGTGGCATTTAAAGGTCAGCAGGAGACTGAAGGCTGCTTGCCTGCAATAGCAATTTGGCTTCCTGTTCTCTGTCCACACTGGTCAATAAATTTTTTCAAAATGTCAAGTTTTTTTTTTTCCCCTTGTGGGGGCGTTACAGCCAGGCCTTTCTTCTGCAGCTCTGTGCCAAACCCCACAAATTCCAGCTACCTATTTTGTTATGCAATTTCCTCCTGAATAGTTTGTATATCAAAAACCAATTAATTAGGTTCTTTTAAGAGTTGGAACTACTAGATGTAACAGTAGCAGGAACAGCTTTTAAAAAAAAAAACCAAGCAGAGACATAAAGGAAAAATAAAAACAAAACAAAAAATATCTCTGTATGGGAGATGCACTTTTGTGTGAGCGTACTGAGAATGAATGTGAACTGAAAGACCTGGAAGGGACAGACAAATCCATCATCCCAGTGACAACGGGAGTATTTATTGTAGTGGGAAATGTAAACCCTATTAACACAAACTCACATTGATTGGCTGAATGCCACTACAGCTGATTACTAGTAACCATTTGGAATGCCAGGTAGGTTAAGTCAGAGGCTATGGTAAAAATTAAAGTTGGTTGATGCTAGGGTGACCAGATGTCCCAATTTTATAGGGACAGTCCCGATTGTTGGGTCTTTTTCTTATATAGGCTCCCATTACCCCCCACTCCCTGTCCCGATTTTTCACATTTGCTGTCTGGTCACCTTAGTGATGCTCTCCTGGAAATGATTATAAAACTCCATACATTAACATTAAATGTGACAACAAAGAAACTGAATCAATTCAAACACATGCTTCATAAACAAAGCGTAGTAGTGTGGTCTCCAGACTACCTGGAGGGACACACATACAAAAACGTATGCACTGAGACCACTGACTTTTTTTAAAGTGGGTCATCTTAAATATAGTTTGCTTTTTCTAATCACTGAAATTTCCTAATGACTTTTAACTGTGAGGTGCACATCCTACTTGCAATCAGAGGCTTAAGAGAACAACTGCATTTCTTTAACTTTTTTTCTTGATTTCCATATTATCTTACTCCACTCAACTTTGGAAAGAAAGAGTCTACCCTCCTAGTACAAAATTAACAGTACAAAGGCAACTATATAGTTTCCATAATAGTGCCAGCTATAGGCTGTAACACAGTTCATTTTATACAAACAATATCTTATTGAATACACTTGGACATCCGTGTTTTCAAGGCTTTATTTCACGGTTGTGAATTAATCCTTTGGCGATTATAAGCCAAATTCCCAGCTTCCTATGCTGTCATTTAGGTGCTAAGCTGGCAATACAATAGCTATGTTCTAAGAATTTAGTTGGTGAATACCAGAACTTGTACAACTCGAATTAGAAATGCTAGAACAGGATGCAGAGAACACACAGGGATAAGGAGGGCAGGCTCTCTTGCTAAGCTCTGCTAATTCTCCTTCCCACTGACCTAGTACATTCCTCCTCTTTTAGTTCTGGTTTGCAGAGGAGCAGAAATCAAGCATCCTAAATTTTCGTGGTTTTCTGTGATGTGCACAAAGAGTGTTATGGACCAGGCTGACATCACATTTAACTGGTGACCTGGTTGAACAGTATTTCCCAGTGTAACAGAATGGATGGACTCCTCTGCTGACCTATCATATCAATAGGTATTAAGACCATCTATCAAGCTGCTGAAGTCCTATAGGCTCTATGTGGCAGGTGCCGCTCATTAACGTGTTCTGGATATATGCAGGGTAGGAACACCCCTCATGAAGAGGGGATTCTAGAACACAGGAGGTCCTGGAAGCAAAACCTAGGGACAGTCAGTCTCAGAGAGGCAGCTTAGGTTGAGGTTTATATAGTACTATTGTGTTTGAGTCCCCAGGAAGGGAGTAAGTCTGGATTTAAACACAGGGGCTGTGTGATCTGTTAAGAGTGGGATCCTAGCCTATTCACAGAAAAATACAAAATGATGTAAATTTTTACATTTAAAAATTGTGTGTGTGTGTGTGTGTGTGTGTGTGTGTGTGTGTGTGAGTGAGAGAAGTGAGTGAGTGAGAAGCATTCATAAGTCAATCCTTCTTTTAATATATTTCTATATCCCCCCCACCCCCTTTTGGGTCCAGGACCGTACAGAAGAGACACCTTTCTCCCCCTTCCCCATACACTCTGGGAGCAGTAGGATCCAGGTGCTGCCTCCCCTTCTCCTGCCATAGTACCTTGAGTAAAAACTAGAGAGCAGCCACCCAGACTCCAGCCCCACAGGAGCAGAAGCAGCCAAAGCAGGGACCTCTGGACATTCCAGTCAAAACTGTAGAAAGTTCTCTGACTTTCTCTGTCTGGCTGACCGTCTGTTTGCCCCAAACCTCCCCCGTCACAGTCTCTGTATCTCATATCCTTTCCACACCTGCCCCTCCACCCTGTCCTCCTTAGCCCTCTTCCCTTTTCTTGCCATTTAGCAGATCCCCTCCTAAGTAAACCCACCCACATAAACAAAAACAAACAAAAAAACCTAATGAAACAAAATCATGACATGAGCATTCCGTTTGATGCCATGACACTGTTCGCTCTGCTTGTGTGTTATAAGCCTTACCCCACCTTATGTCTGTCTTGTTTATTTAGACTATAATGTGTCATTGTTCACTTGTACTGCCCCACTAGTCTGTATCCATTTGCCTTATGCTTAGACTGTAATATTTTTGGGGCAGTGACTGTCTTTTTGTTCTGTGTTTGTACAACGCTTAGCACAATGAGGTCCTGGTCCATGACTGGAGCTCCTAAGCATGACAATAATACAATATCGAACACCACAAATGAGTCTATAGATTATTCATGAAGTATCTAAAGGTTGGCTAAGTATCCAAGTATGTTAACCTTGCTTAATATTTAAGCTTCATTAGCGGGTCAAAAACAAAGTATTTCATGGAGAATACATGTTTTGACTTACAGATACAACATTTGTGAATTCATGAAAATTAAAAAAAAATCAAATACTATCACATCAACCCTAAGCCCCAATATCTAGTCATTATTCACATTTTTTCCTTCCAATATTCAACCAACACAGTCTATTATAAATTTGATCCTAAATCTCAAAAGATGAATTAATTGTTGTGGCAGCTATAAATTATATCAGAATACAGATTTATCAATTTATGGAACTGTATATGACACTCAGATACACATTCTTAGTTGTATGCATCCCCAGATAATTTATATATTTTCCAGAATTTTCTATAGGTAAGACCCTACGATTCTTCATGAGACAAAAACTAATTGAAACACTGGTTGAAAATAGAAATATATAAATGCAAAACACCAGCTGCTTTGCCCTAAATTTTAAAACTGTATATCTCTGCCTCCAAGCCCTTGGCATGTTACAATTCAATACATTTGCTCCAAGCAATCAGTCCTGTTTTAAAGTCTCACTCCTCAGATTGTTCTGAAGTCAAAACAGATCAGGGCATTTTATAAAACTTATTTTCTGTCACTAGTACCTGACAACATGCCAGTGCCAACAGTAATGAGATTTCATTCGCAAAAATCTCATCTCTATAGCAAGGAAATCTCACTGGCAGAAGAGGAAAGCAATCAGGATATCAAGGAAAACTGGGAGCAAAATCTTCTTTACTTACAGCAATGCAACGGAATAGAAGCTAAGCTTGATTTACATTTCTCTGTGTTCATATAATCTCCTGTTATTTAAGTGGCAATGTGTCCCTAACACATTTTATAGTTTAGGCAAAATATTCTATAGGAACAATTAGAACCCAGCTTTTCTTGACAGGAGGCACATATAAATCACTTGGATTCTCCGATCCCAAACTGGACATTTCAGGTCATATGTGATAGCTAAGAAATTTAGACCCTATTGAATCTTGTGAATCAGAGCTGGGTAGCTTGGTGAGATGGAAGGAAATAAATCTCCTTTAATTCAAAGGTCTTAGCATTGACAGAAAAGAAAAAAAAAGCCTTCTCAATTTAATGTAGTGAATATATAATCGCTGTTAATCCCTCTTGTGCATAATCTGCTCAGTTCCTGTCATTGTCACATAAAGGGTGAACAAAGGGTTTCTCTAAAATTGAAGGTGACTAGCCACAAAGACTAGGAACTAAAGTTGATGACGGTTCTTTACAAAACAACGATTCCCAAATCATGCGGGTAGGTTTTCCAAGAAACAAACAGCAATGTGCTGTTAACTCTTTCGATGTCAAGCCAATTAAATTTGCAGCTAGTACTCCGCACATAACACTCTGTATCTGTCTTCTTCAAGTTTCTCATTTCCCAGTAATAATAGCTTATTAAAAGTTCAAAATCTGTGAGAAGTACAATTTTTAAAAGACAAACAGAACTACACACAGGAACCTGCTATAGAATGTCTCTAGATGGGAATGTATGTGTATATATGTGTTATAAAAGCAATTGTGAATTGCGTGTGTGAATATATGAAAACACCATATTTTCTAAAATGCCATACAGCTCCAAACAACATAACATGCCACATTAAAATTGACGTGATGTACTAAGTCATAGAAATATCAATGGGCATGATGATAGCACTTGCAGAGTTCCAACGACTCCCACTAAGGCTAAGCACTTTGTACTATCAGCCTGTACGACATCACATAAATACTGACATGCTTTTTTGGATTATGAAACTCTCTAACTGTAAATATTCTCAAATTTATTTGGACTATTCTTAATTCAACATAGACAAGACAATCACAAATGCAGCATAGAAAGCTATCCTGCATTGAATATTTTCTATTCCAGTCAATAGTTTAATGTAAATTTTATTGTCTGGTGTTCTGGTAGGCTGTAAATGAAGTCTGAGTGCAAATTCCAAAATCAAACTAATTAGTGGGTGACAGTTTGGAATGCTGACAAGCGGTTAGAATTAGATTTGTTTGCATTTCATACAAGTGTGAAATGATTGATAGTATGCTACAGAAGT
This sequence comes from Chrysemys picta bellii, assembly GCF_011386835.1. NCBI lineage: Eukaryota > Metazoa > Chordata > Testudines > Emydidae > Chrysemys > Chrysemys picta. The sequence continues at coordinate 107,741,421 of NC_088792.1, forward strand.
GTGCAAAGACATTTCAATGTCTCATCTGCTGGAATGTAGTTTTTAATAGCTTGAGCTTTCAGGAAATACTAGAATCAATCTGTGTATATTGCACACTACTCTACGGTGGTGATCTAGCTACACTTTCCACCTAGACCGCTAAAAGCTTACTTTTAAGAAATATCTTTTTTGCATAACATTGTCAAAATGCTTCTGTCTATGGAAACAGAAAACTGTTGGGAGGTTTTATATTGTTTTGATGAATTTGAAACACGTATGTTAGATCAATAAAGGAATTGGGGGGAGGGGAGGAAAGGGGTACAATCACCACTCTGATATATTAAAGAAAAAAAATAAAGGAAAAAAATCCCAAACAACCCAGTGAACCACTTAAAGATTGATTTATACTCTGTGCAATGCCATATTTCTGCTCTATTTTAAATTATTTGTAGCCATTCATCTAACATCATGTATGTGCACTACAGTGTATAGTAGTGGGACTGTGCCAAAGTGATAAAAGGTCCCTGCCCTGTAAAAGAAAAAAAACCCCACCCAAAACAGAGCAGATCATATATAAAGAAGAGACTTGGGTGTTGAAACTTGAATTCTTCACACAAGTGGTGGGGGGTGGGAAGCAATTTTACAAGTTTGGAATGGGAGAGGTTGAGGGAACCTGATGTATATTAAAAGGGAGGTTATTCCAATCATATGGGGCTTTATGGCAAAAAGTTCAGAATGGGGAGTGGTCAAAGGAGATAATTAAGGTGGTGCCGATAGAAGCTGGGGCAGTACAAGAAGCAGAAGGGGATGTTGGATGAAGAGAGGGAAGAAATAAAAACAGGAGTGATGGAGAATTAGGAGGATTAAGTGTTCACTTGATATGGAAGAAGAGTGAGAGCCGCTGCAGAGATTCAAGGAGAGGAGAGGTTCTGCTGGAGGAAGAGTGATGAGAATGGGGTGAGATACATGGGATAAGGCTGCAGTCTGAAATGAGAAATAAAAGCACAGGCTAGTATCTTGGAAAGGAAGAGATGGAGTTTGGAAATTGTGAGGAGACAGGAATGGCCATATTTGGGTAGGGTCTGAATGATAGGGGAAAGGCCAAGATGGCTCCAAGGTTGCTAGTCTGAGTGGCAGGAAGGATGGCACTTTCAATGGTGACAGAGATGAGAGATGATGAACTTAAGGTGGTGACAAGTCATCTGACAAATTGTAAGTGAGAGAGGCAAAGATTCTGGATCGAACAGAATCCCTAAAAAGATTGGGGAGGGGTTGGTATTTGTGATTCACTGATGTAAAAATAACAGCTGAGTATGCAGTAATGAATGAGTTCATCCAAAGACACAGAAGAGTTCAGAGAAAGAAGAGGAGAAGGCCAGTGATGGAGTTGTAAGTGATACCAGTCAAGAGAGGTTTAGGAGATATTGGCAGAGCCCAGTTGAGAGGGGGAGCCAATCATGGAGAGGTTGAAGAAGTAGTCAGAGAGCCAAAAGGAAAACTAAGAGAAGCTCCAAAATCCAAGAAAAAGCTGATGTGGAAGAGAAAACAGTGAAATATTAACTGAGTTGAAGGCTGCAGAAAGGTCAAGAGAATGAAGATAGAGAAGAGGCCATTTAGAGTTGGCCAAGAGAAAGTCATTAGTAAATCTGGTGAGAGCAATCATAGCAGACTGAAGACAGCAAAAGCCAGATTATGTAAGACTGCAGAGAATATGGGCCTGATTCTTCTTTCACTTACAGCAGTGTAAATCAAGAATAACTCCACTGAATAGAGTTACACTGGAGTAAAACTAATGTGAGATCAGAATTGGGCTCTGTAAATGCACCTGCAGCAGTGAACATGACTTGGTGAGAATGAAAGGAAAGAGACACTCACTTAATTTCTTCTATTATTAAGCACTTATCAATCATATTACCTCCTGGAAACGGATCAGAGTTCTTTAACACACAGAATTTATCATGGCATTGAGAGTTATTTTCTGAAGCCTTGCTAACTCATTTAAATCAATAAATCAGTTTGATAGGTCCATAGAAGATGTGCATTTCCATTTTTGCCAGACATCTGGTTTTGCAATTAGAAGTGCTTTTAAAAACTAATTGGCCAGAACTCCCAGCAAGTGTACATAATTCTAGTTTACAGGAACATAGGAATTGCCATACTGGATCAGATCTGAGATGTCCTCAGTCAAGTTATGCCAGTTTACACCAGTTCACACTCTATCTCAATGTCGTTAACTTTAAAATAAACCTACTATGATACCCACAAAGCATAAGATCAATAGGGATGAGTACCAAGAAATATTATTATTAAAAATATTAGCATTAACTATTTTTTTCTTTTAAAGAACAATACATTCATGTTTTTTGGAGGCAGATGGAAGGGACTTCCACTTCAACCTAATTAAAAAAGTAGACTTTTCAATTTTGCTACATGATTTTCCTTTACGAATGCCTGGGGGAGATTTTCAAAGGCACAAAGGACAGTCAGGAAACCAGCTCCCATCAACCTTTGATAAGTGGGATCCTAACTGTCCTTTGTGCTTCTGAAAGTTTCCTGCATATTCTCTTAGCAAAAAACTACAGATGGAGACCAATGGAGAAGACCATTGGAGAACATCTTACCTGGGATCCAGGACCAGATCTTCAGCTGATATAAATCAGTATAGCTCTTCTGGGCGCTACTCCAATTTACAAAAGCTGAGGAAATGGTTCCCAGTTTCTAGTCTCATTCCCATACAAAAACTCTGTTAATTTAGAGCTAAAGTTGTGCAACAGCATTTTGCTTTTAAGTCTGTGGTAACCATGGGAGGTAAATAAAACCATGAGATTGTCAGGGCAAAATGTAAAAAAAGGGACCATTTTAAAATATTGCCTTTGCAATTAGCTAATATTTTGCTAAAAATACTATGAAAAATTCACATGCCCTCTGAACAGTTATAATGTGAAACTTGGAGACTAACTTCAATTGTTGCATTGTGTAATAGGAGGATTTTTATTCTGCTTGAAGTGCAGATCTCAAAAACAAACTTTAATTATGGAGTCACTAATGACATCTCTATAAGAAGAGGATTCTAATGTGGTGATTCAGATGAAAATAGCCTGAAACTTTATGGCTTCAATTAGTGCTTTTAAACTTTTAAAAAGTAATTAATAAATATTGTACATTGAGTTTTAACCACCTAAGGCACTTAACCCAGCCCAAAGAACTGTATCTGCACCTTTCCATGCTGAGCAAGCTACAGAAGGCTGTGGATAATGGCACTCAGCAGATCATTCTGTTCAGGTGAAAGGTCAACCTGCTTTTGAAGAAAAACACCACCACACAGGGGCAAGATCCTCAGCTGGTGAAGTTACTGGAGCGATTGCCATTTATAGCAACTAAGAATTGGCTCCAATCCAACAATAGGCAGGAGATATGAAAGAGCTGGGTGGTAGGAGATCTCTTAGGAAGAGCAGATGCAAAAGCAGCAGCATAATAGCCCAGTCTGTATGACACTGCCATTTCTGTACAACAATTATTTCATATCCCAAAGGGCTTCAAAACGATGTACGTACGACATCAGTGAGATGCAGCCAATCAGCCCACAGCATGTTGGACAACATTTTGACCAGCCACACCACAACACATGCAGTCTTTCAGAAAGTTCAACAGGACCTTTAACATTTTACAAAAAGACAAGACCTCAGTTTTTAAGGTCTTATTTCAAAGATACCTACATAACAAATCACAGGGTTCAGTTCATTTACCTCAAAAGGATGAAGGTCTAGACTAGACATCCTCAAGATTTGAATTTAGGATTCCAGGAAGTATAAAGATTTTATCCCTGATGCTTCAGCTACCAAGCTATCTTAACACTGTTAGCTAGCAGCTGTTGAGTAGTCTTTCCAGGGAAGTAGAGGCACCCACATTGATTAACATAAGAACATAAAAACAGCCATACCAGGTGAGACCAAAGGTCCATCTAGCCTAGTATCCTGTCTTCCGACAGTGACCAATGCCAGGTGCTTCAGAGGAATGACAGAACAGGCAGTCATCAAGTGATCCATCCCGTCGCCCATTCCCAGCTTTTGGCAAACAGAGGCAAGGGACACCATCGCTGCCCATCCTGGCTAATAGCCATTGATAGACCTATCCTCCAAGAATTTATCTAATTCTTTTTTGAACCATGTTATAAATCTTGGCCTTCATAACATCCCGTGGCAAAGAGTTCCACAGGTTGACTGTGCGTTGTATGAAGAAATGCATCCTTTTGTTTGTTTTAAACCTGTTGCCTATTAATTTAATTTGGTGACCCCTAGTTCTTGTGTTATGAGAAGGAGTAAATAACACTTCCTTATTTAATTTCTCCACATCAATCATGATTTTATAGACCTCTATCGTAGACCCCCTTAATCATCTCTTTTCCAAGATGAACAGTTCCAGTCTTATTAATCTCTCCTCATATGAAAGCTGTTCCATATCCCTAATCATTTTTGTTGCCCTTTTCTGTACCTTTTCCAATTCCAATATATCTTTTTTATATTTGAAACTTTTAAACCAGATTACAGGCTCTCTGGCAAAGGGATTTTCTCTGAATTATTTACTTGTGTCGTGGCTGGTACAATGGGGCCCTGAGCCCTGACTGAGCTCTTTAGGTGCTTCTACAATAGATATACATAAGAAGAACATAAACAGTTCTAGCAATGCAATATTCTGTAAAGAATACTACTTCACTGTTAGATGGACACAATACATGATCTAATAGGTTTTTCCATCTCTCATTTTAAAATACTATGATTCCTGCGGTCAGAGACCATGGCAGGTACTTCTCCTTTGGATGGAATTTTAAATTTGGATAGCAAATGTCTGTACTTAAACACTGAAGAAACTGTGATAATGTTAATTTTCATGTTTGACAATCTCACAAGAGCAAAGAAATTCAGAGTAGAGACTTCCAATCTGCCCTTATATCATCCCATTTGGCAGACAAAATAATCACTATTCTGAAACTTGCTGGTAAAGACTAGCTGAGCTGCAATAACTGAGCACATCAGGGTGAGTTAAGGGTAAAGAAGCAGATTTCCCTCCAAATGTTCTTCCTCTATTAGGATTCAACCTGATCCTCATTGTTATTTTAAAACAGCTTTCAATATTGTTTTTTTTTGTTTGTTTAAACAGTGGTATCACTCGTTGTTTATTACTTGTATTCTGGTAGAATCTAGAGGCCTCAGTCCGGGATCAATTTCCCATTGTTCTAGCCATTGTACAAACAAAAGGACGGTCCCTGCCCCAAAATAGGACATTGCTGGGTGACAAAGTACAGCTTTTCTGGAGCTCCACCTGCTTCAGTCCTCTCTCATCTCACATACACCACTGCACACCAGTCTCTCTTTCTGTATTTACTAATAGGCAGTATCTTACTGAAACCACAAAGGGCATTCCAGGTCTAAAGGTTATTATGGTCACTTTAGGACTCACAGTCCTAACCTGTGAATGCTCCACACTCATGACTCTTTTGGGCCTTGATCCTCTGTTGCCTTGCACCTCGTCAGGTCAGTTACACCCATGTAAGGTAGGCATGCAATGCTTTCAAGTCACAGTTCTCCACTCCCCATCACAGATGGTAACATTTTGCACCCACTTTTTGCGCTTGCAGTCAGAATGCTGTGCTACCTGTATTTTCAGTATTAGTCCTGGGTTTAACTGACACAAACCATGGAAGTCCATGGATCCTTGTCTATATTTGAGGACCCACTGGTGCTAGCACCACTGCATCTTAAGCATGGCAGCACTGGTGGGAATTTTCTCCTGCAGTTCCCATGTGTACGCACAGCCCTAGATAATAAAAGAAAAACTTACTCTTGCAGCAAGTTATTTTCAATCAAAGCCACTCCTTGTTTTGCCATTGTACATAACTCACCTCCCTCTGCAAGTCTCCACTTGTTTACTGTTCTTCCAATGGGAAAATCTTTGCATGTGCTTTTTAAATGATGAGAATTAATCAACCTGAGCTGTTCATCTGCGTCAATAGCACACCAACAAGGAATTAAGCCCCGAGGTTTTCAAACATGGTGGTAAGATAGCCAGAAACTGCTACGGCATTCACTGCACTGAACTGAACAGGAGGGAGCACTGGTGGTTTTCTAGAAATTCCTAGTGTAGACAATTCCTGGAAGCTCATAAAGGGCCTTAAAATCCAAAGTCCCTGAAGTTAATGGGAGCCTTTCCATCGACTTCAATGAGCTTTGTGTCGGGCCTCCAATGGCCATTGTAAATTGACTGTGCCAATGGTCCCACTGTAAGCCACTGTATATTGCCAAACCAAATACAAAATCCTAAAAGCCTAATAACTGGAAGACAAAAAGCTCTTATTCTTTTAATATACATAATCACTTCAGATTTTGCTATTTAATTCCTACCAAAGAAACACCTGGGGAAAGTGAAACATCTTTTAAAAATGGCCAACCACATTGGGCTTGATAGGCAACAGAGTTGTGTTGGGGGTAGTTTGGAACCACACCAACGGGGGAGCTCCAGGGTCTGCAGGAAGAGTGAGTGTGTTATGCTGGTCAATTCTCTGTCCACAGCCAGCTCCGCAGAGAGAGAAGTGTGTGTGTAACTATTCCTTTTGCAATGGCCTGCCCTAGAGGTGGGTGCAGGAGGGATGAGTCTCTGACCAGATGACTGGATCTTGGAGTGGCAGGGAAGAAAGGATAAGCTCCTGAACCAGTCCCCTCTTATGTACCCTTGCAAAGACCAATTACGCGAAGTATGTGGGAGGGTGGGAGAGTGTGTGTGTTGTGCTGGGAGATTTTGTGCTGATTTTACAGGTGGTGAATGAGGGGTGTGCATTGTGGTGTGAGGGGCTGTCTGTCTTTGGGGTGATTATGCTTGCTGGTTGTGTTGTTGTGTTGGGAGATTACTGATGAGTTGTATCAGTGGTGTTGTGCTATAAGATTTTGTGTTTATTTGTGTGGGTGATGGATGAAGGATGTGTGCTGCTGTGAAAGCCTAAGTGTGTTTGGGATACTTTGTGTCAAATGGATGTGGCGGTTGGGCCAAGCAATCCACCATCCGTGCAGTCAGCATACAACCAACAAAACTGTTTTATGCAAAGTAGCTGTATAATAAGGGTGGTTATTGGTTGAGTTACCTCTGGTATCACAATGGTGCAGGACTCTTGATATGGCAGAGATACCTGCCTTCCTGCAGCTGTACGCTACACAGGTGTATTTTGTAAAGTCAAATGGCTGAGAACATAAATATCGTATGTTAACAGACAGTGAATCCCAGTGATGATTGAACCTGATATTCTAAACAAAATGAGCTCTCAACCACACTTGCAGCTGTTTCCATCACTTCACACTGACTCAACTGACATTCTAGGCTTCAGAGTGACACACAGGTGACAATCCTGGAATCGTATTATATCAGTAACACTGTTATTTCTATTTTCATTGTTGAGATCACAAAAAAGGTTAAGCCTGTTCCTTTAACAAGAGAATGGGCATAGTCCTCTTTCCCTTTTTTAAGTGTGATCAACCACCTTCATTTTAATTCAACTTCGTTAAAGGAGGCCCAATTTGAGACTCTCACTGTGTCTTCATGACTGGTGAGGAAACATCTATGGTATGTTAAAAAAAAGTGGACTCAGTTGCAAGCGCACTTTTACACCCCCTCAGGGGAGTGATGAAGTATAAAGTACTCCCATCATTCCCCTGCATAAGCCACAGTATGATCATGTATGGTGTGTGGGGGGGGAAGTAAGGCTTCCCTATGGCTGAATGCATAATATGAGGTAAAAAAATCCTTCCCAGAAGAGGAAAGTGTGAAATTTTACTCACTGGAATGGCAATGAGGTAACAATCCCCATATAAGCTACAGAGAGATCTCTAGAATTAGGTTAGGCAGGTACATCTAAAAAAAGGCAGAATTTGGCCATAGGGACACATTTTTTGTAAATGGATCAAGTAATTTTGAATATTAACACATGCAAATATCTTGATCTGGATTTGACAGCTTTTACACTGATTTGCAGCTCAATGAGGTTTGTAAAATGTGATCAAATTGTGAGGAAAAACATGACCGGATACACACATGCATAATCTGGTTCTGCAGTTGTTAGAAGAAAGCAGAGGATTATCTTAAACACTGACAAAGCTGAAAACACTGAAAACTGGTGTAATCAAAACCTTTGAATCTTAACCAGTGTGGTGCTCCAGTATGTTGCTATCTGTTAATTTAATATTCAACCTGATCAAATTAGAAATCGAATATGTCAAAACCGTTAACAATCACAAGCACAATTTTTAAGAAGTGCCGGGTTTTGTCATTAGTCTAATCTGGTTGCCCATAATGACTTTTACTAATTTTTTTCCATTTGGGAACTTTTGAAAGGAGAGGTAATTTTAATTAAATACTAGTTTAAAAGGCAAGTTAATTACTTGTGCTGACTTATGTAATCGCCAGTAGTTTTAGGTTCAGTTAATATAGTCTTTCTGATCTATACCCCTTGTACCAGAACAAGGTACTTACCTAGCATTAGTTAAATTTAGATGGCACCACTATCCACTATTATTCCCCGCCCACTACTGCTTTGCTAATCTCCCATGCCAGCTGCTCATATGTTTACATTTGAAGGGCTTTCTCTGTTTGTACAGAAACAGTCTCTGCACAGTATCTCTCATCTGTAAATTTACCAGACTGAAGGCAAGAAAAGCTTGCTGCTTGATTAATAGTTGGAAATGTTTCTTACTTTCCCCCCCTCTTCCCCTTGTGTCAAATACATTGCCATTAGATTTTTACAAGGCAAGCCCTCTGTTTAATTTGTGGCCTTGATTCTGATTTCATTTATTCAATTATAAATGAAAAGTGACTCCATTGAAGTCAGTATAGTTACACCAAGTTCACACAAGTGTAAGGGAGATCAGAATCAAACCCTGTATCTGAAAGTATGTGGTGCTGCACAAAAAACTAAGGAACAATTGTTATAATTGGAGAAAAATCCTTACATTTTCATTGTTTTAAAAACATCTTGCGCAAAAACTCTCCACACACAATTTCACAGGGTGTAAGACAGGGAGAGTTGGCAAGTGGGTAGAGCAGGAGACTGGGAGTCAGGAACCTGAGTTCTATTTCTGGCTCATTATGAAACTGAGTCAGCAAGGCACTTAAGCGGGTGCTTAACTTTAAGCATATTATTGTAAGCTCTTTGAGGCAGGGATCGTCTTTCTGTTCTGTGTACAGCACCTAGCACAATGGGGTTCTGGCTCATGACTGGGGCCCCTAGGCACTAACACAATAAATAAATAAATAAATATTATATGTCAATGGGCCTACTCAGATGCTTAAAGTTAAGATGCTGTTTAAGTGCTTTCCTGGGCCAGTGCCTATGTCACTTGCCTTGACCACACCACTTTTCTTATCTCCCCTCCAGCTTCCCCACTTATAAAATGGGAATGATGCTTCCTTCCCTTCCATGACTATTGTGCAATCTGATGTTTGTGAAGTGCTTTGAGATCCTTTGCTGAAAGGTTCTATACAAGTACGAATTATTGTTACATGTGAGAAAACGTATTTCAAGAACAGAAATGAGCCTGGGTGGATCAGAATATGCTATCAAATGTGTATAGATTCACCTCCAGGCAATGTACTGTTTCCTATTTCTCCTCCCTCCTTTCACAAAATGTTGTATAGAATGTCTTCATTTAAATTAAGAATGCTAGGAATAGGAACAAAGTCCTGAATCATTTAGAAAGCTTTAGTCATTGACTCTGCTCTGTGAGGGCAAGGCCAGAGTTAGGTTTGCAGGTACAAGAAAAACAAAATCTAGTTTGGTGATGGTCAAGAAACTAAGAAAATATTGTCAAATGGCTACTTAGGCTGGGAGCTACCTTATGCTAGAAAGTCCAGTCTCACACCGAGGTACAAGGGAGGTATTCACATAATTCTCATTAACGTCACACTGCCCTTGATCCATGTGAACAACTCCCACTGATGTCAAAGGCAGGATTGAAGATAGTATATGGCCCAGTCAGAGTTACGTAACTCCCCTGTGCATCAAAGAGAGAACACAGCTCTAAGGCTCAATTGGACAAACATTTCTTCCTCCTGCAAAGTGAAATACATTGTGTCCTGTCAGAAAATCCTCTCTCCTCTGCCATGTGTTTGCTGAAACACATAATTTCACACATTACCAAGTAGCTCAATGCTACCAATGAACAGTGTGAAATTTATGCCCAAATCATGAGATCATCTTATGTAAAATATATAAGTTATTGCTCTCTAATAATTTTAGTGAAATTGAGTCTGCGCTATCCATGCAAGTATTTGGAAAACAACCAAATGGCATTTTTGCTCAAGCTTCATTATGCTATAGCAATTTGGATGGAAAAGAATTCCTATAATCAGCAAAGGCAAAAAACTGTATTTTATCTAAATTCTGTATACTCATAATTATATTCAGGGTGCTGGAACAACTTGTATACTGGGGGTGCTGAGAGTCATTGAACCAAACTGTAACCCTGCATATGATGGAAACCACTTCAAGACAGGAGGTGCGGCAGCACCCCCAGCACCCCTAGTTCTAGCACCTATGATTATTTTACACTAATATAATAAACATGTGGCTATGACTCAGAGTCTTCTGCTCCAAAGATACAGGCCCTTATCACTTGAAGAAAAGGAGACTCTCCACTGCATGTTAGCAATATATGGCCTATGACACACAATTAAACAGTTCTCACTACATACAGTAAAGGGCAGTAACACACATACACTCAAGTTTGTTTATTACCAGTAGTAATATTTGGGAACTTTAAGCCTTAAAAGGAAAAGTTTAGATAGCCAAATATCTTACATACACAGAAATATGAGAAATCTTTTTTAATGAAACTATACATATATATTAAATAGTAGAAACTCAATCACAAACCCTGACCCTAAGGTACACTTGTCTTTAAAGGTGTTATTTCCAACTCCCCTATACTTTTGCCAATTGCACTGAGCACTGTGTCCTGAATTAATTATAAGCAAATGTGAATTACAAGCCTATTATGCCATTAAGGGGTTTCTGGCACTGTCATATACCAAAGAAGCAGCGCTTGAATAGATTGAGATGGCACCAGAAACTATCAAATGGAATTAATCGCTTTGTCTTTCTGTTTTTTTTTTAATAAAATATATAATAGTCAGACATACAAATTAAGCCAAAAAGCATGGGCCTGATTTGCTGTTGCTTTACTTCAGCTTTGCACTGACTCAACGTCACTGATTTCAGTGAAAAGGTGGAACAATGTAATAGTGAATCAGAAACTTAGTCTTTTCCATTCCCCTTCCCTCCTTTCTCCTCTTCTTCACCTGAAAATGCCACTGCAGGGTCTTTTCTTTAAAATGACTTTAATTAAAAATCACTGCAGGAGCAGCTTTTGCTGAAATGCTTTTGGAACAGCAACAACTAAATGGAAAGACATTAAACCTCCTAGTGTCCAGAGGCAATCTGGCATTCCATCCATAAATTACAAGTCAGGGAACAATGAACAGGTGGACTCAGAGTCTACTGTGTAGGAAAGCAATGCACAGCATTGCTAAACTCTCATGATTTTATCCCGAGCATTGCAGTATTTGATGTTTTACTTAAAGAGCCAGCTCCTGGAGGCAAATTATTATAAAGGAATCTGACCTGTCATTTAAAAAAAAAGCTTCAAGCCGCCATGATTGCAAAGAAAAGCTTGAAAATGTGACCTGAATGTACCATAAACGCTCAAAAATCAGAAGATAAAACAAAAAGAACCTCTACGTTATTGTTTTTAAATCTCATGGTTCTTTAGCCATTCTTGTGATTTCTGGGGCAGGGCAGACAAATTATTTTTGAAGGCTTGGGGGTTGGCAACACTGTGTTATAGACAGGGCTGATTGTACCGCCTGCTACTAAGTTTGCTGTACACTTCCCAAAATAAAACCCTGTTTTCAGTCACTTATAAACTGTGTGAAACAAATTGTTTGGGTTGAAGTTTGCCATGCTGGGTGTCTGTCAGGCTGAATTATTTTGGAAAATTTCAGTCAAAACAATTCAGCTGATTCTGAGAATGAGGCCAGGGAAAAATATGTTGTTTTGCCCATGTTAAAAGAATTCTTTGAAAAGCTCTAGCACCCCCATGTTTTGGAGCAAGGACTTAAAGTAGCAGATGGGTGGCCTTTTGTCAGCGATGTGCCTTTTGCTGTCCCCGTGAAAATCCACCTAAATTTGGCCAAATTACAAACCTTTGAAAAACCACAGTTTGCACATGCTCAGCAGAGACGTTTAGATTTCAGCAGCTAAGTTCCCAGATGATTCCATGAGTACTGGGCGTGCTCCAGTCTGGGGCTGGGCAGCCCCTTCCCTGTAACTGCAGCTGTTGTGGGCTGTGTATTGTTTGGGTGTCTGGGCACCTGAAATGACAGAAGGGAGACCGCCTCTTCTGTACTCTCAAGGACCCTCCTGTTGGGCCCAGGAAGCCTGGAGGAGAAAGCTGCATGATTCAGCTGTAGAGGGCACAACAGCAGGACTTGCAGGGGGCTGGGACACAAAACAGAGTGTGTGGGGGGAAAAGACTGGGAGATGACGGCACAATTGGCTATCTGCCCTGAGTAAGATCCCACCTGAAATCTGAGTTAGGTAATTGGGCAGTTAGCCCATTCTGCTGCTCACACCACCACGGCCACATTTCTATTTTTGGCACACTACCTCAATCCGAGCTAGAGCTGATACGTCTAACCAAGATGGAAATTATACCTCCAGCTCCAGTGTAAACATACTCTTAGTCCTGAAAAACCCAGAAACTAGGCTACATGTGCTTGAGCTCCACCTACTGGCACCTTATCTGTTAATTAGCTAACTATATACAGACACTCATAACATTAGCAAAAAGAACAGGAGTACTTGTGGCACCTTAGAGACTAACAAATTTATTAAGCCTAACTTGATGGGCTTGAATAGAGACTGGGAATGGCTGAGCCATTACACACATTGAATCTGTTTCCCCATGTTAAGTATTTTCACACCTCTTGTCAAACTGTCTGTAATGGGCTATCTTGATTATCACTACAAAAGTTTTTTCTCTTAATTAATTAGCCTCTTAGAGTTCGTAGGACAACTCCCACCTTTTCATGTTCTCTGTATGTGTATATATATCTCCTTACTATATGTTCCATTCTATGCATCCGATGAAGTGGGCAGTAGTAGTAGTTAGTGTCTAAGGCCGTGGCTAAATTCGAAACTTCAAAGCTCTGCCGCGGGAGCGCTCCCACAGCAGCGCTTTGAAGTGCGAGGGGTTTAGTTTATAGCACTGGGCAGCGCTGGGGCACTGTTTACACTGGCGCTTTACAGCGCTGTAACTTGCTGCGCTCAGGGGTGTGTTTTTTCACACCCCTGAGCGAGAAAGTTGCAGCACTGTAAAGTGCCAGTGTAGCCATAGCCCAGGGTGCCTCAAGTACTCCTCTTCTTTTTGTGGATACAGACTAAGACGGCTGCTACTCTGAAACCTGTCATAACATTAGGTAAATGGGGACATCTCCCATCTCCGGCAGCTTTTGGAGAACATTTTCTGCCTCTTCTGCTGCCTGTTAGACAAACTCCCTTAAAGAAAACTTGTGTGTGTGGGGAGGGGGAGAATTTAAAGTGAATGGGAGGGTCAGAAATTGCAAAAATAAAAACAAAAAGTGTAAACAGAAACAAACAATTATTTACAACATGGTCACCATTATTACTGCGAGAGCTTTGCTACTGGCTGAAACAGTCACATCTCCTAGTGAAGGACAACAGAACCCTTAGCGCAGTTTACAGAAGTTGCAGCATATTAAGAGCAAAACATATTTTTAAAAGGTTGGCAGATGTTCTGGAATTTCTTGTTTATAGGAAAAACTTCCGTCCCTTGAGTTTAAAAGGGGACCACTAATGCTTACCAATGTCCACAAACTGTGGCATTAGCTATTAAATACCAGTATTGGTTACTTTTCAAACACCAGTGCAATAGTTTTCCACTACAAATCAACCCTACTTCGTATTTTAGAGTTGTACTGTGCTGTAATGTACGAATATTGATATAAACTCATACAAATACACAATAATAGACTGGCACATATAAAACATGGTAATGCACATTAATAACACTATGGGTTTGATTTTCAGATTGGACTCAAGCTGACCTCACTTTTTGCGCCTGTGAGTTCATATGAGAGGATGTCGTTTGTCATTTTAGACACAGAACTATCAGACTGTGCATCATAATGATATTGCAAGGTGTGACAGTGAGCGGATCAAGAGTGACTACAGGGCTCTGGGAGTACGGGTGAAGGAGTTTGGAGCGCAGGTGGTATTCTCTTCCATCCTTCCTGTCAATGGTAGGGGCCCGGGTAGAGACAGGTGCATCGTGGAGGTGAATGCTTGGCTGCGAAGATGGTGTCGCCAGGAGGGCTTTGGCTTCCTCGACCACGGGATGCTATTCGAGGAAGGACTGCTAGTCAGAGATGGTGTTCACCTTTCGAGGAGGGGAAAGACCCTATTTGGACACAGACTGGCTAACCTAGTGAGGAGGGCTTTAAACTAGGTTCGACAGTGACAGGTGAGCAAAGCCCACAGGTAAGTGGAGAACATGGAGACCTGGGAGATGGGTTGGAAATAGGAGGAAGCGTGGGCTATAATGGCAGACAGAAAGGAGGGTCAGAGCAAAACTGGGAGGCAAGATCAAATCAGGATCTTAGATGCCTAAATACAAATGTGAGAAGTATGGGTAATAAGCAAGAAGAACTGGAAGTGCTAATAAATAAGTACAACTATGACATTGTTGGCATCACCAAAACTTGGTGGGATAATACACATGATTGGAATGTTGGTGTGGATGGGTACAGCTTGCTCAGGAAGGATAGACGGGGGAAAGGGAGGAGGTGTTGCCTTGTATATTAAAAATGTACACACTTGGACTGAGGTGGAGATGGACATAGGAGACGGAAGTGTTGAGAATCTCTGGGTTAGGCTAAAAGGGGTAAAAAGCAAGGGTGATGTCATGCTAGGGGTCTACTACAGGCCACCTAACCAGGTGGAAGAGGTGGATGAGGCTTTTTTTAAACAACTAACAAAATCATCCAAAGCCCAAGATCTGGTGGTGATGGGGGACTTCAACTATCCAGATATATGTTGGGAAAATAACACAGTGGGGCATAGACTATCCAATAAGTTCTTGGACTGCATTGCAGACAACTTTTTATTTCAGAAGGTTGAAAAAGCTACTGGGGGGAAGCTGTTCTAGACTTGATTTTAACAAATAGGGAGGAACTCGTTGAAAATTGGAAAGTAGCTTGGGTGAAAGTGATCATGAAATCATAGAGTTCACAATTCTAAGGAAGGGTAGAAAGGAGTACAGCAAAATAGAGACGATGGATTTCAAGAAGGCGGATTTTCTTAAGCTCAGAGATCTGAAAGGTAAGGTCCCATGGGAATCAAGACTGAGGGGAAAAACGACTGAGGAGAGTTGGCAATTTTTCAAAGGGACACTATTAAGGGCCCAAAAGCAAGCTATTCCGCTGGGTAGGAAAGATAGAAACTGTGGCAAAAGACCACCTTGGCTTAACCACGAGATCTTGCATGATCTAAAAAATAAAAAGGAGACATATAAAAATGGAAACTAGGACTAATTACAAAGGATGAATATAGGCAAACAGCACAGGAATGCAGGGGCAAGATTAGAAAGGCAAAGGCATAAAATGAGCTCAAACTAGCTACGGGAATGAAGGGAAACAAGAAGACTTTTTATCAATACATCAGAAGCAAGAGGAAGACCAAAGACAGGGTAGGCCCACTGCTCAGTGAGGAGGGAGAAACAGTAACAGGAAACTTGGAAATGGCAGAGATGCTTAATGACTTCTTTGTTTCGGACATCACCGAGAAGTCTGAAGGAATGCCTAACATAGTGAATGCTAATGGGAAGGGGGTAGGTTTAGCAGATAAAATAAAAAAAGAACAAGTTAAAAATCACTTAGAAAAGTTAGATGCCTGCAAGTCACCAGGGCCTGATGAAATGCATCCTAGAATACTCAAGGAGCTAACAGAGGAGCCTCTAGCTATTATCTTTGGAAAATCATGGGAGACAGGAGAGATTCCATAAGGCTGGAAAAGGGCAAACATAGTGCCCATCTACAAAAAGGGAAATAAAAACAACCCAGGAAACTACAGACCAGTTAGTTTGACTTCCGTGCCAGGGACGATAATGGATCAAGTAATTAAGGAAATCATCTGCAAACACTTGGAAGGTGGTAAGGTGATAGGGAACAGCCAGCATGGATTTGTAAAGAACAAATCATGTCAAACTAATCTGATAGCTTTCTTTGATAGGATAATGAGTCTTGTGGATAAGGGAGAAGCGGTGGATGTGGTATACCTAGACTTTAGTAAGGCATTTGATACGGTCTTGTATGATATTCTTATAGATAAACTAGGCAAATACAACTTAGATGGGGCTACTATAAGATGGGTGCATAACGGGCTGGATAACCGTACTCAGAGAGTAGTTATTAATGGTTCCCAATCCTGCTGGAAAGGTATAACGAGGGGGGTTCTGCAGGGGTCTGTTTTGGGACCGTCTCTGTTCAATATCGTCATCAACGACTTAGATATTGGCATAGAAAGTACGCTTATTAAGTTTGCAGATGATACCAAACTGGGAGGGATTGCAACTGCTTTGGAGGATAGGGTCAAAATTCAAAATGATCTGGACAAATTGGAGAAATGGTCTGAGGTAAACAGGATGAAGTTTAATAAAGACAAATGCAAAGTGCTCCACTTAGGAAGGAACAATCAGTTTCACACATACAGAATGGGAAGAGACTGTCTAGGAAGGAGTATGGCAGAAAGGGATCTAGGGGTTATAGTGGACCACAAGCTAAATATGAGTCAACAGTGTGATGCTGTTGCAAAAAAAGCAAACATGATTCTGGGATGCATTAACAGGTATGTTGTGAGCAAGACACGAGAAGTCATTCTTCTGCTCTACTCTGCTCTGGTTAGGCCTCAGCTGGAGTATTGTGTCCAGTTCTGGGCACCGCATTTCAAGAAAGATGTGGAGAAATTGGAGAGGGTCCAGAGAAGAGCAACAAGAATGATTAAAGGTCTTGAGAACATGACCTATGAAGGAAGGCTGAAAGAATTGGGTTTGTTTAGTTTGGAAAAGAGAAGACTGAGTGGATACATGATAGCAGTTTTCAGGTATCTAAAAGGGTGTCATAAGGAGGTGGGAGAAAACTTGTTCATCTTAGCCTCTAAGGATAGAACAAGAAGCAATGGGTTTAGACTGCAACAAGGGAGGTTTAGGTTGGACATTAGGAAAAAGTTCCTAACTGTCAGGGTGGTTAAACATTGGAATAAACTGCCTAGGGAGGTTGTGAAATCTCCATCTCTGGAGATATTTAAGAGTAGGTTAGATAAATGTCTATTAGGGATGGTCTAAACAGTATTTGGTCCTGCCATGAGGGCAGAGGACTGAACTCGATGACCTCTCGAGGTCCCTTTCACAGTCTTATGAATAGCAAGATTAGTTGGCTCAAATTATTCACAATGGCTAACTTCAGGCATACAAAGGAAGGCCAGATTTTAAAAAGCTTGCTCTGTATGTGCTGAAGGAAATCTCTGAACATTATTCCTCTGAAATCATCTTCCTAAACCACAGAAACCTTGTGTGATAAGATTTTGTGCTGAAGTTTCAAAACCTCTGACAAAATGCCTGGCTGTGCTTTTATTAAGTATTTTTTTCCAAACTGATTTATAACATAAACAAATTCCACATTAGAGATATATGTGATTCAGCACTTGGGATACGTTGCTGCCTTGTGATTTATGAAACTATTAGGACCCTCCAAAATAAACATAACTAATTTTAGCTCTTGCTGGTAGGAGTATCAGGTTTCATTTAGATTAGCTGTTCTTTGGAGGATAGTGACACCATGTGGCAAAAATTACTCTATACACGTACTCCCATTTCTTGCAGGCTGTTCTAAATTCCAACTTAAAGACAATAATCCTTCTGAATAGAGCAGTGGCTCTCAACCTTTCCAGACTACTGTACCCCTTTCAGGAGTCTGATTTGTCTTGCGTACCCCCAAGTTTCACCTCACTTAAAAACTACTTGCTTACAAAATCAGACATAAAAACACAGAAGTGTCACAGTACACTATTACTGAAAAATTGCTTGCTTTCTCATTTTTACCATATAATCATGAAATAAATCAAATGGAATATAAATATTGTACTTACATTTCAATATATAGTATACAGAGCAGTATAAATAAAGCATTGTCTGTATGAAATTTTAGTTTCTACGGACTTTGCTAGTGCTTTTTATGTAGCCTTTTGTAAAACTAGACAAATATCTGGATGAGTTGATGTACCCCCTGGAAAATCCGCCAGGGGTATGCATACCCCTGGTTGAGAACCACTGGAATAGAAAGAAAAGTATAACAAACTGTTCCAAATGTGCTGTGACTTCTGACTACCATGTTTGTTTGCATGTAAATACATACTCTCTCTCTCTCTCTCTATATATATATATATATTCACACACACACACACACACACACACACACACACACTTTTCAGTAATTTGTTCACTTTACAAAACATCATATTAGGTCTATGCATGTCTGTTTTTTAGTTCTGCACAGAGCTGACAGATCCAGCTCACAAAGAGGAAAATTAAGGAAGATATTTTTGTTTCATTTAGAATATTTACTTCATTATAAAAGTAAAAGATTGTATAGGAATAAAGCCTTATGTGTTTGATGGGTGCTGTAGACCACTAAGAAAAATTCTCTTTTCTTACTTTGTATACATTCTGTATCTCTGTGGGATTACACTTTCCTCCTACCTTTATCTCCCCTTATTTTTACTGATGCCAGCAACACATGTCCTTTCTCCTTTATTTTGTCTGATTCCCCCCATTGGTTTAAAAGAGAATTTTCCCTTATCCTGTCAATGACTACCTACTTGGTGGTGGTATTAATGGCTCCAAACAAATTTGTATAAACATGGCACTGAATACTGTTTGACTGCTAAAATGAATATACAACCATAGGAGTCGACTCCAGGGGTGCTCTGGGGCTGGAGCACCCATGGGGAAAAATTGGTGGGTGCTCTGCACCCCCCGGCAGCTCCCCGCCCCAGCTCACCTCTGCCTCTGCTCTGCCTCCTCCCCTGAGCGCGCCGCGTGCCCGCTTTTCCCGCCAGCTCCCAGCGCTTGCGCCACGAAACAGGAGTTGGGGCGGGAACTTTGGGGAAGGGGTTGGAATGGGGGCAGGGCAGGGGTGGGGAAAGGGTGGAGTTGGTTCAATTCCCCATCTGTAAAATGGGGATAATTGTACTTCTCTACTTCACAGGAGTATTCTGAGGATCAGCACATTAAAGAGTCTGAGGTGCTCAGATACTATGGTAATGGGGGCCATATGAGTATTGTAGATAGAGCTCTGCTGTTCAAAGGGCATTGACCAGGAGCTTCCAAAACCCTCTTTTCCACTCACCCCTCAAAGGCATGACATTGCAATGACCTTTTCTTTGGCAGCCAATGCTGAACAAAGCTCCCTCATGGGCCCACCATTGCTTTTCCTTGTGCCACCCAGAAGGGAATCTCTGAAGAGTCAGGGAAGATATTCTCTCCTTGCAGATCCAGAGCATATACCAGCTTGCCTTTGCTCTGTCACCTGCTCACCCTGGTGGCTCGGCACCAAATTTGAAACCCATGCTCTGGGGCAATGCAAAATGCTTTGAGGATGACACAGAATTGCAAAAAGCAACAGACAGTCCTGTGGCACCTTTAAGACTAACAGATGTATTGGAGCATAAGCTTTCGTGGGTGAATGCCCACTTCGTCGGATGCATGTGGGCATTCCCCCATGAAAGCTTATGCTCCAATACATCTGTTAGTCTTAAAGGTGCCACAGGACTCTCTGTTGCTTTTTACAGATCCAGACTAACACGGCTACCCCTCTGATACTTGACAGAATTGCCAATAACTCTGAAGGGAGTCTTAAAGGGAATTATAGTAGAGGAAACACCTAACAGAGGACATTCTGAGAAAATTAATATCTTCCATTTATAACACTTCTCAGCCTACAGGATCCCAAAATATCTTTCTAATTTAGGGCTGACCCTGATGTTCTCACTCATATCAACTAGTATTTTACTTCAATGGGACCATTAGTGGAGTAAGCTGCTATTCAATATGATAAGGGTTTTAGCGTCTGGCCCATAAGGAGCTATATATATATGATAATTTCACTGACTACTGAAATGCATCCACCTCTGTGTTGTGGCAGAGCAGCTGTTCTACAAGGCAAGACTACATGAGAAACTGGGACTTGAAATGAAGAGCAACACTGTATCTAATGAAAAATGCAAAAATTTAGATAGGTAGGTAGGTAGGTAAATAGGTAGATTGTAATTGGCTGAGCTGGAATTTGGCTACGACACCAGAATTAATATCCTTATTCTTAAACAAAAAGAGTGTAATGGAATCCTTAATGCAAGTGATCATGAGCTTGGTTTTATGTCACATCTGAATGATGATGCTTACTCAGTGCCATGGTGGGGTGGACACTGACTCACAGGGAAAAGTGTCATGTATGGAGTCATTAACTCCACCTTCTTAAGCACCTAGCAGTTCCTCTCCAATGTATTGATCTGGAGTGGCCCTTCTTACATCTGCAGGTCACAAATAATACCAACTATGCTCAACTATTATTCTTTACAAATAGTAATTAAAATAATTAGTAAGCATAAAATAAAAGGCAAGCTATACTTAAGAGGACTTTCACAATGTTTAGAAACCAAATCTTATTTCTTCCTAAATGTGTGTATTATCAGAGCCCACGGCCTCTTAGTTCTGCCAGCCTGTATCTTTCATAAATCATTCATTTGAAAGGAGAGTAATTTAAAAAGAGTAAAGAAACCAGTTTGTGGTCATATATACTTTAGCAGACCTATATATATCTAATCTCAACTATCCCAAGACTAGATTTAGTTTTCTATCAGATGTCTGGTGTTACATACTATGCAATGATTGAGTTAGAAAGAAATGTATTATTGGAATCTAGAGTTTAAAAGCTACAATAAAACAGTTTTTATTATTATTAATATTAATACATATTAATTAAGTCCCATTCCCATCAAGTATATACCTGAAAAATGATGAGTGACTAGCAAGAACACAAAATAGAAAAAATATAAACAAAAATGCAATGTGGTCCAATACACATCAGCTCTAGGGTTTAAACATGTTGATAGCTAATTCTGTCTCCTTTACATAAAAAAAATAAATACCTACAGTTCTCTGATGTTGAATGTTCATAGATATTATGGTCAGAGGGATCATTTTAATCTCTAGTTTGACCTGCTTCGTAACACAGGCTGTACAGTTTCACTAAATAGTTCCTGCGTCAAGCCCTGGCTGCAGGGCCGGCTCCAGGGTTTTGGCCGCCCCAAGCAGCCACACACACACACACACACACAAAAAAGCCGCGATCGCGATCTGCGGCGGCAATTCGGCGGAAGGTCCTTCGCTCCTAGCGGGAGTGAGGGACCGTCCGCCGAATTGCCGCCGAATAGCTGGACCTGCCGCCCCTGTCCGGAGTGGCCGCCCCAAGCAACAGCTTGCCAAGCTGGTGCCTGGAGCCGGCCCTGCCTGGCTGAGCTACAGCATACCTTTTAGAAAAACATCCAATCTCTATTTAAAGATATCAATTTATGGAGAATCCACCACAACCCTAAATAACTTGTTCCAATGATTAATTACCTTTAGTATAAAACATTTGCACTCTATTTCTAGTGCGAATTGTTCTCGCTTCAGCCTCCAGCAATCAGATTTTGTTATGACTTTGTGCTAGATTAAAAAGCCCCTTACTATTAGAAATATTCTCTCCATGTAAGGCCATGTAGACCATGGTAAAGTCATTTTGTAACCTTCTCTTTGTCAAGTTGAGTCGTTTGAGTTTCTTTAGGCTATAATGCCAGGTCTTCAGCAGGTAAAAAGATGTGTTCTTTACTTGTGTTAGCTTTCAAGTGGTGACACCCTAAAGAAGACGAGAGAGTTTGTAGTTTTCATACATGAACAATTTGAGTTAAAGGGTATACCGCAATCTGCTAACTCATGTTAAAACTACAAACTGCCTTGTCTCCGCTAGGATTTTACCTTGTTTTAGTTATCACCTTTTTTACCTAGTGAAGGCACACCGTAAAAGGCATGTTTCCAGACCACAAGTTATTGCAGCTCTTTTCTGAAGTTTTTCCCACTGGTTTCAGATACATGCGTTTGGATGGAGATGCAATACTGCTGAGCAGACTACTTACACTTCTCATTATATGAATTTTCTGAGGAACAACTCGCATACTTATATTTTAAGCATGTGCATAAATTTTATCAGGATGCGAAGTAACATAGAAAGCTAGCTGCAAATGCGTGAAGCAGTGAACAATACCCACATTGTACTTGAAGATTAATTGCTCTTTGGAGGAAAAAAAATAAAGGATTAATCACTTGACCTAAAAACGTTCCAGTTATTGAACATTGGCACATTACCTCTGATTTTAAGATTTGTTTGTACCTGAAGTTATATTGTTGTGATTTTAAAAGAAATAGTTAGTGTTTGGGGTAATTTTTAAAACTGTTCTTTTCTTCCAGTGTCATAAAGTGTGATTCAATCAGTCACACCCCATACAAAAAGAAACGTAAGCATGTAGGCCCAGGGATAGCACAAAGTGTAAATGAAGGAACTCTGGCTATGTCTTATTGCAAAAAAGTGTGGTTTATAGTCAGATAGTTGTCTCAATGTAAAATCCTTGTGTAGACAAGGCACAGATAGGTGTTATCCAGATGTTGCTAGTTGAAGTCAACTCTATACCTCTTATCAGGGGTGTACTTTGACTAGTTACATCCATATAAAAACCATCTTTGCCTCCACTAGGTCTTTACATACCCTTTTTGAAGTGAAAATATGGCCTATACCCCACCTATCCTGTAACACCATCATTGCCTTTTCTGTCCCTGCCCCTGTAATTGAGAAAATTCTCTCTGGACTTATTGAACTACAGTTTTCAAATCTATCATCCACCCACTCCTGCCATATGTGCTCCATCCATTGCTCCTGTCTTGGCCTCTTTTTCACGACTGTCCCCATTTCAAAATTGCTCTATCATTTGTTCTGCCTCAATGATCTGACATTTTCTTCCCACCCCTTCCTCTTAGCCAATGAGCTGCACAGTTTCAGCCTGAGCATCACCTCCCCAGACACTCCTTCCTGTCTCACTAAGGGGCTGTGAGAGCTCAGCCTCATGTTTCAGTCATCTGAGATGTCATCAATATGGTCTTGTAAAGATTTTGAAAAGTCCTCCAACAAAAAGGTAATTATTGTGATTAATAATTAGTTCATAGATTATAAGGCCAAAAGAGACAACAGTGAGCATCTAGTCTGATATCTGGTATAATCAGTTAGCGTCTAGGTTCTCCAACTATCTTGCCACAGTCATCTATCAGAAAGAGCACCTGATATTTCTAATGTTAAAAACAAAAGCAAAATATCATTTATAAAAAGTATTTGGAGCCACACTGATGCACCAAAAAGGAGTGCACCAGGCCACAAATGAAACTTATTATTTGTACTCAGTTCAGCATTACAGTCCTTGGGTAAAATCCTGGCTACACTGAAGTCATTGAGAGTTTTATTTGAAGACACCGTGTTGCATTTTAGGTGGTCAGAAAAGCCTGAACTGTATGTTAAGACATCCAAGTATTGGGGCAACCACACTATAAAGCTCACTACTGCTACTTTTTTTAGTCAAGCAGCTGGAATAGCGTCTGCTGATCTGAACAGTCTAAGGAGGCAGAAGCAGCAAGAGCATCTATAAGCCATGTTAGTACTTACATCCAAGCTCCTTTCACTAGCAGTTGTAGAACTAAAACCATCCTCATCCCCATAGTTACCGTCCAGCCTCAAACGATCTTCTGTCTGCAATACAAACAAGCAGCCTATACCAACATGGGAAAACAAACAAAACAAGGCGTAACTGTGCCAAATTAAAGCACCAAATCTGGGCAAGACCAGGACATTCAACTAGCACAGCTGCATTGGACTTCTTTTTTTTAAAGAAATATTGACTAGTTTGCAAGATCTCCCTAGTATAGCCAAGACCAGAGAAACATATGAACAGAGAAACCTAGGAACAGCAGAAAAAACAAACAAATGCAGGAATTATTCAGCACGATGAAAGAAAAGATGAGCTCGTAGAAAATGGATACTGAAGAACAAGGATCACATTGCCACTGATTCTCCTGGGTGCACAGGGGAAGGGGCGCATGCAAGGGACAAGCACAACATCTGTCTCTGTGAGTAGGTACTACTCATCTTTGCTGATTCCAATGAGCAGACTGGCCAAGAGAGGGGTGGGGAGAAACTGAGCTGTGGCCCTGCAACCCCTTCACAATAGCCTGCAGAGTAGAGCAATAAGCAGCCCTATGGTCCCTGTAGGGCCGGTGCAGCTGCGTTTGGCTCCCTTATGCAGGGCTTTGTGCAAAGCATACAATCTAGCCCTAAATGTAAAGTGTGTGCAAATCAGAATGAATCTAAATACTTGGGAAGCAGAAAATCAAGCAGCGAATAAAGTCTTGAATGGAATCTTGAGAATGGAAGGCAAGAGAATTGTGACTTGAGAAAGACCACTGTAAAAGGATAGAAATTGCTTATCTTCAGTGTTAGCAACAGGTAAGAACTGTTAATTGGATTTTTAAAATATATTTTTCATGCTTTATTTATAAAGTGTCTGGTTTCTCAGACTGTGTGTAGCCAGTG
The DNA here is from genome assembly GCF_011386835.1 of Chrysemys picta bellii. Classification (NCBI taxonomy): domain Eukaryota; kingdom Metazoa; phylum Chordata; order Testudines; family Emydidae; genus Chrysemys; species Chrysemys picta. The sequence continues at coordinate 107,766,237 of NC_088792.1, forward strand.
ACCCAGGTAGTGAAGACAAGAATCAGGACCGGGATTCCTTTAAGCTCCTTTGAAAATCACAGCCAAGAATGTGTTTTTCTTTTGTCCCTAGTTTATGAACACTAGAGAGAGAAAGGAGTTTGGAATCCTGCATAGCTCATGAATAACCTCATCCCCATCCCCACTGGATGTCATAAAACCAAGATTGTAATCATAGAAATGTTGCAAGTCAAACCTGAGGAGAACCAAGTGGAATACCAAGAGCACACAATTCACAGCAGAGATTTTTTTTTAAAGTAAAAATTATATGCATAGTAATATATTATAAACAAGCCATCCAGAGGAAGGATGGTCCTGCAGTTAAGTCATTGGACCTCCCCCTGGGTTCAGTTCCCTAGTTTGTTATATACTTTCTGCTGGGCAAGTCTTCTTGGTGCTTTAGTTCTTTACCTGTAAAGTAGGGATAATTTTCTCATAGAGGATAGCAACACTTGCTTGACCTGCTTCCCATCCCTTAAAACTACCAATTTGCAGGTGTAACCAATAAGAATTTTCAGATGGATCCAGAAGCTCAACTCAGGACAGATTTTCAAAAGCGGTCAGCATCCAGCAGTTCCCATTGTTCTCAATGGAGCTACCGGCTGCTAAACTCTTACAAATATCTAACCCCAACTGTGGTTGCTGAAAACTTCTGACAGCCTAATTGAGCATTTTAGAAAATCTGACCCTAGGACACTGGCCGGGTTTAAGCGAAATACCAGTGAAGTACAAGCACATATTTCTTAGTAGTAGTTAATCAAATATATTTATGAACTTCAGAGTTTACTGCTCCTGCCTTAGGACCAATTGAGACTTTGGGCTATAGAAACATGAAACAAAGTATTCCTTTTCTACCCTGGTATTATACAGGGGTGAACTTTATAGTACTTTATTATCCCATTCAATTGGGAGTGAACACTGTATCCAAGGTTACCAAAAGTTTCAGTTATAACCTGGTGTTTTCACACGTTCCCGACTTTCTGAAAAATTCACCTGCAAGTTTCCTGCATAGTCCCTGTGACCAAGTGTTTTTAGAAAAGTTTCTTCATCAGTGTTTGAGTTCTGCAAGGAAGAAAAAAAATATTCCCCACACTTTTCCCTTTCAGAACTTTACTGCTACATTTTCCTCCTCAGTTACGTTAAAAACGCTTGAAATTTGACAGTTGTCATAAAATGTTGGCCCCAGTGAAGTTAATGGCAAAACTGTCAGCGGGGTCAGGATTATTGTGAGTCTCACCAATATTTGATATTTTTCTTAAAAGCTCCAGGATTCATGTGATTAGGTGAGAAACTCAGCTTTAATTTAAGAAAAAAGGTTCCAGCTCTCATAGTTGTAGAGAAAAGCTTAAAAAATTGACCCAAGTGCACCCTAAAGGCTCAGAAACAAGGTGGCAAAGAAAATGAGCCCCCCAATTTTTTTTTTAAATATCTCATGATTTTTAAGCCAGTCTCATGATTTTGGAATGCTTGGGCTTGGCAATACTGCAGCTGTGCAGAAATTAATAAAGTTAAAAAATATATAAAATTGGCTGCTGTGTATGCACAGTATAAACTTTCCAGTATAAGTTTGCACTTATAAAAAATGTGCTGTACATATGCAAGTTCTTTCCTAAACACACTCTGATCAGTATTGGTTATTAATGACTTACGTTCTTATGCTACATCACCATCCTTACCCCTGTCACAATGGAATGGTCTGTTAATAAGAACGCTACATGCTTATCTAGGGTCAGATTTTCAAAAGAGCCCATTAACATTGGATGCCTTCCTTTTTGGTTGCCCAGTGTGGGACCTCTGGATTCTGGTTTTTCAGAGGCTGAACAGACACAGCTCCTATTAATTTAACATGGAATTATGGTATCTATCCACTACATGCAAGTGGATACATATAGGTGGACTGTTATGCCCACAAGGAGTCTCCCTAACTTTTATGAGATGCTGCAGGAGCATAAGAGTTTGCCCATGCATCTCTTTGAAGGAATGGGGTCTTAGGTGCGCTATCCTTGTAGATTAGGAGCTAGATTTTCAATTACATAGGTACTCACATATTGATGTATGCATACAACACCTGATTCGCACACACCCAGCCCCCATATGAACTTACAAACTGGGGTGTGTATGGCTGCAGAGTCTACATGTGCCCAAGCTGGGCATAAGTCAAGTCCTCTTCTAAAGCTCCTCCTAAATCTATTGGTATATAGCAGGGGTAGCCAAACTTACTGGCCCTCCGAGCTGCATATGACAATCTTCAGAAGTTTGAGACTAAGGAACACCTGACGGGAGCCGTGGCTCGGGGCTTCAGCCCCACTCCTGCTGAAGACCCGAGCCCTGGCAGATGTGCCCCACAGGGCTGAAGCCCCAAAAACCCCTCTCCCCGCTGGATAGAAGCCCCTACTCCACCACCTCACTGCAAGGCAGAAGAGGTCTTGAGCTCCACCCCCACAAGTCTGGTAGGTGGAGAATGGGGCAGGGGGACAAGGGGCCTGGGAACCGCATTTTAATGGTAAAAGAGCCGTATATGCCTCGCGAGCCACAGTTTGGCCACACCTGCTATACAGTACCCTTCATGCTAGAGTGGATTAAGGCAGTAACCTGGGATCCATGCTTGGTCTGAGGAAGCCAATAAGAAAACAGGAGGCTACTGAGATGGAGGGGTCTTGGGAGAAAGAATTTATTATGTGGAAGGAACATCAAAGAGTCCTTGAGGAAGTTGTGGGGGATTTAACTAGACTCCAAATTCTTGGTGCATCCTATCTCCAGTTAGTGCCTTGTCTCTCCACCCAAGGAACTGAAATCCCACTGACTTCAGTAGAAGCAGGACTGGGCCCTTCATTGTAAAAGGCAACTAGAAAAAAAAGCAAATAATGGGTTTGTGCCTTTTTTTTTTTTTAAAACACTTCCTTATCATGTATGAAGAAAGATTGAGAGTTTGTTGCTTTTCCTCCCTTTCTTTTTTATGTTGCGCTCACAGAAATGTTGATCTTGTCCATTCTGGTTTTCCTGGAGGCATGGATAGATGTCTGCAGAACTGGCAGGTTTGTGACATCACAGATTCAAAGGAAGAAAAGTCTAAAGGCTTGTCTACACTTAAAATGCCACAGGGGCACAGCTGAGCTGCTTCAGCACAGACACTTCCTACACTTATGGGAGGGGTTTTCCTGTCAGCATAGGTAATCCAACTCTCTGGAAGACAGTCCACGTCTGTTTACACAGGGACTTAGGTCATTTTAACAACACCTCTCAGGAGTGTGGATTTTTCACACCCTGACTGACACAGTTAAACCGACCTAATTTTCTAGTGAAGACCAGGCTTGAGTTACTGAGAGTGGAAGTGATTTATTTGAAACTGCTTGTCATTGTTAATGCCTATTGAACTCAAAAGCTTAACATTTAGAAGTGAATGTGTTTTGTTAAATGTTCAACACACCCAACTACTTCAATTAAGGGCTGAAAGACCTCTACAAAAACTAGTAAAACAGGATTTGAGACTTCTGATCTTTCTACAGTAAAAAAGCCTAGCAGGCAGGAAAACTGCCTTTTAAAATTGAGAAACACATCTTTCAGGCTTCAGCAAAACCAAAATAAACCCATTTTTTAATTCTTGTCCTGCTCACCTTTAACTCTGTTCCCAGAAGGAAAACTTCTCCAGCCTGTCAGTGCATCACAGTTTGATATTAATATAATGCATGTGGGAATTGCATTGGATTTTTGGATATTGAGGTTTTACACCTGAGACTATTTTTGTAATCTAAAACATGGTGTTCCACTTATCAGACCCTCTTATGAATGGCCATTAAATATTGCTCACTCCTGCCTCCTCAACTCACTTGTTGATCAAACTTGTTGATTGTGCTTGAATGTAATGTATACATTTGTGGATAAACAAATCCTTGAAAGAAAAAATGTAAAAGGCACCCTAAATAAAGGTAGAAAGAAAACAATTCTCTTTAGCACAATATAAAATAGGTAATGGTTTGCAGAACCCTTACCTTGCTGCTTCTTTTATTAACTTTGAAAAATCCCAGAAATCCTCTCTTTTCTTTTTCTGTTGCGTCGTTGCTTATTGAAGAATTTTGACTTGATTCTGAAACAATTATATTGGGTTATTTTTTACACTCCCAAAAGCACAGTTATAAACACAGAAGTTTTAAAACCCCTTTACTCCCTGAAATAAAAGTTGTGTGTGAATAGGGGTGATCATGAGGCAAAATAATATAATTAAGTAACAGATTCTGGATCCTCACTTGGATGAGATCCTCTCTCATTTAGGGCCTGGTCCAAAGCTCTGAAGCCAATGGGAGTCTTTCCATTGACTTCAACAGGTTTTGGATGAGACCCATTGTAATCCTGAGTCTCAGGACTATGCATTACACACAGGAGTAAGGGGTTGTAAGATCAGCCCTGAAGTTGTCATTAAGACACTACCACAGTAATTTAGGGCATGTGTCCTTGTAAAACACTACAGTGGCACAGATGTGCTGTAGCAGCTGCACCGCTGTAGCACTTCAGTGTAGACATTACCTATGCTGACAAGAGGGATTTTCCCATTGATTAGGTAATCCATCTCCCTGAGAGGCAGTAGCTAGGACAACAGAAGACTTAGTTGAGCTCAAAAAACACAGCTCAGGGGTTTGGATTTTTCACACCATGGACCAACATAGTTAACTCAACCTAATATTCCCAGGCCTTAGTCTTTGAAAATGGTTTAAAAGTACATATTAGGAGTCAACCCTCCCCACCCCACTCCCAACGATGCTCCTTTAAAAAAGTGATTATAGATTTTTAACAACCCACTGGCATGGTTCAAACCCATCAGAAGCCCATGGAAAGACTCCCATTGACATCAGAGGGTTATGGATCAAGACATGTAATAGGAAAAGTAAACCTTCCTGTGGAAGCAGAAGCTCTTTAGAGACTGATCTTGCAACCTTTACTCATACTAGTAGTGCCATTTAATAACCTCTTTCTTGGTATTTCTATGGATATTTTAGGGGAAAGGTGACGTAGGTGTGGTTCATGAGCCAAACCGCAGCCCAGAGAGTCCATGTCTTCCAGGCTGCCGTGTCTTAGATACAGAAATCAGCCTTGAGCTGACTAGGGGATTGCATATCCCAAAATTCACTGCTCTATACTCATCTGTTTCACTGGCAGCTGGTGGTATAATGAACAATATGATGCGACCCTGCATTACGTAGCCAGCAGCCAATAGGAAAGGCCATTCTGACATCAAGAAGCTGAATTCAATACAACAGTTGAACAACTCTGACCACCCAGCTCTGATTAATGATAGTTCCCCACCCCTCAGCCATTTGCTCTGCCACTTTAAAGGCCTGATCCAATGCTCATTGAAACCAAAGCAGTCGTTCTCCCATTGACTGTAGTGGGCAATTGATCAGATCCTAAATGTGGCCCTCTAGCTCCTAGCAAGTTGTAATAGTCTTGATGTTTGCAAAACTTTTAACAAAACCGAGAAAATTCACAAGTTAAAAAATACTTGCTTGTTTTGTAACATGAAAAATAAGCAAAATGACCTTAAATTATTTTTTCACCATAACATGATACATTTCACAAAGGAGACTCTTGTAAAACTTTTTGCATGTCATACAAAGCATCACATTTTCATTAGAAAGTGTTAAGTGCATACAGCAGCCCACAGTAGAAGAGTAAATATGATTAACAGATTAAAAACAGAACCACACACCATCCTTATTGAAGAAGAAAATGCCCCTCCAGCTCAACCAAAATACCAGCAATAAACTATATCTTCCTATATGGACTACTAAGCATTGCCTGCATTCATTGGTCTGAAATTGCTATCCCCATGCTTAGGGCTAGACTGTGATTCATTGTGAATAAGGGCTTTGCAAGCCATCCCTTAATATTTAAAAGTAAAGACTGAAGGCCAAGTGGAGTTAATGGGAGCTATATGCAAATGTATGGGAGCAATTGGTCCCAAAAGTTGAAAGGGAAATACATGTTTATTAAGGAACATCTGCACTAAACACACACCATGGTCCCAGTCCTGCAATCAGATGCGCATGGGCAGATCTCTGCATCCAAGAGAAGTCCCCTTGACTTCAATGGAACTCCCGTGTGGGTGGACCCGGGTCCTCCCACATGGATCAGCTTTCCAAAGTATGTCATTTCCATGGTGAATTTACAGACTGTCAACAGCTTTATCATAAATCCCTTAAAAATTTTACACAGAGATGGGATTTCAGACAGACATTGTGTATATTATTTCACATCAACAAAGAATTCAGGGCAAAATTTTCCTCTTAAGTCCATATGGCAGATCATGATTGATACTACGCTCTCTGAATAGGAGGACAATGCAAGTAAAGACAGAGAATGCTGAAGTCAAGGGATGAAATCATGGCCCCATTGAAGCCAACAGTTTTGCTACTGATTTCAATGGGGCCAGGATTTCATACAAGGTCCTCAATATGAATCAGAACACTGTGTTTATAATTTTTTTTATGAAATTTGAAAATAACCCCCCTTTTTGTTTCGGAATCATGTACCGTAAACACAAAAGAACACCAAGGACTACTTTTCTAAGTTGGGAAATTTTAGATGCACTTGCAAAATGAGTGCCTGCACCTGTTGTGTCAATATTCACATTTGTGTAAATCAAACAGCCATATGCACATGTAACTGGGTAAATGTCCAAGTATGTATATGTTTGCACACATATTTTGCAGGCACAGTTTAGAAACCAATGGCTGAAAGTGTTTTGGTTTCAAATCTTTTCCCCAGGTTGTTGTAAAAACAAAACAAAACTTGGCATTGGTTTTTAAAGCAAAAATGTATAATGGAAAAGCTCACAATCACAATGATGTCTACGGGTATGCCTACACAAGCTTCAATCATACCCAGTGATTGCAATGTAGACATCTTGTGACACTGCACCCCATATTCTTCACAGTGATATTATGATATGATTATGACATAATTATAATGTATTTTATGCAAGATAAGTCATGTGAGATGTCACTGAAAAGGTTATGATTTGCTGAATATGATTATCCTGTTTGTATGCATGTATCATTTTTGTATATGAAGTTATGAATATTGACGATGTATCTATATTTCAAATGTAGTTGCATCTGGGTAATGCCCACTAGACAAGATGTTTGTGGTCTAGATAGCTGTGTGGAAAGGGCCTATTCAAGATAATGGGCCATTAGGAAAAAACAATAGGCCTTAGGAGAAGCTTATCTCCCACCTGGGGAGCATTCCTGAGAACGCTACAGACAGCCTCTGAGTAATGGCTGCCATGACTCTACAAAGGCCTGGTCCACACTAACTCCCCACTTTGAACTAAGGTACGCAAATTCAGCTACGTTAATAACGTAGCTGAATTCGAAGTACCTTAGTTCGAACTTACCGTGGGTCCAGACGCGGCAGGCAGGCTCCCCCGTCGATGCCGCATACTCCTCTCGCTGAGCTGGAGTACCGGTCGACGGCGAGCACTTCCGGGATCGATCTAGGATCGATTTATCGCGTCTAGACAAGACAAGACGCGATAAATCGATCCCAGAAGATCAATTGCTTGCCGCCGGACCCGGAGGTAAGTGTAGACCTACCCAAAGACGTGATGTGACCACATGTCTCTAGACTCCATCTTGGGATATCAGTGTTTTTCCACAGACCGGTCTGGGAACCAAGCTTTGAAACAAAGGGTTCCCGCCATATGCAAAAGCTATATAAGGTGGGGAGTGACATCATCTGGTGTGCTTCACTCCCTACCCAAGGAGACTCCTGGAAACACCTGAGGAACAAAGACTGAACTGGGGAAAGTGCTGGACCTAGACTAAAGGGATTTTTAGCCTGTGAAAGGAACACCTAGGGATTCCAAACTGTAAGCAAGTGCAGCTTGCCCCTTAAGAATCTGCAGCCTCCTTGTATCCTCTCTTCGGGTGAGACTCTGCTATTCATAACCAATCTAATTAGTATATTAAGTTTAGTTCGCGTCTTTTGCTTTGATCTGCTTGTTATCCCTTATAATCACTTAAAATCTCTCTTTTGTAGTTAATAAACTTGTTTTTGCTTTATCTAAACCAGTGTGTGGGAATCATAACTTGGAGCAAAAGGCTGTTGCATATTCCTCTCCACATTGAGGGAAGGGGCAAATTTTGAGCTTACGCTGTACAGTTCCCTGTGCAACGCAAGATGGAATAATTTTGGGTTTATACTCCAGAGGGGGTACCTGCCTGAGGAGCTGGGAGTAGCTTTCCCATGCAGGGGCTGGTCAGAGAGCTTGCTTCTAACTGCAGCTGGATGTGTCCCTACCTGTATGTATGCTGGTGAAAAGGCAGGCTGGAAGACTTTGTAGCTTGTCACAGCAATATGGTGTGAGAGAGAGCCCATGCAGGACCCCTTGATGGGTCAGGGGCTTCAGTGGTACTCCAGTTCCAAGTGGCACCCTGGGGGGAACCCGTCACACATCCCCTAATACAGTGGTCTCAATTAAAATGTCATTGTTTATCCACAATTATCACACACATGAGTATCTCAGCATGTTTTTTCCAGTTCAAAACTAAGGTACAGGTAAACCCCAATTAGTTAAATGCCTCCGGGGCAATCAAAACATTCTCATTTTGCTCATATGTGAATTTTGAAATCATGAGACATATCAGAATTTAAGATGATCTGAATTCAGATATCACATTTTAGATTACAGGCATCTACCAGGATTCCATGAATCAGTATGTGATAAGGTTTTAAAATATTAACATTTTAATGGAAACCATTCTATGACCAATATATTTTCCCTCCTGCCACTTTGGCCAGAAATGCAGGCAAGTGAAGCAGTCCATCTGTACTGAAAATAATCACTGTCTATTATATAAAACAAATAATGCAAACAACTCTGTTCCCTGTAGTATTTTATGCCATGACTTTGCAATTTTGTTATGCTACCAGAGCCATGCTAAAGACAACCTGAAGGGGAAACTGATTTCCCCCAAGCATTGTTGTACAGTACCTCTATAGCTTAGAGAAGGTTCAGACTGAGTTTTTGATGGAAGAACTGGAAAAGGCAGGCAATGAAAAGACAAGAGAAACCACATTAACTTTCTGACACATCACCTGGTAAACCACAGATACTATCTATTACCCTTAATATTTGGTCTTCAGAAACACCATAAAGAAAGGTGGTTTTTTTTTCTGAAACTGGACATGCAAGGCTGCTGTTAGAAGCAACAATGCACTTATCTGAGTAGAGAGGTTGGTTGTTCTAATTCTTAATCTTTATTGAAACTGCTTCAACTTCTAAGAGAAACTATGTAACCAGGTGGAAGCAGAGTTTCTCTTTTAACAAAAGACTTAATAGAACTTTAGAATGAAGTGTTGGTGCCTCAAGTGAGGAGTCACTCAACTAGAATTTGCTCTTACACACAGTCTCTGTTTTGAGCACATCCAATACCATATTTAGGGTTACGGGGGGTTCCTGCTAATGAGATAAGATGCTGGAACAATCCATTTTGTCGACCTGATAATTGAAATGGGGCCCTATTCTGCAGCCCAGATGAATTGGTTACTGCCACTGAATTTAATGAGAATTTTCCTTCTGTAATGACTGCAGGGTAGGGGAAAACTTGATACCAGCAAAACCTTGGGGGAAATATTGTGTTTGCAGGATCACCCTGGGGAAACTCCACTAAAATTATTTATTTTTATTACTCAAGACTGACACACAGACAGGTAGATTTGAAAAAACAACAGAAAAGAATGAATCTTGCAGAAATACGCTTGGGCTCAGATGTAATATCATTCTAATGTAATGGTTAATTGAGGAACAAAATTTAATTTCTTGTATCAATCACCTATGCAATGGGTAATATTTGTAATATTACAGTCTGCTCCTATCCTATCCTACCAAATCCTGAAAATGGGTCTAGCATGGACTTCAGTGGTGCTCTTCACGGGTACAAAACGTGACCCTGATTAGGGCCAATATTGTACCTAATGCACTTTGCCACTTTTCTGGTCCAAATATTAAATTAAAAGAAAAATGTTTTAAGAAGGCCCAGACTCATTATTCTAGCGAGAAGTCTCTAAAATATGCCATGTTATAAGGACGAACACTCTGTATGCTTAACATGCTGCTCCAAAGTGGTTCACTGTAAATATGTTTAAATAGAAGAGAAGTAACATTTGAGTTGTGGCACTTTAATTTGTGGATGTCTTTTTAGAGCCTCTCGCCATTTCAAAGGTAAGGAGATACTTAGTTTACTTAAAAGCCTAAAGTCATTGAAATGTAGATCATTTCAGGGTAAAACTGCTATTTAAAGGACGGATTTGAAAGAAGAGACCAAACGCCAACATAAATAAATGACTATATAAATAAAAAATAAGCCTGCCTAGCACCATATGTGGTGGCAACATTATCTAAACAATAAACAATGACATCAACTCTGTTGGAAGAGCTACTCAGTGAGAGAAAAATGAAAGAAACAATTTTTAATGAAGATCATTTTTTGTTAGTAAAAAAAATAGCACTTGGCAGTGTCAGCCTAGGATGTTTAAAGCACATTTAATATCTATACTCTCTGATCAAAGTGCTGTCTGAACAAACTGAAGTCCAGGTAGGTGGCATTAGAACATTGTTTAGAGGAGGAGAGAAAACACAAGAGAACATGATTTTAAATAAAAATACCTCATTGGTTCCTCTTCATTAACAGTAAATAGCTTTGTTCATTGGAGAAATTGCTTTGGAATTTAGCAGCAATTATTTCTCATAAGCCCTGGTCTATTTCTGTTCCTCTCATTTCTATCAGCTGCTATGATGATGGCATGTTAGCGCTCCCTCGTTCTCTGTGTCACAGCACAGGTGGATGAGCAGCTCTGTCTGGATACAACACCAGTGCCCTGTGTGCCCCTGTTGACAGCAGCCCTCAGGGGCTACAAGGCTCCTCCTTTTGTGTTTAGACTGAGCCAATCACGTCTTTCACAGCTGTTAGCCTCTACTGGCATGATGCCTGGGAACAAGTCACGCTATTTACATTCTGGGGACTCCTGGATGGCAGCTGAATGCACTGTTATCCTTGCCGCTGCTACTGGCCTTGATTATAAAACATGAGTAGCTCTGTAAAGCTGACATGAATGTCACCCTTCTATTTAAATCTGGTTTTAAAGCAACGAAGATGTAAATACTGATCATGTGGCATGTGTAACCGTTGGTATATCACTGAAGCCATAGCAGATGTGGTTCATCTAAACTCACCTCTTTTCCTATCCCAGGCATACAATTCCTTTATCCCTAACTCGTCCAAGGACTTTGTAAGTTCCAGCTCTTCTCCAGTGATATTGTCCCTCAGCAGGACGACATGCTCTGGACTGACCTCGCACTTTTCACAAATGACTGGGATTATGCTATGCAGAGGCACCTCGGGACTAACTCGAACCACAGCCTTGTGTGTCTTCAGGTAATTCACTACCAACCTCATGGATTTCTGAGAAAGCAAAGGAAACAGACAGATACTGTCAGGCTTTATGTGGGTTTCTCCACACCGACCCCTACGTGCTTTACAGTGACACAGAGCAGGTACTGAAGACTTGTTTTGCCTTGATCCTTCCGGTGCAAACTTAGTGACTCAAATGGGAAAACTTGCTATTGGACAAGATCTTAAAAAAATCTCCAAGCAGTGATTCACGAGGACAGGTTAATAAGAGCAAACTCAGAGGCAGTCGTGCGTTAGGAATCCTACTGTAAATAAGCACCACCATATTTGAATGGCATTCAAAGCATAGACAGTAAATACCTGGTGGAAGAGTGAAAAGTAAAGTTAATCAAATGGGAAGGGGGGAAAAAATCTGTTCCAAAACCAGATACTGGCAAATAAAGATTTTAATTCAAGGAGCAGAAGGGGAAGAAATTTTGGCCCATATTCTGGGTCACACAAAGGCCCCTTTGTACTGATACACCTGCCTAAAAGGGTCATAAATCCAAAAGAGCTTGCCAAGTAAGGATTCTCCAGTTGGAGAACAGCAGCTCTTATACCACGCCCCTGCTCACAGTGCCTATACAGGACACGTGGCCAAGGCAAAGGAGCTGTAGCCAGAGCGCTGCTTATTTAAAACAATGTCATTTTTCTGTGTCCATAAGTAGCTCCCTCAGTGATATTTTAATGTGATCATGCTCTGATTCCCATTAATGTTTATATTTCAGAGAAAAAATAAGTCTTTGGAAGACAGTTAGCTCCAAATCTCTCCCAGATGGTGAAACTTTCCATTTGGTTTAAGGTTTGTTGTCTTCCCACTGTTTAGTTTAAGGTTTGTTGTCTTCTTGATAAAAAACGTTTACTTATATAATATACTGTATGTGCAAAGTCACTACATAAAGAAAATAGGTGAAATCTTAAAATTCACTTTAGGGATTATTTTCAGTTTAAAAACTTTATTTCATAAATGTCCTTTCAGATTCTAAGTCATAAGGATTTAATCTGCCCTAAATACTATATTTAACCTTATTACTACAACAGAATGCTAGTATCCAGAGTGAGTAATAGTAACTTTAGCAGTTTAACAGATGAGTGCATCAGTCTGTACACAAGCCTCCCCCATCCTGATTTAAAGATAAAAAAACAAAAGCGGGTGGAATAGGGAGTATCAATTACTGCTTGAAGTCATACTAGCATAATGATGGTCCCATAGCATTGTTCTAGCAGAAGGCAGTACTGACCTCAGGGATCCTAGGTGGAGGTCGTTTTGTCTTCCCTTCAGGAACTTTCTCCTTCAGAAGTACTGTCTGTACATCCAGCGCCCCAACCAAAGTATTAGGCTTATAACTCAAAGGTTCCATCCCACAAGCCTTCAACTCAAGGGTATGGTGAGCTGGATTCAAGTGGTACCTGCTGCACAAATCCACCAACAGATCCATCACGGCTTTACTGCAAAGAAAAAAGACTCTCTGTAATCACAGGAAAAACTACAAAGTTGCGGGCATTTTACTGCAGGGTGATAGGGCCTGAAGCAGCAGCCCAGCTGTGTACATGTCCCAAGTTCAGCATTTCAATTCTTCCTCCTCAAGATGGTTAAAAACAGACTAAAAATGTTACGAATTACATATTTTCCCCACTGCAGTGTGTGTGTTTGTGAGCCTTTGATTAACTACACATTGTTAGACAGCCACCAGAACTCTTCCAGCATAATCCAATAGTACTCATAGCATAAACCAAGGGTAGGCGGAGTGCACCTTGTCTGCTAAATGCTCCCATAAAGTTCTACAATTCAGTGGCCCTCATCCTTTCTATGGGCTTGAAGAGCACAGAGATTACATGTCCCAGTATGCAATGTTCCACATTGATGGGAGCAACCTGGTCAGTCAGATAAAAAAGAAGCGCGTCAGTCTGGGATCTGTAATCTCCATGGGTGATGTTTTTCAGTGAGAGAGAAAGAAACAAGAAAAACTACATAGATGCTGCACCATCTGGAGGAACAGGCATATTTCCACTATGCACCTTTAACTACACCATTAATTCACAAGCACTACAAGGAGTAGGCACTTAATGGAGTCACCGGGGAATTTGCAAGAACTGCTTTGGCAGCTCCAATAAGTCAGGCATGGAGCTGTTTAGGAATCCTCTCTCCAGTGAGACAAAGGAGTTAGGGATTGAGCCCAACTTCCCTACCAGGATGCACCGGATATAGGGAGCAGCAACCTTGAAGCAGGAGCCAAGAAACAGCCTGAGAGGCTGCTCTTCTATCATCTGTTAGAGATGTTTGGGTTGTGAAGGCTCCAAGTACAGTCTCAGATGCAAAACGGACAAGCCTGGGAAATTTGAAAAATCAGATCATAGCTGAAAGAGGAACACTACTGGGGAGAATAAGAAGACGGAAGATCTAACCATGGTAGTTTTATGATGAGGGGAAACATTTCAGGAAAACCAGGCACTTTAGATAGCTGTGCTCCCTTGTGCAGTACATCATTATGGAAGTACATTTGGAAGTTCCATTGTCTAATATGCGTGCACTGTTTCACATTTTCAAGCATTTAGAATTATATTTTGAAACCATTTCTCCATCCAAATGTAGCAACACACAAATCCATTGAAATATGCATGCACGTGTGCAGAACTATAGCACATTCCCACATACACACGTGTGCAGCAGTGAACATCCATAGTTAAGGTTGAGGTGGTATATCTGTCCATCGTGATATAGATATCCATTTGCCTCTTTGTGTAAAGACAGTGGTAAGTAGCTCTCTTTTCAAATAGAATTTGCATATGCTGTTTTCTCTGTCTTATTGCTGCTGTTTCAGAGAACAGAACAATCTGGAAGAACTTAAATTCATAACACCTCATTGTAAGTTCTATACTCGACTAGACATTTTTATTTAAATAAAATTACGTGTTTCTGCAACACGTAGCATAGCAGTAATTCACACAAGTTTGGCTAACAAACAAAATGCCATCTTAAAAAATGCAAGCTATTTCATTCAAAAAAAATTAGCATAGAGACTGAAAGAAATACTGACCTTCATGCACTTAATTATTGCAGTTCCAGAACACAACTGTAATACTCATGCTGTGGTATCTCATTAAAAGTATGCATTGTGTTCATCAGCACTTTTCTAGCAGCAATCACATTTCCAACAAAGTAGTAGACTTCATACGGATGATATGAAAAAGGCAAATTATGGTCAATCATTTGAGATGAATTCAACTCCAGCAGAGAGAAAAGAAAGCTGATTTCAAATTCTCCAGCTAACTGCTGAGTACAGAGGAGATGGGAACTACATACAGTAAGTATTTCAAATGAGATCTGCAACGCCCAATCCTGTTTCATCCTGCTTATAAATACTCAAAACTGCCATGGAAAACATCCCCAAGCTTCAACTGTACTATTTAGGAGCCCACAGATTAAAAGATAAAAACTGTTAGAACAACTTCAAAGAGCAATTTTATCAAAAAGGAAACTTGAAACATTTCCCCAAAATGTCAGCAGAATAAAAACAGAACTAAAAGAAGTCTGTGGACTAAATGCAGAATTAATAGATTCCCTTATAGACTAAAGTTTCCAGAGAGATAAGAAGTCAAACTAAATGAAGTGGAAGCCCTTTGTACTAAAATTATTTTTTTCTATAGAACTTCACCATAAGCAGAGTTTCACTATCACTGGAAATGCACTTTGTACATTACAATGTACTTCAATATACAAGGAGTGTAGTGATCTCTGCATTTTCTGTAAATAGGATCCACAATGCATACCTCACTCACCATCCACAGAGAGGGTTGGCACTATACTGTCTGTATGGATGTGAAAGTTCAAAACATGATTTTCTGATTGTTACTGGTAACTAGTGGACTGGTTCCTACCTCACTTCATTGTTGGCCTTCAGGCAGTTATCTTGATTTTGGAGAGGTCTCTATTTGGCTCATGTTGAAAATCAACTCTTCTAGCTCTTGCTTCTTCCTGCTGGAGTTGTACATGCTGTGGAAGCCATGAAGTGCACTCTGTTCGCAGAATACTATGTCAGAGTTGCTCTCAGCCATTTAGACTTGCCACTCTCTTCTGGAGCTCTCTCATTACGGATGCAAGATGGGATGTGTGTATCTTGCTTTTGGCTGGACAGTAAAGGGTTCAAGCTCCTCCTTTGGGTTTAAAGGAAGAGTCTCTCTCTCTCTCACAGACTGTCATAAGTGCCAGGCTTGTGGGGAGGAGCTGACAGCTGTGGCCCGTTAGGTTGTTTGTAGGGTGAAGCTGAAAGCTGGGGCTCATTAAGAGGAAACCAAGAGAGTTATGGGGTTTGGTCAGGACAGAGGACTCTTGAAAAGCAGAAGTTCAACTTCCTTTCATGGTGAATAGAATGGATCATGTGCACTAGAGCCAGTGGTTTCTTATTTGTTCCCTGTTATAACCTAGATTTGGACCAATCTGCTAGATTTTGTTGAAAAGGGATCTTTAAGGATATCTTTAGGCCACGCTGCTGAGAAAGGAACGGCTTGCACTGAATTTCCGTGATACAAGATTGAATTGGAATGTGCTCTTTTTGCCTGTCCCATGGGGACCTCTGAAGAAACATTTCCTTACCACGAAGAGAAAGGGATTCCCCTTATTTGCTCCCCACTGCTTTAAAGTGTTGGTGAATCCTTTCCAAGTAGTAGCATCCATGTGACAGGGTTCTTCCCTATTTCTTCTTTATTTATTCCCACCTGCCCAGTGCCTTAAGACTCAGAAGTAGGCTGACCCTTCTTCCCCATCATCTGGACCTTGCTGCTTTCTTGGGAGCTTGTTACTATCACTTCTAGAATGGCCAAAAGGGGCTTCCTCCATCTCTACCTCTTCACCTTGTCCCCTGGATGCCTGGTGCTCCATTCTGACCATGATTGGGTGAAGCAGGTCATTGCTTTTAAACTCCAGTCTCAGGACTACTCCAGCTCCAAACCTAAGACCTCCTTTCTTTGCCCCCTCCTGCACAGGTTAATCTCTTTTACATTGACTGTCCAGCTAGGATGTACATTCTTTACTCATTCAAGCCAGAACTTGGAGGTATTAGAGGGAAGAGTCAGAAAACTAACCAATTATATTTCCAACACTCTTTAGAGATCTGTAAACTCTATAGCACAAAAAGGACCCAGGAACTGCAGGGAGAAACCATGTTAAGGTTCAAACATGATTGCCCAGGCAGATATTTTTAGCAAGGGACTGTAATTTGGCTCCATATCACTCTTGTATTATTAAACAGTATGATATTCAAAACCAAAGTTGGAAAATAAAGAAGAGAGACTGCTGTATCAGCAATATTTAGCAGCTGACATCCCACTTAGGTACAGTGTGTGGCTCACTTGTCTCACAGGGTACCCCTGTAAAACTCAATGAAGAGATTTACAGTTGTGTATTACTTTGAAGACAACAGAGTTATTCTGGGAGTGGCCTCAACTTAGTCTCAACTATAAGCATCAAGAGTAGTCAGTTTAAATATACACTAGTACATTTTAGGGAGTGGGGGAGAGATACTCTACTGACAATAAAAACAGGTCCCTGCCCTGTGAAACTTACAAACTAAACAGGTGAATGAGGTAATATCTTTTACTGCCCCAACTTCTGTTGGTAAGAGAGACCAGCTTTCAAGCTTACACTGTGCTCTTCTTCAGGTTTGGGAAATGTCCTCAGTGTCACAGCTAAATACAAGGTGGAATAGATTGTTTAGCTGTGTCAGGAGTTAACACATATTTGAAGGGACCATTTAAGGTGAAGTGGCCCATTAACACCCATCCAGTCATGGGTGGGGGGGGGGAAGGGGGAAGGAAAGCGGTGGTTGGGGAGGGAACAGCTGAGGGGGGGGGTGTTGTTAATAGGTTATAGATTGTTGTAATAAGTCATAAATCCAGTGTCTCTATTCAGTCCATGATTTTTAGTGTCTAGTATGGTTATGAATTTAAGCTGCCAGGATCATCTTTTGAAAGTGTTGTTCAGGTTTTGTTTGAGGATGAGGACTGATAGGTCAGATATAGAGTGAAAAGTGTTCACCCAGAGGTGATAGGGTGCTTTTGTCTTTTATCATTTTCCTGTGTCAGTTCATTTGAGAGCGTAGTGATTGTCTGGTTTTACCTATATAGTTGTTGGGGCATTTAATGCACTGGATGAGGCACACTACATGTTGTGATAGGCATATGTAAAAGCCATGCATCTTGAGAGGTGTGACTGCTACAATGATCAACACCCCTCAACACATGGGAGTACATTTCCCAGACCTGAAGAAGAGCTCTGCGTAATCTTGTCTCTCTCACCAACTGAAGTTGATATTACCTTGTCTCTCTAATATCCTGGGACTGCACGGCTACAACACTGCATAGACTAAACAGGGAACATTCAGCCAAAAGTGGAGTGGGGAGGAGGGGTGACAGATGCCAAAAATTGTCCTTTTGCTTTATATTTCCTTATACTTGTCTATTTTGCCCATTTGCCTATTTGACTTTTGACTGCCTATTGTGGCTTGGAATCTGACTGGCTGCTCTAATTTTGACTCGCATCCTATTTGCTACTTTGTACTTCAATTCTTGTTATTCAGTTTTAATCCTTCTGTGGTTTTAAGTTTCCTAATTATTTGTTTTTAAACCTCTTCTACATTTAGCCTGGTAGCTCTTTATTATTTGTAACTATTTCCTTCTATTAACCTGGACCTGGTACCACCAATATGTACACAAACACACCCCCAGTCCCTCTCGCTTTAGAACTGCTCCTCTTTAGAAACCATTCTGTGAGATGACTTGTAAGCTGTAGCTGTTATCATTTAGGTCTTGATCCTGCACTGAGAACTGGGAGAGCAGACCCCCCATATGCCTGTGCAGAGCCCTGCTGAAATCAGTAAGACTCCAAATAGGCCCAGGACTCTGTCCCGCAAGGCTCTCAGTGTGGGATTTGGGCTTTAACTTGTACAATTTTTAGGTCAGTGATCTGTCTTTTATGCATTATCTGTGAAGTGCTAGCTTACTGTAAATCACCATAATAGATATGACTGTGGAAGCTTAGCCATCATCAGAGCTAGCTCCCTAGATGATCAAAAAGACATTCTCTGCTTCCCCTGTCCCATTAATCGCCTCTCACCCTCCCTCGTCCAAATCTGGAGGTTGGTTTCCAAAGTCAAGGATAGTTCAAAATTCCCTGGCTATTCTTCCGCAACACACGGCAATATTATATGCCATGTCCAGCATAACCACTCCTAATGCTGCAGATATCAAACTCCAATAGTGACAAAAAGAGGGCCAGAACATTAGCTAAAGGGTATAGAAATTGTCTCTAGAGTATCTGGTGTATTTCATGAGTATAGCAATGCTGCCGACAAGGTTAGAGAAGGCAGAGAACAAACTGGGAAGAAGAAAAAAGCAACTGTACACTGTACTGTTAAACCAAGGGTACTGGATGATAGAAAACCACAGCCCTCAGAAACTTCTCCATGGGGGGCACTTACTGGGCCTTTTCATGGAGGTATCATCAGGTATTATAATCATAGAATCACAAGAGTGGAAGGGACCTCCAGAGGTCTTCTATTCCATTCCCCTGCACTCACGGCAGTACTAAGTATTATCTAGACCATTCCTGACAGGTGTTTGTCTAACCTGCTCTTAAAAATCTCCAATGATGGAGATTCCATAACCTCCATAGCCAATTCATTCCAGTGCTTAAACTACCTAATAGTTAGGATGTTTTTCCTAATGTCCAACCTAAATCTCCCTTGCTGCAATTTAAGCCCATTGCTTCTAGTCCTATCCTCAGAGGTTAAGAAGAACAATTTTCCTCCCTCCTCCTTGTAACCACCTTTTATGTACTGGAAAACTGTTATCATGTCCCCTCTCAGTCTTCTCTTCTCCAGACTAAACAAACACAATTTTTTCAATCTTGCCTCATAGGTCATGTTTTCTAGACCTTTAATCATTTTTGTTGCTCAATATTTTTTTGTTCTCAATAACGAGGACCATCTAGGCATAAGGGCCTCATCTTTGCCATGCACAGTCATACACACACACACACACACACACACAGAGTCCCTCTGCAGGAAACTAAACCTGATGCAATTTAAATTGCAAATAATCTCTATCAATAAACACAAGCTATTAAGAGGCCGGGGATTAAAACATTAGGAAGTACAAAAGGGCAGGACAATAGAGGTGTTGTCTCACATGAAGAAAGCTTTGGCGATTTTGCATTAGAGCAAGTTTCACGCAAATCTGAAATTCTTAGAGATATTTTCCACAAATGATTCTTTAATGATAGGACTCAGAACTTGTGCAACAAATCAGCAGGAGAGCTTCCAGTCAAAACTTCCATAGTCCCAATCGGGATATATTGTAGAACTGCAATGAAAGTGTAACCGGATTTCATAGTGTATGAATCAAGCCAGTGATAAGTCCTGGGGGGGTTATTCTCAGAAGTTCACACACAAAAATGCTAGCTGGAGCACTCGACACATACTGCAGGCACATAACATCGCAATTCAGCAGCACACACAGAGGTGGGCAGAGAAGTGTCAGAACTCCCTGAAATATCCCCAGCCCCTCTATCTCTCCTGCTGATGCACCAGGCTGAAGTTGCTCAGTTGGACGTAGTGGGCTTGATTCTTCACCACCTTGCACCTTATCTAATCATTTATACCTATGCACAGTGGGTGTAAAAGGATCAAATCAGAAGGGTGGCATTTTACACCCACTGTGAGGTACAAAGCTGTAAAGAGCCAGGCTCAATGGATCTCTCACAAATGCATGTTCTACACTAGCAACTCGAATGGCGTCACTTCTCATTTACACTTCCCTGCAAGTGAAAGGGGAATCAGCCCCAGTCCCTCCTGTAGTTCACTAATCAAGATGGCTCCAGCTGAGCTGCTACATTGTACTGGTGCATCAGTTGGCCAGTCACAGAAAAGACAGAGACTATGGACAGGAGGCAGGGTAAGAGACTGTACAACGGGACTGGAAAGGGGGCAGAGAGCATCAGGTAATGGGCAGAGGCTGGAAGGGGGGGAGAGAGAGAGAGAGAGGAGAAGGAAAGGAGAAAAGGAGAAAATGGAGGGAAAGAAGGAGAAAGGAATGAACGACTTTGTGTTACATAATTATAATGCCTGGAAAGTATTGCAGAAGCCACAGACATCTGCAGAAGGGCCTCAGCAGTGGAGCACGGTGAAAAGGCTGCTTGCTTTCGTCCCACCTGTCTTCTTCGAAGGGAGGGAGGTTCAACATCTTCCTCCCACCCCATGAAAGGAGTGTTTTTCAACGAGTCTCTGAGCCTTCTACACCCTGTGCAGCATTCATCTGCAGGTAGCTTGCCAGACCTTTCCAGTGGTGCGAAGTGAGTGTTAGGCCTGCTGTTGGCTAAGTTGTAATTAATGCACTCTAGGCTTGTCCAGTTGGCAACATCCCAGGGTACACAGTGCAGCTGGGATGTTCTACAGCATCCCAGACACATTGTGCTCTCTGGGGCATACTAGAGAAGCCCCAGAAAGGAACTGCAGCAGTGTAAGATCCCAGCAGCAGAAGACCAGGGTGTTGGGAGGGGGAGTCAACCAAACAGGTCCTAAATCTTACAAATGGTTCAGATTTTGTTCAGTTCCAGAAATGGGCAAAGTTGAAACCAGTTTTCAATTCACTCATAGGAAATACTGGGAAGAGGAGTGAACAACAAGGTGGACTTTCTTCAGATCAATCCAGTTAAAAGTTAAGCTATGGGGATAGTGATTCCTTCCTTTGCTTTCACTGACTCAAAGTGTCTGCTTCAAGCAACTGGTCACACAAAAAGAATATTAGATCTGCAGTTGCTTTATGAGTGCTCACATTTATTTGCTTTCTTAATGTCTTGTCATCCTTCCTCTTTCAGACCTGCCATAAGCTTGTGCTGATCTGGTGCAATAAAATCACACATTTAGGTTATCATTTCAGGACATGATGCGGTGGTTACACAAGAGTACAAGCACTGATTAGTTGTTTAAAAAAAGATATTCCATGACTATTTTGGTACAGGAAGTCTGATTTCCCAAGAGGCAAACACATATTATTCTGGAGTTCACAGGGATTAATTATTCTAAAAGGACAAAACGCTTTGTACAATACTATTCTATCACAACACCATTCATCAAGGGCTCCATTCTGACCTCAAATCTGCAGTGTGGCTTTTCCAAATTCTGAAAAAAACTTGTGTGTTTGAGGAGCTGCCAGTAGCCACAACAATAAAGGGACACTGTCAACTTTAATTGTTTTTATACTTAAAAAAAAATCCAATTTCTGATAAAAAGTGTTCTTAATAAAAAGAATAAAGGTCAGGCTATACTACTTAAACATCATTCAAATACATTTTATAAGGACTTCCCTGCTTTCTTGCTGATGTCTAAAAGGGTCTTTTCTGCAAGAGAGAAATTGACTATACATAAATACAGTCAAATACACAAAGTGAACAAAAATAGAGAATGTTTTTTCCTCTCTAGCTACTTTCAGTTATAATAATCTAAGGTATTACTTGTAACTATAGGAGGTCCAATATTTTGAGACAAACGTGATTCTCAAGTGGACAGTTTCCTTTTAAATTGCTCTTCCTCAGTTACTCAGCCATCTTTCATGATGCTGATTTCCAGAGCCACACGACTTACTTTGCTGGGGGCAGATCTCAAAAGAGGAAGTGGTTTTACAGCCCTAAAAAGATAGGTTTATAACAATATATAAAGGCAAATTCTGCTTGCAGATTCACTGATATAAATTCTGAATGACTTCCACTGATGTCAGTGGAGTCACTGGTGCTTTACACTGGTGTAACCGAGAGCAGAATGCCACCCACCCGACTCAACTGGTGGAAAACTTGATAGGACTGGTGATGATTGAGATAGCCCCTGAAGAAAAAGCAGGGAAGGGAAGAGACACAAGTGCTTGCGGGAACATGGGGATGGCCTCTCTTCTTTCGACAGACACGATTGATACCTGCTGATAGTGAGAGGGGCACAATTTAAAGGTTTTCCCCCCTCCCAACAGCTTGATTCACGCCTCCATCCCACTCTCAATGGCCCCTCCTTGCAGGTCCCAGGTGTTAGCTCCGCTGGGAAAGGCATCAGTGAAAGCAGTGGCTCTCCCTGAAGCTCCCACCTGTTTGCTGCTGCCTTTCCCCAAGGCCGCAGCTTACAGCTTGTCAGCCCCAGGAGCTGTCACACAGGGAAGCGGCCTGGCAAGCAAACCCTGGCAGAAGTCTGGGAGGAGGCACATGACTCCACATGTCCCCCCAACACACATCATCTCTGCTCTATCCCTGCACTGGTCAGGCAGAGCAGGAGGGAAACTGAAGTTTGATGAAGTTATGGCCTGCTGCTTAAAATTTATACCTGTTTCTATCTGCATTGGCTGATGTGTACTGATCAACATGCAAAGACTTTTATGATACCATCTGAAATAGGCGTATCTGGAGTAGGCATGTATGAACTGAGCTGGCTTGATTAAAATAAGAACTGGCTCAGATGTTTGTCTCAAACTATAACTGAATCCCAAATTAAACATTTTCATACAACTCCTTCCTCCATTACATTTTTACTTTGAAAAGTCTTTTCACTTTCTTGTTTCAAGTAGGCCTGGAAATGGAAGTGCAAAAACTGAAATTGTTATTGCGAGTCTCCCAACCCAATTTTGGGAGAAGTTAAGATAGTTCATATAAAATTCAGAAAGAAGCTGAACTTTTAGGCATTTCTCTCAACTACTTTCAACCTCCAAATCTTTGAAAGTTTGACCAATCCTAACCTAGAACCAATTTCCTCAGCTGTGTGCTGATACTTCCCTGTATTCATAGTCACCAATAGGAGTTCTCCACACAGATTGATGGCAATGCATTACATGGTTCATTGAGCATAATTTATTTCACACCCTTGCTGGGATACACTTCAGCTTACATAAATAGTTAGCCAATGGGGAACAGTCTGTCTATAGATGATGGTACATTTTCAGCTAACTTTCAAAGGCTAAATCCAGCACCTAGCAACTTTTGGTATATTTCCAACATCCCCTGACCACCTTGGGCCCACAAACCAAATGATTGGATTCCACTGATCAATATATACAATATTAGCATTAGCCATGGTAGGGATAACAAACATCCATGAAAATCAAAGGCAGGTTATGGTATAAATTCCAATGCCCTGTTTAAGTGCAAATAGCTACTAAATGTATTTTCCTTTTTCATTCACTTCCTCCTACCCCCAAAAAAAGATCACAATAGGGCCCTTTGTAATTTTAGTGCTTTTGCAAATTTATTTTTGGAAGGTAAATAATTTCCTTGATCACTAGGCCTGTGATGGCTCGTATCCTTTGCATGGCATTCAGAGCTTGTTCAGGTTTGCTCATGAAATATCTGCACTTTTTGGCCAATGCCAACCAATACTTCTTCATTTCCTGAATCTGTTCTGTTTTCTAGGCCTCTTCTTTCATTTTGTAATTAGGTCCAAATAGCTCTTCTCTGCTCTTTCATCATACCTGTAACCTGATGTCAGAGATAACCATTACTTTCCTTTGACCTTTCAGTTCCTTGAGTCTACTGAGGCTTTGGGCCTGATCCTGTAAACTGATACATGCTGTGTGTTCTACATTTTGTAGCTGACTGGGGGTTGGAAACTGGTACATCAGGCACGGCTTGCTGGCAGAGTGTGCATCTCCCAAGGACACCAAAGTCCCCACCTCCCCATCCCTCTGCCAGAGAA